>NC_066579.1:164638670-167038670 GCF_024323335.1 Lathyrus oleraceus | reverse complement strand
AAGGTCAAATTCTATTTTTTCGGATGATAAATTGTCAGATAAAATGTTTGATACAAAGTGTATGATAAGTTAAATGCATGACAGATAGAATAAGAGCAAAATATAAATAAAAAAAGGAATTGGTAATCCAATTCGGTGCAAAATCTTCTACGTCGGGAGAGTGTTAACCCAGTGAAAGAAAATTCACTCTTAATAGTTAGAAGTACAAATTGGACTAAGTTGAACCATTCCAGTTCAAAGCCTCTTTTCCTAATACTACCAGTGAATTTCTATTCAGGATTCCTTATAGAAAGAATTTCACTCCTAATAGTTAGAATTACAATTTTTCTTACTTGAACTCACTTCGTCCAGTGTCTCTTTCCTAATACTACGCGTTAAGATTCAATTAGGGTTTCCCCTGAATCTGGGACACCTCTCGCTTTCACTCGATCACTCTCCCAAGTGTTTATTCAATTACAAAGATAAAAGATAAGAATGTAATACAACTCAAAAACTCTATTCGGATAATTTAGAATCAACGCCCATGAATAGAGTGTACAAACTACAAAAACAAGACAAACTAAAACTCTTCTACGGAGTAGATATTTTCTCAGAACTTCCGAGTCTTCACAAGGAGATTTCCACCTTATATAACAACGTAAAGTCCAACTAGAAATCCCACTAGGATTTTTATAATGAATTCAGTTGGAACATCCAAAAAGAACATGAGACAAATCTTCAATAATGATGATTGTCTATCTTGAGTGATCCCCTCTGAAAAGAACTTGCAACTGAGTTGATCTTGCAGTCGTTGCCAGAGAGCTTCTGTCAATTTGTCCTTAATTTCAACATGAATGATATGGACAAAACTCTTTCGGAACTGTTATGCATGTTAAGAACTGTTGAGCAGAATCTGAAGTCAAAAGGGAAGTCCATTCTGATGATCGGAAATGGAAAGAAATAGAACAAAAGGCCCACCAAACAGGGTGGTTAAGGGAAACGCAAGGAAGTTTCCAAACCAAAACCCACTGCTCCTACTTTGAATCCTAGTGGAGGCATAACAAAGGACGACGCCTGCTTCCATTGCGGTAAGACCGAACACTAGAAGAGAAACTGCCCAAAGTACCTGGAAGATAAGAAGAATAGAGTAGAGACTTCAACTTCAGGTATTTTTGTTATTGAAATTAATCTATCTACTTATGCATCATGGGTATTAGATACTGGATGCGGTTCTCATATTTGTACAAATGTGCAAGGGCTGAAAAGAAGTAGAGATTTGGCAAAAGGTGAAGTTGACCTATGAATTGGCAATGGAGCAAAGGTTGTTGCTTTAGCCATAGGAACTTATGTATTGACTTTACCTAGTGGTTTAATAATTCAGATAGAGAACTATTATTATGTACCTGGAATTAGCAGGAATATTATGTTTGTTTCTTGTTTGGACAAGTTTGGTTTTTCATTCATAATAAAGAATAATTGTTGATCCATTTATTTGAATGATATATTTTATGCTACTGCACAAATAAATAATGGACTATATATCATTGATCTTGAAATGCCTATTTATAACATTAATACTAAAAGGATGAAACCTAATGAGTTAAATCCAACTTACCTTTGGCATTGTCGATTAGGCCACATAAATGAGAAACGCATTTCCAAACTCCATAAAGATGGACTCTTGGACTCTTTTGATTATGAATCATATGAGACATGCAAATCTTATTTAATTGGAAATATGACAAAGTCTCCATTCACAGGAAAAGGTGAAAGAGTTAATGATCTTTTGGCCCTCATACATACTGATGTATGTGGACCACTGAACATACCAGCCAGAGGAGGTTTTCAGTACTTCATCATATTTATTGATGATTTCAGTAGATATGGTTATATGTATTTAATGAAACACGAATAAGAGTCCTTTTAAAAGTTCAAGGAATTCAAGAATGAAGTACAAAATCAACTAGGTAAGAATATTGAAACTCTTCGATCAGATCGAGGTGGTGAATATTTAAGCCTAGAGTTTGATGACTATCTGAAAGAGTGTGGGATTCTATCCCAACTTACTCCTCCTGAAACACCCCAATGGAACGGTGTATCTGAGAGAAGAAATAAAACCTTATTAGACATGGTCCGATCCATGATGAGTCACGTCGATCTTCCAAACTCCTTTTGGGGACATGCACTATTGACAGCAACTTACACACTTAACAGTGTTCCATCCAAAAAGGTTAAAAAGACACCATATGAGATATGGAGTGGTAAGAAACCACATATGTCTTACATGAAAATTCGGGTTTGCTAAGTTTATGTGAAATGATAAATATCAACTAAGCTTGAGCCCAAATCTGACAAATGCTTATTTGTGGGGTATCCTAAAGAAACAAGAGAGTGTTACTTCTACAATCCTTCTAAGGGCAAAGTGTTTCTCGCTCGAACTGAAGTCTTCCTAGAAACGGATTTTATTTTAAAAGGAATAAGTGGGAGGAAAGTAGA
Organism: Lathyrus oleraceus; assembly: GCF_024323335.1. NCBI lineage: Eukaryota > Viridiplantae > Streptophyta > Magnoliopsida > Fabales > Fabaceae > Lathyrus > Lathyrus oleraceus. The sequence continues at coordinate 167,036,195 of NC_066579.1, read as the reverse complement.
GCTTGAATAAATTCAAGAATCACAAAGAATTGATACACCTATGGAGGAATTAGAGCAGGAAACACAAGTAGTTATGGAAGAGCAACTTGCTCAAGTAGAACAAAACCAGCGTAGGTTAAGCAGGATATGTCACCTACCTGAGAGATATGGATATATCATAACTGATCAAGGTGATGTATTACTCATGGATCAAGATGAGCCTGTGACCTACCAAGAGGCCCTAACTGGTCCTGAGTCTGAGAAGTGGCTAGAATCCATGAATTCTGAAATGGATTCCATGTACACAAACCAGGTTTGGACCTTGGTAGAGCCTCCTGTAGGAGTTAACCCTATAGGATGAAAACGGGTCTTCAAAAAGAAGACTGACATGGATGGTAAGGTACATACCTATAAGGCAAGACTGATTGCAAAAGGATATAAACAAATTCACGGGGGTTGACTATGATGAAACCTTTTCACTAGTTGCAATGCTTTAATCTATTTGGATTTTACTTGCTATCGTTGCATATCATGATTATGAAATATGGAAGATGGATGTCAAAACTACTTTCCTTAATGGGAATCTTCTTAAGGATGTGTACATGACACAACCTGAAGGATTCGACATACCAAAAGAAGCCCAAAAGATATGTAAGTTACAGAGATCAATCTATGGATTGAAGCAACCTTCTAGAAGCTGGAATCTTCATTTTTATGAAACAGTAAAACAATATGGATTCATCAAGAACTAAGATGAGCCTTGTGTCTACAAGAAGGTTAGTGGGAGCATGATCGTCTTCCTGGTATTATATGTAGATGACATATTACTCATTGGAAATGATGTCCATACCCTGTAACAAGTAAAGACTTGGTTGGGGAAATGCGTTTCTATGAAAGACCTAGGTGAAGCAACCTATATATTAGGAATTAGGATCTATAGAGATAGATCACAAAAACTGCTTGCCCTAAGTTAGAGTACATACATAGACAAAGTATTGACACGCTTTAATATGCATGATTCCAAGAAAGGATTCATACCTATGCAACATGGCATGTGTCTATCAAAAACACAATCCCCTTCAACTAAGGAAGAAAGGAATCACATGAATAAGATTCCATATGCATCTGCAATAGGATCTATATTATGTATGCCATGTTATGTACTCGACCATATGTCTTGTATGATTTAAGTGCAACGAGTAGGTACCAATCTGATCCCAGTGATGCTCATTGGGTAGATGTAAAGAATATCCTTAAGTATTTGAGAAGGACTAATGACTCATTCTTGGTAGATAGAGGTTAGGAAAAGCTTGATGTAATTGGATACACCGATGCTAGCTTCCAGACAGATAAGTATGACTTTAGATCACAATCTGGTTATGTGTTCTGCTTAAACGGTGGCGCTGTGAGCTGGAAAAGTTCAAAGTAAGATACAGTTGTTGATTCTACAATCGAGATCGAATATATTGCTACCTCAAGTACAACAAAGGAATATGTTTGGATCAAAAAGTTCATTGGTGAACTTGGCATAGTTCCTAGAATTGTGGATCCCATTGATCTCTATGGTGATAACAATGGTGCTATCGCACAAGCTAAGCATCCTAGATCTAACCAACGATCCAAACATATACTTAGGCGTTATCACCTCATTCGAGAGATAATAGATAGAGGAGATGTGAAAATATACAGAGTGCCTACACTTGAAAATATTGTTGACCCACTGACAAAGCCTCTTGTGCAACACAAGCATGATGGCCATACTAGATCTATGGGTATTAGGGGTATGCCTGATTGACTCTAGTGTTAGGGGAGATTGTTTGTGTAGACCCTAGAGGCCAATATTTTTGGTACTTATATCGAATTATTTATTAATAATAAAAAGGATTTTTCTTTATTATGTTTGTTTAATAAAGTCCCTAGAATATCTAGTCTGTTTAATGTATCAAGTGTGACTTGATCATGATATCCCATTAAACATAAGGAAATTATTCTTAAAGTATCTGTAGTCGAGCTTTATTGTGAAGTGGGATAATATTAAAGCATTAAGATTATTATGTATATAGACTGATGAACACATCTCATGGATCATGGATAAGGAGTTATCAAGTCTTAAACATAGGTATGAATATTAGGAGTAATATTTATACTGGATTGATCCACTATGAGAATACTACATAGAATGTTATGCAAAGTGTCATAATTTATTCTCATGGTGATAATGGTGTATACCACCCTTCGACCTAAAACCACTATGGACCCTAGATGTAGAGTCGAGTGCCTTATTGATGATCAAACATTGTCCGTAACTGGATGACCATAAAGACAGCTGATGGGTACTCCACGGAGCATGCTGAGGGACATGATTGACCTAGATGGAATTTGTCCATCCTACGTAACAAGATAAATGTCTAAGGGCCCAATATTGAATTGGACAAGGATGACACGGTCTATGCCTTGTGTTAAATATAAACATAAGGGCAAAAAGGGTAATTATACACACAAATATTAAAACAAAAAAGGTTTTGTCATATCTATGACATTTTAGTGTCTTGGGTAGCAGTGATGTGTTGCTAGATACCGTTCACTGTTTATTACGTGATTTAATATAATTGTCAATGTCACGAAAACCTACAGGGTCACACACAAAAGGACGGATTGATGAGAGATAGAGTAAATAAGGAACACCGTAAGGTATGGTGCACTTAAGTGAATTATAGAACATCGTAAGGTACGATGCACTTAAGTAGAATACGAAATATGGTAAGGTACCACACACTTAAGTGATTTTTGGTATACCATAAGATATGAGTCACATACACTTAAGTGGGTTTTTTTAGCTTGCAACCCACACAAGTGGTTCTATAAATAGAACCCTTGTGCAGAAGCATTCTACTTGATAAAATTTCGTTTCTCTCTCTCTCCCTCTCACTCAAAGCCTTCATTCATAGCAGCTAGCACTAAGACTGAAGGAACCCGTTCGTGTGGACTGAGTAGAGATGTTGTCATCATTAAACGCTCGTGATCACTCCTTAGATATGCATCAAATGTTTCAATCGCCACAAGAGATAACGACTTCTATCATTGATCATGCCCATTCGTAAGGATCACTAAAGGATTTTTTTTTATTTCCGTTGCATTTTGGATCACAATTTTCCTTCATTAGGCCCTTCACTTGGGGTCCGTGCCACCTTTACTTTGTGGTATAAATTCCATTTCTCTTATGCATTCCAATATACCTTGACCTTTACTTTAAAACTATACATTTTCAGTCACTTGTTACCAAATACTCAATCCTGTGACTTTGGTCATTCATCCCATTCATCTCCATGATGCTTTCATATTCTACCTTCGTTCACTTCATGTGATTTTTGGTATAAGCCCTAGAGGCCAATACTTTTGGTACTTGTATCAAATTATTTATTAATAATAAAAGGTTTTTTCTTTATTATGTTTATTTAATAAAGTCCCTAGAATAATTAGTCTGTTTAATGTATCAAGTATGACTTAATCATGAGATTGCATTAAACATAAGGATATTGTTCTTAAAGTATCCGTAGTCGAGCTTTGTTGTGAAGTGGGATAACATTAAAGCATTAAGACTATTATGTATATAGACAGATGATCACATCTCATGGATCATGGATAAGGAGTTATCAAGTCTTAAACATAGGTATGAACATTAGGAGTAATATTTATACTGGATTGACTCGCTATGAGAATACTACATAGAATGTTATGCAAAGTGTCATAAGTTATTTTCATGGTGATAGTGGTGTATACCACCCTTCGATCTGAAACCACTATGGACCCTAGATGTAGAGTCAAGTGCTTTATTTCTGATCAAACATTGTCCGTAACTGGATGACCATAAAGATAGTTGATGGGTACTCCACGAAGCATGCTGAGGGAAATGAGTGACCTAGATGGAATTTGTCCATCCCGCGTAATAGGATAAATGTCAAGGGCCTAATATTGAACTGGAAAAGGATGACACGATCTATGCCTTGTGTTCAATATAGACATAAGAGAAAAAAAGGGTAATTGTACACACAAGTATTATCACAAAAAGGGATTTGTCATATCACATGACATTTTTGTGTCTTGGGTAGCAATGATGTGTTGCTAGATACCGCTCACTATTTATTATGTTAAATATGTGATTTAATATAATTGTCAATGTCGCAAAAACCCATAGGGTCACACACAAAAGAACTGATTGATGAGAGATAGAGTAAATAAGGAACACCGTAAGGTACGGTGCACTTAAGTGAATTGTAGAACATCGTAAGGTACGATGCACTTAAGTAGAATACGAAATATGGTAAGGTACCACACGCTTAAGTGATTTTTGGTATATCATAAGATATGGGTCACATACACTTAAGTGGGCTTTTTAGCTTGTAGCCCACATAAGTGGTTCTATAAATAGAACCCTTGTGCAGAAGTATTTCATTAGATGAAATTTCGTTTCTCTCTCTCTCTCTCTCACTCACTCAAAGCCTTCATTTGTAGCAACTAGCACTGAAATTGAAGGAATTCGTTCGTGTAGACTTAGTAGATGCGTTGTCACCATTCAATGCTCGTGATCACTCCTTAGATCTGCATCAAAGGTTTAAATCGGCACAAGAGGTAACGATTTCTATCACTGGTCATGCCCATTCCTAAGGATCACTAAAGGAGAATTATTTAATTTCCGTTGCATTTTGGATCACAATTTTCCTTCAGTGATATACCCTATTCTTTGAGCCAAATACATTATCTCTTTGAGCTCCATCTTGTATCTCCTTGTTAACCAAGAGTTATTTGTGCAAGCATATTTCTGATTTTTTTCAAAACTGATATGGTTTGTATGATATTTCAAAATCATTTGCTAACTTCTCATGTTAATACTAACACGGAAAATTTATAATGCAAACACCATACTTCTGACTTTTCTAATTGACCCTAATGGAAAACTATGGTCCAACCATCATTGGTTCACATGTTAATCGACACAATGCCAAGTTCACACTATCATGTATATAGACCAAAACCAAAGCATGATAACCTTCACCATCCAATTCAATTTCAGAATTTCATTGACAACCTTAACAACATGCTAACATTAGGCTCATCATCATTAGGATCAAGTCATGTCAACTCAATCCATTAGTGCACTGCTGCATGCCATGTTCATGCCAAACAACAATCTAGTTCATAATGTAATCATTTCCATTTAATTTGAATTCAAGCAGGCTATTAATGAACAAAGGGCATACATGACATTTAGCCTATTTTCTATGATCAGTACACCACAGAAGAACATCATTACCTTCAATCCATAAATGCTCTCATTTTGTATCCCTTCTACATACCATGTGACCATGACAACAACACACTACTGGCCCACACCACCATCATGTCAGGATCCCTCCAAAACTATCATTAAAGTCCTGATTTGCAATAAACTAATAGCCCTACACTTAACACATTCCATCCATGCCAACATAAACCATTGCCAAAGCAATCAGAATAACCTTAATCTAAAGCATGGCAATGGATATCAATTAGCAAGCCATAACACATTTAGCAACAAAACATGACAAGTACACATATCATGCCATTGTATTTCAGTTCAGCAACAAATACCTCATGACAGTCCTGCAATTCATCATAGTCCACATCATGCATAACAAGCTGGCAGAACAAGGAAAATGATTAAATTGCAGCAAAGCATACATCAAACCATATCCTGCGTCAAACATTCAACAATGGTAGTGTAGCAAGTCAGTAGCATCATACAAATACCATAACAGTTCTAATTATACTAAAACCACCATTAATTCATGAAACTGACTTTGATTTTCATCCATTCATAACTAACTACAATTTATATGGCATTCGATTCAAAACAGGTGAACTAATGTAACAACTGTAAGAATTACTTTTATAAGTTAGTGAATTCAAGCATGATGACCATTCCTGATCCTGATTCTAACTCCAAACAACATCAATCAACATTTTTAGTCCATTATCCTCATTAACACAATTCCAATTTGTACATCATTGCAATTAACATCAAACCTTTTTAACAACTCAATTCTGTAACAGTCCAATTCATAACTAACTGCATGAAATTCACTAACTGATTTTAACAGATCATTTCAATTCACTGACACTCAAACTCTAACTTCCAGCTACATACTACCAACTCTTTGTGAACTTCACTAACCAAAGTCCAAGCTCTAGCCTAACTAACTAACAATCCTAACTGTCACTAACAGAATTTAACAACTTATTTTACTAACTACAAATTAAACACACCTAACTGATACAAACACCTCACTAACTGAAGAGTTAACTATTTAACTACTTTCCTCTCCAAATTCATTAACAGTAACCCCTGCTCTAACTGAGCTACCCGGTTCTGTTATAGATGAGCCCTATAAATTCATACACTCAGCTTCACAGAGATTCAGTGCATATTTCACGATCTCAATTCACTCTCAGATCCCTCTCCCTTTCTCACTCAGAGCTTTCTACCAAAACTCCATTGAAGCTTCAAGAAGAGTAAGCTTGGCCACCTCACCTCACAAGTTCAACCAACATCACAAAATTTAAGAAGAAGAGTTGTGTAGAAGAAGAAGTAGAAGAAGGAAAATTGTATGCAGAGCAAGAACTTGGATTACAGTACTTGGATAATCGCCGTTCTCTGGTATTTTCTTTAGCTTTGTCTTCTTCAGTTTCAACAAACACCGAAGCACATCTTCGCTTCGATGGCTGGTGAAAGTCTCTTTCTTGCTCAATTCTCTTTATTGTAATGTAGGTCGTAGTATAAGGAGCCAAATCCCTATGGTTTGGACTCTATTTCGTTCCCTCATGGCTTTTAATTTCGAATTTGGGATCTAGGGTTCTTATTTGATTTTCTTCGATTTGTGCATTTGGAGAGGAATTGGTGATATCTTGGTCTAGATTAAGGATCAGTGAGTTGAGACGATTCTTGTTATATGTTGTTTTTGGTGATTGAACCTCCGCCTCCGCCGGAGGCGATTTCTGGCACGGTTGAAGGGTGTCTCAAGCCAAGGTTTGAATTGGTGCGCCTCTGAACTTTGTTGGCTTGAAGATCCCTGTTCCATCTCGTCTGTGTTTTGGGTTTTGTCCTCTATGCAATTTGGCCTATAGTTTTTCGGTGTTGCACTGTGCTTTTCAGTTTTACACCCTCCATAGACTGACAGTGATGAGTGGGCCTCTGCTTTGAAGCCCATTTCGAAATCAGCTTCACACTCATGTTGGCATTGCAGGATTTGGGCTTACTTTCATTGTTCTGGGCTTCGCTTGGTTTGGATCTGCGATTTAGATTTGATTTCGAATTATTTGGTATTTTGGATTAGTAGAATTTAATTGAGTTTTTAGGTTAGTTAGCTTATTTAGATATTAAATTAATTAGGTTTAGTTTTATTAATCCACATTAATCACATGATTAGACTAATTAGATTTTAGGGTCAATTAGTTTTTTAATTTTTAGCTTAATTTCTTCATTAGATTTTAGATTTCAATTAGAACTTATTTTTTTTGTTTCAATTGAAATTTAATTAGGTTAGTCAGAAATTACTTAATTTTAGGATTTAGACTAATTTTCAACATTAGGTTAAAATAGTTTTAGAATTTGATTAAACTTTAGGCTATGGTTAGATTTTGATTAGAATTTAATTTGTGCTTGTAATTAGGTATTAATATGAATTGACCATTTTGCCCATTAGGGGTTTATTTTGCCATTTTAACCATGTAAATGCATGTTCCTTTAGAATTAATCTAGACTTAGAATTTCAAATAGTTTTAATCAAGTTTTGGCTAACAAATGCATGTTCCTCTTAGGAATAGCCTATGAATATGATCTTAACCTTTAGATTAGGTTAACTAGTAATTTTCAAGTTAATTCAAACCCTCGATTCAAGTTGATCAAAAGTAATTTTGATCAACTGAATCCTTTCATATGTTATAATCCCATATTCTTTTTAAGTGATCAAAAAACCCATGATCACTTGATAAGACTCTTTTTGTAAGTTATGGAGCTCGAAGCCTCAAGTCAGACTCTCAATCAAGGCACCCCATTCATATCAAGCAGTGGATCATATAAGGCGCATCAAAGGTGGTTCTTCAAGAGCTTGTTAATCAAGGTTAAAATTGTGTGGCATGAGCCTTAAGCAATAGAGAAGGAATGAGATTAGAGAATTCCATTAACTCATTTTGAATATCTTTGGGTACAGGACACATGACCCAGTTGTTCGTCGTATTCTCCTATATTCATAGAATTTAGCACAATTCAAATCATATGATTGGCAAGTCTCTCCCTTCACAAAGCAAGCAGTGCAACAAGCAGAAGACACTATCAACAACTATCAATCATAATTCAAGTTGTATGCCACGAGCCTTAAGAAATAAATAATATTGAGAGTGGAGAATTCTTATCCTTGTCTAGGGTACCCTTGGCTATGAGACGCATGACCCAGTTGCTCAAGGTATCCGCCTTTGTTCATAGACTTTAATGCAATGTGAATTGAATGATTAATAAGGCATTCATCATTACATAGAGCAGCAAAGATTCTTCTCCAACAACTTGAAAGTTAGAATATGAGTGGATGAGAGTGGAGAATAAGTATCCTCATCCTGAATATCTTTGGATATGGGACAAATGACCCAGTTGCTCATCATATTCACCTTTACTCATAGACTTTAGTGTGGTTCATATCCAATGACTGCCCAGTCTCCTTCATACTTCATTATCAATCAATCACCCCTTTTGCCTTAATCATCTTGCTGTTAGCCTCAGTGGGCTAAACTACGAAAGCTCTGACTTTCTTATTGCACGGTGAGAATACGTAGGTCGGAGAATTCAGATTCTCCGCGAGCTACCTTATTTATTGATTCTTCATTATTCATTCATTCAATCAATACCATCTTTTTAAGATCAAATATCATTCTTTCTTGGATTCCATTCATATCCTTTTAGGACGACCTAATGAATGTCCGCTCTATGAACCAAGAGCTATTTGGCTTATTGCCCGACATTTAATTCCTTTGTTTTTAGTTATTCCAATACAGTGATATCATGCCTTAGGCCCCTCAGTTGTTGGTGTACCTTTACTCTTCGGTTCAGAGTTTATTCCTTCATGGATCCAAGATATCATTCTCCTTCGATTTTAAATTGAGTGTTCCCCTACAGTGATACATTGTTCCTTGTACCAATCAATATTTTACCTTGGGTTCCATACTCACCCTTTTAGGATGACCTAATCAATGTCCATCTTTGCATTAAGAGCTTTTTGGATTATTGCCATACATTTAATGCTCTTTGTTTCCAGTTATTCCAATACAGTGATACCATGCCTCGGGCCCCTCACTTGTTGGTTTTCCTGTTTACTCTCTAATTAAAAGCCAATTTGCCTTTATGGATTTCCCATGCTACCATTCTGTTGGTACAAGTTACACTATTCATCATTACAATCATACCCTTTTAGTTGTGTTTGTCTTGTCAGTCCTTGTTGCTTAGGCAAACACTTCCTTATCTTTCCTTTGTTCTCGTGGTTCCACGAACTATGAATGCTCCGATTTTCTCATTGCATAGTGAGAATATGTAGGCACGAGGATATGAATCCTTGGCGAGCACATTTCTAATTATTCCCTTTTCTGCCTTAGGGAACCATTCATATCTTTCATGATTCATCATCTACCTTCAATCATTGAACCACTCACCTTAGTGATGTACCACTTCTTTGAAACCAGATACAATTTTCTTTGGAATTCCATATACACCCTTTTAGGACGACATAATCAATGTCCACCTCTGTGCCAAGAGTTGTTTGGCTTATTGCCAAACATTTAATTCCTTGTTTTCGGCCCAACCATACAGTGATACCATGACTTAGGGCCCTCACTTTTGGTTCGTGCCACCTTTACTTCGTGGTACAAATTCCATTTATCTTGAAGATTCCAATATACCTTGACCTTTGGTTTATACATTTTCAGTCACTTGTTACCAAATATTCAATTCTGTGACTTTGGTCATTCATCCCATTCATCTTTATGATGCATTCATATTCTACCTTCATTAACTTCATGTGATATACCCTATTCTTTAAGTCAAATACAACATCTCTTTGAGCTCCATCTTGTATCTCCTTGTGAACCAAGAGTTGTTTGTGTTGTAAAACCAAACACTTAATTCCTTTGTTTTCGGTTATTCCAATACAGTGATACCATGTCGTAGGCCCCTCAGTTGTTGGTTCATACCATTTTTACTCCTGGGTTTAGTTTCACCCTTGTTGGAGTTCAAATCATATTATCCTTTGGTTCAGACCATACGTTTATCACCATCTCTTTCACCTCCCATCATTAGTTCTATGAATTACGGAGCTCTGAATTCCTCATTCCACTATGAGGATACGTAGGCATGAGGGCCCTAATCCTCACTGAGCACTCTATCTATTTCTTTTTCTTTTCCCTCATTATTTTGTGAGTAATCTTTAGACGTAACACTCATTCGAGCAAGAACAATCAAAACGGTTCCCATGGAGTACCATGGATGTTAGGGGTGCTAATACTTTCCCCTTGCATAACCAACTTCCTTACCGAGCATATCTCTTTCTCTCGGGTTTTATCGATGTTTCCCTTTCCTTTGGGGATAAATAAAGTTCGATGGCAACTCTGTTGTATGTTTGAGTGTGCGATGCGTTCGGGTATATTTCCGCTAGCTTCACAAATTGATTTGGATTAACAAACTTCTTCCAAAAGTAATCTTCTAATCATACTAAAAGTTAAAAAAAAATTATAACCAAAATCTTAAGACATCCTATAATTCAGTATGAGCAGTATGCACGCTAGGATGTCTCACAATATTTTAAAGACATATTTCTCAACAAGCTGCCTACAAAAAATAACCAATCAATTGTAATAAAAATCTTCCCTTTTGGTTATTTTTTAGGTAAAATACATATTAAACACTTCTTCAAGAATGCACCATGGATAATGCACATGCAAAAATATTAACAATAATCTCAAAGAGAATTGTGCCTTTTTCCCTTTTCTCCCAAATTTTCCTCAAAAGAGACAAAAGACAGAGGACCGCCAACATGAGCCAAAAAATAAAAACCTATAGAAACCAACAAACCAACAGCAGGTCCAACAAATAGACAAGTTGTTAAGCATATTCATGCCCTCGTTCTTCTAGATTAGATTATCAGGGATCAGCAGAACCAAAAACATGTTAGTTAAATCATAACCATAAGCACGAGCTTGCAGATAATAGAAACATACAACTTCTTATGAACACCAGATATATGCAACATCCTTTCTTGCATTCATCATCTCCCCCTAATTGGTTCAAAATGGGTGATGGGTAATAGAAATATCCACCCCGGAATGGGCATAAGTACCAGAGAACAAGAAGACAATAACACATACCACAAAGGAGAAGCAAAATTGTAGTAGCAACAACAACATGTTAAGATGAAGAAGCTCCAACAGATTTGGGAAACAGATTATTATTATTATTATTATTATTATTATTATTATAAGACGAGACTATTTCTTACACAAATCAAAGCCTTTGAGAATAAGATTTCCCATAGGCCCATACAACATTTCTTCATTATAAACCATACAAATTTCATCAATAAGAGCAATAATGTGTATTACAATATCAACAACATATTTCCCAATAATCAACATGTAGCTGAAAGTCAAAACACTTGGGGCGTCACCAATCTCGCAATGACAATTAACAATGTATTTATTTTTAACACTCAAAATATCATATATTAAAGAGAGAACACTAATAGGTGGCTGGTACAGAAAAAAAAGTGATGCAACAACATATTACATCTGATTACAGTCTTAACATTTTAATAAGACCTTCACAAACACCTTTTCTTGAAGTGGACATGACACTGATTTCCTAAAGATCATTGGCTTCATGAATAAGTGCCTTGAGAATGTGACTTTTCACTGACACAAACGTATATTAGAAATATTTTAAAACCAACTAAACCAGATTCATCAATAACATAAATATTGGGAAGATTAATGTCAAGGACATGTTTCCCAGTGTCTCTACTAGGATTTCACAATAACGAAACCGGACTGACTGGTAAAAGAAACAGAAGAGTCGCCGCCGAATTTTATTGGATTTCCTGTATGGGAGAGGAGAGGGTAAATAGTCGATAAAACCCTAGGGGAAAAGGATGTACACAGGAAGTGAAAAGGTACAGATAAATAACCAGTCTCGCAACCGAGACTTGGGTTCGGAAGTTGGTTACGCAAGGGGAAGGTATTAGCACCCTTTGCGTCCATGGTACTCCATGGGAACCATTTAGGTTGTCTTCGTATGCGGGAATTTATCTCTCTTATTTCTATTTATTCTTATTTACAAAAAGAGTGAAAGAAAGTATTTTGGGGTTTTTTTATTATTGTACTCTCCAAGGATTATGGCCCTTGTGCCTATGTATCACTCATCAGGTGATGAGGAATCAAAGCTCAGTAGTTCGGAGTAGAAAATGTTTGTGGGTTGGTTGATTTTACCTTTGAGAAAAGGGTTTTCGGGGTGGTTCCATAAGGCATAAAAATAAGGTTTGATGGGTTGTATTGTTTTTACCTTGAATGAGGGTTTATGAAAAAGTGTTTGTGATTATATTACACTAAAGTCTATAGACGGAGGTGAAAATTCTAGGCAAATAATCCAAGCGCCGTGTGGCCAAAATAATCAGGGTAAGGGTAGAAAAGCTCCACTATTATTCATTCTCCACCACTTAAGGCTCGTGGAGCACAATACCAATCGTAGTTTTAATGTGATTTGAATTTGATTGAGAAAATGCCACTTGACGTTGAATCAAGGGTTTGTTGCTTTGATTTTGAAATTGGTAACGTACAATGAATATACAAAGTAACTAAACAAGAAAGTAAAGGGTCTCATTGTAAGGTATCCCAAGAGAAAGCCTTGTGTATACAAAAATGGCCTAAGCTAAACAAATGATAATGGTCTTACAAACATGTCTCCCTAGGATAGTGCCATGATGCATTCTTACAACCGGTATGTAAGTTACATGAAATCCAAGGTTAAAGGCAAAGTATCACAAAATAAGAGTAAGGTCCTCCAAGAAAAGATCCTAAATGAGATCCTCTAAGTTCAATGGTTGATTACAAATGGAATGAATCTTTTCTGGTCTTATCATTTTATCATGCTTTTGTTATTTTTAATTGTATGATGACAATAAAGTAAACAACGATAATAAATATGAATGAGAGTATATATAATGATGATGATAATGAGTACTTGAATGTGAATTACATGGTAATAACATAAAAGTAAATCACAAGATAATAATAATATCACAATAACAAAAGTTAATGAGTATGAATGACATAAAATAGACCACAAAACAATAGTAACAAAATCACAATAACAAAGGTTAATAGTAAACAAAGTTAGTGAAGTAGTTAATTGTTAGTAATACGTACAAGGAAAACATTTGAAGATGATAAATGATCATTTAAAAATAGATTTGTAATAATTAAAGTTATACAACCCGAAGTCTATTTATCAATAGTTTGACAAATAGAATGTACCACTCAATATTTATAAGTTAATGGTTGGTTAATGATTAAGTTATATACAAAGTAACTAAACAAGAAAGTAAAGGGTCTCATTGTAAGGTATCCCAAGAGAAAGCCTTGTGTATACAAAAATGGCCTAAGCTAAACAAATGATAATGGTCTTACAAACATGTCTCCCTAGGATAGTGCCATGATGCATTCTTACAACCGGTATGTAAGTTACATGAAATCCAAGGTTAAAGGCAAAGTATCACAAAATAAGAGTAAGGTCCTCCAAGAAAAGATCCTAAATGAGATCCTCTAAGTTCAATGGTTGATTACAAATGGAATGAATCTTTTCTGGTCTTATAATTTTATCATGCTTTTGTTATTTTTAATTGTATGATGACAATAAAGTAAACAACGATAATAAATATGAATGAGAGTATATATAATGATGATGATAATGAGTACTTGAATGTGAATTACATGGTAATAACATAAAAGTAAATCACAAGATAATAATGATATCACAATAACAAAAGTTAATGAGTATGAATGACATAAAATAGACCACAAAACAATAGTAACAAAATCACAATAACAAAGGTTAATAGTAAACAAAGTTAGTGAAGTAGTTAATTGTTAGTGATACGTACAAGGAAAACATTTGAAGATGATAAATGATCATTTAAAAATAGATTTGTAATAATTAAAGTTATACAACCCGAAGTCTATTTATCAATAGTTTGACAAATAGAATGTACCACTCAATATTTATAAGTTAATGGTTGGTTAATGATTAAGTTATATACAAGTTATATACAAGTTAGGTAATGAAACAATGATTTATGTATAAAGTAAACAAAGAAGTATAAGGGATAGAGGGTTAGAGGGTTAGTGTCAAAGTTACAAAAGGTCTCATCTACCATCAAAGATTTAACAAATGGTCAACCAAGGGGAACTTATCAATACCTCAAAGTGTCAAGAATGATCCATTGATCATTCATCAACATGTTTGAAATATTGAATATTCATTCAACCTTGGGATAATTAATCAATGATGCTAAAAATTTCATCAACCAATATAAATATAACAGTAAGATAAACAATAAACAAAAAAAAATGACAAGAATAATAGTTTGATTAAAGATGGTAAATAACAAATAGTAAGAGCAAAAGTCCAAAAAAAGTGTGTAAACCAAACTAAACCATTTGTTCCAAACTTGGCTAAAGTCTCTCTAGAAAAACAACCCATGAATACTCAACCATTTTAACACAAAAACATAACCAAAATATTAATGAGTTTGAGCTACAATCATTACCAAATGTGAAAAACTAAGTTGTTGTGGTGTTGAGCTTGAATATGAAGCAAAAGGTTTGGAATAAAGGTGATTATGGTTGAAACTTAATGAAGGGGATGAGTTGTGAATGTTAGAGAACGAAAGGTTTTGAGGAAAAAATGAAATGAAGAAAAAGTTGGTGGGTGGTGATTTGAGAAGGAATGATTTGTATGAGTTTTTGGGTTTAGGTTTAAGGAAAGGGTTTGACTGATGTTTTGACAGAACTTTTAGGGGCTGCTAGCTTGTCCAAATGAGGGAGAAATATTATCTTATTTATAGGGAAAACAAGTGGGTAGGTGGATGAAAAAAAATCACTTTATGTTTTAAAAAATTACTGCTACTGTTTGCGCAGGTGTAACCGGTTACCAGGATTTAGGTAGCCGGTTACACAGATCGAAAATGGCATAGGGTGTCTGTATAATGCAGGTGTAACCGATTACCAGGATTTGGGGTATAACAGATGCCCCTATTGAATCTTCTTGGACCTGAATGTATGGATAGAAACGACTTCCAATGCGTTCATGGTAAGAGGGGATTAAATACTAAAAGAGTAACCGTAAATTTGCCATACTAGGGGTGAAAGTGATATGAGTTGATTTGTTGGAGATTATGGCAAATGATCTTGTTATGAGCTCATCTGCTGGGGGAGATGAATATGGTATTAATAATTATGTATGGTATGCAATGCTATAAATTTTATGCAACATAAGTATCTCTTAAAAAAGGAAAGTTGGATTGCTAAACTCCAAGAAGAAAGGTAAGGGAGAAACTCCACTGAGGGTAAGAATCATGTAAAAGAGGTGACTACCCCTTGCAACGGCTGGGGAGAAAAAAATTCAGCGATGATTCCTAGCAACGACCGAAATACCTAACTATGATGGGGAAATTTAAATTCAGTGAGGATTTCTAAAAATGATTGGAATACCTGACATCTACTGGGGATGCTTTCGAGTTCAGCAATGATTCCTAGCAACGACTGGAATACCTGACTCTGCGGGGATAACCTATGGGGTCAGTGATAATTCCTAGCACAGACTTGAATACCTGACTCTGTTGGAGAATATGAGGAGGTACGGTGACGATTTTTAGCAATAGCTAGAATACCCGACTCTAAGGGGAAGAAGAAATTCAGAGATGATTCCTAGCAACACCTGGAATACCTGACTTTTGTTAGGGATCAAACCAAATGGTTCAATGGTGATTCCTAGCAACGGCTGGAATACCTGACTCAGTTTGGAATGAACAAAAATTTAGTGATGTCTCTTAGCAACAGCTAGAATACCTGACTCATGCTAGGGAGAGAAAAATTCAGTGACGATTCTTAGCAATGTCTAGAATACCTGACTCTTCTGGGGAGAAGCAAGTTCATCGATCATTCTTAGCAACGGCTAGAATACCTGACTCTGCTTGGAGAGAAATTTGAGAACTAATGTTGACTCTACCGGGGGATAATCCCTAGCAACGACTAGGAAGTTCCAAAATCTAAAAAGGACAATCCTAGAAACGGTTGGGAAGGTCGGAAATTTGATGAATTGTTCTTGAGCAAGATTAGAATGTGTATTGAAGAGGATACTCATGATGCAATGTTATGTATGCAAAATGTCGATGTATGTTCGGGCTATTGGGGAATATGCAAATGCAAGGTTTACGAATTATGCCAAATATGATTAGGCTCTACGGGGGATAATTTGTTAAGAATGTAAATGGTGATTGGGCTTCAAATGTGCTTGGGGAGAGTGTAACTGACTTCCTGACATCGGAATCCAGACCTTCTGATGTCCAAGTTGCGTCTGGTGCAATTGCTAGGGATCTTTCTGGTGAGGAATTAAATTTTTGACTGGGCCAAAATCCAAAGGATTTTGTGGCATTGTGATGTTGAGGTATACCAAACATGTTGGACTAGGGTTACCTTTTGATACTTTTAATAGAGAAGTAAGTCTGGTGTTTCCCCTTAAGAGTTTTTTTTTAGTAAAAGTTTGTTTTACCCAAAATTTTCAATGCAATGTTAATTAAAGAAAAGTCGCACTTCACAAACAAAGCAGGAAAAGTAAAAATATTGAGCACGTATGATGGAATCGATTTTATTCATAAAAATGATCCAAAAAATGGGTTATTTGTATAAGGAAGCAATTCCTAAAAGAGGTGCTTACAAAGGAAATTGAAAAACTATAATGGCAATAGAAATAACTCAGATTTCCGCCAGGTTCCGACTCTGCTATAGTCCTTATGTCCTTGAAGGTCCTCAGGTCTTTCTTCAGAAGGAGATGATTGGATTGACTTGCCGGGGAATGTTGAAGATTTTTTACGGATTGTAGCCTCTCGCTTTTTTGAATCCCTAATTTTTTCCTAGACCGCCCTTTCAGGTTTTCACTCTACCGGGATACTCATTTTTGCATAAGTTGCCCTTTCGGGTTTTCAACTTATAGGGCTTTTTTGCTTTTCATGCGTAGTACTTTTTGACTACATCCGCATTTACAAGGGACGAAATATCTTCACCATCAATAGTTTAGAGTATTAAGGCTCCTCCAAAGAAAACCTTTCTTACAATGTATGGGCCTTCGTAGTTCAGCATCCACTTGCCCTTTGGGTCAATATGAGTTGGTAGAATATTTTATAAGACTACGTCTTCTCCCTTGAGGCTTCGGGGAAAGATCTTCTTGTCATGTACCCTCTTGATGCGTTTTTGATATAGTTGGCCATAGAAGATGGTTGTCAAGTGCTTCTCATCAATAAGGTTCAGCTGGTCAAATCAGGCATGTACCCACTCGGCTTCGTCAAGTTTGATGTCGTTCAAAATCCATAAGGAAGGGATCTCTACTTCAACTGGCAGAGCTTCATCCATGCCATACACAAGAGAGAAGGGGGTTGCGCTAGTGAAGGTACGTATAGAGGTACGATAACCATGCAACGCGAATGGGAGCATCTCGTGCCAATCTTTATAGGTTTCCACCATCTTTTGCATAATTTTCTTGATGTTCTTGTTGACTGCTTCAACCGCACCTTTTATTTTTGGCCTATATGGGGACTAGTTATGGTGTTAAATCTTGAGTCTTTGGCATAACTCTTTCATTATTTTGTTATTGCAGTTAGATCCATTGTCAGTAATGATCTTGTTGGGGACCCCATAACGGAAAATGCTTTCTTTTCTTAAAAAGCGAGCCACTACTTGTCTTGTGATATTTGCATAGGAGACTGCTTCCACCCATTTGGTGAAATAGTATATAGCTACCAAGATGAAGTGATGCCCGTTCAAGGCAGTTGCCTTAATGCATCTGATCACGTTAATTCCCCACATGGAAAAAGGCCAAGGTGATGTAAGGACATTGAGTAGTACTGGGGGTACATGAATTTTGTCGGCATAAATTTGGCACCTATGGCACATTTGGACGTGGCGGTAATAATAAACCTCCATGGTCATCCAATAGTATCCGACCCTCAAGATTTTCTTCACCATGGTGTGTCCACTGACATGTGTCCCAAAGGAACCCTCATGGATATCCATATTTGGTTTACTTCTTGCTTGTTCACACATCTAAGCAGAACCAAATCATAATTCCTCTTATACAATACCCCTCTACTTAAGAAGAACTTGGAAAATAGTTTCCAAAAATACTTATTGTTGGTGATGGATGCGTTTTCGGATACTCTTGGCTTTCTAGGAACTTTATAATGTCGTAGAACCAAGGATGACTGCCAGCTTCGTCTTCGGCTGCCAAATAGTAAACAGGCTCGCGAAAGTAGTAGGGATGGAAAGATGGTGCTTCATTATTCCATTTGACCTTAAACATGGATGGCAAAGTTTCCAGGGCGTCAGTGTAGCGGTGCATTCGTGACCATCGAGCTATGGATAAACTCGACGTCAATTGAAAAATCAGAGTCGCCACCACGCGTTATTTCTTTCCAAAGGAAAAGGGAAAAGTATGAACAAAACCCAAAGATAAGAAGTTTTCAAATCAAAACTAATAAAATGTCAGTAATTACAGGTAAGGGGGTTGGTTACACAAAGGGAAGTTATTAGCACCCAAAGTGTTCTAGGTACTCCTAGGGAGCCCTTTTTTGTGTGCAAGTTTTTGTTGTTGTTGTTGTTGAAAATGATGTTTGATAAAAATGGAATGGGGGGATGAGAAAAGAATTTATTAATTATATTTTTGTGTTTGACAAGACCTTCGGTATTATGACTACGTACCAACATAAAAATGAGGGATCAAAACCCCGTAGTTCATGGTAAAAATTTCAAAGAAGTTGGTGAGTTAATTGTAACAAAAGTTTAGTAGAGAAAGGCGCAAAGATGGCCAAAGATGTGAATGGGATCGTTATTTATTTTTGTCTTTTTGAAATTAAAGTCAATATTATTAAGTTCATTCACAAGTTTGATTTTAGAATTTTTTTAAAAATTCAATGGCATAAGGCCAAAGTTTCTAATTATTAAAACATGTCTAAGTTGAAAAATGCAATCGAAGAAGATTTTTAAACGAGGGAGACATTTCGAAATTAAAGAAGTGGGAGGATATGAAGAGACTATCCTAGACAAAAATTAAAAGTTAAGAGTTGAAAAGATATGACCAATGGGATGCAATCCACAAGACAAGAATGTCAGATAGAAATCCATTTCCTTATGAATTTTGAGCAGAGAATAAGAATCAGCAATATCCAAGAAATTATATGAAGGCCAAGGCATCAAATAAAGATAGCCATAATATCTAAGCAAGCATTCCAATAGCCAGTGTCTTCCAATGTATCAGATGAAAATATTCCTTTGAAAATTCTCAGAAACAATCATCAGATATCAATAATAATAACATTATAACAATCAAGCACAGAGACAACGTAACAGATGAACCAAGGGCACTCAAAGTTTGCCCCAGATGAAAGGCACAATCAAGGATAGCTCAGTCTCAAAATAATGTCATTGGCCAAGTCCTTTAAAGCACATGGAATGTTGCCTAATTCTAAGCCTAAGAGTTCAGATCAAGTCTAATAGTCCACCATGATATTTTTTAAGGTTTTTGTTGTCATTAAGTATTTTAGGGTCCTAAGACCACAAACAAAAACAAATCACAAGCACACAATATATACAATCACAAGATATGGCTCAAGTGAGCAAAATAAAGATGACTGAAACATAAACATCTTGCATGAAATATAAATGGCAATGAATGATAAAAGTACTTGAATTTAAATTGCATTAAGTAAATGAATTGAAAGTAAAGCAATGTTAATAAGGAGTTAGTCAATTATTAGTGAAAAGTTTAATTATTTAAGTCATTCTTTGGAGAACACTCAACCATCCATTCACAAGAATGAAGAATTAAACCAATACATCATTTGTGATAAGGGCTCCAACTTGGATAAATCAACAAGTATGCCACTAGCTCTCACAAATGGAAAAAAGGTCAAGTCTTCATACAATGTCATGAAGAATGGGAGACTTACAATCTTACTTACTAGAATGTTGTGCCTTGTGGGACAAATTCAACTCTATGTTAAACAATCGTAATTGGACTTATGTAAAAGTCACAACTATCTAAGACTGGGCAATAAAGATATTGGTGTTAATGCATGTTAGAGACTTAGTACAAAGAACCAAGCTCCTAAAACACACCACACACAAAAATAAAGTGGGAATGACCTATCTCAGTCAAGCTCATGTTGATTCATCTAACACAAAGCCATTGATGAATCAACTAGCATTTGGACATTAGAGAAATTATTGGTCAATGATGGATTGGGAAATAATAGGGATGAAGATGAAGAGGGGAGGGGAAATAGAAAACCAAATTGATCACAGAAGGAAATTCATCTGATTAATACTATCCATTCATCTTGAGGGATGAAATGCACATTTCATCAACCTCCTAAACCCAATAGTATTGATCAAATAAAAGTTCAAATCAACCATGATCAAGGCCAAACAGAAAGTCAACCATCACAAAGTCAATCAAATGGCTCCACAATATTTTTAAACAATTAAACAATTAAAAATAAATTTTAAAATGAAATAAAATGCATTTTTAAATGGATAAAACCTCAAATCCTTTCAAATCACCAAATAAATGGCCAAGGAATTTATCCTAGGTCAAAGGACCTTAGACAAAATATTTAGAATTTTTGGAAAGTAAGAAGTATTTAAAAATATTTAAAAATAAGTAAAAAAATCAATTAATTCATAAAAAATATCAAAATTAATCCAAAAAATGATTTTAATTCAAAATATGGAAGAGGAAAATATTTAAATATTTTTTGTAAGAGTCCCATATTTTTTGGATTAAAAATGAAATTTCTATGAATTAAAGACAATAAGCTAATTAAAATATAAAATCAAAAATTTAAATGAATGAGAAAAAACAAGGGCCATCAGATCTCCCTCATTAATTGAGGTTGCAGATCTAATGGCCACGTATGTGGTGTCCACCATACACACTAGTCAAACGCGTTGCAAACACGATCATGCAAACCAAGGGTCGGGATTAAAACGTTTAAACATGACCAAATGGTTGGGAGGGCGCCAACGCACCACCGGAGCCCTAGCTCCGGCCTTCTTCTCCGATGGACCTCATCGGACTGGTCCATCACCAACCTCCATAAAAATAAAAAGCGAATACACTATTTTGAAGGAAAAATCCTCAGGAGTCCAAATCTGACCTCAATTTCTTCCAATTCCAAGTATATTGAAAGATACATGAATTTGAATTTTGAGGAGTGTGATCTGAGTTGCTTCGATTTGACCTCAAATCAACTTAATCTTGTCGCCTACATTGGTAGGAATTCAGTCAACCAAAAACCAAGTGAAATGATGGAGAATTGAGCGAGAATTGAAGAAGGAAAGTTTCACAAAATTCACCTTCTGTTTGCAGTGATGAAGCTCGATCTGGATCTCAATTTGCTTGGGCTTGCTTCTACTAGCTTGCATGAGATGAAATGGATGCTCAAATGGTTTGGACTCTTGGAGTTTCAATCTCAAAACAGAAGTGAAATTGAAAATCGATTTCAAATTAAATCTTCAAGTTTATCCTATCAATAGAGGGTGGGAATGTTGCAGGAGCAAGGCTTAGGCAAGGTGTCCTTGAGTCTGAGCAGAATGAGTTGCATTTATAGGCTTGGCAATTGATTTCCACACACTTCCATTCAAATGCCAAAAATAGTAATTCTAGTGTGCATGCTTGCATGGGCATGTGATAGGCCCATGAAATGGTTGGAATTGGTCCAAAATGATGTGTAAACCAACCTGAAATAATAGCATGAAGTCATGCATTAGTGAAATGAAAGTTGATCATGGAACTTACCAAATGAAGCCATGCATTACACTCATGCGTAAGTCTTTCAGAAATGCTCCAAATGCCATGATATTTGACTCTTTGGAAAGGTAACATGAAGGGGAACAAATTTTCTGTTGAAATTTTTCCATTTGGAGCTTGGATAATGATGAATTTTGAGGTGGAAGTTGGAGAAATTCAACATAGTTGAAAATTTTCTAAGTATAAAGTCAAATGACCACTTTTTCCACCTTGAATAACTTTTGCTATGAGTTTCAAATGAAAACGGTTCCTTCTTCAAAGTTATATCTCTTTAATTCCTCTTCAATTGGACATAAATTTGACACCATTTGGATCTTGCATGAGGGAGTTATGGATTTTATAAGTTGACGAAAATTACTTGTTCAATGATGATGACCTATAATGTTTCCTCTTGGAACATGCCCTTTAAAGTTGAATTTGAAATTTCTCAAAGAATAAAAGTTTGATAAGACATTATGAATTTGATCATGAAACTTGGATGGTCTTCATATGATAAAAATTGAGCAAGTTATAGTCCTTAGAAGTTGACCTCTTAACTAGGGAACAAACAAAATGACCCATAATCTTTCACCATAAAAAAAAGCCTTCCCAAGCAAAAATAGATCTTGATGCTAACATGAAAGTTGTTTTAAATGTCATGAAGAGTAAAGTTTATCTTGGAATCATTTTCATATGACAGAAATTGTAGGAGATAGGGTCTAAGGTACCCTAGATTTGACTAGTTGAATTCCTCTAGTCAACCTCTTTGAACCAACTTACAAACTTGAAGTTCTTTTGATATTTGGGGCTCATGGAGAATAATATATGATTGATATGATGTATCATAAAGTATCCATTGAAATATTTGACCAATTGTTGAAGAAACTTGCTGAGGAAGTCACACAAGATACCTAGATAAATTAGGGCTTCCGAGGCAAACAAGCTTCGAACTCTTGATGAATTCTTGATCAAAATAACAAATAAAGTACGTGAGGATCCATATATGATGATTATAACCATTGTGAACATTTCCTTGATTTATCCTTTTGCATTGAGGGTCTCAAACCCTATATGTGAGCTTGATGAGGCACAAGTGGACACACATACTACCTACAAAAGAAACAACACTACACATAGACATATTTTTGGTATTTTGGTTAGTAAACAAAGGAAAATAAAGTACGGTACAATCAAATGTGCTTGGTGACCTCTCCCAATTCAAACCCAATGAGTGAGGGGTGAGGAGGATACCAAGGTGTGATCCCAAAGCCAATGCAAATGATGAGATAGCATGAGGGATCTTAGGGTCAAAATTGGGGTCTTACAGCTACCCCTATTTATGGATATTCTAGCTGAGAATGTGAAGGTTAAAATCTTCGTATCAACTCAGTATAATGGACTTAAATAACAACATCAAGAAACAAATTTTGGTCCCTAAGAGACGTCGTGATGCATATGATATGTATGTTAAAATAATCTTTGTGGGGAATATATTGCCACAGAGGAAAAGAATCCGGAGAGACTGAAAATCCACAGGAGCACAATGCATTACATAACAAAAGCTCACTATGGGGACAAAGACTCTGGGGATTAAAGATATGCGTAGGCCAGGCTACGAATTAAAACTGCTGGAGACACGAGGGGATTTCCATGAAAATAAATCAGTGGAAAGACTCGGACTGGGGATAAAGCTAACTGCAGGGGAATGAGAGTAGATCAGAATGAAGCTGAAATACTCAAGCCAAAGGAAATTTGATTTCACAAAGAAATACAAACCCAAACTCAAATGGGAAAGAAAAACTTCAAAACAGGAGTAAAAGAGATATATTATCTACCACTGGTTACTGGATAGGAAGATAATACACTCAGATAGAGGGACATCCGTTACCGGTTAGGGTAAACATATCAAGGATGACTCGCTGAGAATAAATGAGGAATATTCATTACCGACTACTGGGTAAGAATAACCTACTGGGGAAAAGGAACCATATAGGAATTATAACTACCTTTTACTGGGTAGAAGACCAATGAGAAAGTATATGTCACTAGTTAGAGTGAACATGTCAAGGATAAACTCAAAGGGAAGAATATCCGCCATCCGTTAGGATGAACATATCAAGGATAGACCTGGAAAAAGAGGAAGAATATCCGTCACCAGTTAAGATGAACATATCAAGGATAAACCACCAACGAAAGTAGGATTTATAACTACCGGTTATTGGGTAGAATACTGAAAAGAGAGTATCTGTCATCGATTAAGATGAACATATCAAGGATAAACTCAGAGGGGAAAGTATGATTTATATTTTCCATTACGAGACAGAATACCGCAAATAGGAATTGCAACTACCTTTTTACTAGGTAAAATACCGGAAAGAATAGAAAATTTGTCACCGGTTAAAGTTAACATATCAAGCATAGACTCTCTGGGGAAATAATAGGAATTACAACTACCTTTTTACTGGGTAGAATACCAGATAAGAAGAATATCAGTCACCGGTTAGGGTGAACATATAAAGGATAAACTTGTTGGGGAAATATAAAAATAAATGCGTTGGGGAATTACGCAGGTAAAGTACTCAACATCAAGAAGGATGTTACCAGTTACTAGGTAATAAACTCTTAGGGGACCAAAAGATCTATCTAGGTAAGAACTAGAAAGAAACGCTCGAACAAGACTCAACCCAATGAGGATATAACTTAAGGGGATGGGTTCCATCCAGATAATGAACTGGGGAGGAAACTGAAATAATAATCATCCACGAGGAAATAACTCAGTGGGGAAGAAGAAAAGATAAACTCTTTCTGCTTAAGGGGCTGACACTCTACAATTGAGGGAGGACAGACACACCAAATCTGCATTGGGAAATAATATCACCAAAGTAGGGGATCAGAAAAAAGATGAATGCAACAAAAATGCACAATGAAATATTTGATGCTATGTTTTATGCATGATTATGCATGAATGTGTATATGATTATGCTGACAAATAAACACAAAGGATACAAACATGAAGATCTGAGTCATCACAAGTAGATACTTGACTAATCTCAACAAGATAGGAACACCAACTGGAGAACCTGCTAGGGATGAAAATAAATCATCTAGCTCAAAATAAATTAAACTTTGGATGGGGAAAGACATAGAGAACATGCATCCAACCAAACACGGCTGAAAACTTAGCACTCTGAGGGAATGAAATACATATATATAGCGAACAAATCTGACTCAAACTTGACTTTCAAAAGAGGAGGAGATAATATCAGGGGATAAGTCAACATTAATAAAAATCTTGCTTAAAACTCAAAACTCTCTGGGAGAGAAGGGAAATACAGACTGACAAACTTCGTGGGGGAAGAAAGCATTGCTAAGAATATCAACCAAACATGCTAAGGATAAAGGAGATATGCTGAAAATCCACATCTCAAACTGAGGGATACGTATATTTATATATTTCAAAATAACAAGTCAACACTGCGGGGAATTTTAGGTCAACACCATATCAAATGGGAGACAACCCTGCAGGGGACGACATCAATACTGCTCAGAATCAAAATATTGTCTGAATGAAGAGTACTCCTATCAGAAGATGAAACTCCATCGGGGATCCAAGTCACAACAAGAGACAAAACTCTGAGTGGGGAATCAGGCAAACTGCTGGGGATTTCATCAAAAGTCAAACTCTGTGGGGCCTCTGCTATGGATTCAACAATCTACCAGGATAAAATGAAGGTCACACGAGGATACAAATCAACAACCAATTCTTTAAAAGCAAAGCTACAATCATCAGACTCTTCTTGGAAATTGAGAAATAAACCAATTCCAAGGTACAAAAGAAATCAATCGGATTTGCAGACTCGCGTAGGGGAGAAACTGCCACGGCTATGCAACTAAATAAAGGTGTTGGGGATCTGAAAACCAAATAAAGGTTTCACAAGGATCCAAGGTCCATTCACAAACACAAATGCAAACGAAGATCATCAATCTTCAGTTGGGGATATATGATAAACTACAACTAGATCAACACATCAACTCTACTGGAGATACATGATGAACTGCTTAGGGAGCAACCCTAAACAATGCTACTGGGGCCATTTCGTCAACCAAATGCCGGGGATGAATGACGAACTGTTGGGGAGGTAAAATCACTGACCAACTACTTGGGTAAGACAACAATGCTTCACACATCAAGACTTTACCGTTCTTAGATTGTTGTTAATATTCCTCTCTTTTTTTGAAATTGATGTTCTTAAAGTAAATGCCTTATTATTTCAGAAAAATATTTATTTATTTCAAAAATTTCATCATAAAAATTCAATTATATTAAACAGAAACAAATAAGAATAGAAATAATTGGATAAAAACTCAACTTTATTTAATATAATGGTAGTCTACAAATGGCAGGACTCCATGGATCTTTACAAAGTTTGAAAATGGTAATTTACATGGAAAAGGGCTACATTGAATACAATGACCAGTAATCTCCCTACCAACTTTAAAATCCATTGTGCTCTTGTCTTTGGTTGAGAATGATGAATAGTAACCAAATGAATGTTCAAAACTGTTTCAACGATAAGGACTAGCCGGATGCAGTTACTTGCCGTAATCCCTATTTTTGCCTAGATTTCACCAAGGTGGGGTACTCAGTCTACCAGGATAATTTTCTATTTTATGTCTCTAACTTTTTCCTGGATCACCTTTCGGGTTTCCAATCCACCGAGACGCTCATTTTTTCCTAAGCCGCCCTTTCGGGTTTTCAACTTAGCGAGCTATTCTTTTCTATTTTAGGCGAAGTATTTCTTGACTGCATCGACATTCACAAGACGCGTGAACTCTTCACCATCCATAGTTGTAAGAATCAATGCACCGCCTGAAAAGGCTCTCTTAATAACATATGGGCCTTCATAATTAGGAGTTTATTTGCCCCTAGTATCAGGTTTTAAAAATAGAATCTTCTTGGGCACGAGGTCACATTATTGAAACATGTGAGGCTTGACCTTCTTATCAAAAGCTTTATTCATTCTTTGTTGATATAACTGACCATGAAACATGGTAGTCAATCTCTTCTCTTCAATCAAATTCAGCTGGTCAAACCTGGTCTGGCACCATTCAATGTCTATCAACTTAGCTTCCATCAACACACGCAAAGATGGGATCTCAACCTCCATGGGGAGCACAACTTCCAGGCCATAAAGAAGAGAGAAGGGGGTTGATCCTTTCAAAAGCGTTTTGGCATTTGTCATTCCAAATGATGGCTTGATCCTTGCGAAGTAATTTGAAGATCGACTCACAGGTGGCCGTGAGGTGAGATACGAATTTAGCTATGCAATTCAATCTTCCAAGAAATCCCCGGACCTCCTTTTAAGTTTTAGGTGCAGGAATAACTTGTATGGCCTTTACCTTTTCAGGATCCACTTCGACGCCTCGTTGGTTGGCAATAAAACCTAGCAGTTTGTCGGATCTTACCCTGAAAGTCCATTTACCGGGGTTAAGTCTCAAATTAAACTTCCTAAAGCGTTCAGATAGCTTCTCTAATTAACCAAATGCTCCTCTTCATCTTGGGACTTAGTGATCATTTCATCAACATACACTTCAATCTCTTTATGAATCATATCATGAAAGAGTGTCACCATTGCACTTTGGTATGTTGCATCTGCGTTCTTTAAGACAAAGAGCATGAACTTGTAGCAAGAAGTTCCCCTTGGGGTGATGAAAGTAGTTTTCTCCATGTCGTATGGAGCCATTCTGATTTGGTTGTAATCGGAGAAGCCATCCATGAAGGCAGAGACAGAGAATTGAGCGGTGTTATCCACTAGTACATCAATGTGAGGTAGTCGGAAGTCATCTTTGGGACTTGCTCTATTCAAATCTATGTAGTTTACACACCTACATATTTTGTCGTCATTTTTGGGCACGAGCACGATATTAGAGATCCACTTAGGGTAATTGGAAACTGCTATGAAACCTGCATTGAGCTACTTTTATACTTCCTCCTTTATCTTCATAGGCATGTCAGGACGAGTCCTTCTTAGCTTTTGCTTCACATGAAGACAATTTTCCTTAAGGGGCAGATGATGGATCATGATGTCATTATCGAGACCGGGTATGTCTTGGTAAGACCATGCAAACACATACATGTAGTCTTGTAAGAGTTTGATCAACTTTGTCTTCATTTCTTCTTGTAGAGTTGAGCCTACTCTGACCTCTTTGACTTCTTGTTTAGTTCTGAGATTGACCACTTCTACTGACTCTTCATGTGGTTTAATTACCTTTGAATCTTTCTTGATAAGTTGTGCTAACTCTTCAAGGAGCTTGCAATCTTCCCCATTGTCTTTGTCAGTGTGATTGATTGGATTGTCGAAGTCATATGGGACCATAGAGGAGTCATTATTGGAAGAACTCAGGGGTAATCTGCATGATTCATGATTCATGTTTTTTATTTTGCGAAGGAAAAATGAATGAAAGATTAAAGAAAAGAAGAAAACATTGCCATTTTTAATTTTAGAAAATAAATGAAAGACAATGAGCAAAATTTGAATGCAAAGAATGGTATTTTCAGTGATTGATTAAATAGAAAATTTGACGGGGGGCCTACAAATGGTTCCCCATGCCTTGGTGTCATACCCCAAAATTTGCCCGTTAATCTTGCAAGACATTTTTCAAGGCTCTCTAACTCATTTTTCAAGACATTGATCTTAAAGGAACAAAGACCCAACACACAGGGGGCCAAATCCAGAAAATGGCTTAAACCGGCTTGCTCGCTAGGCGAGCAAAATCCTTCGCCCAGCGAACCCTTCGCTACACCACTCGCCTAGCGAAGCTTGCGAATACCAGAAATTTTGGGCTTCATTCTGAGCCCATTAGGTCACAAAAAATCATTATAAATACCACAACTTCAGTCAGAAGGAAAGGGAAGGAGAGGAGACGGACGAACGGAGACAGAGAGAAGGAACAGCAAACCCTGGATGCTAACCCAGAGAATTCAGAGCAACCCTAAAGGAAACCCTGAAGGAAACTCATATGCACAAAGGTTACCTCCGCCCAACTCAATCCGGCGCCAACCCTAAGAGTGACTTTCCAATTCAAGGTTGCAATTCAATTGCAAACAGGTTAGCATTACTATTACCGCTTTATGTTCCCAATTTACATGTGATATTATAATTGAATTCATAAATATATTTGAGGTTTTGCATGTGGATTTAAATATGCCTGAATATCTTGAATGTTTAACCATGTAATTTCTGTAATGGACGCCATAGGGTTTGGAGCTAGCTGAAATCGTACTGTTCTAAAATTCAAAACCCGCAGCCGTTCGCTAGCACATCGCTAAGCGAACATGTAGCGAGCGTTCGCTAGGCCTTCGCTAGGCGAGGCAGCAGTGAACATGACAGTCGCTGACTTTTCTGTTATGATCTTTGCTCATCTGATATGTTTTATTATCACCATGCATTGTTTACCTGACATCATTACTGTTGTGATTCCTTTCGTTTGGTGCAATTCTTGATTGCACCCTGATTTGGTATTCTGACCTGTTTGCTGAATTTTGTAAGGGTTCACATATTCCCGGAAAAGGTAGCTTGCTAGGTATTCCACTTTATTTGTGGGATACCATTGTGGAGATTCATCCTAATTATCTAATTGATTATAATGTGAAGATTCATCCTAATTACCTAATTGATTATAAAATATTACCTTTGAATATGTGATCTTGGACCTCTCTTTGTTGCCTTACGGTATTACGGTATTACGGTATTATGGTCATGTCCCGCGAATGTGGGGATACACTTAGCAGAGACCCTCCGATTAAATCATCATGTCCCTATAAGATAAATCATAGTCCCTCGGATGTTGCCTGCGAATATATGATTTTTGTCCCTCGATGACCCGTCGTTGTAGCCTACGGTTAAATGATGATCGTCCCTTCAAATGCTAAGGTATCCTTACAAATGTTGCCTTCAATGACCAATCGATGACCCTACGATGTCCCTTTTACATCCAAAGGATAAAACTACTTACTTCTCAATAGTAAGGACAGTTTTACCCTCATAAGGATAGGAAATGCCCATAAAGACCTTGGGTAGGTATAACTCTTAAATGCTGACTCACAATCTAAAACATTTTTCATACATCACACTTTGCAAAACATCTACTAGAAAATCACCACTTGGTATACATTCATACTAGAATCATTGCCAAGTTATATTTTTCTAAACAACTTTCAAAATTAAACGAGATAAATACTTTGTATACATTCATACAAGAATCATTACAAAGCTAAACTCTCTTTTCAAAACATTTTCTAAGTAGTTCACAAACACTTTTTCAGACAAGAAAAATATAAGTGATCCAGCAATTAAGAGCTCATGGATAACCATGGATACAAAGGATGCTAACACCTTCCCTTTGTATAATGTACCTCCCGAACCCAAAATCTAATTAAGGTCTTTCCTGTTCTTTTCCACCTTTCCTTATTGGATAAAAGAAAAGTCGGTGGCGACTCTTGCTATCCGCGACATTTGCTTTCCAAAGCAAAAACACACCAAGTCAGTTCACCGTATGACAGAACTGGCGACTCTGCCGGGGACGAAAAAGAGAGGTTGCCTTCAAAAAAAAAAAAAAGATCACTTATGTATTCGAATTGTCTGATTTACTTTTAAGGGGTTGCTTGGGTATTTTATGCTTGAGTGAAAGATCCTACACCCGGATCTAGTGTACCTTAGGTAAGTAGCAAGAGATCATCGCGACTATCCGGCGTATACTGGAATGGTTAAAATGATGGCTACGGTTAATGTGACACTTTGGATGTCCTGATGTTCCTCATGTTTACTTGAGGAGAAATTTGGCGTCTGCGTGGTGTCATCAAAGCATTAACCAGACCTTTAGAACCCTAATTGACTCATCTTGGCCATTAGAAAGTAATGAGATAACTGACTTCGGTTCCGACTGGGGTTGGTTGAGACTCGATACTACACTCTTTGAGATTGGACTTTAGGGAAGCTTTGGTCAACCACTTGGTGTTGCACTGAAGTGGACTTAAGGGAAGGTCAATGATTGGAGATCCTTTTAGAACCCAGTTACTATTCTAGGACAGGTTGAACCAACCAAACTTCAGTGGGGAGGGTACTTACCTATGGAACTCATGCAAGCCTTAAAACTTAGGAATGATCGTTGTGTGTCTTGCTTGTGCTTGTTATTTGTTTAACATCATAACATCATAACATCATAACATCATGACATCATGGCATTGTACTAACCATTTCAAGGACTTAGGGATTTAACTTTGCTCTGTTTTGTAAGGCTATGGCTCCCAGGAAGACCATCCGGATCAATTTTGTAGCGACCTCTCCTCAACTCAAGGATTTAGTGTCAGAACTTCCCGATCATGCTCAGTTCATCAAGAAACATGGTTCTCTCCTCAATTTGGTTACCACTGGTTTCAAAGAAGATATGATGAGAGTCTTATTCCAGTTCTTCGATCCTAAACATCATCGCTTCACATTCCCAGATTATCAGTTGGTACCCACATTAGAAGAATTTTCCAAGTTGCTTGGGATACCTATCCTTGATCAAACACCTTTCAGTGGTTTAGAAAAGATTCCGAAGTCTGAAGAAGTTGCCGCGGCTTTACACATGACAAAGTCCGACATTGAAACTAATTGGGTAACAAGAAGTGGAGTTAAGGGTTTACTTGCCAAATTTCTGATAAATAAGGCTCGAGAATTCTTAAAGGCTATGAATGTCCATGCTTTCGAAAATGTTCTAGCATTACTAATCTATGGTTTGGTGCTATTTCCTAATCCAGACCAATTCATAGACATGAATGCTATTAAGATATTTCTCACTCATAACCCTGTGCCTACCTTGCTTGGAGACATTTTGCATCCCCTTCACACTCGTACTATGAAGAGGCAAGGGATTCTCATGTGCTGCGTACCTTTATTATCTAGGTGGTTTATTTCGCACCTTCCTCAATCAGTCTTGAAGAATGAGCAAGATTTGAAATGGTCTCAAAGGATAATGTCGTTCTCACATTCAAACATCCATGGGTGTCCTCAACCCAAAGAAAATGTTATCATCATTGACCGTTGTGGAGAATTCTCTAACGTACCACTCCTGGGGATAAGAGGAGGTATTACTTATAACCCAGCTTTAGCCTTACGTCAGTTTGGTTATGCTCGAAGAGATGGTCCACATGAAATAATTATTCAAGGCGCTGTGTTTGACTATGACAACGACTCTCAAGGTCTCCGTCAAAAGTTTGTACGAGCTTGGGGCCTGGTGAAAAGAAGTACTTTAGGACAGAAAAACTCTATTCCTATGGAACCTTATCTCAGATGGGTACGCGCCAGAGCTCGTGAGCTTGCCATGCCATATCTTGCAATCGGACCTCTGATTGTCGAACCAAAAGTTGATGGAGGGGCCCCTCAGATCATTCCTTATCCAGATATGCCTACCAATGTGGAAGAATTGAAGAAATCCTGGATCCAGTTGAGAGAGGAAAGGGATACTTTTGAAACTCAGTTCGGTGCTGAAAGGAAGAAAGTATTAGAGCTCACCAGCCAGCTTAATGAGGAACGAAGACTCAATACATATCTTCGCCCAAAAAGAAGCCGTCCCTGGGAGACTTGAACTTTCATTGTGTTTTATTATTTTTTGTAATGAACATTGATTAAAGAAATTATTAATAAAAGTTTCCCTCTTTTTGGTGGTTTACGCAAAGTTAAATTCCAAAAGTCCTTGAAAACATTTCATACATTGCATAGCATAACATAACATTGCATAACAGGTATTCTAAAGGATCAATGTTCTCACGGTCTTCCTTCTAAACAGAACAGATGGCTCTCGAACAAACTGTCAAAGATCTCCAGGCTCAGAATGTTCAATTCCAGGAGATGATCTTGAACTTATCCAAGGGGCAAGAGGAGCTGAAGGCTCTCTTGCTCGAGAAGAAGAAAGACAAGAAAGCTGTGAGTTACATCAACCCGGGAAGAAGGCTTAAAGGACAGGCCGCAGGAGTCAAGATTAGAATTCCAAAGGATCAAGAAGAGGAAACAGAAAATGATTCGGAAGATGAGAATGCTGATCCTTTCAACCATGAGGACGACGATGAAGATTATGAAAATGAACAGTACTCTCCAAAAGATGATAAGTATAAGTTGCTGGAAGAACGCATGGTAGCTATGGAGGGTCAAAAGACGCCCAGTCTGGATTTCGAAAGCTTAGGTCTGGTCTCTGATGTGGTCATTCCCCGCAAATTCAAGGTCCCTGCTTTCACTAAGTATGATGGTGCGTCTTGTCCTCAGATGCATTTGAGAGCTTATGTGAGAAAGATTCAGCCGTATACCACTGATAGGAAGCTATGGATCCATTTCTTCCAAGAGAGTCTGTCTGGCACACAGTTAGAGTGGTATTATCAGCTCGAGAGCTCTAACATCCGCACCTGGACTGATTTAGCAACAACTTTCTACAAGCATTACCAGTATAATTCTGAATTAGCGCCTACTCGGTTACAGTTGCAGAATATGACTATGGGCTCTAAAGAAAGCTTCAAAGAATATGCTCAAAAATGGAGAGATTTGGCTGGCAGAGTCAAACCCCCTATGACTGATCGAGAATTAGTGGACATGTTTATGGGTACACTGACTGGCTCATTCTACAGCCATCTATTGGGAAGTTCCTCATCAGGATTCACTGAACTTATATTAACGGGTGAACGTGTTGAAAGTGGCATTCGAAATGGAAAGATACAGGTGACTACCTCTGCAAGCACCAAAAAGTCCTATCAGGGGAAGAATGAATCAAATGTTGTGTACGGTCAAAGGGGTCATAACAAGAAAAATCGTGACCATACTATTGGAGCAGTTACGATTGCAGCACCGCCATCTCAAAACTTCCAACACAGACAGGACAGACCAAGAAGGCAGTTTACCAAGATCAACATGACTTTAGCACAAGCACTGCAGGGTATGCTAAAAGCAAATTTGATTACCCTCAGAGATCCTCCTGCAAATCCCAACACTACTTCTCCTCGTTATAATCCCAATGCCAGGTGTGCATATCACTCCGATAGCCCCGGGCATGATACAAACAATTGTTGGTTGTTGAAGAATAAGATTCAGGATATAATCGACGCTGGAGAAATTGAATTTGATCCTCCAGAGACTCCTAATATCATCACTGCTCCTATGCCTAATCATGACAAGACTGTTAATGCTGTGGATGACGATTCTCACATTTCTAATGTAGCTGACTTAGCATCTCCTCTCTTGACCATCAAGAAGAAGTTGTTGCAAGCTGGTTTATTTCCAGGTTGTGCTGAAAATTGCGATCTCTGTATACCCCGACCCAATGGTTGCTTGAAGTTGAGGAGTGGTATTCAACGGCTGATGGATGATTGCACAATTCTCTTCGAAAAGATTCCTAAGGTGGAATACCCTATTGAAGAAATATCTGTGATTGCTAGGTCCAAAGTTCCGGTGAAGATTACCGCTACTAGAGTACCTATGAAGATTACTGCTGAGCCCAAGGTAGCTCCCCTAATTATTACTGCACCTGGCCCGGTACCGTATTCCTCAAGCAAAGCCATTCCGTGGAATTATGGAGGTGATGTTTACATCCATGGCATAAAGCAAGTTGATAATTCTGCTAATCCTAATGACATTGTTGGGACTAGTAAAATTACTCGAAGTGGAAGGATCTTCTCTCCAGAAATCTCACCTCTCACCCCGGAAACTCGAGGAAAGGAACCAGTAACCAATCCTTCTCAGTCAAGGACACCGGTCGAAGTTACTATCGAAGATGTTGCCAAACGGGAAATGGAAGAAATGCTGAAAATCATCCGCAAGAGTGATTTTGATGTGGTAGAACAGTTGGGGCATACCCCGTCTAAGATTTCGATGTTATCCTTGTTGTTATCTTCTGAGTCCCATGCCAATGCATTGATAAAGTTCCTGAAGACCGCTCATGTACCTCAGGAGACATCTGTCAATCAGTTCGAAAACTATGTTGCTAACCTGGCTGTTGACAATGGCCTAGGTTTTTCCGATGCTGACCTGACACCAGCAGGAAAGGATCATAACAAAGCTCTGCACATCTCCATTGAGTGTAAGGGGATCACCTTGGCTCATGTGTTGATCGATAATGGCTCTTCGTTGAATGTGCTACCGAAAGCTGTACTCGATAAGCTTGACTGTAAAAGCATTGAACTAAAGCCTAGTGATGTTGTGGTGTGTGCTTACGATGGTGCGAAGAGTGTTGTCCATGGTGAAGTGGTTCTCCCTATCAAGATAGGACCTCAGGTTTTCAACACTATCTTTCACGTAATGAACATTCGTCCTGCCTATTCCTGCTTGCTGGGACGCCCTTGGATTCATGGGGCAAGTGCTGTAGCTTCGTCTCTCCATCAAAAGTTGAGGTATCCAATAGAGGGTAAGATCGTCACTGTGTGTGGGGAAGAAGAGTATATTGTCAGTAGTGTGCATACCTTCAGATACGTCAAGATGGATGGTGAATTCTTTGAGACTCCTTCTCAGTCATTTAAAGTGGTTCCTCCGCCCAGTCCTGTCCTTAAGCCAACTCCCCTTGTGCCCAAGGTTATTCGTGCTCCTCCTGCCATGATTTCTCTGAAAGATGCTCAAGCCATGATTGAAGAGGGTGGTCATACTGGCTGGGGTCAACTGATCGATGTACCGTGCAAGTCTGATAAGTCTGGTCTGGGGTTTAACTCTGAAAAAATAGTCAAAGATCAGATTAATGCTGTAGAAGATGCTGATAGCGATTGTGACTTGGATAGATGGATTTTCCCAACGATTGGTGACGGACTCAATAATTGGAAGGCTGAAGACACTATCCCGATTTCCTTTAGTCAGGAGTAATTGTTATTGCTATTTTAGTGTTGCAATTTTTTTTAATTTTTACAATTGAACTTCTCAAAGCATTGTGTCTATGCCCGGGGCACAAATAGCTAATTTGTTAAGGGTTTTGTCATTTTCATAAGCATATTCACATTCAATAAATCAATGGACTTTTTGCATTCAAATATTGCGCTCTTTATCTTTTCTGTCATCTTGCAAATAAGCTATACTTTCTTACACACACTCACGTAACAAATTGCAGATCCATATCCACTCTGGATCCTGTTGATAATAATTCTGCTACTGTTCATTATGACTTTGAAAATCCGATCTACCAAGCCAAGGATGGAAGTGAGGAAGATTGTGAAGTACCTGGAGAGCTTGCCAGACTGTTACTGCAAGAGGAAAAGATTATACAACCGCATGAGGAATCAATTGAAACTGTAAATCTAGGTACCGAAGTAGACAAGAAAGAAGTCAAAATAGGAGCAGGCTTGGAAAACAGCGTCAAAGAAAGATTGATTCAAATGTTACATGACTATATAGAGATTTTTGCTTGGTCTTATAAAGACATGCCAGGACTGGATACTGATATAGTAGTGCATCGTTTTCCAATGAAGGAAGATTGTCGTCCTGTTAAGCAAAAGGTTCGTCGCATGCGTCCTGAAATGTCTGAGAAAATCAAAGCCGAGGTTATGAAACAATTCGAGGCAGGTTTTCTGGCTATTACTTCTTATCCTCAATGGGTTGCTAATGTAGTACCAGTGCCAAAGAAGGATGGTAAGGTGCGAATGTGTGCGGATTACAGAGATTTGAATAAAGCGAGTCCCAAAGATGACTTTCCACTTCCGCACATTGATGTTCTGGTAGATAACACCGCTCAACATAAGGTATTCTCATTCATGGATGGGTTCTCAGGTTATAACCAGATTAAGATGGAACCTGAAGACATGGAGAAGACTACGTTTGTGACGCAATGGGGCACTTTCTGTTACAAAGTGATGCCATTCGGTTTAAAGAATGCAGGGGCAACATACCAGCGTGCTATGGTGGTTTTGTTCTATGATATGATCCATCATGAAATAGAGGTATATGTGGATGACATGATAGCCAGATCTCATACTGAAGAAGAACATCTCGATCATTTATACAAACTGTTTGAGAGGTTGAAGAAATACAAGTTGAGATTGAACCCGAACAAATGCACCTTTGGAGTAAGATCCGGTAAACTCTTGGGCTTTGTTGTCAGTAGTAAAGGAATTGAGGTTGACCCGGCTAAGGTGAGAGCTATTCAAGAAATGCCAATTCCTCGTACAGATAAAGAAGTCAGAGGTTTCTTGGGACGCTTGAATTACATTGCCCGATTTATCTCCCATTTGACTGCTACCTGCAAACCCATCTTCAAATTACTGAGGAAAAATCAAGAGATAATATGGAATGATGAATGTCAAGAAGCTTTTGACAAAATCAAGAAGTATCTCCAAGAACCTCCAATTCTGATGCCACCAGTTGAAGGAAGACCTCTAATCATGTATTTGACCATGTTAGAAAATTCAATGGGGTGTGTGTTGGGGCAACATGACGAGTCTGGTCGAAAAGAGCATGCCATATACTACCTTAGCAAAAAGTTTACCGACTGTGAAACAAGATACTCATTGCTCGAGAAAACTTGCTGTGCTTTGGCTTGGGCTGCTCGCCGACTAAGACAGTATATGTTGAATCATACCACTTTATTGATTTCTAAGATGGATCCTATCAATTATATATTTGAGAAACCTGCCCTCTCCGGAAGAATAGCAAGATGGCAGATGATTTTAACAGAGTATGATATCCAATATACTACTCAGAAAGCAATCAAAGGAAGCGTGTTAGCTGATCATTTGGCTCATCAAGCAGTTGATGATTACCAATCTATGAATTTTGAGTTCCCAGATGAGGATGTCATGCTTGTTACTGATTATGAAGAACCTGGACCGGATGAAGGACCCGAACTGGGATCCCGGTGGACTATGGTTTTTGACGGATCTTCTAATGCGTTGGGCAATGGTGTTGGTGTTGTAATTATTTCTCCCAAGGGTTGCCATACGCCTTTCACTGCTAGACTATGTTTTGACTGTACCAATAATATGGCTGAGTATGAAGCATGTATTTTGGGACTCAGAGCTGCTATAGACCTAAGAATCAAGTTTTTGAGTGTGTACGGAGATTCGGCCTTAGTAATAAGTCAGATCAAAGGAGAATGGGACACTAAACATCCGAATCTCATCCCTTATCGAGAGCGGGTGTTAACGTTAATCCCATACTTTGAAGAGATTACATTCGAACATATTCCACGAGAAGAGAATCAGTTGGCAGACGCATTGGCTACCATGTCATCTATGTTCAGAGTCAGATGGGATGATGAAGCTCCCAGGATCACCATTGAACGATTAGATGAACTAGCCTATTGTTATGAACTTAATACTGATGAAGTAGAAGAGAAACCTTGGTTCCACGAAGTAAAAAGATATTTAGAAACTCAGGAATACCCGGAAGGGGCATCCATCAATGACAGAAAATTCCTGAGGAAGTTCTCCGCTAAATTCTTTTTGAGTAATGGGGTATTATACAAACGTAATCATGACTCGACTCTGCTTCGCTGTGTGGATAAAAGGGAAGCAGAAAAGATTATGGAAGACATACATGACGGTATTTTTGGGACTCATTCTAGTGGACATACGATGGCCAAGAAGATTCTGAGATCAGGGTATTATTGGTCTACCATGGAAGCTGATTGCCACCATCACTCCAGAACTTGTCACAAGTGCCAGATCTATGCGGACAAAGTACATGTGCCTCCTGCTCCATTAAACGTGTTGACAGCCCCTTGGCCCTTCGCAATGTGGGGTATTGATATGATTGGAGAGATTAAACCTACTGCTTCTAATGGACACCGTTTCATTCTTGTTGCTATTGATTACTTTACAAAGTGGGTAGAGGCAGCCTCATTTGCTTCTGTCACCAAGAATGTGGTGGCACGGTTCATCAAGAATAGTCTTATTTGTCGATATGGCATCCCTGAAAGAGTTATCACTGATAATGGTACTAATTTGAACAACAAGATGATTACTGAACTCTGCACGCAGTTCAAAATAAAACACCATAACTCTTCTCCGTACCGGCCGAAGATGAACGACACCGTGGAGGCTGCTAATAAGAATATCAAGAAGATCATACAAAAGATGACAGTAACATACAAAGAATGGCATGAGATGTTACCATTTGCTCTTCATGGTTATCACACTTCAGTACGAACTTCGATAGGAGCAACTCCCTTCTCTTTAGTCTACGGAATGGAAGCCGTCTTACCGGTGGAAGTTCAGATTCCCTCTCTAAGAATCATGAAAGAGGCAGGGTTAGACAAGGATGAATGGATTCAAACTCGACTCGATCAGATAAATTTGATTGATGAAAAGAGACTTGCGGCTGTTTGTCATGGGCAGATATATCAGAAGCGCATGACCCAGGCGTTTAATAAAAAAGTCAAGAGACGGGTATATCAAATTGGCGACTTGGTAATAAAGTGTATCATTCTACCACAAGGTGATCCCAGAGGCAAATGGACTCCCACATACGAAGGGCCATTTGTAGTTAAGAAGGTATTCTCTGGTGGAGCCATGATGCTTGCTACAATGGATGGCGAAGATTTCCCGCATCCTGTGAACGCGGACATAGTTAAAAAATACTACGCATAAAAGAGACCCGCTAGGTCGATGTATCTAGGCAAAAGTAAGGGCATCCCGGCGAACCAAAAGGGTTCGGGCAAAAATTAGGGATAAACATATAAAAATGTACACCCGGCAAGTCGAAAACCTGAAAAGGCGGCTTGGGCAAAAAAGGGTATCCTGGTGGACTGAAAACCTGAAAAGGCGGTCCAGGCAAAAATTAGGGATTAAAGCGTATGACTATGTCCCGTTCTCGGTCAGCTTCACCCAAGTCAAAAGGACTGAACAAGCCAATCACTTTTATCCGACAGCAGGAGATGAGAGGCTTGAAGACATAATGACAGTAGTGGAATTAAAATCAATAGGACTTTTTCTGCATAGCTTTCTCTTTGTTTTTTTTTTGACAACTTCCTCTTACTAGGATTTCTGTCTCCCTGTACACAAATTGCCTGTTTATAGGCCCTCTGTCAAAATCAATACAATTTTATTTCCAAAAAGATGCTTTTGTTTTACTTTCTCTGTTTTGTTTGCATAGACGTCCGTTGATTTGATTCGAATGAGTATATGCGTTTGAACATGATGGATGTTTACCGAAATAGCAATAGCAGTTACTAAAAGACTTTAGGGTCGAGGATAAGGTCTAACCATGCTTTCCAACAAGTCCGGTTACAAATCCTTTCCCCAGCAAAAGCCAGTTATTCCCCAGAAGAAATTGGCATCACTAGACAGACGGGTCATCTCTTCTATCCCCAGCCAGGCTTTGTTGAATATTTCTATCATCAGACAGAAATCAAGTATCCCCAGCTAAGAAAGGGTCATCAATACAAGTATCTCCAACCAGTATATTGGGATTTATTTTCCCCTGGAAGAACTTTTCAGACACATAATTCATTCATGCATCATTTCGCATCATATACATGCATGCAATGTTCACATTTATTTTCACAAGCATAAAACATCTCATGCATCATGACATGGCAGGAAGCTAACTTTATTTTTCAGGTTAATTATCCTCCTGATGCATCATTTCGCATCA
Source organism: Lathyrus oleraceus (assembly GCF_024323335.1). Lineage (NCBI taxonomy): Eukaryota > Viridiplantae > Streptophyta > Magnoliopsida > Fabales > Fabaceae > Lathyrus > Lathyrus oleraceus. Next base: position 166,995,440 of record NC_066579.1, on the reverse strand, counting down.
TATTCGTTCTGACAAGCACTCTGATATCCTCCTAATGGTGGCATCTTTAAACCCATCCCAGACATTTATTGCAAATACAACATATACAAATATTATCATATATAGCCTAGCGTACGGTTCATTCTGATTCAGCCCAGCATATGATTCCTTCAACTATTCCTATACGGTCTAACGTACGACCCACCGGGATGTTCATTTCCTCAGATACTACCTAGCGTACGGTACATTCCGAGGTGTAGTCTAGCGTACGACTACTTTTCGTCAGATACAGCCTAACGTACGGCTCATTCTGCAACTCAGATACGATCTAACGTACGATCCATTCTGATCTTCATTCCTCAGATACTACCTAGCGTACGGTACATTCCGAGGTGTAGTCTAGCGTACGACTACTTTTCGTCAGATACAGCCTAACGTACGGCTCATTCTGCAACTCAGATACGATCTAACGTACGATCCATTCTGATCTTCATTCCTTAGATACTACCTAGCGTACGGTACATTCCGAGGTGTAGTCTAGCGTACGACTACTTTTTGTCAGATACAGCCTAACGTACGGCTCATTCTGCAACTCAGATACGATCTAGCGTACGATCCATTCTGATTCTTACTTCGTCAGATACAGCCTAAAGTACGGCTCATTCTGCAACTCAGATACGATCTAGCGTACGATCCATTCTGATTCTTACTTCGTCAGAGATAGCCTAACGTACGGCTCATTCTGCAACTCAGATACGATCTAGCGTATGATCCATTCTGATCCTTTATCCCCAGCGAAGTCGACAGCCTAATGGATGACTCACTATACGGTCTAGCGTATGACCCAGTATGACACCCATGTCTTCAGATATGGTCTAATGTACGACGCACTCTGAAGCCCCCCATCCTCAAACTTCCTGGATGGCATCTTTAAGCCCATCTCCATCAAGACTAACTTTTAGCTAACAAGCGCAAATTTTTGGGGCATTCTAAGTGTTCAATAATCTTCCACCTCCAGACCACGAATGGCGTACATGTCATTCTAACTCTCTTGGTCTAAGAATATTGAACAGGGGCAGCTGTCATACCCCAAAATTTGCCCGTTAATCTTGCAAGACATTTTTCAAGGCACTCCAACTCATTTTTCAAGACATTGATCTTAAAGGAACAAAGACCCAACACACAGGTGGCCAAATCCCGAAAATGGCTTAAACCGGCTTGCTCGCTAGGCGAGCAAAATCCTTCGCCCAGTGAACCCTTCGCTACACCACTCGCCTAGCGAAGCTTGCGAATACCAAAAATTTTGGGCTTCATTCTGAGCCCATTAGGTCACAAAAAATCATTATAAATACCACAACTTCAGTCAGAAGGAAAGGGAAGGAGAGGAGACGGACGAACGGAGACAGAGAGAAGGAACAGCAAACCCTGGATGCTAACCCAGAGAATTCAGAGCAACCCTAAAGGAAATCCTGAAGGAAACTCATCTGCACAAAGGTTACCTCCGCCCAACTCAATCTGGCGCCAACCCTAAGAGTGACTTGCCAATTCAAGGTTGCAATTCAATTGCAAACAGGTTAGCATTACTATTACCGCTTTATGTTCCCAATTTACATGTGATATTATAATTGAATTCATAAATATATTTGAGGTTTTGCATGTGGATTTAAATATGCCTGAATATCTTGAATGTTTAACCATGTAATTTCTGTAATGGACGCCATAGGGTTTGGAGCTAGCTGAAATCGTACTGTTCTAAAATTCAAAACCCGCAGCCGTTCGCTAGCACATCGCTAAGCGAACATGTAGCGAGCGTTCGCTAGGCCTTCGCTAGGCGAGGCAGCAGCGAACATGACAGTCGCTGACTTTTCTGTTCTGATCTTTGCTCATCTGACATGTTTTATTATCACCATGCATTGTTTACCTGACATCATTACTGTTGTGATTCCTTTCGTTTGGTGCAATTCTCGATTGCACCCTGATTTGGTATTCTGACCTGTTTGCTGAATTTTGTAAGGGTTCACATATTCCCGGAAAAGGTAGCTTGCTAGGTATTCCACTTTATTTGTGGGATACCCTTGTGGAGATTCATCCTAATTATCTAATTGATTATAATGTGAAGATTCATCCTAATTACCTAATTGATTATAAAATATTACCTTTGAATATGTGATCTTGGACCTCTCTTTGTTGCCTTACGGCATTACGGTATTACGGTATTATGGTCATGTCCCGCGAATATGGGGATACACTTAGCAGAGACCCTCCGATTAAATCATCATGTCCCTATAAGATAAATCATAGTCCCTCGGATGTTGCCTGCGAATATATGATTTTTGTCCCTCGATGACCCGTCGTTGTAGCCTACGGTTAAATGATGATCGTCCCTTTGAATGCTAAGGTATCCTTACAAATGTTGCCTTCAATGACCAATCGATGACCCTACGATGTCCCTTTTACATCCAAAGGATAAAACTACTTACTTCTCAATAGTAAGGACAGTTTTACCCTCATAAGGATAGGAAATGCCCATAAAGACCTTGGGTAAGTATAACTCTTAAATGCTGACTCACAACCTAAAACATTTTTCATACATCACACTTTGCAAAACATCTACTAGAAAATCACCACTTGGTATACATTCATACTAGAATCATTGCCAAGTTATATTTTTCTAAATAACTTTCAAAATTAAACGAGATAAATACTTTGTATACATTCATACAAGAATCATTACAAAGCTAAACTCTCTTTTCAAAACATTTTCTAAGCAGTTCACAAACACTTTTTCAGACAAGAAAAACATAAGTGATCCAGCAATTAAGAGGCCATGGATAACCATGGATACAAAGGGTGCTAACACCTTCCCTTTGTATAATGTACCTCCCGAACCCAAAATCTAATTAAGGTCTTTCCTGTTCTTTTCCACCTTTCCTTATTGGATAAAAGAAAAGTCGGTGGCGACTCTTGCTATCCGCGACATTTGCTTTCCAAAGCAAAAACACACCAAGTCAGTTCACTGTATGACACTTGGGATGGGTTATTTTATTTCTTAAAGGGAAATCATTAACCATGGAAATTAATTTTCTAACATTGTAACCTCCGGTAATTCAAAAATAGTCCAATTAGTCTACTCTTGTCCTTCAGCTTTCTGGTAAACCAGTCGTCTTTCCTCAATCTTCTTCCAGAGCACAAATCTGGCCATCCACGAGGAGTCCAACACTTGAGAGGAATTCTGACAAGGGAAGTACTTTCCCCTTTACAGTAATTGGCATTGGCTTCTTCAAGTTTTAGGAGTTGCATCCCAATCCAGCATGATCCTTGTTGATGTGTATCTCTAATATCCTACCCCAACCTTCAGGGTGTCTGTAAGACCCTAATTTTGTCCCTAAGATCCCTCATGCTATATCATCATATGCATTAACATTGGGATCACACCTTGGCATCCTCCTTACCACTCATTCATTGGGTTTGTATTGGGAGAGATCACCAAGCGCATTTGATTGTATTATACTTTTTTTTCATTATTTACTAACCAAAATACCAAAAATATGTCCATGTATAGTTTGTTGCTTTTGTAGGTAGTATGTAAGTTCACCCATGCTCCACCAAGCTCATATCTAGGGTTTAAGACCCTCAATGCAAGAATACAAATAAAGACATGGTTTAGATTGACTTTAGACATAATATATGGATCCTCGTGGTCTTCACATGTCATCTTGATCAAGAAATCATTAAGAGTTTGAAGTTTGTTTGCCTTGGAAACCCTAATTCATCTGGGTATCTTGTGTGACTTCTTCAACAAGTTTCTTTAACATTTGATAACATATTTAAAGGGATATATCATATTACATAATATTACACATATATGATCCTCCATGAGTCCCAAAAGTCAAGAGAATGTCAAGCTAGCAAGATGGTTCATGGTGGTTGACTAGAGAAAATCAACTAGTCAAAACTGGGGTTCCCTAGACCCTATCTCCTACAATGTTTTGTCATATTAAAATGATTCCAAGAGAAACGTTACTCATAATGACATTCCGAACAACTTTCATGTTTAAGTCTAGAGCTAGTTTTGCTTGGAAAGTCATTTTTTATGATGAAAGATTATAGGTCATCTTGTTTGAACCCTAGTTAGGAGGTAAACTTCCCAAGACCATAACTTGCTCATTTTTTAATATGAAATCCATTAAAGTTCTATGATTAAACTCAAGTTGTCCTCTTCAAACTTTATGTTTAGAGTAAGTTCAAATTTAACTTGCAAATTCATGGGCCAAGAGTAAACATTGTAGGTTATTTTAGGCCATTACCATTGAACAAGATATTTTCCTCAACTTCTAAAATGCATAAATCCTACATGCATAAATCCTACATGCCAAATCCAAATGAGGTCATATTTGTGACAAAATTGAATAGGTTTTAAATATCTACAACTTTTATGAAGAAACTGTTTCCATTTGAAGTCCATAGAAAAGTTATTGAAGGTGGAAGAAGTGAACAATTGACTTGGTACTTAGAAAAGTTTTAAACATGTTTGATTTTCCAAACTTCCACCTCACAATTCATCACGATCCAAATTTCAAATGAAAAAGTGTTCAACATGAAAGTTGTTCCCCTTGATCTCACCTTTTTAAAAAGTCTAAGATCATCTCATTTAGCCAAAGAATGAAGGACTTGCACATGGATTCTTTTCAAAAGATCAATTGGATGATTTTCACCTTCACATTTCAAACACAAATGCATGGCCACATAACATGATTTCAGCATGATTCTCAAGCATTTCTGACCTGATAGCATCACTTGATAGGCCTATCACACGCCCATGCAAGCTTGCATTTAAAATTTATAAAAATTGCAAAATTTGGAAGTGTGTGGAAACGAATCTCATGGCCTATAAATACAACCCCTCATGCTCAGAATTGAGGACCTCATGCCCAAGCTTTGAACATGTAATCTAAACCCTCACCATTAAAAGATAATCTTGAAGGTTTTCATTTGAAAATTGAGCTTCAAATCTCATTCTATTTTGAGATTGAAACTCCAAGAGTCCAAGCCATTTTCTGATCTTAATCACTTCCTACAAGCTTTTGAAACAAAGCCAGGCACAATTGGAATCAAGATCAAGCATGGATGAAGCTCCCTCGAAGGTAATTTTTCAGAATTTTCATCTCTTCGATTCTCCCTCAATTCTTCACTATTCTTTGTGATTTTTGGTTGGCTGAAGTCCTACAAATGTAGGAAAGAAGATTGAGTTGCTTTGAGGTCAAATCGAAGTAACTCAGTTCATGATCCTCAAAATTCAAATCCCTGTATCTTTTCATATACTTGGAATTGGAGAAAATTGAGGCCAAATTCGAGCTCCTGGGTATTTTTTCTTTAAATCCATGTCCTTGTTTTTCATTTTGGTGTTGGTTGGTGGTGGACCAGTCCGGTGAGGTCCACGGGAGAAGAAGACCGGAGCCCTAGCTCCGGTATGTGTTGGCAATGGTCTGAACCATCAGATCTTCCTCCTATCTTCTAATCTTAGTCATCTGTTTTAATTACCACGCGTGTACATGCATTCATTGAAGTGTTGGTGTACTGCACGCTTCTGGCCATCAGATCTGCCAACTCAATTAATGAGGGAGATCTGATGACCATTGTTTTTTTATATTTTCTGATTTTTCATTTAATTGCTTTATTTTGTTTAATTCATATTAATTTCATTTTTAATCCAAAAAATATGGTACTTTCACCAAAAATCTTTAAATATTTTTCTTTTCATTTTATGAATTAAACTTAATTTTTGGATTAACTTTGATATTTTTCATGGATTAAATGTTTTTGTGCATATTTTCAATTGTTAAAAAATACTTCTGACTTTTCAAAAATCATGAAATTTTTTGTCTAAGGTCCTTTGGCCTTGTTTGACCCAGGATAAATCTCTTGGCCTTATTTGATGTTTTGAAGAGATTTTAGGTTTTGATCAAATTAATTTGAATTTTAATGTACTTTTTTATTTGATTTTTAATTGATTAATTGTGTAAAAATTATGTTGAGCCATTTTTATGGTCTTGTGATGTTTGACTATTTATATGGGCCTTGGTCAAGGTTGATTTGACTTTTGTTTGGTTAAAATCATTGGATTTAGGGGATTGATGGAATGTACATTTCATCTCCCAAAATGAATGAATGATTTTAATTTGATAAAATTACTCCCATGACCAATTTGTGTTTCTCTCATCTCCCCTCCCTATTCATCTTCATTCCTATTCTTTCCCATCCCTTTCATTGACCAATGAAATCTCAATATCCTAAGGCTAGTTGGTTCATCAATAACATTGTGTTAGATGAACCAATACAAGTATGGATGAGATAGGTCCATCCTTTTGATCTTTTCTTTTAGTTTGTGGTATGTTTTAGGAGTTTGGTTCATTATATCAAATCTCTAACATGCATTCGTACCTAAATTTTTATTTCCCGACCTCAGATGATTGTGACTTCTACATAAGTCCAATTACAATTGCTTATCATAGAGCTAAATTTGACCCAAAAGGCATAGCATTATAGTAAGTGAGATTGTAAGTCTCTCATACTTCATGGTATTGTATGGAAACTTGGCCTTTTTGCCTTCCTATGGAAGATGTCTTGGTTCAAAGATTCATCCTTGTGAATAGATGGTTGAGTGTTCTCCAAAGAATGACTTAATCAATTGAAAAGCAAAATACCACTAACATATAATTAACCTTGACTAACATTTGACTAATTCTTATTAATATTGCTTTACTTTCAAGTCATTTATTTTTATGCATTTTAATATTCAGGTCATTTACCATTCATTGTCATTTACATATCATTTAACTTGTTTGTGTTTATGCCATTTTCACTTTACTCATTTGAGCCATATATTGTGATTGTATATATTTGCTTGTGTATTTTGATTGTGCTTGTGGTCTTAGCACCTTAAAATACTTAATAAACAACAAAAACCCTAAAAAATGTCTGTGTGGACTGTTGGGTTTGATCTGAACTTTTGGACTTAGGATTAGGCAACACTTCATATGCAAAAGGACTTGGCCAATGCCAACATTTCTGAGACCAAGTATTGTGATTTGAGTTTTCATCTGATGCAAGTATTGGGGTCCACTTGAATTCATCCGCTACATTGTCTTGATGCCAATTGTTATTTTGATTCTGATGTATTATTCTGAGTTAATCAAGGAGTACTCCATCTGATACAAGAGAAGACAAAGAAGACTGCTAGCTATGGGATTTGCTTGCTTGGATGTGGCCATCTTTATTTGATGCCTTAATCTTCATGATGTTTGATATTGCTGATTGTTTATTGATAATTGTTTGATTCAAGGTCCAAAGGGAAATTGGGTTTTCTATATGACATTCTTGTCTGTTGGATTGCATCCCATTGACCAGATCTTTTCAACTCTTAACTTTTAATTTTATGCTTAGGATTAGTCTCTTCATCTCCTCCCACTTCTTAAATTTCAAAATCTCCCCCCTTTTTAAAAACCTTATTTGCTTGTGATTTGAAACTTAGACCTATTTCAAATAGAAACTTTGGCCTTATGTCATTGCATTTTCAAACTCCTTTCTTAAATCAAACTTGTAAATAAATCTAATCATATTGACTTAAAATTTCAAAAGACAAAAAAAACTAACACCCACTCAAACTCATGTTGAAATTGATACCATGAACTACGAGGTTTTGATCCCTCGTTTTTATGATGGTACGTAGGCATAAGTCCGAAGGTCTTGCCAAACATAAAAATATAATCAATGAATTCTTTTCTTATCCCCACACTCTATTTTTCTCAAACATTTTTTATAAGAAAAACACATACGCACATAAAAAAGGGTTCCCTAGGAGTACCTAATACACTTTGGGTGCTAACACCTTCCCTCCGTGTAACCAACCCCCTTACCTGTAATCTCTGGCATTTTATTAGTTTTAATTTGAAAACTTCTTATCTTTGGGTTTTGTTCGTACTTTTCCCTTTTCCTTGGAAACAATAAAAGCGTGGTGGCTACTCTGGTTTATTTGACGTTAAGCTTATCCATAGTTTGATGGTCATGAATTTACCGCTACCGAAATTAAGTGGCGAATTTGCTGGGGAGTAGTCCTCAGTGGGTTTAGCCTACTTTTTTATGTGTATATAATTGTATATTTGATGTTTGTATACTTATTTGTGTGATATAATATGTCTGCTGTGCTTGGTGATCTCTGAGTGGTGAGATAAGTTCTAACCCGAGCTTGAGTGCAATTAAGGTAGGAGGATGGTATAGTCATGTTCAACTTGTGTGGAGTATTCCTTAACAAGTTGCCTTAAGTTGCCTTGAGACCCATCTACTCAGTGGATACCCTTTTAGAGTTATTGATGTCACACAAGTTATTTGTGGTTAGGCATTACTTTATCTGATTTGGGGTCCGAGAAGCTGAGAACTGTAGAAAATTTAACCCAACTTGGACTATTTAGGATGTAGTGCGGAGACTGTTTAGGTGTAGACCTAATAACAGTTATTACACGATACTACACTCAGATGAGTTTCTCTTGAGAATATTATGGGTTGACGACTCAGTCATCCTAACCTATAATATCTAATAGATGGAATTAAGACTCTGGTAACTTTTTAGAACATAATCTAGAGGTTTTTATCCTTAGTACACTCCTTTGGGATGGTTCTTAACCTGACTCCATGCTCGTGACTCACAACAAACCCGTTGATTCTTAGTTGATCCGATCAAGTCTTGTCAATATCAATGGAACTTGGGTGTTGATAAGGTGAAAACCATAATCCACCAAAATGGATGATTGATCTTGATGATGACTTGATCCATCCCTTGACCTTTGTTTGTGTTTGCCTTGTGTGTGATCCCTTATTTGTGATTTTTGCATTCATGCATTCATGCGCATCATAACATTAATCATAGAAAAATAAATTCCAAGGAACTAAGGTCTCATTTGCAAATATTTTCAGACCATGGATTGTGGATGAAGGAACACTAAGAAGTATAGTTTCAGATGTCCTGATTTGAAAGAGCTAAGGAAGTTATCATCTTTTGTATTAGATCCCTTGGACTTCAAGCAACGTCATGGGAAGCTTTTATCTATATTATCTGCTGATATGGTTGAAGGACTCTTGAGTGTTTTGGTTCAGTTCTACGACCCTCTCTACCGTTGCTTCACTTTTCCAGATTATCAGCTTGTGCCTACGTTAGAGGAGCATGCCAATCTCTTGGGAATATCTGTTTATGACAAGGCGCCTTTTAGTGGATTGGAGGAGATTCCTAGATCTCATATTATAGCTGAAGCTCTTCATCTGTAGAAGTATGAGATTGAGGCTCATTGGGTGAAGAAGGGAGGGATGTTTGGGTTTACTTCTGAGTTTCTTATTGGAAAAGCCATAGTATTTTCTCAAGTCGGTAGTATGGACGCTTTTGAAGCCATATTGGTGTTGCTCATCTATGGTTTAGCTTTGTTCCCTAACGTTGACAGCTTTGTTGATATTAACGTCATTAGGATCTTGATTAGGAATCATGTACCTACTCTATTGGGTGATATGTACTTCTCTTTGCATTTAAGGAATTCTAAGGGTGGTGGGACTATTGTGTGTTGTGTTCCTCTTCTATACAAGTGGTTTATTTCGCACTTGCCTTAGACGCCTGCTTTCTTGGAGAACTGTTAATACCTCAGGATTGGCATTAATTTTAGAAAACAAATAATGTAATCATCTCTGTTGTTTTAATATGTTGGGTTGAAGAAATTCAACATCTGGACCAACATGTCATGTACGATGTCACGACATCAGGTCAGTGACATCGCACATGTGTAGGAAACTGAATTAATTAATTCAGTATATGTTCTGGGATCAGCAAGGATATCTGGTGAATATCCTAACTCCCAGGTGGAGGTCTTGAAGACTAAATCAGAAGATATATAGGCTCAAAATATGGAGATATATATGGAGAGAGTTTAGGAACTTGAAGACCTTGTTTGTAGCAGAATTTTTCTGCTGAAGTTGCAACAGCAAAGAACAAGTCTGCTGCAACTTTCTGAAGGCCCAAATCCAGTTGGGTGATTAGGTTATAAATAGCTGATTGTAATCTAGTTTTTGTAAGCCTCTTAGAATGAATTTTTAAGGGTGTGTGTAAGGTAAACCTCCCAATCTGTGGGAAGGTTACCATGTGTTTCTCAGTGGTAAACCTGAGAGTGTTTGTTGCTCAAAGCCTGTAGGCAAGAGTGATTATGTTCTTGAATGAAGCTGTGAAGCAAGTTCAAGGTGTTTGCACATTACATTGTATTTGTAGTGATAGGAATGGAAACTGGAGGTTTCTATCTAGGAGTTCCTAGGTATAGATTGCATTGGGTAGGGATTAAGTGATGAGTTGTAAACGGGGGAGTTTAACTCTGAATTGATACTACTGATAGTGGATCTTCTTCCTGGCTTGGTAGCCCCCAGATGTAGGTCATGTTGGACTGAACTGGGTTAACAATTTCCTGTGTTTGTTTACCTACTGCATGTTATAATCATGTCTGCCATAATTCAGGTTGTGTTACAGTCTGCCAATCAAGTTAATAACAAACCTGATACGTAGCCTTCTGTTGGAATGTCAATCAGAATGTTTTGACATTCATCAACAACAGCACATACTGTTTAATAAGCTGATGAATTCAGTTCAGTATGTAGTGAAGTCTGGTTTTACAAAGCATATCAGACCTGGCCAAAAGAGCAGTGTGAAATTGCCAAACTGGATGTCTTGACAGTTCTTCCAGTAAGCTGATACTGAAGTAGAGACTGGTTGGTCTTTTACAGTACAGCAAATTTAGCAGTCTGTGTTCATGAACTAAACAGACTGAGCATATGGTTCTGGGCTTGGATGTCAGACGGAATGTTGTGACATTCATTTCTGACAGCATATGCTATATTGTTGGATGGTTAGTTTTTCTGTTTCAGGATTTTTCTCAGGCTATTCTTCAGGAATCCACCAGCTGATCTAAAATCTAGGAAACTAACAACTAAGCTACAATTAATGAACCTAACAAATAATCTATTTGTTAGCTCCTTAATAAGTGAAGATTAGTTTAACTTGTTACAACCTTTAATCTAGGAAATACAAGTACATGACCAACAAACTGGAACAATGTAACAGATGATGTCCAAAACAGGATTGAGACGTCGTGCTGATAACTGTGTAGGAAAACAACAGTAGTGAATGTTATGGTGCACATAACTAAGTGTTCCTCCATTCTAGGATGACATAGAAGGAGAGGATGTGACACTGTGAAAGGGTGCATATTAGTACAGAGTGTAATAACTGTCTTGCTGTATTAGGTACAATGTTAGATCAGATGTCATGACTTGAAGTAGAACATCTGAATACTGACTACACCAGAATTTCAATTGGTATCAGAGCAGGCATCCTGTTCTGTCTCTGGTTGAGATCCATGGGTGATACTTTCTGGTAGCTGGCAAGGAGTTATGTTAGTACTGATGCTGGAACCTGTGTAAGGTTCTGTAATTCCCTGAATGGTCCCTTGAAGTAGGTGGATGGACTGTTCATGACAGGAATGGTGTGTACCTGTCTCTGGAGGTTGGCAATAGGCCTGTGTGTGGGACAGCTGTGCCAGTACTAAATCACATTCAAACCTGGTATGGTCTTGGAGGCCAATCTGGTAAAGTGTGTGGTCATAGGTTGAGTTGTATTATGATTTCCGCTGCATAATACCTGGCAAAACTCAAACTCTGATGTAGTTTCCCCTCATGTGGATGAAAGGCTGCTGTGTTCAAGATCTCATCATAATCTACTGAAGATGTCAAAGATACGTGAGTCATGACGTTCTCACTTCAGGATGGTAAGAGTCACTTAATCACTGATTCTCTTACTCTCTTGAGTAGTGTATATGAAGACCTTGAAGACCTGCAAGGAAGGTTTATTCCAAGGAGGTGGAACCAATGTTCTATGTGATGTTAGAACATGTTGTTCAACAAGTATGCAGCTACTGGTTGAAGAGCAGATGTTTTAGGGTTCAAACAAAGGGATAATTCTGTTTGGAACCTACTCCTGACCTGGAAGAGGAGACATCTGTGTGTGCTAAGTTGACAAACGCAGGGTCAACTGGGTGTGTGCTCAAGAAGGTCATCCCTAGAAGTTGAGCTGGTTGAGATGTGACATTGTGCAATCTCCTGCTGTTTGGCATATCCCTGCAGGTTGATCAGGATTGGATAGTTGTTCCCTGAAGTACTATGGTGTGTTGGAAGACAAGTCTCCTGGATGTTAGCAGTCAATAATGGGGTAACCTGATTGTGATATCATTTAAGGGGGCTGGAACCATGAATCTTGTTATTCAAACACCACGTTCAGAAGTGGCAGTTCTTACTAGGAGTGAGAATATGAAGATTCATAGGTTGGTTGAGGTAATATGCTCTGGCAATGCATATCTACCATTGACTGGTGTTGTTTGTCTCACTAGTACTTATGGTCAACTGAAGTCTGATTGGTCTGATTGGAGGAGTTAGTTGCCACTGGTAGGGATAGTGTATGTCATGTTGAGACATATGTGTACAATGCATGGATATTGGTATGGAGTATCCATGATTGTTAAGTTAAGGGGGAGTCTTGGTTAACCTCCTCAAGTCTGGTCAGCCTAGGGTCTGGTTGGCTGTTGACCTGTGTCACATGGGTTCTGGTGGTTGTGTGTCACATTTGCAAGGAAGAATTCATCTCTCTCATTCCTAAGAGTGAATTTAATCTGGGAAGACTTTCAAAATGGTCTAGGTGCTTGCAAGCAGAAGATGTTGACACAAGAAGAGTATTTTCAAAGTATTCTTATGGTGGAAGTATCTGAAGGGATGATTGGGAAAGGATTTAAGATCAATGTCTACTTGTGCCAAGTGCAAGTGTTTAATTGATTATCCTTGGAGCTCAAGATAACTGATGTTCTTAAAGATGTTGGAACATCACTTCTTCAAGACCCTGTGCAGAATCACAGGAAGGACAGTACATTGGCTTATGATCTATCTCTTTGGTGGCAGCAAAAGCATATGATCTCTGAAAAGGTTTCCTGGCAAGAAACATGTTCAGCCTTGGTATGTACAAGAAGAAGAAGACATCATAGTCTTGATGGTGGTTACTTGGATCAGTTTATTTCTGATCTAGGTAAGGAAGTGCATTAGCTTATGCACACTGTGAAGTCAAGAACAAGTGGCAGCAGTCTTGACATCATGGAAACAGCCTTGCCTTAGGATGTGGAATCCTTGGTAAAGCTGAAGGGTTAGTGTCTAACTGGTCCTTCTGAAGACTCATACATCAGAGTGTCTGATGTCTTTGGAGAAGAAGCAGGGATCCATCAAGGTGTGAGCTTGGATGACTTAACTGCAAACCTGCAGGATGGAGGTTGTTTACTCAAACTTGGTTCCAAAGTCAAGTCTATGAGAACATTGAACTCTTGTTCTGTAAAGGGAGGAAGTTCTTTCAAGTGGCAGAAGGAGGAGCTGAATTCAACAGCTGGATGTCAAGCACAATGTTGTGACATTCGGTTCAGCATCAGATTCTTAGTTGATGAAGTGGCACATCAACTTGAGATAGAAGGATCTACAGGGTTGAAGATTGGACACTTCAAAATTTTGAAGTTCAAATCTCACTTGAAAGGTCAGAATATCTTTGGGAGAAGTCTGATAAACTTGGGAAGGTCAAAAGGCAGCATTTGACCTTGTCATATGAGGATTCATGAAGGAGGTAATCAACCAGTGGCATTTGGTCTATCTCAGAAGTGAGTTCGAAGAATCAAGATAATCAACATAACGCAGCTGATTATTCTTGAGGAAAGTCTGAGATAAATTACTTTTGGGCAGAAAAGTATTAAGTTAAAGACAAAAGGAGGAGTTTTCTATTCATTCCTTGGAGCTTGTGGTAGGAGTTCTGAGCTATCTATGGAAGACTGTATCTGGGAGTGGGATGAGAGTGTATATCCCAATGTATGTATGGGTTCCTCTGGCCCAAGCTGGGGACTCAGAAATATCTGAAGTCTATCAGATAGTGCTCCTTGTGATGCTGTGAAGGATGTCCCAGCTGATGTTAAAACATCTTGTGAAGTGATCTTCTGTTCTGGTTAGAAGAGAGAGTGACACAGAGTGTGGATGTGTTCAGCCAAGAGGGTTGGACAAAGGGTGCGCCCTTGAAGACATGAAGATGCGTCTTATGTTTTCCTTTCATCAAGTGGTCTGGAATCTCTTTGAATCAGGAAGTATGTGAAGGTCCAACCTTGGGGTGTTGGATATGATCATGTGTGACCTCCAAGAGAGTAGGTTGCCCATGACAGGGGGAGTTGTGCCTTTGTGCTGCAAGCAATCACCAAGCTTGTGGTCTATGTGCTCTCAGATGACTAGATAGTTATCAGGATGCTGGGATGTATGTCAAGACTGAGTGAGCAGAAGAATGTCTGACCGGATGTCATGACATTGCCCTGGACATTGCTGTCAATTCCTTCTGAATCTTAAAGTCATTAGGAATTATGAGGGTGATGTGGCTAAGTCTGATAAACCAGAATAAGACTGATGGCTACAGTTGTGTGGTACAGGAGGAGTAACCATCAACTGAAGTGTGGAAAGCTGGCTGTAGCAGTGCTAGGTGTCTGGAGGTATGACAGAGGTCTAAGTTGAATACTGGCTGAATGCAGGAATGTTAAGACATCGCGTGCAACATGTCTGACTGCATATATGGAATGGTCTCCATGCACAGGAACGACTGTTTTGGAAAAGAAACAGTCAAGAGCTATAAAAGGTATTCAAAGATAGTCTGAGATTTGGTTGGTGATTCTCTGACTGTTTCTCAGCAAAAATAAATGCATCTTGACCAAGCATTTATTTCTACCGGAAATTCCTAGGCACGGGCTGGACTATTTAAAGGATGCAATAGCCCTCTTCCTCTTACAAGAAAAACACTCCATTCTCAGAATCATGGGGTATGTTAAGGTTTGGGCAAGCTGCGCCTGGATCTGGTTTTGTGAGGGCTTCCTTTACAAATGTTTAGCTAAAAAGGGGGAGAGAAATATCCTGGGGATGAGAATGTACCAGAAGAAAGCCAACTGTGGATGTGGCAGCAAACAAAAGTTGGCATCAGGCACAAAATCCACCAACTGGGGTTTCCACTTGTGTCTTGTGATCTGAGTTAAGAAGACAGTTGTGCCTTGTGATCTGAGTTACATTGTCTATGTACTCAGCATTACATATTCTTCTGGAAGCTCTCCGGTTGAGGGGAAGGGTTCTGGTACAACTGAGTATTGTCCCTCTTCTTCCTCATGTACACCAACATTGGTGTTCATGGTGGGGGAGATAATAACAGAGGATTATTTGTTTTAGCTAAAATTTGCCAAAGGGGGAGATTGTTAATACCTCAGGATTGGCATTAATTTTAGAAAACAAATAATGTAATCATCTCTGTTGTTTTAATATGTTGGGTTGAAGAAATTCAACATCTGGACCAACATGTCATGTACGATGTCACGACATCAGGTCAGTGACATCGCACATGTGTAGGAAACTGAATTAATTAATTCAGTATATGTTTTGGGATCAGCAAGGATATCTGGTGAATATCCTAACTCCCAGGTGGAGGTCTTGAAGACTAAATCAGAAGATATATAGGCTCAAAATATGGAGATATATATGGAGAGAGTTTAGGAACTTGAAGACCTTGTTTGTAGCAGAATTTTTCTGCTGAAGTTGCAACAGCAAAGAACAAGTCTGCTGCAACTTTCTGAAGGCCCAAATCCAGTTGGGTGATTAGGTTATAAATAGTTGATTGTAATCTAGTTTTTGTAAGCCTCTTAGAATGAATTTTTAAGGGTGTGTGTAAGGTAAACCTCCCAATCTGTGGGAAGGTTACCATGTGTTTCTCAGTGGTAAACCTGAGAGTGTTTGTTGCTCAAAGCCTGTAGGCAAGAGTGATTATGTTCTTGAATGAAGCTGTGAAGCAAGTTCAAGGTGTTTGCACATTACATTGTATTTGTAGTGATAGGAATGGAAACTGGAGGTTTCTATCTAGGAGTTCCTAGGTATAGATTGCATTGGGTAGGGATTAAGTGATGAGTTGTAAACGGGGGAGTTTAACTCTGAATTGATACTACTGATAATGGATCTTCTTCCTGGCTTGGTAGCCCCCAGATGTAGGTCATGTTGGACTGAACTGGGTTAACAATTTCCTGTGTTTGTTTACCTACTGCATGTTATAATCATGTCTGCCATAATTCAGGTTGTGTTACAGTCTGCCAATCAAGTTAATAACAAACCTGATACATAGCCTTCTGTTGGAATGTTAATCAGAATGTTTTGACATTCATCAACAACAGCACATACTGTTTAATAAGCTGATGAATTCAGTTCAGTATGTAGTGAAGTCTGGTTTTACAAAGCATATCAGACCTGGCCAAAAGAGCAGTGTGAAATTGCCAAACTGGATGTCTTGACAGTTCTTCCAGTAAGCTGATACTGAAGTAGAGACTGGTTGGTCTTTTACAGTACAATAAATTTAGCAGTCTGTGTTCAGGAACTAAACAGACTGAGCATATGGTTCTGGGCTTGGATGTCAGACGGAATGTTGTGACATTCATTCCTGACAGCATATGCTATATTGTTGGATGGTTAGTTTTTCTGTTTCAGGATTTTTCTCAGGCTATTCTTCAGGAATCCACCAGCTGATCTAAAATCTAGGAAACTAACAACTAAGCTACAATTAATGAACCTAACAAATAATCTATTTGTTAGCTCCTTAATAAGTGGAGATTAGTTTAACTTGTTACAACCTTTAATCTAGGAAATACAAGTACATGACCAACAAACTGGAACAATGTAACAGATGATGTCCAAAACAGGATTGAGACGTCGTGCTGATAACTGTGTAGGAAAACAACAATAGTGAATGTTATGGTGCACATAACTAAGTGTTCCTCCATTCTAGGATGACATAGAAGGAGAGGATGTGACACTGTGAAAGGGTGCACATTAGTACAGAGTGTAATAACTGTCTTGCTGTATTAGGTACAATGTTAGATCAGATGTCATGACTTGAAGTAGAACATCTGAATACTGACTACACCAGAATTTCAAGAACAAACAATGTCTACGGTGGTCCTAGAGACTTATAGCTCTCACTAATGATGATATTGTTTGGTATGATTCTGCATTGAATAGTGTGGATATTATTGATAGTTGTGGTGAATTCTCTAATGTGCCCCTCATTGGTACACAAGGAGGAATCAACTACAACCCTACTTTGGGTCGTCGTCAACTTGGATTCCCCTTGAGAGACAAACCTAATAACACTCAGTTAGAAGGTCTTTTCTATCAAGAGGGTAAAGATCCCCAACATTTGAAGCAGAAGATGGTACATGCTTGGCATATTGTCCATAGGAAAGGAAAATCCGAGCTTGGTCTGTGCAACTGTGTAGCTTTGGAAGCTTACACTACTTGGGTGAAGAAAAGAGCTTTGGAGTTGAAGATGTCGTATGCTTGTGAGAGACCTATGTCTTTAGTTATGGTTGAGCCATCAACTCTCCCTAACCAAGATATAGAGGAGTTGGAAGATGCACTGGCCAAGATGAATCAAGAGAAGGACATGTGGGAAGAGAGGTTCCATGCTTTTCATGAGGAGTTGCAACTTGAGTCGAAAGACAAAGACGCGCTTATTGGACTTCTTGAAGACCGAGCAATGAAGAGGTAGAGAGAGCCAGAGGGTCCACCTTCCTCTAATATGCCTCAGCCTTCCGGTGCTTGGGAGAAGATTGTTGATCAGCTTATCCTTGAGAAGGCTCAGATGAAGACATCTTCTGAGTCCGAGATTCGCCGCATCCGAAGGAAGTACCCGCCCGCAACCAGATCATATGATATGTTACTAGGGAATCCTTAGGATGATTAGTTTCCTTTTCTCTTGTATTTGTACTTTTGGTTTCTGAAATTGTACTCAGTGTAATCCTTCCAAATTTTATGAATAAAAAAAAGATTTTATGGTCAATCAAATTGTCATTACTATTATTATTTGAATATATTTGCAAATAGAACTTCATGTGTTCCTTGGAATTAAAAACAAACAAAAACATTGTATTTCATGCATCATTTGCATAACATGTTTTCTTCTACCAAATGTCTTATCGGTTATTCTTATGTGCTTCAGCCAAGCTGACTCACCGATATAACACTCGCGCCAATCAACCCAAGATCATGGAACATTTGAAACAGGAGAATAGAGAGATGAAGAATGAGATTTCACGGTTGACTGGCATGATGGAGTTTGTTCTTGCTGCGCAGAATCAGTCTTCACCAACTCCCGCAACTCCTCCCCAGAGGACTATCATTTCTGAGGTTGCTACTTCAACCGTTCTCGTTGCTGCTAGCCAATCTGGTTAGTCCACGCCTACTGGATTCCCATGGGGAATGCCACCAAACTTTGTGCCTGAAGGGTTTGCACCTACCTTTGTCTCTATGCCGATATCTATCTCGTTCATGACTGTGCCACCACCAGTTGTTCATACTTTGTCGCGTGTTGAGGACACCATCTACCATTCTGAGCCATCTGAGGGCCCAAACGTATATGAGAAGATGGATGAAATGAAGGATCAATTCCTTAAGCTGCGAAAGAAGTTGAAAACATTGAGAGGAAATGACCTATTTGGTAAGAGTGTTGCTGAACTCTGCCTAGTGCCAAATGTGAAGATCCTGATGAAGTTCAAAGTCCCCAACTTTGAAAAGTATAAGGGAAATACTTGTCCACTAAGCCACCTTGTTATGTACACCAGGAAGATGTCAAATCAAATTGATAATGATCAGTAGTTGATTCACTACTTTCAAGATAATTTGACTGGTGCTGCTCTAAGATGGTATATGGGATTGGACAGTGCAAATGTCCTTACTTTCAATGATTTAGGTTAAGCTTTTGTTAAGGAACCCAAGTACAATGTTGATATGGCACCTGATAGAGACCAACTGAGGTCTATGTATCAGAAAGAAAAAGAGACATTTAAAGAGTATGCTCTGAGGTGAAGGGAACTTGCTGCCCAGATTAATCCTCCCTTGGAGGAGAAAGAGACGGCGAAGATTTTCTTGAAGACCCTGAGTTTGTTTTATTACAAACGTATGATTGCCAGTGCCCCCAATGACTTTACCGAAATGGTAAATATGAGGATGAGGTTAGAAGAATGAGTCCGTGAAGGACGTCTGTATAAGGAAGAAGCGTCATCCAGTAAGAAATATGGTGGTAGTTTCTCCAAGAGAAAGGAGGGGGAAACCAATTCAGTATTTGTGGGGAGGTAGAGAAGGCCTCATTTTAGAAGGAATTCTCAACCGCGTCAACATTAACATCAAGTTTCTTCAGTGATTCACGTGTTTTCCACTTAACATTACTATCAACATGGTGGACGGCTTGAAGGAGAATTGCGATCCAAAACGCAGCGGAATTTAAAATTTCTCCTTTAATGATCCTTACGAATGGGCATGATCAGTGATAGAATCGTTACCTCTTGTGGCGATCACGAACGTTGAACGATGACAACGTCTCTACTCAGTCCACACGAACGGATTCCTTCAATCTCAGTGCTAGCTGCTATGAATGAAGGCTTTGAGTGAGAGAGAGAGAGAGAGAGAGAGAGAGAGAGAGAGAGAGAGAGAGAGAGAAACGAAATTGCAAGAGTGACAATGCTTCTACCCAAGGGTTCTATTTATAGAACCACTTGTGTGGGCTGCAAGCTAAAAGCCCACTCAAGTGTATATGGCCCATATCTTATAATATGCCATATACACTTAAGGGCACCGTACATTACGGTATTCCTTAATTACTCTATCTCTCATCAGTCCGTCCTTTGTGTGTGACCCTATAGGTTTTCGCGACACTGGTAATTATATTAAATCACGTATTTAACATAATAAACAGTGAGCGGTATCTAGCAACACATCACTGCTACCCAAGACACGAAAATGTCATGTGATCTGACAAATCCTTCTGTGATAATAATTATGTGTATAATTACCCTTTTGCCCTTATGTCTATATTGAACACAAGGCATAGACCGTGTCATCCTTGTCCAGTTCAATATTGGGCCCATAGACACTTATCCTGTTACGCAGGATGGGCAAATTCCATCTAGGTCACTCATGTCCCTTAGCATGCGTCGTGGAGTATCCATCAACTGTCTTTATGGTCATCCAGTTACGGACAACATTTGATCAACAATAAAGCACTCGACTCTAAACCTAGGGTCCATAGTGGTTTCAGGTCGAAGGGTGGTATACACCATTATCACCATGAGAATAACTTATGACACTTTGCATAACATTCTATATAGTATTCTCATAGCGGGTCAATCCAGTATAAATATTACTCTTAATATTCATACCTATGTTTGAGACTTGATAACTCCTTATCCATGATCCATGAGATGTGATCATCAGTCTATAAACATAATAGTCTTCATGCTTTAATGTTATCCCACTTCACAATAAAGCTCGACTACGGATGCTTTAAGAATAGTGTCTTTATGTTTAATGTGCTCTCATGATTAAGTCACACTTGATACATTACACGGACTATCTATTCCAGGGACTTTATTAAACAAACATAATAAAGAAAAAGCCTTTTATTATTAATAAACAATTCGATACAAGTACCAAAAGTATTGGCCTCTAGGGCTTACACCAACACGGTTGTCCAGGGAATTTCCGAGTTTTTGACGTACAACGTATCCGTAGGTTATTGGTGGAGACGCATATAACCTTGTGTTTGATCAGTGATTGTTAGCATGACCATGATGGTTATGCAATTTGTAGTGTGAACCCCCCGTTGGTGTATGATTGTCAAGAGAGATATCCAAAAGTTGATGGATGAGAATGTAATCTAAATTCAACAGTCTAGGGATATAGATGATGTCAATATGATTGTGTCAGTGTTCAAGACCCCTGAGCGGATAGTAATCCAGTTTGATAGCAGCAGCAACAACGTTAATAGATCGGTATCACCGTTGGTAATACGGTTAGCAGGCCTTTTCCCGTATGCATCAGATAAAGTTATGCCTTATCAGTATAATGCCACCATGATGGAGAATGGTCAAGAAATTCCGTTACCCGTAGCAGATTTTGTGGTGAATATAGTTGATATCGCAAAGGTGACCGTAGTGGTCGTGTCTTTGGTCCGGTATTTCGGAAGGAGGTAGAGGATGTTTCTAGCAGTAAGAAGATGGATATGCCGGTGGTAAATCTAGTTAGTGCTCTACTATCTCAGTCCGATGAATCCAGCAAGCTGAAGACTAATGATGATGATGAAGTTTTGAGGTTGATAAAGAGAAGCGAGTTTAAGGTGGTGGAGCAGCTGCTTCAAACTCCATCAAAGACTTCGGTGTTGTCTCTGTTGATAAATTTTGAGGAACATAGAGAGGCATTGCATAAGGTACTAGAGCAGGCCTATGTTGAGCACGATATTACTGTGGATCAGTTTGACCGTATTGTGGCTAACATCACCTCTTGCAATAATCTAAGTTCTTATGATGAAGAGCTTCCCGAGGAAGGTAGAAATCATAATCTGGCATTCCATATTTCGATGAATTGCAAGGAGGACGCACTGTCCAATGTGTTGGTCGACACTGGCTCGTGTCTGAATGTGCTTCCAAAGTCGACTCTGTCCAAACTTTCTTATCAAGACGCCCCTATGAGGTATAATGGCGTGATTGTCAAAGTGTTCGACAGTTTTCGTAAAACTGTCATTGGTGAAGTGGACCTTTCAGTGAAGATAAGTCCGAGTGATTCCCAAATTACTTTTCAAGTAATGGATATCCACCCGGCCTATAATTGTTTATTAAGAAGGCCATGGATTCATGAAGCAGGAGCTGTGACATCTACTATGCACCAGAAGCTTAAATTTGTGAAGAATGGCAAACTTGTCGTTGTTGGTGGAGAGAAGGCGTTTCTGGTGAGTCATCTGTCATCCTTTTCTTATGTTAAAGCTGAGGAGGAGGTTGGAACTCCGTTCCAAGCCTTGTCTATTGCTGAAGTGAAGAAAATTGGGGCACCCATGTCTTCTTTGAAGGATGCTCAGAAAGCTATTGAAACTGGCATCGTTGATCAACGGGGTCGTATGGTAGAGATTGCTGAAAACAGGAATAGGTCCGGATTGGGATTTCAAACAGAGTCGTTCAACGTCAGGACTAAAGTTATGCAACCAAGTTTCTGCAGTTGAGGGTTCATTCATGGTAATGATCATCACTCAGCTGCAATGATTGAGGACGGTGACGATGAAGATGAAGTTTGCGCCAACTTTGTGACACATGACCAGACTTGCAACAATTGGGTTGCCGTTGATATTCCTATTAATGGTCACTGCTCTAAGTAATTTGTTTTCATTTTTTTAAGAAAAATCCTTCTCCTATGCCTAAGAGAGAAGTGTACATTGTTAGGCATTTCAATTATCATCAATGAAATACAGTTTTATTCATCCATATCTATGATGTTTTATTTTTACTTTTTGCTTTTCTGAAAATGGTAATCACAAAAAACATAAATAAATAAGTAATAATTGTCCATCTGCATAATATTTGGTCACAATTCACTTCTCTAAATCAAAATATCAAATCATTATGCAAGTTGGTTCCCAAACCCATTGAATACAATGATCATACTCCATCTCCAAACTTTGATTTCCCTGTGTTTGAGGTCGAGGAATAGACTGATGACGAAGAAGTATCTGGTGAATTATCTTGTTAACTTGAGCATGAGGAAAAAAACATTTATCCGTTTGAAGAGCAGATTGAACTAGTCAACTTGGGTTCCAAAGATGATGTGAAGAAAGTCAAGATTGGGTCTTAACTGTGTCCAGAGGCTAAGATGGGGTTGATTGATCTTCTTCGAGAATATTCAGATGTGTTTTCTTGGTCCTATCAAGACATGCCTAGTTTGGATTCTGAAATTGTGGAGCATAGATTACCGTTGAAGCCAGAATGCCCTTCGGTCAAGCAAAAGTTGAGGATAACTCATCCTGATATAGAAGTGAAAATCAAAGAGGAAGTGCAGAAACAGATTGATGTTGGTTTCCTTGTAACCTCCGAATATCCGCAGTGGGGGGCCAATATTGTGCCTGTTTTGAAGAAGGATGGAAAAGTCTGTATGTGTGTTGATTACCGAGATTTGAACAAATCTAGTCCAATAGATGATTTTCCTCTGTCACATATTGATATGTTAGTATAAAATACAGCTAAATTCAAAGTCTTTTCGTTTATGGACGGATTTTCCGATTATAAATAAATTAAGATGGCAACTGAAGATATGGAGAAGACCATATTCATTACACCCTGAGGAATATTCTATTATAGAATGATGCCTTTAGGTTTAAAGAATGCTGGTGCAACATACCAGAGAGCTATGTCCACTATTTTTCATGATATGATGCATAAAGAGATTGAATTCTATGTTCATGACATGATTTCCAAGTTAAATGATGAAGAAGAGCATGTTGAGCATTTGTTGAAGCTATTCCAACGTTTGAGGAAGTACAAACTCCGCTTGAATCCCAATAAGTGTACTTTTTGTGTTAGTTCTGGTAAGTTGTTGGGCTTTATTGTCAGTAAGAAGGGTATTGAAGTTGATCCTGCCAAGGTCAAAGCAATACAAGAAATGCCTGCTCCCAAAACTGAGAAGCAAGTTAGAGGTTTTCTCGGCTACTTGAATTATATCTCAAGATTCATATCACATATGACTTCCATATGTGCGCCTATACTCAAGCTTCTTCAGAAAGATCCATCTTGTGATTGGACCGAAGATTGCCAGAAAGCTTTTGACAACATCAAAGAATATATGCTTGAGCCTCCGATTCTGTCTCCGCCTGTTGAAGGAAGACCTTTGATCATGTATTTGACTGTGCTTGATGAAAGTATGGGTTGTGTTCTTGGTCAACAAGATGAATCTAGAAAGAGAGAATATGCAATCTACTACCTCAATAAGAAATTCACTGATTGTGAGACTCGATATTTTATGTTGGAAAAGACTTCTTGCGCATTGGCTTGGGCTGCTAAGTGTCTGCGCTAGTATACGTTAAATCATACTACTTAGTTGATATCCAAAATGGACCCAATCAAGTACATCTTTGAGAATCCTGCTTTAACTGGGAGGATTGCCCCTTGGCAGATGTTATCCGAGTATGATATTGAATACCAATCTCAAAAAGCAATCAAAGGTAGCATCTTGGCTGACCATTTGGCTCACCAACCGATAGAAGATTACCAGTCAGTGCAGTATGATTTTCCTGATGAAGAGATTTTGTACTTAAAAATGAAAGATTGTGATGAACCCTTGCTTGAAGAAAGGCCAGAACTTGGTTCTCGTTGGGGCATGGTATTTGATGGAGCTATTAACTCATATGGTAATGGCATTGGGGCAGTGATTATTACTCCTAAAGGCACACATTTTCCGTTTACAACTATATTAACTTTCAAGTGTACAAACAATATGGCTGAGTATGAAGCTTTCATTATGGGGCTTGAAGAGGCCATTGATCTCAGAATCAAACATCTTGATGTCTATGGGGATTCAACTTTGGTCGTGAATTAGATCAAAGGTGAATGGGAGACGAATCAACCCAGTTTGATACCATATAGAGATTATGCAAGGAGGATTTCAACTTTTTTATAAAGGTTTAGTTTCATCATATCCCTCGAGAAGAAAACCGGATGGCAGATGCTCTTACAATGTTGGCTTCGATGATCATGGTAAAATTCTGGAATGAGGTTCCCAATTTGATTATGATGCGTCTTGATAGGCCATCTTGCGTGTTTGTTATTGAAGAGGTCATGGATGAAAAGCCATGGTATTTTGATATATAATGTTTCCTCCGAAGTTAGATTTACCCGCTTTGGGAATCTTTGAAAGATAATAAGGCTTTGGGGAGATTAGTTGGCAACTTCTACCTGAATGGTGATGTGCTTTAGAAGAGAAACTTCCACATGGTTTTGCTCAGATGCGTGGATAGACACAAAGCAGATTTATTAATGACCAAAGTCCATGAAGGTTCCTTTGGTACTCATTCCAATGGACATGATATGGCTAAAAAGATGTTGAGAGCAGGTTACTATTGGCTGACAATGGAATCTGATTGTTGCAAGTTTGTGAAGAAGTGCCACAAGTGTCAAATTTATGCTGATAAGATTCATGTTCCTCCTACACTGTTGAATGTCATTTCCTCTCCATGGCCCTTATCCATGTGGGGAATTGATATGATTGGCATGATTGAGCCTAAAGCTTCGAACGAACATCATTTCATTCTTGTGGCTATTGACTATTTCACAAAGTGGCTTGAAGCGGCATCGTATGCGAATGTGACCAAGCAAGTTGTTGTGAGGTTTATCAAGAATCAGATTATATGTCGTTATGGTGTGCCAAGTAAGATCATTACTGACAATGGATCAAACTTGAACAGTAATATGGTGGAAGCTCTTACAAAGACTTCAAGATTGCACATCATAATTCTTCTCCCTACAGACCAAAGATGAATGGGGCCGTTGAAGCTGCGAACAAGAACATCAAGAGGATCATTTAAAAGATGGTGGTAACATACAAAGATTGGCATGAGATGCTCCCATTTTCTTTACATGGGTACCGTACATCCATCTGCACTTCAACAGGGGCAACCCCTTTCTCACTTGTTTATGGTATGGAAGTTGTGCTCCCATTAGAGGTTGAGATCCCATCATTATGTGTCTTGATGGAAGCCAAGTTGATAGAAGTTGAATGGTTTCAGACCAGATATGACCAGCTGAATTGGATTGAAGAGAAAAGATTGACTGCCATGTGTCATGGTCAGTTATATCAGTAGAGAATGAAGAAAGCTTTTGATAAGAAGGTCAGACCTTGCATATTCCAAGAAGGTGGCCTTGTGCTCAAGAAGATTCTATCTTTTAAACCTGATGCTAGGGGAAAATGGACTCCTAATTATGAAGGCCCATACGTTGTTAAGAGAGCCTTTTTCAGGAGGCGCTTTGATTCTTACAACTATGGATGGTGAAGAGTTCACTCGTCCTGTGAATGCCGATGCAGTCAAGAAATACTTCGCCTAAAAAAGG
Organism: Lathyrus oleraceus; assembly: GCF_024323335.1. Classification (NCBI taxonomy): domain Eukaryota; kingdom Viridiplantae; phylum Streptophyta; class Magnoliopsida; order Fabales; family Fabaceae; genus Lathyrus; species Lathyrus oleraceus. Next base: position 166,969,383 of record NC_066579.1, on the reverse strand, counting down.
AAAAAGAACAACTCGCTAAGTTGAAAACCCGAAAGGGCGGCTTAGGCAAAAATGAGCGTCTCGGTGGATTGAAAACCCGAAAGGGCGATCTAGGTAAAAGTTAGAGACATAAAAATAGAAAATTCATCCCGATAGATTGAGTACCCCACCCTGGGGCAATCTATGCAAAAATTAGGGATTATGGCAAGTAACTGCAGTTGGTTGATTCCCCAGTCATGGGGCAATTTTGAGCAAGTCAGTCAGTTCTGATTCATCATTCTCAACCGAAGCCAAGAGCGCAACGAATATTAAAATTGGTAGAAGGATTAGTGATCATTGTATTCAATGTAGCCCTTTTCCATGTAAATTACCACTTTCCAACTTTTGTAAACGACCTATGAAGTCTTGTCATTTACAGACTACCATTCTATTAAATAAAGTTGAGCTTTTTATCCAATTGTTTCTACTCTTATTTATTTTTTCAACTAAGTAGAATTGAATTTTATGATGATATTTTTGAAATTTGAGTTAATAAATAAAAATCATAATGAAAGCAATTACTTTTAAACGATCAATTTCAGTAAAGAATATCAACAGCAGTCTGAGAATAGGTGAGTCCTAAAGTGCGAAGCATTGTTGGTCTTCCCCAAGCTGTTAGTTTGGTAACTTTTTTCTCCCCAACTGAGTTGGAGGCTCACATCCTCAACAGTTTGCAAGGACCCCGTGCAAAATTCTATCTTCTGTAGTCCTCGACAGAATTCATTTTTGATTCCCGATAATATTGATCCTGGGCAGTATTTGATTTGGTCCCCTGCAAGGTTGTATCCCATTTGACATGGTGTTGATCTAAAAATCCCCGCAGAATTTAGACCATCCACAGATATTTTCTCCTTCCCCAGCCAGGGTTGAGATATTCAGAGCCAGGTGATTGGCATCCATCCCTAGCATGTTTCTCCAGTTGGTGTTCCATCTAGGCGAGATCAGCCGAGTGTTTTAGTAATGATTCAAATCAGTGATATTTGTATCCTTTGCGATAGTTTTATCAGCATAGTCATCAATCATATACATACATATTCATGCATAAAACACAACATCAGATATTTCATTATGCACTTATTGCATTTGATTCCTTTTTTATGATCCCCTACTACGGTGATATTATCTCCCTATGCATATTTGGTGCGTCCGTCCTCCTTCAATTATAGAGTGTCGGCCCCTTAGGCAGAAAGAGTTTAACTTTTCTCATTCCTCACTGAATTATTTCCTTGTGGATGATTATTAATTAAGTCTCCTCCCCAGTTAATTATCTAGATGGAATCACTCCCCCTGAGTTATATCCTCGTGAGGTTGAGTCTTTGTTTGACCGTTTCTTTCTAGCTCTTACCTGGATAGATACTTTTGTTCCTCCAAGAGTCTATTGCCCAATAACTGGTAATATTGGTATCGATTTTGAGTACTTTACTTTTGCCCATTTACCTGGTAGAAGTAATTTACTTCCTTTATTTTCCCCAACGGATTCGTTTTCACGTTTCCCTAGAGAGTCTATCCTTGATATATTCATCTTAATTGATGATGGATATTCTTCCTTTTTGGTTTTCTACCCAGTAAAAAGGTAGTTATAATCCTTATTTTATTCCCCAGAGAGTTAATCCTTGATATGTTCATCCTAACCGATGACGAGTTTTTCTCCCTTTTGGTATTCTATCCAGTAACTGGTAGATATAAATCCTATTTCTCCCCTCAGAGTTAATCTTTGATATGTTCATCCTAACCGATGACAAATTTCTCTCTCTTTTGGTATTCTATCCAGTAACCGATAGATATACTTCCTACTTTTTCAGGCAGTCTATCATTGATATGTTTACCCTAACTGGTAACGGATATTCTTCCCATTTACCCAGGTGGTCTATCCTTGATATGTTCATCCTAACCGATGACGGATATTCTTCCTCTGAGTTTATCCTTGATGTGTTCACTTTAACTAGTGGAAAATATTCTCTCTTTGGTCTTCTGCTCAGTAATCGATAGTTGTAAATCCTATTTGATATTTTCCCTAGTAGGCTATTCTTACCCAGTAACCGGTAACGAATACACCTCCTTTTTCTCAGCGGATCATCTTTGATATCTTTACCCTAATCGGTAACGAATGCCTCTCTGTCAGAGTATATTATCTTCCTACCCAGTAACTGGTATTAGATAATGAACTTCTAGTACTCATGTGTTGAAGTTTATTCTTCCCTATTTGAGTTTGGGTGCGTGCTTCCTCAGTGAAGTCTCCAATCCCCTGTTTGGTTTAGGTATTTCAGCTTTGTTTTGATTTACCCGTTTCCTCTACATATTTTTTTGGTTCCCCAACCGAGTCCTTCCATTGATTTATTTTCATGGGAATTCCCCTTGTGTCTCCAGCAATTTTCAAGTCGTAGTCTGGCCTACGCACAACAGTTTATCCCCCAGAGTCTCTGTCTCCCCAGTGAGTTTTTCCTTATGGAATGCATTATGCTCTTGTGGAATTTCAGTCTCTCCAGAATTCTTTTCCTTTGTGGCAATATTTTCCCCAGAGAGATTATTTTTATTTTCATATCACATGCATCATGAGGTCTCTTAGGGACCAAAATTTATTTCTATATTTTGTTATTTAAGTCCATTCTATTGAATCAATACGAAGATTTTAACCTTCACATCCTCAGTTAGAATGTCCTTAAATAGGGACAGATGTAAGACCATAATTTTGACCCTAAGATCCCTCATGCTATCTCATCATATACATTAGCATTGGGATCACACCTTGGTATCCTCCTTACCCGTCATTCATTGGGTTTGAATTGGGAGAGATCACCAATCACATTTGATTGTATTATACTTTGTTTTTCATTATTTACTAACCAAAATACCAAAAATATGTCCATATATAGTTTGTTGCTTTTGTAGGTAGTATGTAAGTTCACCCATGCTCCATCAAGCTCATATCTAGGGTTTAAGACCCTAAATGCAAGAAGACCAATCAAGAGATGGTTTACATTGACTTAGACATCATATATGGATCCCCATGGTCTTCACATGTCATCTTGATCAAGAAATCATCAAGAGTTTGAAGCTTGTTTGCCTTGGAAACCCTAATTCATCTAGGTATCTTGTGTGACTTTTTTAACAAGTTTCTTCAACATTTGATCAAATATTTCAAGAGATACTTCATATTACATCATCTTACACATATATGATCCTTCATGAGTCCCAAAAGTCAAGAGAATGTCAAGCTAGCAAGATGGTCCAAAACTGGGGTTCCCTAGACCCTATCTCCTACAATTTTTTGTCATATGAAAATGATTCCAAGAGTAACGTTACTCATATTGACATTCCGAACAACTTTCAGGTTGAACTCTAGAGCTAATTTTGCTTGGAAAGTCATATTTTATGATGAAAGATTATATGTCATTTTGTCTGAAGCCTAGTTAGGAGGTCAACTTCCCAAGACCATAACTAGCTCATTTTTTATGATATGAAAGTCATTCAAGTTCTATGATTAAACTAAAGATGTCCTATTCATCTTTTATGTTTGGAGGAAGTTCAAATTGAACTTTAAAATCCATGTGCCAAGAGGAAATGTTGTAGGTCATTTTGGGTCATTACCATTGAACAAGTGATTTTCCTCAACTTCTAAAATGCATAACTCCTTCATGCCAAATCCAAATGAGGTCAAATTTGTGACCAAATTTAATAGGTTTTAAATAGATACAACTTTTATGGAGGAATTGTTTCCATTTTAAGTCAATAGGAAAAGTTATTCAAGGTGGAAGAAGTGAATATTTGACTTGGTACTTAGAAAATTTTCAAACATGTTTGATTTTCCAAGCTTCCACCTCAAAATTAATCATGATCCAAGCTTCAAATGTAAAAGTGTTCAACATGAAAGTTTTTTCCCTTAATATCACCTTTCCAAAAAGTCCTTGATCATCTCATTTGGCCAAATAATGAAGGACTTGCGCATGGGTTCTTTTCAAAGGATCAACTGGATGATTTTCACCTTCACACTTCAAACACAAATGCATGGCCACATGACATGATTTCAGCATGATTCTCAAGAATTTTTTGACCTGATAGCATCACTTGATAGGCCTATCACACTCCCATGCAAGCATGCATTGAAAATTGCTAAAAATGGAAAAATTTGGAAGTGTATGGAAATGAATATCATGGTCTATAAATACAACCCCTCATGGTCAGAATTGAGGACCTCATGACCAAGCTTTGAACCGGCAATCCAAACCCTCGCCATTAAAGGATAATCTTGAAGGTTTTAATTTGAAAATAGAGCACAATTGGAATCAAGATCAAGCAAGGTTGAAGCTCCCTCGAAGGTAATTTTTCAGAATTTTCATCTCTTTGATTCTCCCTCAATTCTTCACTATTCTTTGTGATTTTTGGTTGGCTGAAGTCCTACCAATGTAGGCGAGAAGATTGAGTTGCTTTGAGATCAAATTGAAGCAACTCAGTTCATGATCCTCAAAATTCAAATCCCTGTATCTTTTCATATACTTGGAATTGGAGAAAATTAAGGCCATATTCTAGCTCCTGAGCATTTTTTCTTTAAATCCATGTCCTTGTTTTTCATTTTGGTGGTGGTTGTTGGTGGACCAGTCCGGTGAGGTCTACCAGAGAAGAAGACTGAAGCCCTAGCTCCGGTGATTTGTTGGCAATGGCCTGAACCATCAGATCTTCCTCCTATCTTCTAATCTTAGCCATCTGTTCTAATTACCACATGTGTACATGTGTTGACTAAAGTGTTGGTGGAATGCGTGCTTCTAGCCATTAGATATGCCACCTCAATTAATAAGGGAGATCTGATGTTTTTGTGCATATTTTTAATTATTAAAAAATACTTCTGACTTTACAAAAATCATGAATTTTTTGTCTAAAGTCTTTTGGCCTTGTTTGACCCAGGATAAATCTCTTGACCATTTATTTGGTGTTTTGAAGAGATTTTAGGTTTTGACCAAATTAATTTGAATTTTAATGTATTTTTGTTTTGATTTTTAATTGATTAATTGTGTAAAAATTATGTTTAGTCATTTTTATGATCTTGTGATGTTTGACTATTTATTTGGGCCTTGGTCAAGGTTGATTTGACTATTTTTTTGGGCCTTGGTTAAGGTTGATTTGACTTTTATTGGATTAAAATCATTGAATTTAGGGGATTGATGAAATGTACATTTCATCTCCCAAAATGAATGAATGATTTTAATTTGATAAAATTCCTCCCATGACCAATTTGTGTTTCTCTCATCTCCCCTCCCTATTCATCTTCATTTCCATTCTTTCCCATCCCTTTCATTGACCAATGAAATCTCAATATCCTAAGGCTAATTGGTTCATCAATAACCTTGTGTTAGATGAACCAATACAAGTATGGATGAGATATGTCCATCCTTTTGATCTTTTCTTTTAGTGTGTGGTATGTTTTAGGAGTTTGGTTCATTATACCAAATCTCTAACATGCATTAGCACCTAAATTTTTATTGCCCGACCTCAGATAGTTGTGACTTATACATAAGTCCAATTATGATTGCTTAACATAGAGCTAAATTTGACCCTAAAGGAATAGCATTATAGTAAGTGAGATTGTAAGTCTCCCATCTTTCATGGTATTGTGTGGAAACTTGACCTTTTTTCCTTCCTATGGAAGATGTCTTGGTTCAAGGATTCATGCTTGTGAATAGATGGTTGAGTGTTCTCCAAAGAATGACTTAATCAATTGAAAAGCAAAATACCACTTACATATAATTAACCTTGACTAAAATTTGACTAATTCTTATTAATATTTCTTTACTTTCAAGTCATTTATTTTTATGCAATTTAATATTCAAGTCATTTACCATTCATTGTCATTTATATATCATTTAACTTGTTTATGTTTATGCCATTTTCACTTTGCTCATTTGAGACATATATTGTGATTGTATATATTTTCTTGTGTATTTTGATTGTGCTTGTGGTCTTGGGACCTTAAAATACTTAATAAATAACAAAAACCCTAAAAAATATTTGTGTGGACTGTTGGGTTTGATCTGAACTTTTGGACTTAGGATTAGGCAACACTCCATATGCAAAAGGTCTTGGCCAATGTCAACATTTCTGAGACCAGGTATTGTGATTTGAGTTTTCATCTGATGCAAGTATTGGGATCCACTTGAATTCATCTGCTACATTGTCTTAATGCCGATTGTTATTTTGATTCTGATGTATTATTCTGAGTTAATCAAGGAGTACTCTATCTGATACAAGAGAAGACAAAGAAGACTGCTAGCTATGGGATTTGCTTGCTTGGATGTCGCCATCTTTATTTGATGCCTTAATCTTTATGATGTCTGATATTGCTGATTGTTTATTGATAATTGATGTATTCAAGGTCCAAAGGGGAAGTGAGTTTTGTATATGACATTCTTGTCTGTTGGATTGCATCCCATTGGTCAGATATTTTCAACTCTTAACTTTTAATTTTATGCTTAGGATTAGTCTCTTCATCTCCTCCCACTTCTTAAATTTCAAAATCTCTCCCCCTTTTCAAAAACCTTCTTTGCTTATGATTTCAAACTTAGACCTATTTCAAATAGAAACGTTGGCCTTATGCCATTGCATTTTCAAACTCCTTTCTTAAATCAAACTTGTAAATAAATCTAATCATATTGACTTAAAATTTCAAAAGGCAAAAAACACTAACACTCATTCAAACTCTTGGCCCCTTTGTGCCTCTTTTAACTTAAATTTTGATTAAAACCAATCCACTCATTTTGAAATTGATACCACGAACTACGAGGTTTTGATCCCTCATTTTTATGTTGGTACGTAGGCACAAGTCTGAAGGTCTTGTCAAACACAAAAATATAATCAATAAATTCTTTTCTTATCCCTAAACTCTATTTTTCTCAAACATCTTTTATAGAAAAAAACACATACACACATAAAAAAGAGCTCCCTAGGAGTACCTAGGACACTTTGGATGCTAACATCTTCCCTCTGTGTAACTAACCCCCTTACCTGTAATCTCTAGCATTTTGTTAGTTTTGATTTGAAAACTTCTTATCTTTGGGTTTTTTTTTCGTACTTTTCCCTTTTCCTTTGGAAACAATAAAAGTGCGGTTGCGACTCTGATTTTATTGACGTTAAGCTTATCCATAGTTTGATGGTCATGAATTTACCGCTACAGTGTCCATTCTTGATAACAGTCTGAGCGTCTTTCAGAGAGGCCATTGGAAATTCAACAGTTTTAACTTCCCATATAGGGCCAACCATATCAACATTGACAACTTCAAATGATTAAAATGGGATTTCATATACCTCTCTTCCTCCTTTGACATACCGAAAAGATGCTAGATGGATGACCATGATGTCCTCCTCTCCTTCGATTACCACAAGCTTGTTGCTGACTAAAAACTTCATCCTTTGGTGGAGTGTCGATGTGACAGCTCCGGCTGAATGTATCTATGGTCGTCCAAGAAAACAATTGTAAGCGGGATGCATATCCATTACAAAGAAGGTGATAAAGAAAGTATGGGGGGCGATCTTTATAGGGAGGGTTCACTTCACCAATCACAAATCGTCTATAACCATCAACACCCTCATCACTATCTCACTAGGCTTCATAACGAGTCCTTCAAGAGTCAGTTTGAATATAAAACTCTTTGGAAGTACATTGAGGCATCATGCTTTAAAATGCTCATCATGCTTGATCCATGAAACTACGTCAGATCTACCCAGATACTCCATGTGAATCATTATTGTAGCATCATTGGGTTCCCAATTATGGGCTCTTCAGTAAACCTGGAAGAAATCATCAACGTGTTCTCTCATCAACTTGGCAGCTTGTATTTCTACATCAGACAAAACGAGAGAGGGCATATGGACCTCAATGTGATCCTCCTCAACATCATCATTTGATAAGTGGGCCTTAAAAGAGCCCAAGAAAGAAGCTCTTTCATTGAATGAGTTCCCAGATACCCTTTCTGAATCAAAATTATTGGTTAGTGATATAACTTTATGGCCTATGTGATCATGAGGAAGTGGAAGAGATTGTGAATCAAGAGATACCCTCATTTTCGTAGTAAAAGAAATGTCACTCTCATGATCACTATATAGGCAAATAGGGATATCATTCATCTTGACTTAGAGAAAACAAAAAATGTTGAAGGTAAAAGCGTGAGGGAGAAAGGTACCTGGAGAGGCGAGATTGAGGAAGCAAAGGAATGAAGAAAGGACAAATATTTGAGCTAAGAACTTCAACTACTCTAATAAGTGCTTTCACAAAGGATGAGAAGAAGGCATTAGTTTATGAGAAACACTTTTAAATTGAAAACTAAAGTTCAAGGATTGTGAAAGGTTTCTTTGATGCTCAACCATATCTATATATAGGCAAATATAATTTAACGAACCATATTAGCAGTAAAAAAAACTACAAAATCAACTGTTGGATTTTCTCCTGGGAAACACAAACAACTCGAGTGCACTATAAGGAGTGTCATGCCCTAATTAGTGACTTCATCCCACGGGTCACAAGGAAGCAGCGAAACATTTTAATGATGGAGATGCATTTAATGCGTATGTTCCTCAATACTTTTTCAACTAACACCAAGTGTTTCAATTCTAGTTCGCTTCAGACAACATCCTTGGAGGTTGGCTACGACTGCTAAAGACTTCCCCGTAACAAGCCTTGGAGGCACCCGCCTTGGGTCGATCAAAGGCCTAACTGGCTGAGGGCTCAATCAATGTAAGTCGAGTCCACTTGACCAAAGGTTTAAAAGTCATCTCACACGGAATGTAAGGTACACTTTCTGATCTCAATTTTTCACTACACGCATCTTGAATCTTAAACTGACTTGAGCGTTTGAGTAATAACCTTGTAGATCCACCCATGTGTCACTATATCGGGGATCAGCACCAACAATTCAAATTTTTTCACCCCATACTTCAACTATTTCTGATTTCAGAATGAAACACTTACCATCACTAATAAACTTTTCACTTCTTCAATTATATACATGTATCCATAGAAATATATGAATTCTCATATTATATTATAAAACATCTTATAATAAAATTAAATATTTGATATAAATAATGAAAATTATTTTATATATTATTTTTTATTAAAATTTTAATAAAATAATATATATATATATATATATATATATATATATATATATATATATATATATATATATATATATATATAAATTCTTTGAATATTTAAGTACATCTATTATGATATCATTCTTCTACTGTTTATGTTATCTCGCTATTAGATTAATAACCAACACATGCTCAAATAAATCACTACGCCAAAAATGACTTTTAACAGCGCATCTTAGACAGCGCTTATAAAAGAAAGCGCTGTCTAAGGTTAAAATTAAAATAAAAGACGGAAAATGTTACAAAAAATATTTGTAAAAAATGAAAATATGGTGATTTGGGTTTCTTTGAGATTCTTTTTGGGTCTGACTTTTTTTATTTCGAATAAAAATTAAATTAAATTAATGAAATTTGTTGTTAATTTGTTCGGGTATAGAATTTCTAAAATTCTTTTTACGAGTGTATATATCTGAATCAACCATATTAATTTATATAATTTATATCATTATTATCGATGAAATTAATTTAAGATATTCAACTTTTAAAACAAATAAAATGTCATTTGTGACATTCGCAACATGTAGAGAAACGAAAAAATAAAGATTTTTATATTATTATAGAGAATTAATTGACGTAAATTAGATATTTTTTGAAAATATTTTTACACATTTGTTTTTAATGTATTCGATCAATCCAGCCAAAGCAGACTCATTGTTGTTTGGTTTGTTCGGTTGCAAAAATATACAAATCAAATCCAAATCAATATGTAATTTTTTATTGATTTAGACATGAGATTCTCTTGAAACCGAATTAAACCGGTTTGCGAACACCCCTACTTAAAAAGAAATAAGGCCCAGTTTGACAAAACTAGCAGATATTTGATATTTGATAGCTAATGACTTATAATTGGTAGTTGGTAATGGTTGATAGGTTATAGTTGATGAATGATAACTGATAAGTTAATTTGAGTGTTTGGTAAATTAGTTATTAAACTAGCTGTTAGATGTAAAATGAGATAAATATTTTTAATTAAAAATTAGTGGTTCATTATCTTATTATATAAGATAGTATATTGAAGGGTAGGAATGAATTTTTGTTAAAATAATAAGAGTATAAATGGAAGAAAAAATCACAAGTTAAAAGCTAAAAGCTCAAAAACTACTTCAAATAACTTTTGAAAAAAAACTAAAAGTTAATAACAATGCTACAAACTAAAAGCTAAAACACAGTTATCAAACAATTTTTTATTATTAATAAAAGTTGAAAAACTAAAAGCTAAAAGCACTTTTTTGAATCTTATCAAACAAACTCTAAATATAATATAGAAGTTCCAACTTACACTCTATAAACAGATGTTTCTGTTTCTGGAGCTCCTAATGAACAATATTATTTTTCACATCTATATATAGGCTTAGCAGTAAAAAGAAACTACAAAATCAATAGTTGAATTTTCTCTTGGGAAAAATAAACAACTCAAGTGAACTCAAGTGCACTATAAGGAGTTTCATGCCCTAACTAGTCACTTCAGCCCACGTATCACAAGGAAGCAGCGAAACATTTTAATGATGGAGATGCATTTAATTAGTCTGTTCCTTAATAGTTTTCCAATTAACTACAAGTGTTTTGATTCTAGTTCACATCAGACGACATCCTTGGAGGCCGACCACGACTTCTAAAGATTTCCCCTTAAAAAGCCTTGGAGGTGCCTGTTTTTGGTCGACCAAAGGCCTAACTGGCTTAGAGATAAATCAATGTAAGTCGAGTCCACTTGACCCAAGGTTTAAAAGTCATCTCACACGGAATGTAAGGTACACTTTCTGATCTTTAGTTTTCACTACGCTCATCTTGGATGTTAAAGTGACTTGAGCGTTTGAGTAATAACCATATATGTTCACCCCTGTGTCACTGTATCGAAGATTAGTACCAACAATTCAGGATTTTTCACCACATACTTCAAGTATTTCTGATTTCAGGATGAAACATTTACCATCACTAATAAACTTTTCACTTCTTCAACTATATACATGTATCCATAAAAATATATGAATTCTCATATTATATTATAAAGAATTTTATAATAAAATTAAATATTTGAAATAAATAATGAAAATTATTTATATTTTATTGAAATTTTAATAAAATTACACACACACACACACACACACACACACACACACACACACACACACACACACACACACACACATATATATATATATATATATATATATATATATATATATATATATATATATATATATATATATATATATATATATATATATATATATATATATATATATATATATATATATATATATATATATATATATTATATATATATATATATATATATATATATATATATATATATATTATAATAAAATTAAATATTTGAAATAAATAATAAAATTTATTTTATATATTTTATATTTTATTGAAATTTTAATAAAATTACACACACATATATATATATATATATATATATATATATATATATATATATATATGTTGTACCCCTGTTCAAATAATATGTATAAATTCTTTGAATATTTAAGTATATCATTCTTCTACTATTTATACTATTTCTGTTATACTAATTCTTTGAATATATGTTATGTCCCTATTAGATTAATAACCAACACATGCTCAAATAAATATTGGTAAAAAACAAAAATATGGTGATTTGGGTTTCTACTTGAGATTCTTTTTGTGTTGGACTTTTTTTAGTTCATAAAAAATCGAATTAAACTAATGAAATTGGTTGTTAATTGATTCGGGTATCAAATTTTTAAAATTCTACTTGCAAATCTATCTATCTAAAACAACCATATTAATTTATATAATTTATATCATTATTATTGTTGAAATTAATTTAAGATATTCAACTTTTAAAACAAAGAAAACGTCATTTGTGACATTCATAACTTATAGAAAAACAAAAAAATAAGAAATTTTATATTATTATAGAAAATTAATTGACGTAAATTAATATTTATTTGAAAATATTTTTGCACATTTATTTTTAATGTATTCGATCAATCCAACCTAAACAAATTCGTTGTTGTTTGGTTTGTTTGGTTGCAAACATATACAAATCAAATACAAACCAATATGTATATTTTTTATCGATTTAGACATGGGATTCTCTCGAAACCAAATCAAACAAGTTCACGAACACCCATACTTAAAAAGAAATAATGCTCTGTTTGGTAAAACTAGCAGATATCTGATAGTTGGTAGTTGATGATTGGTAGTTGATAGTTGATGGTTGATAGTTTATAGTTGATGAATGATAACTGATAAGTTAACTTGAGTGTTTAGTAAATTAGTTATTACATTAGCTGCTAGATACAAAATAATATAAAATAATATTTTTAATTAAAAATTAGTGGTTTATTATCTTTATTATATAAGGTAGTATATTGAAGTGTAAGAATAGATTTTTGTTAGAATAATAAGAGCATAAATGGAAGAAAAAGTCACAAGTTAAAATCTAAAAACTCAAAAGCTACTTCAAATAACTTTTAGAAAAAAAATTAAAAATTAATAAAAATGCTACAAACAAAAAGCTAAAACATAGTTATCAAACAAAAAAAATTATTAATAAAAACTAAAAACTCTTTTTTGAATCTTATCAAACAGACAGACGCTAAATATGACCTAGAAGTTCCAACTTACACTATATAATCAGATGTTTCTGCAGCTCTCAATGAATAATATTAATTTTCACAAACAAATTATCCTTTCAAAATATAGGTTATTGTTTATTAATATTTATAATATCATTATTTAGAATATTAATTCTTAATAAGATTAAGCATTATTGATATACCATATATATTTTTATTTAAATTCACTCCTAGTACAATGTTTTATAATATACTAAAGTTAGTATTTTAAATGGGTTCTTTAACAAAAATTAAAATTTACAATTTGTATTGGCTAGAAAACACTCACAATTATTCTAGAATACATGTTTAATAAGCAGATTATTTTACTTTTTTTTAGTAGAATTCTGTGACAAACATATTCAAATCTCTCTACAAAAAAAAATTACATTTTTTTAATTGAGGATAGAGGAAATTTTATTAATTAACATGAAAGTAATGAAATTTTAAAACCATTTTTGAAATTTTCCATTAACATTTTGTATGGGATGATCCTTAGTGGCCATCCATTCTAAGATTGATTCTCTTGACTTTTTTTAACTTGAATGTCTTTATTTAGACTTTGACTTCCTCTTATCTTTGATATTTTTATTTTTCTTGATTGTCATCTTTCAAGGATGTTCTTTAAGAGATACATGCAAACTTTACATCCTCCACTTCAATCTACTATAGGTTAGTTCACCAAAGGTAATATGTATGAGTTCTTCCATAGCCATGGTCTTTTCAAAAAGAAGTTTTAAAACTATTTTTCATTAATATTTTTATATACCATGCATATAAAGGAATTAAACATACTCTATTACATTTTTTACACAACTTACTTAATATTAAGTAACTTGTGCAATAAAGATTTAATCAATTAGAACAACTAAAGGTTAAGATTAAGGATCTTACTAAAAATCAAGGGTTCAAGAATTTTTTTCTTGTGGTTATTATGCAAATAAATCTCTCCCTTCGTTGAAGTGAAACAATAGAACATGTTTATTTCTTCAATTTTGTAACTTGAAGAGCAACTTTCACTATCATCATCTGCATCACAATTTGACTTTTCTACTTTTGCTACCCAAATCTTTTTGATTCCTTTGATGTTAGTTGAATACATATTATGAGAAGACGTCTTTCTATTTTTAATTTCATAATTCTCTTTATAAAATTATGAAGGAGAATTTCCTTCTTTGCTCTCATGTCTCTTTTTGATCAAACAGAACATCGAAATATGACCGACTTTATTGCAGTAATTGCATATTAGGATTTTGCATTTAGATGTTTGTTGGGCATTATAAATATTGCTAAATTTTTTACTATTTTTCTTAGGTTCATAACCACAGCCTTCCTTATTGTAAGAATCCCTTTGGTTACCTAACAAAATAGTCAAGTTCTCTCTAGTGAATTTATCATGTGTGTTTTGAAGATCATTAATTTTATTTTTTAAAATGTCACATTGATCACACTTTATAGACTCGTCTAAGAATTTATAAGACGAGGAATAGTTATGAATTAGATCATATTGTCTTTCTCTAAGAATTTCCATTTCTTCCAACAAGTTTTTATTTTTAAATTCAAGGGAATAGATGATTGTGAGTGCAACTCTCCGCTAGATGTATTTTGTATGATGTCAAAACTAGGATACTTTAGCGTTTATGTATATTGGACGGTATCTCTCTGAGTCTTAATGTGGATATTAGCATTAGGAAGCATAAAAGTATTTTAGAATGGTTTAGAAAAGGTTTCATTCATTAAAAATAAGTTTTTATGGGAAAACAGTCTATGTGTCGACACATATGTGCTATAGGTCGACACATAAAAGAATTTTTTTTATGAGTCGACACATGTAAGTCATTTTTAAAGTATGTAGCTTATTTTTGATGTACCGACTGTATGTGTTGACACATGACTTATATAGGTCGACACATGAGCTATACAGATCGATACATGCATCGAATGTGTCGACACACGACTTACATAGGTCGACATATGCAACACATTTTTCCAAATTTTCATGATTTTTTCAAACCTTTTGCATTCCTTTTGCCTCAAACTTGTATACATATAAATATTTCATACATGAATAATTTCTTTTAGTGATTTTGAGAAAATCACATACAAAACCGGGATTTTAAAGAGTGCTCTTCATCTTCAACCTATATTATATGCATACACACAAGCAAACTACACATAATCATTCTTTATTTGGGTGCTATCTAGAATCGGTGTTGATAACATCTAATTTAGGTTGTTGAATCGTAAATTTGGTTGAGATCTTTAAGGGTTTCAAATAAGAAAACCAAGATGGGTTTTTCCTTCAAGATTAACTAGGGATTTGAAGGTTTTGGACAAGATTACGCAATTTGGATCGAATCGAGTGAAAGCTTTGAAGAACGGAGGTTTCTTTCAAAGGAGTGGCGTGAGACAGTGGATCATATTGTTAAATCTTGGGTTACAAGAATTTGAATTTTGGATTCGATCGAGTGAAAGCTTTGAAGAACAGAGGGTTCTTGCAAAGGAGTAGCCTGAGACGATATACGAAATTGGTATTGTTGAGGGACTTGATCAAGCTCATACAAAGGGAAGAGAAATTGTTAGAATCAACATAAAACATAGGATTTATATAATTGGATTGTTACATTTCTCTTGTATTCTACTTTTGCAAAGTAAGGTTAATTTTCATTATCTCAATTCGAGTTCGAATTGAAGGCAGACATACCCATAATGAGACCGATTGAGAAACTGCCTAAACAAATCATTGTATACTCTCTCTCTCTCTCTCTCTCTCTCTTCATTTGCAAATTATTGAATTCATCGATTGTGTGATCAATATTTTGGTTAAACTTTTTGACAACCTTTTGAAAAAGGTTTTATTGAGTTGATCATAATCTATTAGATTGTGTTTGGATTTTCAAATTTTAAAAAACCATACAAAACTCTAAACTAAATTGATTGCACACAGGGTGTTCGATAATTTGTCTCTATTGCATTTTTGTGTATTTTGTCATTGGGAATAGACTCTACAATTAGAGTAGCATTCAAGTGATTGTGATTAATATTATTTTTATTATTTTGTTCTCATTATCATAACTTGGGTCTACATACGCATATCCGAGCTTTTTAATAGCGGTTCAGTTTAGACGATTCGATTCGGGTCACTCCCGCTAGCCGTTAAATTTTTCAAAACAATTTTTGTCAAGTTTTTTTTAAACTTGGAATCTATTCACCCCCCGCCCCTCTTGATAGTTTCATATCATATAACAAGTGGTATCACGAGATCCAGTTAATTTCGTGCTTCAATATTCTCTTATTAGAAAATGGCTACCGAACCTAAAGGTGCGTACAATAGAGCACCCATCTTTATTGCTGAAAACTATGGCTATTGGAAAGCTTGTATGGATATGCATATCAACTTAGTTGATAAGGGGTTTGGGATGTAACTACCAATGATCCTAATCAAATTATAATGACCAATGGTAAAGGTGTTGTTGTACCAAAATCGAAAGCACAATGGAATGACAATGATAAGAAAATGTGGTCACATGATTAGAAGGCACAAAATATTCCCATATCCTCACTTGGTATTGATGAATATTATTTTGTTTCCCATTGTGAAACCGCCAAAGATATGTGGGACATATTAGAAGTTTCTCTTGAGAGAACTAATGAAGTCGAACAAGCTTAGATCAATACCTCAAATCAAGAGTTTGAGCTATTTCGCATGAAGTATGGTGAAACCATTGCCGAAATGCAAAAGAGTTCACACATCTTATAAATTATTTGAGTGCTCTAGATAAACCTATTTTCTATGATATTGCTACTAGTAAAGTTTTGAGGTGTCTTAATAGGGAATGGAAACCTAAGGTCACTGCAATCAAAGAAGCGAGTGACCTTAGAACACTTGATCTCACAACATTATTTGTCAAGCTAGAAGAACATGAGCAAGAACTCACTTGCTTGAAAAAACATGAAAAAGAGCATGATAAGAAGATAAAGAAGGAGAAAGGTAAAGACAAGGAGGTAGAAAAGAAGTCTATTTCTCTAAAGGATTCAAGTTCAAAGTCCTCAACCAATGAGAAAAGTGATTGTGAAACAAGAGATGACGAGAATTTTGATGATGAAAAGATGAGGTTTTTCGCCAAAAGGTACCATAGGTATATAAGGAAAAATGGAGTCAATCACTCCGACAAGAACCTAATCAAATTTAGAAGGTTATTTTACTCCTCAAAGGAAGATGAGAATAAGAAGGGAAAATTTAGAATTTCATGCAACAATTATGGAAAAGTCGGTCATTCTAAATCGAATTGTCCTTTGATCAAGAAAGACAAAGAGAATGTCCATCACAAGAAATCTAGAAAGTCTAGAAGAGCTTATATTGCTTGGGAAAGTGAAATGATTCTTTAACTGATGGAAGCTCAATTTCAAGTGTCGAACTGGCCAAGCTTTGTATCATGGTCAACAAAAAGAAGATGAAGAATGTAAGTCATTCTAAGATTTTATATATGAATGAATTGTCTTATTCCCAATTACAAAAAGCTTTTTAAAATCTACATAGAGAAGTCATAGAGGCTTTTAAAAAGTTGCATTTCAAAGCACATGGATGATCATATGAACTCAAAATAAGATTTCCTTGAATTTTTCTTGATTATATTTCTCAAAGTTTGAAGTAACTCGTTGAAGAAGGCATAGAAATAAACACATGAATCTTTGACTTTTCTTGAGAAACAAACCACAAAACTTTGAGATGCTCTTGATCCAAATGATATTGAAAGGTGCTTGAGAACCTTAACGATCATGCTTGATAGATAAACCCTTTGAGAACCAATGATTGAGCACACTTTGTTGAGGAATAAAAAAAACCCTAGCTGAGGAAGCCATGCTTAATGATCTTAATTGAAAAGCCATACCTTGCACAATAACCTTAAAGAAAACAAAGCATATTTTTTCTATTTTGATTAGTGGTTAGATGAGTCGTGAACATATAAACCCAAAAGGTAAAACACCAACAAAGAGGCGCTTGATGATCCCTACAAAAGGCAAGCCCCAAATATTAGAGGGAAAGGTCCAAGATGTGATCTTGTTTGTATGCAAGGATGCAAATGATATGTGGGATCTTAGGGTTAAAAATTATGGTATGACAACCGCAGACTTAGAATTTGAAGTTCCTTGATCATAGTCTTCTTTAATCAACATATGATATTTCCATTTAGATTTTGTTCAGAACTTTAATTATGCATACTTAACTAAACAATTAGTGCATTAATTTGTTCTTCTACACTTTGTTATCATCAAAACATAAAGACATGCAGATGTGGGACCAAACTTGTTCTTACAACTATTCCATATCACCCTGAGGTAAAAGGAAGCGAGAATACTTATGTCCAATTATTCAAGAGGTATAACATTGAGTAACTCTCTGAGACGGTCAGATATCTATAGTTATCAGCAAGCTACATCTATGAAGTTATCAACCTTCAATGGTGGACCATCACACCATCAAGCGGATAAATTAAAGGTCTCCTATATGAAATCATGTAAAAGGAGGAGAGTGTCATATCCTTATGATCCCCTCTATGAATTAAATACTCCATATGGTTTTTTCAGTGTTAATAAATAAAATGATAATTGTTAATCACTACAGTAAAAAAAAGTTGTTTAAGTCCATGCAGAACAGTGTAAGGCCCTCTCTTAAGAAATATTCCATGTTTAAGGAGCACTCTTTTCAATGTAGTTGGCGCAACCCCTCTCAAGAGCTAGCCACTCCAAGACTATAGTTGGTGGAGCCTCGAAACGTCTATCCCGAACCAGGTTTACCCCAGAGGCGGTGGTAGGAACCTTACCTTTAGCTGAGGACGGTTCCTAAGGACGTACTAAGAAAAGAATTAAATCTTCTCAATTAAAGCTAGTAACTACAAAACCTCGATTAAGACTAAAGAGTTTAAAGAGCACGATGGACACCAGAAACTCCCACGAGGAAGACAAATTTTAAGATTACCACAAAGCAGAGAAAATCTAAATCCCCTATTAAGCAAACAAACTTTAAATTGCAGGGATAAGGAGAAAGCCCTGAAGCCATAACAACTCACAACCTACTAGAAGCATAAGGTGGAAATGAAGAGGATCCAAATGCATATTCAATACAAATCCAAGTTAGGGAGGTAAAAATATAATTATATAAATATAGTTCTTATAGCCAAAAGCACATAGCTTGGAAATTTTTATAGGAAAACAAAAAAGGGAAAATAATAAAGCTTCCACATCCGGAGATTATGTGCCCCGGTCAACCCCGGAAGTCTTCTTATAAAAAGCCTCGAAAGGGTCCAATCCTTCAACGGGGAACAGAATATCAGGACACCATTCCTTTGCCTGAGCTACTGCATGGTCGAGGACCCTATGCACAACATGCACAGTTCATTAAAGTGACTCCCTAAACCTCTCCTTCAGAGTGACCACCCCACCTTTGTGAGTCTTCAGAGTCACGACATGGGTCTCTAGTTCCTGTTGAAGAGTTTTACGATCCTCTTCTACACGATGATCAACTTCAATAACAACATTAAAATTCTTCTGGTGTCGTTTCTTCTCTACCTTAAAGGAGGACTCTAGCTTAGTAATCTGGGCATCAAGAGTTGAAGGGGAGTCGTGAACCTTTGCCTCCTCTTGCAATGCCTCAGCAAGCCCGTTCTACTTCTGCGGGTCAGAAAAATCCATATGAAACGTATAACACTTAGTCTCTATTTCTTTACACTTTCCCTTCAGAGTGTTCCTCTCCTTAGTAGGATTACCTACAACCAAAACGTCCCCTCTACTAGCAGCGACTAGGGAGAAAAAAGAAGCAACCTGGTAGGTATGGAATGTAACCTTAAAAAGGAGCTTCGTATTCTATTCCTCATAAAGGTTGTGAATGTAAGTCAAGTCATCCGCAGAGACAAAAATATCATCTTCTTCAAGAGTGTAAGGAAAAAGGGAAGGAAGAATATCAGGCATTCGGAGGAAGGGTGTTAGTGATGATGAGGCAGCATCCTTAGACAGTCAGGTCCTCTTAGAGGAACTCTCTTCCAAAGGAGGGTGTTAGTCTTCCTCTCGGCCCCTCTTCCTTAGAGCATGATATTATGGCCGGTCTTTCATATATAATGTAACTATAGTAATGATAAGTGATCAACCTTAGGGGCAGATTCAATAGTCTCAACGATCGAGGCAGGAGCAAAGGCCGTAGAAGGAGGGATAATAACTCGTCCAGTGAAACCAGTCTTGATGCCTTGAGCATTAGTGAGGTCGTAAAGCAAATGCAATTTATCCATGTTATATTTAAGGCGTAATAAAAAATTAAAAAAATGTAAGACTATGTCCTCACCAAAGATCTCTCACCTATCTGCACGATCAACCATACTTACGGTAGAGTGAGTATCAATATGCTTCTTCCTCTGCTCAGAAGAAGGAACTTCACCAAGGACAAACCCCTACCCACAGCCAGGCCCTTGGAATAAGGAATGCTAAATGACCTTCATCGTAACCTCTTCAACAAAGAGGGGCCCAATTTAAGGTGGTAAAAATTAGCATTATAATCAAAGTGAGGCCACGACCAATACTTTAGGAATATACTTTTGTAGAAGCGAGACAACTCAGCCAGAGCATAGAAGAAATCAAGATGGGCCTCTAGAGTGAGGGATTTCACTAACACAAAATGCCTCATAAAATCTCCCTAGTCGTCGGTGAAAGGGATAAACCAATGGTCATCTAGATGAAAGGTAATAAGCCATTGATCATGGATGTTGTCCCATGAGGTGCGTACGGTGTATAACAGGTCGATGGTGTAAGAACAAAGTTGGTTCTACAATAAATCTCTAAGATTTTGATGATAACAAAGGATGAAACCCAAAATGGCACCCTAACGAGATTTTTTCTTAGTGTGCAGGACTCTGAACATTTATGCAGGACTCTGAACACTTACGCAGGACTCTGACCATACATCAGATACAAACTCATGTTAGATATAAAGTATTAGATGATCAAACGCAACTCAGAAAGGAATATATCCAGAACGTTATGATTCTGATCAAAGAGAGACAACAAAAAATCAGAAGCTCCAACAGACTACTGGTTTTAGACTCTTGAAATTCTGGCGTAGTCAGTATTCAGATGTTCTACTTCAAGTCACGACATCTGATCTAACATTGTACCTATTACAGCAAGACAATTATTACACTCTGTACTAATGTGCACCTTTTCACAGTGTCACATCCTCTCCTTCTATGTCATCCTAGAATGGAGGAACACTTAGTTATGTGCACCATAACATTCACTACTGTTGTTTTCCTACACAGTTATCAGCACGATGTCTCAATCCTGTATTGGACATCATCTGTTACATTGTTCCAGTTTGTTGGTCATGTACTTGTATTTCCTAGATTAAAGGTTGTAACAAGTTAAACTAATCTCCACTTATTAAGGAGCTAACAAATAGATTATTTGTTAGGTTCATTAATTGTAGCTTAGTTGTTAGTTTCCTAGATTTTAGATCAGCCGGTGGATTCTGAAGAATAGCCTGAGAAAAATCCTGAAACAGAAAAACTAACCATCCAACAATATAGCATATGCTGTCAGGAATGAATGTCACACCATTCCGTCTGACATCTAAGCCCATAACCATATGCTCAGTCTGTTTAGTTCCGGAACACAGACTGCTAAATTTGCTGTACTGTAAAAGACCACCCAGTCTCTACTTCAGTATCAGCTTACTGGAAGAACTGTCAAGACATCCAGTTTGACAATTTCACACTGCTCTTTTGGCCAGGTCTGATATGCTTTTTAAAACCAGACTTCACTACATACTGAACTGAATTCATCAGCTTATTAAACAGTATGTGCTGTTGTTGATGAATGTCAAAACATTCTGATTGACATTCCAACTGAAGGCTATGTATCAGGTTTGTTATTACCTTGATTGGCAGACTGTAACGCAACCTGAATTATGGCAGACATGATTATAACATACAGTAGGTAAACAAACACAGGAAATTGTTAACCCAGTTCAGTCCAACATGACCTACATCTGGGGGCTACCAAGCCAGGAAGAAGATCCACTATTAGTAGTATCAATTCAGAGTTAAACTCCCCCGTTTACAACTCATCACTTAATCCCTACCCAATGCAATCTATACCTAGGAACTCCTAGATAGAAACCTCCAGTTTCCATTCCTATCACTACAAATACAATGTAATGTGCAAACACCTTGAACTTGCTTCACAGCTTCATTCAAGAACATAATTACTCTTGCCTACAGGCTTTGAGTAACAAACACTCTCAGGTTTACCACTGAGAAACACATGGTAACCTTCCCACAGATTGGGAGGTTTACCTTACACACACCCCTAAAAATTCATTCTCAGAGGCTTACAAAAACTAGATTACAATCAGCTATTTATAACCTAATCACCCAACTGGATTTGGGCCTTCAGAAAGTTGCAGCAGACTTGTTCTTTGCTGTTGCAACTTCAGCAGAAAAATTCTGCTATAAACAAGGTCTTCAAGTTCCTAATCTCTCTCCATATATATCTCCATATTTAGAGCCTATATATATTCTGAATTAGTCTTCAAGGCCTTCACAAGGGAGTTAGGATATTCACCAGATATCCTTGCTGATCCCATGACATATACTGAATTAATCAATTCAGTTTCCTACACATGTGCGATGTCACAGACCTGATGTCGTGACATCGTACATGACATGTTGGTCCAGATGTTGAATTTCTTCAACCCAACATATTAAAACAACAGAGGTGATTACATTATTTGTTTTCTAAGATTAATTCCAATCCTGAGGTATTAACAATCTCCCCCTTTGGCAAATTTTAGCTAAAACAAATAATCCTCTGTTATTATCTCCCCCACCATGAACACCAATGTTGGTGTACATGGGGAAGAAGAGGGACACTACTCAGTTGTACCAGAACCCTTCCCCTCAACCGGAGAGCTTCCAGAAGAATATGTAATGCTGAGTACATAGACAATGTAACTCAGATCACAAGGCACAACTGTCTTCTTAACTCAGATCACAAGACACAAGTGGAAACCCCAGTTGGTGGATTTTGTGCCTGATGCCAACTTCTGTTTGCTGCCACATCCACAGTTGGCTTTCTTCTGGTACATTCTCATCCCCTAGGACTATATTTCTCTCCCCCTTTTTAGCTAAACATTTGTAAAGGAAGCCCTCACAAAACCAGATCCAGGCGCAGCTTGCCCAAACCTTAACATACCCCATGATTCTGAGAATGGGGTGTTTTTCTTGTGAGAGGAAGAGGGCTATTGCATCCTTTAAATAGCCCTGCCTGTGCCTAGGAATTTCCGGTAGAAATAAATGCTTGGTCAAGATGCATTTATTTTTGCTGAGAAACAGTCAGAGAATCACCAACAAAATCTCAGACTATCTTTGAATACCTTTTATAGCTCTTGACTGTTTCTTTTCCAAAACAGCCGTTCCAGTGCATGGAGACCATTCCATATATGCAGTCAGACACGTTGCACGCAATGTCTTAACATTCCTGCATTCAGCCAGTATTCAACTTAGACATCTGTCATACCTCCAGACACCTAGCACTGCTACAGCCAACTTTCCACACTTCAGTTGATGGTTACTCCCCCTGTACCACACAGCTGTAGCCATCAGTCTTATTCTGGTTTATCAGACTTAGCCACATCACCCTCATAATTCCTAATGACTTTAAAATTCAGAAGGAATTAACAGCAATGTCCAGGGAAATGTCATGACATCCGGTCAGACATTCTTCTGCTCACTCAGCCTTGACATACATCACAGCATCCTGATAACTGCCTTGTCATCTGAGAACACACAGGCCACAAGCTTGGTGATTGCTTGCAGCACAAAGGCACAACTCCCCCTGTCATGGACAACCTACTCTCTTGGAGGTCACACATGATCATATCCAACACCCCAAGGTTGGACCTTCACATACTTCCTGATTTAAAGAGATTCCAGACCACTTGATGAAAGGAAAACATAAGACGCATCTTCATGTCTTCAAGAGCGCACCCTCTGTCCAACCCTCTTGGCTGAACACATCCACACTCTGTGTCAATTTCTCTTCTAACCAGAACAGAAGATCACTTCACAAGATGTTTTGACATCAGCTGGGACTTCCTTCACAGCATCACAAGGAGCACTATCTGATAGACTTCAGATATTACTGAGTCCTCAGCTTGGGCCAGAGGAACCCAGACATACATTGGGATATATACACTCTCATCCCACTACCAGAGACAGTCTTCCATAGATAGCTCAGAACTTCTACCACAAGCTCCAAGAGATGAATAGAGAACTCCTCCTTTTGTCTTCAACTTAATACTTTTCTGTTCAAAAGTAATTTGTCTCAGACTTTCCTCAAGAATAATCAGATGCCTTATGTTGATTACCTTGATTCTTCGAACTCACTTCTGAGATAGACCAAATACCACTGGTTGATTACCTCCTTCATGAATTCTCATATGAAAAGGTCAAATGCTGCTTTTTGACCTCCCCAAGTTTATCAGACTTCTACCAAAGATATTCTGACCTTCCAAGTGAGACTTGAACTCCAAGCTACATGTTGAACCAACTTAGTTTTTCTAAGACATGAACATGTACCATCCAGCCACTCCAAAGTACTGCTACGAGGACGGCCTTTTTGAAGTATCCAATCTGCAACCCTGTAGACCCTTCTATCTCAAGTTGATGTGCCACTTCACCAACTAAGAGTCTGATGTTGAGCCAAATGTCACAAAATTGTGTTTTGACATCTAGCTGTTGAATTCAGCTCCTTCTTCTGCCACTTGAACGAGCTTCCTCCCTTCACAGAACTAGAGTTCAATGTTCTCATAGACTTGATTGTGGAACCAAGTTTGAGTAAACAACCTCCATCCTGCATGTTTGCAGTTAAGTCATTCAAGCTCACACCTTGATGAATTCCTGCTTCTTCTCCAAAGACATCAGACACTCTGATGTATGAGTCTTCAGAAGGACCAGTTAGACACTAACCCTTCAGCTTTACCAAGGATTCCACATCCTAAGGCAAGGCTGTTTCCATGATGTCAAGACTGCTGCCACTTGTTCTTGACTTCACAGTGTGCATAAGCTAATGCACTTCCTTACCTAGATCAGAAATAAACTGATCCAAGTAACCACCATCAAGACTATGATGTCTTCTTCTTCTTGTACATACCAAGGCTGAACATGTTTCTTGCCAGGAAACCTTTTCAGAGATCATATGCTTTTGCTGCCACCCAAGAGATAGATCATACCCCAATGTACTATCCTTCCTGTGATTCTGCACAGGGTCTTGAAGAAGAGATGTTCCAACATCTTTAAGAACATCAGTTATCTTGAGCTCCAAGGATAATCAATTAAATACTTGTACTTGACACAAGTAGACATTGATCTTAAATCCTTTCCCAATTATCCTTTCAGATACTTCCACCATAAGAGTGCTTTGAGGATACTCTTCTAGTGTCAACATCTTCTGCTTGCAAGCACCTTAATAGTCTTGAGACTCTTTCCAGATTAGATTCACCCTTAGGAATGAGAGAGATGAATCCTTCCTTGCAAATGTGTCACACAACAATCAGAACCCATGTGACACAGGTCAACAGCCAACCAGACCCTAGGCTGACCAGACTTGAGGAGGTTAACCACGACTCCCCCTCAACTTAACAATCATGGATACTCCACTCCAATATCCATGCATTGTACACATATGTCTCAACATGACATACACTATCCCTTACCAGTGGCAACTAACTCCTCCAATCACACCAATCAGACTTCAGCTGACCATAAGTACTAGTGAGACACACAACACCAGTCGATAGTAGATATGCATTGCCAGAGCATATTACCTCAACCAACCTCTGAATCTTCATATTCTCACTCCTAGTAAGAACTGCCACTTCTGAACGTGGTGTTTGAATAACAAGATTCATGGTTCCAACCCCCTTAAATGATATCACAATCAGGTTATCCCATTATTGACTGCTAACATCCAGGAGACTTGTCTTCCAACACACCATAGTACTTCAGGGAACAACTATCCAATCCTGATCAAACTGCAGGAAGATGCCTAACATCAGGAGATTGTACAATGTCACATCTCAACCAGCTCAACTTCTAGGGATGACCTTCTTGAGCACACAACCAGTTGACCCTGCTCTTGTCAACTTGGCACACACAGATGTCTCCTCTTCCAGGTCAGGAGTAGGTTCCAAACAGAATTATCTCTTTGTTTGAACCCTAAAAACATCTGCTCTTCAACCAGTAGCTACATACTTGTTGAACAACATGTTCTAACATCACATAGAACATTGGTTCCACCTCCTTGGAACAACCCTTCCTTGAAGGTCTTCAAGGTCTTCATATACACTACTCAAGAGAGTAAGAGAATCAGTGATTGAGGGACTCTTACCATCCTGAAGTGAGAACGTCATGATGAGTGGACTTGAGGAGACTCAAGTATCTTTGACATCTTCAGTAGATTATGATGAGATCTTGAACACAGCAGCCTTTCATCCACATGAAGGGAAGCTACATCAGAGTTTGAGTTTTGCCATTTATTATGCAGCGGAAATCATAATACAACTCAACCTATGAACACACACTTCACCAGATTGGCCTCCAAGACCATACCAGGTTTGAATGTGATGTAGTACTGGCACAGCTGTCTCACACACAGGCCAATTGCCAACCTCCAGAGACAGGTACGCACCATTCCTGTTATGAACAGTCCATCCACCTACTTCAAGGGACCATTCAGGAAATTACAGAACCTTACCCAGGTTCCAGCTTCAGTACTAACACAACTCCTTGCCAGCTACCAGAAAGTATCACCCATGGATCTCATCCAGAGACAGAACAGGATGCCTGCTCTGATACCAATTGAAATTCTGGCGTAGTCAGTATTCAGATGTTCTACTTCAAGTCACGACATCTGATCTAACATTGTACCTATTACAGCAAGACAGTTATTACACTCTGTACTAATGTGCACCTTTTCACAGTGTCACATCCTCTCCTTCTATGTCATCCTAGAATGGAGGAACACTTAGTTATGTGCACCATAACATTCACTACTGTTGTTTTCCTACACAGTTATCAGCACGATGTCTCAATCCTGTGTTGGACATCATCTGTTACATTGTTCCAGTTTGTTGGTCATGTACTTGTATTTCCTAGATTAAAGGTTGTAACAAGTTAAACTAATCTCCACTTATTAAGGAGCTAACAAATAGATTATTTGTTAGGTTCATTAATTGTAGCTTAGTTGTTAGTTTCCTAGATTTTAGATCAGCCGGTGGATTCCTGAAGAATAGCCTGAGAAAAATCCTGAAACAGAAAAACTAACCATCCAACAATATAGCATATGCTGTCAGGAATGAATGTCACACCATTCCGTCTGACATCTAAGCCCAGAACCATATGCTCAGTCTGTTTAGTTCCTGAACACAGACTGCTAAATTTGCTGTACTGTAAAAGACCACCCAGTCTCTACTTCAGTATCAGCTTACTGGAAGAACTGTCAAGACATCCAGTTTGACAATTTCACACTGCTCTTTTGGCCAGGTCTGATATGCTTTTTAAAACCAGACTTCACTACATACTGAACTGAATTCATCAGCTTATTAAACAGTATGTGCTGTTGTTGATGAATGTCAAAACATTCTGATTGACATTCCAACTGAAGGCTATGTATCAGGTTTGTTATTACCTTGATTGGCAGACTGTAACGCAACCTGAATTATGGCAGACATGATTATAACATGCAGTAGGTAAACAAACACAGGAAATTGTTAACCCAGTTCAGTCCAACATGACCTACATCTGGGGGCTACCAAGCCAGGAAGAAGATCCACTATTAGTAGTATCAATTCAGAGTTAAACTCCCCCGTTTACAACTCATCACTTAATCCCTACCCAATGCAATCTATACCTAGGAACTCCTAGATAGAAACCTCCAGTTTCCATTCCTATCACTACAAATACAATGTAATGTGCAAACACCTTGAACTTGCTTCACAACTTCATTCAAGAACATAATTACTCTTGCCTACAGGCTTTGAGTAACAAACACTCTCAGGTTTACCACTGAGAAACACATGGTAACCTTCCCACAGATTGGGAGGTTTACCTTACACACACCCCTAAAAATTCATTCTTAGAGGCTTACAAAAACTAGATTACAATCAGCTATTTATAACCTAATCACCCAACTGGATTTGGGCCTTCAGAAAGTTGCAGCAGACTTGTTCTTTGCTGTTGCAACTTCAGCAGAAAAATTCTGCTATAAACAAGGTCTTCAAGTTCCTAATCTCTCTCCATATATATCTCCATATTTAGAGCCTATATATATTCTGAATTAGTCTTCAAGGCCTTCACAAGGGAGTTAGGATATTCACCAGATATCCTTGCTGATCCCATGACATATACTGAATTAATCAATTCAGTTTCCTACACATGTGCGATGTCACAGACCTGATGTCGTGACATCGTACATGACATGTTGGTCCAGATGTTGAATTTCTTCAACCCAACATATTAAAACAACAGAGGTGATTACATTATTTGTTTTCTAAGATTAATGCCAATCCTGAGGTATTAACAACTCTGATACTTAAAAAGACTAGAACTCTGAGAAGCTCTGATGAAGGCAAACGTAATCATCCTCTTAAGATTGAATCTGGTACATCAAGACTCTAATGAAGATTCACAAGTCCATAACGCGTAACGGAAAGAAATCTCACTATGGAAAGGAAGTATTTTAAGAAAGAATTAAAGAGGCGGACAAAATGGTTTTAGAAAGAAACAACAGAAGTAATGACATTAATGATTCTTCAATGACCAAGATTTTGTTATCACTCCAACGGTCCTTCACAACTACTATATAAAGGACGAATTACTTCTCTAGAGAGATACACCTGAGACACACAGAAACATCATTCACATTCTCTCTTATTTTTCACGAGTTGCTGCTCTTACGCAAAAAGATTTTGCTCCAATACTTTTCTGTAATACTTGCTTGTTGTTAGAAGCACTTTACATTACAACTTATTTTTGCTTAAACTATTTCCTCAAGTGACTTTGTGTAGTCTGTATACTTGAGAGGGCTAAGAGATTATTCTCTTAGACGATTGGTTGTGTAATCTTTCAAGATTAGTGAATTAAGTCCTTTTTGAAGGTGAAATCACCTTGGTAGGGTGGACTGGAGTAGCTTAGATTTTCAAGCGAACCAGTATAAAATTCTGTGTGTTCTTATTTCTGAAAAAGCTTTTATTTCCAAAACAATTCAAACCCTCCTTTCTTGTTTTTCTCAACCTTCAGTTGGTATCATAGCTTCAGCTCTGTTGTTGATTTTCTAATCAAAACACTTAACAATGTAGAGAGATCCAGCGTGAGAAAAACTATGGCCAACACCAATGAAAGAGATAGTTACAACGCTAAACCTCCAATCTTTGATGGAGAGAAATTTGATTATTTGAAAGACAGAATTGAAAGTTTCTTTCTGGGCTATGACGCTGATCTCTGGGATATTGTCACAATTGGCTACACACCACCTGTGATAGACGCTGGAGTTGCTATTCCTAGAAGCAAAATGTCAGATGATCAAAAGCATGAAATCAAGAACCATCACAAAGTCAGAACGATACTACTCAATGCCATTTCCTACAATGAATATGAAAACATCACCAACAGGGAAACAACTAAAGAAATACTTGACTCCCTGAGGATGACTCACGAAGGAAATTCTCAAGTCAAAGAAACAAAGGCTCTGGCTCTAATCCAGAAATATGAAGCCTTCAAAATGGAGGACGATGAAGCTGTAGAGGTAATGTTTTCTAGATTCCAAACTTTAATTGCAGGACTCAAAGTGCTAGATAAAGGATATATAATTGAGGATCATGTCAAAAAGATTGTCAGAAGCTTGCCAAAGAAATGGAGACCCATGGTCACAACCTTAAAACTATCAAAGGATCTGAACAACATCAGCCTTGAAGAACTCGTCAGTTCACTCAGAAGTCACGAGATAGAACTGGAGGAAGATGAGCCTCAAAAGAAGATTAAGTCTGTAGCACTAAAGTCCAAATCAGAAAGACGCAAATCAGATAAAAACAAAGCATTACAGGCTGAAGAAGAAGACATTGATGACTCTGAAAAGGAAGACTCTGACGATGAAGAAGAATTGTCCCTTTTAACCAGAAGAGTAAAACAACTCTGGAGAAAAAGGAACAAAAACTTCAGAAAACCAAGACCCAAAGGAGATCAATCAGAATCAACTTCAAGAGGTAAGTCTAACAAAGATATAACTTGTTATGAATGTAAGGAAACAGGTCATTACAGAAACGAATGTCCCAAGTTGAAGAAAGAAAGCTCTAGAAGAGAAAATTTCAAGAAAAGTTCCTTCAGAACCAAAAAAGGACTGATGGCTACCTGGGATGACAGTGGATCTGATTCCCCAGAATCAGACTCTGATGAACAGGCAAATGTTGCACTCATGGCTACCACCTCCAGGAATACGTCAGATGAAGAATCTGAATTCGAAGAGGTATTTTCTGATCTTTCTCGCTCTGACCTCGAATCATGCCTGTCTGAAACTCTAAACTCATATCAGAAACTAGAGCAAAAATTTAAAGTTGTAAAAGAGGTTCTTGAAGAAACCCTAGAAGAATGTAGTAAACTTGAGATAACAATTTCAGATCTAAAAGATGAAAATCGAATTTTGACATTATAAAGAGATTCCACAAATAAGCAATGTTTAAAACTTGAAGAAGCGTTATCTCAAGCTCCACAAACTTCAAACACAGTAATTTATGAATATGAAAAATCTTTTCAAAAGTTTCTGAAGAATGGGATAGAGAGAAGCAGAATGGCATCCATGATTTATGGGGTCAGTCAGAACAATAGAAGAGGAATTGGGTATGATTCTAGTGAAGATAAATCTTCCACTGATGACAAACCTAAATCTCCGTTTTCTTATCACTACACACATACACAAGCACAACATTTTGATAATGCCAGAAAACCCAAAGTGTTAAGAAACTCTGGGAAAACTAATCACAAAGGACCCAAAATATTCTGGGTACCAAAGGATAAGATTGTTTATGTTGCAGATATCTTATGTAGAAGAGTTAAGACACCAATCATGGTACCTGGACTCTGATTGCTCGCGACACATGACGGGAAGAAAGTATATGTTCCAAAACCTGGAACTTAAAGATGTTGGCTTCGTAGGTTTTGGAGGAAATCAGAAAGGAAGGATGAGAGGCTCTGGAACTATTGGTAATGGTACTCTTCCCTCTATATCTGATGTTCTTTATGTAGAAGGATTAATGCATAATCTATTATCAATAAGTCAATTAAGTGATAACGGCTATGATGTAATCTTCAATCAAAAAACATGTAAAGCAATTAATCAGAACAATGGAACAATCCTATTCACTGGCAAGAGGAAAAACAATATTTACAAAATAAATCTTTCAGACTTAAAAGAACAAAATGTAAAATGTCTAATGTCTGCTCATGAAGAGCAATGGGTATGGCATAGACGCTTGGGCCACATTAGCATGAGAAAGATATCTCAGCTAAATAAACTCGAGTTAGTCAGAGGTCTACCTAAGCTGAAGTTTTCTTCAGATGCTCTATGTAAAGCATGTCAGAAAGGAAAATTTTCAAAATCATCTTTTAAAAAGAAAATATTGTTTCTACCTCTAAGCCACTGGAACTTCTTCACATTGATCTGTTTGGTCCTGTTAAAACAACATCAGTCAATGGGAAGAAATATGGACTAGTTATTATTGATGATTTTAGTCGCTGGACATGGGTAAAATTCTTAAAGCACAAGAGTGAGTCTCACTATGTATTCACTAGCTTCTGTTCCAAAGTGCAAAACGAATTTGACTCTAAAATCATCAGAGTCATAAGTGATCATGGTGGAGAATTTGAAAATAAATCTTTTGAAGAGCTATTTGATTCTAATGGAATATCCCATGATTTCTCCAGTCCTAGAACTCCACAACAAAATGGAGTTGTAGAAAGGAATAATAGGACACTCCAAGAGATGGCCAGAACCATGATCAATGAAACAAATGTGGCTAAGCACTTCTGGGCTGAAGCAGTAAATACAGCATGTTATATTCAGAATAGAATCTCCATAAGACCTATTCTGGAGAAGACTCCCTATGAACTGTGTAAAGGAAGAAAACCCAACATTTCTTATTTTTATCCTTTTGGATGCTCTTGCTTTATTCTGAACACTAAATAACATCTGAACAAGTTTGATTCAAAAGCACAAAAAGGTATTATGTTAGGATACTCAGAATGCTCTAAAGGCTACAAAGTATACAACACAGAAACCAAAATTGTGGAAGAATCAATTCATGTCATATTTGATGATAAGCTTGACCCTAAAAAGTCAAAGCTAGTTGAGAAACTTACAGATTTGGAGATTACTCTTGCAGGTTCTGACGAAAAGATCAAAGCACCAGAAGTATCTGATATACAAAGTTCAGAAGGAACTAAAGCCCCATCGATCCAAAAGAAATCAAAAAGTCGCCCCAACATCTCTGAAGATTTGATTCTGGGAAACAAGGATGAACCTATCCGAACTAGGTCAACATTCAAGGTATCTGAAGAAATTCCTCTGGGACTAGTATCTTTGATTGAGCCTACTTCCGGTGATGAGGCACTTCAAGATGATGACTGGGTTCTAGCCATGCAAGAAGAGCTAGATCAATTCTTAAAGAATAACGTTTGGGATCTTATTCCCAAGCCCAAAGGCACTCACATTATTGGAACCAGATGGGTGTTCAGAAACAAGCTAAATGAAAAAGGCGAAGTTGTCAGAAATAAAGCTCGACTGGTGGCACAAGGGTACAGTCAACAAAAAGGCATTGACTACAATGAAAACTTTGCCCTAGTCACCAGGTTAGAATCTATTCGCTTACTTGTTTCATTCGCTGTAAATCATTCTATCAAACTATATCAAATGGATGTCAAGAGCGCATTTCTTAATGGTTATATATCAGAAGAAGTGTATGTCAATCAACCTCCAGGTTTTGAAAACTCAAATTGTCCAAAACATGTTTTTAAACTTAAGAAATCTTTATACGGATTAAAACAAGCTCCCAGAGCTTGGTATGAAAGGTTAAGCAATTTTCTTCTGGAACATGACTTTATTAGAGGGAAAGTTGACTCTACACTCTTTTGTAAAAACATTAATAATGACCTCATGATATGCCAGATATATGTCGATGACATTATTTTTGGTTCAGCTAACCCTTTTGTATGTCAAGAATTCTCTGAGCTAATGCAGGTAGAATTTGAAATGAGCTTAATGCAAGAACTAAAGTTCTTTCTAGGAATTCCAATCAATCAAGCTTCAGAAGCCACCTATGTTCATCAAAGTAAATACATTAAAGACATTCTGAAGAAATACGAAATGGCGAATTGCAAACCTGCTAAGACACCTATGCATCCAACTTGCATTCTAGAAAAAGAAGAAGATAGCCAAAAGATTTGCCAGAAGCTCTATCGTGGTATGATAGGCTCTCTTCTCTATCTAACTGCTACACGTCCTGATATTCTGTTTAGTGTACGTCTCTGTGCCAAATTCCAATCAGATCCTAGAGAATCTCATTTAACAACTGTTAAAAGAATACTCAGGTATCTGAAAGGAACCCCTAACATGGGCCTCATGTATGAGAAAACATCAGAGTATCGACTTTCTGGTTATTGTGATGCAGATTACGTAGGGGACAGAATGGAACGTAAAAGTACATCTGGGAATTATCAGCTTTTGGGAAAGAATCTGATATCCTGGGCCAGCAAAAGACAATCAACCATAGCTTTGTCCACTGCAGAAGCAAAATATATTTCAGCATCATTATGCACTACTCAGATGCTCTGGTTGAAGAATCAACTAGAAGATCTTCAAATCTTTGAGAGTAACATTCCTATCTTTTGTGACAATACTGCTGCCATTTGTTTAAGTAAGAATCCTATTTTGCACTCCAGAGCTAAGCACATAGAAATAAAACATCATTTCATTAAAGACTATGTTCAGAAAGGGGCAGTAACATTAAAATTTATTGATACAGACCATTAATGGGCTGACATTTTTACCAAACCCCTTGCTGAAGATAGATTCTCTTTTATCTTAAAAAATCTAAACATTCAAAATTGTCCTGAATGAAATATGCCTCTAAGTTAGAAAAATAAGACTCTGAAGTAAACAGCTGGATTCTGTATCTGACTCTGATGCTACTACCAGTTAGAAGTCATCTGAGTTAGAAATCTCTAGGAACCAACCCTTTGGTATTCCTGAAGATCAGATAAAGTAACACGTGGAACATCATGCGTCTGACCTTGGAACTTCTAGACAGCTGTCTAGCAGTAATCGAGAAACAGTCTCTTGATATCTCCTCGAGCAGTGTGCTGATTTTGGGATTAGACATCATTTATGAACTGTAATCATTCTCCTCTCTAGCGTGCGTACTTGGTTTATGTGGTATCTGTTAAACTCCCACTTCTATGTCGTTTTGCATACGCCCTAATTTGGGTATTTATACTTTTCACATTTCACAATTGCACATTTTTCACTCACGGACACACCTAACTCTCCCTCTCAGTTTTCTCCTCTCTCAAAGGCCTTTCTGCAGTTTTTACTCAAGTTCTTCAACCTTCATCTCAAGTTCTTCAACATTCTTCATGGATTCTCAGCAACAGTCCGTATACAACTTCTCTCAACAGATGAACTCAATTGAGCAAGCTCCAAGTTCCAGTCATCAAAACCATGCAGTCACCGGTGTCGTCTCCACTCCCATCTACAAAGAACCCCACATTCTTGATCGTGAGCCTCACATTCATCTTGCAACTCCGTTTGAGAAACTGGAAGTGTTGTGTGAAACCTTAGTGGATTTTGACAACATGAAAAGAAATGGTGTCGACCTCACTGATTAACTGAAGAAGCAAGGGTGAGAAAACTACTTTAAATGCCTCTACGGCCCAACATACACAAATCTGGTAAAGGAGTTTTGGCGGTTCGCTGACTCTAATGATCACTACATTGTCTCCTATGTTCTGGGAGTCAAGATAGTTATCACAGAGAAATCAATTGCTTCTCTTCTGAACATGGAGAAGACTGGAGGAAGACACATATACAACATCAACCCTAGGGAAAAGTATCTGTCCCATGAGATAAACCCTACAATATTCCAACAGAATGCTGAAGGCAAGCATTCCAAGAACAAGGAACTGCATAAGAACCTCTGGGTATGGATGAAGATCATCCTAGGCACCATCCATCACCGTCCATCCTCTAACTCCTCAGATTACATCAACACAGACTAGAAATGCATCCTCTACTGCATTCACAAGGGTCTAAAGCTCTGTCTGCCTGCACTTCTCTTCAAATATCTCAGAGACTCTGTGAAAGATACCAGAAACAACATGAAGACAAGAAACTACATTCCTCTGGGGAGACTTATATCTGATGTGCTGATTGAAAGTGGCCTCGTGGACCATCTGATTCAGCTCAGACTCATGGGAGACGTGATGATAGATACTGGCAGACCTCTAAACGCTCACAATCTGAAGAGCATGGGAATTATTAATCAAGTGAGGGCCAAACCAACACTGGACACCTCCTGGGAAGCACTTAAAGATCAGAGGGAGATTCCAAATAGACTCTACCTTTTCTCCAAGATCGATCCTTCAGAGGTAGTCGCATACTATCTAGAGGATATGCACAATCAAGGAGTGGATATCTCAGATTTCTCATTAGACTGGTTGCCCGAATTTCCTCCAGACTTCCAGAAGAGGACACGAGAACCCTCTGATAAGACCAAGCAAGCAAAGAGAGCGAAGCTGGGAGAACCATCTGGATCAAGACCTCCAGTGCCTCTGGTTGGATCACCTGGTAAGTCTGTATCTCTCCCTCCCTCTGTAAAAATTAAACCTGTTGCTTCCTCACTTCCTCAACCAAAACCTATATATACAACCTTTGATACTCCTCCATCAACCACCAGACCCTCTAACCTATCATCCCAAAAATTCAACCTTGCCACCACAACTCTACCTGTTTCAGAAGCAGAAATGCTAAATGAAACCACTTCACCATCTTCATCACCATCTCCATAATCCCCACCTTACTATGACCTCTCATCTGACCCTGAACCCTCTGATCCTCACTCCCCAACTCTGGCTCAGATCCAAAACCGTGCTCTGGCCTCTCATAAGCCACCACACTCTAACCCTGAACCTGAAGTCACTTCCCCACTCCCAGAAAACCCAAACACAACCACCTCTGAACCTCCACCATCAGAACCAATCCACTATGAATCACAACCATCCGAACCACTATACTATGAAATACCCCAACCCACTACCTCCACTGACCCAAAAACTCCCACACTTAACCTAAGCCCCCACCTCTCCCTCCCAAGCCTCTGAACCAGAAACCACCCTTCTGACCCTTGAGGAAGCAATTACGATTTTTGCAGAGTCTTCAGTTGACAAAGTCAAGTCTCTAACCATAAAATCTGGCATCAGTGATGATCCCTCCGCTGTAAGGACTCACTGGAACAGAGTGATAAGTTGGATGACCTCTGAAGCCTTCAAGCTGAAAGGCCTCTCTGAACAAGTCCGCAATGACTTCATCAGAGACGTTGAGATCAGACTCCAAGAGCGTCTAGCCAGAGAAGCTGAGGAGCGGGCAAGATAGGAAGCTGAAGAGAAAGCAAGACAAGAAGAACTTCAGAGAATCAGAAAAGCTGAAACCAAAGCTCTTGTTGATGTTGCTGCTGCTGAAGCTGAGGCAAAAGCCAATGCTGACGCTGAAGAAGCAGCTCGCCTTGCTGAAGAGTCTGCTACCAAAGCCAAAAATGATGCACTGACTCAGTGGGAGTCCTCCAAATCTGGATTCGTCCCTCTGGTCCTGAAGACCCTTGAAGAGCTGCAGAAAGAACAACAGGTAGTTCGAGCCAGACAGGATCAACAGGATTCAGTTAATGTCAACATTCAGAACATGTTGTCCCAGCTGCTCCAGAGGATGCATCCACCTCCAAACCCTTAGGCACCTAGGATATTTTCTACTTGTTACTTTCTGATTTGCTTGTTGCTTTGCTTATTGCTCTTTGTTTCAATATCTGCTTTTTGCGCTTTTGGCTTATGTAAATGCTTATCTGCTTATATCAACTTTTTGCTAAGTTTCTTGCTAAGTCTTTTTTATTTTGACAAAAAGGGGGAGAACTAAAAACAGCTCTGATGAAAATATATCTAATTCCCTTCAAACACTACAAACATTGTCTCTAAACATGACTTAAGATATGCAGGAAAGTAGCTAAAAACACCAAACCATGGAAGGTCCGGTAAGAACTTCTTAACTATCCAAGATCTAACTCAGGGGGAGATCACTACAATATCTGATCTAAGACTTTTCTATAAATTTTTCATCTTTATTCTAAAATCTTTTGTCATCATCAAAAAGGGGGAGATTGTAAGAACAAAGTTGGTTCTACAATAAATCTCTAAGATTTTGATGATAACAAAGGATGAAACCAAAAATGGCACCCTAACGAGATCTTTTCTTAGTGTGCAGGACTCTGAACATTTATGCAGGACTCTGAACATTTATGCAGGACTCTGAACACTTACGCAGGACTCTGACCATACATCAGATACAAACTCATGTCAGATATAAAGTATTAGATGATCAGACGCCACTCAGAAAGGAATACGTCCAGAACGTTCTGATTCTGATCAAAGAGAGACAACAAAAAATCATAAGCTCCAACAGACTACTGGTTTTAGACTCTGATACTTAAGAAGACTAGAACTCTGAGAAGCTCTGATGAAGTCAGACGTAATCATCCTCTGAAGACTGACTCTGGTACATCAAGACTCTGATGAAGATTCACAAGTCCAGAACGCGTAACGGAAAGAAATCTCACTATGGAAAGGAAGTATTTTAAGAAAGAATTAAAGAGGAGGACAAAATGGTTTTAGAAACAAACAACAGAAGTAATGACATTAATGATTCTTCAATGACCATGATTCTGTCATCACTCCAACGGTCCTTCACAACTACTATATAAAGGACGGATTACTTCTCTAGAGAGATACATCTGAGACACACAGAAACATCATTCACATTCTCTCTTATTTTTCACGAGCTGCTGCTCTTACGTGAAAATCTTTTGCTCCAATACTTTTCTGTAATACTTGCTTGTTGTTAGAAGCACTTTACATTACAACTTATTTTTGCTTAAACTATTTCCTCAAGTGACTCTGTGTAGTCTGTATACTTGAGAGGGCTAAGAGATTATTCTCTTAGACGATTGGTTATGTAATCTTTCAAGATTAGTGGATTAAGTCCTTTTTGAAGGCGAAATCACCTTGGTAGGGTGGACTGGAGTAGCTTTGATTTTCAAGTGAACCAGTATAAAATTCTATGTGTTCTTATTTCTGAAAAAGCTTTTATTTCCAAAATAATTCAAACCCCCCCTTTCTTGTTTTTCTCAACCTTCAGATGGATTGTCGGAGGGAAGGTTTACAAGAATTGTGCTCATTCCAAAACTAGAATACCCTCGTGTAAGCACATGCCCCGATATGAAGTTGGGAAGGGGTAGCCTTCAAGTGTTTTAGGGTGATTGTCTCAAAATCCAAAAAGGGTAACCACAGTTCTATCTTGCTGAATAAGCACTCATAAAATAGGACATGTTGGGTGTGAATATAGAAGTAGAACAACGGTCTAGAGGGGGGTGAAAAGACCCAATTTAAAATTCAACCTCCATTTATAAAATAAGAGTGTTTTAAAAAATAGTTGCGAGCAGAAGGTTTGATGCAAAAATGTGAACATTATACTATTCAAATATTGATCAAGTTAACACAGAATTGTTTCACAAACACCAAATATGAATATGATGAAACACTAGGCATTGATTGATTCTATTATGTATCACAAGAAGTGTTTACACAATGATTCAATGAATGAAATTCTAATTTCAATTTGTTTCACAGAATATCAATCACCAATCTAGCTTAACAAGTTATAAAATCCCAACAAAACCTAATGCTTATGTAATAAATCGCTATCAATGAGTGAACGATATACTACGATGGAATTGAAATGCCTAAGCATGAAAATACTATGGAATTAAATGCAAGAGTAATAGACAGAGATAGCACCGGGATTTATAATGCTTCGGCATTCGTCTTATCTTTTTCTACGTGCACTCTTCAATGGTTTTCCAATGGAACTTGCATAGTTCCTTATTATTTGAAAAGTATTAGCAAGAGTTCATACAATCATTAATCAATAATACAACTAAGAATGATTTATCCGAAGATCTGAGAAGAACTCTGCCTTATCCATAGCCTTCCAAACAATCACTACTAAGGAAATTCTGGAGAGAAGAACCTACTTCTTTTTAATGGAATTTGTCACCACCATTGACAATCACCTTAATCTTGCTAACAACATGAAAAACTCATCCTGATCTCCAAGAATGATAATTTTCAAGGATGCGCCTCCTTCAATCAATTAAAAATCTCTCATTATCAAGATTTAAACTAAATTCAAGTTGAAGATGCAAGAATTTTATTGCAAGACTTTAAACTTTCAAAATATAGGAAATTGATTTTTTTTTCCATTAAATCACATTGAAAATTATGAACATGATGATAATATGTTATGTGAGAAATGATGCAAAATGGTTTTATATGTGCTTGAGGTTAAGCACAGAAAATGGTTGAAAAAGTCAGTTAGATTCGAATAAAGAATAATTCATGATTTGAATCAAATGACCAAGTGAAGTGGAATAAAAGAAAACAGAATTTTGAAAACATGTCTGACTGGAAAATGATGAAAGAGTGTGTGATTCTAATCATGTTAGAAATTTGATTCAAATCAAATCATCCAGAGGTGAACACAAGGAAATTGATTCGAATCATGTGTAAAAAATGATTCGAACCAAATGGTTTGAAATTTCCAGTTTTCCTCTGTCCAAATTGATTTGAATCAGAAAGTGTGTTTGATTTCCATGAATAGAATCAAATACATAAAATCTCAATTTTTCATAGTTTTAAAAGCACTTTGAGATTTTACTTTAAATCAAAATCAAATACAAAATATAAAAGTTTTTCATTCCACTTACTCGTGCAATTGATAAAAAAAAATCATGATCAAGATCAAACCTAACCAATGGTTTATGCATGCTAAAGACGAATCTTTTCAAACTTGATTCTGATGCAATTATGAAGGAGACTCGACAAATCAAAATTAAATTAAAGATGATAGTGATGAGACAAACAACAAAATAACCAAATATAGGTGTTCCCCCTGAATGAACTAGGGACATACAACTATAGGACCAAGTATTCATCAAAAGAACTACATATCCTTTTTTCTCGGCCTATAGGAGACGCTGGCCAATCCAAAAGGTCACTGAGTGTAATGTCAACAACATATATATCCACTTTGGTATTCATAATAGAAGGGGATTCCACCACTTATGAAACCATATATCCGAACTTGCTCGTATCTACCCGCTCCACCAAAGTCACGCTCCTCTAGGATAGCTCATCCACTTTAAAATGCTCATCGAGCTTAATCCATGAAACTACGTCCGACCTACCCAGATACTCCATGTGAATCATTATTTTAGCATCATTGGGTTCACGATTATGGGCTCTCCAATAAGTCTGGAAGAAATCATCAGCGTGTTCTCTCATCAACTTGGTAGCTTGTATTTCCACATCAGACAAAACGGGAGAGGGTATATGGACCTCATGTGATCCTCCTTAACACCATCATCTTACAAGTGGTCCTCAAAAGAGTTCAAGGAAAAAGCTATTTCATTGAATGAGTTCCCAGATACCCTTTCTGGAACAAAATCATTGGTTAGTGATACAAATTTATGGCCTATGTGATCATGAGAAAGGGGAGGAGATTGTGAATCAGGAGATACCCCCATTTTTGTAGTAAAAGAAATGTCACTCTCATGATCATTATCTAGGCGAATAAGGATATCATTCATCTTGACTTAGAGAAAACATAAAATGTTGAAGGTAAAAGCGTGAGGGAGAAGGGTACCTAGAGAGGCGAGATTTAGGAAGCAAAGGAATGAAGAAAGGAAGAATATTTGAGCTAAGAACTCCAACTGCTATAATAAGTGCTTTCACAAAGGATGAGAAGAAGGAATTAGTTAATGAGAAAGACTTGTAAATTGAAAACTAAACTTCAAGGATTGTGAAAGGTTTCTTCGATGCTCAACCACATCTATATATAGGCTTAGTAGTAAATAGAAAATACAAAATCAACAGTTGGATTTTCTCCTAGGAAAAACAAACAACTCAAGCGCACTCAAGTGAACTATAAAGAGTGTCGTGCCCTAACTAGTCACTTCAGCCCACGTGCACAAGGAAGCAGCGAAACATTTTAATGATGGGGATGCATTTAATGAGCTTGTTCCTCATGTTTCGATTCTAGTTCACATCAGACGACATCCTTTGAGGCCGACCACGACTGCTAAAGACTTCCCCGTAACAAGCCTTGGAGGCGCCTGTCTTGGGTCGACCAAAGTGTCGCATCGCGCGAAAAACCGGCGGGAAAACAAGAACAACAGAGCCGCCACCGTGCGTTATTTATCCCAGAAGAGGGAAAGGAAACGCTCAGAGTAAACCTGGAAAAGACGTGGTCTCGCGACCAAAGAGGATGGGTTCGGGAGTCGGTTATGCGAAGGGAAGGTATTAGCACCCCTACGCATCCGTAGTACTCTACGGGATCCACGCACAAAAGGAAAGAAAATTGGTTGCTAAGCACTGCTCAAATACTCACACATACTGGCTGAAAGGGACAAAAGAGACTGACTGAAACTGAACTCGGCAGGATGTCGCATCCTGGGCCTACTTAGTCTATCAGGCATAGACATCAGAGTCCAAGTAGTTCGGACTGGGGAAACGACACATGCTCGCTAAGATATCGCATCTTATGCATACGTATCTTCTCGGACGAGAGAAGAATCAGAGCATTCGTAGCTCGGCTGACACACACACAAACAGACAAAGGAAAACGTGGAGCCCGACTGCCAATCACTGGACTTATGTCAGCATCCGAACCAAAACACACACAAGAAGGCAAACATGGAGCCTGAATGCCAATCACTGGGCTTACATCAGCATCCGAACCAAACACACGCACACTGGAACCCAAATGCCACTCGATGGACTTACATCAGCTTCCAAGCACACGACAACATAACAAGTTAATAGGGAGTCGGGGACTCGAGCCTATAACTGTCAAGCACACACTCAAAAAGAAAAAAGGGCGCCCGGAGAGATCAGCTCAATCTCCTGCCTACATACTTCATCTGGTATGAAGATCAGGGCGATGTAGTTCCCCTACAGAGGGATAAAGGACTAGCCTAACCAGATAACAGAGGGAGACACAACTAGGGAGACTACAACTCGAGCCTAGATGTTATCATGCAAAATCATCCCTAAGTTAAGGTTTCTAGCTAACTGGCACAGGGAGCCAAACTATCCTAGTCATGACTTGCACAGGAAGCAAGCCACACACACACTTAACTTGCACAGGAAGCAAGCCAAGCAAAACCTACTTGCACAGGAAGCAAGTCTAAACTAATCCTAACTTGCACAGGAAGCAAGTCAAACAATCCTAACTTGCACAGGAAGCAAGTCAAACAATCCTAACTTGCACAGGAAGCAAGTCAAACAATCCTAACTTGCACAGGAAGCAAGTCAAGCAATCCTAACTTGCACAGGAAGCAAGTCAAACAATCCTACAAGCACAGATAGCACACACTATACACAAGCAAGTGGCTCAAACAAGGGTTAGGTTTTAGTCGAGGGGTCATATCAACCTCAACAAACAAACCTCTGGAACTGGGTGAATGTGCTCTTAACCTTGCCATTGAGGGGCTAAGGTGAAGCAGATGAAAGGTGAGTGAAGATGAGACTTCACAGCTCTTATCCCTGGCCTGGGAGAGCTCAAGACAAGAATGTGTGGGTTCAGAAAGTGGGAACCCTTCTACACATTTAAGACTGACTCAACTGTGCAATTGCACAAGATCTTGGGTTTTTATCTGTAATGCATCAACACAGTGGTGTGAGCAAAGCAGATGACACACTGAATAGTGGGGGATAGATTGCATATCCCTACCTTCCACCAATCGCCTCTTCACTTAGGAGGACTTTGACTCTATGCAAGGACAAAATTAAACAATCACAAACATTGCCTCTTAAGGAGGACTTCAGACAGTTGCCTGGCCAAGTAACAGGCCAGGTCTTCCAGACTACATGAAGTAAAAGAGACATACCTCGATGCAAATTGCTTATACAAACAAAGCAAAGCAAAAAGTTCACAAGGAACTAAGCTACTAAAAGCACCTGAAACAGTCAAACAGATGTTAGTATGCAAGTC
Organism: Lathyrus oleraceus; assembly: GCF_024323335.1. NCBI lineage: Eukaryota > Viridiplantae > Streptophyta > Magnoliopsida > Fabales > Fabaceae > Lathyrus > Lathyrus oleraceus. Next base: position 166,926,154 of record NC_066579.1, on the reverse strand, counting down.
AGAGTTAAATCAAAATGAAACAGACATCAACCAGTCAACACAAGCAAGTGAATGTGCAAGGCACAAGGCTTAAGGCATGTGAGCCAAGCCACCTACAAAACAAACAAGTTAGACAATGATATTCAAGAAAGCTCAATCAAATTGTAATGATCTCTTTGAAGCATTTGTAGCTTAACCTGAAAACATAAGCTCAAAAGTGAGTACCAGGACCACTAGGGCAAGCCTAGGGTCAAACATGAATGAGAAAGTCAAAACAGCAAGCAATGCCCAATCAAAATCATGTTCAAACAATTAAGAAACAAGACCAATTGGGTTCACATTCATATCAATCATCATCACCATTTCATGAACAAATTAGGTCAAAACATGGCATTTAGAAGCTCATAGAAGTCAACAGCAAGACTTGCATCAAAAGCAATCTCAAACATTTCCAAAAATCACCAAATAAATCATGGTCAATCACAATCCATAGCATGGTAAGCATGTCAAATTTCATCTCATTTGGACAAGTGGAAGGCAGTCAATGAAAATCAGAAAGTCAAAGCCATTTTGAACATGCTCAAAGAAGTCAACCAAACATGCATCAACTTAGAAAAATCATAAGTCAGAGATGGTGTATGATAAATGAATGGGACTAAAACCATGGCAAAGATGAGGGTGTCTAGTTATCTCATGTAAAATTTCATGTCCATCTAATAAAGTATGAGAATTTCACAAATGAAATGGGAACATGTGTCACACAAAGTCAACATATGACCAAGCAGGGGAGAAAATCCCAAACAATTAGGAAATGCCACAAATAATTCCAAGAAAATTCACATGTAAACTAGACATACAAGAGTAGGTTCATGCAAAAAATTGGATCAATTGGAGGTCAAGAAGCATGGTAATGAAAATCATGAAGTTGGACATCAATGGTGTGACACAAATTGTCACACCCTAATTCAAAAAATCATAACTCACAAACCACAAATGATAAATTCACAAACTCTACACCAAAATCACCATGAGTGTGTCTAGTTTAAGCACAAAAAATTTGGGAGCCATTGGATGCATTCTCATCATTTCACAAATGTTTTGGCTAAGTGTACAATATTTGCATACATGAACAAAACCCTATTGCCATTTAAAATTCATTGATCATAAAAATCTGGAAAAATGATGATAAAAAACTAGAGACCATGATGAACACAACACAAAAAATCCCATTAAATTTGGATCACAATTGGACAAGTTATGATTTTTGGGAGTTTGAGTGATTAAAGGAAATAATTGTGAAAGAAATAACATGATTCAATGTGACATGGGGCCCGGGGGTGGCATTTTTGTAAATACCCTTGCCACTAACTTAAGCGCTGCGTTTTGGGGCAAGGGAGGAAATAACGTGATTGGCTCATGAAGGCTGGAACAGTGAATCCGTGCGCAGAAGCAAACGACAACAGCCAAACGTGAAAAATTCTGGATTTCATGCATCTAGGGTTTGAATGAACAGTACGTGTTCTTCATCATGAAGAACAAAATTCCCAGAAATGGGAAATGAGTATAGCAATCAAACCAGCAAACAACATATGATCCAAATCCAGGCTTAGTTTTCATTAATTTGAGCTACACAACAAGAAATGACCAAGAACATACTTGAACATGAAACTTAAGAATCAAAGCTCTCACTCAATACAAGGCCATTTCACACGATTCAAATTTCATTGTTCTCAGCATAACGAAGTCTACAAGAAACATCTCATAACTTTGGAAATGGAGAGAGTCGAGTTTCTTACCAAAATTGAAGAACTGAGTTGATTTGGAAATGTTTGGTTTCAAATGGATGAAACAGATGCTCCACGTATCCCCAAATGATGAATGGTTAAGAGATTTTTGCTCATCAAAGCTTGGCAAGGCTCAGACCACGAACTGCCATGGGAGAAATTAAGCAATAGCAGTTGGTGAAATTGCTTCACAGTTGTGTTATTAAGCTGGACAGCTGCTCAGGAGTGATGGTAGATGATGGAAAAACATAAACCAGCTCGAGTTCTTTGAGTTTTTGACAGAAAAATGGAAAATGCAAAGCAAGATGAATCTTTTAGAGAGAGTGAATTCTTGTGCAAAATGATGGCTGATGCTGCTACTAGGGTTCTCCAAATGATGAATGGATGGTGAAAATACAATGCAAGGCTAGGTTCTTTTGGAAGTTCTTGGACAGGTTTGAAAAATGCAAAAATGGAGTTTTTAGTGAATGTGAAGTTCTGTCTTGAAAATCTGTTTGATGGATGCTAGTTAGCAGTTTCATTTGACAGAAAATGAGGGTATATGTCTGCTGTTTCTGTGGTACAAGGCATGGCCAAGCTCAAGTTCTTTTGAAGTTTTTGACAGCTTTTTCTAAAAATGCAAGAGTGAAGTGTGAGAGAATGAATCAGTTCTGTTTGCAATCTCAAGGCTTGGCTGCTAGTAGTGTGTAACATGACAGGAAATAACCATCACCCCTGCTGTCTTGTGTTGCTGGTCCTTTTTGACAGCATTTGCAATTTTGAGAAAAAATGCCCAATGAGTGAGAGTTGTATGCAGTATGGGCTGCTGCTGCTATCAGTCCTCAATTGACAGAAAAAATGAAATAATACTCTGCTGTCCTTGAGTGCCAAGCATGGTCCATGGTTTTGTGGGATGGAGTTGTTGCAAACATGTACTTTCTTCCCAATTCCAAGCAAGTTAGTATGGCCTTTGTTTTGCTGGTTTTTTGGCTGCTAAATGAGGTTCTAATTGACAGAGAAATGATGCATAAGGTCTGCTATTTGAGAGTACTAAGCAAGGTATGGTGGAAGCATGGAGTAGCATGGTTGAATTTGTACTTTTCTTCCAATTCAAGCAACTAAGCATGGATTCATGATGGGTGCAAGTACTGCATAATTTGAGCTTGCAAACAAACTTTAAATGATATTTCTGAGCTATTCCAATTGGCCAAATGGTAGAAAAATGTTTATATCAAAAAGTCAAACATTGGTCAAACTTGCATTTAAATGAGATAAGTCAAAAAATGCCATTTTGATTGGTGAAGTTTTGGCTCATGAAATTTATATTTTTGGAAAGAGGGGATCAAATGTGACTTGTAGGAAAAAACCCCACCAAAATTGGCCAAACGGTTTGAGAGATATGGCCTCTTGAAGTTCAAGAATTTCTGAAATCGATTCGATCATAACTTGCCAACCACACATGGGAATTGAGAGTTCTTGGACTTTTTGGAAATGGGAGAACAATATCTTCAACTTTCATGTTGGGCAAAAATTCATTTGAAGCTTGTATCATGATGTAAGTTTGAGGATCAAGACTTTCCATTTTTGGTAAGTTTCAGTTACAGGTCCAGTTTCCATTTTTGGAAATTTTTGCTCTGGCTTCAAATTCTTCCATGATGGTGTTTGACATGATATATGAGGCCTATTTGGACATGAATGAGCTCTTTCAAACCAAATCCAATCATCAAATCACTGATTAAATGGACAGTTGACCAACAGTTGACTTTTAGGGTTTCTGCCTGACTGAGCCTCTTCTGATGAATTCCAAACCCTAATTCCTTGAGAACTTGACTTCAAATGATGTCCCAAGTTGTATGAACTCTTGATTATTGATCATGGTGCCCAAATTCCACAAGAATGGCCACCATCCACTGCTTTGACTGACTATTGACTGTCTGTGTATGAACTGATGATCTCCAAGCCTTCAACCCTTGACTTGAACACTTCAAATAGACCTCCAAGTCATGTGAACTTTTTGGACAAACCCTAGGGCCTTGGCTCCTTGAGAAATGCACTTGCTTGCTTGGTTGACTGATCTCCTGATCAGTTTGACCTAATTCCTTGATTGGCTTGCACTTGAGGCAAAAGAGGCAATGCAATGCTATGCAATGGACCATGATATGCTATGACCTAATATGAAAATGTATGTACAATGATAGGTGCAAATTTGAGGTGCTACACAAAGGCATAACTGGCTTATGGCTAAATCAATGTAAGTCGAGTCAACTTGACCCAAGGTTTAAAAGTCATCTGACACGGAATGTAAGGTACACTTTCTGATCTTCAGTTTTCACTACACTCATCTTGGATCTTACTCTGACTTGAGCGTTTGAGTAATAACCTTATATGTCCACCCCTGTGCCACCGTATCGAAGATCAGTACCAACAATTCAGGATTTTTCACCACATACTTCAACTATTTATGATTTCAGGATGAAACACTTACCATCACTAATAAACTTTTCACTTCTTCAACTATATACATGTATCCATAAAAATACATGAATTCTCATATTATATTATAACAAAATTTATAATAAAATTAAATATTTGAAATAAATAATGAAAATTATTTTATATATTTTATTTTTTATTGAAATTTTAATAAAATTGTACACCCGTTCAAATAATATGTATAAATTCTTTGAATATTTAAGTACATCGTATTATGATATCATTCTTCTACTATTTTTACTATTTCTGTTATTTCCCTATTAGATTAATAACCAACACATGCTCAAATAAATATTGGTAAAAAATAAAAATATGGTGATTTAGGTTTCTACTTGAGATTCTTTTTGAGTTGGACTTTTTTTAGTTCGTAAAAAATCAAATTAAACTAATGAAATTTGTTGTTAATTGGTTTGAGTATCAAATTTCTAAAATTTTAGTTGCAAATTTATCTATCTAAAACATCCATATTAATTTATATAATTTATATCATTGTTATCGTTGAAATTAATTTTAGATATTCAACTTTTAAAACAAATAAAATGTCATTTGTGACATATGGAGAAACAAAAAAATAAGAAATTTTATATTATTATAGAAAATTAATTGACTAAAATTAATATTTTTTTGAAAATATTTTTGCACATTTGTTTTTAATGTATTCGATCAATCCAACCTAAACAAATTCGTTATTGTTTGGTTTGTTCGGTTGCAAAAATATACAAATAAAATACAAACCAATATGTATATTTTTTTTATCGATTTAGACATGGGATTCTCTCGAAATCAAATCAAACCAATTCGCGAATACCCATACTTAAAAAGAAATAATGTTCTGTTTGGTAAAACTAGCATATATTTGATAGTTGGTAGTTGATGACTAATAGTTAGTAGTTAATAGCTGATGGTTGATAGTTTATAGCTAATGAATGATAACCGATAATTTAATTAATTTGAGTGTTTAATAAATTAGTTATTACATTAGCTGCTAGATACAAAATGACATAAAATGATATTTTTAATAAAAAAATAGTGGTTTATTATCTTATTATATAAGGTAGTATATTGAAGTATAAGAATAGATTTTTGTTAGAATAATAAGAATATAAATAAAAGAAAAAGTCACAAGTTAAAATCTAAAAACTCAAAAACTATTTCAAATAACTTTTAGAAAAAAAATAAAAATTAATAAAAACGCTACAAACAAAAAGGTAAAACATAATTATCAAACAAATATTTTTTATTAATAAAAATTAAAAACTCTTTGAATCTTATCAAACAGACAAACGCAAAATATGATGTAAAAGTTCAAACTTACACTATATAATCAAATGTTTCTGCAGCTCCCAATGAACAGTATTATTTTTCACAAATAAATTATCCTTTCAAAATATAGGTTATTATTTATTATATAATTATTTAGAATATTAATTCTTAATAACATTAAGCATTATTGATCTACCATATATATTATTTGAATTCACTCCTAATACAATGCATTATAATATAGTAAAATTAGTATTTTAAATGGGTTCTTTAACAGAAATTATAATTTACAATTTGTATTGGCTAGAAAAAACTCACAATTATTCTAGGATACATGTTTAAACAGATTATTTTACTTTTTTTAGTAGAATTTTATGTCAAACATATTCAAATCTCTACAATAAAAAATGATCATTATCTTTTTTAATTGGGGATAGAGGAAATTTTATTAATTAACATGAAATTTTACAACCATTTTTTAAATTCTTTTTAACTATGTACATTGAAATTTGAATAAATCTAAGGTTCTAGCAGTATGCATAAATTCTTTTATATATAAGTTATTATTTATAAATATCAATAATTTTTTTATATTAAAATATAAATATAATTTGATATACACTTAATACATATGTTAAATTTGTGTTTTTTTATTGTATTACCAAACATAAAATTGTGACATGATATGATACAATATTCATATTCTCTTTTCCTTTTTTAAATTTAATAAAAAAATTATTTATAAAATAATCTATAAACCTTCCATTTGTCAATATTTACAAATCTAGAGGAAAATCTATGACTTATTATTGCCTTTTTCTTTTTCATTAAATAATTTTTGCCCCTTTTTTTTATTCAAAAATTATTTTGAAGTTTCGAGAACGTCTATTCCGTGTATATAAATACCCTGCAATTTACATATCTCGGACATAAATATCGATAAAAACGAATTTCAATTTTTTGTGAGTATATTTTATTATCTAAATAAGTTACAAATGGATTACTCAATGAGAGTTGCTGGTGAATTTGATGAAGATGACATTGATAATTCAAATAGATCATCCAACATGCGTTTTACACCCTATCAGATATCCGTACTTAAAAAGTAAGATGATTTCTATTAATATTATTTCATTATTAATTTATTTATATATATTATTAATTTATTGATTGTATTGGGGTATACACCACTTTCAATAATTTATTTATATTAATAAATTATTAAAAATATATAAGTAAATATTACTGTCATATATGGTTTATATGTGCACAGGTTTTTGATTTTTAATAGAGTCTTAAGACCTTCTCATGGTTTAAATTTTGATCCAATATAAAACTAATTCATGAGTTGACTCCTCACCGCAGGATTTTCCTATTGATTAGATTTATGATTGAACGAATTGTTTATAATTTTTTCTATTGATTCAACTTCTAACTGAGAAAATAGATAATACCCATCGACCAAAATTTCAAAAATGCCACCGTATTTTATTTTCACCTCGATTAAAATATTACACCGATGTGAAATTTTGTTAGAAATTTTATATTTTATTTTAGTGTTTATAATAAATTAATGTGAATGATAAATAATTTTTGTATACATTTTATATATAGAAAATTGGGACTTTAAAGGGATAATGAGCAAATATGAGTTTTATGATTATATTTATATTTTTTTATTCTTGGTCATAAAATAGTATATTTTTCTTTGACTAAACATTATTTTTTTAATTATTTAATTATTTAACTCATTTCTCAACACCACCTCAATTAATTTAGAATACTTTTTTTAATGAAGATTCATAGAACAAGATTGTCATCCAAGTAAGGAGCAAAGAAGTCAATTAGCTGAAGAGATTGGGCTTGAGCCCATACAAGTAAAATATTGGTTTCAAAATAGAAGAACTCTATTAAAGGTATTTTATTTTCACTAATTTCTTAATTTCATTTCAAATTTATTTCACATGCTTCTCATATATTTAGTACTAATCATTTTTTATATTTGGTACATTTAGAAACAAAATAGTAGAGAAAATAATAGTGCTCTTCGTGCTGAGAATGAGGATCTTCTTCATCAAAATATTCATATGAAAGAGACATTGAAGGCCAAACTTTGCACTACCTGTGGGGGTCCTCCAGTTCCTTCTAAAGAGAATGAACTTTCAATGCAAAAGATGGCAGAGCAAAACACCAGACTTAAAGAAGAGGCTAGTGAATTTTTTCATTGATTATATTTTAATTTAAACTGAATATTGTTAACACATTTTTTATTTATTTAAAATAAAACATGTTTTAAATTTTGAATAAATCAAACGTCTTGGCTAGAAACTAACCAACTATCGGTTGATTTGATCCCAATTATATTGCAGTTTGTCGTAGAGATAGAAAATTGGGATCTGACCCACCGTTTTTATTTATATTTTTACATTGAAAAGTGGGAATAACAATCATTTTGAAATAAATTTTATTTGTTAAAACGACAGTCATTTTAAAACGGATGGAATATAATATAAATTATTTAAATTAAATATTACGTTTATTGATGAATCAAATTTTACGTTTTTAGGTTGACAAAGCTTCTACTCTCTTAGCAAGGTATTCAAAGAAAGAGATATCACTACATGAGTTTAAGCAATCTCTTGCTCAAACAAAAGAATTTGCTAGAAACTTGGAAGTTGAAATTCCACTAAAACAAGAAATTGGTGGAAGTTCAAGTCATAATCACAATCATGGTATACTAGCGAATGAACCAAAATCAATTGGTGATGTAGAAAAATCAATAGTATCTCAAATTGTAGCTATTGCAATGAACGAATTAGTGACACTTGTGCGTGTCAATGAACCTTTTTGGACGGACTCTTCTAGTGTGAAAGATGAGATATTAACTCTTTCTTATGGAATTTATGAGCAAGCTTTCCCAAAACCAAATCACTTAAAAAGTGAAAATGTAGTTAAAGAATCATCAAAGTATACTTCTGTTGTCAACATCAGTAGCATGGAATTGATTGACATGTTCTTGGATCCGGTAAGAATGCACTTTTGACTCATTTGTATGTTATCTAGTTCAATATTTTTTTGAATAAATGTTTTATGAAATTCATGTTAAATTAAAAGTTAATTCTTATAGATATAGATCATCTTTATAATATTTTTTAATTGAGATAGGTCAAATGGGCGAAGTTGTTCCCAACAATTGTTTCAAAGTCCGAAATAATTAAAGTGTTTGAAAATGGATCGATGGGAAATCGAGATGGAGCATTGCAATTGGTAACTTAATTTTTATGTGAATGTTAGTTTATGTTAAAAGTGTGTTGACTATAACACTCATGAATTTCTTTTAATGTGGTTTTTTTTTGCAGATGTATGAACAAATGCATATTCTATCACCTCTTGTACGACCTCGTGAATTTTTCATCATTCGCTATTGTAAACAAATTGATGTTGGAGTATGGGTGATAACAAATGTGTCATATGATTCCTCTCTACGAGAAATTAGTCCTCTTGCTCGCTCTTGGAAACATCCGTCTGGATGCTTGATTCAAGAAATGTCTCTCGATTTTTGTTCGGTTAGTATGATTACATATTTGTGAAATATAGTATAACAAAAAATTTGATAAATTCAAATGACCTAGATTTTCTAATCTAGACCACACAACTCATATTTCGACATTGTATAATTAGTCAAAATACAGATTTCAAATACGAACTGTTTGATCTTGGCCGGACAAATCAAGTTGTTTGATTATAAAAAAAAATTAATTCACAAACTACATGAATGACTAATATTCAAATATCTTATCATTAATTACATATTTTATGTTTTAGGTTACTTGGGTTGAACATGTGGAATTGGATGATAAGATCCATACACATACACATGACCTATACAAATATCTTATTGATATCAATAATTTATATGGAGCAAAAAGTTGGATTAAAGAGTTTCAAAGAATGTGTGACAAATCAACCAGTTTCCATGTTCAAAAAATACCTGATCGAGAATCTGAAGGAGGTTACACTTTCTCAACTTTACTCTACAACTAAACCCAAATTTTAATCCATGTTTAATTTTGATATATATTTAATGTAAAATATTATAAATGTCTACAAATACTAGTTCAACTGAAAAAAATCGATATTGTTAGGTTGGACACTAATACCAATAAATTAATCTATACGTTGCTTATTACTCAGTGATTCAAACAATTGAAGGGAGAAAGAGTGTGATGAAGCTTTCACACCGAATGGTTAAGATGTTTTGTGAAAGTTTAGCCCTAAAAAATAAACTGAACTTTCAAAGTTTAATCGAAGAAAGTGTTGGAGGAATTAACATATCTGTTGATACATCTCCTAGAAAAGGAAAACCAAATGGCACAATTATTTGTGCTACTTCAACACTTCTCATTCCTCTACCAGCTGAAAAAGTTTTTGAGTTCCTCATTGATCATACACAAAGATTTAAGGTTTGATATCTAATTTACCATTCTTTTGTTTTTATCATAATTATTGTTTTATATTACACTATGAATCTTTCATTTGGTAGATAAGATTTTAACTTTTAATCAAATAATTGTTAGATAACATGTTTAATTATATTTACTTTTATAGTGGGATGTACTTGCATATGAAAATCAAGTGCAAGAAATTGCGCATATCTCTAATGGACATCCGAGAAATTTCATTTCAATTATCAAGGTACTTATCACTTATTTAAAATTTATATTTATATTTTTAAATAGCAAAAAATATATTTTTTTTTGTTAAAGTCTCGAAATAATTTTATAGAAATTATTACTATATTGTATTTTCAAGTATGATTTATTTTGTCTCTAGAATTGATTATAAATTAGGGTTAGAACTTGAGTTATTTTTTATTTTATGGACCAGCCTTCGATTCCGGGTATTGAGAACGAGACAATGATTCTTCAAGAAAACTTCAAATCATCAGTGGGTTCATATGTTATATTTACTCCTACTGATGTTGCATCTTTACAAGCTGCCATTAAGGGTGAAGACACAAGAGGAATGCAAATTCTCTCTTCTGGATTTGTTGTGTGCTCAAGCGAAAAAGAAGATGGAAACTCCAAAGTTGGTTCTTTGTTGACTCTATCTTATCAAATTCTGGCTTCTAGTTCAGATGGAGCTATGATGTTGAGTGCACAAACTGTATCAAACGTCAACAACCTTTTGACTACTACCCTTCTCAAAGTGAGAGATGCACTCATGATGATGTAACAATTCAATGGAGCTGCTATTAAAGTTTTGACATTTCTTGTTTAAGAATAATGTTTTGTTGTTTCGATTTTTATCAATAAAATGGACTCTTGTGATACTTGTTAGTGTTTTAGGATTATTTTTTTAAATAAAATGGGCAAAGTGTCATGGATATATAAATGGAAAGTAGGTGTAAAATCTCAAGGATTAGCAAATTCTAAAGTTAAAGAATACCTTGCAAGTTTTTATTGAAATCTGCTAAGATGTATGCACAATGATTATCCTCCTTATAAATATGGATAGCCAAAAAAATAGATAGAGTTAAGACCAAAGAGACAATATTGTTACATATTTCTTATCTTCCAAGGTAGTAAAGATGGTTTAGCAAAAGACTTAATCATCGTTAGAGGTTTGAGATAATTTATTTGATATATACTATCATTAGAAGTTGTTGGAGAAGAGACCATCAAAGACTTCCTTAAATGTCATTTGATCTTAAGTTTTGTCCTTAACTTAATGTTTTGATCTCACAAAAACGTATTAGTCCTGATAAAAAATCTTTGATCATTACTTCTTCTTCACAGATGAAATATCGTGAGTATGACCCCATATCCTTCTCGGAATATACTTCTCCTTCTTTTGCTATATCAAAAAGGTGGGAATAAATAAATAAATAATACAAGCATATAGACAAAATTAAAAAAGAATGAGTTTAGTTTATAAAGAGGTGGAAAGTATACACAGAGATAAGCACAATTAATAGAACATAAAACCATACTTCTCCCAAGAATGACAACATCCAACTTTAAAATCCGTTCTTTAAGTAAAAGTGTTTTTTACTAATCTTTCCTTTCTCTCACTAAGAAACTTTGTTTTTAATTTAGGAGAATAACACGTTAAATTAATTCAATTTAGATTTTTTTTACAAAAGTTCAATTAAAAAAAATCAACCAATTTGTTTTTATTTGATTTTTACAATGCTTTTATATGAAATTTGAACTAAACAAAATCCATGAGAAATGAAATGGTTTGGTTTAGTTCAAACAAGTTGATATTTGTTTAAATTTTTTATTAAAGAAAACTTGTTTTTGAAATTATAAATTTCTGATAAATATTATTAACATTTTACATTATTAAAGTAAATACATAAAAGTTAGATGAATGATACTATTCTTTATGAGATCATTTTGAATAGATCTTAGCAAACTTAGGCCTAATTTACTTCAATTTTTTATTTTTTATTATTTAATCTAACGGATTTAATTGATCATTTTATACTCTCAAATAAGTATAATATATTTTAAAATAATTATAAAAAAAATCTATGTCATATAAAAAAAATATAAAGTGATTAAAGATTAAACTTTTTTATTTAATAAAGTTCTTATATCAAATAAAAATATCAAGGATTTTTGAAAAAAATTAAATTTCAATTTTAAAACTTTTATTTTATTTAAATGTTTTTCTTTTAAAATGTCAAACATATATATATATATATATATATATATATATATATATATATATATATATATATATATATATATATATATATAGAGAGAGAGAGAGAGAGAGAGAGAGAGAGAGAGAGAGAGAGAGAGAGAGAGAGAGAGAGAGAGAGAGAGAGAGAGAGAGAGAGAGAGAGAGAGAGAGAGAGAGAGAGAGAGAGAGAGAGAGAGAGAGAGAGGAGAGAGAGAGAGAGAGAGAGAGAGAGAGAGAGAGAGAGAGAGAGAGAGAGAGAGAGAGAGAGAGAGAGACTTTAAAAATGGATTTTAAGTTTGTGAAGCAAACAATATGAATCTAACGAGTTGAACCAAATTATTCGTGAACTTAGAATGAGTCGAGCTTGAGCTTAAAAAAAGTTTGGATTCAACTCGAGTTGAGTTTTAACCTGAACCAATTCTTATCAAGTCGATTCGAGTTGAGTGAGTTCGACTTGACTCGACTCATTTCCAGCCCTAGTTGAAGTATGCCTTATAACATTAAGTGATGAAGATGAATAAAATATATTTTGAGATTGTAGAAATCAGAATTCATTTTCGAATTCGACGAAGATGCCATAACACAGAGTGAGGCTTGCAGTGGGTCCAACATGGTGAGATGTTGGCGGCAGTTAGACAGTGGGTTCGGGTCCAACAGACGGTTCAGTTTGTCGGAGCTAGGGTTAAGTTTTCTCGTTTTACATCTATTAGGCTCCATTTTTTAGTTTGTGGATTTGTTCATTTATGGGTTATGTTTTGGGATTGTTATAGATCTGTTGGGTTTTAGTAGTTATAAATATGTATATCTTGAATACTTGTTATCACAACCTTAAGAAGTTTATAGCTAAAGACAGAGACAATGATTTGGAAATCATATTGGTAATATTAGAGAGACAAGGGTAAGTTTCTAAGAGTGATATCTCAAGAAGATTAGGAAACACTTCTAAACACTTTGGACTTGCGTGATCATATATTGAGAATTGGAGAGATTGAGAAACACCTAGGTAGAAAATAGGATTTGTTCTTGGAAACTTGGGTGACTATTTTCTTGTAACTCGTCTGTAATATTTTATAACAACTCTTGGAAGTATAATGAGCCTGAGAGATGTTCTCTCCTATATAGTATATTTTTTGATCGAATTGGGTAAATGAATTATTGTATTTATTATTTTTACTTTATCTTTTTCTACCACCTTAAATTGATGTTTTATTGCTTACAAAGTTATTATTGCTGAAGACCATTTATTTTAGTTTTCATTATTCTTTGTACTCACACACTAAATTTTTTGGTTTGGTGGAACTCTGAATAATTATTCTGAAGTACTTTTAATTATTCTACTAATTTTACAACAAATTGTGTCCACCATGGGATAAAGGGGTTTTGTTTGCATGTGAGCACAAATGCGTTCTAAAAGGAAGATCAAGAAATTTTCTAGAGACAAAATTTGGGGTTGTGGAAAGTGAAAATGCAAGAAATTTTAAATCAAGAGAAGTGTATTGGAGAATTGAAGGGTGAGATAACAATGCAAGTACGCCTAACACAAGAAGAGAAGATCAAGATGGTGGATAAGGCCAGAAGTGTCATTATCATGTGCCTCGGGGATAAATTTCTAATGAAAGTCGCCGAGGAGAAGCATGTGACTTCGATGTGGGCAAAACTTGAATCTTTATATATGACTAAGTCTTTGGCTCACAGATTGTGTCTAAAATAATAACTATGTAGGACACGTGACTTCAAACACAAAAGGGGGTGGATTATGGTATTCAAAATCCGTGACTAATTTAAAGTTATTGTTACTTAAGAAACTAATTGTGTCTGTATTCTTTAAGATGTGAGTAAATTGAACAACGGAAAATAAAAGCAGTTAAGTAAAATACAAAAATTAAAAGATAAGGGTTTAGCGAGATGGTAACAATGATTTATCTAGGTTTGTCCGAATGTTGTCCTAATCCTGTACCCAAGAGATCTTCTTGAGATTTTGACTATGAACTTGAGCGTTTACATGATATGTCCACAAACCTTGATACAATCTGATCTTGAGATTTTACAAAGGCTTATCCCCAACCAACAATGGAAACTTTTACCCAGGATAAGGTAATGAACCAATTAGATATTTTCCAAGCTTATATCAAGAACCATATTAAACTTTTTCCAACAAAGCTCAAGAACCAAAACATAGATTTTATGTCTGGTTTATCTCAATAACCAAACATGATTCCTCAAGATTATTGCACCCTTGAGAGTTATAGCAATACTACAACACATATAAAATTCCTCATAAGTAGCTTTTCACTATAAAAGCACTAAGTCAATATAAGTGAGAAAAATAGTTTTCAAGAGAGAAAGAGAGAGATAAATTCCAAAGAAAATAAAGAGCTTTGGAAAATGGTGTGTAATAAATAAGGGATGATTGTCCTTTATATAAGAGATGAAAACAACAGAAAAGGAAAAAATCTATGGGATATTTTAATGTCCAAACAGATTGGCTTCGTGTTCCAATCGATTGGATGACCAAATTTAGTCAACTACCTTGGCCCAATATGGAAAGATTGTATAGAGAGATGTTACCAGTAATTAAGATAATGTCGTAATAAATTAAGCAATCAGTTAGGCTTTTTGCAATCGATTGACTTAAGTAATTAAAACATGTAGATATATAATTGTAGTGGTTAAACTTCCCCTCAAATGAGTAGAGAGTATAATATACTCCCTCTGAGAGTATACTTCTCTTGCTTTGGCATAATTAAAAAGACATGAAAACAAATAAATCACATATATCTTGTGTAAAAGGATTAAGTTACCTTATAAAGAGATAGACATGAGTAGTCCAAAGTAAGGCATAAAAACCAAGATCTAAGATCTTACTTCTCATCACAAATGGTAGCATACAACTTTAAGATCAATTGGTAGGTAAGCTTTAGAGAATTTCTCCCCCTTGATTCTTTCTCGAACGAAACTCAAAAGTCTTTGAATTTTCTAAACCAAGAGGAAATTTTGGTGTCTACTTCTTTATTGCTTAGATTCCAATCATTTTCCCTTAGGAAATCATTGGATATCTTTTTTTCAACCTCCTTAGGCCTTAGGTTGATATTTGGCTTTAGGCGTGCTGCATTTGGCACCCCTTTGCTCCACAAACACTTAAAACTTAATCAAAGGTTAGTAGAAATCAATTTAATTGACTAAGCAATTAATAAATCGCTTACTAGAGAATCTATCAGAGTTATCTTATTTTTCATTCTCTATTAAGTGTACTATCTCAAAACCTCAAGATAACTTGAGAAAACCTCCCATTTTGAGGGAACGACAAACAACAATTAATGTTACTTCTATGCGAATCATTTTATACGAGAGTTGGTCCAAATAAAGGGTTGATAAATCTATTACAAGTTTATCACCTTAACCTTCTAAGACGTTCCATGATCACAATCTTTAACTGATACCATAAACGCCAACACCTTGATCACGTCTGTTGAAAAACACCATTAGTGTCCCGATAAAAAACATTATCATTGACAAACCCCATCAGGTAACCCTTAAGATAGTACAAAAAGCTCTCCCATCTTTTGATTTTTAATTTGTATCATATCAGAAAGATCCTTGCATAAGGATTGGTTAGTAGCACTAGATCAACTAAAAGAACATGCACAAGAAAGAAATGTTTGGTTTGAAAAATGTTATATCATTCTTCCTACTTAGACACTTGTTTTCAAGTAGAAAATTGTTTAAAGTATCAAAATAAGCTCTGGGAGCTTGTTTTAGATCGTAGAAATCCCTTTTCATTTTGAGAGTCATCAGTCAAGGCTTCCTTCACATTTTTAGGTTCAAACTTTGAGACAAAGAAATCATTTGATATCACATCTCTAGATCTAGTGGTGACCCATTCATTAATATTTCCAATAATGAGTTTTGTTGGATGATCTTTTTGAATTCTGATAGAGTGACCTTTGTTGACTTGACGGTTGTCTGGTTCAGTGCCTCCTGGTTCACTATCTGACTCAATAACTCGATCATTTTCAGAAGTGTCAATCTGCTGAAATGATGTCCCAATATCTTCATCAACATCAGCCCCTTTTTCGGTGATATTATCATCCACTACAACATTGATGGATTCCATCATGAGTTTGGTTCTGGAATTAAAAACTCTATAGTCTATGTTGTTTGTAGAGTACCCTAGAAATATTCTCTCATCACTCTTGGGATCCATCTTTCTTTTTTGCCCACGATCAACCAAAATGTAGCATTTGTTTCCAAATACATGAAAGTATTTGAAAATAGGCTTCCTTCCTTTCCATAGTTCATAAAGAGTAGTTGAAGTACCAGTTCTTAGAGTGACTCTATTATGAATATAACTAGCAGTATTCATTGCTTCAGCCCAAAAATGGTAAGGAAGTTGCTTGGCATGAAACATGACTCTAGTTGATTCTTGTAGAGTCATGTTCTTGCATTCAAGAACTCCGTTTTGCTGAGGGGTGATGGGAGAAGAGAACTCATGAATAATACCTTTAGAGGAGCATAATTCAATAAGTGTTCTATTTTCAAATTCTTTCCCATGGTCGCTTCTAATCCTGATAATTCCATATTCCAACTCTTTGAACCCTTTGACATAAATCTTTGAAAACCTTAAAGAAATCTGATTTTTCCTTGATGAAGTTCACCCAAGTGAATCTTGAAAAATCATCAACAACTACATAAACATACCTTTTCCCACCAAGGCTCTTGACCTGCATAGTCCCCATTAAGTCCATATGAAGAAGTTCCAGAACTTTTAAAGTGGTCTGATGTTGTAGCTTAGGATATGACATCTTGGTTTGCTTCCCAATTTAACACTCACCACGGACTTTACCCCCTTCCATCTTGAGCTTAGGAATACCTATGATGGCTTCTTTTGAAGTAGTATTTTTCATGCCATTCAGATGTAGATCTCCAAGTTTTTGTTGCCACGGGTTGACTTCATCTTCTTTGGATATCAAGCATGTGGAAGAGCAGTTAATTTCTTGAGATGTCCATAAATAACAGTTGTCCTTAGACCTGACTCCCCTCATCAGAACTTCATTTTTCTCATTAGTGACCAAACACTTTGATTTTGTGAAATTAACTTTAAGACCCTCATCACATAGTTGACTGATACTAATCAAATTAGCAGCCAGACCTTTTACCAACATGACAATATCAAGACTCAGAAGTCCTGTACATGATAGTCTTCTAACTCTTTTAATTTCATCTTTAGCCCCATCTTCAAAAGTGACATAACTGGTTGAGTAGGACTTGATGTTCTCCAAGAACTTCTTGACACATGTCATGTATCTAGAACATCCACTGTCAAAATACCAGTCTTCTCGAGTTGAAGCTATAAGAGAGGTGTGAGATATAACACTAGTGTTGATAGGATTAGGTATCCACTCCCTTATCGTGTTAGTTACCATTTGATTAGCCATGGGTTGTGATGGATACCAGGGGTAGCCATACAGTTTGAAGCAAAAAGCCTTTATATGACCATATTTTCCACAGTAATGACATCTCCAGCGTAATAACTTGCCTCCAGGTTGAGTATTCTGATGTCTGACACGATGTTGAGTCAGATGTTTAGATATTATAGGCTCATACTCCCTTTTATAAAGAACAAAGTTGGTCATAGAGATTTCTCCTTATTTATCTAGAGATTGATAATTAAAGCCAATCCCCCTCAGATCTCCAACCACTTTTCCAACTTGCAAGACTTCATCTAACATATTAGATCCCTTGTTCAGCATTCTTACATCCTTTGTCATATTATCAAGTTTGGAAGTCAACGGTATCACCTCATCTTGAAGATCAGAGATGGGAGATTGATGTCTTTCTTTTTCATCCTGCAACTGAGATATAATTTTCTTATGTTTTTCTCCCAACTGACACACTTCTTCACTTCTGATGCACGGTTCTCTATAGGAGGTAGCCAATTCCTCATAGGAAACTTGTTCATCACATGAATCTTCATCATATTCATATCTTCTAGTTAAAGCAATTACATGTTTAGAAGCTTCATCCTCAGGTTCACTTTTAGAGTTATCATCATTAGACCAAGAGACAGACAACCCTTTTTTTGTTTCTTGAGATATGTAGGACATTCTGCTCTAATGTGTCCAAATCCTTCACACCCATGACACTGAATGTGTTTATCTTGATTGAATCTCTCTTCAGTTCTTGTTCTTTTCTGAAAGTCATTGTTATTCCTGATGTCAGATGGAATGTTCTTGACATTTGGTCTTGACTTACTATCGATTTTCTTAAGTACCTTGTTGAACTGTCTTCCAAGTAGAACAATAGCATTAGTTATTCCTTCATCAGTATCCAAGTCACATTGGTCTTCTTCATCTTCAGTGTTGGATAAAAAGTTATGCTCTTGTTTTTCTTTTCAGATCTATCACTGATACCTAATTCAAAAGTTTTGAGAGACCCAATAAGTTCATATACTCTCATAGTGCTGATTTTTTGAGCTTCTTCAATAGTTGTGACCTTCATATCAAATTTCTTAGGTAGGGACCTGAGAATTTTTCTAACTAGTTTTTCTTATGACATCTTTTATCCCAAGGCACTAGATGAATTATCTATTTCAAGAATACTCATGTGAAACTCATGAATATTCTCTATATCTTTTCATCTTTAGATCCTCAAATCTAGTAGTGAAGAGCTGAAGTCTAGACATCTTCACTTTAGATGTGCCTTCATGAGTAGTTCTTAGGATCTCCCATGCATCTTTAGCTACAGTACATGTGTTTATCAACCTGAATATGTTTTTGTAAACACCATTGAATAGAGCATTCAAATCTTTGGAGTTTCCAAGAGTCAATTCATCTTCTTCCTTCGACCAGTCCTCTTTAGGCTTTAGATCAGCAATAACCTTCACATCTTTGTCATTTACGACATGATGTTCCAATCCCTTGATGACAACTTTCTAGGTCTTACTATCCATAGATTTTAGGAATTCCACCATCCTTGCCTTCTAATAGTCACAGTTGGATTCATCAAAGATGGGGGAGTCTATTGATAAGTCCTCCTTCCTTGTCCATGGAGCCAGAAAGTATCTTCTCTGAGTCTCACCCAGAAATAGAGCAGGATGCCTGCTCTGATACCAATTGAAATTCTGGTAAGCAAATCCTGGATGTCGTACATGATGTCACGACACCAAGGTCAGCACATTGCCACACCATAAAAAATATTATGATTTAAATAAAAGCACGAAAGAAAATAACGCAAGTAGTTGTTAACCCAGTTCGGTGCAACATCGCCTACATCTGGGGGATACCAAGCCAGGAAGGAAGTCCAATATCACAGAATTAGTTCGAAGTTCTGAACAATCTCAAGTTTTACAAACTTCTCACCTAATCTCTACCCATGGACATTTCTATCTAAGACTCTCCTAGATATGAGACCCATCCCACCCCCCATTCAATCACACACAATGATAATGACTTTAATCAAATAATAGAAGACACTCTTCTAAAACATATAATCCACTCTTGCTTAAAAGCTTATGAATGATTTAACAATTACAACTCAAAACACAATCCAACTCTAATATCAACGGGATATAAGAGTGGCTCACAAAATACAAAGACACGAAACCCTAATTTTAAACAATATTCTACATTGCCTCGATGCCTTCTTAGGTTTAGAAACGATCTAAAAATAGCAGTGGAAAGACATGGGCTTCGGGATTGATTCACAACAGATCCAATGAATCTGCACAATCTTCTGCATATTTGATTTCAATCAGATCAGATGTTTCCTAAAATGTTTTGACATTTTTACTTCGTAAACAAGTCAAGGCAAAATAGTCTTTTTATTTTAGAGAACACTCTGCGTAATTCGTTAACTAAATCTTCATAGTATCTTCAGATAAACCATAGACGGAACCAAATCTCACAAGATACTAAAATAGATCACACTCCAATGTTGAACCAACATGTCAGGACATCTTGTTCAACAACTGACAATAATACTTGTTATTCCGAAGTTCAGCCAATCACAACTTATCAGGCCTAACAGTTACGCATATGAAAATGATGATTTATAAATGTTAAGGCCCTTGTTATGTGATGAACATTAAACCATACAATTGATATGAAAAAAAGGACATATAAATCCAGATGGTCAAAATAAGTCATCAACCAATACACAATAAAGTTGAAATACACAAAAAGTCGAAATAAGTCAAAATAAAATACAATCGATAATAAATTCAAAGTACAAATACCATAAAATATTGTGTATGCTGGACTAGAGCTCCTTGGGCTCCTCGACCTCCTCTGCCCCTGTCCTCCGACACTGTTTTTGGTGCATCAATGACTATCGTGCCTCCGTCATAATGGAACCTAGGATCTCCCTCGCCTCCGAACCATCAGGAAAGATACCTATGTCAACATATGCCTGCATAATCTCCATAATGTAACGAAATATAGGAAACACATTATAGCAGGAGGAGCATACACAATAGGGTGTCTGGGAATAGTTTGGGTGTAGCCGAACTGCCACATGATGCGCTCACACAGATGAGGAAATGTCAGGCGTGAACTATAAGCCAACCATCCTGAGTATAACACCATCTCATCAAATGGATGCGTCTCACGGTGATCGACATAGCAGTCTTGCATAAGTCCTGCATCCCAGATAGGGACAAAGTAGCCTGAAACCACTCGTCACTAGGCTGAAGCAAACTAATAAACTTTCGCCCATGGTTAATGAATTTTAGCGGATCATGGTCCTGTAGAAAAATAAATGATCATTAGAAACTTGTAATATAATAATAAACGTAATCTAAAAATAATGAATCAAACTAATTTTACCTCTTCGTCCCAAATATGTCTAGCAGTATGGTATGGGTAAAAAGGCAACAATGACAACTCTAATGGGCCTCCTCCAAGCACCTGAGGTAACACTGGCTCATCAGCCTCATCAGCCTGAGGTGGCACTGGTTCATCAACTTGAGATCCCTCTGGTGCCTGGGGTAGCATTGGGGGTGCCTCAGGTAGCTTCGGTGACTCGGGTACCTCTAGCTCATGAATAGGTGAAACATGTCGCCTACCGGAAGATGGAGACATAGATTCGTCTTTAGGTGACACTTGTCTCATATGGGAAGAAAAAGGTAGAGATATATAAGCCCTAGAAGTTGACACCTCTGCATCAACTAGGCTAGAGGGAACAGGAGCCTCCAAAACCCGACTCTTTTCCCTCCCAAAAGCCGCATGTTGTGCAATCCTCCAGTGCCTCAATTTGTCGTCTTAATCAACCATAATGTCTGTAAGTAAACCAGACAAGTGTCAAACAATTACTACAAAGAAACTTTAGGAACAAGAAAAACAAAAAACAACAGACAAATAAATTATGGAGATGCATCTCCGATTTCTGGGAATCCATACATTGAAAAATTATGGAGATGCATTTCCAAAATTTCCCGCAACTTTCATTTTCGTTAATGGCGCTAATGCAGACCATCAAACCCCCAAAAATAATACATTAATCGTTACTTTTAACTATCAAACATATTTCTCATAATGTATCAACTATCAAACATGTATAAAGTGTGTATTTTAATACCTAATCATCAATTTCTACAAATTTATACAAAAACTAAAAAAAGTTTACAAAAGATTATAAACTTACTATCAAGCTTCTCAAGAGGCCCATTAATAAATTTTCCACCATCTGCTCACAAATCTTGCTCATCTAATCCTTTCCTTCTATGGGCAAAACCTCCTTTATGGTTTTAGGTCAAGAACGACTATTGACCACTCAAAAATCTTCTAATGATTCTACTAAAAATAAAAATTTAGCTTTGCAAGTTCAACCTTTCCAACAATTTAAAGAGAAGTAAAGATAATAATTTCTCAAATATCCTTGGTAGAGGTCTCAACAACTTCAACACACGTCGTTCCTCTAATATTCATAGAATTTACTGTTGAACGAGTGACACCAACACAAGAGAGGAAAGGGGTGAATTATGATTTTTTGAAATCGATGTTAATTTAAAAAGATTTTTTTTAAAACGATGTATGTTAGTTCAACGGTTAAACAAAGATAAACAAGAAGAAAAAAGGAAAAGAAAGAAGTAGAGATGAAAGAAAATTAAATAACAAAAGGAAAAATATAGGGATATAGAGATTGTACCATTATTTATACATGTTTGACCTAACCACTTGGCCTACTCCTCTCCCCAAGATGAATTCTGGTGTATTTTGAAATGAGAAAAGACCTATATTTTTAAAAGAAAATATGTCTCAAAAAGAAAACCAAACAATTAACCCTAATATGTTAATTGATTATAAGCTTATTTAAACGATTTAGAGACATTACAAAAGAGTTAATCGATTAACCCTAATATGTCAATTGATTATCTAGTATAAAAATCATTGATAAAGATTTAAACAAACTAGATGTCATGCCTAAAACATTTTTAGGTGATTTTATAAAATGAGAGAGGCTTCAAAAATATTTGAGTATGTGCGTGTGAGTTTCTCTAGTATCTTATGAATTACTCTTATACTTTTACTATACACTGATCACTGAGATACATGGTCAGACGAACTTTCACACTTCCTCTCTTTCACAACCTTGAAGCATCAAATTCCTCCGCTTTATTCATCATTAACTTGGAACTTCATCTTGAACTTAAATCTTCTATGGATGAGGCTTTATTTAATGATATGTTCCTAAATTATTTAAAATACGTATGCGCGTGTTGATTTATTTTACAAGCAATCAATACAAAATCTCCTAATTTATTAATGAAAAATGTTAAAACACTTGTTTATGTTGGTGTAAGCCCTAGAGGCTAATACTTTTGATACACGTATCAAATTATTTATTAATAATAAAAGGAATTTATTCGTTATGTTTGTTTTTCCAAAATAATAAAGTTCATAGAATAACTAGTTCATTTAATGAAACATTAAGTGTGACTTAATCATGAGATCTCATTACACATAAGAATAATATTATTAAAGTATCAATAATCAATCTTTATTGTGAAGTGGAATAACATTAAAGCATTAAGACTATTATGTGGATAGGGTGATGATCGCATCTCATGAAAAATGGATAAAGAGTTACAATTATTCACATAGGTATGAATATTATGAGTAATATATATATATACTGTATTGATCCATCATGAGAATACTACATAAAATATTATGAAAGTGTCATAATTTATTCTTAAGGTGATAGTTGCGTATAACATCCTTCAACCTGAAACCACTGTGTATCTTATATGTGGAATCAATTACTTTTTACCAATATCAAACATTATATGTAATAAGATAAACATAAAGATGATTGATGAGTAATCCACAAATCATATCGGGGGACATGAGTTTTCGGTTCCAATACACTCCTATTATTTTATTAGTGTGACACTAGAATTATTTTTTGAAATAGTAGTAGCTTTGTATAATTGGTGTGTGCTTTGTAATGTAAAATCTTAACTCATATTAAAAAGAAATATTAATAATTTAGATTATGCTTCGTTGATGGATTTTTTCTTTTTCCAGTCTAGGTAAAATGCAACATTTTTTATGTTACTGTAAAGTTAGAGAAAATTTCACTATCACTTGTGTGACATTTAATTGTGCCAATTTCCACCTAATAATACAAATCCACACTAAAGAGTGCCTTTCCTTATGAAGAAGTTGATGGCTATCTTTGATTTAAGACAGACAGTAGAGGATAGATAAACATAAAAAAATAGGTTACGTGTCAACTTTTATCAATTAGATTTTTGTTACTTTTCGATTATGATAAGGTAAGTTTCAAATTATTATTGGTGGTAGTAGAAATTTCATTTTTCAGTTTCTACTAAAATGAATAAAAAAAAAATCATACTAGTTGGCCGATGATAGTTTTATTAATTATTTACCTTTAAAATTTTAGCTAATTATTTACATACAAAAGTCCATTTCGACCTTAGTTGAATTGGTTTGATTACTGTGTATTTAAGCATTAATAATTTAGATTATGCTTTATTCTTTATTTTGTCCACCATATATTTTTTTATAAAAGTTATGTGGTATATTATTAAGTTGATATTTATATAATAATATTATCACAAAATTTATAGATATTATAAATATAACTATACTGTCACAAAATGTATAGATATTAAATATAATCATGTTGTTCTAAAATTTGTGAAGATTATATTTTTTTATGGATGTCTAGTTTATAAAAATCAAAGGAAAATAAAAATAGATAATGATAGGGATTATTTTTTGGTAGTCTCGATCACATGCATTTTTAGAGAATGATTTCTTATATTATTGAGACATGCATCATATAGGATGTATAGATGTGTCATTGTTTTATGCCTTTGTGGAAAATTGACGCTTTCGCCCTTTATGGAAGTAGTCTTTGTGGCAAGTTGACGATTTCGGACTTTGTGACAAGTTTGACGTTTTTCGGCCTTTGTGGCAGGAGCTTGTGTGACAGTTTCCCATTGGAATGGACTTTACTTATCCGAATCATTTGTGTGTGTCATGTGGTTGCTAGGGTCATATTGCATTTCATATGATATAAACAAAAATCATCTTCTAGATAAAAGGACTAATACTTATATTTTGAATTGGTGAAATTTTATTATTATTTTATGATATTTTCTTATGGTGGGTATGATTCAATGTGGATAAGGAAATTGACCATTTACAATTATCATGTTAGGTACTCAAGGAAAAATGAATGATTGAATGTGTTGTATGAATCGTGCACGGGGGAAAACAAGGTTTTCCGAAATTTAAGTACCTTATGTAATAAATAAAATGTGACGGTGAACTATTTTGTTTCAATAAGTCTTGACACTTTTAAACTCGTTTAGAAATGCGGACATGGATCTTTCTGCTAGGAATATTCGAACGACTTCTTAATTTTAATTAAGTTCACTTTCTCTAGTTATTTTTATAAATATTCAAAAAAAAATAGCCGTAATATTTAATTATAATCTAAATATTAATAATATATTGGATATAATTTCGGGATGTTACAATAACCCCTATGAAAAAGTTTACACACTTGAAAAAATTCATTTTTTAATCCTAGCCATACTCTCTCTCTCTCTCTCTCTCTCTCTCTCTCTCTCTCTCTCTCTCTCTCTCTCTCTCTCTCTCTCTCTCTCTCTCTCTCTCTCTCTCTCTCTCTCTCTCTCTCTCTCTTCATTTGTATCATCTAGCACTGATATTGAATGCACTTCGTTCGTATGGACTGAGTAGAAGCGTTGTTCTTTATTTAGAGCTTGTGGTTGTTCATCCGGTTCTTCATAAATAATGTTAATCGCAAAAGAGGTAATTGTTTCTATCACTAATCATGATCATTCGTAAGGATCAACTTAAGGGAAATTTCTATTTTACACTGTGTTTATATTACAATTTCCCTTCAAATATATTAGAGCAACTTACGGAACCATATATCAGATAATTATTTTTTTTAGTACTTTCTGTCTTAATTCGATTAAAATACATAATATATTAAATAATAATAAGAAATTAAATTTTGGCAGCATAGTATGGTCAATCGCCGAATTTTAATTTGATTTATTTAAATAATAAAATTTAATAATGATAATAATAAAATATGTTTATTATTGTTTTTTTGTGGTGAGCGGTTATGACTTGGTTTTCCTTTATTTTGTTTTGGAATTTTTAAATACGATATGTGTGTCATGCGTTTATCTATACTCTCTTTATGTAACTTTTTTTCTCATCTCACTCACTTGTATATAAAACGAGTATTCTTTGATGTAATATAATGTAATGAAGAGGAAAAGACAAGATCAAAGGAGGACAACCATGGAGTTCTAGATTGGAGAAACATAGATCGGTATTATGTTTAGCTTATGTTCTCTCGTTGACTTGAGGGAACAATTACGTTAGAGTTCATAAATGTATAATTTTATATGTATGTTAATGCATGTGAATGTATGTTGATGCATGTAAGAGATGATTTATATGACAAATAAGCCGGTGAGATCAAATTAATTACAAATTTCCTCAAAATAAATTATAAATTTATGCTTTCCAAAATTTAGCACTCATCGAAACTAGTATCGAATAATGTATATTTCACCTAATGTGAGATGCATGTTCTATATTAGTAAGGTGTGGTGAGATAAATGTAATATCCAAAATTCTAAAACATTGGATCTTACTTAACTAAACTATTTATAATAAGATTATATATGTTTAGAAGTAAGAGGGAACCATTCATGTGAAAGATTAGAATAAGAAATTATTCACCCAACTAAAAATATATCAAGAGTTTCATTAGATACAATTAGAAGAAATCCCTACCTAAATCACTGAGTTTTGTATAATTGTTCTAATACTGACTTAAAGCAGAGCGAAATATAGATCTTGATCCATTAGAGAATCTTCAAATAGGATTTTCTAAATCAAATGGTGAGAGTAGTTGGTTTGAGTAAAATAGTGGGATCATATTTAATTAAAGGTCTAGTTGAATATATTTTAATGATATTTATATCTTCATATTTTTATGCAGATTACCATGTCAACAAACACATCTAACAACATTTTTCGATCGATCCTTGACAAGGAAAATTTGTCTGGGACAAATTTTCTAGATTGACACTGAAACTTGAGGATTATCCTCAAACATGAGAAAAAATTACATGTCTTAGAGACACCTGTTCCTGAAAAATAGTCTCTTAATTCCTCTCAGAAGGCTGAAAGAGATGCTTATAAGAAGCACGACGATGATGCCAATGAAATTGTTTGTCTGACACTAGCTATCGTGAATTATGAATTGCAAAAACAACATAAGAACATTGCATCGTTTGATATGAGCGAATACCTAAAGATTATCTATCAAGATAAGGATGAGCATGAGAGGTTTGATGTTTTTAAATCCCTTTTTTGAGGCTGGATGGATGGGAAAACCCTTGTAGATCCCTATGTACTCAAGATGATTAGGTATGTGGAAAACCTTAAAATGTTGGATTTTCCCCTGGGAAAAGAGCTTGCGACTGATTTGATCTTGCAATCGTTGTAGGAGAGTTTTAGTCGGGTACTCCTTAGTTTCAATATGAATAATATGGACAAAACTCTTCTAGAGTTGCTAGGCATGTAGAGAACTGGTGACAGAAAATCTAAAATCAAAAGGTAAGGTCACTCTCATGGTAAAATGGAAAGAATCAAAATAAAAGTCCTAAAAAGCATGGTAGTAAAGGGGACGACAAGGAAGTTTCCAGACCCAAACTTGTTGCTCATGCTTTGAAGTCTAGTAGAGGTATAACTATGGAGAGAACTTGCTTTTACTGCGGTAAAAATGGAAACAAGAAGAGAAACTGCCCAAAGTACGTTGAAGATAAGAAGAACTGAGTAGAGACTCTCACTTCATGTATTTTTGTTATAGAAATAAATTTATTTACTTTTGCATCATGGATATTGGATACCGAACATGGTTATCACATTTGTACTAATTTGCTTGGGCAAAAAAGGGGTAGAGAATTGGAAAAAGGTGAAGTTTATCTACGAGTAGGAAATGGAGCAAAGATCGTTGCTTTAGCCGTAGGAACTTATGTATTACTTTAACAACACATGAAGTAAACTTATTCTGGACGAAAGAGCTCAGATGGACAAGAATGAAGTGTTTGAATTTTGAGATTGAATTTGCTAAAGTTTAACTACGATTTTAACTACATATTAACTACGGATTTTTATGAGTTCAAGTATGATATTGATCTTAATCATGTAGCATCTCATATCAACATCTTTTCCACACTGACATTGTTATGTGTACACACAATCATCAAAATGTTTCCAATACCACACCACATTAGTTTAGGTTAATAGACGCGGACAGTAATGACCAAAAATGTGGGCGAAAAACATTGGAAGGACCATTATTAGATGAATTTTTTTAAAGAATTAATATTATATTAAAATATATTTTTAAGAATCCTAGACATATTTAACCCTTAATACAATTGAGTTACAATAGTTTTTTCTTATTGGAAAAAATACAGAGAATACAATAGCACTAAGATATATATAATAAGGTTAACATTTGAACATATGATCAAATATGTTTTACTGTAGAATATTATTTGAATTTAAAAATTAAGTATCTAGAACTTTCAATAAGTGGAAACAAAATTATAATTTCATTATATTTTTAAAAATAAATGTAAAAATATTTATATAAGGGAAATGTAATTTGAATATTGAGTAAAATTTTATATTTTCAAATATAATTAAATATATTAAGAATTTTACTAATATTAATTTATTTTGAATATATATATATATATATATATATATATATATATATATAGAGAGAGAGAGAGAGATAGATAAATAAAAACAGTTAATATTATTGATATTAACAATTTTTTAGTATTTTTGATACTTTTATTGACTATGTTATTTGTTCTCTTTCATTCCTTTATATTATTTAAAAAATTCAAATTTTATATTAAACAGGTATAAAATTCAAATTTTATATTAAACAGGTATAAAATGTTATATGTAGCTTAAAGTTTGTGTGTCCATCTTTTATAACTAAAATTAAATCTTGTACAGGGATATAAAATAATATTTCATTTAATAAGAAAAAAATTACTTTTTAAATTTATTAAATAATCAATAAATATGATTAAATACAATGTTTAACCAATGAATATAGAATAATAAATTTTGACAAAGAGTAAAGTATTTATACAATATTGTGTATTTTTTACAAAAATAATCCACTTTTTTAAGGAAATTTCTAAAATACCCCTGATTTCAAAAAAAATCTCAAACTACCCCACTTTTAGGAGGAGTCACCAATTCAATTGGCGCCTCCTCTTAAATACTTGAATGGAGGCGCCAATTGGATTGGCTAGGGCAGGTGCCCTAACCAATTGGGATTGACGCCTTTGTGTAGTACTTAAGAGGAGGCGCCAATTCAATTGGAGCCTCAGTGTAAAATGATATTTTTTTGGTAAATGGTATACGTGATAGATATATTTGATATAGGACCAATTGATATTAATAAAATTTGTCGTTTACACAAAGAAACCTAATGGTGATGATCGGGATCACCTAACCGACCTCCGGTCCCACATTCTCTAGCTACCCTAACCCGTGGCCCTAACCCACGCTGATGATTCGGTACTAGTGGTTGAGCATCTGAGGGGCCAAGAGCGTCACTTCCAACTACAGGAGAATGCCTGTTGAGGTAGTCAGACAAGTCAGCATAGTCTTCAGTATGCATCGATGGTGTATCGCCGTAGTTGAGCTCATGACCCATGCTAGAGAAGTTGTGTTGTGGTTGACTCATTGATGGGCGACCGGGACGGTTGAAGGGAGACATGAGTGTGAACGATGCGTCGAGGAAATGTTGGAAAGGTTGTTGGGGTGTTTGGTAAAGATAGGGTTGTTGGATGTTTTGGTTTTGTGAGGTTTGGGCTTCTTGGCTATGGTAGGAGGAGGGGCGGTTGGTGTTGAATGATCGTTGGGTGCTCTGGATTAGCCGACTTTGGTAGGGTGATGGGGTAGGTGCGAAATAATGTTGAGTCTCAGATTGATGTTCAATTTGTTGGTGGTGGTATGGGGTATTCTCTTGGTATTGGGGTTGGGTGTATGATATGTTTTGGTTGTATGTTTGTATGTTAGTTGAACGGAATGTTTGACGGACAGGGGGTTGTATGTATCTAGTCTGACACTGTTGTTGGGGGTTTGATGTTGAGGTGTCAGGTGTGTAAGTCATATGGCGTGGGTCGTACAAGTACATATCCTCGGAGATGAACTGAAAACCAATCGATCTGTACCAAGCCATATAAGTACGACTTGGTTTTTCTTCAGTTGGCATGACTGCATCAGTTAACACATGGTCATGACGGTGCTTCCATTTACGACACTCCGATCTTGCGAAGCTTTTCCATGGATTGAAGTTCCATTTGTCGTTAACTTTGCGCAGATGCCATTTTCCTAGGCTAGCTGGGGGAGTTCAACATAAGGTTGAATCATCGGGTCCATATGGACATATTTGTGGACCCGAGTCCGGAACCTTGATACATCCTATAAAACAAATAACAAAAAACTTGACTAAGTTGGTATGTTAAAATAAAAGGGGGTTGGTGAAGATGAAAGATAAAAAGTTAACAAAAGAAAAAACTTACATATGTTGCGATGTTTGCAACCGTTCCACTATGTGATTCGCCCATTGTGAGGATAGACATTTTGTCGGGGGGTTGGTGTAGATGAAACTACAAGAAGTTGTTGCAGATGAAATTGTAGAAGAAGTATTGTAGAAGAAGTAGTGAGAGTGATGGTATGGAAGAAGTGTTGATGGAGTGGGTGTACTTATAGGCAAATGGATGGGAGTATGAAAAGTTGTGCTTGCATGGTGTCTCCAATTGAATTGGAGACCATGTACAACCTTTAAGAGGGGTCTCCATTACAATTGGCGCCTTCATAGGGACATGCATGCAAGACCTAGGTCTGATTGCTTGATTTTGAGGTCTGAATGCATGCTTTGACAAGGTGTCTTCACTTGAATTGGCGCCCATGTGCAAGGAATGAGTGGGGGCGCCAATTCATTTGGAGTGTGTGTCTGCATGTCTGACACGTGGTTGTCCTCTCTCTTGCATGATTAACATGTCACTTCTTAGTAGCTTGCATGGTTGATACATCATTTCGGAGTAGCTCGCATGTGCGACACGTCACTTCGGAGTAGCTTGCATATGCGACACGTCACTTCGAACTAGCTAGCATGTGAGACACTTCACTCCTCTATTTAAGTGTCTTACTATCAACATCCAAGACACTTCACTCATATTCATCTGCAGTAAGAAAATAGTTTTCATCTGCACAATGTCATCTTCATCATTATACAGTGTCAACGTTCACTGTAACGGTGAAACATACGAGTCTGAGCTATATGGTTTTTGTTTTCGAAACACTGATACCATTAGACTCACGATCAATAGAAATGCAACCTTCTTGCATTTGAAAAAAAGAATACAATCATGTATAGGAAATGGTATTGTGTCAAAGATCACGTATCAAAATCCAATATTTTTTTTAGAATAGTCAATGCAAGTTTTTCCCCCTTAAGGTACGAGACGATGAAGATGTTGAATACATGTTTGTTAGTCATGAACATCCAGGCTGCAACTATATTGAGTTTACATTACTCTTCAACCATGTATATCATCTCAACAGTCTCAAATAACCAGTCAGGATGAATCTGGTGAATTTGATCCACAATGGTCAGATGACGTCATCCCAAAAGCAGAAGCATAAGTGGAAGTCGTTGATGAAGAAGAAGAGGAGACTGAGATACAGGTTGATCACATGCTGAACAACGACATTGAAGATGATGATCAACCACCACTAATACCTCCTACTCATGTCTACAATCCGCCTTAACATATGACAAATATGGACCTGCACGACGATGAAACATCCAACAATGTTTTCTATAATCCTTATCCGAGATCAGAAGGCGAATTAAAGGTGGGAGACATGTTTCGTACCAAAGAAGAATGTGTTATGGCTATGAAAAAATTCCACATGAACAACTCTGCTGATTTTACAGTGAAACACACTGATTCTAGAAGGTATGTTATCGAATGTCGTAACATGCTTTGTGAGTTTCGTTTGGCTGCGTCTTACAAAAAGAAAAACGACTCTTGGGAGATCGCTTCAATAGACCCACCTCACAGTTGCATTGCAACTAACGTTGAACAAGATCACCACAAACTAAGCGCATTGTTGATATGTCAAGACATTCTGCCGTTGGTTAATAAAGACCCATCCGTGAAGGTGAGTATAATTATATCCCATATCAGAACAACATATAATTATACTCCATCTTACAAGAAAGCCTGGATTGCAAGGACAAAGGCTGTTGAACAAGTTTTCGGCAACTGGGAGGATTCATACAAGGAATTGCCACGGTTTTTATGGGCACTAAAAACATATGTCCCAAGAATTGTGGCAATTATGGAGACATTGCCAGCGATGATGCCAGACGGACCCTGTGCTACAGGAAATATAATCTTTCACTGTCTCTTTTGGGCATTTGATCCATGCATCAAAGGTTTCGCATTCTGCAAACCTATTATTCAAATTGATGGCACTTGGTTATACGACAAATACAAGGGTACTTTGCTCATGGCGGTTGCACAAGACGACAACAACAATGTATTTCCCATTGCCTTTGCTCTTGTTAAAGGTGAAACGGCTGGTGGATGAGGTTTCTTTCTTCGACATCTCAGAACGCATGTGGCACCACAAGCCAATCTCTGTTTGATTTCTGATAGACATGCTGCCATTGAGAGTGCCTACAACAACCATGACAATGGATGGCATGATCCTCCTTCTACCCATGTCTATTGCATCAGACACATTGCACAAAACTTCATGCGTGCTATAAAAGATAAGAATCTTCGCAAGAAGGTGGTGAATGTTGGGTATGCTCTAACTCAGTCGTCTTTTCAATATTATCATGATGAAATTAGACTCTCTAATGAAGACGCATGGAGGTGGCTAAATAACATACCAGTAGAGCAGTGGACAAGGGCATTTGACGGAGGTTGTCAATGGGGCCACATGACAACAAACCTTGTGGAATGCATAAATGGGGTATTCAAAGGAATTCGAAATCTGCCGATAACCGCCTTGGTAAGATTGACCTATTATAGGTTGACTTCTACGTTCGCAACCAGAGGTGAAAGATGGAGTGCGGTGTTAATGTTTGGGCAAGTATTCAGTGAGTGTTGCATGAAGGTCATGAAAGAGGAGAGCATCAAAGCTAGCACACACGCTGTAACAGTCTTTGACCGTCATAGGCAAAATTTCAGCGTCCAGAAAACAATGGATCACAACGAGGGGAGACCAAATTTAGCCTATGTTGTTAGACTAAACAGAAGTTGGTGCGATTGTGGAAAATTCCAGGCCTTCCGCATTCCTTTCTCCCATGTCATTGCAGCATGCACTTATACTCGTCAAGACGCTTACAACCATTTATCTGATGTGTACAAGACCATCACCGTCATGAATGTATATACTCAAAGCTTCTCGGTACTACCAATGGAGGAATACTGACCTCCATATGAAGGTTATATAGTTTGGCACAACGACGAGATGCGTAGAAAGAAAAAAGGAAGGCCAAACAGCACACGTATCAGGACAAAGATGGATTCCATGGATAAAATGATAAGATTATGTAGTATATGTTGTCAACCAGGACACAACAAGAACAACTGTCCCAATCGAGGAGCATCATCTGGGTCTTAAGCTTTTTGTAACATTGTATTTATGTAACCTTCAATCATTATATATCATTAAGTTTTTGTTACAACGAGTTTCACAACAAACATCAGTACAAAATAAGCTATCTGAAAACAGAAATATTTCTAACTGATTACAACAATCAAATTGATGTCATCTCGACCGAACATCATTTCCCTAGCATCCTTATCAGTCTTCATTCGCACCCAACCAAAGATATTGTCGAGTCTCTCAATACTTTTAATTTTGTTCCCTTCTGGTATTTTCCCATCTAACCAACGAACCAACTCCCTCTTCAGTTGATCGAACGTAGTGATGTTTCAGAACAACATCAGCATCTGAGATTTGTCTCTCGCATAAATCACCTTTCCGTATCGGCGACGAACACCAAACATGATTTCCAAATGATTAATTGAGATGCGGAACAATGACTCACACAACGCATCTATTTATAACACAAAAATTGTATTTTACACTGAGGCGCCAATCCAATTGACTAGGACACCTGTCCTAGCCAATCCAATTGGCGTCTGCATTCAATTTTTAAGAGGAGTCGCCAATTCAATTGGCTGAATTGGTGACTCCTCCTAAAAGTGGGGTAGTTTGAGAATTCTTTTGAAACCAGGGATATTTTAGGAATTTTCTTGAAAAAGTGGGTAGAAAATTCCAATATTGTTATTAAACGAACCAAACAAATTTTTAAAATAAAATAAAAAATAAAGTTTTCAATTGTTATCGACCAATATACATGCATAATGAAAAGAATTTTAGTTTCATAAAAATATTTTTTTTTACAAATTACATTTTATTACTTCTCATCATTTAAATATCGATGACAGGGTTTTAAGAATTAGCATTATACATATGTATTGTATTAATTAATTTCATAAACGTGTAAAATAAATTTATTTTATCAAAGCAAAATATATTATTTTATTAAAAATATTAAAATTAAACTGCAATTTAAATTATATCTAAAACCTAATTGCAAAAATGACGTGTTAGAAAAAATCTTATGAATACTTACTATGTATTAAACTCTATTTATAGTTAATCTATCTGTGTTTTGTTAATTAGGTAGTTATGTCGTTTGTCAGTTTGTTATTTAATTATCATTGAATTTTTATTGTGTATAAATATTACACATGTACATTGTGTTTGATTAAATATATACTTTCAATGAATATTTGTAAGAAATTATTCAATTTATTCCTTTATGTCTTCTAGTTTTTAATATTTAATATGTTATCATAATTAACATTTTCTTCTTTACCCTTTTTCTTTCTTTCTTTCTTTTCTTTCCTTCTTCATCACAACTCTAATCTCAAAACTTCCTTCTCCATACGACTTCCTATAAAATTCTTCCTAATCCTTTCAACAAACTTCTTTCTTTCTCCTACTCATCAATAGCGGAAAACACCTACACTAATTTTTCTATCAATCTCTCAAATCCCTATGTTGATCCTAATGAAACCCCCTATTATCCTTGTTATTCCACTCCTTGAAAATCATAACTACATTCCTATTCCTTAGTTAAGGGTCATGAAAGTCACACTCATATCGAATAATAAACTCTACTTCATCGATTAAACCTTCCCTCAACAATATCCGACGTATTCTTTATGTGATCTTTGGATCCGATGCAACAACATGATACTTTATTTGCCACAATGTTCTATTTTTATAACCATTTTTCAATATATGTTTGGATAATTGTGGCGGTAAATTCATGATCATTGAGCTATTGGTTAACTCAACGTCAATAAAACCAGAGTCGTCGCCGCGCTTTTATT
The DNA here is from genome assembly GCF_024323335.1 of Lathyrus oleraceus. Classification (NCBI taxonomy): domain Eukaryota; kingdom Viridiplantae; phylum Streptophyta; class Magnoliopsida; order Fabales; family Fabaceae; genus Lathyrus; species Lathyrus oleraceus. The sequence goes on along the minus strand of NC_066579.1, from coordinate 166,890,910 downwards.
ATTTCCAAAGGAAAAGAAAAAAGTACGAACAAAACCCAAAGATAAAAAGTTTTCAAATCAAAACTAATAAAATTTCAGAGATTACAGATAAGGGGTTGGTTACACAGAGGGAATGTATTAACACCTAAAACATCCTAGGTACTCATAGGGAGTCCTTTTTGTGTGCAAGTGTTTTAGTTAAAAATGATGTTTGTTAAAATTTAGAATGGGGGATGAGAAAAAGAATTCATTTATTATATTTTTGTATTTGACAAGACCTTCGGTCTTATGCCTACATACTAACATAAAAATGAGGGATCAAAATCTCGTAGTTCGTGGTAAAAATTTCAAAGGTTGGTGGATTTATTTTAACAAAATTTAAAAAATATTTTATTATCAATGGGAGAATATGATTAAGTTTATTCACAAGTTTGATTAAGAAAATATTTTGAAAATCAATGGCATAAGGCCAAAGTTTCTACTCATTAAAACAAGTCTTAGTTGAAAACACAAACAAAGAAAGTTTTAAAATGAGGGAGAGATTTTGAAATTTAAGAAAGAAAGGAGGAGATGAAGGGACTATCCTAAACAAGATTTAAAAGTTTAGGGTTGAAAAGATCTAATCAATGGGATGCAATCCACAAGACAACAATGTCAGATAGAAACCCATTTCCTTCGGACTATTGAGCAAGCAATAAGCATAAGCATCAAGCAATTAATATGAGGACCAAAGGCATCAAATCAAGATAGCCAGAATCCAAGCAAGCACTCCAAAAGCAAGCAGTGTTCAGTGTCTTCTAATGTATCAAATGAAATATTCCTTGTGGAAAACTCATAGAAACAATCATCAGATATAAACAATAGGATCAAGATAACAACTTAAGCACAAAGACAAAGTAACAGATAAACCAATTGAACTCTCAAAGCTTGTATCAGATGAATGACATTGGCCAAGATAACTGAGTCCTAAATAATGGCATTGGCCAAGTCCTTCTAAGCATAGGGATGTTGCCTACTCTTGGTCCAGAATTTCAGATCAAGTGAAGGACAGAGGTCCAACAGTCTACTAACATATTTTTTTAGGGTTTTTCTTGTTATTAGATATTTTAAGGTCCTAAGACCACAAACAAAACAAAATCACAAGCACACAATATATACAAGCACAAGATATGGCTTAAGTGGGCAAAGTGAAGATGACTGAAACATAAACAAGTTGCATGAAATGTAAATGGCAATGAATGATAAAGGTACTAAAATTTAAATTGCATTAAGTAAATGGTATTGAAAGTAAAGAAATACAAAAGAGATGTTAGTCAAATGTTAGTGGAGGAAACAATTGTTTAAGTCATTCTTTGGAGAATACTCAACAATCCACTCATAAGCATGAAGACATGAACGAAGACACCATCCATGAGAATGGCTTCAACTTGGATAAATCAACAAGTATTCCACTAGCTCTCACAAATGGAAAAAAGGCTAAGTCACTACAACAAACAAGACCTTAGACAACGCTTTTTTTAGCCTTAGACAGCGCTTTAAAGCGCTGTCTAAACCTCCGCTGCTAAAGGTTTAGACAGCGCTTTTTTAAATCTTCAAAGCGCTGTCTAAGCCCCCCCCCCTTAGACAGCGCTTTGGCCAAAAGCGCTTTATAAGACCCTCTTATTTTAAATTTTTTAGGTATACCTTAGACAACGCTTTTGAAAAGCGCTGTCTAAGCCCCACCCCCTTAGACAGCGCTTTGGCCAAAAGCGCTTTCTAAGACCCTCCTATTTTAATTTTTTTAGGTATACCTTAGACAGCGCTTTTCAAAAAGCGCTGTCTAAGCCCCCCCCCCCCCCCCCCCCCCCCCCCCCTTAGATTAAAGTTTATCCTATGTAAGCTTTTCTAAAAAGCGCTTTCTAAAAAATATGTGCATCATTCACAACAGAATAGGAACCTTAGCAGAAGGTAATGCTCCATATAGCTTGTCTGTATTCCATGGAGAAATTTGTTTTTGTACATAGTTAGAGAGTATTATGCGGCTTTAAAAAAATAGAAAATGTAACACATGATAGGAAATAATTGTAGACAGTTGTTGAATAGAAAAATAGATTATTAAATTAGATAAAGTGTATAGAGTCTATCATAGATATGGATATAATTAGCTCAATATTGTGTCAGCTACTGAAAATATTGAACAAAGTTTCATTTATGTCATAATCCCTAAAAACATAAAAGGCATAAATATGTATTCATCAACATTCACCAAGAATCCATATATTAAAAGTTAGAACCAAAACAAAAGCTCATCTATTTCACTTCTAAAATAATTCCTAGAAAGCTCTCTGACTTGATTACCAAATTCACAATTTTCATATAACAGACTACCTACTAGCTATATGTTGGTGTTTTTCATTTCACACAAAATAAATGGATTCCACACAAAATCAATTTGATTTGTATATTTAGGCTTTAGAGAAATGTTAGCTTAAGGATATAATCAGCAATCTACCAAATCTCTTGAACTCTAGGAAACCCCGATACTCCAAAATAGTCAAAGTATCGGTGTCTAACACATATCTGACACCATAAACCTGTCCGATACAGAAAACTATATATCATGTTTGATTATAGCACACATTTTCAGAACTGTTAGACAAAAACGCACTCAATCATAATAACATATCCTGTGAAATTAGTGGTCTAAACTTTGTGCCTATATACTATTTAAGACTACATGCACAACAAAAACTTTTGTGTTTCTCCCAGCTAATTCATTCATGGAAAATATACTGCTATCATAAAGTAATCCTCACATTATACATCAGTAATAACAATTACAATTTTTTGTCAAGAGAAAGGACTTAGTTCCAAGGAACTCATTTCATATCAATTTATTCAATCTAATGTGACTCACTTACAAGGCAAAACATAACAAATATGAATAAATTAGACAATTTAGAGAGGACTGCAAAACGCATCTACTCATATATGAGGAAATAACATAGATTAAACTTACAATATGAATGTATAATGATGGCGAGATAGGAGCACGAGACAAAGATGAACGGCAATGAGAGAGTATGGACTGAAAATGAAAACTAGTGTTAAAGAAATGATAAGTGTGAAACATTTGTAGAATGAGGAAGGAACGAAAAGATTAAACTTACAATATGAATGTCTAATGGCGGCAAGACAGGAGCCGGAGAGAAAGATGAACGGAGGTGAGAGAGTATGCGCTGAAAATGAAAACTAGTGTTAAAGAAATGATAGGTGTCAAATGCACACGCAAAACAGTTACAAGATTAAAATTGTTAATTTGTAGTAATTAAGTAGCCTAGCTAACTATTCCAATTCAGATGATATGTGACAACAGTTACTAGATAAAAAAACTCATCTACTCCTATAACTTGTTCAACAAGTTCTCTAACCAAGACAAGTCACCACTTCATTTATACACACAAGTTATCTTGCAACATTATATACTAAAATCATATAGCAAAAAAGTTGTATACTCCTTAAAAAACACATACACATATTTTAATTGAATACATACTAACTGTATAATAGACATCCCAAAGTATCTAATATATCAAACTGCACCTAAAAGCAAAATATCTTTCTATTAATTCTACTTAACTCTTCAAGCTAGATAAGTAAGATAACTGTTAGAATTAAGTTGTTACATTGCACTTGGAGAAATTTAGACAACTCAATCTTTTCAATAAATTATATATTAATAGGTGAAAGTCATGTTGATCTCATTCAAATAAGAAGTTATCTCATTCATTTCATTATAATATTATTTGGGGAATGTATACAAATTATGAATCAATATCTTAAAGTGCCATAGCACGTTAAATGCCAACACAATAAACATACTTAACAAACAAACTTACACCTGGTCTCTTCCAACACCAACCGAAACATGCAATCTATCAATCATTCTTACATCTTTCAAATTAACTTTTTATTTATTGAAAAATCCAAAAAGCAATTTATTAATTAAGGCACAAGATGTGCAACCAGGACACCACAGACATCACAAAGAAACTAGTACAAGAACCAACAAATATGCTTCTATACCAGATACAACCAAATTAACAAAATAACACACTACCATAAATATAACTCATCTACCACCTCCTATTACAAACTTGAGGAAAATAAGCCAGCATTCAGTATTCATTCACCTCTGCCGACGCAGCAAAGATGAGAAAAGATACACTCTAAACGCCTTAGACCAACCAACAATTTTTCAATGAACCAAGTGCCAAGCCAATAATAAAATGTGCCTCAGAGCTAGACTCAAAAACACGGTCCCAAAACCGGAGCGCCAACATAACAACCCTGCAAACCCTCTACAAGTTGTCAACTCATAAACGGTCGAATATCACGCCTCGCTGCACTGACAGGTTAGAGCTACACTAATGACAGCAAAAGCCAACAGGACCCTAATACAAGTCGGTTATACACCTCCAAAACTAAACTTTCTGCAGAACACACAGACCCAGAAATACAAACCAGAATGACATAATCAATCAAAAGACAACAGCCTGACATCATCGTAACAGCTGAAACCATAGGGGAAGCATTTGACTACAACTTAGCAACATTAACTAAAATACAACATTGCAGACTTGAAGAGATTATTATCCAAATCATTAGTTGAGCTTATTGGTTATTCAAAAGCCTAAGTATTGCTCCCCTGTTATCCCAAGTTCACATAACGTAATAGAAAAAATATATTTCCTTCATGATTTACACAAACAATAAAGTAGTTGTGATTCAGATTTCATGCATCTCTATATGTTAAACAATAAACCCTAAAGTTGAGTCAACAAGCCCAACTGTGACTCCCACAACACCAACTACTAGAAATCTTAAACCCTAAAAAATAAAAAATTCAAAGTAACATAGTTTCAATTTATGATGTGATTCCAACAATCATTAGTGAGAAAAATACAATAAAAAATTAAACCCTAGCAAGAAAGCAGTCAAGAGAGATGAGAAAAGGGTACAACAGAGGAGCCAAGAGTAAGTTACCAGTGCGAGCTTCAATAACCCCCGTTCATGAGTGACCGTCATGTTCTTTGTTAACCTTCGTTCTCGAGTGACCAGTGTGAAAAAGCTTACATAGGATATACAATCGGTAAGGACAAATCGTACAAACTAGAGAGAATCGGTAAAATTTCAGTGTGAATTTTTATTTCTCATTCAGTTAGGGTTGGAAGAATCGGTAAAAAGCTTACATAGGATATACAATCGGTAAGGACAAATCGTTCGCTGTTAGGGTTCGCTGGAGGGGTTTAATCGCAGGAGGGAAAACAAAAAGAATTGAGAACGAAAATAGAAGTCTGAAATTTAATTTTAATTAGACCTTAGACAACGCTTTTGTGGAAAGCGCTTTCTAAGATAAGCCTTAGACAGCGCTTTCCAAAAGCGCTGTCTAAACCCCCACCTTAGACAGCGCTTTTGGTTTTAATTTGTTTTTTAATTGAAAGACTTTAAACAACGCTTTCTCAAAAGCGCTGACTAAGGTCTATATTTAAAAGCGCTTTCTAAAAGCGTTGTCTAAGGGGGGGTCTTAGACAGCGCTTTCTAAAAGCGCTGTCTAAGACCCCCCTTAGACAGCGTTTTCATTATTTTTTTAGAACATTTTCCGTGTTTTATTTTTATTTTAACCTTAGACAGCGCTTTCTTTTAAAAGCGCTGTCTAAGATGCGCTGTTAAAAAACCTTTTTGGCGTAGTGAGTCTTCACACAATACCATGAGGAATGAGAGACTTACAATCTAACTTACAAAAATGTTATGCCTTTGGGACAAAATTTAGCTCCACGTTAAGCAATCGTAATTGGACTTATGTAAAAGTCACAACTATCTGAGGTCGGGCAATAAAAATATTGGTGTTAATGCATGCTAAAGACATGGTACAATGAACCAAACTCCTAAAACATACCACACACAAAAATAAAATGGGATATACCTATCTCAATCAAGCTCGTGTTGATTCATCTGACAAAAGGTCATTGATGAATCAACTGGTGTAACGGTGCATTCATGACCATCGAACTATGGATAAACCCGACATCAGTTGAAAAATCAGAGTCACCACCACGCCTTATTTGTTTCCAAAGGAAAAGGGAAAAGTACGAACAAAACCCAAAGATAAGAAGTTTTCAAATCAAAACTAATAAAATGCCAGAGATTACAAGTAAGGGGGTTAGTTAGATAAAGGGAAGGTATTAGCACCCAAAGTGTCCTAGGTACTCCTAGGGAGCCCTTTTTTGTGTGCAAGTTTTTTAGTTGCAAAGATGTTTGATAAAAATGGAATGGGGGGGATAAGAAAAGAATTCATTTATTATACTTTTGTGTTTGACAAGACCTTTGGTCTTATGTCTATGTACCAACATAAAAATAAGGGATCAAAACCCTGTAGTTCGGGGTAAAAATTTCAAAGAAATTGGTGGATTGATTTTAACAAAGGTTTAAAAGGAAAAAAGGAACAAAAATGGACAAAAGATTTTAATGAAGTTGTTAAATTTTTTTATCTTTTGAAATTAAAGTCAATATGGTTAAGTTTATTCACAAGTTTGATTAAGAAAAGGTTTGAAAATTCATTGGCACAAGGCCAAAGTTTCTACTCATTTAAACATGTCTAAGTTGAAAACACAATCAAAGAATGTTTTGAAAAAGAGGGAGATATTTTTGAAATTTAAGAAGTGGGAGGAGATGAAAGGATTACACTAAACAAAAATTAAAAGTTAAGAGTTGAAAAGGTCTGACCAATGGGAAGCAATCCACAAGACAAGCATGTCATATAGAAATCCATTTCCTTTGGACTTTTGAGCAAGCAATAAGCATAAGAAACATCCAAACAAATAATAATGAAGATCAAGGCATCAAATAAAGATAGACATTATATCCAAGCAAGCACTCCAATAGCAAGCAGTCTTGAATGTCTTCAAATGTATCAGATGAAATATTTCCTTGGAAAAATCACAGAAACAATCATCAGACATCAATCAGAATAACATCATAACAATTAAGCACATAGAAAAATGTGATATATAAACCAAGGGAAATCTCAAGGCTGGGCTCAGATGAATTAGCATTGTCAAAGATAGCTCAAATCTCAAAATAATGGCATTGGTCAAGTCCTCAAAGCATAGGGAATTTTGCCTACTTCTAAGTCCAAGAGTCCAGATCAAGCTCGGGGTAGAGGTCCAACAGTCACCAACATATTTTTTTAGGGTTTTTGTCGTTACTAAGTATTTTAAAGTCCTGAGACCACAAACAGAACAAAATCACAAACACACAATATATACAAGCACTAATGATATGGCTCAAGCGAGCAAAGTAAAAATGACTGAAGCATAAACATCTTGCATGAAATATAAATGGCAATGAATGATAAAGGTACATGAATTTAAATGGCATTAAGTAAATGACTTGAAAGTAAAGCAATATTTATGAAATGTTAGTCAGATGTTAGTTAACAGTTTAACTGTTTAAGTCATTCTTTGGAGAACACTCAACCATCCATTCACAAGTATGAAGACATGAACCAAGACATCGTCTATGAGAATGGCTCCAACTTGGATAAATCAACAAGTATGTCACTAGCTCTCACAAATGGAAAAAAGGTAAAGTCTTCATACAATGCCATGAAGAACGGGAGACTTACAAGAATGTTATGCCTTTTGGGACATATTTAACTCCATGTTAAGCAATCATAATTTGACGTATGTAGAAGTCATAACTATCTGATATCGGGCAATAATAATATGGGTGTTAATGCATGTTAGAGACATGGTACAAAGAACCAAGCTCCTAAAACATACCACACACAAAAATAAAAATGGAAGGACCTATCTTAGTCAAGCTCATGTTGATTCATCGATGAATCAACTAACATTTAGACATGTGAGAAGTCATTGGTCAATGAATGGATTGGGGAAGAATAGGGATGAAGATGAAGAGGGAAAGGGAAATAGAAACAAAATTGATCACAGGAGGAATTTCATCTGATCAATATTATTCATTTATTTTGAGGGATGAAATGTACATTTCATCAACCCTCTAAATCCAATAGTATTGATCAAATAAAAGTTCAAATCAACCATTACTAAGGCCAAATAGAAAGTCAAATATCACAAAGTCAACCAAATGGCTCAACAAATTTTTTTAAACAATTAAAAATCAAATTTAAAATGAACTAAAATTCATTTTTAAATAGACAAAACCTCAAATCACCAAATAAATGGCCAAGGGATTTATCCTAGATCAAACAAGGTCAAAGGACCTTAGACAAAAAATTTGAGAATTTTTGGAAAGTCATAAGTATTTTAAAATATTTAAAAACAAGTCAAAAATCATTTAATTCACAAAAGATATCAAAATTAATCCAAAAATGATTTTAATTCAAAATATGGAAGAGGAAAATATTTAAAGATTTTTGGTGAAGTCCCATATTTTTTGGATTAAAAATGAATTTAGTATGAATTAAACAAAATAAATGGATTAAACATAAAATCAGAAATAAAATAAAAATAAGAAAAAACAAGGGCCATCAGATTTCCCTCATTAATTGAGGTGGAAGATCTGATGGCCACACGTGTGCAGTCCATGGTGGACTCTGGTCAACCCGCTGCAAAGTGAGTCATTCAAACCAAGGGCCAGAATTATAACATTGAAGCGTGATCAAAGGGATGTGAGGGTGCCAACATACCACCGGAGTTAGGGCTCCGGTCATCTTCTTAGGTGGACCTCATTGGACTAGTCCACCATCAACCTTCACCAAAATTAAAAGTGCATATACTATTTTGAAGAGAAAAATGTCAGGAGTTCAAATATGCCCTCAAAATTCTCCAATTCTCACTATATTGAATGATATGTGGAATTGAAAATTGAGGAGTATGAACTGAGTTGCTTCGATTTAACCTCAAAGCAACTCAATCTTGTTGCCTACATTGGTAGGCCTTCATGAAGGAGAATAGCGATCCAAAACACAACGGAAATTAAAAATTTCTCCTTTAGTGATCCTTACGAATGAGCATGATCGGTGATAGAATTGTTACCTCTTGTGGCGATTGAAACCTTTGATGCAGATCTAAGGAGTGGTCATGAACGTTGAATGATGACAACGCCTCTACTCAGTCCACACCAATGGATTCCTTCAATCTCAGTGTTAGCTGCTACGAATGAAGGATTTGAGTGTGAGAGAGAGAGAGAAACGAAATTTCATCTGCATAAATGCTTATGCACAAGGGTTCTATTTATAGAACCACTTGTGTGGTCTCTAAGCTAAAAAGTCCACTTAAGTGTATGTGGCTCATATCTTATGATATACCAAAATCACTTAAGCACGTGGTATCTTACCATATTTCATATTCTACTTGAGTGCACCGTATCTTATGATGTTTTACAATTCACTTAAGTGCACCGTACCTTACGGTGTTCCTTATTTACTCTATCTCTCATCAATCCTTCATTTTGTGTGTGACCCTATAGGTTCTCGCGACATTGGTAATTATATTAAATCACGTATTTAACATAATAAACAGTGAGCGGTATCTAGCAATACATCACTGCTACCCAAGACACGAAAATGTCATATGATATGACAAATCATTTTGTAATAATACTTATGTGTACAATCACCCTTTTTCCCTTATGTCTATATTGAACACAAGGCATAGACCGTGTGATCCTTGTCCAGTTTAATATTGGGCCCTTAGACATTTATCCTTTTACGCAGGATGGGCAATTCCATCTAGGTCACTCATGTCCCTCAGCATGCTTCGTGGAGTACCCATAACTGTCTTTATGGTCATCCAGTTACGGACAATGTTTGATCAGCAATAAGGCACTTGACTCTACATCTAGGGTCCATAGTGGTTTCAGGTCAAAGGGTGGTATACATCACTACCACCATGAGAATAACTTATGACACTTTGCATAACATTCTATATAGTATTCTCATAGCAGGTCAATCCAGTATAAATATTACTCTTAATATTCATACCTATGTTTAAGACTTGACAACTCCTTATCCATGATCCATGAGATGTGATCATCAGTCTATATACATAATAGTCTTAATGCTTTAAGGTTATCCCACTTTACAACAAAGCTTAGCTACATATACTTTAAGAATAATGTCCTTATGCTTAATGGAATCTCGTGATTAAGTCACACTTGATACATTAAACATACTAGCTATTCTAGGGACTTTATTAAACATACATAATAAAGAAAAATCCTTTTATTATTAATAAATAATTCGACACAAGTACCAAAATTATTGGCCTTTAGGACTTACACCAACAATCTTCCACTAGCACTAGAGCTAATCAGCCATACCCCTAATGCCCATAGATCTAGTATGACCATCATGCTTCTGTTGCGCAAGAGGCTTTGTCAATGGGTCAACAATATTGTCAAGTGTAGGCATTCTACATATTTTCACATCTCCTCTATCTATTATCTCTCGAATGAGGTGATAACGCCTAAGTATGTGTTTGGATCGTTGGTGAGATCTAGGCTCCTTAGCTTGTGCGATAGCACCATTGTTATCACAATAGAGATCAATGGGATCCACAATACTAGGAGTTATTCCAAGTTCACTAATGAACTTTTTGATCCAAACAACTTCCTTTGCTGCACTTGAGGCAGCAATATACTCGGCCTCAGTTGTAGAATCAGCAACTGTATCTTGCTTTGAACTTTTCCATCTCACAATGCCACCGTTTAAGCAAAACACATAACCAGATTGTGATCTAAAGTCATCCTTATCTGTATGGAAGCTAGCATTGGTGTATCCAATTACAGCAAGCTCTTCCTGACCTCCATATATCAAGAATGAGTCCTTAGTCCTTCTCAAATACTTAAGGATATTCTTGACAGCTACCCAATTAGCATCACCAGGATCAGATTGGTACCTACTCGTTACACTTAAAGCATACGAGTCATCTGGTCGAGTACATAACATGGCATACATGATAGATCCTATTGCAGATGCATATGGAATCTTATTCATGTGATCCCTTTTTTCCTTAGTTGAAGGGGATTGTGTTTTTGATAGACACAGGCCATGTTGCATAGGTATGAATCCTTTCTTGGAATCATGCATATTAAAGCGTCTCAACACTTTGTCTATGTATGTACTCTGACTTAGGCCAAGCAGTTTTAATGATCTATCTCTATAGATTCTGATTCCTAATATATAGTCTGCTTCACCTAGGTCCTTCATAGAAAAGCATTTCCCCAACCAAGACTTTACTTGTTGCAGGGTAGGACATCGTTTCCAATGAGTAATATGTCATCTACATATAATACCAGGAAAATGATCATGCTCCCACTAACCTTCTTGTAGACACAAGGCTCATATTCATTCTTGATGAATCCATATCGTTTTACTATTTCATCAAAACGAAGATTCCAGCTTTTGGAAGCTTGTTTCAATCCATAGATTGATCTTTGTAACTTATATATCTTTTGGGCTTCTTCTGGTATGTCAAATCCTTCAGGTTGTGTCATGTACTCATCCTCAAGAAGATTCCCATTAAGGAAAGCAATTTTGATATCCATCTGCCATATTTCATAATCATGATATGCAGCGATAGCAAGTAAAATCCAAACAGATTTAAGCATTGCAACTGGTGAAAAGGCTTCACCATAGTCAACCCCATGCGTATGCCAGGCTACGACTTAAAACTGCTGGAGACACAAAGGGATTTGCATGAAAATAAATCAAAGGAAAAAATTGGACTAGAGGAAAATCTGCATGTATCGGGATAACACCAACACAACAAGGAACAACTGCTGGGGAAATGCGTAAATTAGAACAAAGATGAAATACCCACACACCAAAAGGAAATTTGATTTCACAAAGAAATATGAATCCAAACTCAACTGGAGAAGAAGAAAAAGCTTCAACAGAGGAGTAAAAGAGATATATTATCTACCACCTGTTGTTGGGTAGGAAGATAATACACTCGGGCAGAGGGACATCCGTTACCGGTTAGGGTAAACATATCAAGGATGACTCGCTGAGGAAAATGAGGAATATTCATTACCAGTTACTGGGTAAGAATAACCTACTGGGGAAAGAGAAACAATAGGATTTACAACTACCGGTTATTGGATAGAAGACCAAAGAGAGAATATTTGTCATTGGTTAAAATGAACATATCAAGGATAGACTCAAAGGGAAGAATATCTGTCATTGGTTAAGGTGAACATATCAAGGATAGATTTCCAGGAAAAATAGGAATTACAACTACCGGTTACTAGGTAGAAGACCAAGGAGAGAATATCTGTAACCAGTTAAAGTGAACATCAAGGATAAACTCAAAGGAAGAGTCACCAACTACCGATTAGGGCAGCTTAACAAAGGTGATCATCCTTAAAACATATAGGATTTATATCTATCATTTACTAGGTAGAATACTGAACATGAAGAATATTCGTCACCGGCTAAGTGAACATATCAAGGATAGACTTACTGGGAAAGAAGGATTTACAACTACCAATTACTGGGTAGGAGACCAAAGAGAGAATATTCGTCACCGTTAAAGTGAACATATCAAGGATAAAATCAAAAGGAAGAATATCTGTCATCGGTTAAGATGAACATATTAAGGATAGACTGCCTGGGGGAAAGAAAAAACGAATCCGCTGAAAAAAAGCAGAGAAGTAAATTACCTTTTACCGATTACTGGGTAAATTAACACAGGTAAAGTACTCAACATTAAGAAGGATATTACCAGTTACTAGATAATAAACTCTTGGAGACCAAAATATCTATCTAGGTAAGAAATGGGAAGAAACGGTCAAACAAGACTCAACCAAATGAGGACATAACTCAATGGGAGTGGTTCCATCCAGATAATGAACTAGGGAGGAAACATAAATAACAATCATCCATGAGGAAATAACTCAGTGGGGAAGAAGAAAGGATAAACTCTTTCTGCTTAAGGGGCTCACACTCTACATTGAAGGAGGACAGACACACCAAACCTTCAAGGGAAAATGATGTTACCAAAGCAGAGGATCATAAAAATTGGTCGAATGTGTAAAATGCACAATGAAATATATGATGTTATGTTTATGCATGTATTTGCATGAGTATGTATATAATTATGCTGACTAATGAGCACAGAGAATACAAACATGAAGATTTGAATCATCACAACTAGATACTCGGCTAATCCCAACAGGATGGGAACACCAACTAGAGAACCTGCTAGGGATGAAAATAAATTATCGAGGATATAAATCCTGACTCAAATATATTCAATTCCCTAGGGATGGAACACAACCAAGTGCTCAAGGAAGATTGGGGAGATCACAATCCAAATTCAATGCTCAACTCTGGTTAGGGAAGGGCATGGGGAACATGCGTCTGATCAAAAACTGCTGAAGACTCAGCGCTCAGAAGAAAAGAAGAATACATATATATATATATATCCATAACAATCAAAGGGATTGAAACAAATCCAACTCAAAACTCAATTCTCAAAAGAGGAGGAACATCTGCTAGGGGATAAGCCAATATTGACATAGATCTTACATAAAGCTCAAACTCTCTAGGAGAGGAGAAAATACGGCTTGGCAACTTTGTCAGGGACGAAGGTACTGTTGAGGAAATCAATCAACATGCTGAGGATAAGAGTGATTTGCTGAGGATCCATATCTTCAAGCTGAGGGATATATATATATATATATATATATATATATATATATATATATATATATATATATATATATATATATATATATATATATATATATATATATATATATATATATATATATATATATATATATATATATATATATATATATATATATATATATATATATATATATATATACTTCAAAGCAACAAGTCAACGATGTGGGAAATTTTAGGTAAACACCATATCAAATGGGAGACAACCCTACAGGGGACAACTACATCAAATACTACTCAGAATCAAACATTATCTAAAATGAGGAGATCTTTCATCAAAATAGGAAACTCCGCGGGGAATCCAAGTCACAACAAGAGATAAAACTCTGAGTGGGGAACTAGACAAATCTACCGGGGATTCCAACAAAAATCAACTCTGTGAGGGATCTCACTAAGGGTTCAAAATCCACCAAGATAAATCAAAGGCCCCACGAGGATGTAAATCAACAATAAATTCCTCAAAGGGAGAAAACAACAGTCACAAGACTCTTCTTGGATATTGAGAAATAAACCAATTCCAAGGTACCAAATATTAACCGGATCTGCAGAGTCAAACATGGGAAACACTGTCACGGCTATGCAACAACCTAATAAAGGTTTTATTGAAGATCCAAGGTTCATTCACCAATGCAAACTGAGGGCGAAAATCATGAAAGCCTCAGCTGGGGAAGGATAAACTACAAAGAGAACAACACATCAGCTCTACCGGGAATAAATGATAAACTGCTTGGGGAGCAACTTGTCAACCATGCTGGCGATGAACGACAAACTGTTGAGGAGATAAAAATCTCCAACAACTGCTTGGAATACAACAATGCTTCACACATCAAGACACTACCTTTAATAGCTTTTTGAGCTCCGTATTCAATATCATACTCAGATAACAATATCTGCCAACGGGCAATCCTCCCAATTAAAGTAGGCTTCTCAAAAATGTACTTGATTGGATCCATCTTGGATATCAACCATGTAGTATGATTCAACACATACTGGCGCAGATGCTTAGCAGCCCAAGCCAATGCATAACATGTCTTCTCAAGCATAGAATACCGAGTCTCACAATCGGTGAACTTCTTACTGAGGTAGTAAATTGCATACTCTTTCTTACCAGATTCATTCTTGCTAACCAATAACACATTCCATACTCTCTTCAAGCACAACCAAATACATGACCAATGGTCTTCCTTCAACAGGTGGAGACAGAATCAGAGACTCAAGCAGATATTCTTTGATACTGTCAAAAGCTTTCTGGCAATCCTCGGTCCAATAAAAAGACTGATATTTCCGAAGGAGCTTGACTATAGGCGCGCATGTGCTATTCATATGCAATATAAATCTTGAGATATAGTTCAAGCGACCGAGAAACCTCTGACTTGCTTCTTAGTTTTAGGCCCAAGCTTCTCTTGTATTGCTTTGACCTTGGCAGAATCAACCTCAATACCCTTCTCACTGACAATAAAGCCCAACAAGTTACCAGTGTGAACACCAAATATACACTTATTTGGATTCAAGCGGAGTTTATATTTCCTCAAACGCTGGAATAACTTCAATAAATGCTCAACATGCTCTTCTTCAGTCCTTGATTTATCAATCATATCATTAACTTAGACCTCAATCTCTTTATGCATCATATCATGGAAAAAGGTGGTCATAGCTCTCTGGTACATCGCACCATCATTCTTTAAATCGAAAGGAATCACTCGATAATAAAATGTTCCCCAGGGCGTAATGAATATGTTTTTCTCCATATCTTCAGGTGCCATTTTGATTTGATTATAACCGGAAAATTAGTCCAAAAATTAGAAGAGTTTGAATTTAGTTGTATTGTCTACCAACATATCAATGTGTGGCAGAGGAAAATCATCTTTCAGATTGGCTATATTCAAATCTCTATAATTAACTGTTCAATAATCTTCCACCTCCAGACCACGAATGACGCTGTCATACCCCAAAATTTACCCGTTAATCTTTCAAGACATTCTTCAAGGCACTCCAACTCATTGTTCA
The DNA here is from genome assembly GCF_024323335.1 of Lathyrus oleraceus. Classification (NCBI taxonomy): domain Eukaryota; kingdom Viridiplantae; phylum Streptophyta; class Magnoliopsida; order Fabales; family Fabaceae; genus Lathyrus; species Lathyrus oleraceus. The sequence goes on along the minus strand of NC_066579.1, from coordinate 166,875,207 downwards.
AGACATTGATCTTAAAGGAACAAAGACCCAGCTCACAGGTGGCCAAATCCAGGAAATGACTCAAACTGGCATGCTCGCTAGGCGAGCAAATCCTTCGCCTAGCGAACCCCTCGCTACACCACTCGCCTAGCGAAGCTTGCGAACACCAGAAATTCTGGGCTTCATTCTGAGCCCATTAGGTCACAAAAATCATTATAAATACCAAGACCTCATTCAGAAAAAGGAGAAGGAAAAGAGGACGGAAAAACAGACAGAAAGGAGGAACAGCAAACCTTGGAGGCTAACCAAGAGAATTCAGAGCAACCCTAAAGGCAACCCTAAAGGAAACCCTGAAGGAAACTCATCTGCACAAAGGTTACCTCCGCCCAACTCAATCCGACACCAACCCTAAGAGTGATCTGCCAATTCAACGTTGCAATTCAATTGCAAACAGGTTTGCACTACCATTACCGCTTTATGCTCTCAATTTACATGTGATATTATGATTGAATTTATAAATATGTCTTAGATTTTGCATGTGGATTTAAGTATGCATGGATATCGTGAATGTTTAACCATGTAATTTCTGTAATGGATGCCATAGGGTTTGGAGCTTTCTGGAATTGTACTGTTATCAAAACCAGAACCCGCAGCCGCTCGCTAGCACATCGCTAAGCGAGCATGTAGCGAGCATTCGCTAAGCCTTCGCTAGGCGAGGTAGGAGCGAACGTGACAGTCGCTGATTTTTCTGTTCTGTTCTATGCTTATCTGATCTGTTTTATTCTAACCATGTGTTATTTTGCCTGACATTCCTACCGCTGTGTTTCTTTTGTGGTGCAATTCTCGATTGCACCCTGATTTGGTATTCTGACCTGTTTGCTGAATTTTGTAAGGGTTCACATACTCCCGGAAAAGGTAGCTTGCTAGGTATCCCACTTTATTTGTGGGATACCCTTTTGGAGATTCATCCTAATTACCTAACTGATTGTAAAATATTGCCTTTGAATATGTGATCTTGGCCCTCTCTTTGTTGCCTTATGGTATTACGGTATTACGGTCATGTCCCGCGAATGTGGGGATACACTTAGCAAAGACCATTCGGTTAAATCATCATGTCCCTACAAGATAAATCATAGTCCCTCGGATGTTGCCTTCGAATATATGATTTTGTCCCTCGATGGCCCTTCGTTGTAGCCTACGGTTAAATGATGATCGTCCCTTCGAATGCTAAGGTATCCTTACAAATCTTGCCTTCAATGCCCAATCGATGACCCTACGATGTCCCTTTTCATCCAAAGGATAAGACTACTTACTTCTCAATAGTAAGGACAGTTTTACCCTCCTAAGGATAGGAAATGCCCCTAAAGACCTTGGGTAGGTATAACTCTTAAATGCTTACTCACAACTTAAAATACTTTTCACACCTCACACCTTTCAAAACATCTTTTAGAAAATCACCACTTGGTATACATTCATACTAGAATCATTACCGAGTTATATTTTTCTAAACAACTTTCAAAACTAAACGAGGTAACCACTTTGTATACATTCATACAAGAATCATTACAAAGTTAAATTCTCCTTTCAAAACATTTTCTAAACATTTCTCAAACACTTTTTCAAACAAGAAAAACATAAGTGATTAAGCAATTAAGAGCCCATGGATAACCATGGATACAAAGGGTGCTAACACCTTCCCTTTGTATAATGTACCTCCCGAACATTTGCTTCCGCGACATTTGCTTTCCAAAGCAAAAACACACAAAGTCAGTTCACCGTATGACAGAACTGGCGACTCTGCTCATGGGTATGCAAGAGTCGCCACCGACTTTTCTTTTATCCAATAAGGAAAGGTGGAAAAGAACAGGAAAGACCTTGATTAGATTTTGGGTTCGGGAGGTACATTATACAAAGGGAAGGTCTTGCTGTTCCTCCTTTCTGTCTGTTTTTCCGTCCTCTTTTCCTTCCCCTTTTTCTGAATGAGGTCTTGGTATTTATAATGATTTTTGTGACCTAATGGGCTCAGAATGAAGCCCAGAATTTCTGGTGTTCGCAAGCTTCGCTAGGCGAGTGGTGTAGCGAGGGGTTCGCTAGGCGAAGGATTTGCTCGCCTAGCGAGCATGCCAGTTTGAGTCATTTCCTGGATTTGGCCACCTGTGAGCTGGGTCTTTGTTCCTTTAAGATCAATGTCTTGAACAATGAGTTGGAGTGCCTTGAAGAATGTCTTGAAAGATTAACGGGCAAATTTTGGGGTATGACATTAACACACATACAGACTTTTCCATCCTTCTCAGGAACAAGCACAATATTGTCCATCCATTGCGGATACTTGGAGGTCACAAGGAAACCAACACCAGTTTGCTTCTGCACTTCCTCCTTAATCTTCACTGCCATATCAGGATGAGTTCTTCTCAACTTCTGCTTAACTAGCGGACATTTAGACTTCAAAGGAAATCTATGCTCCACAATATCGGTATTAAGACCTGGCATGTCTTGATAAGACCAAGCAAACACATCAGAGTATTCTCAGAGAAGATCAACCAACCCCTTCTTAACCTCTGGACAAAGCTGCGACCCTATCTTGACTTCCTTGACATCATCTTCGGAACCCAAGTTGACTAATTCAATTTGCTCTTAAAATGGATGAATGACTCTTTCCTCATGCTCAAGCAAATAGGGTAACTTATCAGGCACTTATTCATCATCGTTCTCTTCCTCAGCTTCAAACACAGGGAAATTGAAGTTTGGAGGGGGAGTAGGATCATTATGTTCAATGGGTTTGAGAGCCAACCTGCATAATGATTTGATATTTTGATTTTAGCAAAATGAAGTGCACACAAATATTATGCAGATATGGGAAAGTTCAGATGGGTTTGAGAGCCAACCTGCATTGACCAAGTTCTTCAAAGCATAGGGATGTTGCCTACTCTAGGTCCAAAAGTTCAGATCAAGTCAAGGGAAGAGGTCCAACATCCCACCAACATATTTTTTAGGGTTTTGTTGTTATTAGGTATTTTAAGGTCCTAAGACCATAAATAAAACAAAATCACAAGCACACAATATATACAAGCACAAGATATGGCTCAAGTGAGCAAAGTGAAGATGACTGAAACATAAACAAATTGCACGAAATGTAAATGGCAATGAATGATAAAGGTACTAAAATTTAAATTGCATTAAGTAAATGATATTGAAAGTAAAGCAATACAAAAGAGATGTTAGTCAAATGTTAGTGGAGGAAACAATTATTTAATTTATTCTTTGGAGAACACTCAACCATCCACTCACAAGCCTGAAGACATGAACCAAGACATGATTCATGAGAAGGGCAATATTTAGCTCTATGTTAGGCAATCGTAATTGGACTTATGTAGAATTCACAATTATCTGAGGTCGGGCAATAAAAATATTGGTGTTAATGTATGCTAGAGACATCCAAACTCATAAAGCATACCAAACACAAAAATAAAGTGGGATTGACCTATCTCAATCAAGCTCATGTTGATTCATCTGACACAAGGTCATTGATGAATCAACTGACATTTGAATATTTGAGAAGTCATTGGTCAATGAGGGATTAGGGAAGAAGATGGATAAAGATGAAGAGATTAAGTGAAGTAGAAAATTAAATCCAAAATTGATCAAGGGAAGAATTTCATCTGATCAATACTATCTATTCATTTTGAGGGATGAAGTTTACACTTCATCAACCCCCTAAATTCAATAGTATTGATCAAATGAAAGTTCAAATTAACCATGATTAAGGCCAAACAAAATATGAAACAACATAAGGTCAACCAAATAGCTCCACATTATTTTTAAATAATTAACCAATTAAAAACAATTTAAAAATGAATGAAAATGCATTTTAAAAGGGGAAAACCCCAAATCCCTTCAAATCACCAAATAAATGGCCAAGGGATTTATCCTAGGTCAAACAAGGTCAAAGGACCTTATACAAAAAATTGGGAATTTTTGGAAAGTTAGAAGTATTTAAAATTAATTAAAAACAAGTCAAAAAACATTAAACTCACAAAAAATATCAAATCTAATTCAAAATATGGAAGAGGAAATTATTTAAAGATTTTTGGTGAAAGTCTCATATTTTTGGATTAAAATTGAAATTATTATGAATTTAAAAAGAAAAGGCTATTTAAAATATTAAAATGGAAAATCAATTAATCAGAAAAAATGAGGGCCATCAGATCTCCCTCTTTAGTTGAGGTGGCAGATCTGATGGCCACACACATGAGGCTTATGGTGGACCAAAGTCAATGCATGGCAAACAGGGTAATCAAAACCAAGGGCTAAGATTAGAAGCTATGTACCAGATCAGATGGCCTGGGTCATTCTAGGGCACCATCAAAGCTCTAACTCTGATCATCTTCTCCGGTGACCCTCACCAGACTGGTCCAACCAAAAGCTTCATAAAAATGAAAGATCCACACATGGTTTTAAAGAGAAAATCACGAGGAACACGAATCTGACCTCCATTTCTTCCAATTCTCACTATATAAAAAGATACGTGGAATTGAAAAATGAGGTATGCAAACTGAGTTGCTTCAATTTAACCTCAAAGCAACTCAATCTTGTTGCCTACATTGGTAGGACTTCAGCCAACCACAAATCAAGCAAAATTATGGATAAATAAGAGGGAATCGAAGAAGGAAAGATTCTAAAATTCTACCTTTGGGTTGTAGTGATTTGGCTTGATCTTAATACAATTCTCTTTGGCTTTGCTTCCTTTAGCTTGCAAGAGATGATTTGAGCACAAATGGCTTTGAATCCTTGGAGTTTTAGCTCAAAAACAAAAAGAGAACTAAAACTCGATTTCAATTGAAACCTTCAAGGTATTCTTTCAATGTCAGTTTGGGATTGATGATCAAAGCTTAGGCAAGGTTCCTCCTCAATTTTGAGGCCAATGAGTTCATTATATAGACAATGCAAAGTGATATTCACACCATTTGAAATTGAATCCAAAAATAGCAACTCATGTGCATGGGTGCATGGGCATGCATTTAAGCCTAAATAATTATTGCAACAGGTATAAATTCGTGCACAATTGATGCTGAGATCAGTTCATGAAGCCATGCAATGTTGGTTGAAATTTGAGTTCAAAAGTTTCCAAATAGGGATATTCAAAATAACCATGTGCAAGTCCCTCAATTTTGATTCAAATGCCATGATCTTGGACTCTTTGGAAACTAGCATGAAGGGGAACAATTTTCTATTGAAATGTTTTCCATTTGGAGCTTAGATCATGATGAATTTTGGTGTGGAAGTTGGAGGAATCAAACATACTTGAAAAGTTTCTAAGTTAGAAGTCAAATGACCCCTTTTTCCATCTTGAATAAAGTTTGCTATGAGCTTCAAATACTTTGGTTCCTTCTTAAAAGATGTATCTCTTTTAATCCTCTTCAATTTGGTAACAAATTTGACACCATTTGAGTCTTTCATGAAGGAGTTATAGATTTTAGAAGTTGAGGAAATTTCTTGTTCAATGATGATGACCTCAAATGACCTATAATGTTTCCTCTTAGTACATGCATTTTCAAGTGGAATTTGACAGTTATCAAAGAAGAAAAATTGGATAAGGCATCTTTAAATTGATCATGAAACTTGTATGATCTTCATATCGCAAAAATTGATCAAGTTATGGTTCTTAGAAGTTGACCTTCTATCTAGGGCACAAACAAAATGACATATAATCTTTAACCATAAAAGTAGACTTTCGAAGAAAAATTAGTTCTTGATGCCAACATGAAAGTTATTTGTAATGTCATGAAGAGTAACTTTGATCTTGGAATTATTTTCATATGATAAAAATTGTAGGAGATAGGGTCTAAGGAACCCTAGATTTGACTAGTTGACTTCTCTGGTCAACCTCTTTGAACCGACTTGCAAACTTGAAGTTCTTTTTCTCTTTGGGGATCATGGAGGATAATATATGCTTATGATTAATTAAAATAGAATAACCCTTTATGTATTTGACCAATTGGTTGAAGAAACTTGCTAAGGAAGGCACACAAGATACTCAGATGAATTAACTTCCAAAACAAACAAGCTTCAAACTCTTGATGAATTCTTGATCAAAATGTCAAATAAAGAACATGGGGATCCATATATAATTCTAAGAACCAATGTAAACCTTTGATAACTTGATCCTTTTCACTAAGGGTCTCAAACCCTTGATGTGAGCTTGATGAGGCACAAGTGGATGCACACACTACCTACAAAAAAAATGAAGCTACACTAGACATATTTTTGGTATTTTAGTTAGTAACTAAAGAAAAAAAGTATGATACAATCACAAATGTGCTTGCTGATCTCTCCCAATACAAACCTAATGAATGAGGGGTGAGGAGGATACCAAGGTGTAATCTTAAAGCTAAGGCAAATGATGAGATGGCATGAGGGATCTTAGGGTCAAAACCGGGGTCTTACAATAATCTAGAAAATTGATTCTCACATCGAGACATATTCAAGATTTCAAATATTTTGGATGATCTAACCCATCTTAATCAAAGTAACCTTGACATTTATACACATTTCACCTAATACGAGGTGCATGTTCTATATTAGTAAGGTGCGATGGGATAAATGTAATATCTAAAATGCTAAAACATTAGATCTAACTTAACTAAACTATTTATAATAAGATTATATATGTTTAGAAGGAAGAGTTGGGAAAAATTCATGTGATAGATTAGAATAAGAAGTTATTCACCCAACTAAAATCATATCGAGAGTTTTATTAGATACATTTGGAAGAAGCTCCTACCTAAATAACTGAGTCTTGTGTAATTATTCTAATACTGACTTAAAACATAGTGGAATATGGATCTTGAGCCACTAGAGAATCTTCAAACATGATTTTCTGAATCAAATGGTGAGAGTCATTGGTTTGAGTAAAATAGTGGAATCATATTTAATTAAAGGTCTGGTGGAATATGTTTTAATGATATTTATATATACACATTTTTATGTAAATTACCATGTCAACAAACACCTCTAACAATATTTTACGATCAATCCTTGACAATGAAAATTTGTTTGGGACAAATTTTCTAGATTGACACCGAAACATGAGGATTTTCCTCAAACATGAGAAAAAGTTTATGTCTTAGAGACATTTATTCCTGAAGAATGGTTTCTTAGTTATGCTCAGAAGGCTAAAAGAGATCCTTATAAGAAGCATGTTGATGATACCAATGAAACCACCTACCTTACACTAGCTATCGTGAATTCTGAATTGCAAAAACAACATGAGAACATGGCATTGTTCGATATGAGTGAACAACTAAAGATTATCTATTAAGAGAAGGATGGGCATGAGAGGTTTGATGTTTCCAAATCCCTTTTTTCGAGGCAAGATGTATGGGGGAACCCTTGTAGATCCCTATGTACTCAAGATGATTAGGTATGTGGAAAACCTTAAAAGGTTGGATTTCCCCTAGGATAAGAGCTTACGACTAATTTGATCTTCCAACCGTTTCCAGAGAGCTTTAGTCGGTTTCTCCTTAATTTTAATATGAATCAAGAAAGTTTCCAGACCTAAACTTGTTGCTCGTGCTTTGAAGCCTAGTAAAGGTATAGCTAAGGAGAGAACTTGCTTTTACTGCAGTAAGAATGGACACTAGAAGAGAAATTGTCCAAAGCACGTGGAAGATAAGAAGAATTGAGTAAAGACTCTAACTTCAGGTATTTTTGTTATATGAATAAATTTATCTACTTCTGTATCATGTGTATTAGATACTGGATATGGTTATCACATTTGTACTAATGTGTTTGGGCAAAAAAAGGATAGAGAATTGGAAAAAGGTGAAGTTTATCTACGAGTTGGAAATGGAGCAAAAGTCGTTGCTTTAGCCGTAGAAACTTATGTATTACTTTAACAACACATGAAGTAAACTTATTTTGGACGAAAGAGCTCAAATGGACAAGAATGGTGTGTTTGAATTTTGAGATTGAATTTGCTAGAGATTAACTACGATTTTAACTACATATTAACTACAAGTTTTTATGGGTTCAAGTATTATATTGACCTTAACCATGTAGCATATAACATCAACATCTTTGCGACACTAGCATTGCTATATGTACGCACAGTCATCAAAATATTTCCACGTGCCACGCCACATCAGTTTAGGTTAATAGACGATGGCAGGAAGGATCAAAAGTGTGGATGAAAAATATTGGAAGGACTATTATTTGATGAATTTTTTTGGAATAATTAATATTATATTATATTTATAAGGACCCTAGACATATTTAACCCTTGTTACTATTGAGTTACAATAGGTTTTTCTTATAGAAAAAATACATAGAATATAATAACACTAATATATATAATAAGGAAAATTAAATTGTTTATGTATTAAAATGTTCTATATATATTAACATTTGATACATATGATCAAATATGTTTTAATGTAGAATTTTATTTGAATTTAAAAATTAAGTATCTAGAACTTTCAATAAGTGGAAACAAAATTATAATTTTAAAATATTTTTAAAAATAAATCTAAAAATATTTATATAAGGGAAATGTAATTTAATAATTGGGTAAAATTTTATTTTTTCAAATACAATTAAAATATATAAAATGAAAAAAAAGTTACTAATATCATTTATTTATTTTGAATATGTATACATCTATATATATATATATATATATATATATATATATATATATATATATATATATATATATATATATATATATATATATATATATATATATATATATATATATATATATATATATATATATATATATATATATATATATATATATATATATATATATATATATATAAACCATTAATATTATTGATATTAACAATTTTTGATACTTTTATTGACTATGTTATTTGTTCTCTTTCATTCCTTTATGTTATTTAAAAAAAATCAAATTCGTACAGGGATATAAAATAATATTTCATTTGGTAAGAAAAAAATTATTTTTTAAATTTATTGAATAATAAATAAATATGGTTAAATACAATGTTTAATCAATGAATATAGAATAACAAATACCGACAAAGTATAAAGAATTTTGGATCAATGATATGCAAGAAGAACTAGGATAGTTTATAAGAAATGAAGTATGAGACTTAGTTCCTAGGCCTAAAGGAATGAATGTTATTGGGACAAAATGGATCTACAAGAACAAATCTGACGAAAAAGGAATTGTGACCAGAAACAAGACTAGACTTGTTGCTCAAGGATACACTCAAATTGAAGGGGGTTGATTTTGATGAGCCTTTTGCTCCCGTTGCTCGCCTTGAGTCAATAAGACTACTTTTAGGAGTGACTTCTTTACTTAAATTTAAGTTATTTCAAATGTATGTGAAAAGTGTCTTCTTAAATGGTTACTTGAATGAAGAAGTCTATGTTGAACAACCCAAGAGATTCATAGATCCTGACTTTCCAAATCATGTTTACAAACTAAGGAAAGCTCTCTTTGGATTAAAGCAAGCACCTATGGCCTGGTATGAAAGGCTTACTAAGTTCCTTGTCAATAATGGATACAGAAAAGAAGGTACATACAAGACATTGTTTGTTAAAGAAGAGCATGGTAAACTCATGATAGCTCAAATATATGTTGATGACATTGTGTTTGGAGGGATGACGAACCAGATGGTCCAACCTTTTGTCAGGTAGATTCAATCTGAATTTGAAATGAGTATGGTAGGTGAATTGACTTATTTTCTTAGGCTCCAAGTCAAAAAAATGGATGACATTATCTTTATCTCTCAAAGCAAGTATGCTAAGAGTATAGTAAAGAAATTTGGCATAGAAAATGCTAGTCATAAAAGGACACATGCAACAACCCACTTGAAATTGACCAAAGATGAAAAAGGTGTAAATAAGTCTGTACAGGAGTATGATTGGTAGTTTGTTGTATCTTATAGCTAGCAGACCTGACATTACATTTGCTGTAGGAGTATGTGCAAGGTATCAGTCTAAACCCAAAATGAGTCATATTACTCAAGTAAAAAGGATCCTGAAGTATATCAATGGAACTAGTGACCATGGAATGTTGTATTCTCATAATGCAAATCCCTTACTTATAGGATATTGTGATGCAGATTGGGTATGCAGTGTTGATGATAGGAAGAGCACTTATGGAGGATGTTTCTTCTTGGGAAATAGTCTTATATCTTGGTTCATCAAGAAGGAAAATAGCGTGTCTTTATCTACAACCGAGGTTTAATATATTGCAGCAGGAAGTAGTTGTTCTCAATTAATTTGGATGAAACAAATGTTAGAAGAATACAATGTCCAACAAGATGTCATGACATTGTATTGTGACAACCTAAGTGATATTAACATTTCCAAGAATTCTATTCAGCACAGCAGAACTAAACATATTAATATTTGTCATTATTTTATTAGGGATCTTGTTGAAGACAAAATTGTTACTCTTGAGCATGTAACCACTAATAAGCAACTGGAAGATATCTTTACTAAAGCCTTAGATGCAAATCAGTTTGAAAAATTAAGGGGCGAATTGGGCATTTGCATGCTTGAAGAATTATAGCAATTACTGATATAGAGATATGGAAATCAATTTTTTTCTTCCATCCACTTAATGGTGCACAAAACTCAAGGAATATCATTACAACTTTTCCTTATTTTCCCAACGCATCATCCTAGCTATTCTATAAACATCATTCACGCCACCTTCTTTATTCTCTCTCTCAAACTTACTCTCAGCCACTCTCATCTCTCTATCTTCTATTTGAAATCCATACCTAAAATCTCCAAAATCTCCCAACCTTTTGTCTCAACTCCTAGCAAACACACCAAGGAGCAATTGAATCCTAAAAATATTGGTACTACGATAGATCTCTTTGATGTTATTACTGATGTCGTTCCCCTCTCGATAGTTCTTGTTCATGCAACCCTGATAAGAAGGCCAAAACATCTGCTTCAAGGAAGGGCAAACCCTCTAAAGTAAGTACATCTTCCTCACCATCCATGACTGCTAAAAATGTAAAATTTCTTGAACCCTCTACTGCTGTAAAGAAACCCCATTCTATGACTAGTATGTATCTTGATCCCATTAGTGTTGAATCTAACGTTGGTGTTTCTAAAGATGGTCATGTTATGCCAAATGTTATGGAATATGTTGAAGCCTCTGAAACCAGTAATAGATCTAGTATTGTTACTACTTTGAGTAAATTCAGCAAGATCGTTGTGGACAGAGACGACATAGACAGGAATATTTATGTGTTGATCTCTCAAGTGTTAGGTATTGAACCCAAGACTAATGTCGTGCCGGATGTCTCCACATCCTTGGCCCAACCTGATAACACTACTGAAACCCCCTGAATATATCTGATGTGAATGTATTTACTCTGTCTTATGAAAAATTGAAAGACAAAGAGGCGTCTGAAGGGATGACTGGTGATCTGGCTGACAAAGATGAAAAATATGTTGAGAAAAAGGATCAATCCATTGTCATAGTAAATATAGAGGATATGGACTCTGATGATGTACCCATCGGTCAAAGACTTGCTCCGGGAATAGCTAAAAGATTGAAAAACAGAAAAGGTCAAGCTATTGAATCGTCTAGCACGCCCTCCAAATCACTCATGAAAAGAGCCAGTGTTAGCCCTACAAAAAGATGGAGCAAGGTTGTTACTCCTGTTTCTAAGAAGAAATCCCTTAAGAGGAAGGAACTCTCTTCTGAGTCTAGTGATTCTGACCAACATGTCGAACACAATGTTCTGGACATTGTGTCTACTTTCAGAAAGCAAGCATCTGGGAAGAAGATTCCAGAAAATATTCCTGACGTTCCAATTGACAATATTTCCTTTCACTCTGTGGAGAATGTTGAAAAATAGAAATTTGTTTATCAAAGAAGATTAACATTGGAAAGGGAACTGGGCAAATATTCTTTTGAACGCAAATAAGTGATGTGTCTAATTAAAGAGGATGGATTAATGAAAACGGTAATTGGATTAGGAAAGTGTTATGAAATGCTTGTTAAAGAGTTTATTCTGAACATCTCTAAGGAATGTGATAACAAGTGGAGCAAGGAGTTTAGAAAAGTGTATGTTAGAGGAAGATGTGTGGATTTTTCTCCTGAAATAATAAATAGGTTTTTGGGTAGAAATGAAGAAGAACAAGTTGAAGTAGAAGCATCTGACAATGTTATCTGCAGAGAGATTACTGCTAAACAAGTAAAGGAATGGCCTAGGAAAGGGAAGTTGTCTGCAAGTGCCTTGAGTGTGAAGTATGTTGTACTTCACAGAATTGGAGTTGCTAATTGGGTTCCAACCAATCACACTTCCAACATTGCTACAGGACTAGCTAAGTATATTTATATTGTAAGGACCAAGTCAAGTTTTGACTTTGGATACTATGTCTTTGATCAAACTATGAAGCATGATGCCTCTTATGCTGTGAAGATGTCAATAGCTTTTCCCTCATTGATATATGGTGTTATTCTGAGTCAATACCCAAGTATCTTAATCAGTTCTAACAGTATCTGCAAAAGGGACCCTCCTCTCTCGTTACATTATAGGTTGTTCACTGGGAAACATGTTCCAGACATTGTCTTGACATCTAGACAAACATCTTTCAGGCCTACTACTAGAACATGCATCCTTGTTGAGCTAAAAGATACCTGTAAGTCCTTGGATGAAACTATCAAAAGTTGTACTGGGAGGAAAATCAAGATTGAAATGTTGATAAAAGCCTTGTCTAAAGAAGAAGGAAGCTTGAAAGGTGATGGAACGGGTGAAAAAGAGGCAAATAAAGAAGATTCTGATGCAAGTAATGAGGACTAAAGCACTCTGACTCTTTTGTGTGTTGTTTGTTCTTTTGCTTTTTTGTGGGTCATTCCCTGAATGGTTTTGAACTTTAAAGTACTCTTGGTTGTGTTTGGTTTGTAAACTCGCTTTTCATTAATCTCCTAACTCTGATGTTTGGTTATTCTCATCAACTTGATAGTTAAAACGGGGAGTAGAAAGTTGTGATTATAGTTCTGATTATTGATTTGATTAGTTAGTCTTGCCCACTAAGGGGGGAGCATGTATGGAGAGGGAGTATCTCTTGGGGTAGCTCTTGCCTCTGGATCTGCTACTCAGGGGGAGCATTTTTTTGTGCTATTACGAATGGGATGTTAATGCTAATAATGTCAAGAATAATGTCCTGACTAAATAGAATTTATTTTTCTCTTAGGTAGGTTCTTCATGTGAGAGTTTATCTCTCTAGTATGAGGTGAGTTTTTTTCGCTGTGCCTGCCTCTGGTGTTCTTGGAGGAAAAAGTTTTTTTTCTTTATTGTTTGCATAAGGGTTTGTTACTATGATTCTTATCTCATTCCTGTTGGTATATGAAAAGGTTGTTTTTGCCAAAATTTGCCAAAGGGGAGGATTGTTAGGTCTGATATGTAGTGATTGACTGCATTTTAGAAAAACAAGTATTATTGTCAGATGTTGAACAAGATGTCCTGACATGTTGGTTCAACATTGGAGTGTGATCTATTTTAGTATCTTATGAGATTTGGTTCCATTTAAGGTTTATCTGAAGATACTCTGAAGATTTAGTTCATGAATTATGCAGAGTGTTTTCTAAAAAGAAAAAGACTATTTATCCTTGACTTGTTTACGAAGTAAAGATGTCAAAATATTTTAGGAAACATCTTATCTGATTGAAATCAAATTTGTAGAAGATTGTGCAGATTCTTTGGATCTACTGTGAATCAAGCCCGAAGCCCATGTCTTTCCACTACTATTTATAGACCATTTCTAAACCTAAGAAGGCGTCGAAACACTACAAAATATTGTTTAAAATTAGGGTTCGTGTCTTTGTATTTTATGAGTCAGTCTTATATATCATTGATATTAGAGTTGGACTGTGTTTTGAGTTGTAATTGTTAAATCACTCATAAGCTTTTAAGCAAGAGTGGATTATATATTTTGGAAGAGTGTCTTATATTATTTGATTAAAGCCATTATCACTGTGTATGATTGAAGGGAAGTGAGATGAGTCTCATATCTAGGAGAGTCTTAGATAGAAATGTCCAGAGGTAGGGATTAGGTGAGAAATTTGTAAAATCTAAGGTTGTTTAGAACTTCGAACTAATTTTGTGGTAATGGATTTCCTTCATGACTTAGTAGCCCCCAGATGTAGGTGACGTTGCACCGAACTGGATTAACAACTACTTGTGTTATTTTCTTTCATTCTTTTATTTAAATCATAATATTGTTTGTGGTGTGACAATGTACTGACCTTGGTGTCGTGACATCGTGTACGACATCCATGATCTACTTACCAAAATTTCAGTAACCATAAAACTAACTTAACTTGCATTGTTTTGATAGGTTACGGAGATGCATCTCCGTAAACTCTAAACGGAGATGCATCTCCAGACCAATAAATATTTAAAATATACCTTTCAGAGACGGATGCATGGGGTATGTTTTAAAATATTTAGGAGATGCATCTCCGGATCAATTGTAAGGTTTTGACTTAAGACAATATACGTCTGAAAATACATCTTCGGAATCTGAGGCATTTTGAATTTTTCTTAGAGTGTTTTTCCACCCCATAGAATATAGGATAAGAAATTTCCAAAAAAATTAACCATTTCTTAGGGTGAAAGAAAAGGGAAAGATATTTTGCAAAAACCTAATGTCATGAACGATGAAACAAAGTCACAGACTAAACGAAACCATGTTACTATGTTCCGCCGTTCGTATTTCTGTCATCGGTTGTGTTGTTGTGTTACTGCGAGTGCACCTCCCGTAACGCCGCCATCGCTTTTCATCTCTGCAAAAGTAAGAATTCTCTTTGGTCATTTTTTTTGTGTTAAATCTTTACTTTATATTTCTCAAAGACGGTTGTACTTATTGAGGTATATAGAGATATCTGTTCAGATTATTTTTTGCAAAATCGTGGCCTCCCTTTTTCTTATGTGTTTGTCCTTCTTATTGAATTTGATTGATACAGTTTTTTCATTATTATAAACATCATGGTTGATATTTGATATGTATTTCGATAATTATAATTATTATTTTTTAGCTTTTCTTATCTTTAATTACATCTCAGTACCCTTATTTCCTGCGTGTATACATAGTTTCTTTACTTCTACTTCTGAGTTCATATAACTAGTAATAGGTAAAGAAATATGTTTATAGAGTAGACAGTAAAGTAAGGAATATGGTGGATTCTTGAAGACGATAGGGTAACTAAGGGTTAAAAAATATCGAGGTTAGTTTTGTTTGTCTTGAATTTTTGTAAGAATTGTGTTTCGGCTAATTATGTTTATTTGTAGTTTGTTTCTATTTTTTAATGCAATAAAGTATCAATAATGATGATGAAAGAGGACAACAACATAAGTGTCAAATTTCAAGAGTACTAAGCATGTGAAGATGATAATGAGTTAGACTAAACCGAAAGATATTATGCATTTTGTCATTTTATTAGATTTTGTACATCTAAGTATTAATCTTATAATATTAAATAAAATTAGTGTTTTGTGTCTACTCTATATATTTGAGTTATGTTTAACGATTTAATTTAAAGATTAAATTAGTATTTTTTACTTAATTAATAATTCTATTAAATCTAATTTTAAAAATTATGATTTTGAATAAGTTAAATATAATTATTTTTTAAATAAATTGATCTCCACTTTTATATATATATATATATATATATATATATATATATATATATATATATATATATATATATATATATATATATATATATATATATATATATATATATATATATATATATATATATATATATATATATATACATATATATATATATATATATATATATACATATATATATATATATACATATATATATATATATATACATATATATATATATAGATATATATATATATATATATATATATATATATATATATATATATATATATATATATATATATATATATATATATATATATATATATATACTAACTTACTCCAAAAGCAAGTGTTAGTAAATATTTTTATTTTATTACAAATTATAATATTTAAATTGAATCTAATATATCATTCAAAGAGAAATGTACCTTTGTAATATTTATACACAATGAAAATTCAATGATAAAATCCAATTTAAACGCATAAGTACCTAACTAACAAAACAAAGATAGATCACTATAAACATAGATTTTAATACAGTGTAAATATTTAAAGATTCTTTTACAACCACATCATGTTTACAATTAGGTTCTGGATAAATTTTAAATCGTAATTTAATTTTAATATTTTAAATAAAAAATAGTATATATTTCTTTGATAGAATAAATTTATTTTAATACATTTATAAAATTAATTAATGCAATAATACAGATGTATTATGCTATTCTTAAAATATTTTCATAGATATTTAAGTGATGAGTAGTAATTAAATTTATTTAGTGAAAATAAATATTTTATTAAAAGTAAAACATTTTTATAATGTATTGATACTATATAGTCAACGAAAATTAAGAAGTTTATTTCTTATATATCATTTAATAAAATATGGTATAAATACTTTACTCTTTTCTAATCATGTTAACATATTAAAAATTAATTTTTTTGAATATTTTCATGAAACTTTGCCAGATGTTATTATTATTCAATATTTTCTCCAATTTTATTTTTAAGAAAAATTTAATATTTAAATTTACTAAATAAACTGTGTATCTAGATAAACTTTATTCATTAATTATTCAATAAATATAAAAAGTAATTTTTTATTATATGCAAAAAAAACATTAAAATTTGACCCAAATATCAAATTACATTTCCCATATAAATATTTGTACATTTATTTTTAAAAATAATATGAAGTTATAATTTGTTTCCACTAATTGAAAGTTCTAGATACTTAATTTTTAAAGTCAAATAATATTCTACATTAATGCCACAGAAAAATACATTTACCATATGCATACAATATTAATATCTATATAACTTTCTAATACATAAACAATGTAATTTTTCTTATTATATATATCTTGTGCTATTGCATTCTATGAATTATCTTTCTCTATCAAAAAAAAAAATTGGAGCTCAATAGCAATAATCAATCCATGGCAGGAAAAGATGAGTTAAGGGAAAGTTTTTTGCAGAAGAAAAGTGATTCTGAGATTATTAAAAATGAAGAATCACTTTGTAGAAGAGTATGGGAAGAAAGCAAGAAAATTTGGATAATAGCAGGGCCTGCAATATTCACAAGATTTTCATCATTTGGCATTACTGTTGTAACTCAAGCTTTTGTTGGACACATTGGTTCAACCGAACTGGCTGGTTATGCACTTGTCATGACTGTTCTAAACAGATTTGCTACTGGTATATTGGTAATTCATTTTTCTCTCTCAAAATTTTTACTGTTATAGTTTATTAATTTTACTTTAATTTACCGGTAGAATATTAAATTATTTTTCAGTGCAAAATGTTACAAAAATTGTAAAAATGCAGATAGGAATGGCAAGTGCATTGGAGACACTTTGTGGACAAGCATATGGAGCAAAACAATACCACATGCTTGGAGTATATCTCCAAAGATCTTGGATAGTACTGTTTTTGACATTAATCTTACTTCTTCCTCTTTTCATATTTACTACACCAATTTTAGAGGCATTAGGTCAAGAAAAAAGCATTGCTGAAATGGCAGGAAAAATTTCACTTTGGTCAATAGGTTCTGGCTTTGCTATGATTGTGTCATTCTCTTGTCAAACATTCTTGCAAGCACAAAGCAAGAATGTGATTATTGCTTATTTAGCTGCATTTTCTATGGCTGTTCACCTTCTATTGTCTTGGCTTTTGACTATTAAGTTAGAACTTGGACTCACTGGTGCAATGTTATCACTGTTATTGGCATTGTGGTTACCAAATGTTGGTCAACTCATTTTTATCATGACTAAATGTCCTGATACTTGGAAGGGTTTCTCATTTTTGGCTTTTAAAGATCTTTGGCCTTGTATCAAGCTTTCTGTCTCAGCTGGAGTCATGATGTGGTAAGTTTAAGCACTTTTTTAATTAAAATTATGTGTGACTATTAGAATTTAATAAACTGATTTATACTTATACCTTGAGGGCTGTCAGGTTTTATAACTTTAGTCAAATTATATCTTGATTTCAGATTTTCTAATGTACTCCCTCCTGCAAAACACTGTAAAATTTGGTGCGTGAAAATAGTCTGTGAATTATCCTAACCGATAGACTCTATAATATATTAGAATTTAATTTCAAGTGAGAGTGTATATAAATTTTTGTGATTATTAAACAAATCTAATATTAATATAAAGCTTTGGTTATATGCATTTACAGCCTTGAGACATGGTACACCACAATTTTGATTCTTTTAACTGGCAACATGAAAGATGCTAAGGTTGTCATTAGTGCTCTATCTATATGGTAATTTTCTATCTATTTTTTATATTTACCATAATATTTTATTTTACAATTTCATATCAAGAGATATAATCCATGCTTAAAAATTTATTTGGAAATTAATCTTATCATTAGTGCATCAAATTGTTGTATTTTTGCAGCCTAAACATCAATGGGTGGGAAATGATGATTGCCCTTGGCTTTTTTGCTGCAGCTGGGTAAGTTCTTTTTTCATCATTGTCTCTTGTTATAACATATATGACTTATAACATTGTGATTCTAAAGATTTAATAATACGAAATTACAATTGCTCTATAGTCAACAATGTATATATATTTAGTCGAACGGCATAACCAAGATCATGTTGATTTTTTTTTTTGCGATTTACCATCTCTTTTCTCTTTTGTTCCTTGTCGTTATTCTAAAGAACCATTTGATGTCATTCTGTAGGGTTCGAGTGGCGAATGAATTTGGAAGAGGGAGTTCAAGAGATGCAAAATTTTCGATTGTGATGACTGTTCTCACATCATTCGTCATCGGATTCATTTTTTTCTTGATATTCCTATTCTTAAAGGAAAAAATTGCTTATGTTTTCACTCCAGATCCTGATGTGGTTAATGCTGTTGGAGATTTATCTTTTTTGCTTGCACTTTCAATCTTATTGAATAGTATTCAACCTGTGCTCTCTGGTAATCTTTCTTTTAATAATTTAATAGGATTTAGAGTTTAGGGTTAAAGATTACAAAACTTTTTTATTATTTAAAAAAAATTATTTTTATATTATTTTTTTAAATGAGTTTAAAATATACATTATAATCTTATAATAGGGGTTTCTGTTGGAGCTGGATGGCAAAGCATTGTTGCATATGTAAACATTGGTTGTTATTACATAATTGGTATTCCTGTTGGAGTGGTGATTGGGATTGTTTTCAATTATAAAATCAAGGTAACTAGTCTTTTTTAAGTTAGTTTATATACATTTCTTATATTAAGTTTATATATAAAAAAAATGATTATAAAAAGTGATATTCAATGGTGTCTATACACTTTTATTTTGCAGGGTATTTGGATTGGGATGTTGTTTGGAACATTTGTTCAAACTATAGTGCTTATTATCATTACTTGTAAAACTGATTGGAAAAAGCAGGTAATTTTATTAGTCTATTACTAGGTTTTTTTATATAATGTTTTCACTCTCTATTTCATCCATTTTAATTTGGTTTTCCTTTATTTTTATTTATTTTTAGTTTAAGTTATTTTCTTTTTAAGTTGAAGATTATTAAAAAAATTGTATTTGGATTTTTACAGGTAGAGATAGCTCAAAAGAACATCATTAAATGGGCTACCAACAAAGCTCAAGAGTCAAATGAAAGTGGAACAAGGCTCTTAGCTAACGAAGAATAGTGTTCCAAAATTCAAATCAACTATCTATTTGATTAGAGTATTGAATTTGATATATTATCGGTCAAACCAATTAAGTCCGAGAAGTAAAAAATTTATTAAGGTTTTGATTTATGCTATTGTGAAAATTTGTGTTTTATTCTATTGATGTCTAAATTGATAATTATCTAATTATCCTAATTGTATAACTGTCGAATGATTTGGCGTAATAATTTATAGTAGTGATGTAAAGTGATGATATTGTGTCTATATCTGATTTTTTATAAATACTATGGTCGAGTAAGATGGATTGAGTTTTATATATATATATATATATATATATATATATATATGCTTCATTTGGGAATAAGATATTGATGTAGTTGGCGAATTCAACTTCTTAAATCAATGGTGCTTATTTCCTGTACGGCAGTGCAACGTTGACGTGCATGGTTAGCACTTTAATGTCTGAGTTAGTTTAAGATTAAAGATAAGTATAATGAAAAGTGGATATTAGAAAGTGTATCTTGTCTTTTTTTGAATTGATTTATATCTTGGGTCAGATAGAGTGGATTTGAGATGAATTAGGCATTAACTATTTAGGCCTTTTTACAGACCATAACAGTTGCCTCCAAGGTTTTTTTGTGCACCGAATAAGTTAAGGAAGCCTTTAGTGTTTTTGATCGGCCTCTAAGATGTTGTGTGGTGTGAGTTCGAACTGAAACGTTTGGAGTCTGTTGAAAAAGTAATGGAAAAAAATGCATCAAATGCACTCTCATCATTGAAATGTTTCACTTCTTACTTCTAATATGTGGGTTGACGCAACAGGTTAGGGCATGACGCGACTTATAGTGCATTTGAGTGCACTCGAGTTTGCATGTATCCCCGAAGAAAAAACCTAGTTATTGGTTTCATAACTCCCTTATTTAGCTAATTTGGATCGTCCAACCTCTCTCACCAATAAATATGAGGAGTATAACATTTTGGAAACTTTTTGCAATCTTTAGCATTCAAGTTCATTGACATACACTTTATTGACAAACACCTTCACCTCTTCCTTACGAAGAGCATTAATAAGGACGATTGTAGTTCCTTGACTAGAGTTTATACGCTTTATCAATCTCATACCACCAAGTACCCTCCTTATATCAATCTTTTATCTTCAGCATTTTATGTTTTCTAGTCAGGATAAGTTATAGTATTGTTAACTTAGTGAGTGATTGTGAGAGTGAAACTTCAGCTGCCTCGAGAATGGGGACATCCCCTTACTTTTATCTAACTCCTCTTGATCATGATCGCCTAGAACTATGAGTCACTACTACAAAAATCAATTTTAACCTCGGATGCAAAGTTGATTTAACCTCAGTTATAGAGGCAAGGTAATGAAGAGTGTCATGAAAACTTTCCATTATACCCCTCGGTTTTAGAATAACTGAGGGGGTAGTTGAAATGATCATTGGTTCGATCTCTAACAACAGTTTTTTTATATTTTCAAAACTAGTGTCATATACCTCTCGGTTTATGGTCAAAATTGAGGGGAAAGATAAAAAAAAATTAAATACTCATTATATTGTTTACACTGAATATTAATAAATTAATTTGTTTACAAATTACATTTTTTACACAGAATATTACATTATTTACACAGAATATTAAAGTAAAAATATATAACAACTTTTGAATCTGATTCATTATCATCGATGTCGATGAAGAACAAATGTTGGATATCTTGGAGAAGAAAAAATGTTGGATCCTCGTTTCATTGAATTTTGGGGAAGATTAAATGTTGCATATTTCATTCGTTTGTTTCTGATATAAACAAAAAAAGTTTAGATAAATAAAATAATCAGTTATATGACTATTTAAGAACACAAACCTTAAACTCAAATGATTTTCTACTCTTGCAATCCATCATAGAGAACTTTTTCAAACTTCTTTAAGTTTCAAAGTTTTCATGTCAAATATTTCATTATCAATTTTTAATATTCATGATACTTTTATAATATCCTTTAGGTTTCATGCAAAAAGGACGACAAAAATTTATTTAAGGACATTAAAGAAACTCAATAAACACACTTATATTTCGCCTCGGTTATTACACAAAACCGAGGTAAAATGTATTTTTTAAATAAAAAAATACAATAAAATATGTTTCATCCCAAGTACCTCATTCCTCTCGGTTTCTATAAAAATCGAGGGGATTAAGTTTTTTTTAATTACATTGTTTATACAGAATATTAAAACACGTTGTTTAAACAAATCCTGATTTTGACAATGGAGTCTTTGAAAACAAAAAATCTTATCAAGTTATTATTGGAAAACAACAAATATTTGATGTTATCCAAAAAAAAATTGTATACCCTTTGTGCGCATTCTTTTCAAGCTCAATGGATTTCATTATCTTGAGAAAATATTTTCATGGAAAATGGTTTCACAGGAAATAGAACAAGATATATAATGGTGGATGTAGAAATTTTCTTGTGGATTAATGTGTTGACAATATCTTGAGCGTTGTTAAAATAAGGACATTCTCCTTGTTTTTATAAAAAAAACCAATGTAATATATTACTTGCAAAAAATGATGAATGATAAAAACTTGAAAGTAACATGTCTTGTTTCCTTTTCAATGTTTTACCATTCACCATTTTCTGTACTGCAATTGCTTACAATTACAATATGTTTAGGAATAAATTTCTCATTATTGTCAACCGAGGAAAACAATAAATTATAGAGTATTTTCTTTGATTGACAACATAAGAAAGTTATTCTAAAAATACAAAAACAACATTATCACCATTATGTGAGATAGATTGCAGGAGCGGAAAAATGTTTTTTTCAAGATAGAAGAATATTGAAGAGTTTTTTTTATCTTGCAATCTATCCCAAAGAATGATGCATACAAATTTAGAGTGACTACATATAAGTTAGGTTTATGATAAAATCTGATTAAGTGCATTTATAGTAAAATTTGATTATTTAATCACCTGGTTATTAAATAAAACTGAAGGAAAAGATCATTAATTTAAAAATAAAAAATAAAAGGAAAGGAAAAACACCACTTTTAAAGAAATAAAAAGATAAACTACATTTGTTGGGATTCAAAATATGTCATAAATTATTTTTTCCTCGGTTATATTTAGAAAATAAGGGAATATGTGATACTTTTATTTTTTTTAAACAAAAAATAAAACTTGGCACGCCTTGGCATTATACCTCAGTTTTTTATTGGGTGAGATGAAAACTTTATCATAAAATATATTATTTATAGTAGTGAGTTATACCTTTATTTGATGATTCTAACTTAGAAAGGGTATTTGGAAATTCCTTTGAGGAAAGAGCTTCTTCACTCGACTCATTAAAAGCCTTTTTTATCAAATGCCAACAGAGAGGTGAATCATGTCAAGGTCTCTATGACCCCTCCCATCTTGATCGATGAGGAAATATAGGTCAATCAGCTGATGAGAGAGAGCGTTAAAATTTACATCCATCTTGGCTTGAGAACCAACAACTATGAACTCAACGATGCTAAAGTGAAGGCTTATTTGAATCTTTGAGGTCGTCCAAATGTAGTGTCTTGGATCACGCCCGACGAATATTATAAGATTAAACATTTATCTCAAAAAGGATTAATGTTGGTGGAGCCAGTCGATGCAGTGAAGTATAGCTGGGTGGAGGAGTCGATGGCAGCGGTAAACACGGGTGATTATTCCTGGGTGGATCCTTAGTATCTATAGACATTTTCCCCTTATACTCGGGAAGTTGTTGTGAGGGAAGCCTTCTTTGAGGTAGGATGATCTTAAAATTGGACGATATCGGTCATTCTTGTTGACAAGAGAGTATGCAGCAAGTTTGAAGGATGTTTTATTCCTTTTTATGATTGTATAATCCAAAAGTTAGCGTTCAACTTACATTAACATTTTTTTAGAAACAAGTATTGGATCACCTTCATATTCCTCCTTCGTAACTTCATATGATTGTTTGGGCCTTTGTAAGGGTATTTCAGTACTGGTACGAATACCAAGGAAACATGGCTTTAGCTTCCAAAAAACTCCACTTCCACCTTTTTTATGTAAACCCCCTTTAAAGAAAGGGTCTGGTTGTAACACCTTAATCCCCGACTTGATATTTAATAAAATAGTTCAAAAAAATTCATAAATTAGAGTGTCACTCATGCTTCACCATAGCATAAAAACCTCAAATACCAAATAGTCATGTAGAAATAAGCAACAGAAATAAACGAGCTTGACATGAAAGTTTCAACAACAAACTCTAACATAAAAAAACATAACAGAAGTAACAGAAGACATCACATACCCAGTGCTACATATCAATGTGACTCCTCTAAGACGTAAAATTAAAGCTAAAGGGGCATCAACACCATCCTCTAACTCAGCGGTTACTCATGTACTTGATTATCTGTACTCCCGAAGAGTATAGACACCACAACAACAAATAGGGGTGAGAATATATCTAACAAATGTTAACGGTAAAATTCAGCAGAATAAGATAGTCATAACGAATTATAATACATTGCAATCAAACTCAAAACACAATCACATAGACAATAATGTGAATGCAATGCAATCCCACAAATTCCTTCTCAAAATGCATGTGGTACCAAAATCACTGAGATCAGAGGTATGTTACCGAAATCAGGAATCGTGCTAAAATCGGTTGACCAACAGCCGGATACCGTAGAAACCCCACTTATCGATTTTTCCAATTTTTGCCAAACATCCCGATTTTTCAAAAGTTCAATTTTTCAAACAAAAAAATTCCAAATTCTTTTGTTTCTGCCAAAAAATCTAGTTTTAGTAGTTTGGGAAAAATTCAGAGATAATTGATTCATGACACTCTTTAGGGGAAACAGTACATAGGTCTCAAGGTACTCAATTGGGAAATTGAACGAGCCTAAAGGAGTCGTTAAATTTCCTGGGGAAACATTCCAACTCAATAGAAATCAAAATAGTCAAGAAAACATGTAACTCATACGATATTCATCGCAGATAGAGACCTTAGGGGTTTTATTCCAAATACCCCAATAAGGGTCTTAAAGTAACACGCATCAAAATTCACAATCAGATCATTATATAAAGGGAAAAAATAAGGGAAAACTTATATCAACCCCTAAGGCGTTCATAAGAGGGTAAAGAACTCTCACTATCTTACATGCCTAAAATCACCCAAGAGTAGACAATTCCCCTACCTCGGATTTGCAATAAGGTTGATGCTCCTAGAAATTTCTTGAATTTCTTCTCTCAAACCTTGCACTTCTTCCCAGAATTCTCTCTGCCTTCTCTCACGTACCGTCAATTTGCATTCTAACCTAATTTATCTTCATCTCTTAGTATGTATATGGCCTTACTTCTCAATATCCTATTTTTTTGTCCAATTAAATCTAAATCTCTCTCCTTCCACCTCCTACTCTCCACTATTCACAAAAACGACCAATTCTACTATTTATTCAATTAAATTATTATTTAAATTAAATAAATATTTAAATTAAGTAAATATTCAACTTAGATAACTATTTAATCTGGATATTTATCTCCTACTATTTTATCTTATTAAAAAATAATTAATCTGCCGAATCATCTGTAATAATCTAAATAATATTATTTCATCTGCTCTCAAATCTCAGATTCCCGATAATTAGTAAATTATCAAATTACCTCTACGCTCCGAAAATAACCAAATTATATAATACGTAATTCGCATGAATAAATAAATAAAATATTCTTATAATAAGTTAGGGCTTACAACTCTCCCCCACTTTAAAAAAATTGCCCTAGAAAATTACCTGATGAGAACAAATTCGGATTGGACTCCGTCATCCGGCTCTCCAGCTCCCAAGTCAGACTCCCTCTACTCGGTTATTCCCAAACAACCTTCACTAGAGAGATTTCATTCCCCCTGAGTTATTTCACTTCTCGATCCTCGATCCTGATGGGCAACATTTCGACCATCAGCTTCTCTCTCACATGTACATCGTCCATCTGGATAATATGTGATGGGTCAACAATATACTTCCTAAGTTGAGACACATGTAAAACGTCATCCATGTTCGAAAGATGCGGTAGAAAGGACACATCATATAAGCAACATATTTAATCCTCTGAGAAACCTGATAAGGATCAATAAAACAGGGAATAGGCTTTATAGACTTCAAATCCCTCCCAACACCGGTCACATGTGTGACCCTAAAAAACACATGATCTCCCTCCCAAATTTTAAGAACCTTCCTCCGCTTATCATGATAGCTTTTATACCTACTCTAAAATTCCCTCATCTTTTCTTGGATCATCTTCACCTTCTTTGTAGTATGTTGCACAATCTCTGGTCCAAGTATAACACGTTCTCTAGATTCATACCAACACAGATGAGTCGTACACCTCCTCCCTTACAACACTTTGAATGGGTTCTTCATTCTAATACTCAAATGATAGCTGTTATTATATGTAAACTCTACCAACGGAAGAAAACCGTCCCAAGCACCTTGCTGCTCTAATACACAAGCCCTTAAAAGATCCTTCAAAGACTGAATAGTCCTCTCAGTATGACCATCAGTATGTGGATGATAAGCAGAACTTAACTTCAGCTTAGTACCCAAAGCTTCCTGTAGGCTCTCCAAAAACCTGGATGTGAATCTTGGATCTCTATCCGATATTATACTGGATGGAATATCATGAGGCTTCACAAATATCGCGGTGTATATCTTTGTTAGCCTCTACAGTGGAAAACTAATCTTAATTCGAATGAAGTTTTCCGATTTAGTCAACCTATCCATGATCACCCAAATCACATCGAACCCTTTAGGGATTTTTGGTAATCCAGTCATAAAGTCCATTGATATACTATCCCACTTCCATTCGGGAATATCCAATGGTTGCATTAGTCCTGACATCTTCTAGTGCTCAATGTTTGACTTCTGGCAAGTAAAACATGAATATACAAATTGTGCAACGTCTCTCTTCATTCTTGGCCACCAAAACATTTTCTTGAGTACTTAACCCACTTCGGTGACTCTCCTCCAAAATAGTCTTCTTAAGTTCCGGCACATCAGGTACACAAACTATATTTACCGAAACTTAAGGATCCCATTCTTATTTACTCTAAAATCTTCGTCTTCATTAGCTAATGAAATACGATTAACCAAGGCTACATCCAGCTTTTGACTTTCTCTGATCTCGTCAAGAAAATAACTAGTCAGCTTCAAAATGGCCAAATTCACACTATCTACAATCACCTTGCACACCAAACTCAATTCTCTAAATTTTTCAATTAAGTTTAACTCTTTAATCATCAATGTCGTCATGTGCAAGGACTCCTGACTCAAAGCATCTGCTACAACATTGGTTTTACCGGTGTCGTACCTCGAAAAATGAGAACACGACGCTCGTCAAGCGCAATCACATGCTCACGGGATGGACTTAATAGGGTCACCATCGAACTTTATTTATTCCCAAAGAGGGAAAAGGGAAATATCGATAAAACCCCTAAAAAGAACAACAATGAGTATGCTCGTCGCAACCAAATCAGGGTTTGGGAGTCAATTACGCAAGGGGGGTATTAACACCCTTCACGTCTGTTGTACTCAACGGGAACCATTTAGTTAGTTGTGCGTGTTAGTGTTTGCTTTAAAAATGTTAGCCTTCTCGAGTTATTAAGAGGAAAAAGAATATGAAAAAAAGGTTTATTTTTTATTAGGGTGCCTAACGAGACTTTGAATCTAGTTCCTACGTATCTTCGGGTGCGATGGAAAACTTAAGGCTACATAGTTCTGGATAGAAAATGTTTGTTTGTTGGTCGATTTTAGCAAAAACTATTTTGTATCAATTGACAGAAAACATTGTTTTACCCAAAACATGTGAGGAGTGGGCGCTTGCATCACATTGAATAGATTTCTGGATATCAATATTCACGGGAAAACGTCTCTTATCTCAACTCACACATATGTGGACGAAGTGTTGTTTTGCATCGTCTCGAGATGAAATATCTTTTGTTTTTTAAAAGGTTTTGAAGATCGCACGACTGCGAGAAAAAAAGTCTGATGTGTTAGATGTATTTTTGATTTGAAAGATGAGGCTTTATGACTTGCAAACTTTGTCAACTTGGGTCTAATACTCGGGAGTAGGACTGGACCTTTCGCCCATGTAGTCTTTTTCTTCCAATTTTGTTATGAAAAGGGTTTGAATATTTACAAGTGTTTTGAAGGGAAGACGGACACTTATGGCTTGCAAGATCTTAAAACTTGGGCCTAGTATTCGGGACTATGACTGGACCATTCACCTAGGTAGTATTTTTCTTCCAATTTATTAAGAAAGAAAGACGCGTTGGGATTTTTTAGCGAAAGACAAGTGTTTATGACTTGCAAACTCTTACAACTTGAGTCTAACACTTGGGACTATGACTGGACCTTTCACTCAGGTAGACTTTTTATTTCAACTTTGAAATGATCTAAGTTGTTATTAGTTATTTTGAATTTATTTGGAAATTGGTTTGACGTTTGGACCAAACGTTTTATTTGTGATGCGAATGGATTAAAATGGTCTAAAATGGTGTTAGGGTTTCAAAAATGATTTGAGAATATTTGAATCGATTGTGAAATGTGGTGAGATGTTGAGCATGATTAGTTACGTGTGTGATATGAACATGGACTATCTAATTAAATCGACTAAACACATTGAAATGGAATAGACAAATAATCAAACAAATCCACTTAACAAAACACAAATAATTAATTAACTAATCATTAAAATCCAATTAACTAAATAAAATATAAATTTAACCAAAACTACATACTAACTTAATTAATTAAATTTAAACAAGAGATAAATAAAAAAAAACTAAATAAGAATAAGAATAAAATTAAAAGAAAGAAAAAGGGTGTAGAAAGGAGATGGGAAGGGTGCAGATATCAATAACATGAGCTCAATCTAAACATAATACTAACAAAAAAAACTTAATAAACTCTTTCAGTCTTAATCACAAAAAGGTTACTATATAGAAACAAACAAAAACAAATCCTCTCTAACACAAATGGAAAAGAAAAAAAACACATCCACAACAACAAGGTTATCCAAACAGAATAAATAGAAAGGAAAAAAAAAGGGCAAAGAACCAAAGAGATTAAATCTACCTAAAGCTCAGATCCTATGAATAATGGTGATGAGGTTACTGCAGTCTAATGTGACTGTGGCGGAGGGCTCGCTTCACATGAGCAATAGCGGTTGTCGTTGTTGTGTCGTAGTGTCGTCGCTGGCAACACGTGGTGGAGGAAATATGAGTTGGCGTCGAAAAAGGTGGAAGGTGATTATGGGAGGTACTGTACGTGGTTTTGTGGAACTTTTGTTGGGGAAGTTTAAGAAGGAAGAGCATGTGAACTTTATGAAGAATGGTGAGTAGTGTGAAGGTTAATGATTGTTATGGTTTGTTGAAGGGGAAAATGTCAAACGAAAAATATGATGATAGATATATGGTCAATGCATTTGGATATTAGTGGAAGGGATTTCCTCCATGAAGGTGGTGAGGTCGCGCAAATGCAAAAAAAATGTAAAAGAGTATTGATTGGATAAGGATGTGCCCCTCCTTGTAGGTTTCAGATTGGTCCAGGTTGCTCCCTCATGCATGCATTGGTCAACTCAAACTTATATAATGGACGAGTAGGGTTCTCAAATTTTATTATTTTTCAAAAATTCCCCTAGAGTGTTAAAAATAAATTTTAAATTTTAAATTTTAAATGAAATAAAAATCAAATGCTTTTAAATAAGTAAGACAAAATTATAATGAAAATATAATTAATTCTATTTATTTCTTATGAATATTTTGACTAAAAAATAAAAATAAAATGATTCAAAATGAATAAAATTCGGGCGTAAAAATGCTCGAAAAATTAAAATCCGATGCGCTAAAATAATCAGCACAAAATAAATTTCTCAGAAACATACAGGTTTTGATCAAATTCTAGAATAAAAACTAATCGGTTAAAAGGCTCAAGTTGATCAAAATGCGACCAAAAAAGTAGTCGAAAAAATAAAATGAGCACGCCAGGTTAAACTACGTGAACCGTAGATTAATAAAATTGACGTCTGCAAGCTCGTTTTTGAAATTTTATGCCCGCTAATTTCACGTACATTTGAGAATCAGTTCAACCAGTCTATCTATAGATCCAAAAATTATTTTGATCAACATTTTAGGAATTATGCAAGATGAAATGCATGTTATGCTATGCATATGAGGCAAATGCTATGATAAATGTATTTATTCAATGATTCAGGGTCAAAATTTAGGTATGACAACCGGGATAGTAGTTCAAACCAAAGTCCTAAAACCTCAAAAATTTCAACCATATTCTCTACCTCATATTCAACTTCTTCTGATCAAACAAATACTTCAAACTCTTGTGATAGCTGAATACCTCGAATCTAGAATCATACAAATAATGTCTCCATAACTTGAGCTTAAAAACCACAACTGCCAACTCTAGATCGTTAGTAGGGTAGTTCCGCTCATGAACTTTCAATTATCGCGAAGCATAAGCTACAACCTGCCCATTCTGCATAAGCACACTGCCCAATCCCATCTTAGATTCATCACAGTACACTACAAAAGGTTCCTTTGGATCTGGCAATATCAACACTGGCATTGTTTCCAACTTCTTTTCAATTCTTGGAAATTCTCCTCACATATCACATCACACACAAAGGCTTGACCCTTTCGAATAAACTGGGTCAAAGGTGAGGTCAACTTAGAAAAGCCTTCAATAAATCTTCTATAGTAGCAAGCCAACACTAAGAAACTTCTTACCTCTATAACTTACTTGGGAGCCTCCCACTTTAGCATTGCATCTACCTTAGAAAGGTTCACTACTATACCGCCACTGAAAATCACATGACCGAGAAAACTCACTTCTCGCAACCAGAACTCGCATTCCGATAACTTGGCATACAACTTCTTCCCCTTCAACACATGTAGCACAACACAAAGATGTTCAACATGGTCTTTATATGATTTAGAATACACAAGGATATCATCAATAAACACTACTACGAATTGATATAAATAGGGATGGAAGATCCTATTCATGTACTTCATAAATACACCAGAAGCATTAGAAACTACAAATGGTATCACAGAGTACTCATAACGGTCGTAACATGTCCTAAATGCAGTCTTTGAGATATCTTCATCCTTCACTTGAATCTGATGATAGCCCGATCTCAAGTCGATCTTACTGAAAACACAAGCACCCACTAACTGATCCATAAGGTCGACAATAATTGGAAGAGGATACTTATTCTTGATGGTGACCTTATTCAGCTGACGATAATCAACACATAATCTCATATATTTGTCTTCTTCTTCACTAACAACACAGGAGCTCCCCAAGGTGACAAACTTGGTCTGACAAGTTTCTTATCAAGTAGATATTCAAGTTGACTCTTTATTTCACTCAAATTTGTTGGAGATATTCTATACGGTGCCATAGACACATGTCTGGTACCGGGTACTAAATTTATGGTGAATTCAACTTCTCTCTCTAGTGGTAAATCAGTAATGTCATTGGAGAACGCATCTGGAAATTCACACACTATAGAAAGATCATCCAACATCGTTTTACCCTTAATCTACAAGGAATAAAACATCACAAACACTTGAGCTTCATCTTTCATGAATTCTTCAACCTGTATCGCATCAATAAATTGCGGGCCTTTCTCTTCTACAAACTCAAGAAACAACATTGTCTTGTTATAATAGTTCATATAGATACGGTTGAACTCTAACCAATTCATACCCAAGATCACATCAAGTTGACTAAACGGTTAGCAAACTAAGTCGATGCCAAAGTCCCTACCATATATTGTCAACAGACACTTCAAAAAAACCAAAGAAGTAGTTATCGACCCATTCACGGGAGTATCGATAACCATACTGCCATTCGTTGCAGACACCACAAGACCCAATCTCTTCACACAATCGATAGATAGAAAGGAATGTGTCGCACCAATATCAATAATAGTAATTAAGGGAATTTTATTAATGAAACTAGTACCTCAAACCTTCAATAAATCTTCTTAGGCTTTTGACGTTGTGTGTTAATATGACATATCTCTCCACAGTTGAAACAAGTTACCACAATACTCTTCCATTCATTATCTTTATGCCCTGCCTTTCCACACTTGAAGCATATCAAAGTAGAACACTCTATAGCACGATGGCCAAGAACCCCCACATTTGAAACACTTGAGAGGAGCAGGAGAACCTCCCACATTTTTACTCTTTCCACCATTATTCTTATGCTAAAACTTATGCTTACATTTTCCATCATGAACGGCATAAGGATTTCTGCAAGAGCAAACACTCTTCCAACAGCTTTCACATCTTGAGTCTTCTTAGGCTTTTGACACTGTATGCTAATATGACATATCTCTCCATAGTTGAAACAAGTTACCACAATACTCTTCCATTCATCAGCTTTATGCCCTGCCTTCCCACACTTGAAGCATATCAAAGTAGAACACTTTGCAACATGATGACCAAGAACCCCACATTTGAAACACTTGAGAAGAGCAGGAGCACATCCCCCATTTTTACTTTTTCCACCATTATTCTTATGCTAAAGCTTTTGTTTACCTTTTCCATCATGGACGATATAAGGTTTTCCATGATTTTGATTACCACTTCTCTTATCACGGACACTCTTGTAATTAGAATATCTAGCATGACTGTCTTTATAATATATACGAAACTTGTTAACCAACACGGAGAACTGACGAATTTCCTAATACCCAATAAACTGCTTAATCTCTAGGTGAAGTCCATTCTCAAAATTGATAGACTTGGACATTTTAGCCTTCGCCCCATTATAGTGAAGGCAGAACCTAGATAACTCCTCAAACTTGGCAGCATAATCTACAACAATCATATTCCCTTACTTAAGTTCAAGGAATTCCACTTGTTTCTTGCTATGCACATCAGCTGGAAAATATATTTCCAAGAATGCTCCCTTGAAAATATCCCAAGTAATCACTATACCATTAGCCTCAAACCTCTATCTAGCATTATCCCACCAATACTCTACTTCTTCAGACAACATATAAGCACCATAAAGAATCTTCAGAGCGTTTCCACATGCCATCACTCGGAAGATTTTATCGATCTCATATAACCAAACTTGTGAGCCTTCTGGATCATGCCTTCCTTTGAAGGTTGGTGGCTTGTTTCTCATAAACATGTCCAGTCCATGGGATTCACCACCTTTAACATGGGATTATGTTGAGCTTGTAATGCTTGAGCCAAAGTTGTCAAGGCATCAGCAATAGCGCGATCATTTCTTCCATCCATTTCGATGTTACAACGGCAAACAACTATTAGAAGAAATATTGTATTGACAGTGTTCCCACACTTGTCGTACATAGGAAACAATTAACATCACAATAACCTGGCCGAACACACCGACCTTCTCTGATAACATTGTGTAACACCCTAATCCCCAACTCGATATTTAATAAAAAAATTCAAAAAAATTCACAAATTAGAGTATCACACATGCTTCATCATAGCATAAAAATATAAAATACCAAATAGTCATGTAGAAATAAGTAGCGAAACTAAACGAGTTCGACATAAATTTCTCAATAACAAACTCCCACATAAAAAAAACATAACACACATAATGGAAGACATCCCATACTGAGTGCTACATATCATAATGAATCCTTTAATACCTAATGTTAAAAGCTAAAGGGGCATTGACGTCATTCTTTAACTCATTGGCTACTCATGTACCTGATTATTTGTACTCTCGGATAACGCAAACACCATAATAACAAACAGAGGGTGAGAATACATCTAACAAATGTTAATGTAAAAACTCAGCAGAACAGGATAGTAATAACGAATTATAATACAATACAGTCAAACTCAAAACACAATCACATAGACAATAATGTGAATGCAATGCAATGCTCCTAACTCCTTCTCAAAATGCATGTGGTACCAAAATCACTAAGATTATAGGTATGTTACTGATATTCCCATGTCTCCATATCCTCTCTAAAATGTGTCCTTCTCTAGACATGAGACCATCATAGTTCTTATATGAACCAGACAATCTCTGGACTGAAGTCATACATATCTAAGATATAAATGAATACATGATTTATAAACAACACAAACATGGAACATCATACAATCACAAAACACAAGTCTCAAAACATTCTCAAAAAGGCTCCACTTTTGAACTTATAATTCGTCATTCACATGTCATCGTTGTAATCCCTCTCTGGATTACTATACTCAATCGTCATTAAAGGTATCGCTGTAATCCCTCCCTGGATTACTATGTTCAAAAATATGTTTTTAAAACCATTTAAATCATTTCTTCTCAGAGAGATAAAGCTATGTTATTACCTTAAACTTCAACTCATCAAAATATAGCTCAAAACATCTCAAAATTCATAATTTCTTCGAAATTCTATAAAACTCATAATTTCTCAAAATGTCTCAAAAAAACTCATAGTTTCTCAAAATGTCTCAAAAAGGTTAAAAATTTACGAGTGATAACTCTACTAGGCAGTTTTTCCTCAATTTACTCAAAAGTGACCCTAAGATCACTAAAAGGGCTTAACATCAAAAATTGCTCAATATTTTCACCGAAAGAGTTCTGAACTCTAAAAACTCCATAAAATGCCCAAAAATCAGAAAACGCCAAAAACACCTGAAACATCAAAAAAAGTTGAAATCGCATGAAATCGAGAATTGCACCGAAATTGACCCACCGTCGTTGTGGCATAAACCCCATTATTGATTTTTTGATTTTTGCCAAACTTATTAGATTTTTCAAAAGTTTAGTTTTTCAAAAAAAAATCAAAATTCTTTTGCTTCTGCACAAAATTGTAGCTTTTAGTAATTTGGGAAATATTTTGAGATAATCGATTCAGAGGTCTCAAGGTACTTAATTGACCCTAAATGAATCGTTCAATTCCTGAGGACAATATTCCAACATAACAGAAATCAAAATAGCCAAAAAAACACGTAACTCATACGATATTCATCATAGATAGAGGCCTTGTGGGTTTTATTCCAAATCCTCCAATTAGGGTCTTAGAGCAACACACATCAAAATTCACAATCAGATCTTTACAAAAAGGGAAAAAATATGGGAAAACTCATATCACCCCCTAAGACACTGATAGGAGGGTAATGAACCTTCGTTATCCTACATGCCTAAAATCACCCAATGGTAGACAATCCCCCCACCCCATTTCACCCATTAACTCAGATTTGCAATAAGGTTGATAATCCTAGAAATTCCTTGGATTTCTATTCTCAAACTTTGCACTTCTTCCCAGAATTTTCTCTGCCTCCTTTCATGTACTGTCAATTTGCATTCTAACCTAATTTCTCCTCACCTTTTAGTATTTATATGGCCTTACTTTTCAAAGTCACACTTTTTACCCAATCAAATCTAAATCTCTCTCCTTCCACCTCATACTCTCCATTATTCACAAAAATGACTGATTCTCATATTTATTCAATTAAATTATTATTTAAATTAAACAAATATTCAACTTAAATAATTATTTAATCAGGATTATTTATCTCATATTATTTTATCTTATTACAAAATAATTAATCTACCTAATTATCTGTAGTGATCTAAATAATATTTTTCTTGTCGGTGAGCCTGTATTGCCTATTATTTGTTGATCTTCCCCTTTTCAAATTCACTCAAGAGGAAGAAGGCCAAAATCGATTGAGTTACACCTGCAGTAGGGTGCTAAAGCCCTTTGCCCATGATAGAGATGCCTTAGCTGGAGCTAAAAGGGACCGAGGTAAGGCAATTCCTCGGGGAGTCCTTTTAAAAGGTCGAAACAACCTAGTTCTACTTATGTTATCTAATTGCCAAAAGCACTGAGAGTCCTTCTCTCTCGTTTCCCCCTATGTTGGTTGGTCGAATGGCTCAGATCGTCGTAGAAGTAAAAGGATTGTGTATCTTCCGAGGCATACGCCCTCGTGTGTAAACTTCCAAAAACATGAAAAATTGGCTTGTTGGCATAGTCGGCCTTCTAGTTGTTGCAAGCATCTTCCCTCATGACTCGGTTTACGGTAGACCATGAGGAACTTATGATCATGGGTGCTTCTTCTCGAGAGCTCAAGTCTTTGAAGGCTCATTATGGACTTGTTAAGTCAAAAGTCACTAGCTTCGAAAGGGATGCTTCCTGGATGCACCACCATTTTGATCAAATGTCTTCTTTCCTAGAGGATGTGAATATGTATAGCTCTCTTGTGATCTTGGATGATCGGGTGACTGAGCTCGAGGGCCTGCTTGAGGAATGGGAGAAAGTATCCCTTGAAGTTGAGCTTATGACGAAGGCCTCATCTTAAAGTGCTTGGGCGGTCGAGATCGAGCTTGAGGAAGAGAAAACTGATCATTGTAGGAAGCCAAAGGCTTTTCTAGAGAACTGTGTCAGTCTAGATAAACAACTTCTAGATCTTTCCGACGATAGTCTGGAGGAAACTGCGTTCAGGAATGTTGTGGGCCAACTGGAGCAGCTTGTTTTGAATATTTGTGCCTTTCAAGATTCCTTTATGTTTGTCGCAAGAATTGAATCGTTGTAATATATTGTTGTTATGTAAACTAAATGACATTTGTTGTAGTGTATATGTGTTCTGTTTAGCTTTCACTATTATGTATGTTATTTTCTTCGTAGTGACTTTCCCTTAGTGGGGATCGGTGGCACATGGTCACAACTTTGCAATTGCAGTCAGATAAGTGCTCTGCATTATAAAGAACCTTCCCTGAACAATGGTAGGATCCCCGTCCCTACCCTTGAGTTATTACTCGGGTCGAGGTGGATGTCTCTAGGCTCCACCTTCGACACCCTTGGAGTGGCTAATTCTGAAGGAGTGGTGCGCTAGTTGTGCAGAGATGTGCTTATTCTTTCTTGCCTCTTGTATCCTAAAACGAGAGAATAACAGAAAAGAATGTGATAGAAATTGCGATAGAAAAATAATTGCATTTATCAATATGTCATTCTATTACACAGAAGAGAGTGAAATAAACAAATGCATAGCCCTTTTAACTATAATATCGTTTTAGTTTGGCAATGTTCCAAGTCATTGGTGTAATACCCTGACTTAATTAGTATTTTATTTAATTATTTATTTAAATTAATTGATTATGTTATTTAAAGAATTATTTTGGGTGATTTTGGATGGTTTGGCCGGTGAGTAGTAATTTCGGAGAGTTGTGTTTAATTAATTAGTTTTAGGGAGATTTAATAAATTAGATAATTAGAAATTGATAGAATGTGTAGAGTTTGACAAATTTTGTGAATTAAGGGAAGTGAGTGTTGAGTGGAGAGAAGTTTAGTTTTAGTTGAACCAAAATTTGAATTATGAGAAGTTAATTAGAATATTATATATTTAGAAAATTAGAGAAATAGGATTGTAGCTGCTGGAAAATTACAAAGTCGCCACCATATTTTTTTTGTTCCTAAGAAATAGGAAAATAATGATAAAACCTAAAAGTAAGGATAGGACGTCATGGTTCGGCAGTCAATTAAGTGAGGAGAATGTGTTAGACACCCCTCATCTCCATTGTATTCAATGGGATCCTTCTCTAGTTCTAGGATTAATATATTCATCTAATGGATGTTTGCCTATTTATCTACTTTTCTACTTAATAATTTATTTCATTTATTTACAAGGGAAATGCTAAGTTATTGTTAAGAAAAGATTTAAGCAAGAAGGGGAACAAAAAAATATTTTTTATTATTGTACTCGCCAGAGTGTCACAACTCTGTGCCTACGTATCCTCAAGTTTATTGAAGAATCAGAGTACCGTAGTTCGTCTAGAAAAGTGTTGTATGTTTATTTATTTTTTAATTATAGAAAGATCACAACGCATCAGAGTTGATTGGAAAAATGCCTAAATGTATAGGAATAGAGAAAAGCTATTTAGGGGAGTTTAAATTGATTTTAGATTGATTTGTTGATTGATAAGGTGTGACAATAGCCAATCAACTTGACTTGCAAAAAAAATGCTTTTAGTTTAATTTAGAAATTATGGTGTGTTATATAGCTATATAATTATCCTTTTTTGTTCTTTTTATTTGAATTTTTAGTTATAAAGAAATAAATTTGTTTTAACGTAAATTTTAAAAAAAAATAATCAATTAGACTAAGTTAGACACATTAATGTTGGAACAAGATCAAACTTGTTCAAGGTGAATCAATGGTGGAAGTTGTTATTTTGGTGGTAGAAAGGTTAATTGAGGAAGATGCTGAAAATAGAGAAATAAGAAAAATTGAGATGAGAATATTGAATGGTATTATCTGAAGGCATTAACCACAAATATTACAATTGAGGTCTATTTATAGTGTACAAACCACTAAACAAACAGACTAAATAAAGCATCCAAAACTGCCTAATAAAACAAAACTGTTTTTCTGTTTTGGCTTCAGAAAATTGCTATTTCTACAGCAAATAAAAAGCCTTCCAAAATAGCTTATTCTCCAAAAACACTTCAAAAGTCAATTACACTGCATTTGACTTATTCTAATCATCCAACACACCACCTTAAGTCAAATGCTCAATGTTCTTCATGCCCAACCTCACCACGATTCGCTTGAAAACATCATTCGTAACCGCTTTCGTCAACAAGTCCGCTACTTGTTCTTCACTTCTGCAGTAGCTCAAACGTAACTGTCCAGAACTCACTAAATCTCTCAAGTAATGGAATCTCATCTCAATGTGTTTGCTCCTCCCATGTGCTATGGGATTCTTAGCAAGATTGATGGCTGAAACGTTGTCCACCAACAACAAAACAGCTTCTCTCGTGCTGTTGTCCAGCTCACGCAGTAAGTTCACAAGCCACACAGCTTGGCATGCACACAATGACGCTGCAGTGTACTCCGCCTCGCAAGAAGAGAGAGCAACCACCGGCTCCTTTTTAGAACACCAAGAGATTGGTGCTCCGCCGAACATAAAGACATAACCAGCCGTAGACTTTCAATCATCTTTATCTCCGCACCAATTGGAGTCGGTGTATCCAAGTAAATTGCACCTTCTGCCCGTGTCACTTGCCGGAAACAAAATTCCACAACCAAGAGTGCCTTTCACATAACGAAGGATCCTCTTAACCGCTGCCAAGTGTGATACCTTTAGCCTCTCCATGAACCTACTAGCAATACCGACACTAAATGCTAAATCTGGCCGCGTATTGCACAAATAACGCAATGATCCAATCAATCTCCAGTATTGAGTCGGATCCATATCTTACTCTTCCTCGCTTTTGGATAGTTGTGATCGTGCCTCGGCTGGAGTTATGACAGCATTACAATACTCCATATCACACCTCTTTAAGATCTCCAAAGCATACCTACTTTGATGCATGAGCAGCCCCAACTTTGACTTTTGGAACTCTATGCCTAAGAAGTACTTCACATACCCAAGGTCACTCATTTCAAACTCCTTCATAAGCTCTTCTTTGAAGCTTGAAATGTACTTTTCACAACTTCCAGTAATCAACAAATCATCCATATATAGACAAAGTATGATTACTCCTTCGCTTGCACCCGATTTCACATAAACACC
Source organism: Lathyrus oleraceus (assembly GCF_024323335.1). Classification (NCBI taxonomy): domain Eukaryota; kingdom Viridiplantae; phylum Streptophyta; class Magnoliopsida; order Fabales; family Fabaceae; genus Lathyrus; species Lathyrus oleraceus. The sequence goes on along the minus strand of NC_066579.1, from coordinate 166,835,876 downwards.
ATGCTCGGACACACACTTTTTGAAACCAATGTCGTTAAGAAAACCATTTATGCGTTTGTTCCAAGCTCTTGGAGCTTGTTTCAAACCATATAGTGTCTTCCTCAACTTGTAGACCCTTGCCTCTTGATTTTGAATAACAAAACCAGGGGGTTGTCCAACATACACCTCCTCATCCAATGGACCATTCAAAAATGCCGATTTGACGTCCATTTGATATAATGGCCAGCTATTGTTATTTGCTATCGCAACAACTAACCGGATGGTTTCATGTCGAGCAACCGGAGCAAATACCTCATCAAAGTCTATGCCTTCCTTTTGCAAAAATCCCTTTGCAACTAATCGAGCCTTATGCTTGATTATCTCGCCTTTCGGATTCGCTTTCACTTTGAAGACCCACTTCACACCAATTGCCTTTTTACCTTTCGGTAAGTCAACCAACATCCAAGTATTGTTTTTCTCAATCAATTCAAGCTCTTCCTTCATTGCATTCATCCACTTTGGATCGCTTAATGCCTCCTTCGTATCTACCGATTCAGATTTAGCCATTAAAGCGAAATGAATGAGATCACCATCGTTATTGATATCACTATCACGGAATACCTCACAATCTCGGAGTCTTTGAGGCATACCTCTCTGCCTCGCTGGTCGTCTACTCGATTCACCATTCTCTGTTGTGAATGGTTGCTGTCCAGCATCATTAACAGGTTGAAAATTCAAATTTCCTCCCAGGAAATCGATTTCCCCATGTGGTAAATCAATTTCTGGGCCTGCATTTCGAATCTTAGCAGCTTCAGGAAGTGCAATTTCGGGCTGGAAATCAATTTCCCCTTTCTGGGAATCAATTTCCTGGACTGGTATAGCATAAATTCTGCTGTCAAAAGTCTGAATTTCATCCACGATCACGTCTCGACTAATCAGGATCTTCTTGCTACTCATATCAAACAACTTGTAGCCTCCGGTAGGATGATAACCAACAAGCAACATTTTTTCACCCTTGTAATCTAACTTCTTTCGAAGTTGACCCGGAATATATCGAAACGCTACCGAACCAAAAAAACGCAAATGACTTAAGCTCGGTTTGAATCCGTACCATACCTCTTCTGGAGTAATCTTTTCAAGCTTCTTTGTAGGATACCTATTCAGCAAATAGGCGGCAGTAGAGACGGCTTCACCCCAAAGCTCTTTCGGTAAATTTTTCGCTTTCAACATGCTATGCACCATGTTCATAATCGTCCTATTTTTCCTCTCGGCAACACCATTTTGCTGAGGCGTATAAGGTGGTACAACCTCACGCACTATACCTTCGTCATCACAATAACTCCTAAATTCATCCGAAGTAAATTCGCCTCCACCGTCGGTTTTGAGAATTTTGAGTTTGTGACCTCTTTGCCGCTCAACCATGGATTTGAACCGTTTGAACACTTCAAACACCTCATCCTTCCTCCTAATGAGATAAATCCATAGCTTCCTACTAAAAACATCAATAAACGTGACGAAGTATCGGTTGCCTCCATACGAATTGACTTGCATTGGTCCGCATACATCGGAATACACCACCTCAAGGTGATGCTTGGTCCTATGACCCGTATCCTTGCTGAAATTACTCTTGTGTTGCTTCCCTTGCACACACTCATCACATATTTCGGATGGAATATTAATCCGTGGCAGCCCGGACATCATACCGTGCCTATGTAACGCGTCGAGGTCTCGAAAGTTGAGATGACCGAGACGGTAGTGCCATAACCATTCTTCACGACTTGCAGCAGTAGCTAAGCACCTATGCTCCATAACTTTCAACTCAATCTTGAAAGTTCTATTGGCATCCATAGGAGCCTTAAGGATCAAAACACCGTTTTGGTCCAAAACACGCAAAACCTTGTTTTCCATGCAAATCGTGTAATTCCTTTCAAGCAATTGGCCAATACTTAAAAGATTACATTTGATTCCAGGAATATACAATACATCTTTGATCAAGGAATGACCACCATCCCTTCTCATGATCAAAACATCACCGACACCGTCGGCCGCTAAAGTCGTGTTATCTACGAATCTCACTCTACTTCGTGTGGCTTTATTGATCTTCACGAACCAATCCTTTCTACCAGTCATATGAGTCGAACAACCAGAATCCAAGTACCACTCATCACTACCTTGAACTCCATCTCCAACCGTTACCAATGCGTTTTTCTCCGAACGCATTTTCTGCACTTTTTCGGTACTGCAGTAGTTGATGTCCAGCAACTTTCTACTGCTGTCCATGCCATTATTCTCCTACGTAATCACCATAAGAAGCGTATTTTCATCATCCGTTTCTTGCCTAGCTACCTTAGCCTCATCCGCATCATTTTCCTTGCGTTTTGAGCGACATTCTCTCGAAAAATGCCCAAACTTTTGACAATTATAACACTTCATGGAACTTTTGTCGAGTGGTTTGTAGGCGCTTTGATTACCCTCTTTGGAGCTTCCTTCACCCTTTAGCCCCTTTGAATTTTGTGGATCTTTTCCACCAAAATTCTGGAAATTCTTCTTACTTCTAGAAGACCATTTCCCTTTCGATCTCTTGTTCTTTTCATTTAAATGAGCTTGCAAAGCCACTTCCGCTTTCGCCTTATCGTTTCCTCTTTCATCCATCCTTTGTTCATGAGCTTCCAATGAGCTTTGAAGCTCATCTTTGGTCATAGTCTTGAGGTCCTTCGATTCTTCAATCGCAACCACAATGTTATCGAATCTAGGTGTTAAAGAACGCAACATTTTCGATACAATATTCTGCTCTGAAACAGCTTCACCGCAAGACTTCATTTGATTCACCAAACGCATAACACGCGTCACATAATCATTGACCATTTCCTTTTCTTCCATTTGAAGTAACTCGAATTGACGTTTGTGAGTTTGTAACCTCACAACCTTCGCTTTGTCTGCCCCTGCATAAGCCTTCTCAAGAATCCCCCAAGCTTGCTTTGTCGAGTCACAATCGTCAACTTTCTCAAAGTTGTCACTATCGATGCAAGAATGTATCAAGAAGAGAGCTTTGTAGTCTTTCTTCTTCTCTTCTTTGTGAGTAGCTTGATGGGCTACAGTAGCCTCTTCAACAAGAGGAGTAACGTCGGTGGTAATCACATCAAGCACATTTTGATAATCGAACAAGACTTTCATTTGCTTGCACCATTTGTCGTAGTTCTTCGAATCAAGAATTGGAAGGTTGGTGGGTATTTTATCGTTTGAAACGGACATGATTGCAGCTGAATAGGATCAGAACCAAAGCTCCTGATGCCAAATGTTGGAACAAGATCAAACTTGTTCAAGGTGAATCAATGGTGGAAGTTGTTATTTTGGTGGTAGAAAGGTTAATTGAGGAAAATGATGAAAATAGAGAAATAAGAAAATTTGAGATGAGAATATTGAATGGCATTATCTGAAGGCATTAACCACAAATATTACAACTGAGGTCTATTTATAGTGTACAAACCACTAAACAAACAGACTAAGTAAAGCATCCAAAACTGCCTAATAAAACAAAACTATTTTTCTGTTTTGCCTTCAGAAAATTGCTATTTCTGCAGCAAACAAGAAGTCTTCCAAAATAGCTTCTCGAATAAGATATTCTCCAAAAACACTTCAAAAGCCAATTATACTGCATTTGACTTATTCTAATCATCCAACAATTAAGACTTAATTAAATGGATTAATTTAAAACACAGTATAAAAGAGATTTTGTATTTTTTGTATTTTTTTTAGAACTAGATATAAAAGGAATATTTTTGTTTTATGATTTATTTAATTATTAAATAAAATAATAATAAGAAAATGAAAGAGATCAATTATTCAATGTTCATATTAATGATAATTTAAAAAGACAATTACTTAATCATTTTGAAAGATAGAATATTCTACATTATTTTATCACCTATGAATATTTTTATTATTTTGCATCTTTACAAATATTACATATAAACATAACATAAATGATTATTACCTTTTTTATTTAACAAAAGAGAATTTACTTTTGTGTTTTTTTTATGTGTTAATAAACTCAATACCTAATTAATTAATCTAAATTATATTGACGTAGATAGACAATTATATTGATGTAGATAGACATTATATTTTAATTATCAAATAGATTGTAGATTGAAATGATCAATTTAGTTATTAAAATATTACTGTAAGAATTAATTTTTTTGTGTTTGTTTTTAATCATGACATAATTTTAATAACTAAATTTAGAACAAAAGAAAAACATGTTTTAATGATATCATATTAATAACTAAATTATATTACTATCTTTCTTTTTGTGAATATAATGAAGAACTCAATTGTATGTAAAAGTGATTTTCTTTGTGAAATTTTTTTAATAATAATAATGATGAAAAACAAAATGTTAAGATTAAGATTTTTTTTAATAATATCAATATTAATAATAAAAGGTTAATGTTAAAAAAAAGTTTCTTTTTTGTAATAAGGTAAAAAAAATGTTCTTTGGGTAATAATAATAATAATAAAATAAGCTAAAGTTAAAAACATTTTTAATAATAATAAAAAAAGATTAAGGTTAGAAAAAAAAAATTGATTCCATATTAATTTATGATGCTAGTTTAAAAATCGATTCATGATATTAGTTAAAAAAAGTTTGTGATATTTGTTTAAAAAATATCTAAACGAAAAATTGAATCTTTAAAGAACTATTTCATGACATTAAAAGAGTTGTTAGAAAAATAATAAAAAGGAAAAATAAAACTGATTTTAAAAATTAATTCATGATATTAAAAAAGATTGTTATATGATTTTAGTTTAGTTACATCAAACACACAATTAAATTCAAGTACCAAACAATAGATCAACACAAATAAGATTCAATAATAACAAAATTCTATGCAAAAAAAAAGAAGGTAAATAAGGATGGAGAATCAACATATAGGAAGGAGGATTTCCTCAGACAAAAGGTATAGTTTCTCTTTCTTTCACTCTTTTTCGTTCTTTCCTTTTGTCTCGAATTCCTTCTAACTCCTCCTCTCGTTTTTCTTTAGTTGCAGGGATGGTTGAAGCTTATATTAGAGTTTTTAGTTGTTGTTCTTCGATGTGAATAGCAACAATTTTAAGATTGTAGATTTGTAATTGTGGATAATCAAAAGTGTAAAAAATATGTACTATTTATAGATGAAAATTAGTGTTTGAGTTGAATGAGACTCATCTATGTTTGAAATGTTTTTATCTAATTTGATTTAATTTGTTTCTTCATGGTCAAGCCATTGAATCCGGAGGATTCATGGCTTTTATGAAATGTAATAGCAAATATTAAATAAAATTTATTTTTTTAATTTTGATAAATAATAAAAATGAGGTAATAATAATTACTAATAATAAAGAAAAAAGATTTTGATTTTTTAATAAATTTTTTAGATTAAAAAAATAAATTATAAAATAATTATTAAAAATAATTTAAATAAAAATTCAAAAATAAAACAAAAAAAGTACAAATTTTAATTTTTTAAAGTAAAACATAAAAGTGTGAAAAATGGAATTCAAACTCAAGACCTCTCCCTCGTAACTCCTTACACATGATCTTCTACCAAATGTGTCATTTCATATATTTGAAATAAAGTGGCACTAGAAAACATACGAAGGATGGTAAAATTTGGTGTACGACAGCTGCCCCTATTTAATCAACTTTAAACTGAGATGATGATGTCGGCGAGTTTTCATCCTCTTAGGGGGAAATGATTAAATATAGATAGGGGCCCTAATTTTGTCAACGGATTAAAATTCTCTAAGGATTTATAAGGACTTGATGCCTCTGGTACTCCGTTGGTATCCAAACCAACCTTTGGTGGAACCCTCGTTAAACTCACATAACCAAATATGGTGGGACCCGGGTAATACCCTTAGTAGAACTCCAATCTCCGAACCACTTCCTTAGGGAATCCATGAGATACTTTGCTAGAATCTGAATCTCTGGTAGGTTTCAACCACTCTTGGTGAAACCTGTGTACAACTCTGATGATTTTCCGATCATTTTTTACGGAATTTATGTAAGACTCTATTGATCCTCTGATTGCCGCTAATGAAACCTCTTGATAAACTTTGATGAAACCCCTTGATAAAACCCTCGATGAAACCCTGGTAAAACCCTCAATGAAACCCTGGTGGAACCCTTGATAAAACCCTTGATGAAACCCTTGATGGAGCCCTTGATGAAACCTTGGTGGAACCCTTGATGAAACTCTTGATGAAACCCTTGATGAAACCCCTAATAAAACTCCTGATGAAACCCCTGAATTATACTCCCGATTATTTTGATGGAACTTAGCTTGTATGAGGGATAGGTTGCTAAGTTGGGAATGTGAGAGGTGAAAACATGTTCACCATTTGGTAATGATTATCTATGATTAACTGCTTCTGGGTAGATTCTCTTGAAGACTGATTGGTAGTGATCTTCCTAGGGAAAACCCTTTGGAAAACGTTATGCGGAGACATTACTTACTAGGGAAGGCCAATAAGCATTCCTACTTGGGGAATTGTACTGGTATAGTTGGGGATATGAGAATTGAACCGTCATCGATATAAGAACTGATGTTAAATAACTCATAATTGGTAAGAAAAACTGATGTAAGACCCGAGAGTAGTGATAGTGGTATAATAACTGAAAGTAATAACAGCGGTATAAGAATCATAAAACAAGATGACAAGCGGTGTAAGAATCGTAAAATGAAATGATAAATGGTGTAAGAACCATAAAATGAAATGAAAAACGGTGTAAGAGTCGTAAAATAAATGATAAACGGTGTAAGAACCATAAAATGAGGCGGTGTAAGAATCGGAGTGAGCAATTATTGTCGCATCTCGAAAAATACGATTCCTCGCGATGGTCGCGGAAAAATTTATGTTCAAACAGAGTCGCCACCGAACTTTATTTATCCCAATGAAGGAATAGGAAAATATCGATAAAACCTTTAGGAAATGGAGTAATGGTCATCGCAACCATATTCGGGTTGGGGAGTTGATTACGCAAAGGGAAGGTATTAACACCCCTCACATCCGTTGTACTCAACGGGAACCTTTTAGTTCAATTTTGTGATTTGAGTGTTAATTAATGTTGTTTGTTATCTTCGGGTTATAAATATATTGTAAATGGAAATTGATGGGAACCTCAGAAAGGGAAAAAGGGAGGTTTTCTATTAGTGTGCTCGCGAAGATACAGCAATCTCCTGCCTACGTATCCCTGTGGTATAATAAGGAAATCAGAGCATTCGTAGTTCGAGGACTACGGTTGGATGGTGTTTTTTAATGAACAACTGTTTAATGAACAATTGTTTAGATCGCATCCTTAAGCACTAGTTTGTTGTGCGCATTAGAAAGGATTAACAGTGTTCTTTCTGAAAGAGTTTTGGTCACGCGGAGGGTGACGAGTTGGTTTGATGTGTTTGATGTTTTGTTTGACTGGTTGTGTTGAGATATTTTGGTTGGATGACGATTACTCGGATATTCGAGTAAGACAACTCGTATCCTAACAGTCGGGAAAGGGAGTAGAAGACTCTATACCACTTTCTTTTTCATCCTTAATTACAGAAAGGATTTGATAATAACTAAGGTGTTTTAAATGGATGACGAATACTCAGATAATCGAGTAAGACAACTCGTATCCTAATAATCGGGAAAGGGAGTAGAAGACTCTAGACCGCTTTCTTTTTCATCTGAGTGATTACGAAAATAAGTTTGCGTATGGTTGATGTATTTTAGCATGAACGGCAAATACTCGAATGACTGAGTAAGACAACTCATATCCAAGCATTTGAGAAGAGGAATTGAAAGCCCAAAACCATCTCCTTTTTCGTATAGTTTGTTAAGAAAATGATTTGATTAAGTTGTATGTTTGGCAGAAAATGACAACTCCTTTTTCATTCAACTTATTGTAAAAAAAATGTTTTGATTTAATCGGGGTATTTCAATTGAGTTTGAGAGAAAATACTCGACGTTGGATCGAGGTTTTAGATTTGTGTTTTGGATGAAGTGAATTTATTTAGTGTATTGCTCTTCTACTCGATAAAAATCGAATAGGTCTCATTGTAAGAAAGCCCAAGAGTAAGCTATGTGAGGTTGATGACGATGCTTTAAAGGCGATCGACTTACAAGGGCGTTTTGAATTGATTTGGAAAAGGCGCACTCGATATTGACCGAGGTTTGTATTTACATGTGCATATGAATTGAATTAAGACAATGGTCTCAAAATGGGATTGCTTATGGATTTTAGCTTATGCAACGTGAATGCAAAATAACCAACACGAAAATAAAGAGTCTCATTGTAAGGTAGCCCAAGAGAAAGCCTTTTGTGTGCTAAAGTGACCTAAACTAAACAAAGGATAATGGTCTTACAAACATCCATGTAATTTGTGGGTGAAAACCCAAGTGTTTACAAAGTGTCACAAAGAGTAAAGGAAGACTTCCAAGCAAAGGTCCTAAGACGAAATCCTCTAAGTCCAAGTTGATTAAGAGTGGAGTGAATATTTTTGGTCTTTATCATTTTATCATGTTTTTGTTATTTTTAATGTATGATGACAATAAAATAAATAACAAGTAAATAAACATGCATGATGAGTTTGTACAATGACGATGATAATGAGTACTTGAATGTAAATTAGAAGGTAATGACATAAAAGTAAATCACAAGATAAAGAATGGTAATATCACGATAATAATGGTTAGTGAATGTAAATGAACAATAAAATAAATTGCAAGGAAGTAAAGTGCAATAATGTAAACGTTAGGAGTTAGAAGTTAATGGTTAGTAACAATAAAATAAATTGTAAGGAATTAAAGTGCAATAATATAAATGTTAGTAGTTAGTAGTTAGTAGAATAATAATAAGCAAATGGATTAGCAAGTTAATATAGAGAATATGGTTTCATCTATGCATCAAATGACTCAACTATGGGTGAAATAGAGGCAATCTATCAATGCCTCAAAGTATCATGAATGATCTATTGATCAACCATTAATAGGTTTGAAGTATTAAAGATTTAATCAACTCTAAACAACCGTGGTCATGATCTAATAGAACTCATCAACCAAATAAATGTAATAACAAGTCAATAATAAATATTAAATGATAACAAGAAACAATGTAAAGGAAATGGTTTCATCTATGTATCAAATGACCCAAACATGGTTGAAATAGAGGCAAACTATCAATGCCTCAAAGTATCATGAAGGATCTATTGATCAATCATTAATAGGTTTGAAACATTGAAGGTTTTATCAACTCTAAACAACCATAGTCATGATCCAATAGATCTCATCAACCATAGTCAAGTAACAAAGTTTGATTGAAAATGGTGGATAAAAAGTAGTAAGAGCAAAAAATCCCCAAAAGGGTGTAAACCCAATAAAAACCACTTGTCTCAAAGTTGACTCAAATATCTCTCAAAATACAACCCAAGAGTAAAAATCCATTTTTAAACACAAAACAAAACAAAAAATATCAAGGAGTTTGAGTCCAAAATATTACCATGATTGTGGTGTCAAAACTAGGTTGTTGTTGTCTTTGGGTTTGAGAATGAAGCAAAAAGCTTGGAAGAGGGTGGCTATGGTAGAAAAATGGAAGGGAAAGAAGTTGTATGTTTATGTGGTGGTGGTGAATGATTATGTAAGTGAAGATCACAAGTTTGCCACTGTTTTTGTTGTGTGGAGATTGTGGATTTTTACATGGTGGTTGGGTGGTTCAAAGAAGAGAAAAGGGTTTGGATGAGTTAGGGTTTAGGTTGAAAAGAGGGAGCTTGAATGTGATTGGACAGAGGTTTTGTGGCTTTCAAGCTTGAAAAATGAGTGGGGATAGTGCTCTATTTATAGGGGAAGCAAAGGGGTTGAAGTGGGTGAACCAAAGGGTCCTCTGTGTAAAAAAAAAGAGTTATTTCTGCTTTATTCGTAGGTGTAATCGGTTACCCTGATTAGGGTAATCGGTTACACAGTCCCAAAATGGCCAAAAAATCAGTTTTTGGTCTGGGTAATCGGTTACCCTGATTAGGGTAACCGGTTACCCAAATTTTTTTATTTTTTTTAATTTTTTTTTTAAAATAATGAATGTATGCATGTGCAGTAGGGTCATGGATCAGATGAAAATTGTATCGGGGTAAGGACAAAATTGGGGTATGACAGATGCCCCTATTTAATTACCTTGAACCAGAAAGTACGAATGACAGCAGTCTTCGTACATTCGCGGTGGAAGATAATTAAATACTTAAAAGACCCGAATCTTGTCCTTTGAAATGTAAGGAAGAAATGTGGAAACAAAATGTAGTGAGAAATATAGTAAGAAAAGGTTATCGAAAGGTAAAATAAAACAATCGAGACTCTCTGGAAATTATCGGAACAATATCTTGGATGCCATAATCGAGATATTCCAACAATAGAACGATACCTTAATGGTATCTAAGACTTTTGAAAATTAGCAGAACATTGTCTTGAACAGAAAACATGATATTCTCTGGGGATCAAACAGAGCAGTTTCTTACATGATATCATCAAGATATTCCAACAAGGGAATGATACCTCAATCGTATCTAAGATTCTCTAAGGATACTATAGCAGTATCTTGAAAACAAATGAGATTCTTCAAATGAATGAAGTAGTATCTCAAACAGACAAATGAGATTCTTCGGATAAATGAAGCAGTATCTCAAACAGATAAATGAGATTCTTCAGATAAATGAAGCAGTATCTCAGACAGTAAAAATGAGATTCTCTGTATCGAGTTGAAATAGTATCTTAGGTGATAGAATTAAGATATTCCAGACAAAAGGAATGATGTCTTAATTAAATCTAAGACTTTTCGAGGATACTAGAGGAATATCTCTAAAAAATCTGGAATGAGACTCCTCATATTGATGAAGCAGTATCTCAAATAGTAAAAATGAGATTCTCTGTATCGAGTCGAAGCAGCATCTTATATGATAGAATTAAGATATTCCAGCAAGGGAAAGATACCTTAATTGAATCTAAAACTCTCCGAGGATATTAGAGCAGTATCTCTAAAAGAATCTGAAATGAGACTCTTCATATTGATGAAGCAGCATCTCAAACAGTAAAAATGAGATTCTCTGTATCGAGTCGAAGCAGCATCTTATATGATAGAATTAAGATATTCCAGCAAGGGAAAGATACCTTAATTGAATCTAAAACTCTCCGAGGATATTAGAGCAGTATCTCTAAAAGAATCTGAAATGAGACTCTTCATATTGATGAAGCAGCATCTCAAACAGTAAAAATGAGATTCTCTGTATCAAGTCGAAGCAGCATCTTATATGATAGAATTAAGATATTCCAACAAGGGAAAGATACCTTAATTGAATCTAAGACTCTCCGAGGATATTATAGCAACATTTCTAAAAGAATCTGAAATGAGACTCTTCATATTGATGAAGCAGCATCTCAAACAGTAAAAATGAGATTCTCTGTATCGAGTCGAAGAAGTATCTTATATGATAGAATTAAGATATTCCGAACAAGGGAATGATACCTTAATTGAATCTAAGACTCTCCGAGGATACTTAGAGCAGTATCTCTAAAAAAAATCAAATGAGATTCTTCAAATTGATGAAGCAGTATCTCAAACAGAGAAATGAGATTCTTCAGATAAATGAAGCAGTATCTCAAATATTCGTCTGTTGGGGGAATTTTAAGAAAAGACTCCTTTTGAGGGAGATTTACTGGAAATGCTCTATAGGGGAAAAATCTCATAAGAGACTTTTTAGGGTAACCTCTGCTTGGGGGGCGATGATTGTAAAGAAAATTGTTGGAAATATCATTATTAATCGTAAAGTTGAAAAATGGTTTGCTGAGACATAATTCCACGAGCACATGCAGGGAAATAACTTTATTTGGAAATGAGGAATGTCTAAGATATTCATGAATCACCTTGGATCCTGATATTCTGATTTTTGTATGATGTTCCACTTTGGGTGGGAATACCATGCATGGGATGATGCATGAGATGCATGTAAGTATGCAATTGCTGGGGATATTTGGCTGTGTATGAGAATGTAAATGATTTTTTTATTTTGTATAAGGTTATGCATAAGTATGCTGATGATTGATATGACTGTGTTTTTTTCGAATTTTCTATTTGGTAGGAAAACCATGTATGGATGATTTGTGTGATGCATGTGGGAATGCAACTAGGTAATTGGATGTTTTTGTAGGGTTTAATTCTTGATTGCCAATGAGGTTGGACGTTAAATGGGAACTGTCAGATGAGGATAACACTTGAAGGATATGTTACCAGACACTAACTGGTGAAAATAACTGAAATGTCAGACGGGACTGAATTTGTTTTTGTTTATCAGACAGGAACTGATTTTTAAAGTAGGCTACCAGACGATAACTGGTGAAAATAATTGACTACCAGACGAGAACTGGTATCGAAATAGGTGACCTACCATACGAGAACTGGTATTAAGAGATAATTCACCAGACGAGAACTGGTATTAAGAGATAATTTACCAGATGAGAACTGGTATTTCGCAAATGATTTGTCGTACAAGAACTGATTTTTGATATAGTTTGCCAGACGGGAACTAGACTTTGGAATAAGTTGCCAGACGAGAACTGGACTTTGAAATAAATTGCCAGACGGGAACTGGGCTTTGAAAGAAATTGCCAGACGAGAACTGGGCTTTTGAAATAAGTTGCCAGACGGGAACTGGGCTTTTGAAATAAGTTGCCAGACGAGAACTGGACTTTTGAAATAAGTTGCCAGACGGGAACTGGACTTTGAAATAAATTGCCAGACGAAAACTGGACTTTGAAATGGCCAAGCGACGTTGGGCTTTGGTGTCAGATCTTGTGTTTCAAGGCTTTTTGATGCCAAGTTCATGTTACGGGGTTAGACCCAATGAATTTTACGATATGCATGGTTTTATCTTAGAGCAAAGTGACATGACTAGTGCATGATGATGATTTATGTAATGATTTGCAGGTTTTCAAAATGCCCCTGCGTGGGTATTGGAAGAGAAGGTTCTTTGCAGAAAGGCTTTTGTCTGCCAGATGGTTGTTTTATGGGATGATATCATGATTCCCCGACACTTGTCTCGAACTCTATGGTTGCTGACGTGTGACCAAACTTTTTGATTGACCAACTTGAAAACATGGAGGGACTTTCTCCTATGTGGCTCATCATGCCCTAGTTTGTTGGGTCTTTGCGGACGTTTACCTCGAAAGAATTTCGAAAGCAATTGTACCATAATTTGGATATGGCCTGCCCCAAAATTTAAAGTCGTGAAAATATTTTTCCTTGAGTAACGGACTCTCGAAGTGGTTTACTTTTCTATACTTTTGAGGTAGCTGAAGGAGAAGAGTGATCCAAAACGCAGCGGAATTTAAAATTTCTCCTTTAATGATCCTTACGAATGGGCATGATCAATGATATAATCGTTACCTCTTGTGGCGATTATAACCTTTGATGCAGATCTACGGAGCGATCACGAACGTTGAACAATGACAACGCCTCTACTCATTTCACACGAACGGATTCCTTCAATCTCAGTGCTAGTTGCTACAAATGAAGGCTTTGAGTGAGAGTGAGAGAGAGAGAGAGAGAGAGAGAGAGAGAGAGAGAGAGAAAAACGAAATTGCAATTGCCACAATGTTTCTACACAAGGGTTCTATTTATAGAACCACTTGTTTGGGCTGCAAGCTAAAAAGCCCACTCAAGTGTATATGGCCCATATCTTATAATATACCAAAATCACTTAAGCGCGTGGTACCTTACCATGTTTCGTATTCGACTTAAGTACATTGTACCTTACGATGTTCTATAACTCACTTAAGGGCACCGTACATTACGGTATTCCTTAATTACTCTATCTCTCATCAATCTGTCCTTTGTGTGTGACCCTATAGGTTTTCGCGGCATTCGCAATTATACTAAATCACGTGTTTAGCATAATAAACAGTGAGCGGTATCTAGCAACACATCACTGCTAACCAAGACACGAAAATGTTATGTGATCTGACAAATCCTTCTGTGATAATAATTATGTGTATAATTACCCTTTTGCCCTTATGTCTATATTGAACACAAGGCATAGACCGTGTCATCCTTGTCCAGTTCAATATTGGGCCCATAGACATTTATCTTGTTACGCAAGATGGGCAAATTCCATCTAGGTCACTCATGTCCCTTAGCATGATTCGTGGAGTACCCATCAACTGTCTTTATGGTCATCCAATTACGGACAATGTTTGATCAACAATAAGGCACTCGACTCTACATCTAGGGTCCATAGTGGTTTCAGGTCGAAGGGTGGTATACACCATTATCACCATGAGAATAACTTATGACACTTTGCATAACATTCTATATAGTATTCTCATAGCGGGTCAATCCAGTATAAATATTACTCTTAATATTCATACCTATGTTTAAGACTTGATAACTCTTTATCCATGATCCATGAGATGTGATCATCAGTCTATAAACATAATAGTCTTCATGCTTTAATGTTATCCCACTTCACAATAAAGATTGACTACGGATACTTTAAGAATAGTGTCCTTATGTTTAATGTGATCTCATGATTAAGTCATACTTGATACATTAAACGGACTAGCTATTCTAGGGACTTTATTAAACAAACATAATAAAGAAAAAACCTTTTATTATTAATAAATAATTCGATACAAGTACCAAAAGTATTGGCCTCTAGGGCTTACACCAACAATCTCCTACTAGCACTAGAGCCAATCAGGTATACCCCTAATGCCCATAGATCTAGTATGGCCATCATGCTTCTTCTGCGCAAAAGGCTTTGTCAGTGGGTCAGCAATATTGTCAAGTGTAGGTAATATGCATATTTTCACATCTCCTCTATCTATTATCTCTCGAATGAGGTGATAACGCCTAAGTATGTGTTTGGATCGTTGGTGAGATCTAGGCTCCTTAGCTTGTGCGATAGCACCATTGTTATCACAATAGAGACCAATGGGATCCACAATGCTAGGAACTATGCCAAGTTCACTAATGAACTTTTTGATCCAAACAACTTCCTTTGCTGCACTTGAGGTAGCAATATACTCGGCCTCGGTTGTAGAATCAGCAAATGTATCTTGCTTTGAACTTTTCCAGCTCACAGCGCCACCATTTAAGCAAAACACATAACCAGATTGCGATTTAAAGTCATCCTTATCTGTCTGGAAGCTAGCATCGGTGTATCCAATCACAGCCAACTCTTCCTGACCTCCATATATCAAGAATGAGTCCTTAGTCCTTCTCAAATACTTAAGGATATTCTTGACAGCTACCCAATGGGCATTATCGGGATCAGATTGGTACCTACTTGTTGCACTTAAAGCATACGAGACATCTGGTCGAGTACATAACATGGCATACATGATAGATCCTATTGCAGATGCATATGGAATCTTATTCATGCGATCCCTTTCTTCCTTAGTTAAAGGGGATTGTGTTTTTGATAGACACATGCCATGTTGCATATGTATGAATCCTTTCTTGGAATCATGCATATTAAAGCGTCTCAGCACTTTGTCTATGTACGTACTCTGACTTAGGCCAAGCAGTTTTTGTGATCTATCTCTATAGATTCTGATTCCTAATATATAGGCTGTTTCACCTAGGTCCTTCATAGAAAAGCATTTCCCCAACCAAGACTTTACTTGTTGCAGGGTAGGGACATTGTTTCCAATGAGTAATATGCCATCTACATATAATACCAGGAAAACGATCATGCTCTCACTAACCTTCTTGTAGACACAAGGCTCATCTTCATTCTTGATGAATCCATATTGTTTTACCGTTTCATCAAAACGAAGATTCCAGCTTCTGGAAGCTTGCTTCAATCCATGGATTAATCTTTGTAACTTACATATCTTGTGGGCTTCTTCTGGTATGTCAAATCCTTCAGGTTGTGTCATGTACACATCCTCAAGAAGATTCCCATTAAGGAAAGCAGTTTTAACATCCATCTGCCATATTTCATAATCATGATATGCAGCTATAGCAAGTAAAATCCGAACAGATTTAAGCATTGCAACTGGTGAAAAGGTTTCATCATAGTCAACCCCATGAATTTGTTTATATCCTTTTGCAACCAGTCTTGCCTTATAGGTATGTACCTTACCGTCCATGTCAGTCTTCTTTTTGAAGACCCACTTGCATCCTATAGGGTTAACTCCTACATAAGGCTCTACCAAGGTCCAAACTTGGTTTGTGTACATGGAATCCATTTCAGATTTCATGGCTTCTAGCCACTTCTCATACTCGGGACCAGTTATGGCCTCTTGGTAGGTCATAGGATCATCTTGATCCATGAGTAATACATCACCTTGATCAGTTATGAGATATCCATATCTCTCAGGTTGGTGACGTATCCTGCTTGACCTACGTTGGTCTTGTTCTACTTAAGCAGGTTGCTCTTCCACAACTACTTGTGTTTCCTGCTCTAATTCCTCCATAGGTGTATCGATGCTTTGTGATTCTTGAATTTCTTCAAGCTCTACTTTCCTCCCACTTCCTTTGGAAATAAAATCCTTTTCTAGGAAAACTCCAGTTCGAGCGACAAACATTTTGCCCTCAGAAGGATTGTAGAAGTAATACCCTCTTGTTTCTTTAGGATACCCCAAAAATAAGCATTTTTCAGATTTGGGCTCAAGCTTAGTTGAAATTTGTCGTTTCACATAAACTTCGCAACCCCAAATCTTCATATAAGACATATGTGGTTTCTTACCACTCCATATCTCATATGGTGTCTTCTCAACCTTTTTGGATGGAACACGGTTAAGTGTGTAAGCTGTTGTCAATAGTGTATGTCCCCAAAAGGAGTTTGGAAGATCGGCGTGACTCATCATGGATCGGACCATGTCTAACAAGGTTCGATTTCTTCTCTCAGATACACCATTCCATTAGGGTGTTCCAGGAGGAGTAAGTTGGGATAGGATCCCACACTCTTTCAGATGGTCATCAAACTCTAGGCTTAAATACTCACCACCTCGATTTGATCGAAGAGTTTTAATATTCTTACCTAGTTGGTTTTGTACTTCATTCTTGAATTCCTTGAACTTTTCAAAGGACTCTGATTTATGTTTCATTAAATACACATAACCATATCTACTGAAATCATCAGTAAATGTGATGAAGTATTGAAAACCTCCTCTGGCTGGTATGTTCAATGGTCCACATACATCAGTATGTATGAGGACAAAAAGATCATTAGCTCTTTCACCTTTTCCTGTGAATGGAGACTTTGTCATCTTTCTAATTAAACAAGATCTGCATGTCTCATATGATTCATAATCAAAAGAGTCCAACAGTCCATCTTTATGGAGTTTGGAAATGCGTTTCTCATTTATGTGGCCTAATCGTCAATGCCAAAGGTAAGTTGGATTTAACTCATTAGATTTCATCCTTTTAGTATTAATGTTATAAATAGGCATTTCAAGATCAAGGACATATAGTCCATTGTTCATTTGTGCAGTAGCATAGGATATATCATTCAAATAAATTGAGCAACAATTGTTCTTTATTATAAATGAAAAACCAAACTTGTCCAAACAAGAAACGGAAATAATATTCCTGCTAATTACATGTACATAATAACAACTCTCTAACTGAAATATTAAACCACTAGGTAAAGTCAATACATAAGTTCCTACGGCTAAAGCAGCAACCTTTGCTCCATTGCCAACTCGTAGGTCAACTTGACCTTTTGCCAAATCTCTACTCCTTTTTAGTCCCTTCACATTGGTACAAATGTGAGAATCGCATCCAGTATCTAATACCCATGATGCAAAAGTAGATAAATTAATTTCAATAACAAAAATGCCTGAAGTTGAAGTCTCTACTCCATTCTTCTTATCTTTCAGGTACTTTGGGCAGTTTCTCTTCCAGTGTCCAGTCTTACCGCAATGGAAGCAGGTGCCTTCTTTTGGTATGCCTCCACTAGGCTTCAAAGCAGCAACAGTGGGTTTGGGTTTGGCAACTTTCTTGCCTTTCCCTTTATCACCCTGCTTGGTGGGCCTTTTGTTCTGTCTCTTTCCATTTCCGATCATCAGAATGGACTTCCCTTTTGACTTCAGATTCTGCTCAGCAGTTCTTAACATGGCTAGAAGTTCACGAAGATATTTTTCCATATCATTCATATTGAAATTTAGGACAAATTGACTGAATCTATCTGGCAACGATTGCAAGATCAAATCAGTCGCAAGTTCCTTTACGAGGGGAAAACCCAACCTCTCAAGGTTTTCCACATACCCAATCATCTTGAGCACATGGGGACCTACATGGGCTTCCTCAGCTAACTTGCCTTGAAAAAGGTCTTTTGAAACTTCAAACCTTTCATGCCTTGCTTGCTCTTGATAGAGCATCTTCAGGTGTTCGATCATATTGAACGCTGTCATGTTCTCATGTTGCTTTTACAACTCTGAGTTCATGGTAGCTAGCATGAGACAAGCAGTTTCATTGGCATCATCGACATGCTTCTTATAAGTATCTCTTTCTGCCTTGGATGCAGAACTAGGAGGTTCCTCTTCAGGAACAGGTTTCTCCAAGACGTACAGCTTTCTATCATGTTTGAGGATAATCCTCAGATTTCGGTACCAATCCAGAAAATTTGTCCTAGACAATTTTTCCTTGTCAAGGATTGATCATAAAATGTTGTTAGAGGTGTTTGTTGTCATGGTAATCTACATAAAAATAATGAAAATATAAGTATCAATAACATATTTAATTAGGCCTTTAATTAAATATGCTCCCACTATTTTACTCAAAACAAATGACCCTCACCATTTGATTCGGAAAATCCCGTTGGAAGATTTTCTTGTGGGTCGAGATCCATATTTCACTTTGTTTTAAGTCCGCGTAGGCGGATTACACAAAACTAGGTTATTTAGGTAGGAACTCCTTCCAATTGTATCTAATACAACTCTCGAATATTTTAGTTGGGTGAATAACTCCTTATTCCAATCCATCACATGGATCATTTCCAACTCTTGCTTCTAAACATATATAATCTTATTATAATTTGTTTAGTTAAGTTTGACCCATTGTTTTAACAATTGGATATTACAATTATCCCATCGCACCTTACTAATATAGAACATGCACCTCGCGTAGGCGAAACCTACATTATCTGATACTAGTCTTGATGAGTGCTAAAACTTGGAAAGCATAAACTTAATATTTAATTTGAGGGAATTTGCAATTGTTCTGATCTCACCGGCTTATTTATCATATAAATCGTCTCTCACATGCATCAACATACATTCACATGCATCACATACATACATAATGAAACAGTTATGGCCCCTAGCGCAAATGTTCTCCCAAGCCAATGAGAGAACCTAAGCTAACCTAATGATGATCTAAGCTTCTCCAAGCAAGATCTTCAAGGTTGTCCTCCTTTGATATTGAATTCTTCTCTTTCTTCATAACATTACATTACATAAAAGAAACTCGTTTTACATACGAGGGAGTGAGATGAGAAAAGAAGTTACATTATGAGATTAAAAGAGAGGCACGACACGCAGGTCGTATTTTAAAAACCCAAAACAAAATAAAGGAAAATTAAGGCCATAACCGATCACCACAAGACAATAATAATAAACACATTATTATTATTAATTTTAATTCTTTTAATTAATTAAAAACAAATTAATTTCGGCGACCGATCACACTACGCAGAGTTAGCCGGGGGTCCGCTGCCTGGCCAAAAATTTTAATGAACAATTCATTTGAAATCGACGTCGTTTTTCGCATCAACACTTGATACTTTAAAGCACAACTCTTGCGCAGTCACAACCCTAATCGCATAACTCTTTGACAACACAACCCTTGTGTCGTCATTAACCCTAATGCATAACTCTTTGACAACACAACCCTTGTGCCATCATTAACCCTAATCCATAACTCTTTGACAACACAACCCTTGTGTCGTCATTAACCCTAATGCACCAATTTCAGACCGCCAAACACATCTCGATTGTTGATTCAGTATGATTGATCAACACGTCATTGCTTCACCATACTAATGTCGGATCAAGAAGCAAACGACCATTGATTGCTCAAAGGAAAACAACCATTAAGTGTTTGAATGAATGAAACATAAACAGTATATCATATATACCGTATTTTGCATCAGGATTACTTATATCATATATATAACTTGACGGATCTCAATTTAATTACTCGTTTATTCTTTGATTCATTCTGTCTTTTAATCGTATTAATACCGAAAATAAACAGCTATTAAATGCATGGTTTCGTAAGTGGCTCTGATACCACTGAAGAAGAAGGGCGATCCAAAACGTAGCGGAATTTAAAATTTCTCCTTTAATGATCCTTACGAATGGGCATGATCAGTGATAGAATCGTTACCTCTTGTGGCGATTATAACCTTTGATGCAGATCTACGGAGCGATCACGAACGTTGAGCAATGACAACGCCTCTACTCGGTCCACACGAACGGATTCCTTCAATCTCAGTGCTAGCTGCTACGAATGAAGGCTTTGAATGAGAGAGAGAGAGAGAGAGAGAGAGAGAAACGAAATCGCAACTGCCACAATGCTTCTACACAAGGGTTCTATTTATAGAACCACTTGTGTGGACTGCAAGCTAAAAAGCCCACTCAAGTGTATATGGCCCATATCTTATAATATGCCAAAATTACTTAAGCGCATGGTACCTTACCATAATTCGTATTCTACTGAAGTACACCAAACCTTACGATGTTCAATAATTCACTTAAGGGCACCGTACATTACGGTATTCCTTAATTACTCTATCTCTCATCAATCCATCCTTTGTGTGTGACCCTATAGGTTTTCGCGGCATTGGCAATTATATTAAATCACGTGTTTAACATAATAAACAGTGAGCGGTATCTAGCAACACGTAACTGCTACCCAAGACACGAAAATGTCATGTGATCTGACAAATCCTTTTGTGATAATAATTATGTGTATAATTACCCTTTTGCCCTTATGTCTATATTGAACACAAGGCATAGACCGTGTCATCCTTGTCCAGTTCAATATTGGGCCCATAGACATTTATCATGTTACGCAAGACGGGCAAATTCCATCTAGGTCACTCATGTCCCTTAGCATGCTTCGTGGAGTACCCATCAACTGTCTTTATGGTCATCCAATTACGGACAATGTTTGATCACCAATAAGGCACTCGACTCTACATCTAGGGTCCATAGTGGTTTCAGGTCGAAGGGTGGTATACACCATTATCACCATGATAATAACTTATGACACTTTGCATAACATTCTATATAGTATTCTCATAGCGGGTCAATCCAGTATAAATATTACTCTTAATATTCATACCTATGTTTAAGACTTGATAACTCTTTATCCATGATCCATGAGATGTGATCATCAGTCTATAAACATAATAGTCTTCATGCTTTAATGTTATCCCACTTCACAATAAAGCTTGACTACGGATACTTTAAGAATAGTGTCCTTATGTTTAATGTGATATCATGATTAAGTCATACTTGATACATTAAACGGACTAGCTATTCTAGGGACTTTATTAAACAAACATAATAAAGAAAAAGTGTTTTATTATTAATAAATAATTCGATACAAGTACCAAAAGTATTGGCCTCTAGGGCTTACACCAACAGTAGCTTGCCTCGGTATGAGCATTGAAGTGACTTAACTCACCCTGACTGAACAATGAAGGGGTTGCCCCTGGACAACATAACCTCTAGGTGATCTTCCCCAGTTAATAGAATTCTGAGATGATTTACTCTGTATCAAATGATTCTTGAAATGACTTGTCCTTGATTAACAGATGTTTGGAGATTGTTTAAGACTGGCCAATTCTTGGAGTAATCTTCCTATGATCAACTGATGTTTAGGTTCGGAGGTAGTCTTGATTCTGATAAATGGTCAAGCTTCTCTGATTTCTCTTTGTTGAAATTTCCCTGACGTCAAGTACTGACTTGCAGTTAAAAATTTTTATTCAGAAATGGTAATTTTAATGCGATACTCATGCAGGTTTTGAAAAGAATTATTATTGAAATGATGTGATAGTGTGTGGCGAATGAGCCATTTTAATCCAAACGCAATGATGATTTAACAATGTGAAGGATACAACAAAAGAAGATTGTACAAAACTAAAAGATTAGCAAATTTTTAGGAGTCAGTTTACGCAACCTTGTTGTAGTATGCTTTCAGAATAAACCCTGCTTCAATTAGGTCTTTTAAGGGTTGTAACATGGCCTGGTTCATAGTTATCGAAACAAAGGATATAAGGCTCAAATTTGTTTTAACCCACCCATTCTTCACGATGATCTCCAATCCTATGCTCAGTTAATTCAACATACACATTCAACTTTTAAGAGAGTTTGCAGGTGTAAGATCTCTTGAAATGACACACACTTCATTTTGCTCTTCATGGATATTGGTGACCCTTTGATTCTTGATATGGTGGTCACTAAATCTTGTTTTTATTTTGTTGAGGGTTTTTGTGACCTCCTTTGATTTTTGTTTTGATCCCTAACTTTTGCATGGACCGCTTTTTGAAGCTTTAGTCCATCGAGATTGCCCCAGTTTTTGCCTAAGTCTCCTTTTGGGGTATCGACTTAGCAGGCTTTTTATTGATTCCCTTTTTTAGAATGTGACTGCCAAGTCATTGGTCATTGAAGAACAACCGTCATAACTTTTGGATTTTTTCAAGGTTCCTTTGACACTTTAGGATGTGCGTGAAGAATGTCATGTAGTTGATCCACATACTGGATATTTCATCTTGTAATTTGGATGCATAGTCAGATTAATTGAACACTACCCTGCCCCAGGTTAAATGTAAGGGTTTTTGTAGATCCGAAAGAAACTCCTACTTCTAGGCTCAAAGTGGTTGACTAGGGATTAACTCCTTATCTCTCCAGTATTTTGGGATTTGAAACAATGCTTGTACATCATCAGTAGGATTTTATCCAAAAGCATATAGTCAGCAATTATGGGTATCTTGTTTTCGTCATCCTCCCTCAAATCTTTGCTAAAACAAAAGTTATGATAAATAAAAGTGAATGGGAGAAACACTGATGTATTTTTTTGTTTTTGATATAATAGAAGAAAAATGAGAGAATGCGAGATAATTAATTCAAAACATGCATCATTACTTCATCAATATTACCATTAAAAACAACAATGTTTAAACACAAGTAGCTTTTAACAACAAAGAAACTACAAATGCAAAAATAGAAACAAATCAGTCCAACGATTTCCAGTGTTGAGGATGTCTTCCTGTCTGAACTACTGGAATTAGGAGATACTCTATGAAATCTTTGAACTCATTATGACGAGAGGTTAACATGCACCAACAAACTTCCTTCTGAAAAAGATATGTACCTTTTGTCGAACAATTGTTGCACTTTAGTCTTGAAAGCATTGCAGTCTTCAGTTGAATGCCCTATTGTTCCGGCATGATATTCACATTGCACATCAGGATCATATCCAGGTGGGTATGGTTCTGACAATGGCCTGAGAGACTTGGGCACCACCAGCGAGCTTTGAATCAGGTATGGCAGAAGTTGACTGTATGACATAGGAATTGGATCGAGAGGAGCATTCCTTCTTTCCAGATTGTTTCGAGGCCTATGTTGGTTCCGATGCTGATTTTGATATCCTTGACCACGAGGTCTTTGATTTGTATAAGGAACAGTCCATGGTTGCTTTAATGGTGCTCTAGGTCTTTTCGGTTGCCTATAAGGATAACATGGTGTTGGAAATGGTGATTGCTGAGAAGGTGAAGAACCATAAGGTCTGGCTGGTGCATCGTGAGAATACCCAACATCTACCATGGCTGCATTTGTTTCATCATCTTCTTCCTTTTGAGAATCGCTGAGGGATTCTGTCTCGCTAGCTTGGTTGCTCGAGGCACCTTGGATTCTTCCACTTTTTAGGGCACTCTCGATGCGTTCTCCAATTGTCACTAAGTGAGCAAAGTCTGATGCTGCGCTGCTAATCATCCTTTCGAAGTATGGACTTTGCAGGGTGTCCCTGAATAATTCCATCAAATCTTTGTCTAAGAGTGGTGGCTCAATGCAAGCCACTAACTCTCTCCATCTTTGGGCATACCCTCTGAAGGATTCATTGTCTTCCTGAGATAAGGCTCTTAGCTGCATGTGGTCGGGAGCTATGTCCATATTATATTTGTATTGCTTCAAGAATGCGTTAGCTAGGTCCAACCATGATTGAACATGATTCCTTTCTAACTTCATGTACCAAACTTAATGATGCCCGAATCAAATTGTCCTGGAAACAATGAATCATCAACTTATCATCGTGGGCATAAAAGGTCATTTTTCGAAAAAACATCACCAAATGGTGCTTTGGACAGCCATCCCCTTTGTATTTCTCAAATTCTGGTGCTTTGAATTTTGCGGGTATAACCAGGCCAGGTACCAAACACATGTCTAAAGCATTCAGTTCAAGAGTATCTTGTCCTTCTATGGCCTTGAGTCTTTTCTCTAGCACGCAACATCTTTTAGCAATCTCATCATCTTGTGGTTGTTCAACATTAACCATTAGGCCTGTTCCTTGGGCATCTGGCACGAAGAATGCAAAACTGTGATACTCAACAGCATCATGACGTGAGGAATCTTGAACAATATGAGGTTCTTGTACAATAGAGTTATCAACTGGGGTTCGCACAAGCGGAGGTTGGGTAGGACCATTTACTGGAGCTGGAATAACATTCTCTACAACGGAAGTCTGCTGAATGTTGTCCTTCCTCTTTTCTAAAGCTATCATAGTCTCCACAAGTTGGTCTATCTGGTTTTTCATCGAGTCAACATCTCCTCTTAATGCAATGTGATTTTTCTCCAATGGATCCATGGTTTTTCAAGAGCTACTTTAAGTCTGATATAAGTGTCGGGAAATCAACTGCAAGTGATGGACGAAGGATGGATAAGTTTTTTTTATGTATTTTGTGTGGAAAATGATATGCAATGCATGATGAATGCAGATGCAATGATATGTGTATGAGTGTAGTGACAGGTTTAGGATCACAGGTTCAAAGCATTCTCAGATGGATCAGAATAACGGGTGAATTACGGGTATCTCTGAATAATGTAACCCCATGGGTAGGCTCTATAGTTGGTAGGTTCCTAGAGTCACAAATATTTCTTGAGAACGTCACTGCCGTGACGAAGACTCGTCGGACGATAATATCCTTGAGAAAATCTCGTCTAGGTGAGGTCTTCGTATTGTCCCAACAAGGAAGGCTCCATGGGGATTCTACTACACGACTCTCGAGTCCAGGGTTCTACCAAGGTTCTCAAAGTCATAGATCGAGGTTGGAAATATTACTGTAAGATAGTAACACGTCCAAGGGATCTCATCTTATTGGGGTTTTCATATTGACCCAACAAGTCTGAAACTTCGTAGGTTAATACTACATGACCGTTGGATATAGTGGGTTAAAAGGTCCCTAGAGTCATTGATCCAACTTGAAAATACTATTGTCGTGACGAAGACTCGTCGGACAATAATATCTCAAGAGAATCTCCTCTAGGCGGGGTCTTCGTTTCTTCCCAACAAGGAAGACTCCTTATGGGCGCCCACTACGCAACCACCAACTTAATCTTATGGTTTTTCTCAGACTCGGGTAGAGAGCTTATCTCACAAAGCACCACTAACAGAGAGCCCCAAACAATACATAGCCAATAAATCACAACATAATAATTACAACAGAATAATAATAGCAAAATAAAAAATACAGATAAACAAACAAGATTAACACACAATACAGAAACTGAACTAAATTAGGCCTCACTCTCTTTTGCTTGGAGATAATCTCTCCAGCAGAGTCGCCATCTGTCGCATCTCGAAAAATACGATTCCTCGCTATGGTCACGGAAAAATGTATGTTCGAACAGAGTCGCCACCGAACTTTATTTATCCCAATGAAGGAATAGGAAAATATCGATAAAACCTTTAGGAAATGCAATAATGGTCATCGCAACCATATTCGGGTTCGAGAGTTGATTACGCAAGGGGAAGGTATTAACACCCCTCACGTCCGTTGTACTCAACGAGAACCTTTTAGTTCAATTTTGCGATTTGAGTGTTAATTTATGTTATTTGTTATCTTTGGGTTATAAATATATTGTAAATAGAAATTGATGGGAACCTCAGAAAGGGAAAAAGGGAGGTTTTCTATTAGTTGCTCGCGAAGATACAGCAATCTCCTGTCTACGTATCCTTATGGTATAATAAGGAAATCAGAGCATTCGTAGTTCGGGGACTACGGTTGGTTGGTGTTTTTAATGAACAACTGTTTAGATCGTATCCTAAAGGCTAAATGTTGGCTTGTCTACTCTCGGCGGAGGCTTAAGCACTAGTTTGTTGTGCGCATTAGAAAGGATTAACAGTGTTCTTTCTGAAAGAGTTTTAGCCACGCAGAGGGTGACGAGTTGGTTTGATGTGTTTGATGTTTTGTTTGACTGGTTGTTTTGAGATATTTTGGTTGGATGACGATTACTTGGATATTCGAGTAAGACAACTCGTATCCAAACAGTCGGGAAATGGAGTAGAAGACTCTAGACCACTTTCTTTTTCATCCTTAATCACAGAAAGGATTTGATAATAATTAAGGTGTTTTAAATGGATGATGAATACACAGATAATCGAGTAAGACAACTTGTATCCTAATAATCGGGAAAGGGAGTAGAAGACTCTAGACCGCTTTCTTTTTCATCTGAGTGATGACGAAAATAAGTTTGCGTATGGTTGATGTATTTTAGCATGAACGACAAATACTCGAATGACTGAGTAAGACAAATCATATCCAAGCATTTGAGAAGAGGAATTGAAAGCCCAAAACCATCTCCTTTTTCATATAGTTTGTTAGGAAATGATTTGATTAAGTTGTATGTTTGGCGGAAAATGACAATTGTTCGACTGACCGAGTAAGAAAACTCGTATTCGTCCAATTGAGGAGTGAAGTTGAAAACTCAAAGTCAACTCCTTTTTCATTCAACTTATTGTAAAAAAATGTTTTGATTTAATCGGGGTATTTCAATTGAGTTTGAGAGAAAATACTCGACATTGGATCAAGGTTTTAGATTTGTGTTTTGGATGAAGTTAATTTATTTAGTGTATTTCTCTTCTACTCGATAAAAATCGAATAGGTCTCATTGTAATAAAGCCCAAGAGTAAGCTATGTGAGGTTGATGGCGATGCTTTAAAGGCGATCGACTTACAAGGGCGTTTTGAATTGATTTGGAAAAGGCACACTCGATATTGACCGAGGTTTGTATTTACATGTGCATATGAATTGAATTATGACAATGGTCTCAAAATGAGATTGCTTATGAATTTTATCTTATGCAACATGAATGCAAAATAACCAACACAAAAATAAAGAGTCTCATTGTAAGGTAGCCCAAGAGAAAGCATTTTGTGTGCTAAAGTGACCTAAACTAAACAAAGGATAATGGTCTTACAAACATGCATGTAATTTACGGGTGAAAATCCAAGTGTTTACAAAGTGTCACAAAGAGTAAAGGAAGACTTCCAAGCAAAGGTCCTAAGACGAAATCCTCTAAGTGCAAGTTGATTAAGAGTGGAGTGAATATTTTTGGTCTTTATCATTTTATCATGTTTTTGTTATTTTTAATGTATGATGACAATAAAATAAATAACAAGTAAATAAACATGCATGATGAGTTTGTACAATGATGATGATAATGAGTACTTGAATGTAAATTAGAAGGTAATGACATAAAAGTAAATCACAAGATAAAGAATGGTAATATCACGATAATAATGGTTAGTGAATGTAAATGAACAATAAAATAAATTGCAAGGAAGTAAAGTGCAATAATGTAAACGTTAGGACTTAGAAGTTAATGGTTAGTAACAATAAAATAAATTGCAAGGAATTAAAGTGCAATAATATAAATGTTAGTAGTTAGTAGTTAGTAGAATAACAATAAGTAAACGGATTAGCAAGTTAATATAGAGAATATGGTTTCATCTATGCATCAAATGAATCAAATATGGGTGAAATAGAGGGAATCAATCAATGCCTCAAAGTATCATGAATGATCTATTGATCAACCATTAATAGGTTTGAAGTATTGAAGATTTAATCAACTCTAAACAACCATGGTCATGATCTAATAGAACTCATCAACCAAATAAATGTAACAACAAGTCAACAATAAATATTAAATGATAACAAGAAACAATGTAAAGGAAATGGTTTCATCTATGTATAAAATGACCCAAACATGGTTGAAATAGAGGCAACTTATCAATGCCTCAAAGTATCATGAAGGATCTATTGATCAATCATTAATAGGTTTGAAACATTGAAGGTTTTATCAACTCTAAACAACCATAGTCATGATCTAATAGATCTCATCAACCAAATAAATGTAAATGATAACAAGAAACAAAGTTTGATTGAAAATGGTGGATAAAAAGTAGTAAGATCAAAAAATCCCCAAAAGGGTGTAAACCCAACAAAAACCACTTGTCTCAAAGTTGACTCAAATATCTCTCAAAATACAACCCAAGAGTAAAAATCCATTTTTAAACACAAAACTAAACCAAAAATATCAAGGAGTTTGAGTCCAAAATATTACCAAGATTGTGGTGTCAAAACTAGGTTGTTGTTGTGTTTGGGTTTGAGAATGAAGCAAAAAGCTTGGAAGAGGGTGGCTATGGTAGAAAAATGGAAGGGAAAGAAGTTGTATGTTTATGTGGTGGTGGTGAATGATTATGTAAGTAAAGATCACAAGTTTGCCATTGTTTTTGTTGTGTGGAGATTGTGGATTTTTACATGGTGGTTGGGTGGTTCAAAGAAGAAAAGAGGGTTTGGGTGAGTTAGGGTTTAGGTTGAAAAGAGGGAGCTTGAATGTGATTTGGACAGAGGTTTTATGGCTTTCAAGCTTGAAAAATGAGTGGGGATAGTGCTCTATTTATAGGGGAAGCAAAGGGGTTGAAGTGGGTGAACCAAAGGGTCCTTTGTGTAAAAAAAAAAGAGTTATTTCTGCTTTCTGTGCAGGTGTAATCGGTTACCCTGATTAGGGTAATCGGTTACACAGTCCCAAAATGGCCAAAAAAATCAGTTTTTGGTCTGGGTAATCGGTTACCCTGATTAGGGTAACCGGTTACCCAAACTTTTTTTTTAAATTGAAATAATGAATGTATGCATGTGCATTAGGGTCATGGATCAGATGAAAATTGTATCGGGGTAGGGACAAAATTGAGGTATGACAGTTATGTAAGAACCTGAAGTTAATGTATGATAACGGTGTAAGAACCGAAGTGAACAATGACAACAGTGTAAGATCCAAATTGAATGAATGTAAATGGTGTAAGAACCGAAGTGAGTGACAACGATATAAGAATCAAAGTAAAAACAACAGTGTGAGAACCTAAGTGAGTGACAACGGTATAAGAACCGGGGTGAGTGAATAACAACGGTGTAAGAACCAAAATGAAAACAACATTGTATCATGGTACTTGTATGCTTAGGGAGAGATCCCTATTAGGATTCCATGTGGACTCTTAAACCAACCTCTCACTACCATGGTACTCGAGATGTAAAGGTATCATGGATATGACTAGAGGAAGAAAGATATTATCTTAGATGGTACTAGAGAAAGAACTTTTATTGTGGAGTTTTCTGAGAAGAATGGAGTAGAAAGGAGATTGATAGAAGAACTTGATGTCTCTACTAGGGAAGACTAGTGTCACATAAGAAGACTGTCTACTTGGGAATAGGCTTCCATTAAAGGTTCCCTAAGGAGCTCGAGTGTCGTGGAAAGTTCTAAGAAATCCCTACAGGGATCAGGTGAGGGAATTGTATATCATTCGGGCATACCGGGGACAATGTTGCTAAGTATGTTCTGCTCGGGGAATGAGTTCCAAGGATTTGTTGGGGTATTGTCCCTAAGATTGGCTAACTGGGATGTACAAACATAAAATAGCTTGGGAGAAGCTTGGACTGAGATTTATTACCGACTTAGTTGGGGATTGATCCAGACTCTTACGATGAGTCTTTATCCTATAATATGTATGGATATTATGTATGGATGTTATGCTATGTTATGTATGTATGTTTAGAGTTTGTATGGCGTAATATTCCATATTCATGGATATATTATGCATGATATGATGCATGAATTTGATGTTGTGGATGATCCATCCATGGATGATATATTCTTTTAAAGAATAGGACTTATTTTATTTTGGTGAAGGGTTAAGCGAGACCTTCAAAAAGAGGCTTTTGAAGGTTGGGTTTTGGAATTTTTATTAAGGATGGGCTTTGGGCTTTTTGAGACGTTGATTGAGGTTGAGCTCTTTGGTTATGAATGTTAGGTTCCAAACAAGTTCGAGCTTTTCGGGTAAATTCCAAGTGAGGATGGGATTTTTGTAGGGTAATGAATGCTGAAGGAGGTTGGATTCATGTTATGGGAATATGCCAGATGAATAAGATGATATGGATGGTTTGACATTGGAGCATAGTGATATGATTAATGCATGACAATGATTTGAATGTTTCCACAAATGCCTTTATGGTGAGTCGGGGACTATTAGGGCTTAGAAAGGTTTCTTGTATTACAAGGCTATTTGTCAAAAAATGGTAGGGTGTCATACTAGCATAACTTCATGACGCTTGTTTCGCACTCGACGATTGTTGAGGTATGATAGAGTTTTCTTGTGCATCTTAGAAGTATGGAGAGAGCTTGCCCTATAGTATCTTGTATTTTCCCCAGTCTGTTTGGTCTTTGAAGAGATTTGCCTCAACATGAGTTTTGAAGCAGCTTGACCATACTATGTGTAAGACCCCAATTTTGACCCTAAGATCCCTCATGGCATCATAACATTGCATTTGCATTGCCTCAAGGATCTTTAGCATCTTGGTTCCCTTTGCCTTTGGGTGGAACTCCTTGTGATTGGTTTGAGATCACCAAGCATGCTTGAATTATACATCATTGTTTCTCTTACTTTTGTTTACTAACCAAAAGCACAAAAATGTGTCACTAACATCTTTTGTTTGAAGCTTGAGTATCATCCAAGACACTTTGTGGGTTCTATTTAGATGATCAGTCAACACAAGGGAATGGCTTGAGATACTTCCAACAGGTTCAAATGGGGTCTATTCGTCAGTCAAAACGTTAATCTTGAAGGAGCAAAAGTTTGTTCATGAGCTGTCATGCTCGCTAGGCGAGCAGAATGAGTCCCCTAGCGAGTCCCAAGAAAAGCCACCAGAATCACCTACGCTCAGAGGAATTTCTTGAACTGTCATGCTCGCTAGGCGAAGCCCACGTGTTTAAAACAAAACGAAAAAACGAAAAAAAAAACGATAAATAAATAAATAAAATATAACAGAAAATTTTTGGACTTGGGCCTCTCTCATTTGAGCCCACAGGTCCACAAAAATCAGGTTATAAATTCAGAGTTTCAGTGAAACAAAAAACATTCTATTCCTATTACCCTGGCAGGGAAAAAGATAGTGAGAGAAGAGCTAACAGAGTTCATAGCAACCTCCAGCGACTGAACGAAACTCATCAGCAAAGAACCAATTCCATCTCATATAAACCCTCAGATTGCTTTGCAAACCCAACCGGGCAATTCAATTTCATTCGATCTCTCCAGTCAGGTTTGCCTTATTCCCATTACTTTATGCTTTTAATTTGAATGCTCTGAATGTATGAGGTATTATGGGTGAATTTGATACCCTTTTGATGCATGTTTTTGACAAGAGGTTTAGGCCTCCTACCCTTGGTTGCTTTTTGTGAGCTTTTTGTGAATTTTAATGGCATGATTCATGTGGTTACATTTTGATTTGGGGGCAACCCTTGATTACCCTACCTTGGTTCTCTAACCTGTTTGTTGAGTTTTTTTTTTGTGAGGGCTCACATGACTCTTGCAGAGATGGCTTGCCTGGTGTTCCACTTTATTTGTGGGATACCACCTGGAGGTTTATTCCGATTACCTGTACTGACTCACTTTCTTTGATGGTGTTTAGCTTGAGAGATCTCTGGGTTTCTTATTCCTTTATTTGTTGTTACTTCGGATCTTTATCCGTACGGTAGATCTCTCGATCCCTTTACTTTTCCCGCATGTTATCGATTTCTTAGGTTTCGTATAGCCTCTCGTGGCATGTCATTTAAGGTAGCGTGGTTCCTTCATCTAGGACTGCCTTTTTGCATGAGCATCCCTAAACACCCCAAACTCATTGATTTTTCTTCTCCTAAGAACACGTTATCTCCTTCTACTACAGGCGAGTAAGTCTCCAAAGGTCGAGCATCCGGGAGATTGCGTAGTAACGTCGTTCACCCCAAAACACAACCCTTACCCCATAGGTGGTCGAACTACGTTTTGCTCTAATTTTCATCCCAGATGAGATACGTAGGCATAAGACGCGATGTCTTAGCGAGCACACTCCTCCTTAACCCATAGGTAGCCGAGCTACGAAGACTCTGATTCTCAGATTCAGATGAGATACATATGCAGTGGATGCGACGTCCGTGCGAGTCATTTTCTTTTGACCCCTCTTTTAGTAAGTAGTACATTAGATAAACATACACGCTTTTCTCATCCCTTCAATCATGTTTGCACAAATAAATTTTCAAAAAAAAACAACAACCTTTGCAACAAATGCGAAAAGGGCTCCCTAGGAGTACCTAGGATGCTTTGGGTGCCTAACACCTTCCCATTGCATAACCAACCCCCTAACCTAGATCTCTGACATTTTTACTAGTTTTTGATTCGATAAAACTTTTATGTTTTTGTTCGCTTTCTAACCATTCCTTTGGATAAATAGAAGTGCGGTGGCAACTCGACTTGTATGATTTACCTTGGATTTAGTCAATATCTCTAATGGTAACGAATACCCCGCTACAGAAAAGTGGTGACTCCACTGGGGATAATGATTACTAATGGGTTTTGCCTACTTTTCATATTTGTTGTATTGTATTGTATATTTATTTATTTTGTGACATATTTTTGTGCAATTTGGGATTACTGTATTGTATGTAATGATTGAATTGCTTGAATATTAATTCCTTGTATGCTTGGTGATCTTTGTGAGATGAGTTCTATACCCAGACTCGAGTGCACTTAGGATAGGAGAATGGTGTAGTCTTGTTGACTTGTGTGGAGTTATTCCTTAGCAAGTTGACTTGCAAGTCCATTCACTTGGTGGAGGTTATGTTGGGATCAATAATGTCACACAAGTAAGTTGTGGTTAGACATTACTCTTTCCAATATAGACCTTAGAAGCCAAGGACCTTAGTTTACCAAGCCCATCTTGGCCTATTCTTAGGATGTAGTGCGAAAGTCGTTCAAGTGTAAGATTTGATACGATTGTTACGCGATACTACACTCATAAGAGTCTCTCTTGAGAATATTTTCGGAATACGAGTAGTCGTTTCTCCAATAATATCCGAAAGATGGGATGATGACTATGGGAACCTCTTGTAGAACATGTTTGGCAGGTTTAAACCCTAGTACACTCCCTTTTGGGTGGTTCTTAACCTAACTCCATGCTCGTGACTTACAACAAACCCTTGATTCATGGTTGATCCGTTCATGAATCCTTAATATCAATGGAACTTGGGTGTTGATAAGGTGTAAACCATAATCCACCAAAATGGATGATTGATATTAAGAATAACATGATCCATCCCATGACCTTTGTTTGGTGTGCTTTGCTTGATCCTTGAGTGTGATTGTTGCATTCATGCATTCATGCACCCATTTGCATCCATATCATCAATAAATAAGAAAATTTTCAAGGAACTTAAGGGGTTTATTTGCAAAATTTTCAAACATGGAAAGACAAAGAAGGAATACAAAGAAGTACAGCTTCAGGCAACCAGATTTGAAAGAGTTAAGGAATATGACATCATATGTATTAGATCCCTTGGGTTTCAAGGCTCGCTTCGGGAAGCTTCTTCCTCTTCTGACCACTCAGGTGGATGAAGGATTGATGAGTGTATTGGTGCAGTTTTACGATCCTTTGTACCGTTGCTTCACGTTTCCGGATTTTCAGCTTTTGCCTACACTTGAGGAGTATGCTTATCTTGTGGGTATACCTGTTTTGGATCAGTTGTCGTTCAGTGGCTTGGAAAGGGTTCCTACTTCTCAAGAGATAGCAGACATGTTACACATAGATGAATCTCTGGTTAATGCTCATATGACTACCAAAGGGGGAATTCAAGGTCTCCCTTCTGAGTTCTTCATTGCTCAAGCTACTATGCATGGGAAGGCCATGAGTGAGGACGCCTTTGAGGCCATATTTGTACTTCTCATCTATGGGCTAGTGTTATTCCCCAACATCGACAAGTTTGTGGATGTGAACGCTATTAGGATCTTCTCTACTCTTAATCCCGTTTCGACTCTGTTGGGCGATACCTACTTCTCTTTGCATATGAGGAATGCAAAGGGTGGTGGCGCCATTGTGTGTTGTTTGCCTCTGTTGTATAAGTGGTTTATTTCTCACTTACCTCAGACGGTCGCTTTCAAGGAGAACAAGGAATGTCTACGGTGGTCCATGAGACTTATGTCTCTCACTAATGATGATATCTCTTGGTATAACCGTGTGTATGATGGTGTGCAGATTATTGACTCTTGTGGCGAATTCTCCAATGTACCTCTTCTTGGTACATGTGGTGGGATTAACTACAATCCTGTTTTGGCACGTCGGCAGCTTGGGTTCCCCCTAAAGGATAAACCTAATAACATTCTGTTAGAGGGTGTGTTCTTTCAGGATGGTAAAGATCCCCAAGGCTTGAAAGCTAGGATGGTCCGCGCTTGGCGCAAGATTCATAGGAAAAGGAAGGAAAGAGTTCGGTCCTAAGAATTGCATCGCTTTGGAGCCTTACACTGTTTGGGTTAGGAAGAGGGCGTCTGAGTATCTCATGCCTTACGAGTATCAGAGACCTACACCTATGATTATGGCTGGGCCTTCAACCCTCCCTAATCAAGGAGTAGAGGAGTTGAGAGACGAAGACCGTTCACGTGCCTGGATCCGTGAATGTGAAGAGTTGCTTCAGCAGATTAAGGAGAAGGATGCGTTGATTGAGTTTCTTGAGCATCGGGTTATTGATGACCCTGATGATGTATGGACTTCTCTACTTCCTCGGTCTTCTAAGTTCTGGAAGAGGAGGTATGATCGACTCGCCAAAGAGAAGGCCGATATGGAGGCAGCCTACGAGAGGGAGGTGAAGAGGCTTCGCGCATCTTATCTTCCTGTGTCCCGAGCTTTAGATGATTGTTTCTAGGGATCCATAGGATGATTATTTTCCTTTTCTCTTGTACATGATTGACGATGCTACACTTCTTTTCCCTGATATTATTTGATGAGATATTTCCATATGTGATAAAAATGCTTAATATTTCCAGAATTTGCAAATAAAACTCTAAAGTTCCTTTGAAATAAAAAACAAATCATATGCATAAGCATTGCATGCATCATATGCATAAACAGGTTTTGTTTCCGGTCCCTTGCCCTGTGGTCTAACTCTGTGTCCTTCATTTATTTTGAAAGACAAGCTGACTCACCGGTATTACACTAGAGCCAACATTTCAAGACTGATGGATCACTTAGAGCAAGAGAACCGTGAACTGAAAGAGGAAGTGCCCAGATTGACTTCCCTAATGGAGTCATTCATGGCTGCCCAGAGCCAGTCTTCTCCGACACCTTCAACTCCTCCCTAGAGGACAGTTATCTCCGAGATTGTCTCCTCTATTGTGCCCGCTGCCAGTGCACACTTTGTTCCAACAGCCATGCCAACCGGGTTCCCATGGGGGATGCCTCCCAATTTCATGTCTAAGGGTCTTGTTCCTACCTTTGCTCCTCTGTCGGCATCTAGCCCGGTCCTTGCCGTTCCTCCTCCTGTCGTGCATACTTTGCCCAGGATAGACGACACCATCTATCATTCTGAGCCGTCTGAGGGTCCAGATGTTTATGAGAAGATGGATGCTATGAACGATCAATTTCTTGAGCTTCGCAAGGAATTGAAAACTCTCAGAGGGAAGGATCTTTTCGGCAAGTCTGCTGCCGAACTCTTCTTGGTTCCAAATGTGAAGATCCCTATGAAATTCAAGGTCCCTGATTTTGAAAAGTACAAAGGAAATACTTGTCCTCTCAGCCACCTGGTCATGTATGCCAGGAAGATGTCGACTCAAACCGATAATGACCAACTACTCATCCACTACTTTCAGGACAGTCTGTCTGGTGCCGCTTTGCGTTGGTACATGGGTTTAGATAGCGCGAACATCCGATCCTTCAATGATCTCGGCGAAGCCTTCGTCAAGCAGTACAAGTACAACATGGATATGGCTCCCGATAGAGATCAATTGAGAGCCATGTCCCAGAAGGATAAAGAAACATTTAAGGAGTACGCCCAGAGGTGGCGAGAGGTGGCAGCACAGATCGTGCCTCCGCTAGAAGAGAAAGAGATGACTAAGATCTTTTTGAAGACTTTAAGTTCTTTTTATTATGAGCGGATGATTACTAGCGCTCCTTCTGACTTCACCGAGATGGTGAATATGGGGATGCGTCTAGAAGAAGGGGTCCGTGAAGGACGGTTAACCAGAGAAGAAGGCTCTTCTCCTAAACGTTATGGGGCGTTTGCAAAGAAGAAAGATGGAGAGGCACATGTTGTGATCTCCCATGAGAAACCAAGAAGACCCTCTGTGAGGAGGAAGACTGTGCGTCCCACCAGTAACCAGCACCAGGTGGCTCATATAGCACCTGTTTTCAGAGACAATCAACAGTATCAGCAACATAGTAATAATCAGCAACCACATCCGCAATATCAGCAACAACAACCCCGACCGCAGCAGCAGGCCTACCAGCCTCGTAACAACAATCAGACCAGCACAAGTCACGAGAGGAAAAGGGTCACCTTCGACCCTATTCCTATGACGTACGCAAAGTTATATCCCTCTTTGATGGAAAGGAAGCTGATTACTCCGAGAGACCCACCGGCTATACCTGCTAACCCCCAGTGGTGGTATAAGCCTGAGTTACATTGTGTTTACCATTCTGGTGCTCCCGGCCACGACGTGGAGAATTGTTACCCTTTGAAGACCAAGGTTCAAGACCTTGTGAGGTGTGGTATTTTATATTTTGAGGATGTAGGCCCTAATGTGAAGAAGAACCCATTTCCCGAACATGGGAAATCTGTCAACATTGTCCAGGGTTGCCCTGGAAAATACAAGGTCAAATATGTCAGTCATATTCGACAGTCCCTGGTCCAGATGCATCGTTTGTTGTGTGACTACAGTCATTATGAGCATGACCATGATAGATGCCGAGTCTGCTCTATTAACCGATTGGGTTGTTGCTAGGTGCGCAAGGATGTTCAGGAAATGCTGGACGAAGGAGTCATTGAGATCCTTCAAAACAGGAATGTTGATGAAAATGAGCCTGAGGTTAATGTGATCTCCCCAGTGTTTCAGATACCCGAGCCTGTTATCATCAAGTACAATGGTAGCAAGCAGAAGGCTTCTCCCGCTCTGATCATTAAGCCTGCTGGTCCTGTGCCTTACTCCTCTGAAAAGGCAGTTCCCTATCGCTACAACGCCGTAGTAGTAGAGAATGGGAAAGAGGTGTCCTTGCCCTCTTCTTCTGTTGTGAATATTGCCGATGTTAGCGGTTTGACTCGTAGTGGCCGTGTATTTTCAGCACCGCTGAAGCCTCAAATTAATGCTGATTTTGTTGAACGCCCGATCGGGAACGTTGTGAATTCTCTGAATCCGGCACTTGCTGTTAATCCCTCCTCCATACTGAAAACTCCTACTTCTGTTGGCCCAAGTGGCAATGTGAAAGAAGACTGTGATGAGATGCTGAGACTCATCAAAAGGAGTGAGTACAATGTTGTAGATCAACTTCTACAAACGCCATCCAAAATATCTGTGTTATCCTTACTCTTAAATTCAGAACCACACCGAGAGGCTCTGCAGAAGGTGTTGGATGTGGCATATGTGGATCACGATGTCACTTTGGAGCAATTCGATAGCATTGTCGCAAACATTATTGCTTGTAACAACCTGAGTTTTTGTGACTCTGATCTCCCTGAGGAGGGAAGAGACCACAACTTGGCATTACATATATCTATGGGTTGTAGAGACGACGCCATGTCCAATGTACTGGTGGACACTGGGTCATCATTGAACGTATTGCCAAAGTCCACTCTCTCAAAGCTATCATATCAAGGGCCTCCCATGAGGCAGAGTGGAGTAGTTGTGAAGGCTTTCGATGGGTCTCGCAAAATTGTGATTGGGGAAGTTGATCTCCCAATCAAGATCGGACCAAGTGATTTCCAGATTACCTTCCAGGTTATGGACATTCACCCATCGTATAGTTGTCTCTTAGGCAGACCATGGATTCACGAGGCAGGCGCCGTGACGTCCACCCTACACCAGAAATTGAAATTCGTGAAAAACAAGAAGCTGGTGGTGGTAGGGGGAGAAAGGGCTCTCCTGGTTAGCCATTTGTCTTCCTTCTCTTATATAGATGATGAGGTTGAAATTGGAACTCCTTTCCAAGCTTTATCTATAGCTGAGCCTATTGAGAAGAGAACTCTTTCATTTGCTTCCTACAAAGATGCAAAGTTGGCCATTGAGCGTGGTGCAACCACTGGTTTAGGAAAAATGATTGAGTTAGAAGACAACGAGTCCCGGGCTGGCATAGGTTTTTCTTCTGGTACTTTCAACAAGCAAGGGTTATTCAAGAGTGGAGGTTTCATCCACACTGGTCTAGATGAGGAGGCTGCTGCCGTTTTGGAAGAAGATACAGAGGATTCTGGAAATTTCATCATCCCTGGAGTGGTCTGCAACAATTGGGTCGCTGTGGATATTCCAACAGTTGTCCATAAGTCAACGTAATGATCACTTTGTTTAAAAACCCTTCTCCCATGCCAAAAGGAGGAGTGATGACATTGATGGCGCATAAATACAATGATATTTTCATTCAATAAATTCATGTTAAATATTTGTTTTTCCATTTATTTTCCCTTTTCGCTTTTGCATGAAATTGGTGATCACATAAAACCTCAAAATGGAATAAAATCAATCTTTTCATATGCATAATTATTTGCCTTGTTTGAATTCTAAAAGCTTTTCATATCCAAAATCATTATGCAGGTTAATTTCTAAACCCATTGAACATAATGACCCAACACCATCTCCCAATTTTGAATTCCCTGTATTTGAGGCAGAGGAAGATGATGTTGAAGAGATTCCTGATGAGATCACCCGGCTACTTGAGCATGAAGAGAAGATCATTCATCCGCATCTTGAGAATCTGGAAACAGTCAACTTGGGGTCTGAAGATTGTGTGCGAGAGGTAAAGATTGGGGCACTTCTGGAAGAATCTGTTAAGAAGGGGTTGATTAAGTTGCTACGAGAATATGTTGACGTCTTTGCCTGGTCATATGAAGACATGCCTGGTCTAGATATCGATATTGTGCAACATTTCCTACCTTTAAAGCCTGAGTGCGTGCCTGTGAAGCAGAAACTCAGAAGAACTCATCCTGATATGGCAGTGAAGATCAAAGAGGAAGTTCAAAAGCAAATTGATGCAGGGTTTCTGGTGACTTCTACATATCCTCAATGGGTGGCCAATATTGTGCCTGTGCCTAAGAAAGATGGAAAAGTCCGGATGTGTGTGGACTATAGAGACTTGAATAAAGCTAGTCCGAAAGATGATTTCCCTCTACCACATATTGATATGTTGTTAGATAATACAGCTAAATTCAAGGTCTTCTCATTTATGGATGGATTTTCCGGATATAATCAGATTAAAATGGCACCCGAGGATATGGAGAAGACAACATTCATCACACCTTGGGGAACATTTTGTTATCGAGTGATGCCCTTCGGTTTGAAGAACGCCGGAGCCACGTATCAACGAGCTATGACTACCTTGTTCCATGACATGATGCATAAGGAGATTGAGGTGTACGTTGACGATATGATCGCTAAGTCAAGATTGGAGGTTGTACTCCCAGTAGAGGTGGAGATCCCATCAATGAGAGTCTTGACGGATGCTGAATGGGTTCAGAGTCGTTATGACCAGCTAAACTTGATTGAAGAGAAGAGATTGACTGCCATGTGCCATGGTCAGTTATATCAACAGAGAATGAAGAAATCTTTTGATAAGAAGGTCAAGCCTCGTGTGTTCCGAGAAGGTGACCTTGTGCTTAAGAAAGTTTTATCTTTCGCACCCGATTCCAGGGGCAAGTGGACTCCGAACTATGAGGGTTCGTATGTTGTTAAGAGAGCCTTTTCAGGCGGTGCTTTGATACTTACAACTATGGATGGGGAGGATTTCACTCGTCCTGTGAATTCAGATGCAGTCAAGAAATACTTCGCCTAAAAAAATAAAAAAAACTGAATAGCTCGCTAAGTTGAAAACCCGAAAGGGCAGCTTAGGCAAAAATGAGCGTCTCGGTGGATTGAAAACCTGAAAGGGCGATCCAGGCAAAAGTTAGAGACACAAAAAATATAGAATAATGATATATGTATCCCGCTAGATTGAGTACCTCATCCTGAGGCAATCTAGGCAAAAATTAGGGATTTGGCAAGTAATTGCATCCTGACAAGACTTTGTTCTACAACTGTCATCTGTCAGAGATCCTTGCTCATTATCAGCCAAAGCTTCAAATACATCAGATTCAGAATTGGTGGAGAAATGGTCATTATGTTCAATGTAGTGCTTTTCCAATATATATCACCAATTTCAAATTTATAAAGATCTATGGAGTCTTGCCATTCGCAGACTACCATTCTATCAAATAAATTTGAGTCTTTTATCCAATTATTGGCACTCTTATTTGTTTCTATTCAACAAATGTTTTGCATGTTTTGATTAAGAAAATATCATTGTTTTAAACAATCAAATTTTTTATAATTTGTTTTTAAACAAAGTGAACATTCACAATGACGAAAGGATACTTAGGAGATCCTCAGTGCTCTCCCAAGGGTGGTACGATCCCCAACAGGGTAAGATTTTTGTCCATATTCCTGGCATGACTGTATCTCCTCCCTCCGGAACCCCTTGTGGTTTATCCTACCAAGTGGATTGCTTGTTGAGAGTCACCTTTCTTCCCTTCAGCAGAGTAGCAATCTTTCTTCCTCAGCAGCTTGGATCTCTTTGGGCAAGAGCGGTATTTGGTGGTTGATCCCGATAAATCCTTTATCTCCTCGGATAAATTCCCCAGTAGAGTTGTTGGTGTGGTGGACCTTGTATGTGATAACTCTCGTCCCCAGCGGGAATGATTGATGATTCATCCCCCGGTGAACTTGGCTTTCTCTCTTGAGATGTAGTACCGGGTGGTTGATTCTTGGACCTGGTTGTGTTAGATATGTCTGTCTGTCAGCATACATCATACATAAACCACGCATATTCATGCATAACTATAACATTCAGATATTCATGTTGCATTCTTTGCCATATATCGTTGTTTGCTGTCTCCTGCTATTTGGTGATATACTTCCCCGAGCAGATGTGTGTGTCTGATCTCTCCATATAGAGTCATCTCCATAAGCAGAAAGCGTTTATCCTTTCTTCCATATTCCCCACCGGGTTATATCCTCGTGGATGTTGATTGTTTTTGTTCCTTCCCAACACATATACTAGGATGGTTATCCCCATTGAGTTATATCCTCACCGGGACAAGTCTTGATTTGGTGTGCCTATCTAGTTTGATCCTAGATCGGTCTCTTGAGACTCTTTTCCTGTTTCCCCGTGGTAAATGAATAATTGCTCAATAATTAGTAATTATTATCCCCGACAGAGTCTGTGGTTCTCTACCCTCATACCGGTAGTTGTAATCCCTATTTCTTCCCTTTTTGCAGAGTAACTATTTTTGCTCATCTTTAATTGGCGATAGTTATCTTCATCCAATATTCAGTGATGATATCCCCTCATCTGCTTGGATAATTGCCCTGATTATGCAATTTATCCCCAGCGGGTCATCTCTCGTCTACCTTGTTGTTGTTGGTAACGATTGTTTTTCCCGTGAATTGGTCATCATTATATACCTAGTTTCGGTATTCCGATGCCTTTTCTTTTCGGTCGATTTATCCTTTATTAACCCAGTAACCGGTTGTGGATAATCGTCCATGCGAGTATATTATCTACGTTCTGACGGTAATAGATAGTATATCTCATGCACTCTCGGGTCTGAAGCCTTTTGTTCTTCCCCAGTTGAGTAAGATTCGTATCCCCTTTGTGGAGTCGAATATCCATCCTGTAATCGAGTTTGCTTTTAGCCCTCTTTTGGATGATGAGTGTTTTGGGAATATTCCCCAATTCACGCCTTGGTTGGTCACATATTATATGCCCAGTAACCGGTATCCCTGGTGTTCCTTCCTTTCTGCTCCCTATTATGACTTTTTGTCCCCTGTGGAGTCAGAATCCCTGAGTTGAAGTATACCTTTTAGGTTTTCCTCATACGTTTTGAAGTTTTGATATCTCTCACCCTTATACCGGTCTTGGATATTCATCTCTTTCTGAGCATGTTATATCTCTCACCCTCATACCTGGCGTTCAGATCACATGTCTCCTTGAGCTTATTACCCAGTAACCGGTAATACCTCGTCCCGCTACTTGCCCAGGAGTGTCCTTGTGGACATCCCCAGCGAAGTCCCTTAGTGGATTGTTTTCATCCGGATTTTATCTGAAGTATCCGTTGTGGATAGTTTTTTGCTGTATTGGTATATTCCCCAATACATGCATCTTCGAGTCAGCTCGAGTCTTTCCATTGGATCTTTTCCCTTTGGAATTCTGATCCCCACGCTTTGAGTCGTGACCTGCTCACGCATTTTTATCTATTTTCTATCCCCAGGAGAGTCCCCAGGGTTTTGGTCCCATGGAGTGAATTGCTCATATGGATTATCAGTGGCTTCTGATTTCTTTGCTTTTGTGGACACATATCTCCACAGAGTACTACCATTTTTCATACCTACATTTGCATCATGAGGTCTCTTAGGGACCAAAATTCGTCTCTTTGTTATTATTTAAGCTCATTCTACCCCGTCGAGACGAAGATTTTAACCTTCACTTCTCCGGCTAGAATGACCTTAAATAGGGGCATCTGTAAGACCCCAATTTTGACCCTAAGATCCCTCATGGCATCATAACATTGCATTTGCATTGCCTCAAGGATCTTTAGCATCTTGGTTCCCTTTGCCTTTGGGTGGAACTCCTTGTGATTGGTTTGAGATCACCAATCATGCTTGAATTATACATCATTGTTTCTCTTACTTTTGTTTACTAACCAAAAGCACAAAAATGTGTCACTAACATCTTTTGTTTGAAGCTTGAGTATCATCCAAGACACTTTATGGGCTCTATTTAGATGATCATTCAACACAAGGGAATGGCTTGAGATACTTCCAACAGGTTCAAATGGGGTCTATTCGTCAGTCAAAACGTTAATCTTGAAGGAGCAAAAGTTTGTTCATGAGCTGTCATGCTCGCTAGACGAGCAGAATGGGTCGCCTAGCGAGTCCCAAGAAAAGCCACCAGAATCACCTACGCTCAGAGGAATTTCTTGAACCGTCATGCTCGCTAGGCGAAACCCACGTGTTTAAAAAAAACGAAAAACGAAGAAAAAAAACGAAAAAACTGTTTGTTGAGATTTTTTTTTGTGAGGGCTCACATGACTCTTGCAGAGATGGCTTGCCTGGTGTTCCACTTTATTTGTGGGATACCACCTGGAGGTTTATTCCGATTACCTGTACTGACTCACTTTCTTTGATGGTGTTTAGCTTGAGAGATCTCTGGGTTTCTTATTCCTTTATTTGTTGTTACTTCGGATCTTTATCCGTACGGTAGATCTCTCGATCCCTTTACTTTTCCCGTATGTTACCTATTTCTTAGGTTTCGTATAGCCTCTTGTAGCATGTCATTTAAGGTAGCGTGGTTCCTTCATCTAGGACTGCCTTGTTGCATGAGCATCCCTAAACACCCCAAACTCATTGATTTTTCTTCTCCTAAGAACACGTTATCTCTTTCTACTACAGGCGAGTAAGTCTCCAAAGGTCGAGCATCCGGGAGATTGCGTAGTAACGTCGTTCACCCAAAAACACAACCCTTACCCCATAGGTGGTCGAACTACGTTTTGCTCTGATTTTCATCCCAGATGAGATACGTAGGAATAAGACGCGATGTCTTAGCGAGCACACTCCTCTTTAACCCATAGGTAGCCGAGCTACGAAGACTCTGATTCTCAGATTTAGATGAGATACATATGCAGTGGATGCGACGTCAGTGCGAGTCATTTTCTTTTGACCCCTCTTTTAGTAAGTAGTACATTAGATAAACATACACGCTTTTCTCATCCCTTCAATCATGTTTGCACAAATAAATTTTCAAAAAAAAACAACAACCTTTGCAACAAATGTGAAAAGGGCTCCCTAGGAGTACCTAGGATGCTTTGGGTGCCTAACACCTTCCCATTGCATAACCAACCCCCTTACCCAGATCTCTGACATTTTTACTAGTTTTTGATTCGATAAAACTTTTAGGTTTTTGTTCGCTTTCTAACCATTCCTTTGGATAAATAGAAGTGCGGTGGCGACTCGAATTGTACGATTTACCTTGGATTTAGTCAATATCTCTAATGGTAACGAATACCCCGCTACACTATGCACTTGAGACAACCTGCCATTCTATAAGCCTTGGATATATTTGTCCTTGACTAATCTACTCTTAGAATGAACTTCCCCAAATGAACCACTTTTTGGATGATGTTTCTTTGGTCAAGCCTTGCAGCGGTCTGCCCCAGATTGAT
The DNA here is from genome assembly GCF_024323335.1 of Lathyrus oleraceus. NCBI lineage: Eukaryota > Viridiplantae > Streptophyta > Magnoliopsida > Fabales > Fabaceae > Lathyrus > Lathyrus oleraceus. The sequence goes on along the minus strand of NC_066579.1, from coordinate 166,791,080 downwards.
TGAGCCTTGAAGGGTATTGCCCTTATTTGTAGGTCTTTTGAAGCAGTGTCCTGAAAAGGAACCTGGATCCCACCATATTTTGACATGACTTTGATATGAACTACCTCAGTATTTGAATCTTTGGAAAATATGCCCTTGATTGATTAACTTTTGGAGTGATTAGCTTCACCGTGTTATTGAGGTGTCCTGCCCCAGCACGAGCCTCTTAAAAGGTTTGTCCCTTATTATTAGGGTTATAGAGGTGATTCAACATCGGGGGGTAATTTTTTGGATGTTTTGCCTCTAGTCAGTAGGATCTTCATATGGTGTGTCCCTGATTATAAGAATTTTCTCCTGATCGGCAGGATCTTCAGATGATCTACTCATGATTGTAAGGATTCCTACATGATTTACCATTAGTCAAGAGTCTTCTTGAAGCAATATTCCCCTAATTGAGCCTTCTTCCGTTGAAATTTCCTTAATGCTAAGTATTGATTTGCGAGTAAAATATTCCTTTTGAAAAGTAATTCTAACGTAATGCATATGCATGTTTTTGAAATCGAGAATTATTATGAAAAAAGGATATGGTGTATACAGATGATATTTAGCCATGAAGTTGGCACAAATGAAGATGTGAGAATGTTGTTAGCGATAATTTTAAAAACATTTGGAGTCAGTTTAACAATGATTTCGCCGAGTATGCTTTCATAGTGAACCTAACTTCAATTAGGACTTTTAAAAGTTATAATGTGGCCTGGTTAACAGTTTATGAAACAAAAGGATTATAAGGCTCAAATTTTTATTAAGACCCACCCCTTCTTCTTAATGATTTTCATTCCTAAATCTAATTAATTCAACGGTTGCATTCAGTTACAAGAGAATTTTGGTAGATGATGATGGAGGTAGATGTAATGGTTCAATCACTGATGAGATTCTTGAGGTGACAGACACATATTTTCCCTTACAAGCTTGTTTCCATTTTTATTTTTTATTTATTTTTAATCCCTATTTTTTCATGGACCAATTCTTTTGAATTTGTGGTCCATCGGGATGCCTTAACTTTTGCCTAAATTTTCAGGTTTTTTTATTTTTAACTTAGCGAGCTCTTTTTTTTAAACATTTTTTTGTAAGATTTTGCATTTGATTCAGAAAGTTTGTGACTGCCATGTTAGCTATTGTGATCTTTGTATTTTTACTGCTTCCTTGACGTTGGATGATGTATGTGAGGAAGAAGATGTGCTTAAACCTCTTATCTGTGTAACTATATGGAATAGTTCTCTTGAGATCAGAATGTATTATTGACTTAATTGAAAAACTACCCTGCCCCTGGTTAAGATTAAGGGTTTTTATGAATAGAAAAAGAAACACCGACTTATGGCTCAAGGAAGTTGACTACAGATTATCTCCTTATTTTTCTCCAGTGTTTGGGAAGTGAAACAATGTGTTATATCATCAACCAATTCTTACTATTAAAAGCATAGTCAACAAATTCAATTGTTTTATTTATATCATTCTCCTTCTAAGTTTGTTAATAGGTGAGAAGTGAAAAGAAAAGGTGTTGATTGTTTTATTTTTTTACTTTTTAATAATGGCATAAGAAAGAGTGGAAACGAATGGATTGATCCCAAAAACATGCATGTTCGTTTTATTAAAATTACTAATCAAAGAGTATAAATTTTACACCAAATAATACTTAGATACAAAGAAATTACAAGTAAAAATGACAAAGGCCTAATGATCCTAGGGGCGAGCCTCCTTGTTGATCCAACCGACTTTAGGAGACACTTCTTGGAGTTCTTGCACTTTGTCAAATAAGGGGTGTCGCGCCGCGAAAAATACAGAGTCGCCACCGAATTGTATTTATTCTAAAGGAAAGGGAAAATAGCGATAAAACCCCAAATGAAATATTGGTCTTGCAACCAAGAGCGGATTCGGAATTTGGTTATGCATGTGGAAGGTATTAGCACCCCTCACATTCATGGTACTCCATGGGAACCACTTGCTCGTATCAAATACATATGGATGTTATTTATATTTATGTTGCTTGTTATTGGGATGAGATAAAAGAATGAGATGGGGAGAGAAAGTAAGTTTTAAGTTAGTGTGCTCGTCAAGGATTTGGGTCCTTGTGCCTACGTATCCTCATACGTACAATAAGGAAATCAGAGATTCGTAGTTCGGCTCACAAACGAAACATTTATTTGGTTTTTTTTACTGAACAATATTGACGTTCGCGTGCTACTCTTCACTTACTTGTATACTCTGTCATGAGAGCGGGAAGTATTTGCTTGTTTGCAGTAAAGTGGGTGCGCTTAGATCACACTCTAACAGGTAAACATTACTTGCTCAAACATGGAGGCTTAAACGTCGTTCACGGTAGAACGGAAGTAACGTGTCCTTATTGAAAGGGTTTGAAGAGTGTACACTGAGGCAAAAGATGATTTGATTTGTTGGGGTCGATTTTATATACGGAGACAAGTATCAGACCCTCGGCTAGATATAGTCAATAATCCAAGAACTCGGGAGTTGAGAGGACCATGTTATCCTAACCACTCTTTTTCATCCAAAAAGAGATTTGAATTGTGAAAATATTTTGACAAGTCTAATCAGTGGAACTTAGAGGTAGACAAGTATATGGCCCTTGACTAAGTACGACCAACAATCAGAGTACTCGGGAGTTGAGAGGACAATGGAGTCCTAACTACCCTTTCTCTCCCTCATAGCACCTAGATCTAACTTGTTTGAATCGTTAGATGTTTTAAGGGGGAAGTCAAGTGTCGCGTCCTCAAGCTAGGTACGACCGACAATCCAAGTACTTGAATGTTGTGTACAAGCACGTACACCCCATTTTTTGCATTCCGGTTTGTTATGAAAATGGTTTGAACAAGAAACTTGAAGTTGGTTCAAGTGTTTGAGTTTAATATGAAGACTATGTGTAAATAATGGAGGTGAGAGATAGAATGAGATTGAGAAGTGAATGGAGAAGAGATTATAGAATGAATCATGGAATGAAAGGGGAATACTTGATGTTGGATCAAGTATTTGCGTTACACTGGTGTGAGTTTTATTCGGAAAATAACTTGACATTGAATCAAGTACCTTTTATTTCTTTTAAAATGCTTTATTTATCGTTTTGTTTTTTATCTTTTTGATTAGCATGCATTATGAATTAACTAATAACAATAAACCTAAGATATTACATGATCATGGGGTGTGGGGACATTTGATCCACAATGGGGGAATGTAAGCAATTACAACATAGGAAATGGAAAGAATTATACAAATTACAAACCATATGGCATGCCTAAACCATACAAGTGGTATGACACTTCAAACAATACAAGCTAATTAAGTGAATAAAAGTAAAATGGGTAATTTGATTGGTTTGGATCTCTCATTCACATGTAAACACAAAATAATAAATATGGTTAGTAGGCATTAATAAAAATGGAATTAAAATGCTAACCAAAATGAATGAAATAGTGAAATGGTGGGGTGATATGATATAATGATCATGGTGAAAATAATAGACATGCTAACACATCATATCATATTGAAATATCCTTTTCAATTTGGATCTAATAACCACAATCAAAAAAAATAGCACCATTAAAATGGAATTAAAAATCAAACATGGCATGCGAAATTAAGTCTATTCTTTTAAACCTATCTAAACATGAACTAGGAGTCAAAAATTAAAGGATTAATCACATCAAACATCACATGATTAAACTAACATTATTTATGGAATTTTCTAGTTTAACAAAAAACAATCAAGATCTAAACATATTAATTTCTAATGAGAAAATTCTATATGGACAAATAAAAATCAAAACCATTTTTATTCATTTTTTACTCATGGCAATCAATGATTAAAATTGATAACAAGAAACTAAAAATCAAAAAATAATGGAAAATAAAAAAGAAAAATAATAATTAAATAAGAGATTGGGCCAGGGGATTGTATGGCTAGAAATGGGTGTAAGAAGCACTACTGCACGTGGGCTTATGGGCAGAAGGCCCGTTGATTTGGCCATTGGGTTTGGGGGTAAATGGACTGGAAAATGGTGCAGAAAGTGTCTCGGGCGCATGGGCCTAGGGTGAAGGCCCATGACTTGATTCTCATGGCCAAGGGGTGTGTGGAAAATAGCAAGGGTGATGGTGATGAACTGCGCTAAGCCCATGTTCTAAGGCCCAACTAACAACAAGGCAAATGGATTCAAGCACATGGTGAAATGAATCATGGAATCGGAAAATGGTCAAATGGCACGTGGTAAAGTTCAAAACAAATTTAAACCGAAAAATAGCGCCAGGTCAACAAAACTAACATCTCAGACCAATGTCTCTGCTGAACCACTATGGGCCACTGCGTCGAAAATTGCTTCTGGCGGCGGCGGCCACCAAAATGAAAATTGAAGCTATCAAAACAACCGTCTCCTCAAACCCTATTTAAATCCCTAACTAATTCCATGGAACCTTAGCTCTACATCCATGACCAAACCTAAATTCTTCAAGAACCCTAACTGCACAAACTTTAAATTAAACACTCAATTCGAAGAATCAAAGCCCAGAGGATTGGGGCTCTGATTCCCCTACCCTTCCTCTACATCATAGCAACAAGCAATTGAAGAAAATAAAAAGTTTCGAGATTCACCTTGTCAGAGGTGACGACGGTGATGACGGTGAAACTTCCAGGTAAACGTTTTTGACTCCCCTTCTTACTCTCTTCTTGAATTATTCCTATTCTCCTTCTTGATTCTTTTGCTGAAAAATGATTGATGTCAAATTCAAAACTGAGTGATGAGATTGAGTGATTGTAAGGATGATGATGAATGTGAGAGATTGAATTATGGTGACGAAGGTGAAGTTCAGTTGAGTGATGAAGATGAAAACGAGGAATCTTAGTATGTTGAGAGTGAGCGAGTTTTTGTGGCTTAATGATTGAGATGATGAATTAATTTAGAGTGAATGATTCTCTCTTCTCAGAATGAATGATTGATCGATCCAAAAGAGAATGAATAATTGGAGCTTATATAGGTAGTTAGGATATTGGGAATTATAATATTCTGTTATGGAAGTTAAGAAATGGTAAAATCTAGGTTGAGTCAGTTATGATTTGTAATTGACTTTGCTAATCCCAATGCAGTTAGCTAGTAGGGTAATGAGTGCAGTTGTTAGGTTATGTTTAGAATGATAGTTAGTTCTGCTTAGTTTCGTTAAGTGTGATGCTTCTGACTATGATAGGTTGAACATGATTAGGTACAAGTTCAGTCTTAATTGATTTCAATGTTATATTGTGATGCTTTTTGATGATCTGTCATGGCATGTGATAGTTGCAATTCCATGGTGTGATGCAGTAGTCTTTGTTGCAAGTGATGAATGCATTGCCAAGTTTGTATGGCCTAAGGTTTGGATGCAAACTTTTCATTTGGCTTATGCATTGATGATGTTTCCTAGTTGGTTCTGACTTTGGTTTTATATGGAGCTTGATTCTGGCTGCACTATTTTTAAAGGGACATTTGTTTGGCTTGTGTTCATGTTTTCTTCAGGTATGCCCTGGTGAATTGTTCAAGGCAAATATGGTATGCAGAATGATCTGCTGCAGGATTTGCATTGCCAGATGCAGGTATATGTATACTTCAATATTTGTTATCTTGGTCGGGTGTGCATGGTTATTGTTTGATAATATGTCTAGGGACTGACTGGTTGTTGTTGTATGGATGCTACACCTATTTTATGATTTTCCGAGATTTTCAGGTGGTTGCTACCAGATTAATATTTGGATCATTGCATTGCAAAGTGAATACTTATGCAGGCCTGTTGTTTTGGCTGCTAGGTCTTGTTATCATCATGTTAATTACATTAATGGAAACTGAATTGGTGTCTTATGAATGTTGCAGGATGAATAATTTGCTATGACTGATTGCTGCAACACATTGCATGATGTCATAACCAAGTTTGTGGTTTGTGTTGCAGAATTTAACTTAGTTCTGCATGTCTGGTTATCATGTACACGTCGAATGATTTGGGTTGCAGAACTTGGTCTTATAGTAGGTTTGGTGCTCATGTCTTGTCTAGTGCATTCATTTTGACTTTGAGTTGCAACATGCTCCAACTTCTGACTTCATGCATGCATTGCTTCTTGCATCTTGTTCCATTTGGTTTATGGTTTGTGTAACACCCTAAACCCCGCACATAATTTATCGCGTAAATTAAATATAAAATAAAACTATGTAGGGTGTCACACATGACCTTAGCAACTAGGTCCCTCTAACGTTGTGCGTATTCTTTAAACGATTCTTTAGACTTTTGAGTCAAGCTCTGAAGTTGTGTCATGTTCGGCACCATGTCGGTGTTATACTGATAGTGTTTCAAGAAAGCCTCAACTTTTTCTCTCCAGGAACGCACATGCGTACGTTCAAGCTGCATGTACCATTCCAGGGATGCTCCGCTGAGTCTGTCCTGAAAGAAATGCATCAGTAGATTCTCGTCGTCTAAGTAAGCTTCCATTTTCCTATAATAGGATCTTATATGGGTCCTGGGACAAGTATCCCCCTTATACATCTCAAAGGTATGAACCTTAAACTTATATGGGATCTTCACCCCTAGAACTAAGCACATGTTAGCAGCTTCCAGGCCGAAAGTGCTAGGATCTTCGATGGCTCTGACCCTTTCGTCCATCATCTGAAACCTTCTCTCAAGCTCAGTGGAAGATGGCCCAAAGGGCTCATACACGGATTCATTCCTAGGCATAAAGAAGTCTCCATCGTGATCATCTGTGCCAACCTGAGAACCTCCATGAACAGGAACATGAAATGTGTGGGTAACATTTAGATTGGTAGGCACCCCCTCAGCATTGGCGTCTGTAACAATAGGGGCTCCGTTCCCCATAACAGGGTTGGTAGCATTCATATTGGTAACGATCCCTGGGCTAGCCTGGCGATTCTCCTCTTGTCTATGGACAACATTCTTCATGATGTCCATGAGTTGCTTCAGTTGGGCTTTCACTTGAGTCATCTCGTCGTGCATGGCGGCCTGGTTATGTCTGATTCTTTCCATAGTTATCTTCTGCTTAGCTCGGGTGTTGTAGACGTGGGAAGTCAGCTTGACAACGAGAGTGACTGAATAGAAAGCCAAAATAATGGTGAGACCAACTGGGTGTATTATGAAATGCATGAATATATGATTAATGCATGATGCATGTTTGTTTTTTATTCTCGGGGAAACCTTATATGATTCATAATGCGATAGTAAAACATTATAAATTGGCAGATAAAGTAGGAACACCGAATTCACATAAATCAAGCATTTTATTCATGAATTTGATATTACAATTACAAAGAGGTATACTAAAGTAATTTCAAAACATGAAAAAGGTAACAATAAAGATATGGTCAAATGGCACGTTTTGCTTTCCGTTCCTTCGTCTCCTTTAATTCAATCTTGAATCTTTTCATCATTCGATCACACTGTTCTTTTATTTGATTTCTTTTGATGCATATCTTTCCTTTAATTAGATATCAACCAACTTTTTCAAACTTAAAGTTGTTGAGGATTTTTAATACCAACTATTTTATAATTTTTCACTCTTTATCAAATTATTTAATTATAATTATATGGTTCATTAATGTTTTATTAAAGATGAGTAGCATTTTACTTAAAAGATTTATGTGTTATACGTGTTTTATTTAATTATTTTTCGAGTCGGGAAGTAAGGTGTTACATAGTGGTATCAAAGCAGGTCGGTCCATTTAGCCAGGTTGTGTAATTTTGTATATTCTCTGGTATGTGATATGTGTGTGAAACATTGTTGGTGCTCTTTATTTTTCTAATTGTTTGTCTGTATGAGCGGGATTGAAACAAGTGGGAGAGAAGCTTATGCTTCTCATAGATGTTTCAGGTGTGGAATGTTGGTTCAGTGTTTCGCCGATTGTAGGAATGTAGGTTTTTGGATAAGTCGGTGATGTTTCCTGAACCCGAAGTGAGTGTGGTTCAGTGACTACTTAATTGGTGTGTGTGTGTGTGTGTGTGCGTGTGTGTGTGTGTGTGTGTGTGTGTGTGTGTGTGTGTGTGTGTGTGTATGTGTGTGTGTGTGTGTGTGTGAATTATCCTTTGACAATTTATGATAGAGATTTTGGGATTGACTTGGTTTGTTTGACTCGAAGTAAACTTGATGTTATTTTTTATATAAATTGGTTGGAGATCCACCATGTGTTTATTAATTGTTTTGATAAATTGGTGAAGTGTCTTGATTCTAATGAGAGTACGGAGTAGAGTTTCATGACTGTGAGGCAGGTAGAGATGTCCTAGAGAGAGTGCTCAAGTGTTTATAGTGTTCACGTCCTTGAGAAGGGAATGCGAGAGAGTGATTATGAATCTACCTGTGATATGTGAGTTCCCCGATGTGTTCCCAAATAACATTAGTCATTTTCCGCCAGAGCGCAAGGTGAAGTTTGATATAGGCTTAATACTTGGTATTAGTCATGTGTTGATGGCTCTCTATAGGATGTCTGCTTCAGAGTTAAGTGAGCTGAAGAAATATTTAGAAGATATGCTTGAGAAGAAGTTTGTCCGACCGAGTGTTTCGCAATGGGAAGTGTTGGTGTTGTTAGTTAAGAAGAAAGATGGTAGCATGAGGTTGTATGTTGACTATCAACAACTAAACAAGATTACTATCAAGAATAAGTATCCACATATGAGGATTGATGATTTGATGGATTAGTTGGTTGGTGTATGCATGTTTAGCAAGATTGATTTGCATTCGGGTTATCATCAAATTCGTGTGAAGTCAGACGATATTCCGAAGATTGTGTTCAGGACGAGATACGATCACTATGGGTATTCAGTGATGTCGTTTGGTATGTCTAATGCGCCTGGAGTGTTCATGGAGTACATGAATAGAATATTTCATTCGTACTTAGATCAGTTTGTTGTTATGTTCATCAATGATATCCTGATATATTCCAAATTTGATGAAGAGCTTGTGGAGCATCCGAGAGTGGTGTTGTATACCTTGAAAGAGAAGAAGTTGTATCCAAAGTTTTATAAGTGTGAGTTCTGGTTAAAAGAAGTGAGTTTCCTTGGTCATGTTATTTCTAGTGGTGGTATTGTTGTTGGTTCATCGAAGATCGATAATGTGTTGCTATGGGAGACTATGAAGTCTGTTACTGAGATCAGAAGTTTTCTTAGTTTGGCTGGTTACTACAGAAGGTTTATCGAAGGCTTTTCGAAGTTGGCATTGCCTTTGACTCAATTGACTCGAAAAGGTCAAGCTTATGTGTGGAGTGCTCAGTATGAAGAGAGTTTTCAAGAACTCGATAAGAAGTTGATGTCTCCTCTAGTTTGATTTTGCCAAGTCCAAGTGAATCCTTTGTTGTGTATTGTGATGCTTTGAAGATGGGTCTAGGTGGTGTATTAATGCATAATGGCCAAATTGTGGCTTATTCTTATAGGCATTTGAAGGTTCATGAGAGGAATTATCCTATGCATGATCTAGAGTTGGCAGTCGTGGTGTTCGTGTTAAAAATTTGGAGGCATTATCTATTTGGTTCCAGATTTGAGATGTTTAATGACCACAAGAGTTTGAAGTATCTCTTCGATAAGAAAGAGTTGAATATGAGAAAGAGGAGATGGCTCGAATTCCTAAAGGATTATAATTTTGGTTTGAGTTACCATCTTGGTAAAGCCAATGTTGTAGTTGATACTTTGAGCAGGAATTCATTTCATATGTCGATGCTTATAGTTCGAGAATTAGAGTTGATTGAACAGTTCAGAGACATGAATTTGGTGTGTGAAGAAAATCCTAACAGTGTGAAGTTAAGCATGTTGAAGCTGAAGAGTGGTATCCTTGAAGAAATTAGAGAGGGTCAGAAAGTCGATTAGGGATTGGTTGACCGGTTGGTGTTAATTAATCAAGGAAAATGAGGTGATTTCAGGATCAATGAGAATGGTGTGGTGAGATTCAGAGACTGAGTTTGTGTACCTGATGTGTCAAAACTTAAGAAGAGTATTCTTGAGCAAGGTCATATGAGTGGTCTGAGTATTCATCCTGACTCTAGCAAAATGTATCAAGATTTGAAGAAAAAAAATTGGTGGACAAGAATGAAGAAGGAAGTATCTGAGTTTGTTTATACATGTTTGACTTGCTAGAAGTCAAAGATTGAACATCAGAAGTCGTGTGGGCTGATGCAACTGTTGAGTATTCTTGAATGGAAGTGGAACAACATTTCCATGGATTTTGTGACAAGTTTGTCGAAGAGGACGAAAGGATGTGACTTCATCTGATTTATTATTGATAGACTGACTAAATCGGCTCATTTTATACCGATTAAGATCAATTATCCTTTGCAGAAGTTGGTCTAGTTATATATTGAGAAAATTGTTAGCTTGCATGGTATTCCATTGAATATTGCGTTGGATATGGATTCGAGGTTTTTGCATTGTTTGCAGGAAGCGATGGGTACTAAGCTGGAGTTGATTTCTACTTATCATCCGCAGACAGACGGTCAGGCAGAGAGGACTATTTAGCCTTTGGAGGATTTGCTTAGAGCATGTGTTTTAGAGCAGGGAGGTAACTAGGAGAGTTACTTAACGTTGGTTGAGTTCACCTACAACAACAGTTTCTATTCAAGCATTGGAATGACATCATTCAAGGCGTTGTATGGTAGAAGGTGTATGATACTTTTATGTTGGTATGATTCTAGTGAGAGTGTTGTGTTTGGACCCGAGATAGTTCAGCAAACGATTGATAAGATCAAGATGATCGAAGAGAAGATGGAAACTTTGTAGAGTTGTCAGAACAGCTATCATGATAAGAGGAGGAAAACACTTGAGTTCCAAGAGGCGGATCATGTGTTCTTGAGAGTTACTCTGGGAACTGGTGTTGGTCGTGTGTTGATGTCTAAGAAACTTACGTCGCATTTGATTGGTTCGTTTTAGATTTTGTAGCGGGTAGGAGAGGTGGCCTATCGAGTTGTGTTACCGGCATATCTTTCGAATATTCATGATGTTTGTTAAGTATCTCAGCTGAGGAAGTACAATCATGATTCGTCTCATGTGATCCAGTTGGGTGATGTGCAAGTTAAAAAGAACTTGACAGTTGAGACTTTGTCGTTGAACATTAAGGATCGTAAGGTGAAGCACTTGTGAGGCAAGAAGTTAGCTTCAATTAAGGTTGTTTGGGGAGGTCCTGCTGGTGATAGTGTGATGTGGGAGCTCGAGAGTCAGATAAGAGAGTCTTATCTAGAGTTTTTCCCGTCGAGTAATTTTCGAGTGCGGATTTTTTTTAAATGGGGGAGAGTTGTAACACCCCGACTTAATTAGCCTTTTTATTTAATTACTAATTTGATTTAATTGATTAAATTATTTAAATAATTATTTTGTGTGATTTTGGATGATTTGACTGGTGAGAAGTAATATCATAGAGTTGTGCTTAATTATCTAGTTTTAGTGAGATTTAATTAATTAAATAATTAGAGATTTATAGAATGTGTAGAGTTGGACAGATTTGGTGAATTAAGGGAAGTAAGTGGTGAGTGGAGAGAAGTTGAGTTTTAGTTGGGAAAATAATTGAATTATGAAAAGCTAATTAGAATATTATATATTTAGAAAATTAGAGAAATATGATTTTTAAAACCTTTGTGACATTACGTGAAAAAGATGAGAATATAGAGAGAGAAAAGAGTAGGAGAGTTAGGGCTTGGAAGAGAAGACTATAGAGATTGCTTGAGAGCTTCTTTTTGTTGGATTTATAAGATAATTATGAGATTCTTCATCTAAAGGTGTTTTGATCATGAAAGGGTATAGAAATTTACCTTAACCTCTGATAGGTGTTTCTTTTCGTTATGGATTGATGATAATATGTTAAACAATGATGCAATGTTGCTTTTATGTGTCATGAATTGGGGTGCAATTGTGCTTGTTGCTGTTAAAAAATAGTTTTGATGTGTTTTTGAGGTGTGAAACATGTTAATTAGTGTGTATTGAAATTTTTTGTTATTATTGTTGTGTTTTATTTGTTAAGTTTTCAAATTCCTTCTCGGTTTTCTCATGTCAAGTGTCAACTTTTATATTTGATAATGAATTTATTTCATTATGCAATAAAGATCATATCAATGTTTCGTATAAATTAAGAGCAATTTATAAATTATTTTAAAAATAAAGTACTAAATAAATTATATGAAATGTATTGTTTGAAAAAATAATAGTATAAAATACTCCAAAAAAAATAATAGTAGAGAATACAAAAATGAATATAATATTTTAAAATAAATTATAAATCGATGAAACTAAACTTAATCAAATCGATTAGTTTAGTTTGATTGTATTTTAAAAAAAATATAAAAAATCAAACTAAACCAAAACAATTGAGATATTATTGGTTCGGACAAATTTTTTTACCATAAATCAATCCAAACCAAATCGATTACCTCCATAATCTTGATTGTTAAAGGGTAATATTTTATCTCTGTCTATATATATTCTGATGGTAAGCATCAAAACTTTTCTAAAAATATTTGACATTAATTCATTGATATTTGGCTATTGAACATTTTTCCTCAATTTTTTCTTAAATATGAAGCAGTATACTCATTTAAGAAAAAATTTACTTTCAAATACCCTCTATTTATTTATATTTACTTTCCTAATCGATTAAAAGAATTGTGCCACCGGAGTGCGAAAATGTTGTAAACCCTAAACTTCATAATACTAAGTTTGATTTTTATTGATAAAAAAATCAAAATTTATATCTTAAATTACAAATTTGCAACAATAATTAGACTCGGTGTAAATATTTGTATGAAGTTTTCAACTACGGCTCTGGATGTAATTTAAACCGCAATTAAATTTTAAATTTTTTAATTAAAAAAATTAATATATTTTGCTGATGACATAACTATATTTTACATAGACATAAAATTAATTAACGTGATGGTACCATTGTGTTAGGCTAATTTCTAAAAGACTTTATAAGTATTTAAGTGACAAGAAATATTTAAATGTATGTGTAAAAGATTTAATATTTTTAAATTTAATTACAATTAGGTTCCTTCTATTTTATCTCACTCATGGATTTGATATCTCTATTTAAATTAAAATAGTTTAATTTTCTTTCTTATATTTTTGTATTGCATCTATTTTTAATGACATTTAATTTATATTTTAAATTTTTAAGGTTTTAAAAAAATAAAAAAATAATATTTTTGTATTTAAAATTGATGACGTAACTATATTTATGTGTAATTTATATCTTTTATCTATAAAATTTTATAAATATTAAACAAATAACACATCTTTTAAAAATTGATGTATAACTAAATTTAAGTGTGTAAATATAAAAGGGATAAAATTTATTTGAATTTAAATTATAAAATTTTATTATATAAATAAGATAAAATAGAAAAATTAAAACTGTAACTAAGTTTTTATTAAGAATAAATCTTTTTATAATGTAATTATAATATGCATGTATATTGGTCAACAACAATTAGGAAGTTTTGAGTCAAAATAAACAATTAAAGAGTTTATGTTTTCAAAATTAATTATTTTTGTTCATTTAATAACAATTTTATTTTAATTTTTTTTCTATTTCATGGAGTGTTTTAAAAATTGGATCGAATTGGCCGGTCAGTCCAATTGAATTTAGAATTGGGAGGGTCGTCGATTTAGTCTGATTGTTGGATCAAATAAACTATTGAATCAATAAAAACCAGTCAGAATCGGCCGAAATCAATAAAAATCGACAAATCATCGATTTTGAAAAGCTGACGGATTAAAGGCTTGTTTTTTTCTTCAAACAAAATGACCTCATTTTTTATATTATTTTTTAAACTAAAATTAAAATATAAGTAGAGTTTAACTTATTTGAAACAAATTTTTTTAGGAATTATATTTATCAGATATTGTCAATTATTTTGTTATTCAGTTTATGTCGTAATTAGATTTTGTTCAAAATTTAGTTGAATTTGTATTTTGTTGTGTATGATATTTTGAAATTTTGTAGGTGTCTGAGATTTTTAGATATCGAATGATCCAGTTTGATCAGTTTAATAACTATATAGTTTTGTTATAGAGATTAGTTTATTCAACGAGTTATCTAATTTAATCAGTTTAGTCATACGATTCGTTGAGTGACTCAATAGTTCAATCAATAAATCAGTGTCTAGTACCTCACTGTTAGAAGTTATTCATATTCAGAAGCAATGTTCTGACCCAGAAGCAGAAGCTTCTGAGGTTGCTATTCCAGAAGTGTGTTTTACCTTATGGGTTTCTAGTCTAGTTTTGTTAAGTTTAACCTAGCTAGTGTAGGTTAGCATTTTGTCTATGTGACATTTTTGTTTGTGTATATAAACCAAACGTAGAATTTCATAACGCAATCGACAAAGTTTCTCATAAAAGTTAGTTAGATCTATTTTCTCTCTCCATCTTTATCATCTTCATCTTCAACCTTGGGCATCAACAATTGGTATTTAGATATCTTGTTCGATTCACATGGAGGATTCATAGGGAAACACGAGTGTACGGTGAGGCATGTGTGATTGATTTAGTTTCTTGAATTCGCGTTGAATTCATGATCGGAATCATAATAGAATCACATTTATAGATTTTGCGGGATTGGGAAACACAAGTGTTTGGTGAGATTTGTATGAGCTTCAATGAATAAAATTGAAGATGAACGGAGGAAACAGTAGCTTGAATACATTGCTTCTAGTGTTTGATGGCAAAATTTGGAATCGGTGGTTGATTCATATGCGTGTGTTGTTTGGCACTCAAGACGTTCTTGATCTCGTCAACGGCAATTATGTTCCGGTTGCGGCGGATGTGACAGAAGCACAGAGAAACACATAAAGAGAAACAAGGAACAAAGATCAAAAGGCATTGGTCTACATCCATCAGTGTGTGGATGCAAACGTGGTTTAGAAAATCGTTAATTCGAAGACGGTGAAGGTTGCGTGGGACACGATGCTATGGAAGTGATGCATCGGTGGATAAGGTAAAGTTTTAGTCTCTACGTAAACAGTATGAGAATATCAACATGAAGGACAATGAGAAGATACATGATTACATATCTAGAGTGATTATGATCACCAATGAGATAAAATATTATGGAGAAACTTTGTCTGAATAAGTAATCATTGAGAAGGTACTGAGATCTCTTACTCCTTAATTTGATTACATTGTTGTAGCAATTAAACATTCTAAATAGCTAAGCACCATGAGGATTGAAGAGTTGCAGAGCAGTCTAGAGGCAGAAGAGTTGTGTCTGACTGAGAGAACCTTTGAAAGAGAGGTAGAGCTGGCTATGAAGGCGTCTTATGGGAAGAAGAGTTAGAAGCAGTCTCGATCAGAAGCCAAGAAGAGACATGGTGGTGGTTTTCAGAAGTCAGAATCCTCTAATTCTAATAAGAAGAAACATCATAAGGGAAATGAGAAGTTTGACAAGAAAAAGGTTCAATGTTAATGTTGTAAGAAGTTTGGCCACTTTGTTGGTGACTATTGGTCAAACAAGGAAAGGAAATCAGAAGAAGCAAACATGTCTAGATGATATTTTGATGATGAACTTGTGCTATTGATGGCTTCTGAATATGATGGTTCGTATTTGGTATACTGGTGGTATATGGACACTGACTGCCCAAATCACCTAACTGGAAATAAACAATGGTTGGTTGACTTTGACTATAGAAAGAGGACTAAGATCAGATGTGTCAATGATAAAGACATCAATGTTGAAGGTATGGTAAATGTCAAAGTCAAAGTGAAGAATGGTAAAATTGTTATGATCAAGGATGTTTGGTATGTTCCTAGCATGAAGAACAAATGATTAGTGTAAGTTAGCTCATTGAGAAAGGTTTATCAATTACTATGAAGAATAATCTCTTGAAGTTGTATGATTTTAATCAAAAGCTGATTATGCAATTTAAGATGGGAAGCAACAGAACATTCAAGGTGAATACGGAGACACCTGAAACTAAATGCCTTAGTGCAAAAGGCACTGACATTGAGAGTGAGATGTGGCACAAGAGATTGAGGCATATTAATTTAAGAAGCTTATGGCATCTGAATTCTAAGAAGCTAGTATATGTCATTCCCAAGATTGTGAATCCTGAGAAGTCATGTGAGATATGCATGAAAGGCAAGCAACCTAGATTTCCATTTGCATCAAAAGTAGGCCCAAGAGCAAAACATGCTTTGGGAGTAGTACATTCGGATGTTTGTGGACCATTTGAAGTACCTTCACTTGGAGGAAAAAAATATTTTGTGTCATTTGTGGATGAGTTCACAAGAATGACATGGGTAGCACTCATCAAGTTTAAGCATTAGGTATTTGCTGAGTTTCAAAAGTTCAAGGTGACGGCTAAAAATAAAATGGTCAGAAGTTGAAAGTTCTCATAACTGATGGTGGAGGTGAGTATAACTCTACATAGTTCAGAAAGTTCTATGAGGAAATGGAATTGAGCATGAGTTGATTGCTCCATACACTCCTCAACATAATGGTCTTGTTGAAAGAAGAAACCAAACTTTACTTGATATGACAGGGAGCATACTGAAGGAGAAGAAGATACCCCACACATTGTGGGGAGAAGTTATTGCCACTACAACATATGTGTGAAACAAGTATCCAATAAAGAAGTTGAAGGAAACTGTTCCTTTTGAGAAGTGGATTGGTGATAAGTAAATTGTGAGTCATTTCAGGGTATTTGGTTTGTTACAAACATGTTCCATGTGCTACTAGAAAGAAGTTGGATGATAGAAGCAAGGTGACGTTATTGATTGGGTACTACAGTACATGTGCATATAAGCTTTATTGTCCAATCACTAATAAGGTTGAAGTCAGTAGAGACGTCATTGTGAAGGAATCAGAAGCGTGGGATTGAAGTAAGTCTCAATCCAACTCTGGTGTAGTGTCAACTTTAGAATCCAAAGGTTTTGAAGATGCGTCAGAATCAAAAGATGATTTTGAAGGTGAATCCGATTTTGATCCAGATTTTGATGATGATCCACACTCTAGTGGTCAAAACTCTATAGGAGGTCAAACTTCTGAAGGTGGAGCTTATGAAGGTGGTCCAACTTCTGGAGGTGGTCAAGCATTTGATATTGTTCCAGCATCTAAAACAAATTATAAACAAGTTCAGAGGCCACAAAGAAACAGATAAATATCTAGGAGATTTATAGAGTTTGACATGTTACAAGATACTAAAGTAGACTCTAATGGAGAAGTCATTCATTGTGTCATGTTAGTAGACTCTAAACCAGTTAAGACTGAAGAAGCTCTCAAAAAGAAAGTGTGGCTGAAGACCATGAAAGAAGAACTTAGGGCAATAGAAAGAAACAAGACTTGGGTTTTGACTGAGCTTCCAAAGAACAAGAAAGTCATCAGCATAAGATGGATTTTCAAGGTGAAATTGAAGCCAGATGGATCAATTGGAAAACACAAATCAAGGTTAGTAGGAAGAGGATATCTACAGAAACCTGGATTAGATTACTTTGAAGTGTTTGCGTCTGTAGCTAGACATGAAACAATCAGATTGGTGATTGCTATAGCTACAAATAGGAATTGGTCTCTGATACATCGGGATGTGAAATTTGTCTTTCTGAATGGTCCATTGCAATAAGAGGTAACGTGTCACAACCTCCTGAATTTATGAAAAAGAATCAGGAAGGGATGGTGTAACGGTTACACAAAGCATTGTATGGATTGAAACAAACTCCTAGGTCTTAGAATATGAAAATTGATTCATTTTTCAAGCTCCAAGGATTCATAAAGTGTGAGATGGAGTATGGTGTTTATGTTTAGCATACTTCTGAAGGCAATATGATTCTGGTGTGTCTCTATGTTGATGACATATTGCTGACAGGAAACTATTCATATGAGATAATGAAGTTCAAGAAGGTGTTGATGGATGAGTTTGAAATGACTGATCTAGGTAATATGGTATATTTTCTAGGGATTGAGATTCTATACTCTAAGAAGGGTGTCATTTTGCATCAGCTGAAGTATGAACTTAAACTTCTGAAGACATTCGAGCTGATAAATTGTAAGACTGCAATCACACCTGCTGAAACGAACCACAAGATGGATTTTGATGTTGAGGGTGATGATGTGGATACTACAACTTTTAAACAGTTGGTTGGTTCATTGAGATGTCTCTGTAATACCAAACTTGACATCTATTATGCAGTTGAAATGATGGGTAGGTTTATGAACAAACCAAAGTGGTCACATTACCAATTTATTATCATGATACTGAGGTACATTAAAGAGACTCTGAGGTATGGAGTATTGTTCCCTTCTGGTGTCAATTATGATTCAGAGCTGATATGATATTCAGACTCTGATTGGTGTGGAGACTGAGTTGACAAAAGAAGTATTTTTGGGTATTTTTTTCAAGTATTTGGGATGTCATATCTCTTGGTGCTCCAAGAAGCAATCAGTGGTTGCATTGTCAACCTGTGAAGCTGAGTACATTGTAGGTGCATTGTTTGTGTGTCAAGTTATTTGGCTTATGAATTTGTTGCATGATCTGAAGATCAAAGTAAATAAGCATGTGAAGCTGATTATTAACAACAAGTCAACCATAAGTCTTGCCAAAAATTCATTGTTGCATGGAAGAAGCAAGCATATTGACACGAAGTTTCATTTTCTTAGGAATCAAATTCATAATGGAGTGCTAGAATTTGTGCATTGTAGTACTTAGAAGTAACTTGCAGATGTTCTAACTAAAGTTGTGAAGACTTAACACTTTATCCACCTGAGGAGTGAAATTGGGGTTGTAGAGTTTAATTAGCTGAATATGAATTAAGGGATGTTGTTAGAAGTAATTCACATTCAGAAGCAGTGTTCTAACTTAGAGGCAAAAGTTTATGAGGTTGTTGTTCCAGAAGTGTGTTTTAGCTTCTGGATTTCTAGTCTAGTCTAGCTAGTGTAGGTTGGTATTTTACCTACGTGAAATTTTTGTTTGTGTATATAAATCAAACGTGTAACTAAATTTTATAACGCAATCAAGAAAGTTTCTCTTAAAAGTTAGTTAGATCTATTTTCTCTCTCTTCTCTTCCTATCTTTATCATCTTCATCTTCAACATTACATTAATACTCAGTTTTATGTTGGTATTTGAAAAGAAAAATTACTTTTTTCAATAAATTTAATCAAATTATATTATGTTTTGTCTCTAGAAAATGTAGGTTGGTGATAAGAGATAAAAGCGTATTAAAAATTATTCCAAGGGTTCCATTCCTGTGCCTAACAAAATCCATCTATCCAAAACAAGAATTAACCACTCAAATAACCTTATCCAAAACAAAAATTAACCACTAAGATAACCTTATTAAAATTAGAAATGACAAAAATGGGGTTGAGATTTTCAACCCATTGGTATGTTCTATCAAACGTGCTAATTAAACAGAATTATGACAAGGCGAATGAGTTAATCAATTATCTTTAAATTAAATTTGAAAAAAAATACATTTTTTAAACTTATAAATCATAATTTAAAAAAAAATCAATAGAATTGAGAGAAATTCCAATTAAAATAATTACTTTAATTTCATAAATTTGACCTCAGATATCTTATATTTTTTAATTTGTGAACTTATTATTTTGAATTGTTGACTTATTATAGATTTTTATTTGATTGAATATGAATATATGAATGATAATTTTTTATATCTTTAGTAAACTCATCAATCACATATTTTGATGTTTTTAAAATGTCGTATATATTTACTTTTATACTTTTTATATTATGAGATTAATTATTATACTATATCAGTGTAAAAAGTTTTAACCGTCGATTCATCACCATCATCCGTTTGTATTATTTTATAAATTTTTAAAATAAAAGTCAAACTTCTTTTAATATCCGACGTCTATGATTAACTGATGGTATAAAATCCTTTTACACTGTCAGTGTATTTCAATTAAACTCTTATATTATCTTTTGTGAATACTTTAATTTTTTTAAAAATATTATCGGAAAATTCTAAATCAACATCTTTAGTTAGCTCGCTCTCCCTTTTAAAAAATTTAGTGATGGAGCATGCCGAAATGAAATAGACTAACCCTTTTGTTATTCTTATTAAAATATTCATTTTTTAAAATAAACATTATTTTATAAATATGATATAAGTGTTTTTAATATTTAATGTAATTCTTTTAATTTGAATCTGCGATCATCTTATCAATTATCCATTAACTAAAATATATAGACTATCAAATTTTCATATTATATATATATATATATATATATATATATATATATATATATATATATATATATATATATATATATATATATATATATATAAGGCCGGTCCTGTGGGGGTGCGAGGAATGCTACCGCACAGGGTCTCCGACTTTTTCTGGCCTCGAATTTGATAGATAGGATCAATATAAATATAACACTAACGATTATATATAACTAATTCCATCTTAATTTTGTTATTGTAGTGTATCCGAACGGTGGCTATTTCATTTTGGTATTAAAACAATCTGGGTTCGATTCCTTGTTCTTACATTTTATGTATATTTTTACTTTTATTAAAAACGCCACCACATCGTTTTTTAATTTAATGTTGCAACTAATTTAAGAAATATTTTCTCTTATTAATATATTGAAGCATATCCTACCCATCAGCATATAATCTAAATAAATTACATTTAAATTTATTTAAAATTTAATATCGCAATTAACCTAATCAATTTTTTTCTTTTATTAATATATTTTATAGATCTATGAAATTTTTTGAGATATAAATTTGGAAATATTTATATTTTTGCATCATTGTGAATCGCTACATTAATAAATTTAAAATACTAGCTGTGAGACTTTAAAATTTATAATTTTACATTGTTGATTGTTTATTAAATAAAACACTTCATTATTAATATTGTGGAAATTGTTCAAAGAATTTTTTTCTTTTATTAAATGGTATGAATTTTTTTTATAAATCGAAGATGGTAAGAGAAGAAAACCGCAAATAACTAAACTTCGATAAATCAAATTTTTACATAATATTTTTTATTATCTTTGTCTCTATATATTTAATTTTATTTACAATTAAACAATTTTTTTTAATTTATTGTGTTTTCATCTATTAAATATTTAATTTTGAAATAGAACAGGGTCTCCAAATTGATTGAGACGGCCCTATATATATATTGAAAATTTGATAGTCTATATATTTTAGTTTATATATATATATATATATATATATATATATATATATATATATATATATATATATATATATATATATATATATATATATATATAAGTTTCATTTGGTGGAAAAAGTTGCCAATGTAATTTTAAGGGATAAAATTTAAATTTCATAGAACAATTAAAAAAGACCATTAAAATTATTAATAATATTTTTCATCTAGATTTTTTTAATAAAGGAAGGGTAATGCTAACTTTTGCCCCTAGGACACAAGTTAAGAAAACCACTTATAGAAAGTTTGTATTGGAAAAAATAATTAAAAAATTAATTTTATAATTTTATTAAAATTAATACACAATTTCCAAGATAATATTTTTTCATTTGAATCTTAATTTGTGTTCATACGACACAAGTTAGCATTACCCATAAAAGAAATAGTTGACACAAATATCAAATTACATTTCCCATATAAATATATAAATATATGTGCATTATTTTAAAAATAATATAAAATTATAAATTTATCACCACTAATTGACATTTTTAGATATACTTAGCTATCAAATTCAAATAATATTGTACAATAATAAATCCACAGTAATATATATTGACCATCAGTATAAAATATTATTAATTATAGACTTTTTAATATATAAACAATTTTATTTTCCTTATTATATATATTTTGTGCTAAAAAAAAACACATAGCAACTCAATGGCAGTAAAAAGTGAGCTAAGAGAGAGTTTTTTGCAGAAGAAAAGTGATTCTGAGATAATTGAAAATGAAGAATCACTTGGTAGAAGAGTATGGGAAGAAAGCAAGAAAATTTGGGTGATAGTAACGGTTACACAAAGCATTGTATGGATTGAAACAAACTCCTAGGTCTTAGAATATGAAATTGATTCATTTTACAAGCTCCAAGGATTCAGAAAGTGTGAGATGGAGTATGGTGTTTATGTTTAGCATACTTCTGAAGGTAATATGATTCTGGTGTGTCTCTATGTTGATGACATATTGCTGACAGAAAACTGTTCATATGAGATAATGAAGTTCAAGAAGGTGCTGATGAATGAGTTTGAAATGACTGATATGGGAAATATGATATATATTTTCTAGGGATTGAGATTCTATACTCTAAGAAGGGTATCATTTTACATCAGCTGAAGTATGAACTTAAACTTCTGAAGAGATTCGAGCTGACAAATTATAAGACTGAAATCACACATGCTGAAACGAACCACAAGATGGATTTTGATGCTGAGGGTGATGATGTGGATACTACAACTTTTAAACAGTTGGTTGGTTCATTGAGAGATCTCTGTAATACCAAACCTGACATCTATTATGCAGTTGGAATGATGGGTAGGTTTATGAATAAACCAAAGTGGTCACATTACCAATTTGTTGTCAGGATACTGAGGTACATTAAAGAGACTCTGAGGTATCCAGTATTGTTCCCTTTTGGTGTCAATTATGATTCAAAGCTGATATGATATTCAAACTCTGATTGGTGTGGAGACAGAGTTGACAGAAGAAGTATTTCTGGTTTTTTTTTTCAAGTATTTGGGATGTCATATCTCTTGGTGCTCCAAGAAGCAACCAGTGGTTGCATTGTCAATCTGTGAAGCTGAGTACATTGCAGGTGCTTTGTTTGCGTGTCAAGCTATTTGGCTTATGAATTTGTTGAAGGATCTGAAGATCAAAGTGAACAAGCATGTGAAGCTGATTATTAACAACAAATCAACCATAAGCCTTGCCAAAAATTCATTGTTGCCTGGAAGAAGCAAGAATATTGACACGAAGTTTAATTTTTGGGGGAATCAGATTCATAATGGAGTGCTAGAATTTGTGCATTGTAGTACTTAGAAGCAACTTGCAGATGTTCTAACTAAAGTTGTGAAGACTTAACACTTTTTTCATCTGAGGAGTGAAATTGGGGTTGTAGAGTTTAATTAGCAGAATATGAATTAAGGGATGTTGTTAGAAGTAATTCATATTCCGAAGCAGGGTTCTAACTTAGAGGCAAAAGCTTCTGAGTAGGCATGGCAACATAACCCGTACCCGCGGGTACCAACCTGAACCTGCCCCGAAGTTGACGGGGAAAACCCGTTTTGACTGGGTTTGGGTTTGGGTTCGGGTTTGGGTTTTCCCCTATTTTAAAATATGGGGACGGGGCGGGTAATGGGGACACTAGTACCCACCCCGAACCCGTCCCCGAATCCGCCCCGTTTATTTCATTATGTATATTATTATTTATTTTTGATAATTTAAAATATTAAATATATGGTCAATGTTTTGATATTTTAATTTGAATTTATTATTTAAATATTTAAAATATATATATATGAAAATTTTTTAGATTGTTTTATTTTATTATTTGTAATGTAATTTTATTTTGGGAAAATAAATATTTCTATTAAAAAAATTGATTTCACTAAATGAATGGTGGTGGGGCGGGGCTACCCTAACTCAGTCGGCAACCCGAATCCGTTTGAGACGGGTTTGAGTTTTGATTCTCCATCATCGTTTGGGTTTGGGACGGGTAACGGGAATTGTTTGGGGATTCGGGTTTGGGTTTGGGGGAGATAAAAATCGTCCCCAACCCGCCCCGTTGTCATGCCTACTTCTGAGATTGTTGTTCCAGAAGTGTGTTTTAGCTTCTGAGTTTCTAGTCTAGTTTAGTTAGTGTAGGTTGGCATTTTGCATACGTGACATTTTTGTTTGTATATATAAATCAAACGTGTAACTAAATTTTATAACGCAATCAAGAAAGTTTCTCTTAAAAGTTAGTTAGATCTATTTTCTCTCTCTTCTCTTCCTATCTTTATCATCTTCATCTTCAACATTACATTAATACTCAGTTTTATGTTGGTATTTGAAAAGAAAAATTACTTTTTTCAATAAATTTAATCAAATTATATTATGTTTTGTCTCTAGAAAATATAGGTTGGTGATAAGAGATAAAAGCGTATTAAAAATTATTCCAAGGGTTCCATTCCTGTGCCTGACAAAATCCATCTATCCAAAACAAGAATTAACCACTAAGATAACCTTATAAAAATTAGAAATGACAAAAATGGGATTGAGATTTTCAACCCATTGGTATGTTCTATCAAACGTGCTAATTAAACAGAATTATGACAAGGCGAATGAGTTAATCAATTATCTTTAAATTAAATTTGAAAAAAAATTACATTTTTTTAACTTATAAATCATAATTTTAAAAAAAATCAATAGAATTGAGAGAAAATCCAATTAAAATAATTACTTAAATTTAATAAATTTGACCTCAAATATCTTATATTTTTTAATTTGTGAACTTATTATTTTGAATTGTTGACTTATTATAGATTTTTATTTGATTGAAAATAGGTCAGTTTGTTTTGATTTTTTCAAAAAATGATCTTTATAGTGTTATATATTTTAGTGTAAAAAAAATTTACAAAGAAATATTTCATAAAAGTTTTAAATGAAAATTTTGTTTTAATAGTTATTCTTAAAATGTTATTTTATGTATTTTATCTTTTTATCAAAACTTTTTTTGAATATCAAAATTTCAAAAAATCACTTAATTTTCAAAAAATCACTTAATTTTGAAGCTATTTCAAATTGTTTTTTCTAAAAATCATTTTTGAGATACAATTTTTTTAAAAAATTGTGATTTTGACTATATTTTGATCTTCAATAATGTATATTTATGTTATACAATGAACAATTCAATCTTTTAATTTATAAAAAATAAATTTAAAAAAAATTATAATATTTTGAAAAACAATTTTGTAAAATCCATTTTAAAAAATAAAAAAAAATCATTTTTTAAAGCTAAAACAAACTGATCCTATGAATATATGAATGATAATTTTTTATATCTTTAGTAAACTCATCAATCACATATTTTGATGTTTTTAAAATGTCGTATATATTTACTTTTATACTTTTTATATTATCTTTTGTGAATACTTTAATTTTTTTAAAAACATTATCGAAAAATTCTAAATCCAACATCTTTAGTTAGCTCGCTCCCCCTTTTAAAAAATTTAGTGATGGAGCATGCCGAAATGAAATAGATTAACCCTTTTGTTATTCTTTTTAAAATATTATTTTTTTAAAATAAACATTATTTTATAAATATGATATAAGTGTTTTTAATATTTAATGTAATTCTTTTAATTTGAATCTGCGATCATCATATCAATTATCCATTAACTAAAATATATAGACAATCAAATTTTCATATTATATATATATATATATATATATATATATATATATATATATATATATATATATATATATATATTTCATTTAGGGGAAAAAATTTAAATTTTATAGAACAATTAAAAAAGACCATTAAAAATATTAATAATATTTTTTCATCTAGATTTTTTTTTAATAAAAGAAGGGTAATGCTAACTTGTGCCCATAAGGCACAAGTTAAGAAAACCACTTACAGAAAGTTTGTATTGGAAAAAATAAGTAAAAAATTAATTTTATAATTTTATTAAAATCAATACACAATTTCCAAGATAATATTTCTTCATTTGATTCTTAATTTGTGTCCATAGGGCACACGTTAGCATTATCCATAAAAGAAAGAATTTAATTGATATACATTGACAGTGTAAGGATTTTTTACCCTATCAGTTAATCACAACCACTGATTTATTTCAAAGATTTGACTTTTATTTTAAACATTTAAAAAGTAATACAAACGGATAATTATGATGAATTCACGTTTAAAATTTTTTACACTGACAGTGCATAACAATTAATTTCTAAAAGAAATAGTTGACACAAATATCAAATTACATTTTCCATATAAATATATAAATATATGTGCATTTATTTTAAAAATAATATAAAATTATAAATTTATCACCACTAATTGACATTTCTAGATATACTTAGCTTTCAAATTCAAATAATATTGTAGAATAATAAATCCACAGTAATATATATTGACCATCAGTATAAAATATTATTAATTATAGACTTTTTAATATATAAACAATTTTATTTTCCTTATTATATATATCTTGTGCTATTGCAATCTATGTATTATCTTTTTGTAACCAAAAAAAAAACATAGCAGCACAATGGCAGTAAAAAGTGAGCTAAGAGAGAGTTTTTTGCAGAAGAAAAGTGATTATGAGATAATTGAAAATGAAGAATCACTTGGTAGAAGAGTATGGGAAGAAAGCAAGAAAATTTGGGTGATAGCAGGGCCTGCAATATTCACAAGATTTTCATCATCTGGCATAACTATTGCAACTCAAGCTTTTGTTGGACACATTGGTTCCACTGAACTGGCTGGTTATGCACTTGTCACAACTGTTCTCCTGAGATTTATTATTGGAATACTGGTAACTCTTTTCTTTTCCATACATTTAGTGTTATAATTTATTAATTTCTAATTTATTTTTTGGATTAAATATGTTGTTTAATCTTTATACAATTTCTACAATTAGTCGTCTCTAAATGTTTTAGAACTGAGTCGGTGATCGAAGATGTCAGATCTTCGGATATTGGTTCAACTCATTGAATTGTGATTGAATGTTATAAATAAATAAATAAAATATAAGAATTTAAAAAATGATAAAAATTATCTTTTTAAGAAAAAAATAAAGACGGAAAGAATTAAATCAATTAGGGTTTAAGTTAGGTCGATTTAATTTTAGACACTCGTAATTAATTTAGGTATTAGTCAATCGGCGGTTGAAAAAATTATTGGCTCTTAATCGTGTTGAGATATATGTGTAAGTTGAAAGTCTGAAAAAGTAGAGGTTGAACATTTTGTAAGATATATGGCATATATATTCATTATCTTAAAATTTGGAGTGAAGTGGTGTCTCGCTCACTTATGTGTTGCTCTTGATCCAATGTGATTGTTCCTTCTACTGGTCCGTTAGTGGTGTTAGAGCTGATAATTCGATTAAGGGTCTTCCATTAAAGTTCCTATGACGTGGTAAGGATATATGTGGATAAAAGAGTTTCCACGGGAGGAGGAGTATCGCGTTGAAGTGTCAGCGACGTGGTAAATGTGCCAACGGCGGTACAAATGTATGTGAATAAAAGAATTTGATGACTGAGTAATTGTGTCACATTGAAGTGTCTGTGATGTGGTAAAGGTGTCAACGATGGTACACATGTACATAGATTAAAGAGTTGTCATTTGAGAGAAAATGTCTTGTTGAAGTGTTAGTGACGTGGTAAGGGTGTCAACGGCAGTACTAGAGTATGAGGATGAAAGAACACCCGTTTGAGGGGAAGCATAATGGATGGAATCACACTTGCAAAGGAGATTGTTGGGATACAGATATGAGTTAAAAAGCTTGCATTGCTTAGAAAGTGAAGATTGAGCACCTTAAGTGAGAAGATTTATATATTTAATATTTTAATATTTTGACTGAATATGTAATATCTCTCGTGTGTGTGTTATTTTTGATTCAATATGAATGTTCCTCCTTATGAGTCACCAGATCCAACCGAATTATTCTAAAATTACAAAAATATATGTTTTAAATCTCTACTTTAGGATTTTGTCTAAATGCTAAGCTTTTGAAAAATTATATTTATACTCCATTGTGTTTTTTATTTGCAATTGGGTGTATTACCTATTTTATTATTTTACTTTAAACAAAACCATTTCTCTTTCTTGGGTCACAATTATGTCTTCTAATTTATTTTTTAATAACAATATTTATTTGACTTGTGTTGCTTAAGATTTGAAGTGTCAATCTAACTGGGATAAGGTTTTTTTTTTCTAAAACATTCTTTTTTACGTTATAATTCATGTGATTTCGTAGTATACTTTGTAAAGACTAAAAAGTGTATAATGAGATTAAATAATAATTCAAGATAATATTATAAAGATTAAAAATATTTCTTACTTTTAATTATTTGTAAATCATATTATAGAGACTAAAATTATTAAAAACGTTATATTATTTACTTATAAGTCTTAGTTCAATTTGAAAAATATTGATTTTGTTAAACTAGATATTTTGGAATCGAACTTAGGACCTCGTATTTATATGTGAATTTTTATAGTTATTACTATTTCATGTTACATTATTTAGTCATGATAAATCGATATGTTTTTGGATTGAATTCTCTGGATGTCACATTTGTATGTGAATTTGTGATAGTTATGTTACTTCATGTTACATTATTTTGAGACAAATTAGTATATTTTTGGATTGAATTCTAGATCTCTTATTTGAATGCAAATTTATGATAGTTATTACTGTTGAGATATAATATAATCCAAGTTGTGTGGTCTAAGTTCAAAGTTAATTAGGGTTTAAGGTTTGTTACTTAGTTTGTAATATTTGTTACTTAGTAGTCAAGTCACTTAGGGGTATATAAATAGATACTTTGTAATTCAATTTTGTCAAGTCACTTAGGGTTTAGGTTTTGTAACACAACCATTCCATGATATCAATCCTTATTTTCATATTCTCTGTCTTTCTCTCCTCACTAAAAGTCCACCGCGCACTAACAAATTGGTATCTAGAGCTCCGGTTAGGTTCTTGATCGTGCTTTCAAGAATCACACGTCGGTGATCGTGTTTCCGGAATTATGGGTTGTTAATCAATCGCTGCAAAGATGAATGGTACTAATAACATTCTAAACTCTCTTCCAATTCTTGACTGCAAGAATTGGATTTGATGGAGAAAACAGATGCAATCTCTATTTGGCTTTCATAAAACCCAAGAAGTTGTTACTAATAATGTCTCTGAGCTTGTTGAGAATTCAACTGATGCTCAGAGAGTCGCGAACAAGGAGGCAAAGAAGAAAGATTGCAAGACCGCGTATTGCATTCAATCGACGGTAGATTTGGCGAATTCGACAAGATCTTTCATCTTTGATCGGAAAATGAGGCATGGGATATCCTTGTCAAGTATTATAAAGGAGGTGAGAAATCCAAAGTCGTCAAATTGCAGACTTTGCAACGATAGTATGAATTGTTGCAGATGGAAGAAGATGAAAAGATTGCAGGCTATGTGTCGAAGGCACATAATCTCGTCCATCTCATGAAGGGTTATGGTGAAACTTTAATTGATAAAATGATAGTTGAGGAGATAATGCATATGTTGACCTCTCACTTTGATCATATTATCGTAGCTATTCAAGAATCCAACAATCTTGAAACCCTAAAACTGGAAGATTTAGTTGGTTCGTTGGAGGCGCATGAGATTAGGATTGTCGAAAGGAAAGGGGTTCAAGATTCGATACAAGCACTGCAGGCTCAAGCTTGGAAGAGGCATGGTGGTTCAAACAAATTCAAAGGCAAAAGAGACAAGACTCGGAGCAAGAAGTCTTGGTCGAACCCTCAAAATCATAAGGTCGATGATAGAGCTTCTGAATCCTTAAAAAAGAGGATAAGGAAACTCCTATACAAAGACAGAGAAAAAAGGTTTGCAGTGCTATAATTGTGAAAAGTGGGTCACTTGGCCAAGCATTGTTGGTACAATAAAGACAAGGGATCAACAAAAGGCAAGGAGGAAGGATCAAATCTTGAACGTCGGGATTCATATGATTCTAAAGATATGGTGGTTATGGCTGCAGTTGTAGATGACCATGTCAACTCCATGATCTGGTTCCTCGAATCGAACTACTCGAATCACATGACTGGTCGAAAAGTGTGGTTAGCATATTTCGACTCGTCGAAGAAGAGTAAGGTCAAACTTATAATAGCTTGTTACAAGCAGAAGGTGTTGGCGACATAGTTATTCAAAGGAGCAATGGAGGAAAAGCTATGATCAAAGATGTACTTTATGTACCTGGAGTAAAGTGTAATATGTTAAGTGTTAGACAATTGGTCGAAAAAGGTTTCTCAGTGATTATGAAAGATTGAGCCTTGGAACTGTTCGACACTCAAAATAATTTGGTCTTAAAATCTCCTTTGTAGAAGAATAGGACATTTAAGACCATGATCAGTTCAACTAAAGTACAATGTCTTAAAATTATTGTCGACCACAAGAATAGTTCATTGTGGCATTTGAGATTTGGACCTTTGAACTTTCGATCACTCAATAAACTAATTACTCAAGATATGGTAATTGGTATAACAAGTCTTTATATGCCCGACAAACTCTGTGAAGGTTGTCTAGTCATAAAGCAATCCAGAAAGTCTTTCGTTTCGACTATGCCAATGACACCCTCCTGCATACTCAAAGTTGTACATTCAGATGTATGTGGCCCTTTTGAGGAGCATACCATTCGTGGGAGAAAGTATTTTGTTTCATTTGTCGATGAGTTTAGTCCAAAGTTGTGGATCTATGTGATCAAGCGAAAGTATGAAGTATTTAAAAGCTTTAAGAGATTCAAGATGCTAGTCGAAAACTAGAGTGAGAAGAAGATCAAAGTTTTGCGAACAGATGGAAGTGGCGAATACACTTCCAAAATGTTTTAAGAGTTTTATGCAGAACATGGTGTCGATCATGAGGTAACTTCCCCTTACACGCCTCAACATAATGGAATAGAATAAAGAAGAAATAGTACCATACTGGACATGGCGAGATGCATGCTGAAGCAGAAGAATGTGCCAAAATCCTTATGAGGTGAAGTTGTTTCCATTATTGTTTCTATTATGAACATGTGCCCTACCAAGAAGCTGAAGAACAAGGTTCCTGAAGAAGTTTGGAGTGGAAAACGACCATCAGTGAGTCATCTGAAGGTGTTTGGCTATATGTGTTACAAGCATGTTCTTGATGCTAGAAGAAGGAAGCTTGATGACAAAAGTGAACCTATGATTCTAGTAGGATATCACAAAAATGGTACATACATGTTTTTCAATCCAAATAATAAGAATATAGTGATGAGTCGAGATATTGTGATTGATGAAAATTCTGCTTAGGATTGAAATTCTAGTGATGCAATCAACAAGCCTTTGATGAGCTATGATTTCGACGAAGTAAATGATGTTGAAGTCAAAGATATTGTCGACATTTCAATCGAAGTCGAAGCAGTTGTTAACATGCCTGACACATTCGAAGTCAAAGATGGTGTAGCCAATACTAGTCAAAGACCTCAAAGAACTAGAGCTCTTTCAACAAGACTGTAAGACTATGAAGTGACTGGTTATGATGAAGTCACACCAAATGGAGAATTAGTTCATTTTTCCTTACTTGTAGGTGTTGAACCAATCAACTATAGTGCATCCTTAAATGATAAATAGTGGAGGTCAGTTATGGTCGAAGAGTTACAAGCAACCGAAAGAAACAACACATGGGAGTTAGTATAATTTCCAGCACATACAAAAGCTAACAAAGTGAAGTGGGTGTTCAAGTTGAAGCACATTGTTAATGGATCGATAGTAATACATAAGGCGATATTGGTCGTTAGAGGTTCTCTTCAAAGAGCAAGAGTCGACTACTCTAAAGTATATGCAATGGTAGCAAGATTGGAAACTATTCGACTAATAGTCGCCTTGGCTTGCAATCAAGGCTGGTAGACATTTCACTTAGATGTGAAATCAGCATTTTTTAATGGTCCTCTAGATGAAGAGGTATATGTCACACAACCTCATGGGTTTTTGATTCAAGAGGAAGCAAGGAAATTATATAAGTTGCACAAAGCACTCTATGGTCTCAAGCATACACCTAGGGCATGGAACAAGAGGATCAACTCATACTTGGTTGAATTGGAATTTATCAAATACAAATCTAAGTATGGTATCTATGTTAAGGTTGTGGCATAAGATATAACAATCATTTGTTTATATATCGATGACTTGTTAGTAACTGGAAATAGCTTGGAAAACTTGTCGAAGTTCAAAGAGATGATGAAGAAGGAATTTGAAATATCGGGTCTGGGAAAGTTGTCGTACTTCCTAGACATGGAATTTCAAATTTCGAAGCAATGTATGGTGCTACATCAAAGAAAGTATGTCAAAGAGATACTCAAGAGATTCATGATGGATGATTCGACTTCTGCATCTTCGTCTGTCGAACCAAATTTGAAATTGGAGAAGCATGGAGAAGAAGACAAAGTCGATACAACTCTATTCAAACAAATTGTCAGATCTTTAAGATATGTGGGCAACAGTCGACCTGATATAAGTTTCTCAATCGAATTAGTGGGAAGATACATGTGTGAACCAATGGTGTCATACATGAAGGTAGCAAGAAGAATCATGAGATACTTAAAAGGATTAATAAACAATGGAATTCTATTTCGGCGAGACTCTGAAAGCAAAGAAGTTATGGTTACTTTCTATTCAGATGTTGATTGGTGTGGAGATAAGGAAGATCGAAGAAGCACAACTAGTTATTTCTTTCAAGGATTTGGTGTCTCAATCTCATGGTGCTCGAGAAAGCAACATGTGGTGACATTGTCATTGTGTGAGGCTGAATATATAGCAAGATCATATGTTGTCTGTCAAGCAATTTGGATCATATTTGTGCTTGAAGAAATGGAGGTTGAAGTGAAGAAACCTCGGGTACTGCAAATCGGCAACAAATCAGTCATAAATCTTGCGAAGAATTCGGTTTTGCATGGAAGGAGTAAGCACATTGAAGCTAGATTTCACTTTTTTAAGGGAGAAGGAAAATCAATGTGAACTTAAAGTAAGGAATTGTTTAAGTGAAGCACATTTTACCAACATTTTCACTAAAGGATTAAAGATCGATAGATTCCTAAATTTGAGAAAGAAATTAGGAATAGTTCAGGTCGACTATGATTAGCGTATGTTCGACAACTTTGATTATAGGGGGCTATGTTGAGATATAATATATTCAAGTTATATGCCCCAAGCTCAAAGTTAATTAGGGTTTATGGTTTGTTATTTAGTTTGTTATATGTATTACTTATTAGTCAAGTCACTTAGGTGTATATAAGTAGATACTTTGTAATTCAGTTTTGTAACACAAACATTCAATAATATCAATCTTTATTTTCATATTCTCTATCTCTTTATCTCCTCAATAAAAATATCTCACGCATTAACAATTACTTCTTCATATTACATTTTTTAATCGTTAAAAAAAATATAAAAATGCAGATAGGGATGGCAAGCGCATTGGAGACACTTTGTGGACAAGCATATGGAGCAAAACAATACCACATGCTTGGAGTTTATCTCCAAAGATCTTGGATAGTACTGTTTTTGACAACAATCTTACTTCTTCCTCTCTTTATTTTTACCGCACCAATTTTGGAGGCATTAGGTCAAGACAAAAGCATAGCGGAAATGGCAGGAAAGTTTTCACTTTGGTCAATAGGTTTAACTTTTGCTATGATTGTTTCCTTCACATGTCAAACATTTTTGCAAGCACAAAGCAAGAATGTGATTATTGCTTATTTAGCTGCATTCTCTGTTGTTGTTCATCTTTTATTGTCTTGGCTTTTGACTATTAAGTTAGGGTTTGGAATCACTGGTGCAATGATATCATTATTATTGTCATCATGGTTACCAAACATTGGTCAACTCATTTTTATTATGACTAAATGTCATGATACTTGGAAAGGTTTCTCACTTTTGGCTTTCAAAGATCTTTGGCCTACTGCCAAGCTTTCTCTCTCAGCTGGAATCATGATGTGGTAAGAACTTAAGCATTCTTTTATTATCAAAGATTATACTTTTTTTTAATTTCAAATATTTTGTGTAATTGTTAGAATTTAGATTGGATCATTCTTAAAAAATTGGACCATCTCACGCATTGTTCTGTTTGATTTAATATGCATATAAATGACGAGAAGTCTAAAATGATAATTTCTGATAATATATTAGAATTTGAGTTGAGTTTGATTCAGTTTTATCTTTGTTTTTACACTCTGTTAATATATTATAATTTAAATTGAATTTAACTTAATATTAAAAATTTAAATTATAAAATAAATAGTGTCATTTTTTATAAATTTTAGTTTGTCTTTATCTCGCAAAATACTATTAGGCGTTATGGATAGGTATATACAATAGATGACTTAAACTGATATGATTCGATAACATGTTGAAATTTAGATTAAGTTTAATGAATTAATAATCAAGTTGATTAAAATAAAATCTAATTAATAAAATTATTTTAAAGAATGTTTAAATTTCGTCAGTTATTGGTCAGATTTTATTTTTCTCTATTGAACTCCAAATTATCAAAGGTTATAGATGATTTTAAGTAAAACAATAATTTTATTATTTATTGTTGGCCTCATACTAATTAGTTCCATCATTTTTATATTTTGTAAATGAAAAACACTCAAGCATTTTATGTGATTATTAAACAACTCTATGATTAATCTAAACATATGGTTTCATGCATTTGCAGCCTTGAAATATGGTACAACACAATTTTGATTCTCTTAACTGGCAACTTTAAAGATGCTAAGATTGCCATCAATGCTCTATCCATATGGTAATTCTCTATCTTATTTTCATATTTATCATAATATTTTGTTTTAGAATTTCATATCATGAGATATACTATTTGCTTAAATCTTCATTGGTGCTTCAATTGTTATATTTTTACAGCCTAAACATCAATGGATGGGAAATGATGATTGCCCTTGGCTTTTTTGCTGTAGCTGGGTAAGCATGTTTTTCATCATAATCTCTTTTTCTTTAGAGAGTGAATCGACTCTCTCAAATATTGTTGTAATCTAGACCGTAGTACTGTATATGATTTGTAACAATGTAAACTCTAATTTATTTTAGTAATAATATAAAATATAGTTGATTTATGTTGTATCTATGAATCTATGATTAAGTGAGTTGTGATGTCTGATAAAATACATTACTACATTTATAATGTATCTTTGAATTTACGATTAAGTGGATCGTGGATGTCTGATATAGGATAGTCTGACGTTTGTAGAACACTCGTATAATCCGTGTTGGAAAATTCATATAAATATTTTAGAAAAAAAAATGTTTTACTTTGAAATATTTTGAATCGGTATCTAACATTTTTACAAACTCATATAATAGGTGTCGAACAATTCAAACAAGTGTCGTAAAAAATATTGTCCTATACTTTGATACAGGACAAATTGCAAACATGTCTAAAAGGGTTAAAGATGTGTTGAAACAATGATGATCAACGAAAGATTAAAAATACAATATTTGATTAGAACATTTTTAACTTTTTCAATAATAGTAGTAGGATAAATGAATATCAAATATTAGCATATGTTGTTAGGTGTTCTTACATTGGAAAGGATATGGTCTCAATATATGATTATAGGTGGGATAATCCTCATTTTAGAAGTCGATTTTGCAGAGATAAGTTATATTCAACCATAATTCTAAGATAGTATAATGTCTATTCAAAATTCATATGGTCATCTGCTATCAGATATCGCTATCAGGCTACCTATCACTTATATTCTCGCACTAAGCCCGATAAAATTGTGTGATGGGTGTGTTAGATAGTCTCGCGTTGAAAAAGATATGGTATCAACATATGTTTATTTGGAGAATCTTTACTTTTTTTAAAATGGTTTTGTAAAAATGAATTAAACCCAACAAGAACTCTAAGATATATGTATCAGTATTTTACATATTTTTACATTAATAATGTCGATATGTCTGTGTCCATACTTCATATATCACATACATAATCACCCTTATCGAAGTGCATAAACAAAGATCATATTTGTTTTCTTGCGATTCATCATCTCTTTTCCATTCTGTTACTAAGTGTTATTCTAACATGACGAACGATTTAGTGTCTATATTAACTTATTTTGATTAATTTGTAGGGTTCGAGTGGCAAATGAACTTGGAAGAGGGAGTTCAAGAGCTGCAAAATTTTCAATTGTGATTACTGTTCTCACATCATTTGCCATTGGGTTCATTTTGTTCTTGGTATTCCTATTCTTGAAGGGAAAACTTGCTTACGTTTTCACTCCAAATCCTGATGTGGCTGATGCTGTTGGAGATTTGTCATTTTTGCTTGCACTTTCAATCTTGTTGAATAGTATTCAACCTGTACTCTCGGGTAATTTTCACTTTCATTTCTTGTTCTAAATTAATCACAACTCACAAATCTTTTGGACACAACAATTCTCTAAATAAAAAGTATTGAAAAAACATTAAAACTCATTTATCTTCATTTATCATATCATTTTGTTCAAGAAAACGTACAATATATATTACAATCTTATAATAGGGGTTTCTGTTGGAGCTGGATGGCAAAGCATTGTGGCATATGTAAACATTGGTTGTTACTACGTAATTGGTATTCCTATTGGAGTGGTGATTGGAGTTATTTTCAATTATGAAGTCAAGGTAACTAATCTCTTAATTTAACTTGTCCAGATCTTTTCATAATTCGAATCTATAATCTCATAGTTGTGAGTTGCGGTAATTATTACCATTCTAATCACTTAAATTGCATGAATATTAAGCTTGTAATCTCTCTTTTGTCCAGGGTATTTGGATTGGGATGTTGATTGGAACTTTTGTTCAAACTATAGTTCTTATTGTCATCACTTATAAAACTGATTGGAAGAAACAGGTAATCTTGACTAGCCTATTGTTGTATTTCCTTTTATAATGTTTGCATTCTCTATTTCATCTATTTGAATTTGATTTTCTCTGTATTTTCTTAATTTTTCTTTGTTTTTGTCAGTTAAAAGTATTTTTTCTTGTTTAGTTGGATATTAATACAAAAAAAGTATTTGAAATTTCGCAGGTAGAGATAGCCCAAAGGAACATTAATAAATGGGCTACCATCAGAACTCAAGAATCAAATGGCAGTGGAACAAGTCTCTTAGCTAATGAAGAATAGTGTTCTAGTATTCAAATCAACCATCTATTTGATGAGTATTGAATTTGATATGTTGTTAGCCAGACCAATAAAGCCTAAGATATAGGCATTTTTCTCTAAAGAGAATCTTTAGTTTGTATTCAATAAGTTGTTTATTCTCTAACCTTATGAATTTGGTTATAGAATTAAAATAATTCTTTTATGAGGAATGATTATGGTAACAAACCATCATATTCATAGATCTTTTCAAAGTGTTTTTCTATGTATGATCAATCTTACTGTATGTCTCATTGTGATGTGAGTTCAACTCAATCAGACTTGTGATTTGAGATTTGAACTCTTCTTTCTTCCACCATTATCTTCTTGATTTTTTGAGAGAAGGAAAGTTCCTCATCTTTTAAAAAACCAAAAGCTAGTGAGGACCCCAACAGGTCATGCAGGTTCCTCCTTTAAAGAACTG
Organism: Lathyrus oleraceus; assembly: GCF_024323335.1. NCBI lineage: Eukaryota > Viridiplantae > Streptophyta > Magnoliopsida > Fabales > Fabaceae > Lathyrus > Lathyrus oleraceus. Next base: position 166,753,772 of record NC_066579.1, on the reverse strand, counting down.
GTCAAAGTATCGACTAATGGCGTCAAAACCTACGACTCATTCAAGAGTGCGGTAGAAGAGGACAGTGTTACAGAATTCATGCGGCGTCTAATTCTCTAATTCTCTAGTAATATACATTATATTACACAGCCTCCAAGAAAATCCTGCGTACAACAATTATCTAAAGGAACTTACAACATAGGTTGCAGCGAGTTCAGGTGTTGTCTTTATGCAATACTCACTGCCTGGATGCTGGTGGCGGTGGTGGATGGCTTTGCCCGTAAAACCCAACACCAGGTGACCTGTAAAATCCTCCAGTTGAAGACTGTTGTTGTTGCTGCTGCGCTTGCTGAGCCTGTGATTGAGGTGACTGTGATGGCTGATTATTGGGCCTAGTTAAACCCATTGCCACATGTGGTGGCAAAGGAGGTGGAGGTGGAGGTTGCAGGTTGTTTGATCCATATCCATAAGGCATTCCCCCAACCATCATTCCGGTAGATTGAACATACTGAGTTGTTAGTTGATTCATCTGCGAATGAGGAGGTGGAGGGAGTGTGGGTGCAAATGCGGATTGTAATTGACTGGTTTGTGATATGGACTGCATAGTTGGTGGAGTCGACGGCGCGTTTGTCGTGGTGAAAAAAGAAGAGTTTCTGGTATCAGAACTGTTGACATCAGAAACAGGCATTTGCTGTTCAAGTTTGGGTCTTTTCTCGGGATAGAAACCAGGTGGTGGTGAAGGATACCCAGCAGAGTTTAAGCTACCATTCATGGAGGCAGCTTCTTCAGCGACAAGGGAAGAAAGAACAGATGTAAGCATGAGAGCTGAGGATGTAGAGGCAGCAAGCCTAGCAGCAACAGCAGCTGCTGCAGCCTTGGTATCTTCCTCTGTAGTTTGGAGAGGAGCAAATGACATAGTAGGTTGGGTCAAAGAAGGCTGAAGAGGGATGCTGTTTGGTTGAACGGGTGGAATATTCTGTTCCAGCGCCCATGTGGTTTCTGGTGCTTGGACAAACCTCTTCCGGATACTAGCTACCCGCTCAATCTGCTCTTGTGCAGCCTGCAAACATTAAAAAAAAATTGAAGTTGTGAGATATTAAATAGAAGGAGAGAAATTAATAAGAACTTTGAATATTATTAGTCATCACTTGATATTGACTTGATACAAAAGACAACACTAACTCCTATATATAGGGATACAAGACTCTGTTTCCTAAATAGGGAAATCAAGAAACAAATCAAAATAATATCCAAGTAAAATAAAAACTAATTCTAAAAGATAATCTAACATACTCGAAGATTACAAACAGATACTAGGAAGTAAACTAAGATACTCTTTTTTTGTCTCAACCCTCTGGTTCCCAGAGGAAGGAGAATCTGGTAATTTGGAGTTCAACCGGGAGATAAGTTAAGTCTGGCTAAAGGTTGTTCCTGTCACATTTTCTTATATTCTAACAAAAGTCATGCAAGAATCTTTGTTAGCAAATATACAGAACTTGGGAGCCACAAAATCTATTATGTATAATGGCAAAGGGAATGTTCAAAATTGTTTATTGGGTGCTAAGAAGCAGCTAATCATAATTTCTACACGATTTGTTCATATAAACCTTGAAAACAGCCGAAAAGTAATCCAGACTAAAATGTATTTGGTCGGATAGAACTTTCATTTAGCATATCACAAGAATTGGGATAAAATTAGACCGTTGGTATACCATTTTTGAATTAGGTCTAACTCATTCTCACAAAACCAGCTTGTAAAGTAAATAATGTCCTTTATAATATAAATTATATTTGAGCCTTATCTTTTGTAATGCCGAGTTCCATAGAACAACAATCAAGTTTTAGTTCACTAAGTGGGATTGACTATGTGGATTAAATTACGTCACAATGTTTTATCGAAGATTACGTTTCTATTCAACTCATTAACCTCAAGATCTTTCTTAATAGTTTATCGTAATAGTCTTTCTAGCTCTTCTTACAACAAAAATCTACAGGTCTTCTCTCTACATGCCCAAACCATCTAAAAGCATACTTTCCATCATTTTTTTGTTATAGGTGGATCTCGAACACTCTTTAATATTGTTATTTCTAATCTTATTTCGCCTTACCACACATCCAACGACATCTTCATCTTTGTTACACTTAGTTTATTTTCATGTTGATTCTTTACAGCCCAACATTTTGTCTTGTATAACTTCGTCGATCTTACAGTTGTTCGATAAAAGTTTCCTTTCAGATTGAGCGGTACTTTCGTGTCTCATAGAATACTTGAGGCACTCCTCCATTCCAACCACTCGGCTTGGATTCGATAGTTTACATCTCTCTCTATTTCTCCAACGTTTTGTACTATGGACACAAGATATTTAAACCACGTAACTTGTGGTAAAATATGATCTCCAATTTTAACCTTTAAGTTAGAAACTTGTGATAAAATATGATCTCCGATTTTAATCTTTAAATTAGAAATGCATCTCTTTTTTCTTTTGCTAAAATTGCATTCCACGTGTAAAAAAATAAAATAAAATCCCTGTCAGACAAAGTGAAAAAGTGAGGTGGAGTCCAATATGTTCTAACTTTTGGACAATAAACCCGGGTGTACTTGAACACTAGCTAGTCAACTATACACACTCCATCACCAATGCCAACACCAACACCAACACATTACTGAATATTATAGACAACGACGTTTCTTTACAGATTGAGTTCAAGTCATGAACTGCAATTCGAGCCTTACCTATGTTTGACGCATCAGTCAACTACCACATCAGGGTTGGAGTTATCATGGCCGTCGTAGGAATTTTTTTCCCCGTACCCCTCTATACATTATTAACCTACTTGACTCTATCATTTCTTAGTGCCTCCCTTTTTGCAAATTCCATCTTTGTTGGGCTAATGTTCTCTTTGGACTCAATTCCAGAATCACATTGAGATGTGTTAAGAGTCCCACGTTGGATAATATATGGCTCTGATACCATGTTAAGAAATGTGATTGGGCCTAACTCAACCCTACAAAACCGGTTGGTAGAGTGAGGACTGCCCCCACTTATCCGATATGGGACTCTTAACACACACCCTCACACTCAGGACTAGACAACCGAAGCGTGGAAATAAATAGTGGGTGGTCCGATAGCGTAAACCATAATAGGTGGCTCACTGGATCTTAAACGAGACTCTTGATACCATGTTAAGAAATGTGGTTGGGCCTAACTCAACCCTACAAAACCGGTTGGTAGAGTGAGGACTGTCCCCACTTATCACTTATAAACACATGCTCAAGTCATATATTATCCAATATGGGACTTTAAACACTCCCCCTCACGCTCAAGACTAGACAACTGGAGCGTGAAAATAAATGGTGAGTGACCCATAGCGGAAACCATAATAGGTGGTCCATCGGATCTTAAACCAGACTTTTGATACCATTAAGAAATATGGTTGGACCTAACTCAACCCTACAATTTTAACCTTTAAGTTAGAAACTTGTGATAAAATATGATCTCCGATTTTAACCTTTAAATTAGAAATGCATCTCTTTTTTCTTTTGCTAAAATTGCATTCCACGTGTAAAAAAATAAAATAAAATCCCTGTCAGACAAAGTGAAAAGGTGAGGTGGAGTCCAATATGTTCTAACTTTTGGACAATAAACCCGGGTGTACTTGAACACTAGCTAGTCAACTATACACACTCCATCACTAATGGGGCCTTAGATGAAAATACCAACACCAACACATTACTGAATATCATAGACAACGACGTTTCTTTACAGATTGAGTTCAAGTCATGAACTGCAATTCGAGCCTTACCTCTGTTTGACGCATCAGTCAACTACCACATCAGGGTTGGAGTTATCATGGCCGTCGTAGGAATTTTTTTCCCTGTACCCCTCTATACATTATTAATCTACTTGACTCTATCATTTCTTAGTGTCTCCCTTTTTGCAAATTCCATCTTTGTTGGGTTAATGTTCTCTTTGGACTCAATTCCAGAATCACATTGAGATGTGTTAAGAGTCCCACATTGGATAATATATGACTCTGATACCATGTTAAGAAATGTGATTGGGCCTAACTCAACCCTACAAAACCGGTCGGTAGAGTGAGGACTGCCCCCACTTATCCGATGTGGGACTCTTAACACACACCCTCATGCTCAGGACTAAACAACTGAAGCATGGAAATAAATAGTGGGTGGTCCGATAGCGTAAACCATAATAGGTGGCTCACCGATCTTAAACGAGACTCTTGATACCATGTTAAGAAATGTGGTTGGGTCTAACTCAACCCTACAAAACCGGTTGGTAGAGTGAGGATTGTCCCCACTTATAAACACATGCTCAAGCCATATATTATCCAATATGGGACTTTTAACACTCCCCCTCACGCTCAAGACTAGACAACTGGAGCGTGGAAATAAATGGTGAGTGACCCATAGCGGAAACCATAATAGGTGGTCCATCGGATCTTAAACTAGGCTTTTGATACCATTAAGAAATATGGTTGGACCTAACTCAACCCTACAAAACCGGTTGGTAGAGTGAAGATTATCCCCACTTATAAACACATGTTCATGTCATATATTATCCGATGTGGGACTCTTAACAAGATATATTCCCCATGGAAGCGGTTCTTGTTCATGCTCCACAAAGTTGAGGTCTTCTAAATGTTACTTATTGGTTTACCTATTTCTGCCACTGGTGTCTTCTATATCACATGGTTCGTGAACTCTGCAACCTAATGTTCACTGCAACTTTACTTCGTTGCCAAATCACATTGTGGTTGTCCTCTTTCCATTAAAACCAAAAGTGTTATCAACTAGCGACGCCTTGACTAATATTGCAGATATACATGACGGTTTTTGGGCTCGTCGCAATGGTAAATATCGATCGCTATTGCGGGGGTTTTCGCCATAATCCGCTATAAGGGCGCCGCAAAGCGGCCAGTATGGCGGGATTTTGGCTCTCCACCATGGACCGCCATCGACAACACTGAACCAAACCACCAATTAAGAGTGTCCTCTCTCAGTTCCAGTCCAGCAACCCACAAAAGATTCATCTCCTCCAGCACTCCAATGGTCTTAAAATACTATTCGTCTGTATCAGTTGCTAACGAGCCTCCTTGCAATCAAATGTTCGAATCATTTTCAATAACACCTCATAACTCCAAGATCAGAGCCTTGATAGTAATTAATGGAACTGGTAATTTATTACAAAGAAAACAGAGATAAATTCCAATTAGAGGGATAGATCACTGTAGAACTTTGAGGCCTACACCTCAAATACCTAAAGGCGCCCTAATTTTGTCAATGACAGCATTTCTTTCTCTACATCTCTACTTATTTATAAGTGGGAGGCATATCTAACCTTGCAATGGTTGAATTAGGCTCACACCGATTTCTAAGATAGTATTAGTCTATCCTAAATTTGTTGGGCCACTTATTATCGTATCACGCTCTACTTGTCTAGCCATAGTCCTAAATTAGTTGAGAATCTCAATTTGGATGAGGTATTGTTGAGCATAGAGAATTCTCTAACAGATTTCTACTATTTTATCATGGTATCAGAGCTTCTTTCTCGATCCAATAACTTGCATCCATGGAGAATTCTTCTCCGTTCATCACTAGGGGCTCGTTTCCCTCTTCTCATGTCAAACTTTCGCATCTCATCTCTGTGAAACTTGATGACAAGAACTTCAAGCAGTGGAAACAATAAATTGATGGAGTTATTTGTGGTCACAAGCTTTAGGGATTCGTCACCGCACCTTCGGTTCCTCAGCGCTTTCTTCCCGGTGCCGATCCTGTGGCTAGTAGTGCAAATCCAGCGTATCTTAATTGGGAGAAACAAGATGCTCTCATATGTACCTGGCTTCTTTCTACCATTTTTTATTCGCTTCTTTCGAAGCATGTTGATTGTAAGTATTCATGGCAGGTGTGGTCTGAGGTTCATCGGTACTTCAATACCTTGCTTGTGACCAAGGCGAGACAACTTCGATCTGAATTGCGAAGTCTTACAAAAGGATCGCGTACGATAGAGGAATTTGTTGTTTCTGTTCATGAAATGAGTGAGTCTCTGATTTCAATTGGAGATCCAGTTCCTCTTCGAAACCTAATTGAAATCGCTTGAATCTGAATTTCTTGTATTATTATGTGGAGAAGAATACACATATATAGGTTTAAGCCTCCCAATCAACCCTACAAATTAAGGAAATATTTAATACAATAGTATCCCAAATAATATCTTAATCGATACTACTAATAAAAACAATAGATACAGAATAATAATAAAATAATATCTCAACACTCCCCCCAAAGTGATATGTATACATCATAAGCGTGATACGTATACATCATAAGCGTCTATCTTATCACATATGTATGTAATCCGAGGTCTTTGAAGAGATTTTGTAAAGAGGTTAACAAGTTGATCCTTGGAATTAACAAAGGAGGTTTTGATGGTCCAAGTGGTTAACAACTTGTATCCTTTTGCCACTAAGCGAGCTTTCAATCGATCTACCTGTCCATCAGGACCAACCTTAACATTAAATATTCACCTATAACCAACAATAGATTTTCCAGGTGGGAGAGGAACAAGCTCCCAAGTATGATTAGATTCTAAAGCTGACATTTCACCAAATATTGTTTGTCTCCACCCTGGATGGGATAAAGCTTCCTAAATAATTTTAGAAATAGAAAGAGATGCAAGTGCAGTAACAAACTCATAATAGGTAGGAGATAACTGGTGATAAGATACACAATTATAAATAGGATAAGGATTACGAATTGAACGATTAGGTTACAGATGACAATGGGCAAGTCAGGAGATGGGGTCGGAGCAGGGGTGGAGGCGCTTGGAATAGGAGCTGAATCATGTGGTCTCAACCTTCTCTCATAGGTAATGCCATACCGGTTCAACAAAGATGGAGATTCATCTATCACAACAGGTGGACTAGACGATAAAGGACTGGACTCAACCGACTCAGAATAAGGAATAGGAAAAACTTGATCTAAATTAGTTTCAGGGACACCTAAATTGGGAAAGTATGGTACGTCCTCAAAAAATGTAACATCTGCAGACGTGTAGAAACGAAGTGTAGAAGGAGAGTAACACCGATATCCCTTTTGGACGCGGGAGTAGCCCAGAAAAACACATTTAATGGCACGAGCAGACATTTTATCATGACCTGAGGAAAAATCATGAACAAAACAAGTACATCCAAAGAGACGAGGGGAAATAGCATATAAGGGATATGTAGGATGCACCAGAGAATGAGGAACCTAGTCATTCAACACAGAGGATGGCATCCGATTAATTAAATACTCAGCAATAAGAACGGCATCACCCCAAAACTTTAGAGGTAAATTGGCATTTAACAAAAGGGTACGAGCAGTGTCAACAATGTGTCTATGTTTTCTTTCAGCAACACCATTTTGTTAAGGCGTATGGAGACAACTCGATTGATGTACGGCGCCTTTGGAGTGCATGAAAGAGTTGAAACGATCAGAAAGATATTCTTTTGCATTGTCACTCCGTAAAATGCGAATTCTTTTGTCAAACTGTGTCGAGATTTCAGAACAGAAATTCTTAAAAATATTAAACAACTCATAACGATCTTTCATTAAAAACATCCAAGTACATCTTGAGAAATCATCAATAAAAGTAACATAATACCTATACCCTAGGATAGAAGGAATCCAACTAGGACCCCACACATCGGAATGAACGACGTCAAAAGAAACTCTAACATTGTTTCCTAACTGACACGACTCACATTGTAAAGACTCTAAATGAGGAGGACTAGACATCATTTTCTTCAATTTTGATAAACTCGGATGACCTAAGCGACGATGCAGAAGATCAGGAGATTCAGTAGTAGCATATAGCAGAAGTGGATGATTGAAAATAATAAAGACCACTAGATTCAATTCTGACTCCAATCGTTTGTCCGTACTCCAGTCTTGTATCAAAAAGGAATCAGAAGTAAATGTTATGACAAAATTTAAAGAGCTGGTTAATTAGCTTATAGAAACCAAATTGAAAGGACAATTAGGAATCAATAAAACAGAACTCAAAGAGAGTGAGGGAATAGGTGATACTTGTCCAACACCAGTTGTCTCAACTTTAGATCCATCTGCAACAGTAATATAATGTTGATATTTAGGTGGTGATAATTCAGAGAAAAGTGAAGCATTACCGGTCACATGGTCTGAAGCACCAGAATCCATAACCCATCCAATAGAAGTAGCATGAGAAAGACAAACCATAGAATTACCAGTACGAGCAATAGAAGTCGAGGAGATGGCTTGTTGTGCTGCCTTCAATCGTAAATACTCCTGATACTCATCGGCAGAGAAAGTAGTTTCGAGTTCACCCTTTGATTCATGATTTGTAGTGGTTTGAGCAACATTAGCAGTTTTGTTCGAGTAGCCATGTATGTCAAAACACCGATCTTGAGTGTGCCCATATCTCCTACAATGAGTGTAATAGAAGTTACGTTTACCTCCTCTACCACGTCCTCGACCAGGGCCACGGCCACGATGTCCTCCATTACTAAAGTTAGAAACAAAAGCGGAGGATTCAGGAGTAGTATGAGTATCATCACTTGGTAGAGATACCCGGACGAGACGGTCAATTGTTCTTCTACCGTAGGGATGGTAGTATTTGATAACCCCTGATCTTTAACCGAACTATATTCTTTAGAGAGGCCATGAAGGACAAACACCATGAACATATTGTCAAGCTTGTCCAATATTTTCGTAATATCATCACTAATCAGCATAAGTTTGAGGTCATCAATAGTAAATTGAGCACGGGTGAGATATTCTGATAAGTCTTGATCATTCATCTAAAGAGTAGCCAAATTGCGGACCTATGCATACATTCTTTGAATATGGTTACCATAAAGGTTTTTAGCCTTCTGGCAAACCTCATAACATGATCTATACGCACGAAAGTGTGCCATTAGATTTGTTTCAATGGAATTCCACAACAATGATACGAGTTGATAATCAGCAACTTCCCAATCATCTTTTATCTCCTTATCAATTTCAGAAACCTTTTTAGTAAGATGGTCTGACAGAATTGTCCTAAAAACCATAACTCAACCGAATCATACCAATTCAAATAGTTCTTATTACCATTTAATTTAACCGTGGTAACAACATATGTTCCTTGAAACGCAAACGAAATAAGACTCTTTTTGGGAGGATTCTTCTCAACAACACCATTCTTTGGGCTTGGAATTTCAATCATGATTTCAACACCACCAACTAAAGAACTCCAGATCGCAATAACAACACCCAAAAAAAAATAGGATTGTGAACCAAGAAAAAAATAGGATTTTAAATCAAGCTCTAGATACCATCTTGAATCTGAATTTCTTGTATTATTATGTAGAGAAAAATACACATATATATATCTAGGTCTAAGCCTCCTAATCAACCCTCCTAATTAAGGAAAGATTTAATACCATAATATCCTAAATAATATCTTAATTGATACTACTAATAATGACAATAGAAACAGAATAATAATAAAACAATATCTCAACAAAATCGTTCTTTATGCGCTTCTTGAGGAATATGATTCTATTGTTGCTACTGTTAACAGTAAAGAGGATCTTTGTTTGCTTGATGAACTAGAGTCGTTTCTAATCTCTTTCTCTATTAATACGGTGTGCCAGATTTTATCTAATGCATTGGAGAAACATTGGAAAGTAGTGAAAAGAATTCTCAGGTACCTAAGTGGCACTCTACACTATGGGCTCCTCATTCAACCTGCTCCAATCCATCAACCTTTGTCACTTCTAGGATTCTACAATGTTGATTGGGCATCAAACCATGATGACAGAAGGTCAACCTCAGATGCTTGTATGTTTCTAGGTCCTAATATTATTTCTTGGTGGTCAAAGAAGCAGTCATTGATGACCAAATCTAATGCAGAGGCAGAGTATAGAAGTATGGTTAATCTGGCTGCAGAAATGTTTTAGGTTCAGTCTCTTCTCAATGAACTTCACTGCAAGTTACATTATGTTGACGAAATCTTTTATCTGGCTGCAGAAATCTTTATCAATTTCAGAGGCAGAGTATAGAAGCATGGTTGATCTAACTGTAGAAATCTTTTATCTCTTTATCAATTTTCAGAAATCTTCTCAGATGACTATGAGCTAATGTGTGACAATGTCAATACAGTTACATTGGCTGATAGGCTCATTCTACATAACATAACCAAACACATGGAATTAGACATCTTTGTGAGAGAAAAGGTGCTCAACAAAGAGTTTGGTTGTGGCTCAAGATCATGGGGCTGATGCCCTAACTAAACCATTGTCTCCTCTTCGTGACAAGCTTAGGGTGTTTAACAAACAAAGTTTGATTAACACATTTTTAACTTCTAGGGGAGAATGTTAGAGATAAGTAGTATACTACTAGCTTTGTACTTTTCTCTAATTCTAAAACTGTAACTAACTTGCTGAGCTGTAAGTTAGTTAGTTACTCATGTCACTATATAAAGAGATCTCTTGTACTCTTTCAATTAATGTATACACAATATGAAATTCTGAACTGGGCATAACAGAATTCTCTAACAGATTTCTATTATTCTTTCATATGACATAAAAATAAAAGTCTTTGTAAGTGGGAAGCAGAGCAGGGTTAGTGAGGTTGACTTAGGCTCAACCCAAATACTAACAAAAGGTAGCACACCACATTTCTCCCGTTTACGTCCCTTACCACCCACTACTTAACTCTCTTCTAAACATGCTTCAGAACAGTATTGAAAGGAAAAACATGCCCATTGGGGAAAATTTTATTCTCTGCCTACTGCTGCTACCAAGAAAACAAGGATACAGAGGGAAGGACAATAACCACTCCGAGTAATTTCCTAAGCTTTTTGTTCCAATTAAGATACAGATGAAGACCGCGAGGTGCAAAAGAGTGGGAACATAAGAGAAATGTTGCGAACAATGTCAATTTCGTAAACTTAATATTTATATCAACGTGAGAGGAAAGACAGCTATGTAACATGATGATGTATGTTAGATACATGGCATGGCCAACTTTGCCAGGTTGTCAATTTAGAGGGTTTAACTATTACAAACGAATCTTGAAGCATGAGAAGATGTAAATATGATAATAGCTTGAGAAAAACAAAAAGAGAAACAGTTCTTTTGATGAAAAGCCACCCAATCCTTGGTGATTTTTATTCTTTTGATGAACTATTTATTTAAAGTTGATACAGATACAACTAGAACAAATATTTTCTATTATTTTAAAAGTTAATGAAATTAAATTCTAAATCCTCAAGCCATACAGTGTATCATAAGGTCAAAGTTAACAAAAAGTTGGCCAGATTCTTTATCATCTTAATATATTAGTATTGTAGCACATCAAGATACAACAAACATTTAGAAATACAGCATATTCCAGGGGAAAGACAACATTTCACACATGGAAAAAGAACAGAGACAGATAGAAGACAGGTTCTTACTAGCAATTGAGAGCGAACAAGTTCTTGACTTGATTCCTGAAAATTTTGAGGTTAGCAAAGCAGCCATGTGTCTTTAAATATAAGCATATTTTAAAACTAATTGCACCTGTTCCTGCAGTGCTTCTTTTAGCTGGGAAAGCAAAGTAGCCCTAGCAGCCTCCGCATTTTCAAGTTGCACCGTATATTGTTTAAGCTCCTTTTCCTGCTGTTGCAAGTCAAGAACCAAAGTGGATTCCAGCTGATTTCCTGAAATTACAAGTAAAATTGATTAATTAGTGAAGCTCTTGCACTAAAAATCTGGTCATAACTAACTACAGCAAGGATTTTAGGTAGTATTACAAGTTTCTGTTACTAATTATTCGGACAGTGATGAACAACAAAAAATAATATTGCAAATTACATAACTAATGTCTGCATATCTAGTGCATCCCATGACAGTACCTTCTCTTTCTTTACTTTCTCTCTATTGTTTCTCTTTTTAAATTTATTTTCTACAATAAGTGTTTGGATATATGTCGACACCACTCAGTGGGATAAGGCTTGGTTGTTATTTAAGTGTTTGGATATATGGCTTAATTAAGTGTTTAGGTTTGTTTGCAACGGAAGTTGAGATAAATAATTACATAGAAGATACGGTGCTTATCTGGAACGTTTTTTTATTCCTTTGGCAATTGGGAGGTCAGGGTTCAATGCTGCATGAAACTAGTTACTTAAAAGTGTCAATTCCAACATCCTATGTTTACATGAAATGAATCTAAAATGATGTTACATAAATGAAACTAAAACTAGTTTGTGTTAGAGATACTGTCAGTTAAGGCATGACAGCTGGTACATGTGCCAGCTGATATGCTGTCAGTTTCTGTTATAACAGCATGCTGTTAGTTTATGTTGTAACAGTGCGCAGTTAGAGCATCCACATCCAAAGAACTCATTTTGGTTCTTTAAATGGACTCCATTAAATTTTTTATATTATTTCACACTTCCCAATTATCTAAACAACTGAAAATCAAATGAAGTGTGTCATAAATACACTTCAGAGCTTATGCAGCATGTCTGGCCAAGAAGTCGGCAATGAGAAGACGTGTTTTATTCTCTAAGAATGTTGCCCGAGGTTTGAAGCTGAAACTTTTGCAAATCTCAGGATTTAAGGAGACGGATCATTTTGGCAAGTATTTGGGGGTGCCTCTTAGCGGGAAAAAGCTCAAAAAGGCTGACTATTATATGGTGGAGCAGATATTCAATAAGTTGGCGAGTTGGAAAACTAACCATTTATCTTTTACAGGTAGAATAACGCTGGCGAAAAGTGTCTTACAAGCCATTCCGATATATCCAATGATGTCTGATATGCTTCTAAAAAAAGAGTATATATGAAATTCATAGTCTCTAAAAGAACTTTATCTGGGGCGGAATGGATGATAAGAAGAGAATACATGCGGTAGGCTGGGCTACACTAACCAAATCAAAGTTGCTGGGTGGATTAGGTTTGAAGAGGCTTGATGTTATGAATAGAGCTTATATCATGAAATTAAGTTGGATGATAATCAATAACGCAGATGACCTGTGGTGTAAGGTTATGCAAGGTCGATACAAGTCTGGAGAAATGCATGAAAATTCAATGTACAAAGGCTCAGACTCAGGTTTATGGAAAGATATTGCAAAACCTATTCCTCATGTTATGACTGCATAGGTGTGGAATATTGGAAATGGAAGAAGTATTAAGGTTTGGAGTGATAATTGGTTGGAGGCAGGGAGAAACATTATGGATTATCAAGTTCAAATTCCTGATGAACTGGTAGGTGCAAGAGTCAGCGATTTGATAAATGAAAATGGTGTGTAGAATTGGAGCTTAATGCAGGAGTGGATGCCTTATGAGCTTCTGCACAGAATGCAGTCTATCCTTCCTCCTACAGTAGGATATGAAATGGATGAATTTGTAATAGCAACTAAATGGGATGTGTTGGAAAATATATTATTTTCGATTTTATTATTGTCTTTAATACTACCTTTATTTTTCTTTATTCTCAATTAAGGATAAAATAAATTGTAATTATTGAATCTTCACTATATAAACCAGCTAAGGCTGATGAATAAAATATAACAGCTTTTACCAATTTTTTCTAGTATGGTATCAGAGCACTGGGTTAGGGGTTACCGTAAAATTTCCCTTAACATATTTTTGTTTGACCCAATTCACATATTCTGTTAACCTCCTATGGCGAATGACAACAACATGTGGCATCCACTATCACAAGCCTACACTGGATCCAACCATGGCGACCAACCACAATCTGATTCGCGCGGTGGCCGTGGAAACGGCGGTGGCCGCGGAAACGGTATACATGAGGAACCGTTGGTGGTCATAAACAATAGCAGTAATAGCGACCAACAACAATCTGATTCGGGCTTCAGCCATGGAAACGGCGGTGGCCGCGGAAACGGTGTACATGAGGAACCGCCGGTGGTCATAAACAGTGGCAGTAATGACGGCAACCATGGAAACAGGAACAACATTGTTTTTGGTGACGGTTATTCCAACATAGGCGGTAATGATCGAGAGGGTTCCTCATACTCCCTCAAGGTCAATATCCCTAAAATGAATGGGAATAACTACAATGAATGGGCTCAAACCGTTCGATTGGTATTGGATAGCAAAGGAAAAATTGATTTCTTAACAGTAGCAAATGTCTCTGAGTAATCTATACCATAGGTCTGAGTAAAGCCTTTAGCCACCAAGCGAGCCTTGTACCTTTCAATTGACCCATCTGAATTATACTTCACAGTAAACACCCATTTGCATCCAACTGTCTTCTTGCCATCTGGTAGTGGCGTAACACTCCAAGTTTTGTTCTTTTCTAGAGTTTTCATCTCCTCAAGTACAGCTTCCCTCCACTTTGGAATTTCTAGAGCAACCTGTACACTTTTTGGAATTTCTACACTAGACAATTTTGAAGTGAAGGCAGACATAGATGAAGACAAATTCGAATATGATATAAAATTGAACACTGTCAGAATTCTTTTGTCTCTTGCTGCTAACATGGATTGGCCTTTGCACCAGTTAGATGTTAAGAATGTCTTTCTTAATGGCGATCTAGAAGAAGAAATATATATGGACATTCCCCCTGGCTTTGAAAACAAATTTGGATCAAATGTGTGCAAACTAAATAAGTCTTTGTATGGATTAAAGCAGTCCCCTAGAGCTTGGTTTGAAAAATTCACTCAGTCCATGAAGAAACAAGGGTACATCCAAGGACAGGCTGACCACACCTTGTTCACAAAATTCTCCCACAATGGGAAAGTTGCTGTCCTGATTGTTTATGTTGATGATATTGTCCTTACTGGAGACGATACAGTGGAAATGGCAAGAGTAAAAGAGAAATTGGCAGTAGACTTTGAAATCAAGGATCTGGGATTCATGAGATATTTTCTAGGTATGGAGGTTGCTCGGTCAAAAAATGGCATTATAGACTTGTTGAAAGAAACAGGAATGAGTGGATGTCGTCCTGCAGATACCCCTATGGATCCTAATGCTAAACTTTGGGGAGAAGGTAATGTTTCTGTTGATACTGGGAGATATCAGAGATTGGTTGGGAAACTGATTTATTTGTCACACATCCGACCTGATATTGCTTTCTCAGTTAGTGTAGTGAGTCAGTTTATGCATTCTCCTTTCGAGGAACATCTTGAGGCAGTATATAGGATACTGAGATATTTGAAGGGAAATCCTGGAAAAGGATTATTTTTTAAGAAGACTAGTGAAAAAAATGTGTCTATCTTCACCGATGCCGATTGGGCAGGTTCAGTCACAGATAGAAGATCAACATCTGGATATTGTACCTATGTTTGGGGTAATCTTGTGACATGGAGGAGCAAGAAACAAGGAGTTGTAGCAAGGAGTAGTGCAGAGGCCGAGTTTAGAGCTATGTCTCAAGGTATTTGTGAAGGATTATGGATCCTTAGAGTCTTAGAAGAACTTAAGATGAAAATTGAGCTTCCACTGAAATTGTACTCTGACAGTAAAGCTGCTATTAGCATAGCTCATAATCCAGTTCAACATGACAGAACCAAGCATATCGAGATTGATCGACACTTCATAAAGGAGAAGTTAGATGCGGGAATCATATGTCTACCCTTCGTGACTTCAAGTCAACAAACTGCGGATATCCTGCCCAAAAGCTTGGCAAGGCCTACTTTTGAGTATTTGATAGATAAGTTGGGCATGATAGATATCTATGCACCAACTTGAGGGGGGTGTTGGAAAATATATTATTTCCGATTTTATTATTGTCTTTAATACTACCTTTATTTTTCTTTATTCTCAATTAAGGATAAAATAAATTGTAATTATTGTATCTTCACTATATAAACCAGCTAAGGCTGATGAATAAAATATAACAGCTTTTATCAATTTTTTCTAATAGGATGGATCCTTGTCGGATAAAGATATGTATTTGCATCTTTCTAATGAAAAGGAGGATAGTGTTAATGGAGGGTGGATGATGGTTTGGATGCTTAATGTTCCGGAGAGAGTGAGGACCTTTATGTGGCTGCTTAAACATGATAGATTACTAACTAATCTTAGTAAAAGTAGAAAAGGCATGGGGTCTGCAATGTGTAATCTTTGTGGTAGTTCTTGCAAAACAACTATGCATGCATTGAGAGACTGCGCCAGTGCAAGGAAGATGTGGGGGAATTAGTTCCTACTCGACTTCATGGTGGTTTTTTCATGTATGATCTGCAGGAATGGTCATATTTAATATCAACGACAGGAATTGGAACAGCATTTGGGCGACGGGTTATCATGTGTTGTGGACATGGCAGAATAAGGAAGAGCGTGAGGAAGAGTACATGAGGCCTTACGATCCGGGGTTATGTATTTTGCAGAGGAAAAAGGAGTATGAAGATGGTAAGAGCTTGAATAATTCGGTCAAGATATGGAACAAAACAACCAGGATGATAGGATGGACTCCTCCAGATAGCAATATGGTGAAGCTGAACATAGATGATGCGTGTAAGGATCGAAAGGTTGTTGGTTATGGAGGGGTGATTCAGGATAACAATGGAATCTAGATCAGCGAGTTCGCAAAATCGTTGGGGTACTGCAGCGTGTTTATGGCAGAACTTTGGGGAGTTCTCGAAGGTTTGAAGCTCACCACAGAGTTTGGGATGCGCAGGGTGGTGATCATTGCAGATTCGATGGAAGCAGTGCATGCAATTGAGAAGGGGAGCACGAAGAATGGGGAAGGTGTGGCCTTAATTAAAAAGGATTCGAAGTTTAATTGGTATGCATGATATTGTGAGATTGAGCATGCGAATCGAGAATCCAATAAGTGCGCAGATGTGTTAGCTAACATTGGTCGCGTTCTTGATTCGGAGTTAATCGTGTTTGATTCGGCGCTGAGTGTCATTGCTAGATTACTTGAAGATGGTGCTAGAGGTGTAACCACCTCTGGGGTGGTGTTTTCCTAGTTTTCCTTTTTCTGTTGGGCTTTGGCCCTCATTTGTTACCCAAAAAAAAAACTCATCTATATTTTTTTGAATATACGTACAACTTATCAAAAACTTTAAAATGGCCCCCTCTAATCCCTACATTATACTCTATAAATTGGGTCTTTGTGTACTTCAATAACACTAAAGATTAACCAATTAACCAAATGTCAAATAAGAAACGTTTCCTTGCAGAGGAACGTTGAAAAATTTTATGGTGAATTATCCATATAGATCTAACAGTGTTGTTGGGTTGCGTGAAAGAACGAACGAAAGACTCCAATAATTATACTCTTAGTTTGTGTTGTGGCAGCTCTTTGAATTCGGGAATTGTTCCCTTGATTTAAGAGAGTTAGTTTAGCCTAACTACAACTCTATAAATAGAGTAGAGTTGAATCTATTGCATACAGTTACAATGAAATTATAATAATACATTCTGATATTTCAATAGTTTGTAAGGGGAGGATTGTCCAAGATTTATAAACACTACTTAGGTCTTACATCTAGAAATCTGACATGTGAACTAATGTGGGTGGAATAATAGTGATCTCAACATTGCAATTAAACATTTATATTTTAAACAATATTTCAATTATGATAACCATGTATTTATCGTGAATGTCCATAAAAAAAAGGCTCAAAAGGAGAACACTTGAAGAAAAAAAAATCTGTCATCACATAATTCATGTCAAAGCAAGAAACTTAAGTTCGATTAACTCCTCTTACCTTGAGACAGTGTATTTTCAACATCTTCTACAAGCTTACCCACTTTACATACAGCAGCATTACACTTGTTCAGGGCAGCCTCCTCGTTAGGATGTTCTTCGTTTACAGAATGCAGTGCTGTTATTATCTTTTCTGGCAAACAACCGATAGCTAGTTTCTGCAATGAAGATGACCAAGATACGAAATACCTCAAGATCAAATATATCAAGACAAAACATAATAATATGTGAATAAATCATATATCAGACAGTGCTGCAGTAACTTGCTTACTAATCTCAATGAGTGGGTGTCCCTCTTAGCTATCTTGATAGGATTTGGATTTGAATTTGAATTTGAATTTGAATTTGAATTCTTTCCATTGCTTACCGATGATGGAAGGGGACTCTTGCTCATTATTTCACCCTTGAGACCCAGAGACCGCGAACCAAAAACCTTTCTCTCCTCCCAAATGTCAATCTAAACATAAGAGAGAAAATGAAATGGTAAGATGTTAAATCAAATTGCACTTACTCAAAGTAAGAGTTCACGCGCCTAATAAAATATAATGCACTGGTAAATGCTGGTAAGAATCACGCCCTTAAAAGAAATAATATAGATTTACCACCAGTATCAACAGTTACAATTAAGATATTAAAAAGCATGAAAGAACCTTGCAATGAAGTTTTCCCTACAGCAGTGGAGGTTTCTAGGATATTTGGAACACTTTTATGGGCTCCTATCAAAGGATCAGTTTGTTAGAATCTGTTGTGATGAAATTATTTGAATCTCTTGATTGATTTGATTATACATGATAGATTATTTAGAGTGAGCTTCTCAACTCTCACTCTTAGACTTAGTGCAAGCTGTTACAGCAGCTTGTAACTAACTCTAACTATATGAAAGCTAACTGTAACTGATTCTAACAACTTTAACTGAATTGTAACAGTAAACAATAAACCTAATAATAAAGGCTATTAGAGAACAAGGCCTATTTCTAACAAGTTTATAGTTATCTAGTAAGTAAACTCGTGAGCTTACTGTAGGTGCACTGTATAATAGCTTAGCCCTATAACTAACTGTGACTAACTGTTTCATACAGTTAGAAGCAGCTGCAAAGTTTGACCATGGTGCATCCATTTGTTTGCAGCATTTCAAAAGAGATTATATGCCTCCCACAGCCTTGACTCCTAGTTCTCAAGGTAACTGCTAGAATCCCTCCTGGACTTCTGCCCTACACAAGCTCCATCAACCGGAAGTGTTGTAGATAATTTATTTTTACGGTACTCATTCCTGCCCACTTAATTAATAGCATGTCATCATCTATTTTAAATGGTGTTATCCATTATTTCATCATTTTTCATTCTCATTCTCTGTTTTCTTTACACCGGAAAATATTTGGTTGTACATGTTTTGTGTTTGATATTCGTTCACAGTTAACTAAGTTGGATCCAAAGTCATTGAAGTGTGTATTTTTGGGTTACTCTCATACCCAAAAGGGTTGTCGTTGCTTTTCCCCATATCTTGGTCATTATCTGATTTCAGCTGATATCCCATTCTTTGAAGATCGTCCTTTTTTTGCTTTTTTTGCTGAGTCTCAATTGTCCTTGCCAGTGGGTGAGTCAAATGATTCTTTCTTAACTTATACCATTATTCACTGTGTTCCTCCAACTCCTATTGCAACAGGTTTCAAGTTCTCTGAGAAGACATATTTTCGTTGTCCCCAGGTTTCAAGAAAGGATATCCCAGAAGATACTCAACCTCTACCCCTTCCAGTGTCTGCAAATTCTGCAAATGACCTTCCAATTGTCTTATGAAAAGGTAAGCGTACTTGTACGTATCCTATTTCCTCTTATGTGTCTTCTAATTTTTTGTCATCTACTTTTAAATCTTTTGTTGTTGGCATAGATTTTATTTCCGTTCCTAAATCTCTTTTAGATACTACTATTCATAATGGTTGGAGACAAGTTATGGAGGAGAAAATGAATGCTCTTGAGCATAATGACACATGCAATTTAGTTTCTCTTCCTGCAGGCAGGCAAGCAAGCTATTGGATGCAAATGAGTATATACTATCAAGATGAATCTAGATGGCTCTCTGTGGCCCGCTTAAAAGTACGACTAGTTGCTAAAGGATATGCCTAAACATATGGAGTTGACTATACTGATACTTTTTCCTTATGGCTAAATTCATTTATTCGTATTATTTATCTCTTGCTGCCAAGCACTATTGACCCTTGATTAAATTAAATGTGAAGAATGTCTTCTTGCATGGTGCTTTACAAGAGAAGGTGTATATGGAGCAACCACTCGATTTTATTGCTCAAGGGGAGCATGGACAGGTGCGTCTTGTAAAAAAATCATTGTATGGCTTGAAACAATCACCTAGGTCTTGGTTTTGGAGATTCAGTGAAGTGGCTTGAAACAATCACCTAGGTCTTGGTTTTGGAGATTCAGTGAAGTTGTTTTGGCATTTGGAATGAAACAACGTCAGAGTGATCATACAGTATTTTTTAATAAAAGAAATTGTGGAAATATCTTACTTGTGGTGTATACTTATTGGAAGTGATGGCAAAGGAATTGACAAATTGAAGACTTTCCCTCAAACCAAATTTCAGACCAAAAATTTGGGAGTCTCGAAGTACTTCTTGAACATTGAAATTATGTATTCAAAGGGGATTTTCCTTTCACAAGAAAAATATATTCTAGATATATTGAGTGAAACTGTTATGATGGGATCCAAACCATGTTAGACTCCTATGGAGCTTGGAGTTAAGTTGACAGTGGATGGAACTTTTTTCTCGGATCCACAGAAGTATAGAAAATTGGTGGAAAATTGAATTACTTAACTGTTACGGGACCTGATATTTGCTTTTCCTGTAAGTGTTGTAAGTCAATTCATGTCTTCCCCCACTGATACTCATTGGAAAGCACTAATCTGCATTGTTAAATATTTGAAGAAAGCTCCGGGAAAGGGAATTGTGTACCAAGATCATATGCATATGCAGGTTGAGGCTTTTTCTAATTCAGATTGGGCAGGAAGTCCAATGGATCGGAAATCTATTATATGATACTATGTTTTCTTCGGAGGTAATTTGATATCTTAAAAAGATAAGAAACAAAACTTCATAGCAAGATCAAGTGCAGAAGCAGAATACAGGGCTATGGTTCAAACTACTTGTGAACTTGATATAGGTAAGACAACTCTTGGATGAGATGGGATTTGAGAATAATTGTCCTATAAAATTGTGGTGTTATAATCAGGCTGCCATACATATTACATCAAATTCGGTCTTTCATGAAAGAACAAAACACATTGAGGTAGATTGTCTCTTAATCAGATAGAAGGTTCAAAAAAATCTTATATCCACTTCCTATGTTATGACAGAAGATCAACTAGCAAATTTGTTTACAAGGGTATTGAATGGTTGCGTAGTGATTTCATTTGTAAGAAGTCGGGCATGATTAATATATATGCTCCAGCTTGAGGGGGAGTATTAAGAGTTATATTATATTAATATATTACTAGGATTTAGTATTAAGTATATCCCCATTTGCCTTTCTTATGTATTACTCTTTTAACTTATTGTTGGACTTTCCGACTTATTTGCGACACTTTGACTTGCCTCATTGCAGCCCCTAACACCTTGATTGTGTTAGCTTTGAAGGGGTGGATTTAGTCTCACATTGCTTAGAGATATGTGTGTTGTGTTTATAAGTGGGGGAAATCCTCACCTTACAAGTCAATTTTGTAGGGATGAGTTAGACCTAACACAAATTTTGAGATGGTATCAGAGTTTATCCTAGACCTATTGTCAGGCTTCCCGTATCGTCCACGCTTTGGGCTCATTGAGGCCCAAGCATAAGAAGGTGTGTTGGGCTTTCCGCCTTAATTGCAGTACGCCCCTAGTCGACTTAATTGCGGCACTTTGTCTTGTCTCATTGCAGCCCCTAACACCTACATTGTGTTGGCTTTGAAGGGATGAATTTAATTTCACGTTGCTTAAAGATATGGCACGTGTTGTGTTTATAAGTGGGGACAATTCTCACCTTACAAGCTAGTTTTGTAGGGATGAGCTAGGCTCAACCCGAATTCTGAGATGGTATCAGAGCCTATCATAGATCCATTGTTGGGCCTCCCGCATCGTCCACGTTTTGGGTTCATTGAGGTCCAAGCGTGAGGGGGGTGTTGGACTTTCCACCTTAATTGCGGTTTGCCCCTAATCGCCCTAATTGCGGCAATTTGGCTTGCCTCATTACAGCCCCTAACACCTTCTGATGAGAACCACGTGGGGATTCCAACACCTTCATTGTGTTGGCTTTGAAGGGGTGGATTTAGTCTCACGTTGCTTAGAGATATGGCTTGTGTTGCGTTTATAAGTGGAGGCAATCCTCACCTTACAAGCCAGTTTTATAGGGATGAGTTAGGCTCAACCCAAATTCTGAGACTTATTAATATAAATATGAGAATCACTACACATTGTAGTGTATCTGATTGATTATTCATATTCCTTCTTTCTTTCAACAATAATCAATTAAAATCAATAGAGAGAAGGTCCTTTTATACCAATGTCATATTGGATCTTTCATTTAAAGTCATAAAAAAATTATTTTCTTCATTTTTTAAAATATTTAGATGTGGAGAGTCTTTGTTGTGAGGTGTGTCAATTTGCTAAACAAGCGTGTCTCTTTCCCAGTCAGTAATAAAATGAGTAGTTTCCCATTTTATTTCATTCATACTGACGTGTGGGATCCGTCAAATGCTCCAAATATATCAGGTGCTCGTTGGTTTGTAATATTTATTGATGATTGCACTCAGGTTACTTGGGTCTACTTGCTAAAACTAAAATTTGAAGTTTGTTTTGGGTTTCTTCACTTCTTCTATATGGTTAAAAATCAGTTTGGTGTGAGTATTAAGAGAATTAGATTCGATAATGTCAATGATCACTTTAACTACGGTCTTAATTTTTATGTCAGAAAGAATGTATTATTTGTTAGTCTTCCTGTATTAAAACTCCTTAACAAAATGAAATTGCTGAGAGAAAGAATCAACACTTGCTAAACCAAACATGTTCTATTATATTCCAAAAATAAGGTTCCTAAGAATTATTAAGGCGAGGTTGTCTTAACTGCATTGTATCTCATAAGTCGTTTACCTTCTCCTGGCAGGTTATATATTTCCAAGGATGTAATCTTAAATGAAAACAACTATCCTTATCTCAAACTCTTTCCATCTCCTATTGTTTCGAGCCCTTCTTCCAATCCTATATCAGGATCTATTCACATTGTCTCATCACTCCCAATTCAATCCACTCTAACACCTGCAACACTGCCCTCAACATCACCCAATGTTTCACCTATCTCTCCACCTTTGATCTCACATGTTAACACTCAAATTTCACCATAACACCCCCTTAACACGCTATCATCTCCCTCTTTGAACACTTTGCCTTCACCATCTCCAATTGCTCGATTAACTCCTACTATTCCAAATCCTAAATAGCCTAAGCCTTATTCCACCTAATATAGATCCAATGCAAACTAGAACCAGGTCAAGAATCATATGTCCTAAATTAAATTCCCCCCTTCTTCTTGCACATGCTGAACCAAAAACCACTAAACAAGCACTCTAAAGTCCAACTTGGCTTGTTGCTGCTAAGCAAAATGAATATGATGTTCTCCTAAGGAATAACACTTGTACCCCTTTCCATCTGGTGGACTCCCTATTGGATGCAAGTGGGTGTTCACGATCAAAGAAAACCATGATGTTTCAATCAACAAACATAAAGTTCGCTAAGTGGCAAAAGGCTTCCATTTTAATGATAGAATTAGTGGGAAAAATATTAAATGTTGCATTGAAATTATAAAGACGATTATTTTGATAGAAAAAAAAATACAAATGAGACAATTTTTATGAGACGGGTAGAGTATTAGAGATTTTCTTGCAGAGGTCAATCTGCAGGAAGACAAGCCTCTCCCTTCCCCATTATAGCTGGTTCAAAAAGTTATCTAAAGAAGGTTATGAGAAATTCTCCAATGCTACCCTATATAGATCCATTGTGGAATCGCAATGGGCATGGCAATTACAAAGACTGACATATGCTTTGTTGGACATGGCAATGGGACAAGGTGGGGCGGGTTTAAGCATTACCGCCCCCGTTGGGGGACGGGTTTCTACGCCCTGCCCTTCACCCACCCGCAAAAAATATAATTTTTTTAATGAAATGCATGTGTTTTTCCATAGCAACAAAAACCAATAATTAAACTAAATATTTTATCATTTTAATAATAATCATAATACTGGGTCATTTTCATTTAATCTATATTTTCAAATATATATATATATATTTTCAAATATATATATATATATATATATATATATATATATATATATATATTATATATATATATATATATATATATATATATATATATATATATATATATATATATATATATATATATATATATATATATATATTAATTCTAATAAACTTAATATCTTAAGATTAAGAAGGGTAAATGAGTAATAAAGTTATTAAAAATAAGGATAATAAAATAAACTTAATAGGCCGGGACGAGGCAGGGGTGGGTGAAGGGTGAGTATAAGCATCCCCCGCCCCCACCCTCGTAACTAAAAACTGGGTTTTCCCCACCCCCTCCCCCCGCACCCAGTTTTCCCGTTTAGAATCGGGGCGGAGACGGTCGGATTCGGATTATTTTGCCATGCCTATTTCCAATCCCTTGAATATCATTGGACTGCAGTCAAGCGTATTCTTAGGCACCTCAAAGGCGCCATCACCTAGGACTTCATTTCAAACCTATTCACACTTTTCCTTTCCCATTATTGGCCTGCTGTGATGCAGACTGGAGATTTGATCTACGTGACAGAAGGTCGACCTCAGGTACTTACATCTTCATAGGCCCCAATCTTGTCTCTTGATTTGCTAAGAAACAAATAATAATTTAAATCTAGCACTGAAGTTGAATACAGAAGTCTTGCTCTTGCAACTTCAGAATGCTATGGGTTTGATCTCTGCTCATTGAATTGGGTGTTCTCTACACAACTGCTAGTGCCCTATAAGACAATATGATTACTGTTGTCCTTGCTCACAACCCTGTTGTCCATGCTCGCACAATGCACGTGCACATGGAACTTGATCTATTTTTTGTCAGGGAAAAGATTCTTGGCAAGAATCTCAAGGTCACTCTTGTACTTGGGCACTCCCAATGTTGCTGATATCCTAACCAGAGTGCTATCTCTCTAGATTTGAAGACCTTAGAGTCAAGCTCACTGTGTGTGACTCTACTCAACTCAAACTCAGTGCAGCTTCAAAGGGACTATCAAAGAATCAATTTTTACTAGTAAGTAAGCTCATGAGAACTTATTGAAGGTGCACTGTATAATTTCCTAGCCCTGTAACTGTCAGTAACTAACTGTTTCATAAGGAAGCAGCTGTAACAGCCACAACATACTGTAACAAACTGACTGACACTTGTCAGTCAGTCCTAGGCATTACCTGCTATAGCGGGTCATCAAGAAGTCTTTTTTAAATAGATCTAATTTAGTGTAATCAAATCAATTACAAATTTACAGATTTCAAGAGAATCGTGGCTAATATTCAACATTCTAACAGCTCTGACCAAAGGTAACTGAACAACGACAGCAGCATTGTCAAAATCAGTGTTGTTAATAGCAAATCACGGAAAATAGCAGATCACCAAAAAACCGATATGAGAAATATTGGATGGCATCTCGGGCAAATAGCAGAAGCCTCAGCAGTAATGTACGTCATTCAGCATATATTAAGAAGGTTCTTCAATCTGAGAGTCCATCATTCTTTCAACCATAGCAGTTTAGTTCAATGTTTATTCTAATAAAACCCGAAAAAACAAACAATAAAAGATACCCAGGCCCAACCTACAAATCTAGTATTAATACAAAATTGAGCGAAAGATAAACAGATTTACTGTACTGAGCATTTTTATACAATTGATTAAAAGGACTTATGGCAAGTGAGAATGGAACTTACAAGCCTGATTACTGAATTCTTTCCTGACTCATCACTTGCATAAACACGCTCGAGAGCTGATGGAAGAACTTTCCAGAATTCATTAACGAACTCGGTGCCTTTGCGCTTACTAGTTTGCAAGATATGATTAGCCAAGTTCAGAAAAGGGACACGCTGATCTTTCTGGGAAGAACTGAACAATTTATTCCAAGTTTCAACTATATATTTTGCTCTATTCCGGTGAGAAACACACAATTTGGATACCGCTGATTGGATGTTTAAGAAATACATTTTGCCAATACAATAGTCAAATGCAAAGCAAAATGGAAGGAGCAAATCATGCGAAAAATATATATGATCTAAACTGAATCACATATCAAAATCAAAACTAATATTACTGTTCGAAAAATACCTGAAAAGATAAAATGTGGGCCAAACTGCATTTTAGATATAAGTCAAGACCAAATTGCAAAAATGGACAAAAATTGGGGCCCGACTGCTTTTCAAAGAGCTTTTAGAGAGGTTGCTGAAGCAGCAGACAAAAGATAATACTGACAGGTCAAGAAACTATATATGATAAATGAGACGAGGATTACAGATAACCTGTGTGCCTTTGCGAAGAGTATAAACGGGTCAACAGGCAATTCAGATCGATTTGGAGTAGGTTAAGGCAAAAGACAAAACAATTTTCTCTCCACTGGCAACTTCCTTCATTGGTGCATAATGAGAAGACGTTGATACATAATAATAGGACGTGGAGTGGCAGGAACAAATAAAGACTGACAAATCACTCTGACCAATGGAACTGAATAAGGAACTAGTAATGCCTAGGAAACAACCTCTAATCTCACCAAAAAAATACAGAGAGGTATCCTCAAAACATGTGATATTAGCATATACGTAGAAGTAATGAATTGAAGGGCAATAACATATGTATCCTACCTACACTCGAGAATAGTTACGAAAAATGCACTTCACAAGCCAAAAACTTATCAAGACTTGGTATAAAATTGTGTACTAAACATGGAGAATCAACGACACTTAGAGCCTTGGAGGAATAATAAAAAGTTGATCCTCGGGAAACGAGAAGCTTGCATTCCATTTATCAAAACCAACAGTAAGCACAAAGTCATCACAAATGATGGTATTTGCTTTCTGCAATAACATTTTAGTGAGAAATATGTGGGCATGAGCAAGTGAATTGACAGTGAAAAAAAAATTGTTTGCGTTATTATAGTGAAAATTCAAATAGATAGGATGCCCAAACTAAGTTCAAAATTTATTATAAAAACTTTGAAAGATATTAAGGAACACTAAACATTCTTTCATTAGAAAAATCAAGGTACACCTTGAAAGTGATTAATGAAATTAATAAAGTACCTAAATCCTAAAATAGAACTAACATGACTTGAATCCCACATATAAGAACGAACATAGTCAATAGCTCCATGGAAGGTTTCATTGCCATAATATATGTACTGGAGCTTGATAAAGCAGAGATAACAAAATAAACATCATCATTAAAACAACCCAGACAAAATAAGAAGAGATGGTGTTGGATACATTCAATGCTTTGTTGCGAATTGTTGAGTTTACGCAACTTCTCTGTCAATAGTTTCCCATCAAACGCATTGTTTCCCATACTGATTTATGACAAGTTTTACACATCCGAGATTCTCCTATAATTCACATGAAATGAATATCAACTGAATGAGAGATTTGATGCATATAACTAAATAAAAAGGCATAATCAATATCATGGAAATCCATTGTTAGAAAAAGAATATCAGCTTCTACTATCTATTATCCCGTTAATAATGAGTTAGATAGATGTGATTAATATAAAAGGATTATAAACAAACGCTTCATGGAAGATGATATATCTCCCATACAGAAACAGCAAAATACACCAAACCATTATGCATATATGAAAAGAAACCACACTTGAGACAGGCATGAGATATTAAGAATAAAATAAGAAATCACTAACAAACAATTAAACTGTTCCTTAATTAGAAGATGTGGAAAAATAATAATTATGCAACTCTGAGGATACTAGTTAAGGTCACCATGAGCTGCTCCTAGTGTATAATGTATGCTATCATGCCGTTATTCAATGAAAACAATAGGAAATCAAACAGTGTCCAGGAGGACATCTACCAACAACTGATATCGATGGAGAGCAGACAAATTTAGTGTCACAAGATCAAATGTCATCTCATTCTTCTTATGAAATAAAAGATGCAATTAGAATTGAGAACTGTCATAGCACCAAGCACTCTATCTCTCTCTTTTCACGGGTTATGTTGTGACTTGTGAATGCTTCGTAGATTACATTTTAGTATTCGACGACAAAAGAATAAAAATCAGAAGCAGTGCAAACCACAAAATCAGTGTATTCATTTTAATACCAATCATATATGTATGTAATCATCTTAAAAAGGGAGTTGCTAGGGTATCTTGATAAATATGTACCAAAAAAGAGACGTCAAAAATTAAGTAATCATAGCTTTTAAAATAAATACTATAAATTATAAAATACATAATAAATGAGTAGAGTAAATAACATAATCTTAATTATTAATGAGCAAGGTAGTCAAAATCAAGATTCTACGCAAAATCGGGAAGGCAAAGTAAAATCGTAAATCATGGAATCATAATGCTTACCATAACATTAAACAAAAATCTAAAACTCATACATATGGATATAAATTCATAAATATTCATATAAAATAGCATTAGTAAGACAAAAAAAAACCTTAAACCACTTGAAATACTTGTGTAAATTTAAACTCATTAGCATAGCTCACAAATAAGATAATTATAACATCAAATCACACTTCAAATACGTTTATAAATTTAAATTTATTCAAAAGCATAATCGCATAAACATTTCAAAGATCGTAAGATTATACAATTCAACGATTAACGTGGTATATTCCACCTGATTTCACCATAATAGGATTATGCATATATTCTTAATAGCTAAGGGCAAGCATGATAGCAAAATCATGGAATTTTACGGTTCAAATCAAAATTTTAACAACCGTGTTAATGAGAAAATCAAAGTTTGGTAATTCAATACACTCATAATATGTTTGCTATTCATGTACGAGTAGTGTCAATCGTTTATTCAAGCACCAATTGTTGACATTATGCACTTCACACTTAGTTGCGCTCTTTAGAAGAGTCAGATTCGACAGCAAAAAAAAAACGTCAAATTAAAAGAGTCTTTCGCGTGAGGGAGTAAGTACCGCAGACTTGAGCATCAAAATCATAAGAACTCGAGTTCAAACTCGGACCAAAACATTCTTTTGACCAGACCTCCCAGCAGAATTCCGAATTACTAGTGTTATTAATAGCAGATCGCGGAAAATTAGTGTTATTAATAGCAAATCGCGGAAAATGGCATATTATCAGAAATTTGATATGAGAAATAGCAAATGGGTAGCAGGTAAATAGCAGAAGCCGTGACGCGGTTAAAATATAAAATAAAGCATGTTGCACACAAATAAAAGTTTACACAGACAACAAATTTAAAAATAACGGACATAAAAACTGACATAAAATTCAAAATCTCGATAATTCAAACAATTAATAAAGCATGACGCATAGTTGCATACATTGCGAGAAACGGATAAAGGAACGAAGTGAAGAACATATCGGTTACCTTCTTCTTCTTTTTTTGAGGCGATGAGTTGCGTCTTTATCTAGTTACGAGTAGTGAAGTTTTATTGCTCTAGGTATTGTATATAATACAACTAACTGACTCACAATTTCATATTTTGTAGTAATTTTTTAATACAAATAGCAGAGTTGACATATTGTATCAAAAACGCGCCAATATACTGCAAAAGCAGAATTGACATATTGTATCAAAAGCGTGCCAATATTTAGCAGAGTTGACATATAGTATCAAAAACGCGCCAATATTTAGCAGAGTTGACATAGAGTATCAAAAACGCGCCAATATTTAGCAGAGTTGACATAGAGTACCAAAAACGCGCCAATATTTAGCAGAGTCAACATATTGTATCAAAAACGCGCCAATATACTGCAAATAGCAGAGTTGACATATTGTTATCAAAAACACGCCAATTTATTGCAAATAGCAGAGTTGACATATTGTATGAAAAGCGCGCCAATATACTCTGCAAATAGCAGAGTTGACATATTGCATCAAAAACGTGCCAACATACTGCAAATGGCAGACTTGACATATTGTTTCAAAAACGCGCCAATATATTGTAAATAGCAGAGTTGACATATTGTATCAAAAACGCACCAATATACTGCAAATAGCAGAGTTGACATATTGTATCAAAAACGCGCCAATATACTGCAAATAGAAGAGTTGACATAATGTAATCGGCTTTCATATCAGATACCCTAAATTCCAATGCATAATAGCGGTACAGCGTGCGCGGTTTTTTAACTAATTCCAAACATAAAATGATTACATATATAATTATAGTGATTGTGTGTGTATATGCTTTTACATTGATTTTTACTAACCTATAACTACAAAATCAAATTATCTTTACACATCTTGATGTGACCATAGAGTTTCTATAGCCTCAAATTTTAGATTTCACATTAAGAACATTAAAACGAACATTTTCACACAGTTCATGAGCTCTTCGGGGAAAATCTACGGTTGAGAATCAAGAAAACGGTGAGAAAATTGACATGGAAGTGAAATTGAGTTTGGAATCGAAAAAAAGTGAAAAACCAGTGAGGAAGTGAGGTAGGGTTTAGATCTAGAAGAGGACTTACGAAGAATGTGTGAGATTCTCTTGACGACGTCGTGTTGGTGATCCTGCTACGGAAGTGGAATGAAGGAAGAAAAGATAATCTAAATGAATGTGTTGTGTGTTTCAAATGGGGGAGAAAATATTTTTTGATTCTTGTTTTACTTTAGGTTGAAAATGAGAAAATATCTTTTACCAAAAAAGAGAGAGGGTAAAGATTTTTGCTAGGTCAAATAGTAACACCACCAGAATATCTTGTTACACGCTAAATTTCATTTGAAAAATCAAAATACTAATATGAGTTTTCAAAAATATTTTTTTCATCTCTAATTCAAAATTTACATATCTCACTAATATATTATATAGATGTGTTATTAATTATATGTTTAGTGTACTTTTAAGAGATTTTTGTTTATGAGATCTTTTGTTGTGAGAAGCTAAAAGTTATAGTTTTTATATTGAAAAAATATATTTATTAAAGACTTGAGAAGTATTGGTCAAGTGAGTTGTTTGGTATCTTTTAATGTATTACATAAACATATTTTTGTTACCATCTTCTTTAGATGATGTGTTGGAACAGATGATTTATTCAGGCGACGAGGGTTAAATAAAAGAGTTAGGGGAAATATTAATTTGTTTAATTGAAAAAAAATTGTGACGAGGAATGAATGTGGATGTGTGGGGATCCAACATTTACGTAAATTTAATTTAGTCATGCTAAGAAATGGAAGTTGGAAACTTATTACCATCCACGATGTTATGGTAACTTGTGTCTTCAAAATCAAATATTTTTCAAATAAAAATTTCATTGGGACTCGTTTGAACCATAACCTAAATTTTGCTTGGCATAACATTCATCTTTTTGGGGGTTTAGTAAATTTATAAATCAGATGGAAGGTGTGAAATAGTAGTAAATTCAAATTATGGATGGACCCTTATATTAAAGGGGCTCGCATAAAGAATTGTATATATAGTCTAATAATTGGTATGGAAGATTTGTGTGTGAGCCATATTATTAATCATGATATCGAGGAATGGAAGAATGTTTCTTTATATGTTTTTTTCATGAAAACAAAACATAGGTGAATAAGAGGATGTCTTTAGTTTTTGTCAATAATAAAGAAAAAAATTGTGAGATTTGCATGTTATAGCGCAATGGATAACTTAATTGATAACACGAATGACTTTGTTGAAGGAAGTTGGATGCAATTGTGGGAATTAAAAATACCATACAAAAATCAAGGTGTTGCTTTGGAGAATTGTAGGAGGTTGTCTCCCTACTATGAAGAACCTCTTAAAAAACATATGGAATGCACACACACTTGCCTTTGTTATGATATGTTTGAAGAAGATGATAGGCATTTGCTACTTATTTGCAAAGGCATAGACAATTACGAAGGAAACATGATTTGGGGCAAAGATTTAAAATGTCATTTGAATTAAACGAGACTTTAAATACATATTTGTTAGTTGTTATCAATTATATATGATGAATGAAATTTTGAGTTCGTTGAGAAGAAGTAGACAATCTCGAACTATCATAATAAAAATATATGTGACAACTTAGAAAAATTAATAAAGATGTCAAATTTTATAACCTCCAAAATATTACAAAGCTACCTTCAAGCTCGATAGTGCATTGTTACGTACGCAAGTTCAAGTAGACCCAAATAAAGTTAATATAACGCAATATTGATGTAACTTTTTTCTATCAACTATATAATTTAAGATTGAGATGTGTATTAAGAACCAAAGAGAGGCAAGTTTATCCAAAAAAAAATATATTGTACAAGTAGTGACATTTATCTTTTAACAAATAAAAACAATAGATTTCAAGAAATTCATAAATTGGTTACAAGATTCGGATTACAAAATACTAGTAGAAGACATCTTTTAAATTCATCTCTTGTAAACTTTAGAAATTTAACCGCCGCAAAAAATCTAGAAGAACCTCTTATATACTCTTTTTATTATATAACATGTCCCCTTTCCAGAAAAATTTATAATTATCTATAAATTATATATATATATATATATATATATACACACGCCTCATACCGCTCTGGTATCAGAGTCAGGTTGGTGGTGAGATAGTTATCTATATTATATTTTAAGAGGTTTTTTATATAAAAAAATGTTATTTTAAAAGTTTTTCTTATTTTACTGTTTATTTTCAATCATAATCTTAAATTTTGAATTTCTTTAAGGGTATTTGTTGGTAGTGTGTAGTCCAAGTCGTAAGTCCCGAGAGATTAGGCAATAAAACTGTTGATTTAACACAATGTAGTTGTTGTTAAGAAACCAAACAATAAGGGGGGGATAGAGATTGAGAGTAAGCCAAAAAAGTGAAAAATAACTAGTTCGATATAATAAAGTTAATTGTAAAGATATTGTTTAGTAACCATGTCTCAAATCATTAAGGTTTTTAGTGAGTTAAGGTGCAGTTCACATAGTAAAATTAATAACACAACTTTAGTTCCTGCTCCCTTAAATAATAATGATAAAATTGAATTAGATCAAGATACCTTTCAAAACCAAGAATTAGAAATTCAGAAGATGAAAAATAGATTAGTTAATTGGTCAATGCGTGAGATTAAACTTAAAGAAATTTATAAAATTATCATGTTTGATTTTAATATTAAAAAAATAGTCATACTACCAAATTTGCTAAGTCTATCTCTAATAAGCATAAAACGATTAATTTATTAGACAAAAAATTGTTAGAAACTCATTACAAATAAGGATATCGCTATATTTATCTAGGATTAACACCGATTTGAATTAATCCTAGATGGATATAACGATATCCTTCGTTGTAATGAGTTTCTAGCAATTTTCTATCTAATAAATTTATCATTTCATACTTATTAGATATAGACTTGGCACATTCGGTAATATGAGTAATTTTTTTAATATTAAAATCAAATGTTCTAATTTTATAAATTTATTTAAGTTTAATCTTTGTCATTGACCAGTTAAATAGTCTATTTTCTATCTCCTGAGTTTCTAATTCTTAGTTTTTGAAAGGTATCTTGATCTAATTCAATTTTAGCATTATTATTTAAGGAATATGTAGCACTAGGGATGAGATGTTCATTTTTTACTTGTGTTATGATTTTCTTATGTTGGAATTTGTTTCTTGTTGAGACTTATATGTCGAACTTGATGATTTCCGCTGCTTATTTTCATATGACATTTTTGTGTTTGATATTTTATGCTATGGTGAAACATGCACGACACTCTAATTGTGGAATTTCATTTGAATTATTTTATTAAATTTCGAGTTAGGGATTAAGGTGTTACACACCACACCACCTAGAACCATCTTCTAAGCATCACAATACACAACGAAGTATTCACTTAGATTCGGCAAAATCAAAACTAGTGTTGCCATCAGTTTCCTCTTTAGTTCTTGAAATCTTTTTTTCACATTGAACATCCCATACATAAGCTTGACCATTTCGAGTCAATTGAGTCAAAGACAATGCTTACTTCGAAAAGCCTTCAATAAACCTCCTATAATATAACTAGCCAAACCCAAAAAACTTTTGATCTCAGTGATAGATTTCAGGGTCTCCCACTGTAACACAAGATCAACCTTCAACAACTTGGCATAAATCTTCCACTCTTGTAAAGTTTGCAACACCACCCTTAGATGCTCCACATGCTCATCATCTGACTTAGAATATATCAAAATATCATCGATGAACACAACCACAAACTGATCTGGATAAGGATATAAATTCCTATTCATATTTTCTATAAATACACCAGACATATTAGACACTTCAAACGACATTATTGAATACTCAAAATGACCATATCTCATTATGAACGCAGTCTTTGGAATATCTTCTGGTCTCACTCGTATCTGATGATAACTCGACCTCAAATCAATATTACTGAATACACAAGCACCAACCAATTGATCCATCAAATCATCAATTCTCTGAAGAGGATACTTATTCTTGATAGTCACTTTGTTCAATTGTCGATAGTCAACACACAACCTCATGTTACCATCTTTTTTATTGACTAACAACATCGATTCTCCCTACGACAAAACACTTAATCAAACAAACTTTTCCTCAAGCAACCTTTCAAACTATTTCTCCAGCTCACTCAACTCTTAAGCATACATTCTATACAATGCCATTGACACATGACTAGTATCAGGATGTAAGTTTATGGAGAACTCAACCTCGCGATCCAGTGGCAAATCACTGATATCATCTGGAAATACTTATGGAAAATCGCACACCACTGATAATTCACCAATGGCAGATTTATCTTCAGCCTTCATAAAAGCCAATATCATAAACACATTAGTATCACTCTTGATGAATTCACCCACTTATTTAGCAAACACAAATAACTTGTAACTTGCATCAAAGTCTGAAAATAAACTGACTTACCGAAACAGTTGATATGAATATGGTTGAACTCGGACTAATTCATTCCAAGGATAACATCGAGTCTATCCGACGGTAGACAAACTAGATCCATCCTAAATTTCTTACCACAGATAGTCAGCAAAAAATTCAAACACACCCACGAAGTAGTTACTAGATCCAGAGCTAGAGTCAACAATCATACTCATAACCATAAAAGACAATTCTAAGTTCAACCTCTTAGCACACTCAAGCGAAATAAAAGAATGAGTTACATACGTGTCAATAATAGCAATCATCATAATACCATTAATAAAACACATACCTCGAATCAATATGTATTTGCTAGTAGTCTCTGACCCAGTCAAAGCAAAAACTTTTCCTCTAGACCGAACCTTCTTGTGTTTCTGGAAATGAGTACTAATGTGACCTGGTTCCCCAGATTTGAAGCAAGTCAGTGAGTTAGTGTTACAACCGACGATAAGATGTCGAGTATTTTCAAACTTGAAGCACCTCTTCTCATAAGTCTTGCAGTCATTAGAATGATGTCCAATGACCTAATACTTAATGCACTTTATAGAAGAGGGAGTCTCTTTCCCACTTAGCATGTTCTAAAAGCTTTCTACTTCCATTTGTTAGCTGAAGCATTATACGGATTTCCACGATTCTAATTCTTTCCTTTCTTCTCACTGAGACTCTTATAGTGAGTGGACCAAAATCTGATATCCTCATCATAAATTCTGTATTTATTCACCAACATAGGAAACCGACGAATCTCATGATACCCAATGTCTTGCTTGATCTCAGGACGCAATCCATTTTTGAACTTGATACACTTCGACCCTTCAACTACCACATTACTATAGTGTGGACACAACTTCACCAACTCTTCGAACTTAGCAGCATACTTAACAACTGTCATATTTCCATGTTTTAGCTCGAGGAACTAAATATTTTTCTTACTATGCATGTCCTTTGGAAAATATTTATCTAAAAATTCAACACTAGGCACGACCAAGTAATCTCAGCACCCACATTCTCCAGTCTCTGACACGCATTATTCCACCAGTCTTCGACTTTCTCTGACAGCATATGAGTATCGAATTGCACCTTCCGAGCTTCAACACAATCTATCACTCAAAAAATCTTTTCAATCTCTCTAAGCCATGTATGTGCATCCTCTGGATCATATATGCCTTTGAAGGTTGGCATATTGTTTCTTTGAAACTTCCCCAATCAATGGAATTCATCGCCAACCTGATTCTGCTGACCCTGCAGTGTCCGAGTGTTGTTCGTTCAACAATCTCTAGCCTTCCTATAAGAGGGTTACTTGCAGGACCGTCTACAAAGTCTTGGACTTAGTGTTTGAGCGTATGACTTTTGGTAAACAATGTTTTTGAAAAGGTTTAAAACGGTGTAAATGTAACTCTTGATGAGTTAGGGACGTGAAAAACGTAAGGCGAAAAGGGAACGTATAAACAATAAAGTAAGAAAGACAAAAGGTAAATTTGGTAATATTAAATTACTTGTAAATATAAAATGGAAGCAAAGTACATTTTTGTGAGGAGATTGACTATTTTCTCGTAAACGCTTTGATACTTCAAGCTTTACCCCTACTGCAAATGTTCAAAATGCCCCCTCTAAAATCTCACATAACATTGGCTTAAATACTAGTTGAAAATAACAGTCTGGAGGTTACAAAACCCTCCCATGATGCCACGCGTCGGTCCACTTCCCCCACATTGACAAATAACTATCCACGATTTCTTTTAGTGCCCATGATTTCCTTCACCGCTCAAACCCTTCGACTTCGACCGAGGCTTACAGGTGTCAATCTTTGGACGCGTCTACCATCCTATCGAGGGTGCTCTGACAGGTCCCCTAGTCGACATTGGCTTTCTCTCATAGCCGAAATTGGTCAGCTAACAAATTGTCCCCTAAAACGACTGGCTTTGACATGAGCACGTCGATCGAGGAGTTGGCCTTTTGACATTACATACTTCGGCTAGCTATCTTATCATTACTCATGACTTCATATATGATGGTGACTTTTTTCGGCCGCACGATTTCCAAGACACTCTATCATCATTAGCAGTTATCCCTTGGTCGTGGGATCTCAACCGAAACCCACTAACACTTCTTATTACTTCCTAGCCAGCCACTTGTTAATCACCTAGTGCTCGACTGTTCGCTTCACTGGCCTATAAATAGTATATTCTCCCTATTCACACACTCTTCTACTTCCATACTCATGTATTTTCTTGCTCAAAACTTCAGACACATTTCTGCATTGCAATTTCTCACCCTGCATCTCAAAAAACTCCAAACATTTGCTTTATTTCAGAATGGCCTCCTCTTCTCATGGCAAAGAAGTTGTTTCCTATGGTACTGACCATAATCCCATCGCCTTTAAACTTACTGCTTAAGAGGGTCTGAATCATATTTCTCAACCCACATCATCTAATGAAGTTGTTATCAAGAACTGGCAATGCCAGATGGTGATACCTTTCGCGGTTGACAAAAAGTTATTGGCGTTCCATGGACCTCTTGTTGACCCAAAATCTTCTCCAAAGACTGTTTCAGCCTTTTCCCTGGGTACAAACCTGCTACTCATCTTGCTTTCGACAGATCTGCCGTACTCGATGTCAGATTTATGGAGGAGAAATCTAGGGTTTTTCAATCCATGCCCACTCCTGGAAAAGAGGAATACATGGCGTGGCTTAACAAGGTCCAACGAAAGCGTCAAGACCAATGACGAAGTGCAAGGATCTTCGACCTTATTCAAGTATCAAGGTACGCCCACTGTGTCAATCCTTGCATGTTGTTGGCGTCCCTATACTTCTGGGAAGGCTCGAATAACACGTTACAACTGCCTTGTGGGATGTTGACACCCACTCTTTTCGGCGTGGCAGCGATCACTGGCCTTTCGCCCCTGGGGGAAACCTTCGATCCAACCCTTTCGACGGAGAACACTTTCACATTTGGTCGGGCCAGCCTCCTGAACTACATTGAAGACCACCACAACAAGGACTTTGTCGAAGTGTCTGACAAATAGCACATAGCCTTCCTTACCTTGTGGCTCTCATACTACATTTTCTATCCTGGTTCTTTGCAGATAGCAAAGAGCTATATTGCTCTGACGATCCAGATTCATGAGGGTCGACAGATATTTCTAGGCAAATTACTAGTGGCTTCTTGTATCAGGCTCTGGGGATGGCAACCCTGAAACTGAAGCTTCTTGCCAACACTCCCAAGGACCTGAACCTGTAGGGTCTTTTGTAGCTCTTGAAACATTGGTTAAATGTTAACTTTGAGTATCAACTGAGACACACAATGTTAGAGCGTCTCATGCGCCTGAACGAAGATCGACCGATCGAAGGAGCCAGGTTGGCTTTGACGACTTGTCAAGAGACTCCAAACACCAGTATCTTCATGAAATATTTGAATATGTTCATCGAAACGGACAAATTTTCTCCTGGTATGGCGCCATTTGCTCACAGAAACTTCGGCCCCAAATGG
Organism: Lathyrus oleraceus; assembly: GCF_024323335.1. Classification (NCBI taxonomy): domain Eukaryota; kingdom Viridiplantae; phylum Streptophyta; class Magnoliopsida; order Fabales; family Fabaceae; genus Lathyrus; species Lathyrus oleraceus. The sequence continues at coordinate 166,715,455 of NC_066579.1, read as the reverse complement.
TTCAAAGATCCCTTTCCCGGTGGCTCTCCATAAACTGCAGCCCATTCGAACACGATATGGAGAGCCTTCTTGACTTCCACTTTGCTGCCATATATGATTGAACAAGGGTCGAAGGGGTTTGGTTTCATGAGCTACCAACCGAACCTTGTGTCCCGTCAATTCGGCCTAAGCCAAATGGTCTTAAAATCTTTGGTATCTCATGACACTGACATTGTCTGGTCCGATCCATCGTTAACAATTGACGATCACAAGGCTTGCCTCCATTTTTGCATATCTAATAACCGTTACGAACTCCCAGTCTTTAGGTTTCAATAATACTTCCTAACAACTATTGATTTTTACGAGTGGTGGAACTTCTACTATAGTCATGCTTTCGCAAGTGACCAGTTTCTTCAGAACATGGTTGACATACTTTCCACTCTCGTCGGCAATATACCTCCTCTGCCTCCATCCGTTAATAATTCCGACCCAAAAATCCAAAATCCTCAAGTTGACAAAGCCCCCAAAAAGGTACATGTAAACTGGTTTAGTTTCTTCTTGTCTTGGTGTTATACCAAACTGGCAATTTGTTTTTTGCTATTAGGGTCGAAAGAGGGTCGCCCCCTCTGCTGAACTGACTCAGGCGAAGCCTTCGAAGAAGCAACGAGCGCCTTCGACCCCACCCCCGCAGGTATTACCTATTCATCTTTTGAATAAGTTTTTTGCTAAGAATTTTTATCACCTCTTCACATGTCTTAACATTCAGGTACCCGAAGAAATGTTTGTGGTGGATAATGAGGATTCTTATGAGAGTGTACACTCACACATTTTTTCTCCGTCAAAAGCACCTCCCAGAACTTCTCTTACCGCTATGCGGCGTAAGAAGGCTCAAGCCCAAAAGACTCCGACGAAGGCGGCTCCCAGGGTTTCCCCGACAGTCCAGGAAAATGTCGAAGAGGTTCCTACTCTTCGAGATTCATAGAGGACTCCCACTGCTTCACCTCCTGTGGATCTTCAGGTATGTGTCCACACTCTTCCCCATCATCTATGGGTTTCTCCTCGCCATGTGATTTAACACTTCTATCTTTCAGGGACTAGTGGGCTCCCCGATAGAGGTTAAAGACGTGGTTAGAGATACGACTGAACATCCTCCAGATGATGTTGTCTTAAGCCCTCAGTGACAAACTAAGTTCCAAAGTGACTCCCTAGTGGTTCCTCCAAGTCCTACGTCTCCACCAACTTTTGATCCGTCGAATATGGCTGACGAAAACGCGTCAACCAGCTTTTTGACCCCGAGTGACATAAGGATTATCAAGCAAAGGAACCCTATTGAGGCCCTAAGAAAGTTGCAACAAATTCGTCGCTTTTCGACTGACGCGCCACCTCCATCCTCTTCCATGGATGTTTCCTCAAAGTTTCATGTCGAGGTTGTTTTTATTCTTCAACAACTAAAAGTGTCACTCTGCAATAGCGAATTTATAGGCGCCCTTGAGAGAGAAGGGGAGGTTGCTCGTGATATTTTTAAATTTCTAGACTCTCTTGCTCTCCACGATCTTCCTGCCTCAATGGTTAAGTACTTCATCGAGTTTGAGGCCTTCTTTACTCAATTCGGCAAAGACCTCAACCTTCGATAAAATGCTGACCTTCAAATAAAAATGAAACTTAATGAGTAAAGATCGAATGGGACTCCAAAAAGGCTTGTGAGCGGGAACTCGACGAATTCAAACAAAATAAGAAAGAACGTCTTCGTCAGCGAGAAGCCTTCGATCAACAGATCTTCGACTACCAAGCCCAAATTGCTGAAATGAATAAAAAGATCAATGAGGTAGAAGCGCATAAATCTTCTTTGGAGACGGTTGAAGGAATTCCGGCGTAAGAGGCAATCGACAATGAGGTCTTAAGGGGAATATCTAATGGAGAAATAGCCCTTAAGATTGAGGTTGACATCAAATACTTGCATGGGAAGAAGGTCACTCTAGACAATAGGATTAGTCACAAGATAACCTCGTTTGAGGATTTTAAGTCTAGATTTCCTATTTGAATTCTTTCTGTTTTTATTTCTCTTGTAGGTTTGTCGACCAAATTCTGTAATGCCCTTTTGGGACATTTTTAAAGAATCAATGAATCTTATGTTTGGATTTGAATCTCTTGTAGCATAAGTTTATATTTCTTTAAGTATTTCCCATTTACCCTCAAGACCCTTTGATCCCCACCAAGTTCTTTGATCTCATGTGCATCGTTAGTGTATGTTCGAGTTACTTGAAATGGTCCTTCCCACTTTGGCGACCATTTGCATAAGGTTCGATCTCGACGATCCATAAACAAGATTACTTTCCAAACGTAATCATTATCAGCAAAGGTTTTTTCCTTTACCTTTCTATTGTACACCTTGGCTACGTGTTCCTTATGTCGGATCAGAATTTTGGCCGCGACCAATCTTTCTTCGTCCAAATCAGCCAATTCGTCGAACATCATGTTCCAGTATTGTTTCGACTGAAAGTCATTCTGACATTGCACTCTGAAGGACTGTAAGCAGATCTCTACTGGTAATATGGCATCGTGACCAAATGTCAGTCGAAAAGGCGTCGAATTTTTCGCCTCTTTTGGGGACGTTCGACAAGCCCATAGAATTTGGTCCAAAGTCTTGTGCCAGTTCTTTGGTTTTTTGTGGAAACATGTTTCCTAATCAAACTTATTATTACTTTGTTGGTCGCTTCTACTTGGCCATTTGCTTATGCATAGTAAGGTGTAGAGGTAACCAACCTGAAGCTTGTCTCGCCGGTGAACTCCTGCATCTTTTGTCCCACAAACATTGACCCTTGATCCGTGGTAATGGTCTTTGGGATGTCAAACTTATACACAATATGTTTTTGGATGAATTCAATCACTGCGTCTTGATCCACCTTCACCAGAGGGACAACTTCGACCCACTTGGTGAAGTAATTTATCCCTACTAGGATAAACTTCTGTTGCTTCGATGAGGTTGGTCGAATCTCTCAAATGACATCCAATTCCCACCCCCTAAAGGGTCATGGTTTGATGATCACATGCAACTCACTTGCCTACATATGTTGAATACCTGCATGTCTTTGACATTCTTGGCATCCCTTGGCAAACTCGATGCAATCTTTCAACATACTGAGCCAATAAACCCCTTGTCGAAATAATAACCACTTCATCGTATGGCCTTCCTGGTGGGTGTCAAGGCTCCATTGTGCACCTCATATATGGCTAAGTGTGCTTTGGTATCTCCCAGGCATTTAAGTAGTACCCCTTTTAGCGTCTTCTTCAGCAATTTGTTTCTTGACCACACATAACTTAAAGCGTTGTACTTGGTTTTCCTGTCAGTACCTCCGACTGGATTCTCTAAATATTAAATGATCGGCTACCTTCAATCTATTGGCGATGAACTGTTGACAACAAAAACTCCATGTTCCCATGCCTTCTCGACTCCACAAATTTCCTGCCATTCTCTGTCATAACTGTCATTCCTGTTGAGGATATCTTCTATCGGTGGTGTTCTCAACACCCATTTCTCTCAAACCTCTATCATATCTTGTAATTTTGATTTAGACATCTTATACTCTGAAGCGATCTGAGCCAATTCGTTGGCTTCTTGGTTTTTGTTTCTGGGTATATGTCTTATGTCTATAACTTCGAAATGTTCTAGTAGTTGCATCATATTCACAAAATACTTTAGCAAACTCCCCTTGATGCACTTATATTCGCGTGTGATTTGCTTTACTACCAGCTTCGAGTCTCCCCTTACTTCAATTCGAATGGCTCCCATCCCTTTCAAAAATCGAAGACCAACTATTAAAGCCCCGTATTCAGCTTTGTTGTTGGAATAATTTTCACTGATCCTATACTTGAACTTTGTCGGACCCACTTGATGAGATAATATCAATACCCCGACTCCCGCTCCGTCTATATGACTCGATCCGTCGAAATACAGACGCCATGGTGTGGCATCGACCACGTTCAGGGATGATTCGACCATGGCATGATCCATTATAAAATCCGGCACGATCTGGCCTTTCATGGCCTTTAAAGGTTTGAATGTTAGAGAGAACTATGTTAACACCAATGCCCATTTCCAATTCTACTATGTAGAATAGGTTTAGACAACATATGTTTAATAATATCGTAATGAGATGAACATAAACATCAACTGGTTTTATATATTGCTTCAATTTCATACAGGAGAAATACAAACATAGACATAGTTTTTCTATAAGACTGTACCTAGTTCCAGCATCTACCAACATTCTACTGAGGTAATATATGGGCCTTTCGACACCATTACAATCCTCTTGGGCCAACATGCTCCCTATAGTCGTATCAGACGCAGTAATATATAAACTCATATTTTTCTTCCTAGTGTGAGGTAATAGAATAAAAGGCTTGGTAAGGTATCCCTTGATTGCGTCGAAAGCCTCTTGTTGTTCAGGGCCCTAGTGAAAATCACTTTCCTTCTTAATTTTAAGTAGTGACAAAAATACCTTCGTTTTACCACTTAGATTCGATATGAATCTTCTTAAGAAGTTTATTTTCCTGAACAAAGACTGGAGCTGCTTCTTTGTCGATGGGCTTTTGAGGTCTAATATCGCCTTTGTCTTGTTCTGATTGATCTCGATACCTTATTTGTGTACCACAAATCCCAAGAAGTCACCTGCGTGCACACCAAAAGCACACTTCAATGGATTCATTTTCAACCATATTTCCTCATTTTATCAACTGAGCGTCGAAGGTGATCCCGGTGCCTTTCCTGAGATGACGACTTTATCACAATGTCGTCGATATACCCCTGCATGAACTTCTCAATGAAGTCATGAAATATGGCATTCATGTCTCTTTGGTGGGTTGCTCTTGCATTTTTCAAACCAAATGGCATGACGACCCACTTGTATGTCCCCAGAGCACCAAGGCATCAAAACACTGTCTTGGGGACATCTTCTTCGACAATAGGAATTTGTTTGTAGCCAGAGTATCCATCAAGTAGGCTTAGATACTCAAAACCTACGGCCGAATCGACCAGCATTTTCGCCACGAGCATTGAATACTCATCTTTAGGCATGGCATTATTTACATATCTGAAATCTACACAAATCCTAAGAGTTATGTTTTTCTTGATGACAGACACTATGTTGGCTAGCCATTCGACGTACCTTGTCGTTCTTATGAAATAACTTTTGAGGAGTCTTTTGATTTCCTCCTTCATCTTCAAAGTAACGTCTGAAGTAAATCTTCAAGGGTGTTGCTTCACTGGCTTTTTCCCAGGTTGGATAGGCAGTCGATGCTCAACGACGCTTCGATTTAAACCTGGCATTTTGTCATAATCCCAGGCAAAGTAACCCCTGTATTAGATTAATACCTCAACTAGTTTCTCCCTCATTTCTGACCCCACCTTAATACTTATGTAGGTTGGTCTTTTTGGATTCCATCTCCCAAATCGATCTCTTCGAGGGGATCTTGCGCTTGCATCTTCTAGGAATCATTTAGTGGGTTCTTCTCAAATCCCAAAGGCTCATTGTCATAGATATAATCAAGCCTCTGGCTTTCTGAAGCTGTTGTTTAGTCTGGTTGATCGTCTTCTAAACCTTTGACCTCACAAGCTAAATTATGAAGTCTCTCCCTTTCAAGAATTGACTTCCTCTTGTTTTCAGCCAAATAGGCCGAAATTCGAGCCAGATTTTCTGACTCAACAGTCATCCTCATCGACTGCAAGCCACCCGTAGGTGGAATTCCCATCTCTGATCATGTGTCTTCTTTGTTGTCTCATATGAAACCATGATCACGATCCAGGTTAAGGACTCGACCAGTTTCGACGGAAGTATAGGAGTCCGATTTGTCATCACATGGCGCTACATTCGCCAAGTGTTGGTCGAAAGACCTTTTGGAACCCCTATCGTCGACCTAGTAATAACTTTGGTCGACCTTAATATTCTATACGATGTCGTCCTTTCGCCAGATTATAAGTCTCTGGTGGACCGTTGAGGGAACAAACCATATCCCATGGATCCATTCTCAACCCAAGAGTAAGTTGAAATTGGCTTTTGAGTCTATCACCATGAATAATGTTGAACATGTTTTCGTGCCCACAACGAGGTCGACCTAAACAACTCCAATTATATTGCTGGTTTTTCCTTCATAATTTGAGAGGACCATGTTGTATTGTCGAAGATCTTCGTCTCCTTTTCCCATTTTCTTAAACATAATATAGGGCATTATATTGATTGCAGCACCTCCGTCGCAAAAACCTTGTTTGTCGTCATTCCATTAACCTTAGCTCTGATGAACAACGGTTTCAGATGGTACATCATCCCAGGACTGGTCCTTTCAAACATAACTTTCTATTCTTCCACCATGACACTATTCATGACATAGTAGCACAAAGTTTTTCCTCCATTTGTCTCATTTGGCACAAAGTGTCCCTCTATTTCAGAGACTTCGGACACCATGTCGTATTTAGCTGGCAACACCGATACAATGCCACAGTTTACGATGAAATCGTCACCATAAATGTCATCGTTGTTTTTGTTGAACATGTCTTCATCGAATTCCTCATCGGATTAAGAGGAGTATTCAGACTCTTCTTCCTCTGGTTGGGGAGAATACTCAGGCTCTTCCTCCTTCGATTTGCCCTCGCTTTGTGGCTACCCTTCAATCTCTGACAAACATTCCATATTCTGAGTGGCTATCACTGCCTTCTTTCCCGTCGAGTTAACGGTCATGGCCACTGTCTGATTGGCGACCATTTTTCCTGGTCCTACGACCTTTGACATCTGCTCCTTTTGTCCAACGGTCTCCGAAGGTTTCACCTGTGGAGTAGTAACAACTTTCCCAACCTTTTTGTTTCGCTGGTGGTGTCTCCAATGTGTCCTAGTCATTTGATTCTTTCCTTTGTAATTAGGATATATTGTGTAGCCCATTTTCCTCTCTAGAGATGCTGTCTCTTTCTCCAACAACCTCCATTTTGGCTTTTTGCCCCCTTTCTGATTGATGGACTCTATCCACTTTTCCTATGGAAAATTAGTTGGAGGAATGAAGGTCTTTGGTCAGGAGCATTGAAACGGCCTTCTGTAATCCTCGTTTCATCGAGGTGCTCCATGCCTGTCGAACACGAATCGTGGGGCAACAGGTTTTTCCTCTTTCACAACCTTGTTGTCAGCCTCCAGTTTTCTGGCGGTTTTTTCGTTGAACATCGCACTGCACTTTGGGCATAGTAGAGCTTTTGACCCATTTTCCTTGCATTTCTCTTGAAATTCTGATAAGCTTTCGCTAGGTTGGGGATATGCCGACTCAGGCCTCCTTTCGTCCTTACTTCCGAAACCTTCAGTAGTTTCGACCATCATCACTTCAAATGATTCAGCTAACTAGGTTGCTTTGGAAACCTCAGTGAGACCATCAGTAGTCTCTACTATCATGCACTCGAGAGGCTCCGCATACAAAGATTCTTCCATCTTCAGAGGGTCAACACCCACCTACATTTTTGGCCTTTCACCAAACTAGAGCCTTCCTTCTTTCGGAGCTTTTTGCACCAAATCCTTGAAAAGAACACATTGGTGAGTTTTGTGACCAAGGAAATTATGAAATTTATAGAATCCCTTTTTTTCTTTTGATATAGGGGAGGGTCTTTCAAACCCTGAAGGACGATAATCTGACCATCTTTTACAAATAGATCAAAAAATTCGTTGCACTTAGACACGTTGAAAGTATAGGTCTTAGCTATGTATTTGTCTGTTTTTTCTGGCTCGACAAGACTTTTTCCATTTGATGGCTTCAAAACCTTACACGCATACGGAGGTCCGGGCTTAAGTTCTGCCACGTTAACCTCACTCTTGTCGACTATATCTTCGTCGTCGGAAGAAACTCCTTCGACTGCGATGTAAGACACTTTTTATTTCTTATGATATCGACTCGCCTTAGACATCTCAACTTTCAAGTGTTTGATACGACGAACCCTATCAGCCAATTGGGGCATGTCTCTAAGATACTGAGTATCCAGCTTTTTCCTTATAGAATAATATAGACCCCCAACTGTCATCTCGACTAGTTCGTGTTCTAGGACTTGGGTAAAGCATCGTGCTTTCAGTAGTCTAAACCTGTTCAGGTACTAATCAATTGACTCAACAACCTTTCGCTTAACGTTAGATAGTTATTTGAGGTTAATCTTTGATTGTCCCATGTAAAATTGTTCATGGAACAATCTCTCTAACTGTGTCCATGTTTGGATCGACTGTGGAGGTAGCATTGTGAACCATGTAAACATATTTTTTGTAAGAGAACTTGGGAAGTATTTTAACTTCAAGTCCTCATTAGTCGCTGTCATACGGTGAACTGACTTGGGGTATTTTGCTTTTTATCGCAATGTCGCAGATAGCAAGAGCGCCACCGACTTTTCTTTTATCCAATAAGGAAAGGTGGAAAAGAACAGGAAAGACCTCAATAGATTTTGGGTTCGGGAGGTACATTATACAAAGGGAAGGTATTAGCACCCTTTGTATCCATGGTTATCCATGGGCTCTTAATTGCTTGATCACTTATATTATTTTTCTTGTCTGAAAAAGTGTTCGTGAATTGTTTAGAAAATGTTTTGAAAAAGAGGATTTAACTTTGTAATGATTCTCGTATGAATGTATACAAAGTGGTTATCTCGTTTAGTTTTGAAAATGGTTTAGAAAAATATAACTCAGTAATGATTCTAGTATGAATGTATACCAAGTGGTGATTTTCTAGTATTTGTGAAGTGTGAAAAGTATTTTTAAATTGTGAGTAAGCAATTAAGAGTTATACCTACCCAAGGTCTTTATGGGCATTTCCTATCCTTATGAGGGTAAAACTGTCCTTACTATTGAGAAGTAAGTAGTTTTATCCTTTGGATGTAAAAGGGTCATTGTAGGGTCATCGATAGGTCATTGAAGGCAACAGTTGTAAGGATACCTTAGCATTCGAAGGGACGATCATCATTTAACCGTAGGCTACACCGAAGGGTCATCGAGGGACAAAATCATATATTCGAAGGCAACATCCGAGGGACTATGATTTATTTTAAAGGGACATGATGATTTAATCGAAGGGTCTTTGCTAAGGGTATCCCACATTCGCGGGACATGACCGTAATACCGTAATATCGTAAGGCAATAAAGAGAGGTCCAAGATCACATATTTAGAGGCCGTATTTTACAATCGATTAGGTAATTAGGATGAATCTCCACATTAAAATTAATACATTAAAATTAATACATTAAAATTAATACATTAAAATTAATTAGGTAATTTAGGGTGAAACTCCACAAAGGTATCCCACAAATAAAGTGGAAGACCTAGACAGTAATCTTTTCCTGGGAAAGGTGAACCTTTACAAAATTCAGCAAACGGGTTAGAGTACCAAGTCAGGATGCAATCAAGGATTGCACCGCAAAAGAAACCAGAACAGCAGTAGGGTCAGATAAACAATGCATGGCTATGATAAAAACATGACAGGTTAGCAAAGGACAGAAAAATCAGCGACTGTCCCGGTCGCCGCTGCCTCGCCTAGCGAGGGCTTAGCGAATACTCACTGCATGCTCGCTTAGCGATGTGCTAGCGAGCGGCTGCGGATTCTGGTTTTGATAACAGCATAATGTCAGCAAGCTTCACACCTTATAGCATCCATTACAGAGATTATGTGGTTAGACATTCAGGTGTTCATGCATACTTAAATTCATATGTAAAACTTAAGATAGTTTCATAAATTCAATCATGATACCATATGCAAATTAAGAACATAAGGTAGTAATAGCAATGCCAACCTGTTTGTAATCGAATTGTAACCTTGAGTTGGCCGATCGGATCGAATTGAGCGGAAGTGACCTTGCTGCCGTCGGCTTTTCCTTTAGGGTTTTCCGTCTGTGAGCGCTAGGGTTTGCTTGCTAGGGTTCTCCTTTCGTCCTCTTTTTCGTCCTTATCATTACTAAAGTGCTGGTATTTATAATGCTCTTTTTTGTGACCTAATGGGCTCAGAGTGAAGCCCAGAATTTTCTGTTATCTGTCAGCTTCGCTAGGCGAGCGTGTAGCGAACGTGTAGCGAACGTTCGCTAGGCGAGCGTGTAGCGAACGTTCGCTAGGCGAGCGTGTAGCGAACAGGCCAGTTTGGGCCATTTTCTGGATTGGGCCATTCGTGAGCTGGGCCTTCGTTCCTTTAAGATCAGTGTCATAAAAATGAGTCAGAGTGCCCTGAAAAATGTCTTAAAATATTAATGGGCAAATTTTGGGGTATGACAGCTGCCCCTGTTCAATATTCTTGAACCGAGAGAGTCAGAATGGTATGTACGCCATTCATGGTCTGGAGGTGGAAGATTATTGAACACTTAGAACGCCCCAAAAATTTGCACTTGTCAATTAGTTAGTCTTGATGGAGATGGGCTTAAAGATGCCATCTAGGAAGTTTGATGATGAGAGCTTCAGAGTGCGTCGTACGTTAGAAGATATCTGAAGTCATGGGTGTCACTGGGTCATACGCCAAACCGTATAGTGAGTCATTCATTAGGCCGTCGACTTCACTAGGGAGTTAGAATGGGTCATACGCCGCTGGGGATAAAGGATCAGAATGGATCGTACGCTAGATCGTATCTGAGTTGAGGAACGAGTCGTCCGTTAGGCTGTATCGTTACTGGGGGTGAAGGATCAGAATGGATCGTATGCTAGATCGTATCTGAGTTGTAGACTGAGTCGTCCGTTAGGTTGTACCTGATGATGAAGGGGGTAGTCATACGCCAGACTACACTTCAGAATGTACCGTATGCTAGGTAGCATTTGAGGGGATGAACCTCCAAGCGGGTCGTAAGCTAGACCGTCTCTGAGTAGCAGAACGAGCCGTCCGTTAGGCTGCATCTGATAATAAAGGGGTAGTCATACGCCAGACTACACTTCAGAAGGTACCGTATGCTAGGTAGCACCCGAGGCCTTGAAGGTCCAAATGGGTCGTATGATGGACCGTATTGGAGTTGTTGAAGGTCGGAATGGATCGTACGTTAGATCGCATCTGAGTTGAAGGAGTCATATGTTGAGATGAATCAGGATGGACCGTATGCTAGGCAGTACCTGAGAAATGAAGATCCAACTGGGTCGTACATTAGACCGTGTTGGAGTAGTTGAAGATCAGAATGGATCGTCCGTTAGATCGTATCTGAGTGGAAGGAGTTATATGTTGGGCTGAATCAGAATGAACCGTACGTTAGACTGTATCTGATCGTATTTATAGATGTTGTATTTGCAATGAATATCTGGGGTGGGCTTAAAGATGCCACCATTAGGAGGATATCAAAGTGCTTATCAGAATGAATGTATTTGAATCTTGAATGTAATCGATAAAGATGTCCGTCTGAATGGATCTTCATTTTGACTGCATCAGGAGGATAATTAACCTGAAAAATAAAGTTAGCTTCATGCCATGTCATGATGCATGAGATGTTTTATGCTTCTGAAACTAAATGCGAACAATGTATGCATGCGTATGTTGTGAAATGATGTAATGAATGAATTATGCATCGGAAAAGTTCTTCCAGGGGACTCTACTGGGGAAAATAAATCTCAATCTTCTGGTTGGGAGATACTGCTATCGATGACCCTTTCTTAGCCAGAGATGCTTGATTTCTGTCTGATGGTAGAAATGTTCAACAGAAGCCCGGCTGGGGGGGGGGGGGAAGAGATGACCCATTTGTCTAGTAATGCCACTCTCTTCTGGGAATGACTGGCTTTGCTGGGGAATAGGATTAGCAACGGATTCATTGGAAAGCATGATTAGACCTTCTCCTCGATCCTGAAGCCTAGTAGTAATCGCTATTTCTATGCACGCATTTTTGGTAAACATCGATCATATCCAAATGCATATATTAATTCGAATTAAATCAATGGACGTTTATGCAAACAAAACAGAGAAAGTAAAACAAGAGCATTTTTTTTTGAAATTAAAATTATATTGATTTCGAAAGAGGGCCTATAAACAGGCAATTTGTGTACAAGGAGACAAAAATCCTAGTAAGAGGAAATTGTCAAGAAAACAAAGAGAAAGCTATGCCGAAAACGTCCTATTGACTTTAATTCCACTACTGCCATTATGTCTTCAAGCCTCTCATCTCCTACTGTCGGATAGAAGTGATTAGCTTGTTCAGTCCTTTGAACTTGGATGAAGCTGTCTAAGAACGGGACATAGTCATACGCTTTGATCCCTAATTTTTGCCTGGACCGCCTTTTCAGGTTTTCAATCCACCAGGATACCCCTTTTTGCCCAAGCCGCCTTTTCAGGTTTTCGACTTGCCGGGTGTACATTTTTTTATGTTTATCCCTAAATTTTGCCCGAACCCTTTTGGTTCGCCGGGATGCCCTTACTTTTGCCTAGATACGTCGACCTAGCGGGTCTCTTTTATGCGTAGTATTTTTTGACTATGTCTGCGTTCACGGGATGCGGGAAGTCTTCGCCGTCCATTGTAGCTAGTATCATGGCTCCACCAGAGAATATCTTCTTAACTACAAACGGCCCTTCGTACGTGGGAATCCATTTGCCTCTGGGATCACCTTGTGGTAGAGTGATGCGCTTTACCACCAAGTCGCCAATTTGATACACCTGTCTCTTGACTCTTTTGTTAAATGCCTGGGTCATGCGTTTCTGATATATCTGTCCATGACAAACAGCCGCAAGTCTCTTCTCATCAATCAAGTTTATCTGATCGAGTCGAGTCTGAATCCATTCATCTTCATCTAAGCCCGTCTCTTTCATGATTCTTAGAGAGGGAATCTGAACTTCCACTGGTAAAACGGCTTCCATTCCGTAGACTAAAGAGAAAGGAGTTGCTCCTGTCGAAGTGCGTACTGAAGTGCGATGACCGTGAAGAGCAAACGGTAACATCTCATGCCAGTCTTTGTACGTCACCTTCATCTTTTGTATGATCTTCTTGATATTCTTATTAGCAGCCTCCACGGCACCGTTCATCTTTGGCCGGTACGGAGAAGAGTTATGGTGTTTTATTTTGAACTGCGTGCAGAGTTCAGTAATCATCTTGTTGTTCAAATTAGTACCATTGTCAGTAATAATTCTTTCAGGGATGCCATATCGACAAATGAGATTATTCTTGATGAATCGTGCCACTACATTCTTGGTGACAGAAGCGAATGAGGCGGCCTCTACCCACTTCGTAAAGTAATCAATAGCAACAAGGATGAAACGATGCCCGTTAGAAGCAGTAGGTTTAATCTTTCCAATCATATCAATGCCCCATATTGAAAAGGGCCAAGGTGCTGTCAACACGTTCAATGGAGCAGGAGGCACATGTACTTTATCCGCATATATCTGGCACTTGTGACAGGTTCTGGAGTGATGATGGCAATCCGCTTCCATGGTAGACCAATAATACCCTGATCTCAGAATCTTCTTGGCCATCGTATGCCCACTAGAATGAGTCCCAAAAATACCATCATGCATGTCTTCCATAATCTTTTCTGCTTCCTTTTTATCCACACAGCGAAGCAAAGTCGAATCATGATTACGTTTGTATAATAATCCATTACTCAAAAAGAATTTAGCGGAGAACTTCCTCAGAAATTTTCTGTCATTGATAAATGCCTCTTCAGGGTATTCCTGAGTTTCCAAATATCTCTTTACTTCGTGGAACCAAGGTTTCTCCTCTACTCCATCAGCGTTAAGTTCATAACAATACGCTGGTTCATCTAACCGTTCAATGGTGATCATGGGAGCTTCATTGTCCCATCTGACTCTGAACATAGATGACATGGTAGCCAATGCGTCTGCCAACTGATTCGCTTCTCGTGGGATATGTTCGAATGTAATCTCTCCAAAGTATGGGATTAGTGACAACACCTTCTCTCGATAAGGGATGAGATTCGGATGTTTAGTGTCCCATTCTCCTTTGATCTGACTGATTACTAATGCTGAGTCTCCGTACACACTCAAAAACTTGACCCGCCGGTCTATAACAGCCTTGAGTCCCAATATACATGCTTCATACTCAGCCATATTATTGGTACAATGAAAACATAATCTAGTAGTGAAAGGCGTATGGTAACCCTTGGGAGAAATGATTACCACACCAACACCATTGCCCAATGCATTAGAAGACCCATCGAAAACCATAGTCCATCGGGATCCTAGTTCGGGTCCTTCATCCGGTCCAGGTTCTTCATAATCAGTAACAAGCATGACATCCTCATCTGGGAACTCAAAATTCATAGATTGGTAATCATCCACTGCTTGATGAGCCAAATGATCGGCTAGTACGCTTCGTTTGATTGCTTTCTGGGTAGTATACTGGATGTCGTACTCTATTAGAATCATCTGCCATCTTGCTATTCTTCCGGAGAGAGCGGGTTTCTCAAATATGTATTTGATAGGATCCATCTTAGAATTCAATAAAGTGGTATGATTCAACATGTATTGTCTTAGTCGGCGAGCAGCCCAGGCCAAAGCACAGCAAGTTTTCTCGAGCAGTGAGTATCTTGTTTCACAGTCGGTAAACTTTTTGCTAAGGTAGTATATGGCATGCTCTTTTCGACCAGACTCGTCATGTTGTCCCAACACGCACCCCATTGAATTTTCTAACACGGTTAAATACATGATTAGAGGTCTTCCTTCAACTGGTGGCATCAGAATTGGAGGTTCTTGAAGATACTTCTTGATTTTGTCAAAAGCTTATTGACATTCTTCATTCCATATCATCTCTTGATTTTTCCTCAGTAGCTTGAAGAGGGGTTTGCAGGTGGCGGTCAAATGGGAGATAAATCGGGCAATGTAATTCAAGCGTCCCAAGAAACCTCTGACTTCTTTATCTGTACTGGGAACTGGCATTTCTTGAATAGCTCTCACCTTGGCCGGGTCAACCTCAATCCTTTTACCACTGACAATAAAGCCCAGGAGTTTGCCGGACCTTACCCCAAAGGTGCATTTGTTCGGGTTAAACCTCAACTTGTATTTCTTCAACCTCTCGAACAGTTTGTATAAATGATCGAGATGTTCCTCCTCAGTATGAGATCTGGCTATCATGTCATCCACATATACTTCTATTTCATGATGGATCATATCATGGAACAAAACCACCATAGCACGCTGGTACGTTGCCCCTGCATTCTTTAAACCAAATGGCATTACTTTATAACAGAACGTGCCCCATTGCGTCACAAACGTAGTTTTCTCCATGTCCTCAGGCGCCATCTTAATCTGGTTGTAACCTGAGAATCCATCCATGAATGAGAACACCTCGTGTTGAGCGGTGTTATCTACCAGAACATCAATGTGCGGGAGTGGAAAGTCATCCTTGGGACTTGCTTTATTCAGGTCTCGGTAATCTACACACATTCGCACCTTACCATCCTTCTTTGGCACTGGTACCATATTAGCAACCCATTGAGGATAAGAAGTAACAGCCAGAAAACCTGCATTAAATTGTTTCATCACCTCGGCTTTGATTTTCTCAGACATTTCAGGACGCATGCGACGAACCTTTTGCTTAACAGGACGACATTCTTCCCTCGTTGGCAGTCGATGCACTACTATATCGGTATCCAGTCCTGGCATGTCTTCATAAGACCAAGCAAAAATCTCTACATAGTCATGCAACATCTGAATCAACCTTCTCTTGACACTGTTTTCCAAGCCTGCTCCTATTTTGACTTCTTTCTTGTTTACTTCAGTACCCAGATTTACAGTCTCAACTGACTCCTCGTGTGGCTGTATAGTCCTTTCTTCCTGCAGTAACAGTCTGGCAAGTTCTCCAGGTACTTCACAATCTTCCTCACTTCCATCCTCGGCTTGGTAGATCGGATTTTCAAAGTCATAATGAACAGTAGTAGAACTATTGTCAACAGGACCAGAGTGGGTATGGATCTGCAATTTGTTACGCGAGTGTGTGTAAGAAAACATAGCTCGTTTGGAAGATGACAGAAAAGATAAAGAGCGCAATATTTGAATGCAAAAAGTCCATTGATTTATTGAATATGAATATGCTTATGAAGATGACAAAACCCTTAACAAATTAGCTATTGTGCCCCGGGCATAGACACAACGCTTGGAGAAGTTCAATTGTAAAAAAAACAAAAATTTACAACACTAAAATAGACAATAACAATTACTCTTGACTAAAGGAAATCGGGATAGTGTCTTCAGCCTTCCAATTATTGAGTCCTTCACCAACTGTTGGGAAAATCCAGCTATCCAGGTCGCAATCGCTGTCAGCATCTTCTACAGCATTGACAGTCTCGTCATGGTTAGGCAGAGGAGCAGTGATGACCTTAGGAGTCTCCGGAGGATCAGAGGTAGCCGCCTGTATCTTTCCACTTCGAATGCCGTTTTCAACATGTTCACCTGTCAATATAAGTTCAGTGAAACCCAATGAGGAACTCCTCAATAGATGGCTGTAGAATGGGCCAGTCAGCGTGCTCATGAACATGTCTACTAACTCTCTGTCACTCAGAGGAGGTTTGACTCTGCCAGCCAAATCTCTCAATTTTTGAGCATATTCTTTGAAGCTTTCTTTAGAGCCCATAGTCATATTCTGCAGCTGTAGCCGGATAGGCGCTAGTTCAGAGTTATACTGGTACTGTTTATAGAAAGCTGTTGCTAAATCAGTCCAGGTGCGGATTTCAGAGCTCTCGAGCTGATAATACCATTCCAACTGTGTGCCAGACAGACTCTCTTGGAAGAAATGGATCCATAGTTTCCTATTAGTGGTATACGGCTGAATCTTTCTCACATAAGCTCTCAGATGCATCTGAGGACAAGATGCCCCATCGTACTTAGTGAAAGTGGGGCTTTTGAATTTGCGAGGAATGGTCACATCGGAGACCAGACCCAAACTTTCGAAATCAAGACCGGGCGCCTTCTGACCCTCCATAGCTAGCATACGTTCTTCCAGCAACTTGTACTTATCATCTCTTGGAGAGTACTGTTCATTTTCATAATCTTCATCGTCATCCTTAGGGTTGGAGAAATCAGCATTCTCTTCCTCTGAATCATTCTCCGCCCCCTCTTCTGGACCATTCGGGATTCCAAACTTGACCCCTGCGGTCTGTCCTTTACGCCTTCTTCCCGGGTTAATGAAACTCACAGCTTTCTTGTCTTTCTTCTTTTCGAGCAAAAGAGCCTTCAGTTCCTCCTGCCCCTTGGATAAGCTTAGCATCATCTCCTTGAATTGAGCATTCTGAGTCTGGAGATCTTTGACAGTTTGTTCGAGATCCATTTTTCTGTTTATAATGAAGACCGTGAGAACATTGAACTTGTAGAATACCTGTTATGCAGTGTTATGTTATGCTATGCAATGTATGAAATGTTTTCAAAGACTTTTGGAATTTAACTTTGTGTAAATCACCAACAAGAGAGACATGTTTATTGCTGATTTCTTTGATCAATGTTCATTACAAAAGGAATAATAATAAAAATACAATGAAAGCTCAAGTCTCCCAGGGGCGACTTCTTTTTGGGCGAAGATACGCATTGAGTCTTCGTTCCTCATTAAGCTGACTGGTAAGTTCTAGCACTTTCTTCCTTTCTGCGACGAACTGAGTCTCGAAAGTATCCCTTTCTTCTCTCAACTGGATCCAGGATCTCTTTAGTTCCTCAACATTGGTAGGCATATCTGAATAAGGAATGATCTGAGGAGCACCTCCTTCAGCTTCAGGTTCGACAATCTGAGGTCCGATTGCAAGATATGGCATGACAAGTTCACGAGCTCTGGCGCGTACCCATCTGAGATAAGGTTCCATAGGAATAGAATTTTTCTGTCCTAACGTACCTCTCTTCACCATGCCCCAAGCTCGTACGAATCTTTGACGGAGGCCTTGGGAATCGTTGTCATAGTCGAACACAATGCCTTCGATGATCATTTCATGTGGACCATCTCTTCGAGCACAACCAAACTGTCGCAGAGCTAAAGCAGGATTATAAGTAATACCTCCTCTTATTCCTAGGAGTGGTACATTAGGGAACTCGCCACAACGGTCAATGATGGTAACATTTTCCTTGAACTGAGGAGACCAACAAATGTCTGGGTGGGAGAGCGACATTATCCTTTGAGACCATTTCAAATTCTGCTCGTTCTTCAAGACCGATTGAGGAAGGTGCGAAATAAACCACCTAGACAACAAAGGTATGCAGCACATGAGAGTCCCTTGCTTCTTCATGGTACGAGTGTGGAGGGAATGCAAGATGTCTCCCAGCAAGGTAGGTACAGGGTTGTGAGTGAGAAATATCTTAATAGCATTCATGTCTATGAATTGGTCTGGATTAGGGAATAACACCAAGCCATAGATTAGCAACGCCAGGATGTCTTCGAAAGCACGGACAATCATAACTTTTAAGAATTCTCGGGCCTTATTTGTCAGGAATTTGGCAAGTAAACCCTTAACTCCACTCCTTGTTACCCAATTAGCTTCAATGTCGGACTTCGTCATGTGTAAAGCTGCGGCAACTTCTTCAAACTTCGGAACCTTTTCTAAACCACTGAAAGGTATTTGATCAAGGATAGGTATCCCAAGCAGTCTGGAGAATTCTTCCAATGTGGGTACCAACTGATAATCTGGGAATGTGAAGTAATGATGTTTAAGGTCGAAGAACTGGAATAAAACTCTCATCATATCTTCTTTGAACCCATTGGTAACTAAATTGAGAAGAGAACCATGTCTCTTGATGAACTGCGCATGATCGGAAAGTTCTGACACTAAGTTCTTGAGTTGAGGAGCGATTGCTACAAAATTGATCCGGATGGTCTTCCTGGGAGCCATAGCCTTACAAAACAGAGCAAAGTTAAATCCCTAAGTCCTTGAAATGGTTAGTACAATGTTATGATGTCATGATGTTATGATGTTATAATGTTATGAGGTTAAATAAATAACAAGCACAAGCAAGTCACACAACCATCATTCCTAGGTTTTAAGGCTTGCATGAGTTCCATAGGTAAGTACCCTCCCCACTGAAGTTTAGTTGGTTCAACCTGTCCTAGAATAGTAACCGGGTTCTAAAAGGATCTCCAATCATTGACCTTCCTTCAAGTCCACTTCAGTGCAACACCAAGTGGTTGACCGAAGCTTCCCTAAAGTCCAATCTCAAAGAGTGTAGTATCGAGTCTCAACCAACCCCAGTCGGAACCGAAGTCAGTTATCTCACTACTTTCTAATGGCCAGGATGAGTCAATTAGGGTTCTAAAGGTCTGGTTAATGCTTTAATGACACCACGCGGAAGCCAAAATTTTCCTCAAGTGAACATGAGGAACATCAGGACATCCAAAGTGTCACATTAACCGTAGCCATCATTTTAACCATTCCAGTATACGCCGGATAGTCGCGATGATCTATTGCTACTTACCTAAGGTACACTAGATCCGGGTGTAGGATCTTTCACTCAAAAATACCCAAGCAATCCCTTAAAAGTAAATCAAACAATTTGGAATAAGTGATCTTGTTTTTAAGGTAACCTCTCTTTTTAAAGTGTCCCCAGCAAAGTCGCCAGTTCTGTCATACGGTGAACTGACTTGGGGTATTTTGCTTTTTATCGCAATGTCGCGGATAGCAAGAGTCGCCACCGACTTTTCTTTTATCCAATAAGGAAAGGTGGAAAAGAACAGGAAAGACCTCAATAGATTTTGGGTTCGGGAGGTACATTATACAAAGGGAAGGTATTAGCACCCTTTGTATCCATGGTTATCCATGGGCTCTTAATTGCTTGATCACTTATATTATTTTTCTTGTCTGAAAAAGTGTTCGTGAATTGTTTAGAAAATGTTTTGAAAAAGAGGATTTAACTTTGTAATGATTCTCGTATGAATGTATACAAAGTGGTTATCTCGTTTAGTTTTGAAAATGGTTTAGAAAAATATAACTCAGTAATGATTCTAGTATGAATGTATACCAAGTGGTGATTTTCTAGTATTTGTGAAGTGTGAAAAGTATTTTTAAATTGTGAGTAAGCAATTAAGAGTTATACCTACCCAAGGTCTTTATGGGCATTTCCTATCCTTATGAGGGTAAAACTGTCCTTACTATTGAGAAGTAAGTAGTTTTATCCTTTGGATGTAAAAGGGTCATTGTAGGGTCATCGATAGGTCATTGAAGGCAACAGTTGTAAGGATACCTTAGCATTCGAAGGGACGATCATCATTTAACCGTAGGCTACACCGAAGGGTCATCGAGGGACAAAATCATATATTCAAAGGCAACATCCGAGGGACTATGATTTATTTTAAAGGGACATGATGATTTAATCGAAGGGTCTTTGCTAAGGGTATCCCCACATTCGCGGGACATGACCGTAATACCGTAATATCGTAAGGCAATAAAGAGAGGTCCAAGATCACATATTTAGAGGCCGTATTTTATAATCGATTAGGTAATTAGGATGAATCTCCACATTAAAATTAATACATTAAAATTAATACATTAAAATTAATTAGGTAATTTAGGGTGAAACTCCACAAAGGTATCCCACAAATAAAGTGGAAGACCTAGACAGTAATCTTTTCCTGGGAAAGGTGAACCTTTACAAAATTCAGCAAACGGGTTAGAGTACCAAGTCAGGATGCAATCAAGGATTGCACCGCAAAAGAAACCAGAACAGCAGTAGGGTCAGATAAACAATGCATGGCTATGATAAAAACATGACAGGTTAGCAAAGGACAGAAAAATCAGCGACTGTCCCGGTCGCCGCTGCCTCGCCTAGCGAGGGCTTAGCGAATACTCGTTGCATGCTCGCTTAGCGATGTGCTAGCGAACGGATGCGGATTCTGGTTTTGATAACAGCATAATGTCAGCAAGCTTCACACCTTATAGCATCCATTACAGAGATTATGTGGTTAGACATTCAGGTGTTCATGCATACTTAAATTCATATGTAAAACTTAAGATAGTTTCATAAATTCAATCATGATACCATATGCAAATTAAGAACATAAGGTAGTAATAGCAATGCCAACCTGTTTGTAATCGAACTGTAACCTTGAGTTGGCCGATCGGATCGAATTGAGCAGAAGTGACCTTGCTGCCGCCGGCTTTTCCTTCAGGGTTTCCTTTAGGGTTTTCCGTCTGTGAGCGCTAGGGTTCTCCTTTCGTCCTCTTTTTCGTCCTTTTCATTACTGAAGTGCTGGTATTTATAATGCTCTTTTTTGTGACCTAATGGGCTCAGAGTGAAGCCCAGAATTTTCTGTTATCTGTCAGCTTCGCTAGGCGAGCGTGTAGCGAACGTGTAGCGAACGTTCGCTAGGTGAGCGTGTAGCGAACGTTCGCTAGGCGAGCGTGTAGCGAACAGGCCAGTTTGGGCCATTTTCTGGATTGGGCCATTCGTGAGCTGGGCCTTCGTTCCTTTAAGATCAGTGTCATAAAAATGAGTCGGAGTGCCCTGAAAAATGTCTTAAAATATTAATGGGCAAATTTTGGGGTATGACAGTCGCTATGTCGTCAGCCTCTGTCTGGTACCTAGATGATCGGAAAAATAGCAAGTGTACTATTTTTACCGATGTAGTAATAAGGAGTTTAATTTCCAAGTATCGATCTCAAGGATTGCGTAGGAAATACTTATTTTAATTTGATTCTATCAGAACAAAAAGATATTGGTTTGGTTGTTTTGGAATTTATAATAGTAAACACAAAAATAGTAAAAATAATTGATTAAGATAAAAGATGCTAGGGTGAGTGGTTGAGTTAACCGATTATGGATTCAGTCCCGATTTCCTTAATACATATGAAACATTCAATCACCTAACCTCAGAATATTCTTACTTAAGTCCTTAAGGAAGAAACTATTAAACTATCAATTCTTACTCAAATGTCCCTTCAATTAATCATTGGTTTTAATCATACAAAATATCAAGGTGTACGGTGATTTACGAAAGTTACTAGTCCTAGATGATGCATTCATGAACCCAATTGTGTGAAAACCCTACCAATCACAATCCTGTTATTGGAAGTCATAGATCAATTTGTATTTGTGTGATACAAAAGCATAATAACATCACACAATTGAATTGAAATACGTACCATAGTAATCAAGAAATCATTTGTTCAAATTCATAGCATGCGATAACATCAGGCCACCCCCTAGCATCAGGGGGTTTAGCCTCTCATAGTACTTAAAGAACTCATAAAGTAAAGATTAGACATTACAAAGAATTAGGAGAGTTTGATCTTCAATGGTTGATACCCTTGAATCTCGTCGTCTTCAAATCCGTCGTATTCGCTATCTTCTCCAATGCAATGCTTTCGTTCGTCTGTCAAAAGATGTCCTCTTCTTTCTCTTCCAAGCCTTCTTATAGCTTCAAATGACTCTCTTCCAAGCTTCAAATTACCCTTAATGAGCAGAATCGGTTCACACAACAAAAATTAGGTTTTCCAAGCTGCGTCCAATCAACACGGCCGTGTGGTGGCACACGGGTGGCCGTGTTGTTCTTCATCATTAATTATTTTCAGCATAAGTTACAGTGGCAATAACACGGGTCGTGTCCCTACACACGGGTGCCCGTGTTGATGCACTGTTTTAATCAACACGGCCGTGTGGTGGCACACGGGTGCCCGTGTCGATCTCTGTTTTTCTGCTCCCTCTCTGCTCTGCTTGATCAACAACACGGACAGTGTTGTGGCACACGGGTACCCGTGTTGACCTGCTGCTTTTTCATATTTTTGTCCTTCAGAGTGTCCAGAACTTCACCATTCTTGCTTTTAAACCTGTAACAATGACACTACCAAACGAAGCATAAACGAGATCTTTTTGACATAAACTTGTAATCGAATGCAATGCAATACCAAACCAACAAAACATGCTAATTGACTCAAATGCAACTAAAAACAAACATAAATCTTACCAAGGTGATGAAAATATGTCGGATTAGCGGCGGGAATTCAATGGAAATGGTGACCGATCACAACCTCAAACTTGTCTCATTGCTTCTCCTCAAGTGATGTATTGAGTCCAAACAAAGGTCACCCCCAAATCCGTTTTCCACAATGCAACCTAGTCTTTCACCATTTATGTTCTTCCTTTCCAATCGAGTTTCAGGTCTCTCCGATTCAGGCAGTTTACCACATTTCCACATCAGAAACCTCTTCACCTGCAAGCTTTTCACACACTCACAATATCTCTCAGGGTTATGTGTGTACACTCACAGCACAGTATGCAATACCAAACTCTTAACTTTGAATACATTCTCATGTCACTACCACAGCAGATTCCACACACTTTTTGAGGTCTTTTTAGGTTGTAACGGGGCTTGGGTACGGTGGGATAAACAAAAAATTGGATAACAACGGGTTTTGAACTCGGTAGTCATGTTGTGTGATTTTTCTTTCTCTTTTTTTTCGTGCATCACATATACTCTGGGGGTTAATTTCACTCTTTTGACTCTTTTTCTACTCGAATTTTCCGAGCATTTTATATCTGTTAGAGTCTTAAGTCTCAGCAAGTGCATTTTTCTCTTTTGTTTTTTCTTTTCTTTTTTCTTTTTTTTTTCTTTTAAAGAAAATACATACTATTTTTCTTTTTGTATGATCTCATCTTATGCACTTGCCTTCTCTTTCAAGATTTCCATCCCAAACTTAGTTTTATTGCACATCTTGCAATTCACACAATCATACTGAGTTATGACACAAAAGGAAATGGATGATTAAAAGTTAACAGGGGGTTTATGATGAATAATGCTTAAACGTTAACATGGGGTTTACGATGAATAAAATGGCTAAGGCTCAACGGGGTTTACGAAGGGAAACATACATATAGGGATGACTAGAAAGGCCCTGGCTAAACAAACAACTTGCCTCAGTGTGTGTTGTCATGCTGTGACGTGTCAACAGGACATACGCAAAATCAGAGTGATAAAGTCATACTTGGCTGAACTCTCATGTTGATATTTCGTGTTTGGTTTTTTGTGATCTCACCATGTTGGTTAGCTTGCAAGCTCTGAAGTCTCTTCGTGTTATGTGGTTCTTTCTTGACTTGGTCTTTCCATACCGCTTTCTTGGTCCGGTGTCCCCAAAATGTGTCCGACTTCTTTTCGCAAGGTTGCATCAACTTCTGGGGTGCCTTATCAGCCTAAGTTTGAGGGGTGTCATTCATCCACTACCATTGATCCCGGGCTCGTCCAACCGTTTCTCATCACCTTGTACACACAGTAGGTCCAAAAGAACAGAAAACAACCAAAACAAACAAACATCCTAATATAATGATAACATAACATAAACAAAACAAAGTGAAAGAAAATAAAAACATGAAAGGAGAAAAACCCTCCCACACTTGAACTAAACATTGGCCTCAATGTTTAAATTCAAACACGAAGGGGACTTACAGTGCTCACTGTTGAGGAGGAGGCGGGGGATCGTGCGGAAAATGCAACATCAGACGTTTCATCATGGCCTGCATGTCATCCATGACTGTCCCTTGCCGGAACAGTTCCACACTCTGTCTATCTAATTCCGCACCTTGTCTGGTCTGCTCGGTGCGGAGAGTTCCTATCTTCGTCTGTATCCAACCCCACTGGTCCTGAGACATAAAAGAGGAGCCTTCACCTGGTAGGCCCGAATCATGTGGGGGTGGCATACCGTGGGTCTCATCTTCTTCCATGTCCTCACCTGAAAGGTCATGTTCAACCTGCGCATCTTCCCCTACAGCTTGGGCTGAACCTGTGTACAACCAGTTAGCAGCATTGGCAATGCTAATGGACCCAGGTGATGGTAGTGCGAGCACTTCCATATTGTGAATCATCAGAGCATAATGAGTCGCCCTGATGGCAATCATCTGTTGATTGACTAGCGTGTGCATGTCAATCTTAGTCTTGCTTATTACTGCAGTCTCTTCCATCAGAAGTTGATCATACCCGAAGTGGCCCACAATCTGCGTGATCATACCACCTACAGAAATATCCCCAGTAGTTGCATGGCCAACCTGTTTCAGATGATTGGCGGTGAAAGCCGCTGCATTGATTCGCTCATTGTGTGCCATGGAATACATAAAAAATAACTCTTTCTTAGCCGTAACCGCGGTACTATCACCCCGTCCGAACAAGGTGTATGCTAACCCTTTTTGTGCATACCTGAAGCATGGGTTATGAATTCCAGAAGCTTTTGCCGAGCTGGGGTTATATCCAGTTTTACCTGTAATAGCTTGCCAGAAATCAACAGCAGGAAAAGTGTCCGGAGGGGATCCGGGTCCAGATACCGGGAGTTTCAGAATACTCCCCAGTTCCTCAATCGATAACTCATGATCTTCATCAAACAGGAGGAAAGTAATTTGCCCATAAAATTCCAACTCCGACCCTATCCACCTTCTTCTCATCTTGAACTCAACCGTACTCAAGAATTCAAGGGTGATCCGAGCGAAAGTCGGTGCTTCGAATTGCATGTATTCCAACATACCGATGGTGTGGAACATGCGGTGCACCTCCTCTTTCAAACCTAACTCATCCAGGGTGGCATCACACATATATCGGGTCGGAATAAGCTTACGTTTTGCTAGAATCACATACCTCTCTTGATGCTCCGGTTGGTCAAACAAAATGCCATGAGTGTTAGTAGAGCGTCTAACCCGTTGCTTTGGTCGAGAAGACGTGGCTACCTCCTTCTCCTTGCTTGCACGCTTTGGAGGCATAATGGTAACTGACAAAAATTTCTCAAAATCCAAAAAATAGGTTAGTGAAAACTGCAACCGTCACTGTGTAGAGGACGGCGAGAGGGACAATTTTTGTGAAGGTGAGATGAGGTTAAAGTGAGTGGAGCTAGGAGAAAAGTGAAGCTTAGCTTGATGGAGGCTAGGTTAACAATGGAGGAAGTGGGAGAGAGAGGTTGCCAAAATCAGAAAGAGTGAGAATGAGTGGTGGGGAAGAGAGATAATAACAAGTGGGGCCCAATACTTAAAATACCTAAAATCACAAAATTTGAAAATTTTACCCGTTACAAACAACACGGTCGTGTTCCTTCACACGGGCACCCGTGTTAATCTTCTGTTTTAATTAACACGGCCGTGTGTCAGCACACGGGCGCCCGTGTTAACTCATTGTTTTACTTAACACGGCCGTGTGTCACCACACGGGCGCCCGTGTTAATCCACTGTTTTGATTAACACGGTCGTGTGTCAGCACACGGGTGGCGGTGTGGATGCCCCTGTTTTTCTCATTTTCTGAATTCGGAAATGCTTCTTTGGTCTGGCATCCTGTCGCTGCGACGTGATTATGATTATGGCATCCTTTCTCCTTACCTGCAACAACATTTCACACCCATACAAAAAAAAAGCAAAATAAGTTAGCAATCGAACACGTGGGTTGCCTCCCACGAAGCGCTTCGTTTAACGTCGCATCGCTCGACGGTTGCCACCTCATTAGGCGAGGCGCATATGGTCAATCAAACCCGGTTGTTGGCCTCTGTAATATGGCTTCAGCCTCTGGCCATTCACCTTGAATACATCTCCATTGTCTTGGTTCTTAATCTCTATTGCTCAGTGGGGAAAAACCTTATGCACGACAAATGGCCCGGACCATCTGGACTTTAATTTCCCAGGAAACAACTTGAGCCGCGAATTGAACAACAATACCAGTTGTCCTTCCCATAAATCTTTCCTGATGATTCTCTGATCATGCCACTTCCGTGTTTGCTCCTTGTACATCTTTGCATTCTCATATGCCTGATTACGAAATTCTTATAACTCGTGAAGTTGAAGAATTCGGGATTCACCGGCTTTTGCAAGATCAGAATTTAAGAACTTGGATGCCCAAAAGGCTTTGTGCTCCAATTCCAGAGGAAGATGACAAGCCTTACCATAAATCAACTGATACGGAGATGTCATACGGTGAACTGACTTTAATGTGTTTTTTAATCGCAATGTCGCGGTTAGCAAGAGTCGCCACCGACTTTTCTTTTATCCAATAAGGGTCTTTGCTAAGTGTATCCCCATATTCGCGGGACATGACCATAATATCGTAATCGTAGGGTAACAAAGAGAGGTCCGAGATCACTTATTTGAAGGAAAAATTTTACAATTAATTAGGTAACCGTAATCAAGTAGGTAATTAGGTTCATATTAAAATCAATACATTAAGATCAATTAAGCCATTAGGGTGGATCTTCGCCATGAAATGAATACATTAAAATCAATTGAGTAATTCAGGGTGAATCTCCATAAGGATCTCCCACACATAAGGTGGGATACCTAGCCGGCCGTTTCCTCGGGAATATGTAAACCTTTGCACAATTCAACACACGGGTTAAAGCATCAAAGTAAAGTATAATTGAAAATTGCACTACAACACAACAGTCATAATCTCAGGCCAAATGATGCAGAATTATAATAAGTCTTGGTTAGATAGACATAAGGCAGAATAGAAAAGAAACAAAGCAGCCACTGTCCCGTTCGCCTCTGCTTCGCCTAGCGAAGGCTCAGCGAATGCTCGCTACAGGCTCGCTTAGCGATGTGCTAGCGAGCGGCCACGGGTTTGGAGTTTGACAGCAGCATGACCTCCGAAAACCTGAACTGGTATGGCACTTGATTACAGGAACATCATGGACAAACATTCATGATATTCAAGCATATTTAAATTCACATGTGAAATCAAATTACATATTCGAAACTTCAATCATGATGCCTTATGTATATAGAGATTACCGATTAAAAGTATAAAACGATAGTGATAAGCAAACCTGCTTGCAACTAAGCTGCTATGTTGAAGAGACTGATCGCTTTTGGTATCGGATGGAGTTGGGCGGCGGTAGCTTCGGAGCGGAGGAGCGGCCTTCAGGGTTTCTTCACTCGGAACTCTCTAAAGTAGCCTCTAGGGTTTCTGCGCCAGGGTTTCCGTCCGTCTTCCTCTCTGTTTTTCCGTCCTCGTCTCCCCATTTTCGTGGCTGAAGTGCCAGTATTTATAGTGATCGTGGTGATCTAATGGGCTCAGAATGAAGCCCAGAATTTTCTATTATCTGCCAGCTTCGCTAGGCGAGCGTGTAGCGAACGTTCGCTAGGCGAAGGATTTGCTCGCCTAGCGAGCAGGCCAGTTTGGGCCATTTTCTGGATTGGGCCACTCGTGAGCTGGGCCTTTGTTCCTTTTCGGTCAATATCTTGGAAAACAAGTTGGAGTGCCTTGAAAAATGCCTTGTAATATCAACGGGCAAATTTTGGGGTATGACAGCTGCCCCTGTTCAATATTCTTGAACCGGGAGAGTAGAATGGTATGTGCACCATTCGTGGTCTGGAGGTGGAAGATTATTGAACACTAAAATGCCCCAAAAATTTGCGCTTGTCAACCAGGAGCTAGTCTTGATGGAGATGGGCTTGAAGATGCCATCCAGGGAATTTGATGATGAGAACTTTAGAGTGCGTCGTACATTAGACGATATCTGAAGACATGGATGTCGTACCGAGTCATACGATAGACCGTATAGTGAGTCATCCATTATGCTGTCGACTTCGTTGGGGAGTCAGAGTGTGTTATACGCTGCTGGGGATAAGGGATCAGAATGGATCATACGCTAGACCGCATCTGAATACCAGAGTGAGTTGTTCCTTGGGTGGATGACTTCGCTGAGGATGAAAAATCAGAATGGATCGTACGCTAGATCGTCTCTGAGCTGCAGAATGAAACCTCTATTACGTGGGTGATTTCACTGGGGATAGAAGATCAGACCGGATCGTATGCTAGATCGTATCTGAGTTGAAGATCCAAATGGGTCTTATGCTAGACCGTATTGGAGTTGCAGGATGGGCTGTCCGTTAGGCTGTGTCTGATGATGAAAGGGGGTAGTCGTACGCTAGACTACAATTCAGAAATGTACCTGTCACTAGGTAGCATCTGAGTAGATGAAGGTCTAACTGGGTCGTGCATTAAACCGTATCTGAGCAGGATGAGCCGTCCATTAGGCTGAATCTGATGATAAAAGGGGGGTAGTCGTACGCTAGACTACAATTCAGAAATGTACCTGTCACTAGGTAGCATCTGAGTAGATGACGGTCTAACTGGGTCGTACATTAAACCGTATCTGAGCAGAATGAGCCGTCCATTAGGCTGAATCTGCTTACGAAGGGAGGTAGTCGTACGATAGACTACAATTCAGAAATGTACCTGTCACTAGGTAGCATCTGAGTAGCTGACAGTCTAATTGGGTCGTACATTAAACCGTATCTGAGCAGAATGAGCCGTCCATTAGGCTGAATCTGCTTATGAAGGGAGGTAGTCGTACGCTAGACTACAATTCAGAAATGTACCTGTCACTAGGTAGCATCTGAGCAGATGAAGGTCTAACTGGGTCGCACATTAAACTGTATCTGAGCAGAATGAGCCGTCCATTAGGCTGAATCTGACGATGAAAGGGGTAGTCGTACGTTAGACTACAATTCAGAAATGTACCTGTCACTAGGTAGCATCTGAGCAGATGAAGGTCTAACTGGGTCGTACATTAAACCGTATCTGAGCAGAATGAGCCGTCCATTAGGCTGAATCTGCTTATAAAAGGGGGTAGTCGTACGTTAGACTACAATTCAGAAATGTACCTGTCACTAGGTAGCATCTGAGTAGCAGAAGGTCTAACTGGGTCATACATTAAACCGTATCTGTCACTAGGTGGCATTTGAGGAGATGAAGGTCTAACTTGGTCGTACATTAAACCGTATCTGAGCAGAATGAGCCGTCCATTAGGCTGAATCTGCTTATAAAAGGGGTAGTCGTACACTAGACTACAATTCAGAAATGTACCTGTCACTAGGTAGCATCTGAGCAGATGAAGGTCTAACTGGGTCGTACATTAAACCGTATCTGAACAGCATCTGAGGACTTGAAGGTCTAACTTGGTCGTACATTAGACTGTATTTGCAGAATCTGAGGACTTGAAGGTCTAACTTGGTCGTGCATTAGACTGTATTTGAGTGGTTGAAGGTCAGAATGGATCGTACGCTAGATCGTATCTGAGTTGTTGAAGGTCAGAATGGATCGTACGCTAGATCGTATCTGAGTTGTTGAAGGTCAGAATGGATCGTACGCTAGATCGTATCTGAG
Source organism: Lathyrus oleraceus (assembly GCF_024323335.1). Classification (NCBI taxonomy): domain Eukaryota; kingdom Viridiplantae; phylum Streptophyta; class Magnoliopsida; order Fabales; family Fabaceae; genus Lathyrus; species Lathyrus oleraceus. Next base: position 166,685,483 of record NC_066579.1, on the reverse strand, counting down.
TTGTTGAAGGTCAGAATGGATCGTACGCTAGATCGTATCTGAGTTGTTGAAGGTCAGAATGGATCGTATGCTAGATCGTATCTGAGTTGAAGGAGTCATATGTTGAGCTGAATCAGAATGAACCGTACGTTAGGCTATCTCTGATAGTATTTGTATATGTTGTATTTGCAATAAATGTCTGGGATGTACTTATAGATGCCATCGTTAGGAAGATGTCAGAATGAATGTTGACACGGAGTATATCTTAAAGATGTATCTGAAGAAGAAAGTAGTCGTACACTAGACTACACCTTGGAATATACCGTACGCTAGGCAGTATCTGAGGGATATAGTTGAAGCTTGAATGTAATTGATAAAGATGTCCGTCTGAATGGACCTTTGTTTTGACTGTGTCAGGAGGATAATTGACCTGAAAAATAAAGTTAGCTTCATGCTATGTCATGATGCATGCTATGAAACGATGTAATGTATATGATGCGGAACGAAATAAATGTGAACATTGTATGCAAGTATGTGATGTGAAATGATGTAATGAATGCACTATGCTTCTGAAACGTTCTTCCAGGGGACTCTACTGGGAAAATAAATCTCATTCTTCTGGTTGGAGATATTTGTATTGATGACCCTTTCTTAGCTGGGGGATACTTGATTGCCTTCTGACGATGGAAATATCCAACAGAGCCTGGCTGGGGATAGAAGAGATGACCAGTATGTCTGGTGATGCCGACCTCTGCTGGGAAATAGCTGGTTCTTGTTGGGGAATAGAATTAGCAACGGATTCATTGGAAAGCATGATTAGACCTTCTCCTCGATCCTGAAGTCGTGTAGTAATTGCTATTACTATTCTAGGCATGCATTTTTGGTAAACATTGATCATATTCAAATGCATATATCAATTCAAGTTAAATCAATGGACGTTTACGCAAACAAAACAGAGAAAGTAAAACAAAACATCTTTTTGGAAATGCCATCGTATTGATTTTGAAAGAGGGCCCATGAACAGGCAAATCGTGTACAAGGAGACAAAAATCCTAGTAAGAGGAAATTGCCGAGAAAACAAAGAAAAAGCTATGCAGGAAAAGTCTTATTGATTTTAAATCCACTACCGTCATTATGTCTTCAAGCATCTCATCTCCTGCTGTCGGATAGAAGTGATTGGCTTGTTCGGTCCCTTGAAACTTGGGTGAAGCTGACAGAGAACGGGACATAGTCATACGCTTTAATCCCTAATTTTTGCCTGGACCGCCTTTTCAGGTTTTCAGTCCACCAGGATACCCTTTTTTGCCCAAGCCGCCTTTTCAGGTTTTCGACTTGCCGGGTGTACATTTGTATATGTTTATCCCTAATTTTTGCCCGAACCCTTTTGGTTCGCCGGGATGCCCTTACTTTTGCCTAGATACGTCGACCTAGCGGGTCTCTTTTATGCGTAGTATTTTTTGACTATGTCCGCGTTCACGGGATGTGGCAAGTCTTTGCCATCCATTGTAGCAAGTATCATGGCTCTGCCAGAGAATACCTTCTTAACTACAAATGGCCCTTCGTATGTGGGAGTCCATTTACCTCTGGGATCACCTTGCGGTAGAATGATACGCTTGATCACCAAGTCGCCAATTTGATATACCTGTCTCTTGGCCTTTTTGTTAAATGCATAGGTCATGCGCTTCTGATATATCTGCCTATGACAAACAGCCGCGGGTCTCTTCAATCATATTTATCTGATCGAGTCGAGTCTGAATCCGTTCATCTTCATCTAAGTCTGTATCTTTCATAATTCTTAGAGAGGGAATCTGAATTTCCACTGGTAAAACAGCTTCCGTTCCATAGACTAAAGAGAAGGGAGTTGCCCCTGTCGAGGTGCGCACTGAAGTGCGATAACCATGGAGAGCAAAGGGTAACATCTCATACCAGTCTTTGTATGTTACTGCTATCTTTTGTATGAGCTTCTGGACATTGCTAGCAGCCTCCACGGCGCCGTTCATCTTTGGCCCGTACGGAGAAGAGTTATGGTTTTTTATTTTGAACTGCGTGCAGAGTTCAGTAATCATCTTGTTGTTCAAATTAGTACCATTGTCAGTGATAACTCTTTCAGGAGACAGTAGGTTTCTCAAATAGATATTTGATAGAATCCATCTTAGAAGTCAATAAAGTGGTATGATTCAACATATACTGTCTTAGTCGGCGAGCAGCCCAAGCCAAAGCGCAGCAAGCTTTCTCGAGCTGTGAGTATCTTGTTTCACAGTCGGTACCTTTTGCTAAGGCAGTGTATGACATGCTCTTTTCGACCAGACTCGTCATGTTGCCTCAGCACACCCTATTGAATTTTCTAACACGGTCAAATACATGATTAGAGGTCTTCCTTCAACTGGTAGCATCAGAATTGGAGGTTCCCGGAGATACTTCTTGATTTTGTCAAAAGCTTCTTGGCATTCATCATTCCATACCGTCTCTTGATTTTTTCTCAGTAATTTGAAGATGGGTTTGCAGATAGCAGTCAAGTGCGGAGTGAATCGGGCAATGTAATTCGAGTGCCCCAAGAAACCTCTGACTTCTTTCTTGTTTATTTCAGTACCCAGATTTACCATTTCAATTGATTCCTCATGCGGCTGTATAGTCTTTTCTTCTTGCAGTAGTCGGGCAAGTTCTCCAGGGACTTCACAATCTTCCTCGCTTCCATCCTCGGCTTGGTAGATCGGATTTTCAAAGTCATAATGAACAGTAGCAGAGTCATTACCAACAGGATCCATAGTGGATATGGATCGGCAAATTGTTACGTGAGTGTGTGCAAGAAACATAACTTGTTTGAAAAATGACAGGAAAGATAAAGAGCACAATATTTGAATGCAAAAGTCCATTGATTTATTGAATATGAATATGCTTATGAAGATGACAAACCCTTAAAATTAGCTATTATGCCCCGGGTATAGACACAATGCTTTGGAAATACTAAAATAGCAATAACAATTACTCCCGACTAAAGGAAATCGGGATAGTGTCTTCAGCCTTCCAATTATTGAGTCCGTCACCAATTGTTGGGTAGACCCAGCTATCCAGGTCGCAATCGCTGTCAGCATCCTCTATAGCATTAAGAGTTTTGTCATGATTAGGCAGAGGAGCAGTGATGACCTTAGGAGTCTCAGGCGGATCCAATTCAAATTCTCCGGCGTCGATCATATCCTGAATTTTATTCTTCAACGACCAACAATCGTTCGTATTATGCCCGGGGCTATCGGAGTGATACGCACACCTGGCGTCGGGATTATAACTAGGAGAAGTAGTGTTGGGTTTTGCAGGAGGATCTCTGAGGGTAATTAAATTTGTTTTTAGCATACCCTGCAGTGCTTGTGCTAAAGTCATATTGATCTTCGTAAACGGCCTTCTTCCCGGGTTAATGTAACTCACAGGTTTCTTATCTTTCTTCTTTTCGAGCAAGAGAGCCTTCAGTTCCTCCTGCCCCCTGGATAAGTTCAAGATCATCTTCTGGAGTTGAGCATTCTGAGCCTGGAGATCTTTGACAATTTGTTCGAGGTCCATTTTTCTGTTTGGAGGAAAACCGTGAGAACACTGATCCTTTAGAATACCTGTTATGCAATGTTATGCTATGCAATGTATGAAATGTTTTCAAGGACTTTTGGAATCTAACTTTGCATAAACTACCAAAAAAGGAAACTTTTTTTTTTTTTTTTATTTTTTTTTTTACAAAATAGAGCAAAGTTAAATCCCTAAGTCCTCGAAATGGTTAGTTCAATGCCATGATGTTATGATGATGTTATGATGTTAAGTAAATAACAAGCACAAGCAAGTCACACAACCATCGTTCCTAAGTTTTAAGGCTTGCATGAGTTCCATAGGTAATTACCCTCCCCACTGAAGTTTGGTTGGTTCAACCTGTCCTAGAATAGTAACCGGGTTCTAGAAGGATCTCAGATCATCGACCTTTCTTTAAGTCCACTTCAGTGCAACGCCAAGTGGTTGACCAAAGCTTCCCTAAAGTCCAATCTCAAAGAGTGTAGTATCGAGTCTCAACCAACCCCAGTCGGAACCGAAGTCAGTTATCTCACTACTTTCTAATGGCTAGTGTAGCACCTCAAATTTGCACCTATCATTGCACATACATTTTCATACTAGGTCATAGCATATCATGATCCATTGCATGGCATTTGCATTGTCCCCAGTTGCCTCAAGAGCATTCAAGCAAGAATTAGGTCAAACTAATCTCCTGATCAGTCAACCAAGCAAGCAAAGGAATTTCTCATTGAATCAAGGCCTTGGGGTTTGTCCAACAAGTTCACATGGCTTGGAGGTCTATTTGAAGTATTTTGGTCAAGGGTTAAGGGCTCAGAGGTCAGCAGTTCATGCCCAGACAGTCAAAAACCCTAAAAAAGTCAACTGTCAGTCAAAGCAGTGGATGGTGGTCATTCTTGTGGAATTTGGGCACCATGATCAATAATCCAGAGTTCATACAACTTGGGACATCATTTGAAGTCAAGTCCTCAAGGAATTAGAGTTTGGAAGTCATCAGCCAATGCATAATCAGACAGAAACCCTAAAAGTCAACTGTTGGTCAACTGTCCATTTAATTAGTGATTTGATGATTAGAATTGGTTTGTGAGAGTTCATTCATGTCCAAATAGTCATCATATATCATGCCAAACACCATCATGGAAGAATTTGAAGCCAGATCAGAAATTTCCCAAAAACAGAAACTGGGCCTGTAACTGAAACCTGCCATAAATGGAAAGTCTTGATCCTCAAACTTACATCATGATACAAGCCTCAAATGAATTTTTGCCCAACATGAAAGTTGAAGATCTTGTTCTCCCATTTCCAAAAAGTCCTAGAACTCTTAATTCCCATGTGTGGTTGGAAAGTTATGATCGAATCGATTTCAGAAAATCTTGAACTTCAAAGGGCCATATCTCTCAAACCGTTTGGCCAATTTTGGTGGGGTTTTTTCCTACAAGTCACATTTGATCCCCTCTTTCCAAAAATATAAATTTCATGAGCCAAAACTTCACCAATCAAAATGGCATATTTTGACCTTTTTCATTTAAATGCAAGTTTGACCAAGAGTTGACTTTTTGATTTAAACATTTTTTCAACATTTGGCCAATTGGAACAGCTCATAAATGTCATTTAGAATGTGTTTGCAAAGTCAAATTATGCAGTACATGTATCCATGCTTAGCTTGCTTGAAATTTGGAACAAAAGGACACTTTCATCGTGCTAAACCATGCTACTCCATACCATGCCTTGTACCTCAAAAGAACAGCAGCATTATGCATCATTTTGCTGTCAATTGGAGCCTCATTTTGCAGCCTAAAACCAACAGAAAAGCCATTCCTTGCTTGCTTGAATTTTGGAAGAAAAGTACATGTTTTCACTAAATCCACCCATACTTCCATAAACCATCCTTTGTACCACATCACATAACAGAGATTTTATCATGGATTTTCTGTCACTTTTGAAACATTAGTGGCAGCATCAAACAGATTGCAACACAGAATTCACTGATTCTAAAAAATATCATCTTTTACACTTTTGCAAAAACCAGTCAAAAAACTTCAGCAGAACTGAGCTTGGCCATGGCTTTGCTTCACTCAAGGCAGCAGATATCACAATCATTCTCTGTCATATTGCAAACATGAGAAGCAATAAAAAACACATTGCAACAAAAAAACTGCATTCATCTTGCTATTTGCCTTTTCATTCTTCTGTCCAAACATCCAACAAAACTTAGTTTTTGCTTAACACCATATCTCCCCTCACTTTCTGTCAAGAAGCAGCCTCCAACAGACTAAATACACTCATTCTCAAAAATTCTCAAAGACTTCCTCTCCAACTTTTGGCTTTAAACCTTGATTTCTCTTGTAAGCATTCTACTCCAATCACTAATTCAAGTGCTGATGAAGACCTGTTGAAGCCTTTTTCGAGCAAAATAAGTAGGATTTGCAACTGTCATGAACTTGAAGATTCATGAGACAGTCGGAGCATTCATGGAAAGGGAGCATAACTGAGCTATAATTTCCACTTCATTCATCCATTGAAGCTTAAATACACTTCTGTTTTCATCTGTGGAGTGTGGAAATCGCGGGTTCCATGACTGTTGTTCTTTAAAGGTTAGGTTTCGACCATGTCCATTCATGTAATTAATAAATGCTTTGTGTAGATCTCTGCATGACATGAACCATGAGCTTCGAACTGTGGCGTTTCGTGCCAAATTGTTTTAGTTATAGGTTTTTAAAGTTTGGTTGTTGTTTTGTTTTTCTGTCGATTCGCCCATGCCTTGCGTTTGCTTAATAAATTGTTGTTGGATTATGAAAGTAAGTTGGAGGACGCACGCATTGATTGTTTCTATTTTTGAATTTGGAGAGGAAAGTTTTTGACCTGGGTTTCGCATGAACATGCTGAAGCGCTGCCCAGATTTTTTCTGTTTTTAGGTGTACTGTAGCTTAATTAGGGTTTTTGTTTAATGTGCATGAGGAAGACGAGATTTGATTGGTTGTTGAAAGTGGGCCACGCAGCGTGATTGGTCCTTATCACCTGCTGACCGAGCGTTGACCTTCCCCCACTTAAATGAAACGCTGAGTTTCAACACTCAGCAGGGGGCGTTTTGGTCTTTTGGCATTTTATTACAAGTTTATTCCAATTAAAATCAATCCATCTAAATGTTTATTTCATTTGTTCACTCAAATTTACAAAAATCACAACTTGCTCGTTTCAAATCCAAATCCAGTGGGGTTTTTTGCATCTTGATCATGAAAATGTCTAGTTTTTTATCATTATTTTTACAGATTTTTTTGATCATTGGTTTTTAAATGGCTCTAGGGTTTGTGTTATGTGACCAAAAATTGATACATATTGCCAATCCTTTTGTGAAATACTCATGTTGCATCCATTGATTCTGAAATTTTTTGTGGAGAAACTAGACTCATTCACCTTTGTTTTGGTATAAAGTTTGTGCATTTATCATATGTGGTTTGCTGGATATGATTTTCTGAAGTTAGAGGTTACATTTGGTGTCACACCATGAATGTGCATTTTCCCAATTTTTGTTAACTTTCTTCCTCCCATCCAATTGACCCCAAATTTTGCATGATCCCTCCCTTACATGTCTAGTTTGTGTATGAATTTTCTGGGATTTAATGATGCTGTTTTCCATTTGATTGTGATTTTTCTTCCCTGCCTAGTCAATGGTTGACTTTTTGTGCTACATGTTGCCAAATCATTTGGGAAATCCTCATACCATATTGTATGATCATGAAATTTCATATGTGATAACTAGACATCTTGAGCTTTGCATTGGTGTTAATCTCATTCATTTCTCATTTGTTTTCAATTTGATACGATTTTTTGAAGTTGACCTATGTTTATTGACTTTCATTGTGCTTATTTGAACTTGTGTTGACTTCTTGATTTTAATTGACTGCCTTCCTCTCACCCAAATGCCATGAAATTTTACATGTATACCATGCTAGATGTTAGGATTGAGGGTGATTTATTTGATGATTTTTGAAAATGCTTGGGTTGACTTTTGATGCAAGTCATCCTGTTGACTTTTGGTGTGTTTTCCTTTGCTTTACTTTGACTTCAAATGTTCATGAAATGATCATAATGCATGATTTGAATGTGGGCCCAATTGTGATAGCTTCTTAAATGTTTGACCTTGACTTTGGTTGACTTTTCTCTGCTGTTTTGACTTTTTCTTTCATCCTTGACCCTAGGCTAGTCCTAGTGGTCTTTTGAGCTTACAATTGAGTTCTTGTTTCAGGTTAAGCGCCAATGCCTCAAAGATCATTCAAACTTGTTTGAACTTGATTGTTTACTACATGCTAACCTTTGTTTTGTAGGTTTGACTCATTGTGTTTGAGTCCTGTGCCTTGCACAGTTGACCATCTGTTTTGTCTGTGAATCCCATTCCTTTTGCTTTTAACTGTTGAATTGCATACTGATTGGTTTGACTTTTTCAGGTACTTTAGTTGCCTAAGTTCTCTGAACTTGATTTGCTTTGCATTTTAGCAACTTGCTTGAGGTATAATCTCTTTTACTTCATGTAGTCTGGAGACCTGGCCTGTTACTTGGCCAGGCAACTGTCTGAAGTCCTCCTTAAGAGGCAATGTTTGTGACTGTTTACTTTTGTCCTTGCATAGAGTCAAAGACCTCCTAAGTGAAGAGGCAATTGGTGGAAGGTAGGGATATGCAATCTATCCCCCACTATTCAGTGTGTCATCTGCTTTGCTCACACCACTGTGTTGATGCATTGCAGATACGAACCCAAGATCTTGTACAACTGTACAGTTGAGTCAGTTTTAAATGTGTAGAAGGGTTCCCACTTTCTGAACCCACACATTCTTGTCTTGAGCTCTCCCAGGCCAGGGATAAGAGCTGTGAGGTCTCATCCTCACTTCATCCTTTCATCTGCTTCACCTTAGCCCTTCAATGGCAAGGTTAAGAGCAACACTCACCCCATTCCAGAGGTTTGTTTGTTGAGGTTGATATGACCCCTTGACTAAAACCTAACCCTTGTTTGAGCCACTTGTTTGTGTATAGCGTGTGCTATCTGTGCTTGTAGGATTGTTTGACTTGCTTCCTGTGCAAGTTAGGATTAGTTTAGACTTGCTTCCTGTGCAAGTAGGTTTTGCTTGGCTTGCTTCTTGTGCAAGTTAAGTGTGTGTGTGGCTTGCTTCCTGTGTGAGCCATGCTTAGGATAGGTTGGCCCTTGTGCCATTTAGCTAGAAACCATAACTTAGGTTTGATTTTGCATGACAACATCTAGGCTCGAGTCGTAGTCTCCCTAGAGTTGTGTCTCCCTCTGTTATCTGGTTAGGCTAGATCCTTGTCCCTGCGTAGGGGAACTACATCGCCCTGATCTTCATACCAGATGAAGTATGTAGGCAGGAGATCGAGCTGATCTCTCCGGGCGCCTTTTTCTTTTTTTTGTGTGTGTTTGGCGACTATTAGGCTCGAGCTCTAGTCTCCCTATTAGTTTGTCCTTTCAACCTTTGTGTTCCTTCTGACGTCTCAGCGTCTCTTTTTGTTTGCGTGGCAACTATTAGGCTCGAGCTCTAGTCTCCCTTTTAGTTTGTTTGTTCGCCCTTTTTCTTTTTGTGTGTGTTGTCTGACCTTTGCTAGGCTCGAGTCCCTGACTCCTTAGCATTTGCTGTCTGTCTGTTTGTTTGTGTTTGACAGTTGTAGGCTGAGTCCCAGACTCCCTATCTATCTGTTGCGTTGTTTAGGTTCGGATGTCAATGTAAGTCCAGTGATTGGCATTTGGGCTCCACGTTTGCCTCTTTGCGTGTGTTTAGGTTCGAATGCTGACATAAGTCCAGTGATTGGCAGTCGGGCTCCACGTTTGCCTTTGCCTGTGTTTGTTTGTGTGCGTGTCAGCCGAGCTACGGATGCTCTGATTCTTCTCTCGTCCGAGAAGATACGTATGCATAGGATGCGATATCCTAGCGAGCATGTGTCGTTTCCCCGGTCCGAACTACTTCGACTCTGATGTCTATGCCTGATAGACTAAGTAGGCCCAGGATGCGACATCCTGCCGAGTTCAGTTTCAGTCAGTCTCTTTCGTTTCTTTCAGCCAGTGTGTGTGAGTTTGAGCAGTATTTAGCAACCAATTTTCCTTCCTTTTGTGCGTGGATCCCGTAGAGTACTACGGATGCGTAGGGGTGCTAATACCTTCCCTCCGCATAACCGACTCCCGAACCCATTCTCTTTGGTCGCGAGACCATGTTCTTTCCTAGGTTTACTCTGAGCGTTTCCTTTCCCTCTTCTGGGATAAATAACGCACGGTGGCGGCTCTGTTGTTTCTTTCTTTTCCCGCCGGTTTTTCGCGCGATGCGACAGCTGGCGACTCTGCTGGGGATATAGAGAAGTTGACCTATGCTGGTCCATCTTCCCTGAGCGAGTCTCTCCTAGCGCTCTCTAGGTTAGGGTTTGGTTGCTTTGTGCTGTGTTTATTTATTGCATTCATTATTTACTGTTTGCATTCATTGTCTGTTGTTTGCATTTATGTTTGTAATTATGTTTGCATTCATATTCATCTGTTCACCTGGCTGGTTGTCTGTTTCTCTCTGTTGGGGTGGGAGTTCTATGAGGTAAAAGGCCCAATACCCAGGCTATGAGTGAAATCTAGGAAACCTAGGAATAGAGTGATTCATGGGAAGCGGGTGGTGTACGCCACTTAGCGGAACATTGATATCACGAGCAGTTCAGACTCTGATGGGGTATTATCGGTGCATACATCGGGTGTGCACAGGATGATATTCTTGAAAGGGTTGTTTATCCTGCGTTTCTCTTGACCTTACCCTGGCCTAGACTACACCCGTGAGTGGGGAAGGGTTCATCATTACAGGTACTGTTGGTGACTTATGGTTCTGTTGGTAACTTTGGGTTCAGACAACAGTATATTCAGTTGACCTTGGGTTTTCAAGTTGGATTTGGGTTCTGAGTTTAGACCGAAGCTTCGACTTTGTGATCAGAGATGCACCGCCAGTCAGTTGTGTCTGCATCATGTGCATCATAGCATATTTATTTTCAAAAAGAAACGCAAAAAAAAAATGAAAAAAAGAAAAAAAAAAGAAAAAAAAAGAAAAAATTAATCCCTGCATGCATATCATTTCTCAGGTACATTCCAGAGCTTGTTCACTGATAGAGATGGCAACAGTCCCAGAGTTGAAGCGGAAGACTTGTATCTACGTTTTTCACCGGGAGCCTTTAACGCCTCTGATTGAGTTGGGCAGTCTTGTGACCAGTGATCGTCTAGGGGGGTTCGTGAACCAGTATGGGGATATCCTGACAGTGTTGAAGACAGTAGTTGACCCGGTGCCGTTGCAGACACTTCTTCAGTTCTATGACCCGGAGCTTAGATGTTTCACGTTCCAAGATTACCAGTTAGCACCTACTCTCGAGGAGTATTCTATATTGTTGAGCATCCCGATTCAGCATCAGGTTCCTTTCTTGGACGTACCAAAGGAGGTTGACTTTAAGGTTGTTGCCAGAGCTCTCCGGTTGAGTGTTAAGGAAGTTTGTGATAATTGGAAGCCCAGTGGGGGAGTTGTGGGTCTGCCGTTGAAGTTTCTTCTGAGAATAGCCAGAGATGAAGCAGAGAAGGGAAATTGGGAAGCTTTTCACACGCAGCTTGCCGCCTTGATATATGGAATCATCCTATTTCCCAGTATGCCAAATTTTGTTGACCATGCTGCCATCAGCATTTTCATCAGAGGAAATCCAGTCCCCACCTTGTTAGCTGATACTTACTATGCCATCCACAGTAGGCATGGTAAGGGTGGAGCCATCAGGTGCTGTCTGCCTCTCCTATTCAAATGGTTCATGTCTCTTCTGCCAGCCAGTGGACCGTTTGTGGATACCCAGAGCACTCTCAAGTGGACTCAGAGGGTCATGTCGCTCACCTCTTATGACATCAGATGGCAATCTTACCGGATGAATGTGAAGAATGTTATTATGAGCTGTGGAGAATTCCGGAATGTGCCACTCGTGGGGACCAAGGGTTGTATAAATTATAATCCAGTTCTTTCTCTTCGCCAGTTAGGTTTTGTTATGAGTGGAAGACCACGTGAAGCTGAGATAGCTGAGAGTGTGTACTTTGAGAAGAAGGATGACCCTGTTAGGTTGGAGCAGATTGGGAGAGCTTGGAAGTCCATTGGCGTCAGAGATGGATCCGTCTTGGGGAAGAAGTTTGCCATTGCTATGCCCGATTACACTGATTGGGTCAAGAAGAGAGTAGAAATTTTGTTATTACCCTACGATAGGATGGAACCGTTGCAAGAGCAACCACCCTTGATTCTTGCTGATAGTGTGCCTGCTGAGCACTATAAGCAAGCTCTGATGGAGAGTCGTCGGTTGAGGGAGAAGGAGCAAGACACCCATATGGAGTTGTACAAAGCTAAAGCTGATAGGTTGCACTTGGCCCATCAACTAAGGGAAGTGCAAGGAGAAGATGCTAGCAGAGCAAGGAGCAAGAAGAGATCATATGAGGAGATAGAGTCTATGTTGGATGAGGAGCATAGGGAGCGCTTGAGACTGCAGAGAGCAGAAGCCAACTATCAGAAGAAGATCAGAGACTTGGAGAAGCAACTCAGAGATAAAGACATCCAGTTGAAGAAGGAAGTAGACTTGAGACAGGCATCAGAGAACCACCTTGGAAGAGAAGTCTTGGAGCTGAGAAGACAATTGAAGGAGGAGATTACCCCTCTACCAGAATGCTCAGAATGCTCACTGTTGATAGACCAGTGCCATTACCTGAAGACCCTCATTCCGGAAGACCGTCTGTCTTAGTTTGTATCTCTGATTGTATTTTGTTGAGAATCACCTCCAGGCTTGTTGGATGGGATTCATTTGCGTGTAAGCCATCTCTTGGATCTTTTGTTAAGAATCACCTCCAGGTTTGTTGGATGGGATTCTTTTTCTTTGTACGTTGTTTATTCAGATATTCTGTTGACATTGGTTGTATGCCTTTTTACCCTTATGTATATACAAGGATGTCAGCATTTCCTTGTATCTGTTTGTTCTCTTGTTGCTGCAGGTCGCCATCTTTTCAGGATGGGTCAGGCTCTTTGAATGCCTGAGAAATGAGCATATCATGTGCATCATACGCATAATTAGCATCATACTCATATCATTTTGCATAACAGGTGTCCTTGATCGTGACTTCTCACTCTTGGTTCCTGTTCAGGCAGGATAGCTGATCAACGTCCGCACCGCTACTCAACAAGACTGAATCAACAGAGAAGTATGGATCAATTTCAAGCTGAGTTGGCTGAGATGAAGGCTAGCATGGCCCAGTTTATGAATATGATGCAAGGGGTTGCGCAAGGTCAAGAAGAACTTCGAGCTATGGTTCAGAGACAAGAGGCTGCAAATCCACCGGTCAACCATGCTCCGCCAGAGGGAGGCCCGGTCAATGATAACAATGTTGCTGCTGCTGTACCCGTCAACAACTATGCTGTAGGTGATGAGTTGGGGGGTATTCGAATCAACGGTCAACCTATTGTTCCAGATGCCGCTAATGCCAGAGTAGTCCGTGCTCCGGCCCGTAATCCTGTTCCGATTGTTGACAGACAAGAGGATATGTTCTCTCTGCTCAGCGAAGACGAAGACGTTCTGGGAAGGGTCAATGAGAGAGACCGCAAAGTCGAAGCTCTTGCTGAGAAGATCCGTGCTATGGAAAGTCAGAATTCTCTCGGTTTTGATGTTACTAATATGGGATTGGTTGAAGGTTTGAGAATCCCTCACAAGTTCAAAGCACCGTCCTTTGACAAATATAACGGTACTTCTTGCCCTCGCACCCATGTGCAGGCTTATTATCGAAAGATCTCTGCGTATACCGATGATGAAAAGATGTGGATGTATTTTTTCCAAGATAGTCTATCTGGGGCTTCTTTGGACTGGTACATGGAATTGAAGAGAGATTCTATCCGCTGTTGGAGGGATCTGGGTGAGGCCTTTTTGAGGCAATACAAACACAACATGGACATGGCACCGAGCCGGACTCAGCTGCAGAGTCTATGTCAGAAATCCAATGAAAGCTTCAAGGAGTATGCCCAGAGGTGGCGTGAATTGGCTGCTAGAGTTCAACCCCCTATGCTGGAGAGGGAGTTGACAGATATGTTTATCGGTACTCTTCAAGGTGTGTTTATGGACCGGATGGGGAGCTGCCCATTCGGTAGTTTTTCTGATGTTGTCATTTGTGGAGAGAGGACTGAGAGTTTGATCAAAACTGGGAAGATTCAAGATGCTGGTTCCTCTTCTTCTAGGAAGCCGTTTGTTGGGGCACCTCGTCGAAGGGAGGGTGAAACTAATGCTGTTCAACACCGCAGAGATCAGAACAGAATTGAATACCGTCAAGCTGCTGCAGTAACCATTCCGACACCTCAACCTCGTCAACAACAACAAAGAGTTCAACAACCGCAACAACATCAACAACAACAGCAGCGTCCTTTCCAGCCTAGGCAGAAGTTACAGGCTGATAGAAAATTTGATCCTCTGCCTATGTCTTACGCAGAGCTACTACCCGAACTACTCAGGTTGGGGATGATTGAGTTGCGAAAATGGCTCCGCCTACAGTATTGCCTCCTGGATACGACGCCAACGCCCGTTGTGACTTTCACTCTGGGGCACCAGGCCACCATACTGAGAAGTGTCGAGCTCTCCAGCACAAGGTTCAAGATTTGATCGATGCCAAGGCAATCAACTTCGCTCCAGTGCCTAATGTCGTAAACAACCCTATGCCTCAGCATAGTGGGCATAGAGTGAACAACATTGAAGAGAAAGAAGCTGAAGATCTGGTTGTTAATGTTGATGATGTTCAGACTTCTCTGCTAGTTGTGAAGGGCCGTCTGCTGAATGGGGGTGTCTACCCGGGCTGTGATGAAGATTGTTTGGGCTGTGCAGAATCTGAGAATGGTTGTGACCAGTTAAGGGTCGGTATCCAGGGTATGATGGATGAGGGTTGTTTGCAATTCAGTAGGGCTGTAAAGGATCGTGGGACAGCGTCAACTATCACCATTTACTTTAAACCGTCTGAAGAACGTGGACAAAGGGTCGTCAGTGCACCTGCAGCAAATGGTACCCCAGTTACCATTCCCGTGCCTGTAACCATCAGTGTTCCAACTACTATCGTTGCGTCTGAAAGAAGGGCTGTTGAGAATAGTAGAGCTGTGCCGTGGAAGTATGATAACGCTCACTGCAATTACAGAAGGGCTGAAAGTCAGACAAGACCAGTGAGTCAAACTCCAGTGACAATTGGTTTACCGAATAGAGTTCCTGCAACTATTGGTCCGGCTGTGGATAATGTAGGGGGTCCAGGAGGTTTTACCAGAAGCGGTCGTCTGTTCGCACCGCAGCCTTTGAGGGACAATAATGCTGAAGCTCTCGCCAAAGCAAAGGGTAAGCAAGCTGTGGTTGAGGAAGAGCCTGTCCAGAAAGAAGCGCCCGAGGGGACATTCGAGAAGGACGTGGAGGAGTTTATGAAGATAATCAAGAAGAGTGACTACAAGATTGTAGATCAGTTGAATCAAACTCCGTCCAAGATTTCTATACTTTCACTATTGATGTGCTCTGAGGCACACCGTAATGCCTTGCTGAAGATGTTGAATCTGGCTTACGTGCCTCAGGAGATTTCTGTCAATCAACTGGAGGGCGTGATGGCCAATGTGAGCACCAGGCATGGTGTAGGATTCACCAACCTGGACTTACCGCCTGAAGGGAGAAACCATAACAAAGCCTTGCACATCACCATGGAGTGCAAGGGGGCAGTGTTGTCTCACGTATTGGTAGATACCGGGTCGTCGCTGAATGCGTTGCCTAAGCAGATTCTGAGGAAGATTGATGCGGAAGGGTCTGTGCTTACTCCCAGTGACCTGATCGTTCGTGCTTTCGACGGATCCAAACGTTCTGTGTGTGGGGAAGTTACCTTGCCTGTGAAGATAGGTCCTGAGGTTTTTGATATCATCTTCTATGTCATGGACATCCAGCCCGCCTATAGTTGTTTATTGGGGCGTCCATGGATTCATGCAGCAGGGGCAGTCTCGTCGACACTCCATCAAAAGCTCAAGTATGTCTGGAACGGTCAGATTGTGACTGTGTGCGGTGAAGAAGAGATTCTGGTGAGTCATCTATCCTCGTTCAAATATGTTGAGGTGGATGGCGAGATCCACGAAACCTTATGCCAGGCGTTTGAGACTGTGGCTCTTGAGAAAGTGGCGTACGCTGAGCAGAGAAAGCCAGGTGTTTCAATTACTTCTTACAAGCAGGCTAAGGAGGTTGTTGATTCTGGCAAAGCTGAAGGCTGGGGCAAGATGGTGGATTTGCCGGTTAAAGAAGACAAATTTGGCGTTGGTTATGAGCCTCTCCGAGCAGAGCAGAATGGTCAAGCGGGTCCGAGTACCTTTACCAGCGCCGGGCTGATGAATCATGGTAACGTTTCTGCAACTGGTAGTGAAGACTGTGACAGTGATTGTGATTTGGACAACTGGGTTCGCCCGTGTGCACCAGGGGGGTCTATCAACAATTGGACGACTGAAGAAGTGGTTCAAGTTACTCTTCTGACAGAGTAATTTTCTGTTGTTTTGTCATTTTGCATGAAAATCCTACGTTCTGCCCAAGGCGTAGTGATTCATTTTTGTAGGGCCTCATCATGTTTTAATGATTATCATTAATGAAGGACATTTTTTGTAATCAAACTTTGTGATCCCTGTCTTTCTATTTTTTGTTTTCACCGTTTTTTCAAAACAATAAAAATGACAATGTTTTTTGTTTTTTGTGACTTTATTGAACTCTTTTTCTAAAACAAAGCATCAAACATGCAGAAGCGATCTTATGGCATTCACTATGAACAGTTCTGTTATGGCTCAGTATGATTTCGACAATCCCATCTACCAAGCTGAAGAGGAGAGTGAGGAAGACTGTGAACTCCCTGCAGAATTGGCCAGATTACTGAAGCAGGAGGAAAGGGTCATCCAACCTCATCAGGAGGAGTTGGAAACTGTTAATCTGGGTACTGAGGACGACAAAAGAGAAATCAAGATTGGGGCTGCTTTAGAGGACTCTGTCAAGAGGAGGCTGATTGAGATGCTGAGAGAATATGTGGAAGTGTTCGCCTGGTCGTATCAAGATATGCCTGGTTTAGATACGGACATTGTGATGCATCGATTACCTCTTAGGGAAGGATGTCCTTCGGTCAAGCAGAAGCTTCGTAGAACGAGTCCTGACATGGCAACTAAGATCAAGGAAGAGGTTCAGAAGCAGTGGGATGCAGGTTTTCTGGCTGTTACCAGTTATCCACCGTGGGTGGCCAACATCGTTCCTGTGCCGAAGAAGGATGGTAAAGTCAGAATGTGTGTCGAGCGAGTCCGAAAGATGATTTCCCATTACCTCACATTGATGTATTGGTTGATAATACGGCTCAATCCTCGGTATTCTCTTTCATGGATGGTTTCTCTGGATATAATCAGATCAAGATGGCGCCAGAGGATATGGAAAAGACGACGTTCATTACACCTTGGGGCACGTTCTGCTATAAGGTGATGCCATTTGGGCTGAAGAATGCTGGTGCTACCTATCAGAGGGCAATGACGACTCTCTTTCATGACATGATGCACAAAGAAATTGAAGTGTACGTGGACGATATGATTGCGAAGTCGCAGACAGAAGAGGAGCACCTGGTTAATTTGCAGAAGCTGTTTGACCGGTTGAGAAAGTTCAAGCTGAGGTTGAATCCGAACAAGTGTACGTTTGGGGTGAGATCAGGGAAGCTCTTAGGTTTCATTGTCAGTGAGAAAGGGATTGAGGTTGATCCAGCTAAAGTCAAAGCTATTCAGGAGATGCCTGAACCGAAAACGGAGAAGCAAGTCCGTGGGTTTTTAGGGAGGTTGAACTACATTGCAAGGTTTATATCTCACCTAACGGCTACGTGTGAACCAATTTTCAAACTGCTTAGAAAGAATCAAGCGATCAAGTGGAATGATGATTGTCAGAAAGCTTTTGATAAGATAAAGGAGTATTTACAGAAACCTCCAATCCTGATAACTCCAGTTCCAGGGAGACCTCTGATAATGTACCTGTCAGTGACTGAGAACTCGATGGGGTGTGTATTGGGACAGCATGACGAGTCTGGTCGAAAAGAGCATGCCATATACTACCTTAGCAAAAAGTTTACCGACTGTGAAACAAGATATTCACTGCTCGAGAAAACTTGCTGTGCTTTGGCCTGGGCTGCTCGCCGACTAAGGCAGTATATGTTGAACCATACTACCTTATTGATTTCTAAGATGGATCCAGTAAAGTACATCTTTGAGAAACCAGCTCTCACCGGACGTGTTGCCCGTTGGCAGATGATTCTAACCGAATATGACATTCAGTACACGTCTCAGAAGGCCATCAAAGGTAGTATTCTGTCAGACTATCTCGCCGAACAACCGATTGAAGATTATCAGCCTATGATGTTTGAGTTCCCTGATGAAGACATCATGTATCTGAAGATGAAAGATTGCGAAGAGCCTCTTGTCGAGGAAGGACCGGACCCGGATGACAAATGGACACTGATGTTTGATGGGGCCGTGAATATGAATGGTAACGGTGTTGGGGCAGTGTTGATCAATCCTAAAGGTGCTCATATACCTTTTTCTGCCAGATTGACGTTTGACGTCACCAACAATGAAGCTGAGTATGAGGCTTGTATCATGGGGATAGAAGAAGCCATTGATCTGAGGATCAAAACACTCGACATATTTGGAGATTCAGCTCTAGTGGTCAATCAAGTCAACGGAGATTGGAATACGAATCAGCCGCATTTGATTCCGTATAGAGATTACACCAGAAGAATACTGACGTTCTTCAAGAAAGTGAAGTTGTATCATGTCCCCCGGGATGAGAATCAGATGGCTGATGCCCTTGCTACTTTGTCATCTATGATCAAAGTTCATTGGTGGAATCATGTGCCACATGTTGCGGTGAATCGACTTGAAAGGCCTGCGTATGTGTTTGCAGCCGAGTCTGTTGTGATTGATGAGAAGCCGTGGTATTATGACATCAAGAATTTCCTCAAGACTCAGGAGTATCCTGAAGGTGCGTCGAAGAATGACAAGAAAACCCTGAGGAGGCTAGCTGGAAGCTTCTATCTGAATCAGGATGATGTGCTGTATAAAAGAAACTTTGACATGGTCTTGCTCAGATGCGTGGACAGACCCGAGGCAGACATGTTAATGCAAGAAGTTCATGAAGGTTCCTTCGGTACCCATGCCGGCGGGCATGCAATGGCTAAGAAATTGTTGAGAGCGGGTTATTACTGGATGACTATGGAATCCGATTGTTTCAAGTATGCTCGGAAGTGCCATAAGTGTCAAATCTATGCTGATAAGGTGCATGTACCACCAAGCCCTCTGAATATCATGAATTCGCCTTGGCCGTTTGCCATGTGGGGCATTGATATGATTGGGAAGATTGAGCCTACTGCTTCGAATGGACATCGCTTCATCTTGGTAGCGATTGACTACTTCACCAAGTGGGTAGAAGCAGCTTCCTATGCTAACGTTACCAAACAAGTGGTTACCCGGTTCATCAAGAAAGAAATCATATGTCGTTATGGAGTTCCTGAGAGAATCATCACTGACAATGGTTCGAATCTCAACAACAAGATGATGAAAGAGCTTTGTAAAGATTTCAAGATTGAACATCACAATTCTTCTCCCTACAGACCGAAGATGAATGGTGCTGTAGAAGCGGCGAACAAGAATATCAAGAAGATTGTGCAGAAGATGGTCGTTACGTACAAGGATTGGCATGAGATGCTGCCTTTCGCTTTGCATGGGTACCGTACCTCAGTACGTACGTCGACCGGGGCAACCCCCTACTCCCTTGTGTATGGTATGGAAGCTGTCCTACCTGTTGAAGTGGAAATTCCTTCTCTGAGAGTTTTATTGGATGTCAAGCTGGACGAAGCCGAGTGGATTCAAACAAGGTTTAACGAGTTGAGCCTTATCGAGGAGAGACGGCTAGCAGCTGTATGTCATGGACAATTGTATCAGAGAAGGATGAAGCGAGCCTTTGATCAGAAAGTGCGTCCTCGAAGCTATCAGATCGGTGATCTAGTTTTGAAGAGGATCCTCCCTCCCGGTACGGATAACAGGGGCAAATGGACTCCTAATTATGAAGGTCCGTATGTTGTGAAGAAGGTCTTCTCCGGTGGAGCCTTGATGCTTACAACTATGGATGGTGAAGATTTTCCGTCTCCTGTCAACTCAGATGTAGTCAAAAAATACTTCGCATAAATTGACCCGCCGGACAAAAAGAAAAAAAGAGTCCAGGCAAAAAAGGGGCATCCCGGCGAACCAAAAAAACAGAAAGAAAAAGGTTCGGGCAAAAGTTAGGGATAAAAATGTAAAAATGTGTACACCCGGTAAGTCGAAAACCCGCAAGGGCGGCTTAGGCAAAAATGGGTATCCCGGTGGATTGAAAACCCGAAAGGGCGATCCAGGCAAAAGTTAGGGATTAAAGCGAGGACTACAGTCTGAGTCGTCTGTACTTCATCAAGCTTTGTCGTCTGCCATCTCGAAAGATGTGATCCGTCCAGTCATTCTTCTCAGAAAGCAAGGAGTTGGGAGGAAAACTGATGATCTGTGAATTATAACAGAATTGGGAAATAGTGGATGCCGTGTTCACATTGCCATTAGGATAGATTTTTCCTTTTGTGCGCAATTACCTCTTTCTAGGAATTGCTTCCCAATGTATTTGCCTCTTCAGGCACATTTTCAATCAATAAAAGTCGTTATTCAGATAAATAGCTCTTTTGTTTTTACTTTTACTGTTTTGTTTGCAAAAATGTCCGAATTCTTGATAAGCATTGCATATAAAAAACATGAAGGCTACACAACAATGTGCAGAATGATAAAACATTTGAAAATCATTTTGAATGTTGAGGACACTTGAGCGTATCTTGTCCATGTACCCCCCTGGGGGCATTTTTGTTGTGCTGTTTGTTTCAGATCGGCATCTGTGAGGACGTTTCCTCAACAGATATTTTCCCCAAGCAAGTTTGGAAGCTACCAGAGCTATGTTCCCCTGCAGAGACATCCGTGGATAGTGCCTTCTATTCCCCAACAGATCTAAGGATTGCCTATCCCCAGCCGGCCTGTATTTGCCATTTCCTCCCCGAGTGAGGCAGGTTCATTGAATTTTATCTCCAGCATTCATTCTACCCGTGGACTGAAGGATATCCCCAGCGGAGTTTACCTTTCCCCAGCAGCAAGTGCTATTCTTCAACATGAGTGTGAAGTCGTTTCGCCATTCCTCAAGCAGAGTTCCCCGCAGATTATTTCCCCAAGAGGAGTCTCCCCACAGAGTCAGAGTATCTGATCATTTTGGCTCCCTAGCCAGGGTTCATTTGCATTTTGCATGTAGTAATCATTGCATCCTCAAACCGCGTAGCATTCCCATTCAATATGGAGCATTACGCCATAGAAAAATTCAAACATATGCATTCATGTGTTCGAAACCACATCAGACCGTATCCCCGGCAGAGGCGGATCATTTCATTCAACACCAGCACAGCAAGACTGCTACAGTTGCTCTTGACAGCATTTAGAATTGTTTATTCCCCACAGAGGTTTATTTCCTCACCCGATGGTGACAGAGGTTTATTTCCTCACCCGATGGTGACAGAAAGTCTATTTCTCCTCAATGAGACCCCCAGCAAGTGATCAGCCTTGCCTTGGCATATCTAAAAAGTTGTTCTTGTGATACCGGTAAGTGTCATGCTAGCACCCACGTGTGTTTCTTTGTTTGGTGTCGGTAAACACCATTGTTTCGGTGTCTGTAAACATCGGATATTTTATCCAGTCATCAGTAAATGTCTGGTCATCATTTTTGGTGTCGGTAAACACCATTGTTTCGGTGTCTGTAAACATCGAGTATTCTCTCCAGTCATCAGTAAATGTCTGGCCATCTTTTTTGGTGTCTGTAAACACCATTGCTTCGGTGTCTGTAAACATCGAGTCTCACCCCAGTCATCGGTAAATGTCTGGTCATTTTTGATGTCGGTAAACATCATCTTTCGATGTCGGTAAACATCAAGTCTCCACCCAGTCATCGGTAAATGTCTGGTCGTTTTTTTTTTATGTCGGTAAACATCATCTTTCGATGTCGGTAAACATCGAGTCTTTTCTGCAGTCATCGGTAAAGGTCTGATAATCCCCAGCTAGAAATCCCCAGTAGAGTCATCTGTAAATGTCCTATCTGGTTTCCAGTTGCAAATATTTGTATCTCCCCAATTAATTTCTCATTCCCGGTCATCGGTAAATGTCTGGTCATTCTTTTTGATGTCGGTAAACATCATCTTTCGATGTCGGTAAACATCGTTTCTCATCCCAGTCATCGGTAAATGTCTGGTCATTCTTTTTGATGTCGGTAAACATCATCTTTCGATGTCGGTAAACATCGTGTCTCATCCCAGTCATCGGTAAATGTCTGGTCATTCTTTGTTTTATTGTTAATAAAATCAAAATCCCCAGAAGTCGTCGGTAAACGTCTTGTCTGGTATCATCACAAAGAGTTTGTTTCTCCCCAAGTGGAGACGCCATCGGTAAATGGCCCCGTTTTCTTCGATATCGGTAAATATCGAGCTCCCAGTTGCAGCAGCCATCGGTAAATGGTCTTGCTAAGTTTGACATCGGTAAATGTCAAATTTCTTTGAAGCCACCATCGGTAAATGGTCTGGCTTCATTTCAACATCAATCTGTTTCCCAGCAGCCATCGGTAAATGGTCGTGCTGAAGTTGATATCAGTAAATATCAAGGTCCCAGTTTTAACCATCGGTAAATGGTTTTGTTTTTCAGAAGTTGTTTCCCCAGCCGCCACCGGTAAATGGTCGTGCTGAAGTTGATATCGGTAAATATCAAGTTTCCAGTTTCTAACCATCGGTAAATGGTTTTGCCTTTCTGAAGTTGTCAATTGCAGTCGTCATCGTTAAATGACGTGGTCCTTTTTGTACCATATCCAGTCTGTGCAAATTCTACGGTTCTTTGGTATTCAATCCCTGTTTACCCTGAAAGTCTGACAGCCGTTGCTCTCATCCATTCGGGTTCCCAGCTGATTGAATAGGGGCAGCCGTAGCACCTCAAATTTGCACCTATCATTGCACATACATTTTCATACTAGGTCATAGCATATCATGATCCATTGCATGGCATTTGCATTGTCCCCAGTTGCCTCAAGAGCATTCAAGCAAGAATTAGGTCAAACTAATCTCCTGATCAGTCAACCAAGCAAGCAAAGGAATTTCTCATTGAATCAAGGCCTTGGGGTTTGTCCAACAAGTTCACATGGCTTGGAGGTCTATTTGAAGTATTTTGGTCAAGGGTTAAGGGCTCAGAGGTCAGCAGTTCATGCCCAGACAGTCAAAAACCCTAAAAAAGTCAACTGTCAGTCAAAGCAGTGGATGGTGGTCATTCTTGTGGAATTTGGGCACCATGATCAATAATCCAGAGTTCATACAACTTGGGACATCATTTGAAGTCAAGTCCTCAAGGAATTAGAGTTTGGAAGTCATCAGCCAATGCATAATCAGACAGAAACCCTAAAAGTCAACTGTTGGTCAACTGTCCATTTAATCAGTGATTTGATGATTAGAATTGGTTTGTGAGAGTTCATTCATGTCCAAATAGTCATCATATATCATGCCAAACACCATCATGGAAGAATTTGAAGCCAGATCAGAAATTTCCCAAAAACAGAAACTGGGCCTGTAACTGAAACCTGCCATAAATGGAAAGTCTTGATCCTCAAACTTACATCATGATACAAGCCTCAAATGAATTTTTGCCCAACATGAAAGTTGAAGATCTTGTTCTCCCATTTCCAAAAAGTCCTAGAACTCTTAATTCCCATGTGTGGTTGGAAAGTTATGATCGAATCGATTTCAGAAAATCTTGAACTTCAAAGGGCCATATCTCTCAAACCGTTTGGCCAATTTTGGTGGGGTTTTTTCCTACAAGTCACATTTGATCCCCTCTTTCCAAAAATATAAATTTCATGAGCCAAAACTTCACCAATCAAAATGGCATATTTTGACCTTTTTCATTTAAATGCAAGTTTGACCAAGAGTTGACTTTTTGATTTAAACATTTTTTCAACATTTGGCCAATTGGAACAGCTCATAAATGTCATTTAGAATGTGTTTGCAAAGTCAAATTATGCAGTACATGTATCCATGCTTAGCTTGCTTGAAATTTGGAACAAAAGGACACTTTCATCATGCTAAACCATGCTACTCCATACCATGCCTTGTACCTCAAAAGAACAGCAGCATTATGCATCATTTTGCTGTCAATTGGAGCCTCATTTTGCAGCCTAAAACCAACAGAAAAGCCATTCCTTGCTTGCTTGAATTTTGGAAGAAAAGTACATGTTTTCACTAAATCCACCCATACTTCCATAAACCATCCTTTGTACCACATCACATAACAGAGATTTTATCATGGATTTTCTGTCACTTTTGAAACATTAGTGGCAGCATCAAACAGATTGCAACACATAATTCACTGATTCTAAAAAATATCATCTTTTACACTTTTGCAAAAACCAGTCAAAAAACTTCAGCAGAACTGAGCTTGGCCATGGCTTTGCTTCACTCAAGGCAGCAGATATCACAATCATTCTCTGTCATATTGCAAACATGAGAAGCAATAAAAAACACATTGCAACAAAAAAACTGCATTCATCTTGCTATTTGCCTTTTCATTCTTCTGTCCAAACATCCAACAAAACTTGGTTTTTGCTTAACACCATATCTCCCCTCACTTTCTGTCAAGAAGCAGCCTCCAACAGACTAAATACACTCATTCTCAAAAATTCTCAAAGACTTCCTCTCCAACTTTTGGCTTTAAACCTTGATTTCTCTTGTAAGCATTCTACTCCAATCACTAATTCAAGTGCTGATGAAGACCTGTTGAAGCCTTTTTCGAGCAAAATAAGTAGGATTTGCAACTGTCATGAACTTGAAGATTCATGAGACAGTCGGAGCATTCATGGAAAGGGAGCATAACTGAGCTATAATTTCCACTTCATTCATCCATTGAAGCTTAAATACACTTCTGTTTTCATCTGTGGAGTGTGGAAATCGCGGGTTCCATGACTGTTGTTCTTTAAAGGTTAGGTTTCGACCATGTCCATTCATGTAATTAATAAATGCTTTGTGTAGATCTCTGCATGACATGAACCATGAGCTTCGAACTGTGGCGTTTCGTGCCAAATTGTTTTAGTTATAGGTTTTTAAAGTTTGGTTGTTGTTTTGTTTTTCTGTCGATTCGCCCATGCCTTGCGTTTGCTTAATAAATTGTTGTTGGATTATGAAAGTAAGTTGGAGGACGCACGCATTGATTGTTTCTATTTTTGAATTTGGAGAGGAAAGTTTTTGACCTGGGTTTCGCATGAACATGCTGAAGCGCTGCCCAGATTTTTTCTGTTTTTAGGTGTACTGTAGCTTAATTAGGGTTTTTGTTTAATGTGCATGAGGAAGACGAGATTTGATTGGTTGTTGAAAGTGGGCCACGCAGCGTGATTGGTCCTTATCACCTGCTGACCGAGCGTTGACCTTCCCCCACTTAAATGAAACGCTGAGTTTCAACACTCAGCAGGGGGCGTTTTGGTCTTTTGGCATTTTATTACAAGTTTATTCCAATTAAAATCAATCCATCTAAATGTTTATTTCATTTGTTCACTCAAATTTACAAAAATCACAACTTGCTCGTTTCAAATCCAAATCCAGTGGGGTTTTTTGCATCTTGATCATGAAAATGTCTAGTTTTTTATCATTATTTTTACAGATTTTTTTGATCATTGGTTTTTAAATGGCTCTAGGGTTTGTGTTATGTGACCAAAAATTGATACATATTGCCAATCCTTTTGTGAAATACTCATGTTGCATCCATTGATTCTGAAATTTTTTGTGGAGAAACTAGACTCATTCACCTTTGTTTTGGTATAAAGTTTGTGCATTTATCATATGTGGTTTGCTGGATATGATTTTCTGAAGTTAGAGGTTACATTTGGTGTCACACCATGAATGTGCATTTTCCCAATTTTTGTTAACTTTCTTCCTCCCATCCAATTGACCCCAAATTTTGCATGATCCCTCCCTTACATGTCTAGTTTGTGTATGAATTTTCTGGGATTTAATGATGCTGTTTTCCATTTGATTGTGATTTTTCTTCCCTGCCTAGTCAATGGTTGACTTTTTGTGCTACATGTTGCCAAATCATTTGGGAAATCCTCATACCATATTGTATGATCATGAAATTTCATATGTGATAACTAGACATCTTGAGCTTTGCATTGGTGTTAATCTCATTCATTTCTCATTTGTTTTCAATTTGATACGATTTTTTGAAGTTGACCTATGTTTATTGACTTTCATTGTGCTTATTTGAACTTGTGTTGACTTCTTGATTTTAATTGACTGCCTTCCTCTCACCCAAATGCCATGAAATTTTACATGTATACCATGCTAGATGTTAGGATTGAGGGTGATTTATTTGATGATTTTTGAAAATGCTTGGGTTGACTTTTGATGCAAGTCATCCTGTTGACTTTTGGTGTGTTTTCCTTTGCTTTACTTTGACTTCAAATGTTCATGAAATGATCATAATGCATGATTTGAATGTGGGCCCAATTGTGATAGCTTCTTAAATGTTTGACCTTGACTTTGGTTGACTTTTCTCTGCTGTTTTGACTTTTTCTTTCATCCTTGACCCTAGGCTAGTCCTAGTGGTCTTTTGAGCTTACAATTGAGTTCTTGTTTCAGGTTAAGCGCCAATGCCTCAAAGATCATTCAAACTTGTTTGAACTTGATTGTTTACTACATGCTAACCTTTGTTTTGTAGGTTTGACTCATTGTGTTTGAGTCCTGTGCCTTGCACAGTTGACCATCTGTTTTGTCTGTGAATCCCATTCCTTTTGCTTTTAACTGTTGAATTGCATACTGATTGGTTTGACTTTTTCAGGTACTTTAGTTGCCTAAGTTCTCTGAACTTGATTTGCTTTGCTTTTTAGCAACTTGCTTGAGGTATAATCTCTTTTACTTCATGTAGTCTGGAGACCTGGCCTGTTACTTGGCCAGGCAACTGTCTGAAGTCCTCCTTAAGAGGCAATGTTTGTGACTGTTTACTTTTGTCCTTGCATAGAGTCAAAGACCTCCTAAGTGAAGAGGCAATTGGTGGAAGGTAGGGATATGCAATCTATCCCCCACTATTCAGTGTGTCATCTGCTTTGCTCACACCACTGTGTTGATGCATTGCAGATACGAACCCAAGATCTTGTACAACTGTACAGTTGAGTCAGTTTTAAATGTGTAGAAGGGTTCCCACTTTCTGAACCCACACATTCTTGTCTTGAGCTCTCCCAGGCCAGGGATAAGAGCTGTGAGGTCTCATCCTCACTTCATCCTTTCATCTGCTTCACCTTAGCCCTTCAATGGCAAGGTTAAGAGCAACACTCACCCCATTCCAGAGGTTTGTTTGTTGAGGTTGATATGACCCCTTGACTAAAACCTAACCCTTGTTTGAGCCACTTGTTTGTGTATAGCGTGTGCTATCTGTGCTTGTAGGATTGTTTGACTTGCTTCCTGTGCAAGTTAGGATTAGTTTAGACTTGCTTCCTGTGCAAGTAGGTTTTGCTTGGCTTGCTTCTTGTGCAAGTTAAGTGTGTGTGTGGCTTGCTTCCTGTGTGAGCCATGCTTAGGATAGGTTGGCCCTTGTGCCATTTAGCTAGAAACCATAACTTAGGGTTGATTTTGCATGACAACATCTAGGCTCGAGTCGTAGTCTCCCTAGAGTTGTGTCTCCCTCTGTTATCTGGTTAGGCTAGATCCTTGTCCCTGCGTAGGGGAACTACATCGCCCTGATCTTCATACCAGATGAAGTATGTAGGCAGGAGATCGAGCTGATCTCTCCGGGCGCCTTTTTCTTTTTTTTGTGTGTGTTTGGCGACTATTAGGCTCGAGCTCTAGTCTCCCTATTAGTTTGTCCTTTCAACCTTTGTGTTCCTTCTGACGTCTCAGCGTCTCTTTTTGTTTGCGTGGCAACTATTAGGCTCGAGCTCTAGTCTCCCTTTTAGTTTGTTTGTTCGCCCTTTTTCTTTTTGTGTGTGTTGTCTGACCTTTGCTAGGCTCGAGTCCCTGACTCCTTAGCATTTGCTGTCTGTCTGTTTGTTTGTGTTTGACAGTTGTAGGCTGAGTCCCAGACTCCCTATCTATCTGTTGCGTTGTTTAGGTTCGGATGTCAATGTAAGTCCAGTGATTGGCATTTGGGCTCCACGTTTGCCTCTTTGCGTGTGTTTAGGTTCGGATGCTGACATAAGTCCAGTGATTGGCAGTCGGGCTCCACGTTTGCCTTTGCCTGTGTTTGTTTGTGTGCGTGTCAGCCGAGCTACGGATGCTCTGATTCTTCTCTCGTCCGAGAAGATACGTATGCATAGGATGCGATATCCTAGCGAGCATGTGTCGTTTCCCCGGTCCGAACTACTTCGACTCTGATGTCTATGCCTGATAGACTAAGTAGGCCCAGGATGCGACATCCTGCCGAGTTCAGTTTCAGTCAGTCTCTTTCGTTTCTTTCAGCCAGTGTGTGTGAGTTTGAGCAGTATTTAGCAACCAATTTTCCTTCCTTTTGTGCGTGGATCCCGTAGAGTACTACGGATGCGTAGGGGTGCTAATACCTTCCCTCCGCATAACCGACTCCCGAACCCATTCTCTTTGGTCGCGAGACCATGTTCTTTCCTAGGTTTACTCTGAGCGTTTCCTTTCCCTCTTCTGGGATAAATAACGCACGGTGGCGGCTCTGTTGTTTCTTTCTTTTCCCGCCGGTTTTTCGCGCGATGCGACAGCTAGGATGAGTCAATTAGGGTTCTAAAGGTCTGGTTAATGCTTTGATGACACCACGCGAATGCCAAATTTTTCCTCAAGTAAACATGAGGAACATCAGGACATCCAAAGTGTCACATTAACCGTAGCCATCATTTTAACCATTCCAGTATACGCCGGATAGTCGCGATGATCTATTGCTACTTACCTAAGGTACACTAGATCCGGGTGTAGGATCTTTCACTCAAAAATTCCCTTAAAAGAAGGAACAATTTGAAAACATAAATGATTTTTTAAGGTGACCTCTCTTTGTAGTCCCCAGTAGAGTCGCCAGTTCTGTCATACGGTGAACTGACTTTAATGTGTTTTTTAATCGCAATGTCGCGGTTAGCAAGAGTCGCCACCGAATTTTCTTTTATCCAATAAGGAAAGGTGGAAAAGAACAGGAAAGACCTTAATTTAGATTCTTAGGTTCGGGAGGTACATTATACAAAGGGAAGGTGTTAGCACCCTTTGTATCCATGGTTATCCATGGGCTCTTAATTGCTCAATCATTTATGTTTTTCTAGTTTGAAAAAGTGGTTGGGGAATGTGTAAGAAATGTTTTGAAAAGGAGAATTTAACTTTGTAATGATTCTTGAATGAATGTATACAAAGTGGTCATCTCGTTTAGTTTTGAAAATAGTTCAGAAAAATATAACTCGGCAATGATTCTAGTGCGAATGTATGCCAAGTGGTGATTTTTTAATGGAGGTTTTGAAAGGTGTAAGGTGTGAAAAGTAGTTTTAAATTGTGAATAAGCAATTAAGAGTTATACCTATCCGAGGTCTTTCCGGGCATTTCCTATCCTTATGAGGGTAAAACTGTCCTTACTATTGAGAAGTAAGCAGTTTTATCCCTTGGATGTAGAAGGGTCATCGTAGGGTCATCGATTGGTCATTGAAGGCAACAGTTGTGAGGATACCTTAGCATTCGAAGGGACGATCATCATTTAATCGTAGGCTACACCGAAGGGTCATCGAGGGACAAAGGCAACATTCGAGGGACTATGATGATTTAACCGAAGGGTCTTTGCTAAGTGTATCCCCATATTCGCGGGACATGACCATAATATCGTAATCGTAGGGTAACAAAGAGAGGTCCGAGATCACTTATTTGAAGGCAAAATTTTACAATTAATTAGGTAACCGTAATCAAGTAGGTAATTAGGTCCATATTAAAATCAATACATTAAGATCAATTAAGCCATTAGGGTGGATCTTCGCCATGAAATGAATACATTAAAATCAATTGAGTAATTCAGGGTGAATCTCCATAAGGATCTCCCACACATAAGGTGGGATACCTAGCCGGCCGTTTCCTCGGGAATATGTAAACCTTTGCACAATTCAACACACGGGTTAAAGCATCAAAGTAAAGTATAATTGAAAATTGCACTACAACACAACAGTCATAATCTCAGGCCAAATGATGCAGAATTATAATAAGTCTTGGTTAGATAGACATAAGGCAGAATAGAAAAGAAACAAAGCAGCCACTGTCCCGTTCGCCTCTGCTTCGCCTAGCGAAGGCTCAGCGAATGCTCGCTACAGGCTCGCTTAGCGATGTGCTAGCGAGCGGCCACGGGTTTGGAGTTTGACAGCAGCATGACCTCCGAAAACCTGAACTGGTATGGCACTTGATTACAGGAACAGCATGGACAAACATTCATGATATTCAAGCATATTTAAATTCACATGTGAAATCAAATTACATATTCGAAACTTCAATCATGATGCCTTATGTATATAGAGATTACCGATTAAAAGTATAAAACGATAGTGATAAGCAAACCTGCTTGCAACTAAGCTGCTATGTTGAAGAGACTGATCGCTTTTGGTATCGGATGGAGTTGGGCGGCGGTAGCTTCGGAGCGGAGGAACGGCCTTCAGGGTTTCTTCACTCGGAACTCTCTAAAGTAGCCTCCAGGGTTTCTGCGCCAGGGTTTCCGTCCGTCTTCCTCTCTGTTTTTCCGTCCTCGTCTCCCCATTTTCGTGGCTGAAGTGCCAGTATTTATAGTGATCGTGGTGATCTAATGGGCTCAGAATGAAGCCCAGAATTTTCTGTTATCTGCCAGCTTCGCTAGGCGAGCGTGTAGCGAACGTTCGCTAGGCGAAGGATTTGCTCGCCTAGCGAGCAAGCCAGTTTGGGCCATTTTCTGGATTGGGCCACTCGTGAGCTGGGCCTTTGTTCCTTTTCGGTCAATGTCTTGGAAAACAAGTTGGAGTGCCTTGAAAAATGCCTTGTAATATCAACGGGCAAATTTTGGGGTATGACAGGAGACATGCCAATTGGTGTTTTGAAAGTGGTTCGATACGCCCATAACGCGTCATCCAATTTGATTTCCCAATCTTTCCGTGAAGCACTGATTGTTTTTTCCAAAATCTTTTTAATTTGCCGATTAGACACTTCAACTTGCCCACTCATTTGGGGATGATATGGTGTGGCAATCTTGTGCTTCACATTATATTTCTTCAATAAGTTCTCCATGAGCTTATTCAAGAAATGTGTTCCTTCATCACTGATAAGTGCTCGAGGCACACCAAACCTTGAGAAGATATTTTGCTTAAGTAAGCTTACCACTGCTCTAGCGTCATTAGAGGGGAGAGCTACGGCTTCCACCCATTTGGAGACGTAGTCCACAGCCACCAGAATATAATTTTTCCCAAATGAGGGTGGAAATGGCCCCATAAAGTCTATTCCCTAAATATCAAATAATTCCACTTCAAGCATGCCCTTTTGAGGCATCTGATTCTTTCTAGAGATATTTCCTGTCTGTTGGCATCTGTCACATTCCTTCACCACGACTTGGGCATCCTTAAACAACGTGGGCTAGTACAACCCGGATTGGAGGACTTTTGCGGCTGTCCTGTCTCCACTAAAGTGTCCCCCATAATCTGAGTCATGACAAGCCTTTAAAACTTCATTTTGTTCGTCCTCAGGGACACATCGACGAATTAGCCCGTCTACCCCTTTCTTGTACAAGAATGGTTCGTCCCACAAATAAAACCTGCAATCATGAAGAAACTTTTTCTTTTTGTTATAATCAAAGTCGTCAGGAATTATACCACCTACCAGGTAGTTTGCATAGTCCGCAAACCAAGGAACACTCACCACCGTGAGGATTCTTTCATCTATAAACTCGTCCTTTATGGGATGTTCCTCTTCCGTCTCTTCAATCGGAGACATTCGGGACAGATGGTCAGCAACGGTGTTTTCACACCCCTTTTTATCTCGAATTTCAAGGTCAAATTCTTGCAACAGCAAGATCCGTCTGAGCAACCTTGGCTTCGAGTCCTGTTTAGAAAATAGATATTTCAACGCAGCATGGTCAGTATAAACAATTACCTTTGTTCCCAACAAGTATTGCCGAAATTTGTCAAAGACATAAACCACCGCCAGTAACTCCTTCTCTGTGGTTGCATAATTCATCTGGGCTGGATTCAACACATGGCTAGCATAGTAGATGACGTGGAGGCGTTTGTCTTTTCTTTGCCCCAAGACTGCCCCTACTGCTATATCGCTCGCATCGCACATTATCTCAAAGGGTAGAGACCAGTCAGGCGAGATCACTATAGGAGCAGATGTAACACCTCAAAATTTGCCCTCCTCTCTTGGGACTAGCTGAGCATATTGCATCTCATTTTTAGGACATTAGGCATTACATCTTTGCATGTCATGTGAAATAAGCAAGTCATCCTCCTAAGTCTTGCTCAGAAGATAGAGAGGTTAAAAGATTCAAGCTTGAGAGTCTCATGAATTGATCACTAGCCATCTAAGGTTTGTGCTTCAATTAGGGTTTTTGGTTCCTCAAGGAGGTTGGGTATTATCTTGGTTGAAATAGTACATCATCATCATCATGGTTCATTATTTCTGATAAGATTCCTTGGGATTAGGGTTTTGACCTCTGGTCAACCTTAATCAGTTGCATTCTTCAATCAGGGTTTCTGCAAGGATATGAGGTCTTTAATGATATGGAGCTCATCATGTGATTTTATTGAGCTTGTATAAGCTAGGATTTCATTTTGGTGCCATTTCATCAAGTGGTTGAGGCTCAGAATCATCAGTGAATGATCAAGTCAACTGTATGTCAACTACCAAGTCAACTGTGGATTTGGAGGTGGGAAGTGATTAGAAATACTTCATTCATGTTCAAACAAATATCATTTGAAATTTCAAACACTCACTTTGAAGAATTTAAAGTCAGGTCAAAACTTGCCAAAAATAGAAAGTGACCTATAATTTGAATTTGCCAAAAATGGAAAGGTTTTCAACTTAAGATTACATCATCAAGAAAGCTTCAAATGAAATTTTGTTGAACATGAAAGTTGTAGATCTTTCTCTACCATTTCTAAAAAGTCCAAGATCATCAATTTCTCATGTATGGTTAAGGAGATATGATCAAAACTTGACAAAGTATGCATTGGACTTCAAATGGACATAACTTCTCAACCAAAGCTCCAAATTGGATGGCTCTTTTTGCATTGCTCTTATTTTGATCTCTAGTTTCCAAATCTTGCATTACATGACATGCATTATCATCACATGAATATTTGGAAATTCACTTGATTTTTGGAGGGAAAATATGGAATTAAAATTTTGTGCATTATTTGAACATTCCACCATTGCCATTGGCTCCAAAATGAAATTTGAAGTGAATTTGAGGACAAACCCGGGCACTGTTCACCATGCATTTTCATGCATAGGGTGAAAATCCCAATTTGCATTTACACCTCATATTTGTTAATTCCATTTGCATTGGCTTAAACTTGATTAAGGCATGATTAACAGAACATATATAAGCTTAATCTCTAACTGTTTTTCAGTTAGCTTCTCATAATTTCAGATCTAGATCTCAATTCATCAAATTTTTTCTCTCAATTTTTCTTTCAAATTCTTCAAACACAATCCACTTCTCTTGATCAATTCATGATTCTGAAGCATCGTTGAGCAATATTGGACTTGGAACCAAGAGAATTCGCGCCTGTTTGAAGCATATTGAAGCTTGAAAGCATCCATGGTGAATCCAAATTCTGGTTGATTCGTGCACATTTGAACTTCAAGTTTTCATCCAATCAACTGCACAAGCATCATAGAGAAGCATTGGAGCATCACAAGGCCTTGAATCACTCGAATTCCAAATCTGCTCTTCAAGAGGTCATTGAATCGAATCTCTCATTTCTCAAAATTATTATGATGTTGTTATAGATCTTGATGTGCTGGTTAATTTGAGCTTTGAATCATGAAATTCCATGCATGTTTGAGTGAGTTAGGGTTAAATAAAGTTTCATGAATGAATTTTACATCGCTCGATTCTCTTTGTATGTGATGTTTTATGCTTAATCCATGCTTGATTCGTGATCTCCATGAGATATCCTACATGTTGATATGTTTAATAGTGAGTTCTGGAAAAATTTGTTCTTGAAAGTTGATGAACATTCACTGTTCACGAGCTTCATGAGGAAGAAGATGATACAGAGCTTTGGCCACGGTTTTGATCTCATTTCGCCACAGAAAAGCGTTGCTCATGTGTTTACTTAGGGTTGCAACGTGATTGGTTGATTTCAAATTCCATGCGTGCGTTTCTATTGGCCAGCGTTTAATGAAACGCTGCGTTTAGCAGCCTGGCGCCAATTCATTTTAAATTGTGACATACTTCGATTCCCAGCCGTGCCACTTCTTTCAAATGCTTTCATGATTTTCCTTTTCCCTCCATCATTCATACCATGCTTCACATATCATTTTTTATTTTTTCATCATCTTTAAAATTTCATATATAATTGAAAAATCATCCAAAAATTATGAGGTTTTTTGAATTGCATTCCTTATTTTGTCTATTATTTTTTGATCATTTTTCCATAAATTGTGCTTGGCTGGATTTCATTTTGTGCTAGGATGATTGAACATGTATCCATTTTGTACCTTTCCTTGCTATATCATTTGTGAAATGCTGGTTGTTAATCCAATGAATCTGAAATTTTGCATGCTATAACTAGATACATTGCTGGACCTTATCGTGTTGATTTGGTATTTTTATCAATTACCATTGCTGTTTTATGAATGTGCTAAGTTAGGTGTGACAATTTGTGTCACACCTTGTGATGTTCAACTTGATTGATGAGTTTTCCATGCCAAATGATATCCAATTGTCCTGATTTTTTGTATGATGCATGCTATAGATGTTGTGATTGCTCATGATTTTTGTTGGAATTTTTGGGATCATTTCTGATTTAAGTGAGATTTTTCATTCTGGTTGATCACATTTGAGCTTTAAAATTGCCTTGAACTTCAATTGATCATGAAATGCTTTTGGTTAATGATATTGATATGAGACCTTTTGGATTGTGTCAAGAGGTGATTGAAGTTGATTCATGTTAAATTCCAGCTCCTGTTTTAAATTTTTTCTCCATCTTTGACCCTAGGCTTTGACCTAGTGGTTTGTTGCTTATGTTTGAGCTTTGATTTCAGGTTAAGCATTCAAGTTCCATGGTTCATGATGCTCCATTCATTTGAGCATTGATGTTTGCTTGTGATTACTAACATTGTGTGTTTTGTAGGTTGATGGTAACTCATTCGAGTTTGCCTTTTGGCTTACACCTTTTGTACATTGGGATTGTCTGTTGCTTATTAACTGTTGTCTGTTTGTCTAAACATTGTACTAATTTGTCTGATGTTTCCACAGGTACTTAATGTCGCATCACGCGAAAAACCGGCGGGAAAACAAGAACAACAGAGCCGCCACCGTGCGTTATTTATCCCAAAAGAGGGAAAGGAAACGCTCAGAGTAAACCTGGGAAAAGACATGGTCTCGCGACCAGAGAGAAATGGGTTCGGGAGTCGGTTATGCAAAGGGAAGGTATTAGCACCCCTACGCATCTGTCGTACTCGACGGGATCCACGCACAATAGAAAGGAAAATGGTTGCTAAAACACTGCTCACACACACACACTGGCTGAAAGAGACACAAGAAAACTGACTGAAACTGACTCGGCAGGATATCGCATCCTGGGC
The DNA here is from genome assembly GCF_024323335.1 of Lathyrus oleraceus. NCBI lineage: Eukaryota > Viridiplantae > Streptophyta > Magnoliopsida > Fabales > Fabaceae > Lathyrus > Lathyrus oleraceus. The sequence continues at coordinate 166,650,064 of NC_066579.1, read as the reverse complement.
CTACTTAGTCTATCAGGCATAGACATCAGAGTCGAAGTAGTTCGGACTGGGGAAACGACACATGCTCGCTAAGGTATCGCACCTTATGCATACGTATCTTCTTGGACGAAGAAGAATCAGAGCATTCGTAGCTCGGCTGACACGCACACAAACAAACACTGGCAAAGGCAAACGTGGAGCCTGAATGCCAACCACTGGACTTATATCAGCATCCGAACCAGAACACACACAAGAAGGCAAACGTGGAGCCTGAATGCCAATCACTGGACTTACATCAGCATCCGAACCAAACACACGCACACTGGAACCCAAATGCCACTCAATGGACTTACATCAGCTTCCAAGCACACAACAAGACAAAACAAAGACACAGGCGCCCGGAGAGATCTGCTCATCTTCTGCCTACGTACCTCATCTGGTATGAGGATCAGGGCGACGTAGTTCCCCTACGGAGGGAAAAAGGACTAGCCTAACCAGATAACAGAGGGAGACACAACACTAGGGAGACTACCACTCGAGCCTAGATGTTATCATGCAAAATCATCCCTAAGTTAAGGTTTCTAGCTAACTGGCACAGGGAGCCAGCCTATCCTAATCATGACTTGCACAGGAAGCAAGCCACACACACACTTAACTTGCACAGGAAGCAAGCCAAGCAAAACCTAACTTGCACAAGAAGCAAGTCTAAACTATCCCTAACTTGCACAGGAAGCAAGTCAAACAAGCATACAAGCACAGATAGCACACACTATACGCAAGCAAGTGGCTCAAACAAGGGTTAGGTTTTAGTCGAGGGGTCATATCAACCTCAACAAACAAACCTCTGGAATGGGGTGAATGTGCTCTTAACCTTGACATTGAGAGGCTAAGGTGAAGCAGATGAAAGGTGAGTGAAGGTGAGACTTCACAGCTCTTATCCCTGGCCTGGGAGAGCTTAAGACAAGAATGTGTGGATTCAGAAGGTGGGAACCCTTCTACACATTTAGAACTGACTCAACTGTACAATCGTACAAGATCTTGGGTTTGTATCTGCAATGCATCAACACAGTGGTGTGAGCAAAGCAGATGACACACAGAATAGCAGGGGATAGATTGCATATCCCTTGTGTCTGCCAATGCCTCTTCACTTAGGAGGTCTTTGACTCTGTACAAGGACAAATGTAAACAGTCACAAACATTGCCTCTTAAGGAGGACTTCAGACAGTTGCCTGGCCAAGTAACAGGCCAGGTCTTCCAGACTACATGAAGATTAGAAATATACCTCAATGCAAATTGCTTATACAAGCAAAGCAAAGCAAAAGTTCACAAGGAACTGAGCAACTAAAAGCACCTGAAATAGTCAAGCAGACATTAGTATACAACTTCAAACAAAGCAAAAAGAAACAGACATCAACAATTAATCAGAAGCAAATGGATGTGCAAGGCACAAGGCTTAAGGCTTGAGAGCCAAGCCACCTACAAAACAAACAAGTTAGACAATGATATTTAAGCAAGCTCAATCAAAAAGAAATGGTCTCATTGGTCATTTGTAGCTTAACCTGAAAACACAAACTCAAAAGTGAGTAACAGGACCACTAGGACAAGCCTAGGGTCAAAAGGGAATGAAAAAGTCAAAACAGCAAAGGGCAAGCATCCAAAATCATGTTCAAACAATTAAGAAACACAACCAATTGGGTTCACATTCATATCAATCATCATCATCATTTCATGAACAATTTAGGTCAAAGTGTTGCAAACAGAAGCTCATAGAAGTCAACAGCAAGACTTGCATCAAAACCAATCTCAAACATTTCCAAAAATCATCAAATAAATCATGATCAATCACAACCCACAGCATGGTAAGCATGTCAAATTTCATCCCATTTGGACAAGTGGAAGGTAGTCAATGAAAATCAGAAAGTCAAAGCAATTTTGAACATGCTCAAAGAAGTCAACCAAACATGCATCAACTTAGAAAAATCATAAGTCAGAGATGGCATATGATAAATGAATGGGACTAAAACCATGGCAAAGCTTAGGATGTCTAGTTACCTCATGTAAAATTTCATGTCCATCTAATAAAGTATGAGAATTTCACAAATGAAATGGGAACATGTGTCACAAAAAGTCAACATTTGACTAGGCAGGGGAGAAAATCCCAAACAATTAGGAAATGCCACAAATAATTCCAAGAAAATTCACATGTAAGCTAGACATACAAGAGTAAGTTCATGCAAAAAATCAATTCATTTGGAGGTCAAGAAGCATGGTAATGAAAATCATGAAGTTGGACATCAATGGTGTGACACAAATTGTCACACCCTAATTCAAAAAATCATAACTCACAAACCAGCAATGATAAATTCACAAACTCTACACCAAAGTCACCATGAGTGTGTCTAGTTTAAGCACAAAAAATTTGGGAGCCATTGGATAAAGTATCACCATTTCACAAAGGTTTTGGCAAAGTGTATAAAATTTGCATACATGAACAAAACCCTAATGCCAAACAAAAACCAACCATCCAAAAATTCTGGAAAAAATGTGATAAAAAAGTAGAGATCATGATGAACACAACACAAAAATCCCCATGAAAATTGGATTAAAATTGGATGCGCAATGATTTTTGTAAGTTGGTGATCAAAAATGGAATAAAATGAAAAACAACATGAATTTAATAGGTCATGTTCCACGACCGGTGGCATTTTTGTAAATATGGGGCAGCTTTAATGAAACGCTGCGTCGCGTTTACATGCGTGGCGAGCTACCATTGGCCACATGGCCCAGAAACGTGGAAAAACATGCAGGGCACGGTTTGGAAGATCAAACACGATCTTGGTATGAAAAAATTAGGGTTTTGGCCGTGTTCTTCATTATTTTTCCAGATTTTTCCAGCAAGAACGAAGTGTAACCAAAATCCACAAACAAGGTATCATCGTGTTCATCTAACTGAGTACATCAACATTACAACATCCATTTTCATTAATTTATGCTAACAAGAGAGAACCAAGCAAAGAACACATTCATATGCCAAACTTTAAAACCTCATAACTTCACAAATACTCAACCATTTTCGAAAACAAAAACATCATGAAGCTCAGCATGGATAGACCTTTCTAAAGCATGTATTTATTTTAAGAAACAAGGAGGTCGAAATTTTACCAAAGTGGAAGGGCAGTGTGGATTCAGTTGCTATCTCGTGTTTTTGGCCTGAAACAGATGTCCCAAAGGTCTTCAAATGATGAATGATGAAGAAGGTTTGGTTTGAAATGGCTTGGTTTGGATGCAAACAACTTCTGCCATTGATGATGCTTTGCAAAAACAGTCCACAAAACCCTCTTACAGACGTGGAACAGGGGTTGCAATGAGTCCAAAATGTGGTTTAGATGATGAATCAAGTAAGGCAAGGCTCAGTTCTTTGAGAGTTTTTGACAGATTTTGAAAAATGCAAAAATGAAGTTTTTTAGAGAAATGAGAGAACCAAGGTTTTTCTGTGATCTCTTGTGGCTGCTTCCAGGGTTGCTTCTTGCAGAAAATAATCTCTAAGTACTCTGTTTGATAGTACCAAGCATGGTCCATGAAATGGTGGGATAGATTTGGTAAAAAAGTGTACTTTTCTCCAATTTTCAAGCAAGTTAGCATGGGTGTATGTACTGCATGGGAATGGGCTTCCAACAAGTTTTAAATAACATTTCTGAACATATTCCAATGGCCAAAGTGATTACAAATGGTTATTTCAAAAAGTCAAAATTCAACTCACTTGAAATTAATTAAGGCAAGTTCAAAAAGGCCATTTTGATTGGTGAAGTTTTGGTACATTAAAGTTACATTTTTGGAAAGAGGGGATCAAATGTGACTTGTAGGAAAAAACCCCACCCAAATTGGCCAAATGGTTTGAGAGATATGGCCTTTTGAAGTTCAAGAATTTCTGAAAATGATTCGATCATAACTTGCCAGCCATTCATGGGAATTGAGTGTTCTTGGACTTTTTGGAAATGGGAGAACAAGATCTTCAACTTTCATGTTGGGCAAAAATTCATTTGAAGCTTGTATCATGATGTAAGTTTGAGGATCAAGACTTTCCATTTTTGGTAAGTTTCAGTTACAGGTCCAGTTTCCATTTTTGGAAATTTCTGATCTGGCTTCAAAATCTTCCATGATGTTGTTTGACATGATATATGAGGTCTATTTGGACATGAATGAGACCTCTCAAACCAATTCCCATCATCAAATCACTGATTAAATGGACAGTTGACCAACAGTTGACTTTTAGGGTTTCTGACTGATTGTGCATTGACTGATGACTTCTGATCATCCAATCCTTGACCAAAACACTTCAAGTGGATCCCCAAGTCATGTGAACATGTTGGACCGACCCTAGGGCCTTGGCTCCTTGAGAATTGTGCTTGCTTGCTTGACTGACTGATCTCCTGACCAGTTTGACCTAATTTCTTGATTGGCTTGCACTTGAGGCAAATGGGACAATGCAATGCTATGCAATGGACCATGTTATGCTATGACCTAATATGAGAATGTATGTACAATGATGGGTGCAAATTTGAGGTGCTACACTTAAGTTGCTTTAAGTTCATTGTGAACTTTGCTTTGCTTGGTTGCTTAACCACTGAGGTATAACTCCTTTGACTTCATGTAGTCTAGAAGACCTGTTCTGTTATGTGGGCAGGCACCTGTCTGAAGTCCTCCTTAAGAGGCAATGCTTGTGAATGTTTATTTTTGTGCCAAGCAGGTAAAGACCTATTAAGAGGCAATTGGCAGATAAAAGAGATGTGTAATCCATCTCCTGCTATTCAGTGTGTCATCCACTTTGCTCACACACCATGTGTTGATGCATTGTGGATATTAACCCAAGATCTTTGTTGTGTCAGTCATATGTGGAGAAGAGTTCCAACTTTCTGAACTCCTACACTTTCATTTGTCTGAAGCTCTCCCAGGCCAGGGATAAGAGCTGTGAGGTCTTATCCTCACTTCCCATTTCATCTGCTTCACCCTAACTCTCAATGTTAGGGTTAAGAGCTAACCACACCCCATTCCAGTTGGCTTGCTTTTGCAGCCTAACCTTGTATGAGCCCAATTGATTGCATGTAGTGTGTGTGATTGTTTATTGTGCTTGTGATTGTTTGACTGTGCTGTTTAGGATAGCTTGCTCCCTGTGCAAGTTAGATAGTAACCTCAACCTAGGACCATTGTGATTTGTATGATAACTATTAGGCTCGAGTCAGTCTCCCTTCTAGTTTGTCATTTCCCGGTCTCTGGTTAGGATAGAAGTTTCTCCCCTGTTCAGGGGAACTACGTCGCCCTGATCCTCATACCAGATGAGGTACGTAGGCAGGAGATCGTACGAGATCTCTTCGGGCACCCTTTTCCTTTTTTGTGTGTGTTTGCTTGACAACTAGCAGGCTCGAGTACCAGACTCCCTGTTAGCTTGTTTGTTCAACTTTATCGTTGCTTTTGACGACTCAGCGTCCGGTTAACCCCTTTTGTGTGCGTTTGGAGTCTGACGTAAGTCCAGCGATTGGCAGTTGGTTTCCTGTGTGTGTTTGTTGGTTCGGAGTCTGATGTAAGTCCAGTGATTGGCATTCGGTTTCCATGTTTGCCTGTTTGTGTGGAGTCTGACATAAGTCCAGCGATTGGCAGTCGGTTTCCTGTTTGTGTTTTGTTTCGGCGTAATGCTCCATATTGAATGGGAATGCTACGCAGTCTGAGGATGCAATGATCACTAGAATGCAAAAATGCAAAAATGATGAAAAACTCCGGCTGGGGAGCCAAAACTGATTGGGTACTTCAACTCTGCGGGGAGACTCTGCAGAGAGAGCAACAACTTCTCATGTTGAAGAATAGCACTGCTGCTGGGGAAAGGTAAACTCCGCTGGGGATATCCTTCAGTCCACAGATAGGATAAATGCTGGAGATAAATTTCAATGAACCTGCCTCACTCGGGGAGGAAATCGGCAAATACAGGCCTGCTGGGGATAGGCAATCCTTAGATCTGTTGGGGAATAGAAGGCACTATCCACAGACGTCTCCGCAGGGGAACATAGCTCTGATAGCTTCCAAATTTGCTTGGGGAAAATATCTGTTGAGGAAACATCCTCACAGATGCCAATCCTGAAAAACAGCACAACAAAATGCCCCCAGGGGATACATGGACAAGATACGCTCAAGTGTCCTCAACATTCAAAATGATTTTCAAATGTCTTATCTTTCTGCACATTATTGTGTAGCCTACATGTTCTTGTATGCAATGCTTATCAAAAATTCGGACATTTTTGCAAACAAAACAGAAAAAATAAAAACCAAAGAGCTATTTATCTGAATAACGATCTTTATTGATTGAAAATGTGCCTGAAGAGGCAAATACATTGGGGAGCAATTCCTAGGAAGAGGTAATTGCGCACAAAAGGAAAAATCTATCCTAATGGCAACGTGAACACGGCATCCACTATTTCCCAATTCTGTTATAACTCACAGATCATCAGTTTTCCTCCCAACTCCTTGCTTTCTGAGAAGAATGACTGGACGGATCACGTCTTTCGAGATGGCAGACGACAAGGCTTGATGAAGTACAGACAACTCAGACTGTAGTCTTCGCTTTAATCCCTCTTTTGCCTGGATCGCCCTTTCGGGTTTTCAATCCACCGGGATACCCATTTTTGCCTAAGCCGCCCTTGCGGGTTTTCGACTTACCGGGTGTACAAATTCTTTTCATTTTATCCCTAATTTTTGCCCGAACCTTTCCTTTCTGTTTTTTGGTTCGCCGGGATGCCCATTTTTTGCCTGGACTCTTTTTTTTCTTTTTGTCCAGCGGGTCTATTTATGCGAAGTATTTTTTGACTACATCTGAGTTAACAGGAGACGGAAAATCTTCACCATCCATAGTTGTAAGCATCAAGGCTCCACCGGAGAATACCTTTTTCACAACATATGGACCTTCATAATTAGGAGTCCACTTGCCCCTGTTATCTGCACCGGGAGGGAGGATCCTCTTCAAAACTAGATCACCGATCTGATAGCTTCGAGGACGCACTTTCTGATCAAAGGCTCGCTTCATCCTTCGCTGATACAACTGTCCATGGCATACAGCTGCTAGCCGTCTCTCTTCGATAAGGCTCAACTCGTTAAACCTTGTTCGAACCCACTCGGCTTCGTCCAGCTTGACATCCAATAAAACTCTCAGAGAAGGAATCTCCACTTCAACAGGCAGGACAGCTTCCATATCATACACAAGGGAGTAAGGGGTTGCCCCGGTCGACGTACGTACTGAGGTACGGTACTCATGCAAAGCGAAAGGCAACATCTCATGCCAATCCTTGTACGTAACGACCATCTTCTGCACAATCTTCTTGATATTCTTGTTTGCCGCTTCTACAGCACCATTCATCTTCGGTCTGTAAGGAGAAGAATTGTGATGTTCAATCTTGAAATCTTTACAAAGCTCTTTCATCATCTTGTTATTGAGATTTGAACCATTGTCAGTGATGATTCTCTCAGGAACTCCATAACGACAAATGATTTCTTTCTTGATGAACCGGGTAACCACTTGTTTGGTAACGTTAGCATAGGAAGCTGCTTCCACCCATTTGGTGAAGTAGTCAATCGCAACCAAGATGAAGCGATGTCCATTCGAAGCAGTAGGCTCAATCTTCCCAATCATATCAATGCCCCACATGGCAAACGGCCAAGGCGAATTCATGACATTCAGAGGGCTTGGTGGCACATGCACCTTATCAGCATAGATTTGACACTTATGGCACTTCCGAGCATACTTGAAACAATCAGATTCCATAGTCATCCAGTAATAACCCGCTCTCAACAATTTCTTAGCCATTGCATGTCCGCCGGCATGAGTACCGAAGGAACCTTCATGAACTTCCTGCATTAACATGTCAGCCTCGGGTCTGTCCACGCATCTGAGCAAGACCATGTCAAAGTTTCTCTTATACAGCACATCATCCTGATTCAAATAGAAGCTTCCAGCTAGCCTTCTCAGGGTTTTCTTGTCATTCTTCGACGCACCTTCAGGATACTCCTGAGTCTTGAGGAAGTTCTTGATGTCATAATACCACGGCTTCTCATCAATCACCACAGACTCGGCTGCAAACACATACGCAGGCCTCTCGAGTCGATTCACCGCAACATGTGGCACATGATTCCACCAATGAACTTTGATCATAGACGACAAAGTAGCCAAGGCATCAGCCATTTGATTCTCATCCCGGGGGACATGATACAACTTCACCTTCTTGAAGAACGTCAGTATTCTTCTGGTGTAATCTCTATACGGAATCAAATGCGGCTGATTCGTATTCCAATCTCCATTAACTTGATTGATCACTAGAGCGGAATCTCCATAAATGTCGAGCGTTTTGATCCTCAGATCAACGACTTCTTCTATCCCCATGATACAAGCCTCATACTCAGCTTCGTTGTTGGTGACGTCAAACGTCAATCTGGCAGAAAAAGGTATATGAGCACCTTTAGGATTGATCAATACTGCCCCAACACCGTTACCATTCATATTCACAGCCCCATCAAACATCAGTGTCCATTTGTCATCCGGATCCGGTCCTTCCTCGACAAGAGGCTCTTCGCAATCTTTCATTTTAAGATACATGATGTCTTCATCAGGGAATTCAAACATCATAGGCTGATAATCTTCAATCGGTTGCTCGGCGAGGTAGTCTGACAGAATACTACTTTTGATGGCCTTTTGTGACGTGTACTGAATATCATATTCTGTTAGAATCATCTGCCAACGAGCAACGCGTCCGGTGAGAGCCGGTTTCTCAAAGATGTACTTCACTGGATCCATCTTAGAAATCAACAAGGTAGTATGGTTCAACATATACTGCCTCAGTCGGCGAGCAGCCCAGGCCAAAGCACAACAAGTTTTCTCGGGCAGTGAATATCTTGTTTCACAGTCGGTAAACTTTTTGCTAAGGTAGTATATGGCATGCTCTTTTCGACCAGACTCGTCATGCTGTCCCAATACACACCCCATCGAGTTCTCAGTCACTGACAGGTACATTATCAGAGGTCTCCCTGGAACTGGAGGTATAAGGATTGGAGGTTTCTGTAAATACTCTTTAATCTTGTCAAAAGCCTTCTGACAATCATCATTCCACTTGATCGCCTGATTCTTTCTGAGCAGTTTGAAAATTGGTTCACACGTGGCAGTTAGGTGAGATATGAACCTTGCAATGTAGTTCAACCTCCCTAAAAACCCACGGACTTGCTTCTCCGTTTTCGGTTCAGGCATCTCTTGAATAGCTTTGACTTTCGCTGGATCGACCTCAATCCCTTTCTCACTGACAATAAAGCCTAAAAGCTTCCCTGATCTCACCCCAAACGTACACTTGTTCGGATTCAACCTCAGCTTGAACTTTCTCAACCGGTCAAACAGCTTCTGCAAATTAACCAGGTGCTCCTCTTCTGTCTGCGACTTCGCAATCATATCATCTACGTACACTTCAATTTCTTTGTGCATCATGTCATGAAAGAGAGTCGTCATTGCCCTCTGATAGGTAGCACCAGCATTCTTTAGCCCAAATGGCATCACCTTATAGCAGAACGTGCCCCAAGGTGTAATGAATGTCGTCTTTTCCATGTCCTCTGGTGCCATCTTGATCTGATTATATCCAGAGAAACCATCCATGAAAGAGAATACCGAGGATTGAGCCGTATTATCAACCAATACGTCAATGTGAGGTAATGGGAAATCATCTTTCGGACTCGCTCTATTCAAATCCCGGTAATCGACACACATTCTGACTTTACCATCCTTCTTCGGCACAGGAACGATGTTGGCCACCCATGGGGGATAACTCGTAACAGCCAAAAAACCTGCATCCCACTGCTTCTGAACCTCTTCCTTGATCTTAGCTGCCATATCAGGACTCGTTCTACGAAGCTTCTGCTTGACCGAAGGACATCCTTCTCTAAGAGGTAATCGATGCACCACAATGTCTGTATCCAACCCAGGCATATCTTGATATGACCAGGCGAATATCTCCACATATTCTCTCAGCATCTCAATCAGCCTCCTCTTGACAGAGTCCTCTAAAGCAGCCCCAATCTTGATTTCTCTTTTGGCGTCCTCAGTACCCAAATTAACAACCTCCAACTCCTCCTGATGAGGTTGGATGACCCTTTCCTCCTGCTTCAGCAATCTGACCAATTCTGCAGGAAGTTCACAGTCTTCCTCACTCTCCTCTTCAGCTTGGTAGATGGGATTGTCGAAATCATACTGAGCCATAACAGAACTGTTCATAGTGAATGCCATAAGATCGCTTCTGCATGTTTAATGCTTTGTTTTAGAAAAAAAGAGTTCAATAAAGTCACAAAAAACAAAAACATTGCCATTTTTATTGTTTTGAAAAAAAATGAAAACAAAAAATAGAAAGACAAGGATCACAAAGTTTGATTTCAAAAAATGTCCTTCATTAATGATAATCATTAAAACATGATGAGGCCCTACAATGAACCACTACGCCTTGGGCAGAACGTAGGATTTTCATGCAAAATGACAAAACAACAGAAAATTACTCTGTCAGAAGAGTAACTTGAACCACTTCTTCAGCTGTCCAGTTGTTGATAGACCCCCCTGGTGCACACGGGCGAACCCAGTTGTCCAAATCACAATCACTGTCACAGTCTTCGCTACCGGTTGCAGAGACGTCGCCATGATTCATCAGCCCAGCGCTGGTAAAAGTACTCGGACCCGCTTGACCATTCTGCTCTGCTTGGAGAGGCTCGTAACCAACGCCAAATTTATCTTCTTTGACAGGCAAGTACACCATCTTGCCCCAGCCTTCAGCTTTGCCAGAATCAACAACCTCCTTAGCCTGCTTGTAAGAAGTAATTGAAGCACCTGGCTTCCTCTGCTCAGCGTACGCCACTTTCTCAAGAGCCACAGTCTCAAACGCCTGGCATAAGGTTTCGTGGATCTCGCCATCCACCTCAACATATTTGAACGAGGATAGATGACTCACCAGAATCTCTTCTTCACCGCACACAGTCACAATCTGACCGTTCCAGACATACTTGAGTTTTTGATGGAGAGTCGACGAGACTGCCCCTGCTGCATGAATCCATGGACGCCCCAATAAACAACTATAGGCGGGCTGGATGTCCATAACATAGAAGATGATATCGAATACCTCAGGACCTATCTTCACAGGCAAGGTAACTTCCCCACACACAGAACGTTTGGATCCGTCGAAAGCACGAACGATCAGGTCACTGGGAGTAAGCACAAACCCTTCCACATCAATCTTCTTCAGAATCTGCTTAGGCAACACATTCAGCGACGACCCGGTGTCTACCAATACGTGAGACAACACTGCCCCCTTGCACTCCATGGTGATGTGCAAGGCCTTGTTATGGTTTTGCCCTGCAGGCGTTAAGTCCAGGTTGGTGAATCCTACACCATGCCTGGTGCTCACATTGGCCATCACGCCCTCCAGTTGATTGACAGAAATCTCCTGAGGCACGTAAGCCAGATTCAACATCTTCAGCAAGGCATTACGGTGTGCCTCGGAGCACATCAACAGTGAAAGTATAGAAATCTTGGACGGAGTTTGATTCAACTGATCTACAATCTTGTAGTCACTCTTCTTGATTATCTTCATAAACTCCTCCACGTCCTTCTCAAATGACCCCTCGGGCGCTTCCTTCTGGACAGGCTCCTCCTCAACCACAACTTGCTTACCCTTTGCTTTGGCGAGAGCCTCAGCATTATTGTCCCTCAAAGGCTGCGGTGCGAACAGACGACCGCTTCTGGTAAAACCTCCTGGACCCCCTACATTATCCACAGCCGGACCAACAGTTGCAGGAACTCTATTCGGTAAACTAATTGTCACTAGAGCTTGATTTACTGGTCTCGTCTGACTTTCAGCCCTTCTGTAACTGCGGTGAGCATTATCATACTTCCACGGCACGGCTCTACTATTCTCAACAGCCCTTCTTCCAGACGCAGCGACAGTAGTTGGAGCACTGATGGTTACAGGCACGGAAATGGTAACTGGGGTACCATTTGTTGCAGGTGCACTAACGACCCTTTGTCCAAGATCTTTGTTGTGTCAGTCATATGTGGAGAAGAGTTCCAACTTTCTGAACTCCTACACTTTCATTTGTCTGAAGCTCTCCCAGGCCAGGGATAAGAGCTGTGAGGTCTTATCCTCACTTCCCATTTCATCTGCTTCACCCTAACTCTCAATGTTAGGGTTAAGAGCTAACCACACCCCATTCCAGTTGGCTTGCTTTTGCAGCCTAACCTTGTATGAGCCCAATTGATTGCATGTAGTGTGTGTGATTGTTTATTGTGCTTGTGATTGTTTGACTGTGCTGTTTAGGATAGCTTGCTCCCTGTGCAAGTTAGATAGTAACCTCAACCTAGGACCATTGTGATTTGTATGATAACTATTAGGCTCGAGTCAGTCTCCCTTCTAGTTTGTCATTTCCCGGTCTCTGGTTAGGATAGAAGTTTCTCCCCTGTTCAGGGGAACTACGTCGCCCTGATCCTCATACCAGATGAGGTACGTAGGCAGGAGATCGTACGAGATCTCTCCGGGCACCCTTTTCCTTTTTTGTGTGTGTTTGTTTGACAACTAGCAGGCTCGAGTACCAGACTCCCTGTTAGCTTGTTTGTTCAACTTTATCGTTGCTTTTGACGACTCAGCGTCCGGTTAACCCCTTTTGTGTGCGTTTGGAGTCTGACGTAAGTCCAGCGATTGGCAGTTGGTTTCCTGTGTGTGTTTGTTGGTTCGGAGTCTGATGTAAGTCCAGTGATTGGCATTCGGTTTCCATGTTTGCCTGTTTGTGTGGAGTCTGACATAAGTCCAGCGATTGGCAGTCGGTTTCCTGTTTGTGTTTTGTTTCGGCGTGCGTGAGCCGAACTACGGTAGCTCTGATTCTCATTCCATATGAGATACGTAGGCATAGGATGCGATATCCTAGCGAGCCCGTTCCCCTCTTATTCCATCCGTGTTCCCTTCTAGTGAGCAGTGTTTAGCAACCTTTCTTCTATCCTTTTGAGCGTGGATCCCGTCGAGTACGACGGATGCGTAGGGGTGCTAATACCTTCCCTTCGCATAACCGACTCCCGATCCCATCTCTCTTTGGTCGCGAGACCATGTCCTTTCCAGGTTTGATTTCGAGCGTTTCCTTTCCCTCTTTGGGATAAATAACGCAGGGTGGCGGCTCTGTTTGTTTTGCTTTTTCCCGCCGGTTATTTTTCGCGGATGCGACAGCAGACACCAATCTATTTTTCAGAGTCTCGAAGGCTTCGTTGCACTTTTTGTCAAACAGAAATGGAGTATCCTTCACAAGCAGGCTAGTCAACGGTTTTGCGATCTTGGAGAAATCTTTGATGAACCTACGATAGAATCCTGCATGTCCCAAGAAACTCCGTATACCTTTCTCATTCACAGGGTGAGGGAGATTGGAGATCACTTCCACTTTTGCCTTGTCAACTTCTATCCCTTGATGGGAAATTTTATGACCTAGTATTATCCCTTCTCTCATCATGAAGTGAGACTTTTCCCAATTCAGAATTAGATTGGTTTGTTGACACCTTTCCAGCACAAGTGACAGGTTATACAAACAATTTTCGAAAGAAGATCCAAAAACCGGAAAATCATCCATAAACACTTCCATGTGCTTTTCAAGCATATCGGAAAATATGGATGTCATGCACCTCTGAAATGTTGCAGGTGCGTTGCATAAACCAAATGGCATTCTTCTATAAGCAAAGATTCCGTATGGGCATGTGAATGCTGTTTTTTCTTGATCCTCAGGTGCCACCGCAATTTGGTTGTACCCTGAGTACCCATCCAGAAAACAGTAGAAATCATGACCTGCCAATCTTTCCAACATTTGATCGATAAAAGGTAAAGGAAAATGGTCCTTCCTTGTAGCAGTGTTCAGTCTTCTATAGTCTATGCAAACTCTCCATCCTGTAACAGTACGGGTGGGGATCAACTCATTTTTCTCATTTTTTATCACAGTTGTCCCTCCCTTCTTTGGTACCACATGAACTTGGCTCACCCACGAACTGTCAGATATTGGGTAAATTAACCCCGCATCTAAAAGTTTCACAACCTCTTTGCGAACAACTTCTTTCATAGCTGGATTCAGTCTTCTTTGAGGTTGGACGACCGGTTTCTGATCATCCTCCATCAAAATCTTGTGCATACACATTGTCAGGTTGATTCCTTTCAAATCGTCCATCGCCCATCCAATAGCACCCTTGTATTTCTTTAAGACTTTGATTAGCTCTCATTCTTGGGTCTCTCTCAAACCTGAATTGATGATTGCTAGACATTTTTCCTCATTGTCAAGAAAAACATATTTGAGATGTTCTGGTAATTGTTTCAACTCTATCCCCTTTTTTATATCCTGTTTTGATTCTGAAGATGTTTTAGGTCGAAGCTCCTCCCACCGTTGCGGTCGGGAACGAACCCAAGGCGGTTGTTCCTTTAACATTGCTACCACTTCGGATTCTTCCTTATCAATTCCTTCAGTATCCTCCATAATAGATAAACTCAAAACTCTTTCCAAAGGAAGCCTGGATGTTGTAATCTGCATAGATTGAGCAAAAACTGTATCTAACACTTCAATACTTTTACTCGTCCCTTCGTCCTCCTTGAATTTCATAGTATCCCTTACATCAATTTTGAGCTTTTCATCATAAACTTTGAGGGTCATGGTTCCTTCCTCAATATCTATCATGCATCTTCCCGTTTCCAGGAAAGGTCTTCCCAGTATGAGAGGAATCTCCTCATCTTCCGGCATCTCGAGTATCACAAAATCCATCGGAAATACAAATTTATCAATCTTCACCAGAACATCTGTTGCTATACCATAGGGTCTCTTCATACAATGGTCCGCAAACTGCAGTGTCATGCGAGTATCCTGCACCTCCCCTAACCCAAGTTTTTTGTAAATTGAGAGGGGCATTAGACTCACACTTGCTCCCAAATCGATCAGTGCCTTTTTGAAGGATCTATCTCCAATGCTACAAGGAATAGTAACTGCACCTCTATCTTTTTTCTTCATCGGAATTTTTAGGCCCTGCAAAATAGCACTACAAGTTTCAGTTAGCATGACTGGCTCGCTGTCGATCGACCTTTTCTTTGATATGATGTCTTTCATGAATTTGGCGTAGATTGGCATCTGTTCCAGAGCTTCAGCAAAAGGTATGTTGATCTCGAGCTTCTTGAATAATTCTAAGAATTTCTCAAAAAAAAATTCATGGAGATCTTTCTTCTTTGTTCTTGTCGGAAAAGGAAGAATGATCTTTGGTTTTTGTTTCTCTTGCTGGCTTGTCGGCTTGACCACCACTTCTTCAGTTTGTTTTGGCTCTTCTCTAATCTCCAAGTCAACTTCCAACAATCCCTCTTCTTCCACCTGTTCGTCAACCTGTGGTTCCTTAGCCTTTCCTTTTCTGGTGACCACAACTTTAATGTGACTTTGATCACGGGGATTAACGATTGTCCCACTAGGAAGCGTGCCAGGCGCATGGGAGTTTGAAGCTAACTGTTGGGCAATTTGACCCATCTGAATTTCAAGATTTTTTATGGATGCTGTAGTGTTTTTCTGATTATTTCGAGTCTCCTCTTGGAATTGGATGTTGTGAGCTGCCATTTTTTCAATTGCGATCTCCCAATCTGCCTTCTTAGGTACTTGTTGTTGTTGCTGCTGATATTGATTTTGATATTGACCCTGTGCCTGCTGTTGCACGTTCCCTCTTTGATCTTTCCATGCAAAGTTGGGATGATTTTTCCACCCCGGATTGTATGTGTTGGAGTAGGGATTGTTCTGCTTTAAAAATTTTATATCTTCGATTTGTTGCGGTGTTGCAAAACAATGAACAGTACTGTGTGGTCCATTACAAATGTCACACACTTCACTCGGTGCCTGTTGCACTTGAGCCACTTTCTGCGCACCTATGTTTAGTGCTCTCAACCTTTTCTCTACCTTTGCAGCAACAACTTCTTCAATTTTCACCTGTTTATTTGTCTCAAGCTTCAAGTCAATAACTGCAGATTTGCTTGATACCCTGTCATATAACTCTAAATGCTCGTTCGAGGCAATAACTTCAATTATCTTCTTCATACCGGTGGCTGTTGCAAAGTTGGCTGAGCCACCAGCTGCTGAATCAAGGATTTGTCTTGTTTGAATTTGAAGACCATTGACGAACATTTGCATTTGTTCAGTTTCATCCATGTTGTGAGTAGGACAAGCAACTAGGATTCTCTTGAATCGTTTGTAGGCATCTCCTAGTGACTCACCCTCATTCTGTTTGAAGTTTAGGATCTCATATCTTTTCCGCAATGACACAGATGCGGGAAAATACTCTTGCAAGAATGTTGTTTCCATGTGCTCCCATGTAGTGATACTACCAGCGGGTAAGGAATAGAACCACTCTTCAGCCTCATCTGCTAAAGTGAATGGGAACATGCGAAGTCGGACTGCTTCTTCGCTATGTCCAGGCATTTTCAGTGTTGTGCTCATGGTTAAAAATCTTTGCAGATGCTTGTTGGCATCTTCATTCACTCTTCCAGAGAAGGACCTTCTTTCGAGTTGATTAATGGTGATGGGATGCAGCTGGAATTGTTCCACAGTAACTGGTTGGTTGACAATTGTCATACGACTGTAACACCTCAAAATTTGCCCTCCTCCCTTGGGACTAGCTTAGCATATTGCATTTCATTTTTCAGGGCATTAGGCAGTGCATCTTTGCATATCATGTGGTAACATTGAGCAAGTCATCCTCCTAGGTCTTGATCAGAAGATAAGGAGGTTGAGATATTCAAGCTGAGGGTCCTATTGAGTTGATCACTAATCATTTGAGGATGTGTGCCTCAAATTAGGGTTTATTGTTTCCTCAAGGAGATTGATCATTATCTTGGTTGAAATGGTACATCATCATCATCATGGTCTTGTCATCATCCAAGAGTTTCATTGTGTTTGATCAGATACCTTGAGATTAGGGTTTTGACCTCTGGTCAACCCTAATCATCTGCATTGGGCCAATCAGGGCTTGTCAAGGGGATGAGGTCTTCATTGAGATGAGAGATCATCACATGGTTTTAATGAGCTTATGGAAGTTAGGGTTTCACATTGGATCCATGTCATCAGGAGTTTGAGGCTCAAGATCATCAGTGCATAGCCAATTCATCTATCAGTCAACAGAAGTCAACCACAGGTCAACTGATGGATTTGGAGGTGGGAGAGGGTTGGATACACTTCATTCATGTCCAAACAAGTTTCATTTGACATTACAAACATCAACATTGAAGAAAATAAAGTCAGATGAAAACTTTCCAAAAATAGAAAGTGACTTGTAATTCAAAATTGCCAAAAATGGAAAGGTTTTCTCCTTAAAATTACATGTCCAAAAATGCTTCAAATGAAATTTTGTCCAACATGAAAGTTGAAGATCTTACTCTCACCTTTCCAAAAAGTCCAAGAACATGAATTTATCATTTGTGGTTGGCAAGATATGATCAAATCATTATCCATGGATTTTGAACTTCAAACTTGGATAACTTTCACACCAATTGGCCAAATCATGTGGGGTTTTTTGCTACAATCTCCTTTTAACATGCTCTATTATAATCATTCATTACATTTCACCAAAAATCATCATAAAAATATTGCATTTTCCATGTGATTTGAATTTTGAAATTTGGAGGGAAAAAGTGAATTTGAGAAATATGCATTGTTTTCATGTTTTTCCAATTGCCTTG
This sequence comes from Lathyrus oleraceus, assembly GCF_024323335.1. Classification (NCBI taxonomy): domain Eukaryota; kingdom Viridiplantae; phylum Streptophyta; class Magnoliopsida; order Fabales; family Fabaceae; genus Lathyrus; species Lathyrus oleraceus. The sequence continues at coordinate 166,632,314 of NC_066579.1, read as the reverse complement.
GCTTAGGAACATCATTTGCAATTGGTCCAAACCAGAAAATTTCACTGTTACATTGATTTTCACAAGGAAGGGTGAAATGCTAAATTTGTCATAAAACTTGGTTTTGGCTTAAACACTTGCATTAACACTAATCATGATTAGGGACTAGCTTAACAACACATATATAAGGCTAATGCTAACTGTTTTTGTGATTAACACTTCATTCATCTCAGATCTAGATCAAAAATTTCACATTCTCTCAACTTTTTCTCTTCATTTTTTCTGCAAATTTTTCATAGAACCTTGCCTTGATCTTCATTGCTCGAGCATCCACAAGCATAGCTGAAGGAAATTGAAGCAAGGATTCATCAATTTCGTGCTGTTTCTTGGACTGTTCAAGTGAGCTTCATCAATGGCAGTTCAGAATTAGAGCATCATCAAGCACAACTGAGCCACGATCCTCCTTCCATTCATCAACCTAAGCATCAAGGAAGTTCTGTTTCACCTTACCAAGGCCAGAAAAACACGTTTCCAGATCTGCATCTTCATAGAGGTTGGAAGTCGATACTCTTGATTCTTGTAATTAAGATATGCATCTTATAGATCCTCCATTGCTGATCATAATGAACTTTGGATCTTGAATTTTCATGCTGTATTAAGAGAGATATCTGGATTTTAAGTTTGGTTGATGAAACTTATTTGGATCGATGCGTTTGGCATGGTTAGAATTAGGATGAATTGAACTTAGATTGTTGATGTGCATTGCAAGATGAATCGAATGGTGTATGATTTGTTAATTTCTGTGACCAAAAGTTCTTGATGATGAAGAACATGATGAACGCGCCATGAACCCTAGCTTTTTCAATTGCCAGATCGCGTTTGATCCATATATTCGTGTATTTGCATGTAATTTATGTTTGTGTCCCATGCTTCCAATTAGATCATGTCACGCACTTAAGTGAAACACGGCGTTTCACTTAAGTAGCGCCCTATTTGAAAACACACGGAGTTCGATCCTCCGCTCAAGCATCTCATATATTGGCTTTGCATTTTATTTTCACTTAAACTTCACATGTTCACCATGCTTCATTCATCTTTTTTTTATTTTTTCATGCCATTCCAAAATTCATAACTTCTTGAATATTTGTCCAATTAACATGAGGTTTTTTCCATTGTGTTCCTTGTGATCTCTAGTATTTTTTGATGATTTTTATGAAAATTGTGCACGTGTGGAATCTGTTTGGGCTTAGGGTTTATCTGAACATGTGTTTTGTTACACCTTGCTTACCATTTTGATTGTGAAATCCTGATGCTTGATCCAAAATTCTTGAAATTTTGCATGTGTAAAATAGACATCTCAATGAACATTTTGGCTTTGAGTTTGTGATTTTTGCTTTCCTGGTTGATGAGATATGAGCTGTTGAATCTAGGTGTGACAATTGGTGTCACACCATTTCTTGTCCAATTTGTGGATTTTCATTACCATGCCATATGAACTCAAAATGATCTGAATTTTTGCATGTTGACTCTTCTGGATGTTAGGTTCACTTGTGTATTTTTGTAGAATTTTTGAGTGCATTTCCAATTTGTTTGAGAATTTCCTTTCTGTTTGACCAATTGTGGACTTTTTGTGAGTCATGATCTTAAATGAGTTGTGAAATTCTTGATATGTATCACATGAACTTGAAATTTTGTGGAGTGATTATAGACACATTGAAGTTTGCCATGGCTTTGGTTTGATGCATTTATCTTTTGCCAATTCTGTTTTGTGCTTGCTTGAAGTTGATGCATGATTTGGTGCCTTGTGTGAGCTTATTTGAACATGCCTTGACTTATGGATTTTATTTGACTTGCTTAGCTTGGTCCAAATGACTTGAAATTTGGTGTGGTGATCATTGGATGAGTTATGTTTAACCATGATTTTTGTTGAGATTTATTGAATTATTTTTGATTGAGTTTGGATTGATTCATTCTGTTTGGTCCAATGAGCTTTCAAATTGCATGTTTTGCCCTAAATGCTTGATGAAATGAAATTGGTGAATGATATGAATGTGAGACCACTTGGACATTGTTCTAATTTGATTGAACTTGATTTTTGCCAATTTTCATGTTCTGTTTTGAATTATTTATCCTTCTTTGACCCTAGGCCTTGTCCTAGGGGTTTGCTTCTCATGATTGAGTTGTGCTTTCAGGACAAAAAGCATATGGCATGGAGGAATTAATTCACTTGGATTGAGTTGCTTATTTGATTGATGTTGATTAACATTAAGTTTGTTTTGTAGGTGGCTTCTAATTCATTTGTGTTGAGCATTGGCTTGTGCTTTGCTTGATGCATTGCTTGTGTACAGTTAACTGTTGACTTTTAGTTTGTCTGTTTGACTGTTTAAGCTGTGTACTGATTATGTTAGATTGATTTCAGGTACATTAGTTGCTATAGTTCCTTTGTGAACTTGCTTTTGCTATTGCTTGGTTGCTTAACCAATTGAGGTAGAACTCACTAACTCCATGTAGTCTGGAAGACCTGGCCTGTTACTTGGTCAGGCACCTGTCTGAAGTCCTCCTTAAGAGGCAATGTTTGTGCTTGTTTATCTTTGTCCCCAAGCAGGAAAAGACCTTGAATAAGGCAATTGGCAGATACAAGAGATGTGCAATCCATCTCCTGCTATTCTGTTGAGTCATCCCTTGGCTCACATTACATGTTGATGCCTTGAGGATAGTAACCCAAGATCCTTGTACAGTTGTACAGTTGAGTCAGTGTCATAAGTGTAGAAGGGTTCTCACTTTCTAAACCCACACTTCCTTTGTCTAAAAGATCTCCCTGGCCAAGGATAAGAGCTGTGAGGCACACCCCTCACTCCCATTTCATCTGCTTCACCCTGACTCTCAATGTTAGGGTTAAGAGCTAACATCACCTGATACAGTTGGCTTGCTTTTGCTGCCTAACCCTTGTGTGAGCCCACTTTGTCTGTATATAGTGTGTGCTAATTGTGAATGTTTGCTTTATTTTAATTATGCTTGCATGCTTTGCTTTGCCTGTTTAGGATTAGCTTGCAGCCTGTGCAAGTAGATAGAAAACTCAACCTAGGACCATTGTGGAATACATGATAACTATTAGGCTCGAGTCAGTCTCCCTTCTAGTTGGTCATTTCCCAGTCTCTGGTTAGGAGAAAGTTTCTCCCCTGTTAAGGGGAACTACGTTGCCCTGATCCTCATACCAGATGAGGTACGTAGGTAGGAGGTCGTACGAGATCTCTCCGGGCACCCTTTTTCTTTTGTGTGTGTTTGCTTGGCAGTTGCTAGGCTCGAGTTCCCGACTCCTTAGTAACTTGTTGTTTGTTTCTTCTTGTGTGTGTAGGAGATGGATGTAAGCCCAGCAATTGGCATTCCGTATCCTTTTGTTGTGTGCTTGGAGTCCGGTATAAGTCCAGCAAGTGGCATCTGGTTTCCAGTGTGGGTTTGTTTGGTTCGGAAGCCGATGTAAGTCCAACGATTGACGTTCGGGTTCCATGTTTGCCTTTTTGTGTTTTGTTTTGTTTCGGCGTGCGTGAGCCGAACTACGGTAGCTCTGATTCTCATTCTAGATGAGATACGTAGGCATAGGATGCGATATCCTAGCGAGCCCTCTTCCCTCTTCCTCCACCTGTGTTGTCTTCAGTGTGTGTGATGTTTGTTTTAGCAACCTTTTCTTTCTTTTAGAGCGTGGATCTCGTCGAGTACGACGGATGCGTAGGGGTGCTAATACCTTCCCTTCGCATAACCGACTCCCGATCCCATTCTCTTTGGTCGCGAGACCATGTCCTTTCCAGGTTTACTTCGAGCGTTTCCTTTCCCTCTTTTGGGATAAATAACGCACGGTGGCGGCTCTGTGTTGTTTTGTTTTAGCCCGCCGGTTGTTTTTCGCGGATGCGACAACGACCACCCGGGGTGTTGGTTCCACCATAGTCACCGAGGAGTCTCTCTGGTGATGGTGGATTAGCAGCCATGATTTCAGGAACTGTTTCCGTGTCTGAATCTGAATTCTCTGAGTGCACTGAAACAACTTCTTCCTCCGCTTTCTCTGCTAATTCCAGTTTCTTCCTCTTAGCTTGTCTGAGTCTAGCACGAAGAGTTCTTTCTGGATCTGCGTCAAAAGGAAAATCCGCTGAGGCCTTACCTCGCATAAACAAGTTAGACAAAGATTAGAATTGAATAACAAAATTGTCACAGATAAAATTTTAGTTGGCGAGCAACAAAATTTCGATAGAATAGAAATTAAAATATGTAGTTTGGCAATCCCCGACAACGGCGCCAAAAACTTGATCGGAAAAATAGCAAGTGTATTATTTTTACCGATGTAGTAATAAGGAGTTTTATTTCCAAGTATCGATCTCAAGGATTGCGTAGGAAATACTTATTTTAATTTGATTCTATCAGAACAAAAAGATATTGGTTTGGTTGTTTTGGAATTTATAATAGTAAACACAAAAATAGTAAAAATAATTGATTAAGATCAAAGATGCTAAGGTGAGTGGTTGAGTTAACCGGTTATGGATTCAGTCCTGATTTCCTTAATACATATGAAACATTCAATCACCTAACCTCAGAATGTTCTTACTTAAGTCCTTAAGGAAGAAACTATTAAACTACCAATTCTTACTCAAATGTCCCTTCAATTAATCATTGGTTTTAATCATACAAAATATCAAGGTGTACGGTGATTTACGAAAGTTACTAGTCCTAGATGATGCATTCATGAACCCAATTGTGTAAAAACCCTACCAATCACAATCCTGTTATTGGAAGTCATAGATCAATTTGTATTTGTCCGATACAAAAGCATAATAACATCACACAATTGAATTGAAATACGTAACATAGTAATCAAGAAATCATTGGTTCAAATTCATAGCATGCGATAACATCAGGACCACCCCCTAGCATCAGGGGGTTTAGCCTCTTATAGTACTTAAAGAACTCATAAAGTAAAGATTAGACATTACAAAGAATTAGGAGAGTTTGATCTTCAATGGTTGATACCCTTGAATCTCGCCGTCTTCAAATCCGTCGTATTCGCTATCTTCTCCAATGCAATGCTTTCGTTTGCCTGTCAAAAGATGTCCTCTTCTTTCTCTTCCAAGCCTTCTTATAGCTTCAGATGACTCTCTTCCAAGCTAAAGGTCCAAACTACCCTTAATGAGCAGAATCGGTTCACACAACAAAAATTAGGTTTTCCAAGCTGCGTCCAATCAACACGGCCGTGTGGTGGCACACGGGTGGCCGTGTTGTTCTTCATCATTAATTATTTTCAGCATAAGTTACAGTGGCAACAACATGGGCCGTGTCCCTACACACGGGTGCCCGTGTTAATGCACTGTTTTAATCAACACGGTCGTGTGGTGGAACACGGGTGCCCGTGTCGATCTCTGTTTTTCTGCTCCCTCTCTGCTCTGCTTGATCAACAACACGGGCAGTTATGTCTGTAAGATAAAATCTGGCAGGGGCGAAGAGTAAGTCGGCCGTTGCAGGTAAGGACTTGCTCCGTTTCGCACTATGATTCATTTGACGATAGCCTCTAGGTTTTGTTTTCCCATGGCTGCATCGTGTTGAACTTGCTGAACCACCTGGTCCGAATCCTGGTTACGGTTAACCAGTACCAATGGGGGCCTTCGTGCCACCCTTGGGATGTGTTCGAAATCCTGATATTCATGTTAGACAGTATCATCTGTCATCTCCTCTTGTCAAACCGGTGTCTCCGGTCGAGGGGGAGGCGTAGGATTCCGATGGACTTGAGCCCTTGAGGATCCCAAAAAATCTCCTATCCTTGTCATTTGGGTTGCCAATTGTTGGTAACTTTGCGTCTAATCCTGGATCAATGGCTTCAATATAGTACCCATTTGTTGAGTTAGCATATGTACCATTTCATGGTTGCTCTTGTCAATCTGTTGTCTCATAACGACAACAAAACTTGACGTAAAAGTTGGGACTGATTAAGACGTCAGTCAAAAACCTGGGGGTCGACCAAATGGGGTCGCCAAAGATCCAAACCCCTAGTGGCGAGGGAATGACGATGATGAGGTATCGCTGTAAGTCGAGCTGAGATTATGCATATTTTCCATAAACTCCGTCGGCATTCCCAATATTATATGCATGGGGACCGTGAAACTGGGCATATGTTGCCCCATAGTTCCCATGGTTGTCGGTGTCGGCATTTGTGGCTGACGCGGCGTCAGAATTGGTCCTACAAATATTGTTGAAACCGATGACGCCATGCTAGAGTCGGGGTCGACAGCTTGTGGCATCGTTGTGTCTCCCTCCGAAGACGCTTCTTCGTGGGGTCTAGGATATGTCATTTTTCCACTACGCAATCACATATACTTAACATTGTCGAGGTCCCACTGGGTGTGCCAATTTGTTGTTCGTTCAACAATCTCTAGCCTTCCTATAAGAGGGTTACTTGCAGGATCGTCTACAAAGTCCTGGACTTAGTGTTTGAGCGTATGGCTTTTGGTTAACAATGTTTTTGAAAGGTTTAAAATGGTGTAAACGTAACTCTTGATGAGTTAGGTATGTGACAGACATAAGGCGAAAAGGGAGCGTATAAACGATAAAGTAAGAACGACAAAAGGTAAATTTGGTAATATTAAATGACTTGTAAATATAAAATGGAGGCAAAGTACATTTTTGTGAGGAGATTGACTCTTTTCTCATAAACACTTTGATACTTCAAGCTTTACCCCTACTGCAAATGTTCAAAATGCCCCCTCTAGAATCTCACCTAACATTTGCTTAAATACTAGTGGAAAATAATCGTTTGGAGGTTACAAAACCCTCTCATTGTGCCACGCATTGGTCCACTTCCCCCACTTTGACGAATAACTACCCACGATTTCTTTGAATGCCCACGATTTCCTTCACCGCTCAAACCCTTCGACTTCGACAGAGGCTTATAGGTGTCAATCTTCAGACGCGTCTACCATCCTGTCGAGGGTGCTCCGACAGGTCCCCTAGTCGACATTGGGTTTCTTTATTAACCAAAATTGGCCAGCTAACACTGAGCCATCTCCTCCAAATCATCAGCGATTTCTCGGTCGTTTCTTCCTCCTGCCATATTTATGCACACCAGTAAGCAACTGTGAAATTCTAGTTATCAGACTTTGGATGTCACACGGGTTGTTATGACATCCAATTTTGCACAGACAGGAATTATGCAGAACTTAAAAGTAAGTGCAGTAAATAACACAAGTAATTGTTTACCCAGTTCAGTCCAACATGACCTACATCTGGGGGCTACCAAGCCAGGGAGGAAATCCACTGTTAGTAGTATCAATTCAAAGCTAAACTCACTCGTTTACAACTTATCACTTAATCCCTACCCAATGCAATTTCAATCTTACACTAAGATCAGAGTTCCTACTCACTCCCCCTCAATCACCTCAGTGATTACTATCTTTAAACAAAATTAAAGACAAGTTGAAGTCACACTTCAAACAACTCTTGATTGTGCTTCACAGCTTTAATTAAGATACACAGCACTCACGCTTAAAAGCTTTGAGCGACACAACACTTACAACTCAATGAACACCCTATGCCACAGCAATCATCTACTTGATAATGGCTTGGCTTACAAGATACGTCTAATACAAGACTCACAAAAATACAGCAGTGAAGTATGATGGACACACAAAGTCTTCACGCCTCAAAATCCCCGAAACTGAATGAAGGAACGCCTTCCTTTTTATATTGCAGTACCTGGGCTTTTGCACCTGTATTCTCCTGAATTTAAGGTCACACGAGTTCCCATAAATTCAACATTTAGGTTACTAACAAATAGGCTATTTGTTAGGTTCATTAAATGTATCTTGGTTGTTGGTTTCCTGGTTTTTCTCTAAGCTGTTGACTTCCTGAAGAATAGCCCAAGAAAAGCTGAAACAGAAAACTGAACAACCTACAATATAGCATATGCTGTCAGGAATGAATGTCACGACATTCAGCTTGACATCAAGGTCCATATGCTGAGTCTGTTTTTCCAGAAAATAGACTATACAATTTTGCTGACCTGTACATGATCAAAATGACCATACTACAGTAACAACTTACATTAATAAATGTTAAAGTGTCCAACTTAACATTTACACATTTGGCCTTAAGTTAGTTCTGTTATTCTCTTGAAGAACAAACTAAGTTACATGTTGAAGTATAGCAGAACACCACTCTGTCTAATGTTCAGTAGCTGCTGTCAGTGATGAATGTCATAACATCCAATTTGACATTCAGTCAGTAGGCCTTATGCCAGGTCTGGTCTTTCCTTGATAACCAGACTGGAAATAAATACTAAGTTCTAACAGAACACCAACTGTTCTATTTCTTAGTATCTGTTGACAGGTATGAATGTCACAGCATCCAGTTTGACATTCAATAAATCCTGTGTTAGCTAATCCTGCAGTAACTACTCAAGTGTGTCATGACATCAGTCAAGACATCAGAGTACAGTTAGATATTCTAACCTACAGTGTAGTCACACATACATACTATGTCATGACATCAGTCAAGACATTTGTAACCAGCTAGTGTTTTACCATATAATGCAGCCAATTAAACACCTACAAACTCCCCCTTTGGCAAATTTTTGGCTAAAACACTTTGATCCCCATAACAGAGTTCATAGCAGCGGAATCACACACCTAGCAGGAAATAATACTAGCTAATACACTCAGAGTGGCAGCACACTCACACACATGGAAGTTAAAACTTCACACAGCAGCACACACATACAGAAGTTAAATCTAAACTTCAACACACAGCAGCTGCAGGGGAGGGAATCTGTCACGAGAGTCTGTTGTAGAGACCCACTCTGTTTGTCAGGGGTGGAGGTTATTACTCCCCCTTTTTGTCAAAAATGTTGCCAAAGACAACAACAAAACCAGAGAATAATGACAGAGTTACAGACTTGGTTTTACTTCACAGTTTCAACCAAGTTAGCATCCACTTGATCTTGCTTCACAGCTTTGATCAAGTAAGCACCCACTTTTGCTTTACAGTAGGTACCACCATATCAGATGCCATGATTTTGTTTCTGACATCCAGAACCACTCCTGCATGAACAGCATCCTTGAACTCCTGCAGGTACATTGGCCTTCTCACGGAAGGGTGTCTCCTTACCCTCTTGTAGCCACACTTGTTGCAAGTAGCATAGCTGTGATCTGTTGACCAATCAGAGCATAGTACCAATTGTTTAATAGGCAGAGATATTAAACAATACATCCCAAACATCAGTGGTTGCTATAAGGTCTCAGAGAGACATATTCCCAGTTTGCTCCTTAAGTTTTCAAACTGAGTAGCATCCAGAGCCTTTGTAAATATGTCAGCCAGTTGAAGGTCCGTGGCTACATGTACCAAGGTGATCACCTTGTCTTCCACCAGATCTCTGATGAAGTGGTGCCTAATGTCAATGTGTTTGGTCCTGCTGTGTTGGATGGGATTCTTGGAGATATTGATGGCACTGAGATTATCACAGAACAATGTCATAACATTTTGAGTGACATTATACTCAGTGAGCATCTGTTTCATCCAAACCAGTTGGGAACAACTGCTTCCAGCAGCTATGTATTCAGCCTCTGCAGTGGACAGGGAAACACAATTCTGCTTCTTGCTGAACCAAGATATGAGATTGTCTCCTAAGAAGAAACATCCACCTGATGTGCTTTTTCTGTCATCAGCACTCCCAGCCCAGTCAACATCACAGTACCCAGATAGGACAGGTTCAGACCCATGTGAATACAGCATCCCATAGTCATAAGTCCCATTGATGTACTTGAGAATCCTTTTGACTTGATTCAAGTGGCTCACTTTAGGCTCTGCTTGGTATCTAGCACATACTCCAACTGCATAAGAAATGTCAGGTCTACTTGCAGTTAGGTAAAGTAGGCTTCCTATCATGCTTCTATACAAGCATTGATCAACACCAGGTCCTCCATCATCTTTGGTTAACTTCAGATGAGTAGGTGCAGGAGTCCTCTTGTGCCTAGCATTATCCATACCAAACTTCTTAACTATGTTCTTGGCATACTTGCTTTGGGAGAGAAACATAGAGTCCTCCATTTGGTTTACTTGCATTCCAAGGAAATAGGTCAGTTCTCCAACTAGACTCATTTCAAACTCAGATTGCATCTGGTGAACAAATTGTTGAACCATTTGTTCTGACATTCCACCAAAGACTATATCATCCACATAGATTTGAGCAATCATGATTTTGCCGTCTTCATCCTTCACAAACAAGGTTTTATCTATTCCACCTTTTCTGTATCCATTTGAGGTCAGAAATTCGGTCAACCTTTCATACCATGCTCTAGGTGCTTGTTTCAACCCATACAAGGCTTTCCTCAACTTGTATACATGCTTAGGTTGGTTAGGATCACAGAACCCTTTAGGTTGTTCCACAAAGACTTCTTCATTCAACTAGCCATTCAAGAATGCACTCTTCACGTCCATTTGGAATAGTTTAAACTTCAGGATGCATGCTACCCCTAACAGCAATCTGATGAACGCAAGCCTAGCCACAGGAGCAAATGTCTCATCAAAATCTACCCCTTCAACTTGAGTGTATCCTTGAGCCACTAGTCTTACCTTGTTCCTAGTAATTACTCCTTTCTCATCAGATTTGTTTTTGTAGATCCACTTGGTACCAATGATGTTGGTCCCTTCAGGTCTTGGAACTAGCTCCCATACTTCATTCCTTTTGAACTGCTCAAGTTCCTCTTGCATGGCAATGATCCAGTATTCATCAGTCAGGGCTTCTTTCACATTTTTTGGTTCAACCTTGGATACAAAGCAGGAATTTGAGCTTATTCCCCGTGACCTGGTAGTCACACCACTATTGGGATCCCCTATGATAAGATCCTTAGGGTGGTCTTTCTGAATTCTGATAGATGGCGCTTTGGTGGTTGCATCTACTTCACATTCAGGAGGAGGTTCCTCTACTTCTTCAGACTTGACAGGAATGTCAGATGAACTGTCAAGGAATGTTTCAACATCCTCCATGACATCGGTTCCTTCCTCTTTATCGTCCACAATAACATTTATGGATTCCATCAGGACATTGGTCCTGTAGTTGAACACTCTGCAGGCTCTGCTGTTAGTTGAGTATCCCAGAAATATGCCCTCATCACTTTTCGGATCTAGCTTTCTTCTCTGTTCACGATCTGTGAGAATGTAGAATTTACTTCCAAAGATATGAAAGTACTTCACAGTAGGTTTTCTGCCTTTCCATATTTCATACAGAGTGGAGGAGGTTCCTTTTCTCAAGGTGACTCTGTTGTAAACATAGCACGCGGTATTCATTGCTTCAACCCAAAAGTGCATGGGGAGCTTCTTTGCATGAATCATTGCTCTGGCAAATTCTTGAATAGTTCTATTTTTTCTTTCAACTATCCCATTCTGCTGGGGAGTTATAGGGGAGGAGAACTCATGACTTATTCCTTCAGACGAGCAAAACTCATCAAACTTGGAGTTCTTGAACTCCGTACCATGATCACTCCTAATTCGGACCACACAACTGTCCTTTTCCCTTTAAAGTCTGATGCACAGGTCTTTGAAGACATCGAATGTATCTGACTTCTCTCTGATGAAGCTTATCCACGTGTATCTGGAATGGTCATCAACCACCACGTAGGCATATCTCTTCCCACCAAGACTTTCAACCTGCATAGGTCCCATTAAGTCCATATGCAACAGTTCCAGAACTCTGGAAGTTGTAGGATGTCCTAGCTTCGAATGTGACATCTTGGTTTGCTTGCCCACTTGGCATTCACCACTGACTCTTCCTTCATTAATAAGCAGCTTTGGGATCCCTCTGACTGCTTCCTTGGATATAATCTTCTTCATTCCCCTTAAGTGGAGATGTCCAAGACGTCTATGCCACATCTTCACCTCCTGTTCTTCCTTGGTTGAGGAGCATATTGTAGAAAAGTTAGAGACTTTAGGTTCCCACATATAACAGTTATCTTTGGACCTGGTTCCTCTCATAACTTCCTGATTGTCACCATTAGCCACAATGCAAAGCTCCTTAGTAAACTGAACATGAAACCCTTGATCACACAGCTGACTTATGCTGATGAGGTTTGCAGTTAGTCCTCTTACTAACAGCACATTATTCAGTTTTGGAACTCCAGAGCAGTCCAGCTTACCCACACCTTTTATTTTACCTTTGGCACCATCACCAAAGGTCACATAGCTGGTAGTGTGAGGTTGAATATCCACCAGAAGATTTTCCATACCAATCATATGTCTTGAGCATCCACTGTCAAAGTACCAGTCTTCTCTGGTAGAGGCCCTTAGAGCAGTGTGTGCTATCCTAGCATACCATTGTTGCTTCTTGATGGGAACATAGCACTTATATGGTTTATGCTTAGGCCTGACATGCGTGGCTTGGTTAGGGAAACCATGAATCCAGTAGCAGAAGGCTTTTATATGACCAAGCCTACCACAGTGGTGACACCTCCACTCCTGGTATTTCCTCTTCTGATGATCATTCATCCTAGTTCCTCGATGTTGAGACATTGGCTTTGACTTCCGCTTGAACTTCTGAACTTTTGCCTTTGGGCGTTTGTGTTCAGCTGAGGATCTTTTCCCAAATCCTAGGCCAGATTTGGTTCCAGACTGCTGTCCCACCTTTAGTATCTCTTCTAAGATGTCAGTTCCCTTATTCATCATTCTGATGGATTTGGTCATCTGATTCAGCTTGGAGGTCAGCAGGGCTATCTCACCATTTAGACCCTCTATGACAGACAGTTGCTTCTGTGTCTCATCTTCCAGTTCCTTGATGAGGTTCTTCTGTTTTTCTCCTTGTGCACGCACTTCTGCACTGGTGGTACACAGCTTCTTATAGGCTGCAGCAAGTTCATCACAGGTCAGTTCATCTGTACTTGAGTCATCATCAGAGGCACAAACACTGGTTAGTGCAGTGACATGTTTGGCAGATTCTCCTTCAGATTCACTTTCAGAATCTCCTTCAGACCATGTGATAGTTAGCCCCTTCTGTTTCATCTTGAGATAAGTAGGACATTCAGCTCTGACGTGTCCATACCCTTCACAACCATGACACTGGATTCCCTTGCCTTGGTTGAACTTTTCTTCAGAAGTTGATCTTTTCCTGATGTCAGATGGGATGTTCTTGACATTAGGTCTCCCTCTTTGATCAATCTTCTTCACGAACTTGTTGAACTGTCTCCCAAGCATGGCTAAGGCTCCTGATATACTTTCATCACCTTCAGTATATCCTGCTTCTGACTCCTCTTCAGCATTAGATACAAAAGCTATGCTTTTGTTCTTCTTTTCAGCATTCTCACACAAGCCCATTTCAAAGGTTTGGAGAGAACCAATGAGCTCATCCACCTTCATATTGCAGATGTCCTGTGCCTCCTCTATGGCTGTGACCTTCATAGCAAATCTCTTTGGCAAGGACCTGAGAATCTTTCTTACAAGTTTCTCTTCAGCCATTTTCTCACCTAGTCCACCAGAGGTGTTTGCAATTTCAAGAATATTCATGTGAAAGTCATGAATAGTCTCATCCTCTTTCATCCTCAGATTTTCAAACTTGGTGGTCAGCATCTGAAGTTTGGACATCTTCACCTTGGAAGTACCTTCATGAGTTACCTTGAGGGTATCCCAAACTTCCTTAGCTAGTTCACAGTGGTGTACCAGCCTGAAGATGTTCTTACTGATTCCATTGAACAATGCATTCAAGGCCTTGGAATTTCCAAGAGCTAATGCCTCTTGCTCCTTGTCCCACTCTTCTTCAGGAATCTGCACACTGACTCCATCTTCACCTGTCCTCATTGGATGTTCCCATCCTTTGTTGACAGCTCTCCAGACTTTGCTGTCTAGAGACCTTAAGAATGTTATCATACGAGGCTTCCAGTCATCATAATTAGAGCCATCCAACATGGGTGGTCTGTTTGAGTGTCCTAAATCCTTGTCCATGGTACTAGAAAGTAACTTCCCTAGATCTCACCCAGAAATTCACAGGCAGGGTGCCTGCTCTAATGCCAATTGAAATTCTAGTTATCAGACTTTGGATGTCACACGGGTTGTTATGACATCCAATTCTGCACAGACAGGAATTATGCAGAACTTAAAAGTAAGTGCAGTAAATAACACAAGTAATTGTTTACCCAGTTCAGTCCAACATGACCTACATCTGGGGGCTACCAAGCCAGGGAGGAAATCCACTATTAGTAGTATCAATTCAAAGCTAAACTCACCCGTTTACAACTTATCACTTAATCCCTACCCAATGCAATTTCAATCTTACACTAAGATCAGAGTTCCTACTCACTCCCCCTCAATTACCTCAGTGATTACTATCTTTAAACAAAATTAAAGACAAGTTGAAGTCACACTTCAAACAACTCTTGATTGTGCTTCACAGCTTTAATCAAGATACACAGCACTCACGCTTAAAAGCTTTGAGCGACACAACACTTACAACTCAATGAACACCCTATGCCACAACAATCATCTACTTGATAATGGCTTGGCTTACAAGATACGTCTAATACAAGACTCACAAAAATACAGCAGTGAAGTATGATGGACACACAAAGTCTTCACGCCTCAAAATCCCCGAAACTGAATGAAGGAACGCCTTCCTTTTTATATTGCAGTACCTAGGCTTTTGAACCTGTATTCTCCTGAATTTAAGGTCACACGAGTTCCCATAAATTCAACATTTAGGTTACTAACAAATAGGCTATTTGTTAGGTTCATTAAATGTAACTTGGTTTTTGGTTTCCTGGTTTTTCTCTAAGCTGTTGACTTCCTGAAGAATAGCCCAAGAAAAGCTGAAACAGAAAACTGAACAACCTACAATATAGCATATGCTGTCAGGAATGAATGTCACGACATTCAGCTTGACATCAAGGTCCATATGCTGAGTCTGTTTTTCCAGAAAACAGACTGTACAATTTTGCTGACCTGTACATGATCAAAATGACCATACTACAGTAACAGCTTACATTAATAAATGTTAAAGTGTCCAACTTAACATTTACACATTTGGCCTTAAGTTAGTTCTGTTATTCTCTTGAAGAACAAACTAAGTTACATGTTGAAGTATAGCAGAACACCACTCTGTCTAATGTTCAGTAGCTGCTGTCAGTGATGAATGTCATAACATCCAATTTGACATTCAGTCAGTAGGCCTTATGCCAGGTCTGGTCTTTCCTTGATAACCAGACTGGAAATAAATACTAAGTTCTAACAGAACACCAGCTGTTCTATTTCTTAGTATCTGTTGACAGGTATGAATGTCACAGCATCCAGTTTGACATTCAATAAATCCTGTGTTAGCTAATCCTGCAGTAACTACTCAAGTGTGTCATGACATCAGTCAAGACATCAGAGTACAGTTAGATATTCTAACCTACAGTGTAGTCACACATACATACTATGTCATGACATCAGTCAAGACATTTGTAACCAGCTAGTGTTTTACCATATAATTCTGCCAATTAAACACCTACAAACTGTAACAACCCGTATAATATATATCTAGAATAATATGATACAAGTGTTAATAATTGGTACTGATCCAACATAAGTGCCTAATGGCATCAATATATATACATGTCCAAACTAAAACATCAATGAAGCATGTTATACAATAATGCCTAAACAATAAAATCTAAGAACTATGTGCAATATCTTCATTGCACAAAACTCCACAGCGGAAGATCATGATAAACAGCATCCCTTGAAACATCCATAAACAACTTCTCTTAGATTCAACCTGTAAGGATTACCTGAAAAATGACAACAATAATGGGATGAGATAATAATCTCAGTGAGTTCTCCTATCCTATGGGTCCACTCGGCTCTACAGGGTTTTCTAATCAATATTCAACTCATATCCAACTCAAGTCAACAAGGGAACGAAGACTTGAGTGATGGGGAAATTATCTCGCAATTGTATGGCAACATGCATCTGAGTTCTCATAACTCAACCACTACCATTATTCAGATCACGACGCATCAATTCCCGAACGGACTTACGTCTAAGCCAGGCCCGGTTCATGCATGCTCGTATGATTCGACTTTCGCGGTGGATATCAGGTCCTCTATGAGGCTTAATCCCCAGTTCAAGCGACCGTCACCCGTATGGGCCTCTAACCCGCCTAGGGTATCTTTCACCGTATGGGACTCTAACCCACATAGGTGTCCACCTTTCCCCCATATCCGCCATGGTTGGGGCTCAAACCCAATAGAGGCTCAAATCATTGGTCCCACATCCCAATGCTTACACGTCTAAGCATACCAATAGAGATGTGTACCATCACAGAAAAAAACACATTTTGAATACATGATCGGTTCTACAATCATCGGTTCCATGAACCATAACAAAATTCATCAATCATAGGTGACTTCATTCACCACAATACACAACAATAACATGGCATGTTCCATACAATGCGTCTCGTTATTAATCATGGCAACAATTCATACACGACCTTCATATAAGCGTCGTACAAATGATTACCGCCATTCAATGTTATCTAAGTCATGAACCTCACTCAAGGCCTAATACCAATCCTAGGTTAACTTACTATATTCATCATGTTATTCTCACTATTAACATGTATTCAACTTAAGCATGGAATCATAATTGATTAATGGATGGAAGAATGCATTTAGAAACACTTAAGAAATGGATTTTGAGGTTTTTAACTTGAGTCAATCGATTGGTAGGGGAAGCCCAATTGATTGGTTCCACTCACATTTCTGTTTTTCAGAATTTGCTGAGTGTCAATCGATTGATCCTGAGTGTCAATCGATTGATCCTGCTGAAAATTTCCACTGTTCATAAACAGCAAGTTTGTGCAATCGATTGACATGCAATGTCAATCGATTGATCCTGTGAAAATTTCACTTTTCTGCTAAACCAAAGGCTGCCAATCGATTGATAACAGGGGTCAATCGATTGGTTCACTCACATTTTCATTTTTCCCACTTCACAAACACCATTTTCCTCTGTTATTTCATTTCTAACACACCATCCTTTTCTTCTTCCAACAAAACTCATCACATTACATGTTCATATGTACATGTATAACAAGGATTTCAACATCATAAACACAACCATAACAACTCATGTAATCACAACAATCATGAAGAGCATATCAAGCACATGTTCATAAAAACAACAACATCAAGAGAAATATTCATCACATAGCATGGATTATTCATGATATATCTATGATTCTACAACCCTAATCTTATAGAATCTAGGGTTTCTAACTAGAACTCACCTAGTAGAAGAAGAAGATGAAGTTTGGTGAGGGTGAGAGTGAAGATGACATGATGATGGTGGTGAAGATGATGATTCTCCATGGTTTTTCTTCCTTTCCTCCAAGCTCTTCTTTCCTCTTTCTCTCTTCTTCTTTCCTTCTCTTTCTGATATCTCTCACTCTCTCTTACCTACTTCTTCTTATCCTTTTCTTTCTCTTTCTCTTACAACCACACAAATATATTATATATATATATATATATATATATATATATATATATATATATATATATATATATATATATATATATATATATATATATATATATATATATATATATATATATATATATATATATAATATTAGGTAGTGACATAAAATATCTCAATTGATATTTCATCTTCCAGTACCAATTGACCAATTATTAATGTTACCAAAAATATCCTCTCTTGTACTTATTAATATTGGTTTGTCTCTTTTATTAATAATTAATATCTTCAGAGTTCACTGGTTACTCTATTGGTCCCAATTGACAACATTTAGAGCACGTAGGAGCTCTAATTGTTACAAATAATAATAGATAACTTACATAGGAACTCAATTGGTCTTAACTGATAACTAATTGAGCATTTAAGGGAATATGGGATATTACATTCTCCCCCCTTAAATTGAAATTCGCCCCCAAATTTCCTTCACTCAACAAACAAACAATTCTTGCATTAACGTCTTAGACCAACATTTGACTTCTCTTCAATTTCAAGCCTCTGACATACTCATCCTTCTAACTTGTCCTTGCTGACAAATTTCCTTCTTTCATGAACTCTTGAAACTTCTTGATTTCCATCATAATCTTATCCTGATATTAGATTAACATTTAAACTTGCTCCCACTTAATTTATCTGATATACCACTCTACATCATTTGGTCGCTTTCCTCCCGGAAACCACAACTTCCCTTCCTTTCACTAAGTTACACAAAACATAATTACAACATCTTATCTTGACTTGGTTAATCAATACTCATTAATTCTTCATAAGAAAATTTATTGATTCCTTAACCACACACAATATTGACTACTCTTCTCTTATTATTCCTTCAACAAATGCGACAACTTTGTAATCCATTTATTGATAATCTCATAAACTTCACTTGATCTGATAGTGTATGCTGCAAGTCTCTACTCCTACTAATTCACTTCTCTCGTACTACTCCAATGAGATAGCACCATTAGCACGAGATTGTCTTACTCTTATCCTTACCTCCATTCTTACGAGTAACTATCTCCCTGATCCCCATAGACTTGATTGAGCTCTTTCTTCCATCACCTTCCATTGTGATACTCTGATTCCAATAGTGGAACACCTGGAATTCCTAGGCACTACTGTTTAGCTAACAATCTACAAGGAAACACACTTACCCTCCAGAGTGCTTACTATCCAAAATGGTACTAGAACTTTACCGACTTCCATTAGTAGAAATAACTTCCTTGATGACTCACAAAAGTTTAGAATAAGACCAACACTCTTCAGAAGATAGGTATCCAGGAGTTACATTACTACAACCATAAAAACATAGAACATCCAAATTCATCACGTGTTCGATGCAGTTAAACCAAATTAGTTTGACAATATCCGGTTCTGGTTACTATATTCCATATCAAATCCTCTTATAGGGTTTTGATTCATTCAAGATTTCTTCCGATACATGATCTCGACCAAAACAACATAACACCATCAAGGAACTTTAAATCATCAACGAGACACCACTTCTAAGGAACTTAAGCAATCTAGAGCGTAAATATGAGTGTCCATACACCTCATAGAGTCACACACAATATCTCACACATATCTAGAGATAACATTGTACTTCCTATCCAAAATCATTCCTCTCAATCGTCCTGTCCCATCTTCCTTAATCTTAGCTCATGCTCTTACTAATATACCGTCCGAGTTACATGTTTAACTTCAGGAATAATTGATTCTCGTTCCATCCTGGAAGTAAAACTTCACAAATCCTTCCAATAGTCTAAAGCATCATTGTATACAAAAATACTACTCTCTTGGAGGTCCTCATCTGAAGCCATGAATCCAAGAAATTATTGAATGCCATATTCCGAGTAACCAATTTACACCTTACTAACACATACAATATACTGAACTAATCCCTTCCAGATCACCACTTAGTAAGTCTCTCCCAACATCACTCCTTATGGCTCTCATTACCCGTAGTAGTGATACACCCAAGAGTTACTCACACCGAATATGGTTCACTAGGTTGGTTCCCCAAACATATGATTTCTATGATATCTCTACAGATGACCAATTACACACTATACCTTCAGAAATCCCAATTTCAAAACTGTCAATCTGACATGTGGTGACTTGTAACTCCATCCTCAATTTGTACATCCACAACGGTACACTTATGACATTTAAGACACCCTTAGCTCCAATACGGTGTGAATGTTTATACTCTGTGACCAACCAACCAAACACTTCTCAAGAAGATAAATAACAACTAGACTTCCAATATGCCACTATTACTCTTTCAATTCAATAAAATGCACTTAAGATGAGTCTTATCATTGCCACACGCTTGTGACTGGAATTTTCTTCTAAACCAATACCCCTTACACCCTTCATCATACTGGGGTTACTTGTCTAGATGACTTGCTACGGACAACCCTCATTGTCTCCCAATAAGCACTTGCAACATAAAATATTCCACATCCTACACTTAGTCCACATGCTCCAGCTTGGCTTGTCTTTCGTTGTCTATCATCAACTCAACTTCTTAGAATACAAGACTCACGACTCAACAAATGTGTGTTACTTCGCATCCACCTCAAGACAAGGAATCCATTACACTTACTTGTGACCATAATGCTGCTATCACATACTTCTCTTAATACCAAGGTTTAACTTCCTCCATTCCACTACATACGCTAGAAATCCTCGATGCGAACAATCATCAACTACAAGCCTATAACTTCGTCTTAATGAATCTTAATGGTCCCATTGTACCTTTATCTAAAATGAACCTTATTACAACGGTTGTATTGTAACATTCACACTGCTTCCACACTCGGTGTTCACTTGCCTTCCCATGGTAATTCTCCCAGTTCCAATTACAAAACTATTCTACTAGAATTCCTTAAATCCGACTTACTTGCTCTTCCCCTCAACCAAATCTTCTACAACCAAAACTCACAGGAGCTTCCATTACTATGTAATGTGCGTTCTCTCTTTCCACACGAACTCTTATAATTGATCCTTAGGTAACTCAACATTCCATAATGGTCTCTTACTAACACTGAACCACTGCTGAGCTATTCCAAATCCGATCTCCCTTCTAAGACTGAACATACTTGGTTTATCTTCTAACCTCCATTTGGTCCATACATGTTTCACTTGGAATAGACAATCATGTCCCCGAGTCTCTCCTTAGACTTCACCACTACCTTAGGCTCCCAACAAAACTGAACGTCCATATCCCTCAAGTCCTTAACCACTTGCAAGATACAATTCCAAATATATATACTCCATGAAGTACTCTCGTTCTTCCAAAATATTTCAGTGGCCTTAGAAACTGAAACACTGATACACTACCTCACTTCCAGACCTTATGACATATGAGTAACATAACCATCCTTTCTCCTTCACCATACGGAATTACTCACAATACTTATTCCATATCAGTGAGTATATCTTACTCCACTAGCAATTCACACCTTTCTCAAAGCTCTGACAATTCATCCAATAGAGATCCTCAACTTCTCAACTCTGTTAATACCACAGAATCGCTTGAATGATACACTACTCTTCAATTCCATAATACCCAAATCATAACTCCTCCGAAACTTCAACCGGGCTATCTAATTCTCTTTACTTTCTAACTCTTCGCTTGAGCCTACTCTCAAAGCACAAGGTCAACCCACACTTCGGAGTCCTCGTGGTCGCTCAACCATGATCCTACCTACCATGCATATAATATTAGGTTGATCAGGCCCAATACTACATACAGTGATATTAAGAATCATGTTGGCTAAACACACATATGAGGCAGGAATAGATTTAGTTATGATGTTTCAAGGCTAGGTCGAGAATCGACCTGCTCTGATACCAACTGTAACAACCCGTATAATATATATCTAGAATAATATGATACAAGTGTTAATAATTGGTACTGATCCAACATAAGTGCCTAATGGCATCAATATATATACATGTCCAAACTAAAACATCAATGGAGCATGTTATACAATAATGCCTAAACAATAAAATCTAAGAACTATGTGCAATATCTTCATTGCACACAACTCCACAACGGAAGATCATGATAAACAACATCCCTTGAAACATCCATAAACAACTTCTCTTAGATTCAACCTGTAAGGATTACCTGAAAAATAACAACAATAATGAGATGAGATAATAATCTCAGTGAGTTCTCCTATCCTATGGGTCCACTCGGCTCTACAGGGTTTTCTAATAAATATTCAACTCGTATCCAACTCAAGTCAACAAGGGAACGAAGACTTGAGTGATGGGGAAACTATCTCGCAATTGTATGGCAACATGCATCTGAGTTATCATAACTCAACCACGATCATTATTCAGATCACGATGTATCAATTCCCGAACGGACTTACGTCTAAGCCAAGACCGGTTCATGCATGCTCGTATGATTCGACTTTCGCGGTGGATATCGGGTCCTTTATGAGGCTTAATCCCCAGTTCAAGCGACCGTCACCCGTATGGGCCTCTAACCCACCTAGGGTATCTTTCACCGTATGGGACTCTAACCCACATAAGTGTCCACCTTTCCCCCATATCCGCCATGGTTGGTGCTCAAACCCAATTGAGGCTCGAATCATTGGTCCCACATCCCAATGCTTACACGTCTAAGCATACCAATAGAGATGTGTACCATCACCGAAAAAAACACATTTTGAATACATGATCAGTTATACAATCATCGGTTCCACGAACCATAACAAAATTCATCAATCATAGGTGACTTCATCCACCACAATACACAACAATAACATGGCATTTTCCATACAATGCGTCTCGTTATCAATCATGGCAACAATTCGTACACGACCTTCATATAAGCGTCGTACGAATGATTACCGCCATTTAATGTTATATAAGTCATGAACCTCACTCAAGGCCTAATACCAATCCTAGGTTAACTTACTATATTCATCATGTTATTCTCACTATTAACATGTATTCAACTTAAGCATGGCATCATAATTGATTAATGGATGGAAGAATGCATTTAGAAACACTTAAGAAATGGATTTTGAGGTTTTTAACTTGAGTCATTCGATTGGTAGGGGAAGCCCAATCGATTGGTTCCACTCACATTTCTGTTTTTCAAAATTTGTTGAGTGTCAATCGATTGATCCTGAGTGTCAATCGATTGATCCTGCTGAAAATTTCCACTGTTCATAAACAACAAGTTTGTGCAATCGATTGACATGCAGTGTCAATCGATTGATCCTGTGAAAATTTCACTTTTCTGCTAAACCAAAGGCTGCCAATCGATTGATAACAGGGGCCAATCGATTGGTTCACTCACATTTTCATTTTTCCCACTTCACAAACACCATTTTCCTCTGTTATTTCATTTCTAACACACCATCCTTTTCTTCTTCCAACAAAACTCATCACATTACATGTTCATGTGTACATGTATAACAAGTATTTCAACATCATAAACACAACCATAACAAGTCATGTAATCACAACAATCATGAAGAGCATATCAAGCACATGTTCATAAAAACAACAACATCAAGAGAAATATTCATCACATAGCATGGATTATTCATGATTTATCTATGATTCTACAACCCTAATCTTATATAATCTAGGGTTTCTAACTAGAACTCACCTAGTAGAAGAAGAAGATGAAGTTTGGTGAGGGTGAGAGTGAAGATGACATGATATATATAACACAAATATATAACATATATAACAACCCTAATCTTCTAGAATCTTTCTCTTACAACCACACAAATATATATATATATATATATATATATATATATATATATATATATATATATATATATATATATATATATATATATATATATATATATATATATATATATATATATATATATTAGGTAGTGACATAAAATATCTCAATTGATATTTCATCTTCCAGTACCAATTGACCAATTATTAATGTTACCAAAAATGTCCTCTCTTGTACCGATTAATATTGGTCTGTCTCTTTTATTAATAATTAATATCTTCAGAGTTCACTGGTTACTCTATTGGTCCCAATTGACAATATTTAGAGCACGTAAGAGATCCAATTGTTACAAATGATAATAGATAATTTACATAGGAACTCAATTGGTCTTAACTGATAACTAATTGAGCATTTAAGGGAATATGGGATATTACAGCAACCATTAGAAGAAACATGCATTGATCGTGTTCACATACATGTCGCATACTAGGGGACAAATAACATGACAAAAACTTGGCCGAATGGACCGACCTGCTATGATACCACAAATGTAACATCCAAAACCCCAAAACTTATATAAAAATATTTAATCGAAATTCAAGGTGTCACTACAACAACCATCTAAAAACTCATCTACACATTAACAATAAGCAGCGAAAAATCAGAACATAACAACTTTAAAATTTAATTTCGCAAATAAAGCATTAGACTTTGGACCACATTATTCAATATTAACTCAAAACATAGTAAAAGTGTCAAGTTCCTGATGTTACAAGATTAGAGCACTAAAACCACTAAATTGCGATAAAACGATAAGTAAACAAAGAATAACTCTAACAAGCTACCTTCCACACACAACAACAATTTTACTCTGGATTATCTACAAGATGTCCATTGTGGACAATATTAAGCAAAAATGGTGAAAAATAAACTTCGACATAAAATGGCGTAAATAATGCAACGGTAGATAAACACACAACATATCATACATTCACTACATAATCAACATCATCACAATCTCACGCCCACTCCACAACAATATACATGTATATGCAATAAGACTCACGACATAATGTGACACTATGCATGTGCTACTAACTCAATATTTTATTCTCTTAGGAACTGACCCCCCTTCTAACCCCATGAGCCCCCTTTACGAGAATGGGACTAGCCACTAGTCTCCCATTATGAACTAGTGTACATGCCTTTTTCATTGGCATGACAATGCTTATGGACCCTATTCTGACCATAACCAATATGGATTGAACACAATAGAAATTCCCACTTCTTAATTATTGTTCAACAATCATAACAACAATGCATGCCAATCTACAAATAGACCCCTTCTAAAAGATTTATCATTACGTCAAAAATACATAACTAATCATCATGTAATCATGCACCTCACAATAATACTAGTCGTTTTCACATCATATAACATCACAAAACAATGTCATATGCATTCCATACAATTGCTACACCACGTAAACAACAACATGTAAGTAAATCAATTATTATTCAACAATGATAATTCCACCATGGTTAATTAAGCTAATAATAATTAATTAAAAACATAAACACAACCAAACAGTAGATAATCATTGACTAAACTACAAAACAACATCAAAATTTTGAACCGACGACTCGAACTACACGAACTGGGAAAAAATCACCCCTTATGACAGCATGATAGACAGCCTGTCACCAAGGTGACGCCCATCATTCAATTAAATTTCCAACACATCACTCCAATGACGACCTACTTGTAAAACCAGTCTTGGAGACCATGACGGTCACCCTGCCATAGTGCTGACACCCATCAGCTGCTTCAAGTGGATGACGATCAACCCGTCATCTGGGTGACGCCCGTCACCCTACACCATATTGCAGAAATACGAAATAACCATGGAAGTTCACTTGAAACTTTAATTTTTTGGCTTCCCAATCATCCTATAACATCTAGAAAATTATACCACTTATAATATCATCATCATAACATGATAAATCACAAATTTACACAATTTATTCTTCAATTTCATAAAGTTCATGTTTATGTTTCAAACCTTCAAAACTCCAACAATGACATATATTATATAAACATAAGCAGAATTACACACATATGAATTTAGTCACAAAATAAATTTTGGATTCACATGCAACAACAACAATTCATATTTCACACAATTCCTAAAGAGAGTAAGGATCCCTCTTCTATCATTTCATGCAAAACATCAATATGGAAGCACTTCCCCTACCTCAGATTCCTAGCAACAAATTCTGAATTTAATTAAGGTTGGTGGTTTGAGTCCTTCCCTCTTTTTCTCCAAAAACTCTAACTTTATGTACTCTCCCTCAAAAGCTCCACTAACCCCTTTTTATTTCTAAAAAATTAATTTAATCTTTTATTAATTACACTTTGGCCCAACTCCTCTTATAATTCTCACCTCCTCCCTTAAGTCTTATTAGTTGTTATTTTCCATCCAAAACCTCTATTTTAATTTATTTTAATTAATTAAAGACACTATTAATTATAATTATTTTTAATTATTCTAATTATTCTACCAGCTCACCAATACTTTCATTACACCTCACCATATACCACATACACAAACAACTCATAATATATATAACTAAAAAAGCACAACGTACTAAAAAATTAAATAAAAACATAAATAATTTGATTAAATAGATTAATCAAATCTAAGGGTGCTACATGTACCACATGTATAGTGCCACGTTATGTCGTGAGTTTCATTGCATATAAATGTATATTATTGTAGAATGGGTGTAAGATTGTGATGATATTAATTTTGTATTGAATGTATAATATGTTGTGTGTTTATATACCCTTACATTCTTTACACCATTTCATGTCGAAGTTTATTTCTCATCATTTTTGCTTAATGTTGTCCACCATGGACATCTTATAGATAATAAGGAGTAAAGTTGTTGTTGTGTATGGAAGGAGGCTTGTTAGAGCTATTTTTCGTTTACTTAACATTTTATCACAATTTAATGGTTTTAGTGCTCTGATCTTGTAACATCAGGAACACGGAGTTTTTACTATGTTTTGAGTCAATGTTGAATTATGTGGTTCAAAGTCTAATACTTTATTTGCAAAATTAAAATTTGAAGTTGTTATGTTCTGATTTTATGATGTTTGTTGTCAATGTGCTGATGAGTTTTTGGATGATTGTCATAGTGACACCTTAAATTATCGATTAAATCTTTTTATATAAGTTTCAAGGTTTAAGGTGTTATAATCACCTTGGATCAGGGGGACGATAAATACATGGACAAATATCTAAGTAAGTTTAATGTGATAATGGCCCATATTTAGGTTTTTTGTTGGTTGTACGACTCATATTTTTTATTCTTCTTTTGTGTTTATGGCATTTTGGACGGTATATTTATGATATTTTATCATTAAATATGCCTGAGTAAATCGATTAGAGTCCGAGACATGGGGATTATCATACAACTAAACCTCATATGAATCATATGAATATTAATTGTAACTAGAATGCTATAATTGTCCTGTAATATTTATTATAAAAAAGAAAAGATGTTCTCTATGGATGTATGAACGTAGATATACCTTTTATGCGCTGAAAGGGCGTAAACGGTATCCAACTTAGAAATTCGAACAATTAATTTTGAGATTGCAAAAGTGTTTATGAATCAAATGAAATATTACTTTTTTCTGTAAAAGGTTTCCAAAGTTGCAATTCATGTTTTGAAAGTAGACGATTTACAGGTTTAGAGTCCGGTGACGCGCCGATGAAAATGGGTGCTACCACTAGTTTTAGTATTTTCTCCTAAAAAGAATAATTCTCGTTATAATCGATATGGAGATTTGCATGAGTGAAATCGGAGGACACAAATCATTGTCTTAGATTCTTGCTTTTAATATTAAGAAAAATCCAATTATTTCCCATTTCCGCAAAAACAAACTAATTGTCACACATGCTTAGATACACATAAAAATGATAAAGAACGGTACTTGATCATTTATCTATGCGGCGATAACTCTTTGTATTAATTTGATATAGTCGTATACTTGTGGTCTATCGGACTGCTGAATATTAGTTCTTCCATTTCTCCGCCAATTTATGCTTAGTCTTAGATCAATCTTGAAATTAAACCAGTACCACACTTTGAGTTTGATTATTTCTTTACCTCGTGACATAACGTAAATATGAACCAAGAATTCTAAGCATCATAGGATAATTCAACTATGTTACTGTAAGCACACTAGTAGCATAACCAAGAGAAATATTCTAATTTGCTTATGTAATCACATCAACAACATGACCAAGAGACAATCTGCATACTTAGATACAAAGTCAGCAGGAAAGTCTCATTTTTGCTCTCCACAACCTCTACTATAAAAGCCTAAACATTTAGGAATAAACTGCCATGACAGACAGCCAAACCCTCTACCACCTGATAATTCATTATGGTTAAGCCTTTGTTATTAATCCACCCCACCAGATTAATCGTTCAGTTAGTTGTCCCACGATTAAAAGATTTGTCCAATTTAAACACATACAGTTCCACACCATCGATTTGATATTATTCACCATTATTTGAGTATTAAGCTCCCATCCTTCAAATATTATCTCGTTTCTTGATAGCCAAAATTCAAAGTGATAGCCAACCTAAATAAACCTCGTATCTTATTTCTTTATTCACATTTGAACATTTCACATAACTTAAGTAAGTGTTATACTCAACTCTCATAGTCTATAGGCTCGCCACCAAGCCAACAATATACCTTTTGCCTTATTGAGACAAATGTTACACATTCAAAGAACATATGTTGGATTGTTTCAGCTGTCATTTTACAAAAAGCACATGTTAAACTATTTCGATCCAATCTAACCCCCTTTAGCACTCAAACTATTTATGGTTGTTAGCTTACTCAAACACCTAATATTTGGATGAAGCACATGATTTCGAAATAATTCTTCAGGCTTTCTTGTTATTATTGATTACCTGTTATGATGTGTAACACTCTAAATCCCGAAACTTATATAAATATCATTGCACAATAATTTAAGGTGTCACCAACGACAACCCTTCAAAAATATATCAAATATTTTGAAACTATGCAGCGGAAAAACATTTCATAGTAACTTCATCTATAGAGTATTAAACAACAAAACGATAAAATCAACATTAACTTAAAACATAACAATTCCCGTCCCCGATGTTACGTAATCAGAGCATTAAATAAACCACTAATGAATGACAAAACGGATCATGAAAAGCGAAGAATACCTCTGACAAGTCACCTTCCACATACAACAAGAATGCTTACTCCTGAGTATCTGCAAGATGTCCATGATGGACAACATGAGCAAATGGGATGAGAAATAACATTCAAAATAAACAGTGTAAGAATGCTAAGGTAGATAACATACAATAACACACACATTCAATACACACTCAACAACACCATAGTCTCACATCCATTCATAACAACATGCACATTCATCAGGTATACATACTATTCACAACCATTCATTAACTACATCAATCATTCTCAACCAATCAACAACATCATGAACAATCAATTACATATGCAAACATAAATAATGATTTAATCACAAATCATTCACATCAACAACACGAGTATTCTCAATCACTAATACCAACATAATCAACAATTACAAATGCAACTATGAATGCAATGTACTTAACACCATGACTCGACAATGCATGCGGCACCATTTTAGACAACACATGTCCATCTCACTCCTGAATCCCCACCATAGGACCAGAGCATACCAAATCGTTACTATCACCATAAGTAACGCTCCATTGATTCTCATATATAACCAACTACTTGCTCCTGAATCCACACCATCAGACCAGAGAAAATAAAATTCGTTACCATCACCATATGTAACACTTCACTAATCCCTCGTTAGAATTAATTACTCGCTTATGAATCTATACCACTGGACCAGATCACACCAAGTTCGTGACTATCACCATAAGTAACACTTTACTTGTTCCTATATGAAACCAGCTAATCGCTCTTGAATCCACACATCGGACCAGAGTACACCAAATTCATTACCATCACCATAGGTAACATTTCACTAATTCCTCATTAGAATTAGCTACTCACTCCTGAATCCATACCACCGGACCAAAGCACACCAAATTCGTTACCATCAACATAGGTAACGCTCCTGAATCCATACCATTGGACCAGAGCACACAAGAACTGGACCAAAGCTCATACACCGTATAGCATGACTCTTAACAATATGCATTATCAGCAAAAGACTCACCAAAATGATCATTATGCCTTTATCACCATTATGCATAACATTAGAATCAATATACAACAATTGATCAATGTTACGATAATTAACAAACAACACTAAACAACATCACATCATCAAATGCATATCCACACAACATTCAATCATATGAGATCATTATAACATTAATTCATCATTAAGTAAATACCACATGTCACACAATTCTACACACACTTCATAACATATACACATAATTCAAACATGGAAATTCATCTCACAAGCCACTACCATAACTCAAGTTATGATCAAAACCGTATTTGAACCAAATCAGCCTGGTCGTGATGGGTGGACTGTCACGAAATTGATGGCTGTCAGATTGCAGCAGAATGCATAACCGCTGCAAAATGCAAAATTCTGCATTTTTTTACCACTGTAGACCTTTCGAACATCCGATTTCGATTTCGTAAAAAGTTAAACGCTTAGAATTCGACACACAATAATTATATCATATTAAACATGTTAATTTACCACATATTAACATCATGAATCATATAATTATACACACAATTCATCCATCACTTTCATCCAATTCATGTCCATGCTCAAAGCTTCCAAATTCCAATATGGCATAAAATCACATACTTAAATAGAACCGTACACACACAAATTCAGTCACAAAAATCACATAACGACACAATCAATCATCAATTTTTCATATTATCTCACAACAACAACAAAACATGATAGAATCTACGCAATTCCTAATGAGAGTAAGGGTCTTTATTCTCTACCCTATCATGCAATACACTCATAGTGAAAGTCATTTCTCCCCACTCACCTTGAAATTCCAGCAAGCAAACTCTTCTCCAATGGTTTTCCTCTACTTTGCTAGCTCTATGGTTTTCCTGTTGCCTTTTTCTCAAATTTTCATAGAATTGAATGAAACCTAACTCCCCTTCATGTTTTATAATATATATCTAAGGTTTTCTACACAATCTCTTCTAACCAACTCATTAACTCTCAACACTTTTAATTCACATTATCACCCAAGTTCTCATTATTCTATTTTTCTAATTTAATTATTAAATTCATACTTATAAAAAATATATTTTTTCACCTAATAAATAAAACTTAATTCTTCATTTAGATATTTCTTTTACTACCCCCAACTTTTTTCCCTCAAAATATCCTCATTGCCCCTTATTTCTCTACTAAAGTCTATTTTCTCTATTATTTAATTAATTAAATAATTTCTATCATAAAGCCATATTTTTCTATATTATTTTTTAATATTAATTAAAAATCACTAATTATTCTAATTATTTTCTAATTATTCTATAAAGCTTCTATGTTTTCACCACATCCTACCAATCACAATGCACTCCAACAACACATATAATCACCAAATTTATTTAAATACTCATTAAATAATTAAATAAAATTATAAATAATTAAATTAAATTAATTAATTGAATTTGGGGGAGTTATATGATGCCTCTGCTTCCATGGCTCAAGCAACAATATGATTTTCGCTAAAATCATGGACCGTGTCTAGCACAACGATTAAGTTTGACTCTAAAAATCAAAGATGACAACTCTCTAATGCTATCATATATATATATATATATATATATATATATATATATATATATATATATATATATATATATATATATATATATATATATATATATATATATATATATATATATATATATATATATATATATATATATATATATATATATATATATATATATATATATATATATATATATATATATATATATATATATATATATATTTTCTGTTTAATTCTGAGAAATTAAAACCCATACCCGTTTAACATTATTTATAACAAAGTAATTTTCTCTTAATCACATATTTATTTGGTAAACAAAGAAGTAGATTTGAAATATCAAAACTGCGGTTAACCATTTGCGTTTGGTAGCTTCCACTACTCTCTCACCTACCTTCTCTTCTCTCTTCCTCCTTTACACACTTCAATTTCCCATTCCTTCCCAAACATTCAAAAAAATGGGATTCTACTCAACCATAACGAACCAAATATCATTCTACACCGGTCTCTCTCCAACCGCTTTCTTCACCATCGCATTCCTCACTTTCCTCGTTTACCGAACTGTTTCTGCCATGTTTGTTTCCCCTCAAGATTTCAATAAACCCCCGGTCGTTTCGGCTCGGTCCGGTTCGCTGTTTGAAGTAGCTGAGCCGCGGAGAGAACCGGTTCAGGTTGGTGAAATTACTGAAGCGGAGTTGCGGTTGTATAATGGGTCCGATAAAAGTAAACCGATTTTGATTTCTGTTAAAGGACAGATCTATGATGTCTCCGAGGGCAGGTGATTTCATTTTTTTTCCTTCATTTTTTGTGTGTGTATGTTGATGTGTAATTAAGAATAGATTATGAGTAAATTCATTTTGAATAATTGATTTCAGTTAAAACTATTATTTGCAGGAATTTTTATGGTCCAGGAGGATCGTATACAATGTTTGCCGGAAAGGAATGTAGCCGAGCTCTTGCTCTCCTGTCTTTTAAACCTCAAGATATTAACGGAAATCTCGAAGGTTTGGACGAATCAGAGCTCACAATTTTAGAGGATTGGGAGTATAAGTTCATAGAAAAGTATCCAAAAGTTGGTCGGCTTGTTTCAGAAGAAAGAACTCAGCAAATTGAGCAGAGTCAAGAAGACAATTTGAAATTAAACCCTAATGAATGACGAGTAAGCAAAATAGAAATCTATCTCAGTGTTTAGGGGGTGTGTTGTGTAATCCTCTCATGTTCATATTTCAGAGGACCTGTTAAAATTTTGTGCTATATCTCTTTTTTCATAAAATATGTATTGAAGTTTACTCTATTGAATAGTTGTGAGGAAAAAAATAGATCCAAATCTTTTACAGGAGAATGTTTGTTGGAAATATTGATTTGAGATGATATATTCTTGCAATCCAGAGAGAATTGTACCTTGAATTGTTCTTAAGTACTGCTTGGTAATGAGTATGAAATGAATGCATATGAAATGTATACATAGATTGTTTTTTTCTACATAAGTCTCTCATAATTGATCAAATATATGTAACTGCACTGAACATTTCCTCGCCTAACTCCTTTATTTTGTTTTGCTTTTAAAGCCTCTTTCGCTGGAATTTGTTTTTGTTTATGTTTGGATGCTTATCAAATATTTTTCACTCAATTATAATATTTTTGAACCAATCACTAAACTCTTGAAGATTCTGGATTAATATTTTTGAACCACTAGATCATAGATCATATCTCATGATTAAATCGGATTAAATCGGATAATTCGGTAAAATAAATAGGTCTTTATGACAAAACGATATACTTATTGAATCAGTCGAACCAATAATTCGTCTCTAAAAAAATCTCAACACATAAAATTTTAAAATTTTAAAATATCATAATTTTTAAAGTTGATTCTTTAAATTTAATTTCTAAACATACAAATGATAATCTCTAATTTATTTAATTTTAAATAGAAAATTTGTTTTAAATAAATTTGAATTATTTTAATTTTAATTTTAATTTTTAAAAAAATATTAAAAATGATGTCAGTAGAAAAAAATAAGTAGTTAATCTATTAATCAATCTCACAAATTCAATAATTTATCCGATCTAATAACCAGACATATCGATGACCCTTATAATTTTCGATTCAATCAATTTGATTGATTGATTCGATTCAACTTTTAAAATACTATTTTCAATTTTGTATGATGTTGTTGTTCTTCTTTTCTAATATAATTATTTTGCCAATAAATAATTATACTATTAGCTTTAGCTTTTATCTTCTTACTTTTTTTCTTTCATAATTCTATAGATAGGGATGACAATTGATCGAATTTGGGTAGGATACTATAGTATCCATCCCCATACCGCGATTCGAAAAAATTCTTGTGTCCGAGCCCATACATGCTTGAGTGTCAAAGTTAGCACCCATACCCATGTTTTATAGATATGTAAGTATCCATATTCGTATCCGTGATCCACATTCATATTAAAAGTAAATAGATCAATTATAAAATATCGTATAATTTTAAGTTTTTAAAAATATTAAAAAAAATTCAAACAATTTATTATTGAAATAAACAAACACTTACATTAAATACGTAATGATTTAACATTGATATACATACATTTTTATAATTGATACACATATATTTTTATATAATAATATAAACTAAAATATATAAATATATAGTGTGCGAGTATGGGGCGGGGTTGGTACCAAGGTGCTCATACCCGTATCCGTATCCGCTTATTTTTATGGATAATTACCCTAGCACATGCCCATACCCATTTTTGCGGGGTTTTTCCTATCTATCGTGCGTAAATTTACGGGTGTCCATTGGAGATGAGTCAAATTGTCTAATGTTTTGTCATGTCATATTAGGATTTTAAAATTAAATGTATGACTTAGCGGGATGCACGTCTCTGATAGGCATGACAATATAACCCGTACCCACCCGAACCCGCCTCGAAGTTGACGGGGAAAACCCGCTTTGATTGGGTTTGAGTTTTTCCCAATTATAAAATATGTGGACAAATCGGATAATGAAGACACTTAGTACCCACCCCGAACCCGTCCAATTTATTTTATTATGTACATTATTATTTATTTTTGATGATTTAGAATATTAAATAAGTGATCAATATTTTAATATTTTGATTTGTATTAATTATTTAAAATATTAGAAATATATGTATGAAATTTTTTAAAATTGTTTTATTTTATTATTTGTAATGTAATTTGATTTTTTAAAAAATAAATATTTCTATTACAAAAATTGATTTCACTTAATGGATGGTGGCGGGACGGGGATATCCGAACCCAACCCGAACCCGTTTTAGACGGGTTTGAGTTTTAATTCTCCATCCTCATTTGGATTTGAGGCGGAGAACGGGGATTGTTTGAGGATATGAGTTTGGGTTTGGGGAGGTAAAAATCGTCTCCAACCCGCGCCGTTGTCATACCTAACCTCTTATTGATTGAAAATATATTTTACGGTTCATATTTTTTTTCCCTTCTACTTAGTTTACTTCCATTATTTTATCCAAATTTGATTTCTGCACCTTTTAAATTTGCAGTTTGGTCCCTAAACATCAAGAGTTTTATGAACTTCCCCTCTAAAAAATTGTCACGAGAGGAACAAGCGGTCGCAGAACTGCCACGACTTCGCGCCATGAAAAACCTCTTTTCTTCTTCCGACGCAAACAACATTCCCTTCCATTTCCACTCACCACTTTCCCAACAAAATTCTCCCCAGAAAATCAAACCTTACCAAACCCTAAAAACAAAATCTCATTCCCAAATCTATAGATGGATCATTACAAGGTTCTGGGTTTACACAAAACAGCATCTAAAGAAGAAATCAAATCAGCATTCAAAAAACTCGCATTTCAATTTCATCCAGATAAGCATTCTCAATCACCAAAAGCTGTAAAAGACAATGCAACGGCTCGATTCAAACAGGTTTCCGAAGCATACGAAATTCTCATGGATGATCGTAAACGAGCTGAGTATAATTACCGGTGGCGTTCCGGTGCCGGTGGGAGAAGTGGTTATACTGCTGGTGGTAGTGGTGGTGGTAATAGCAATTATTACTCTCAGTATAGTTATGGATATGGTAGAAGTGGGAATAGCTATGAATATAAAAGTAGGTCTGGGTTTAATGGTGGTGGTGGTTTTGCGTCGAAGTTTGAACTTGCTATTAGGATTTTGACGGCGAGATCTTATCTTCTCAATCTTGGATTTGCAGCGTAAGTGTTAAGTTTGTTTTCTTCTTCTTATTTTTTTTGTTCAATGTGATTGTTGGACTTGAAATTATGAATATTGGATTTTTGTTTGGGTTAACCAAGTATCTGACATTGTTTGAGAATGGGTTTAAGCTTCGTTTAGAAACACTAAACACATTTTAATTTTTAATTAAGGACAAAATTGGTAGGGCTCGTGAAAGATCCAAAAGCTGTTAAAGTTTCACTCAGAACATGAACATATGTTTAGGAGTATAAGTTATCAGTACCTATGAAGCTGGAACACTCTTTGTAATAGGCGTGTCACGGTATCCGATATATGTCGGTGTTCGGCACTTGTATGACACTCGTAGGACACCCATTCAACACATGTCCTACGATTCAGAAAAGTTAATCAAGTGTCAAAAAAGTTAGACAACTGTCCCCTCAACATTATATTTTTCTTTGATTTGACACTCGTATGACACATACAACACATGTCCGACAATTCAGATGAGTGTTTTATGCAATGATGTTTTTTTTCTTTGCTTTAACACACCTTGTACATTTATTGAACACACCTTATACATTTATTGAACACATCTAAAAAGGTTAAGCATGTATTGAAACAATGTTATCAATGAAGAATTAAGAACATTAATTTTGATTAGAATATTTTTAGTTCTTCAAATAATAAATGGATAAATGAAACTCAAATACTATAAAATATGTAGCACTGTTGGTGTCATATGTTTTTTATATTATCAGTGTTAGATTGTCCGTGTCGTGTCCCGGTATCCGTGTTGGGGTTCGTGCTTCATAGATCCATACAAGAAAGCTGTGCTGACAGCCTCTTGGTTCATTAGCGTCCATTGGGGGCTATGGTATACTCACATTTGCTTGAGAATCACTGTCACATTTGCTTGAGAATCAAGTCACGACTAATCAAGACTAAGAGTGGTTTATAAACACTCACTCTCAATCTCTAAATCGTCTTTTAACTAAAGACAATACCGTGAGGGCTCCTATATGGTTGAAAAGTGGTGGTTAATTTGAAGCCTCCCGTGGAATTTAATGTATGGTGGTTAAATTTTCGTTAGTGTTAATATCGTGTGCTGTCTTTTTTTGAGATTTGAGTATTCATTGATGTTTTGTGTGCTGCATCTTCCATTTTCTAAACAAAATTATAGGAAACAGAATGAAAAAAGGGAAATGGATTCCTCGCATTCATTTAAGCATGTGAAAAACCGATATGGGGAGTCTAAATATAGGCCATCTGATTTTCATTCATTGGTTTTGATTTACTCTATTTCAGATGGAGAAAAGCTTGCATAAAGTCATCCCATACTAATAGAATATTTACAATACATACATATTCTAGTGATTCATGTTTCATTATTTCACAAGCAACCTAAACTGCTCTTTTTCATGCCTTGAAATCACACAACAATCATAAGCAGATATACAGAATGACCCAACAAGACTAATTTTTAAAGCTTGCTAACAATTTGCTGCTCCCAATTTCATTCGGAGATTGCATGCATGAACTATCCACATTATGGCAACTAGTTTCTCAGTAAATAACTAGAAGCTAAAAGAGAAATCATTGAATTTATATAGAGCTAAAGCAAATACTGAGATACTTCAGGCAAAGAGCAATATGCCCCATGCAATTAACCAACTTTAAATGAGAACAGGTTAGTAGCATCACATAGATAACCACCACTGGTCAGCCATAAAGATTGTGTTCCATTCTATCATATTCACAACATGTAATTCTTGTAAACTAACCAATCACGATAGAGTCTCGTAATAATGTTGTTTATTTTACGCTTCAAAACACCTTGCGTCAGTGTAGCATATTTTTGTTGAAGAAAAGAAAGAAGGTAAAAAGCACATTGAACTGAAGTTCCATATTTATCATACCCATCACTGGCTTTGAAGAACTCCTTAAATTATTGATACTCGGATCATTAGTCTGTATCTAGAAATAATTATCAACTATTTAGCTGCTGATTTAAAAAAAAAAATCTGATTATCTGATGGAAGATTCTTGTCCAGCGCTATATTAGGTGTGATGATTGTTGTTGATACAAGTGGAGAATCCTTATGGAAAATGCAAAATTCTGGGGTAAGCTTCTGGTTTTGTCTTTTTTTTTATTATTGTGTTTTGTATTTGTATTCTTCGAATGCCGCTTCCTAGCATAATGATTCCTTTGTTTAATCTTGTCTCCATATCAGTTTTGAAAGCTTATATTAGTTGGTTCATATGAATGACCTTTTGTTTGTTCTGTGATATAATTTTTTTAAGCTGAGTGAAATTTTATTCAAATGATAAATACTGCCTCAAAAGATAGGAAATGAAGTTCAAAGCAAACTTAGCATTTCCTTCCAAGCTAACATTCCTGCAAAATATCGACTATAGCGGCTCAATAGAATTG
The DNA here is from genome assembly GCF_024323335.1 of Lathyrus oleraceus. Classification (NCBI taxonomy): domain Eukaryota; kingdom Viridiplantae; phylum Streptophyta; class Magnoliopsida; order Fabales; family Fabaceae; genus Lathyrus; species Lathyrus oleraceus. The sequence continues at coordinate 166,594,597 of NC_066579.1, read as the reverse complement.
TTGTAGCAGAATTTGTACATGCTGCTAATTTATGTTATCCGCGATGGACAACATTAGGTAGTATGTATACCACTGTCTTTAAGGGAAAAGATAGGAAAGATGAAATATAAGACATATATTTCATAGTTTCTTGTCATTGATAGCATGACAGCAGAGGATTATGCATTTTAAGTATTGATTTCAATTACCATATTGACAGATTGACTTTTGTGTATAGAAAAGTGTTTGCTAATTTATGCTTTGAATTTTTTGTGTGATTTAAGCTTCCTTTGTTAACTTTATGCGCAACAATACTGACTTGTTCCTTTGCACTTTTGTAATATTATTTTTCACTCAGAAATCTTTTGAAGAAGCCATGAACACCATTGACAAAGCAAAAGCGTATAAAGAAGATAACGTGAAAGAACGTCCTTAATTTAATTCTCTGCTCTCCACTTCACTTGCCACTCAAACGCTTCTTCATGTCTAATAAATAGTGAATGATGGAAGCTTTCAGTTTCGGGGATTGACTTCATGGCTGTTTTCATTGGTGCACCGTGGTTTACGATACTAGTATGTATTCAATGTACGGGATACTTGATTCTTGGCAATCATGGTCTCTGCAGTCACGTGGTCGCAGATTTAGGAGGTTTGATGAAGATCTGATGGCTGATATTGTAAGTTGTATTTTAAATCAGATTTGTTAAAGTTGGAATAAGAGTCATTTGATTGTGATCCATTAGTCAAGAGTTATTAACTGCATGATTGTGTGCCTTTACACCTGTAGAGAATTTGAGTACAATTTAGAACATATACTTGTACATGTAACAGAAATTCAATGTGTAAATTGATTACAAAATCCTACTTTTGTATTTCTCTGTCTGAATGTTTGTTCCTTCTCTACTTCAAATGTCTTGGGTCATGAAGTGCATATCGGCTAATCTTGAGAAAACAATCTAACATAGCTTGTTAATATAAGGGAATTTCTTATCCCACTTTATGGGGTGGAAAAATATCATATGAAAAACTTAAAATGTCTTTTGGATTCTGGAGATGTATCTCCAAATGCATATTGTTTTAAATCAAAATGTTAACTGATCTGGAGATGCATCTCCGTAATATTTTAAAACATACATTATGTATCCACTCTGAAAGATATTTTACACATTTATTATTTCGGAGATGCATATCTGTTTATTTTATGAAGATACATCTTCGTAACCTATTAGAACAGTGCATGTTATGTTTTGTTTATGTTTATTCAAATGAAGATTTATAAACGTTATGTACCATGTTATGTGATGGGATTTAAACCATACAATCGATATGTGTAAAAAGTGACATATATAAATCTAGATGGTCCAATCCAAAATGACATATATAAAGTAGAATGAAGTGAAAATAAATTACAATCAATAATGAATCCAAAGTACATCTACTATATACTACTGCACTACTATGTATGTCGGACTACATCTTCTCTGTCTCCTCTGACTCCTCGAGCTTCAATACCCCCGTCCTTCAACATTGTCTCATGTACATCAATGCCTTTCGTGCCCCCGTCATGAGGACATCTAGGACCTGCCTCACATCAGACTCATCAGGGAAGATACCTCTATCAATGTCTGTCTGCGCAATCTCCATTATGCGACGACATTTAAGCAAGACGTCATGAACATGATGTAAATGTGTTTGATCCTCCTATAGTATCTCCTGACGAGTTGACCTCGGTGGATCTCCTAGAGTAGCCTGCGCCTGATGTACTCGTTGACGTAACTCTAGTCGCTCTCAGCTATGATATTTCGTGCCTCCTCCAGTATCAGATGACTCTCATAATCATCAAACATGACATCCATCTGCCTACGTGTCAAAGCAGAAGGAGTGAAGACAACAAGGTGTCCAGGAATGGTTTAAGTGTAGTCGAACTGCCGCATCATGCGCTCCGAAAGATGAGGAGCAGTGAGACGTGATCCGCAAGCCAACCATTACGAGTATACCACTATGTCGTCAAATGGCAACGTCTCACAGTGATCGACATAGTTGTCAAAGTGCTTGTCCTTGGCAACCAAGAGGTCAAGATATACTCTAAACAACTGTGTCGCCTGGTTCCCTCTAAATGGGGAAAATGCAGAAGTACACGATATATCCTCAGTGTAAATCGGTACACCCGCCCAACCGGAGTTGCACGGGAAGTGCTGGAGGATCCAAACTTGAAAAGTGTTGGAACACACAAATCATCATTAGTGGCGTTGCCAAGATGAAGTGAAAATGACACGAAAACATTAAAAGATCAATAAATATTATTGTAAGTAGTGTGATGATGCATGTGACCTGCTTCGTCTTCCACCTACAACCCTCTAATAACTTCGAGTACAAGTAGGCCAAACAAGCGCCCCCTCAGTTGTACTCATGGATCCGCTTGAAGTCCTCAAAGTACCGTACGTAGACAACATCTGTATAAGTGGCATTTTTGTCCATAAAAATCATATTTCCAACCAAATATAACATGTATGATCTCATAACATACACTCTATGGAGCCCCACCTGCTCGTTATCACCTCTAGATTGCTCTACTCTAGTGAGCTCAACTGTATATACCTTTTTCAAGAATTCAAACCTAGCACGAGCCCCTTTGGTTCTCTCCTGTAATACCCCAAAATTTACCCTTCACTTTTTCTTGGAAGCATGGGATTGTGTTTCACATTGCATTAGCATCATACTAGGTCATACTCACTGCATACCGCATTAGTGACTTGGGAAATCAGGTTTTGATTGGTCACTCCTTACCAGAAGGAGCCCACACAAAGCAAGACTGAGAAATGAACTTCATTCTACAAGTATACAAGTCTCAAGGGGTTCCATATGTCTTATTATGGTCCCCAGTTCATCAGCGGAAGATTCAAAGCTCTCAAAATGTACATATGGATTTAATCAGAAATCAGGGTTTCGTGGCTATCTGCAACAAGCAATGTTTGGTTGGAAGTGAAGGGGTCCATTCATGTCATGATTATAGAGGCATCTTGGCCTAAGAAGATCCACAATTATCTCAGAAAGATCCATCGCCAATCAGTGCGATCAGTTCCTGATCATTTTGCCTTAAAACTAGGGTTTGGTATAAAATCGGTTTACTTCCGATTCCTTGGTTGAAACTCATTTCCATGGTCCTCCATATGTCCACAAGGGTCTACACACAAAAAATCAGCTCTTTATTTGAGCCAGAGGTGCTTCAATTGATCAATGGAATCGAGAATCAGACAATTTGGAAAAAGTCAAATGTGGGGCCAGAAAAGTCAACTCCTGACATTTTGAAAGTGAAATCTCAAAATTCATGCCTAAGGGAGCCTACATGTGAAATTTGATCAAGGTTGGATCATGGATTCATCATTTAATCAGGAGTTGGAAAGGTTACCAAATTTGGAAATAGTTGACTTTCCATTTAAGGCAAGTTTTTATGGTTTTTGCACCCACTTTAAGCCCATTTTCCATCAAGATGCAAGCTCCATTTGAAAATTTCTCCAACATGAAAGTTTTTCCTCTTGTTCCAAGATTTCTAGAGATATAAAGTTTGTTTCATTTGGATTAAAATTGAGAAAGTTGTGCTTGGTCAAAGTAAGACATTATTTTAGGACACTTAGAAAATTTTCTAAGTCCAAAATCTTCAAGATTTGTCAAGACTTATGGGCCAGATTTCTTTCACTTCAAGGCATCTTTGGAAAATACTTTCTTCATGACAGTTGTACCTTGTTATGTCCTCTTTCAAATTCTTTTGGAATCATCCTATTTGGATCATTGATTTGAAAGATACACTCATCTAAAGTTGGTATAATAGACTGAATTTTTTGACAGCATTTAGGCCAAACTGGCCCAACCATTTTGCAGCTATGGAACCTGAACTTTATGGCCATTTGTCACCTCTTTCCACTCATCATTTCAATTTGTGTTCAACATGAAAAGTGTTAAGCTCCATACCCTCTTTCTACTGTTTGCATTACCTTGCCATTTGGACATGTAATCATCAAGTTATAAAGCCTTAAAGTCACCCTGTTGGACTATTTTTGTGCTGCACAAACCAACCAACACATGTTTTTCCTCATTTGACCATGTACCTTTTATGTTCACTCACTTAAGCTTTGCCACATTTAGAGTTTCATTTCACACCTCACCTTTTGTAGCATTTTGCTCATGAACCAAAACCATACACTTAAGCCCATTAAGAACACCTTGAGCCTACATATTTAAACATCATAAACCCTAAATTGAAGGGTAGTGGCTGCAGAACTTTAGGGCAAAGCAAGTTGGCAAGGCTGGTTTTCATTTCATCTTCCATTGCACAAACATCAAAAGCATTTTTCTTTTCTCATTCCATCCTTCCATCTTCAAGGGGCAGTGGACCTTTCATCCACTAGGTAAATATTTCACTCATTCTCTTCCATGGTCATGAACATCATGCTTGCTCATTAATATTTCATGCTCACCATCAATACTTACCATGCTTATGCTTGCTACTTTTTTCTTTTTCCATGCCATGCCATTATTTCCATGCTTATTTTTTTTCTGTTGTTATTGTGCCATGCTTGTCCATGAATCCTTCAATATGAGACATTGCTTTTAAGTTGGATTTTGTAACATTTATTTTTTGTTGAATCCGGGTGCATGAATCCCCCTTGTTGTTCGCTTTTCTACATGCTAAAGTCATTATTTTTCATGAAACAAAGCACCATTGTGTTCTACATGTTCCATACTTGAACTTTGATTTTTACATCATCTCATTTGGAGTCCTGTAGCATGAGTTATGTTGGTTTGAAAATGGAGGAAATGGGTTACGTTTTTCATGTGTGCTGAATCCGGGTGCATGAAGCCCCCTTGTTATTCGCTTTTCTACATGCTAAAGTCATTATTTTTCATGAAACAAAGTACCATTGTGTTCTACATGTTCCATACTTGAAGTTTGCTTTTTATACCATGTCATTTGTAGCACTGTAGCTTAAGATATGTCGAGTGGAAGATGGAACAATTTGTCTGCGTTTTTGCGTTTTTGCTGCTGCATTTTTGCATGGGGTTTAATTTGCATGAGAAAGGCGACGTGTCAGCCTGTGAGCCGTGCGATCGCATGCGCTGCTTTTCATCCCACCCATCCATTCCGTTTTTGTCCTTTTGTGGTTTTAAGTGGAGCTGACCAATTGATTTGTTGTCACATGATTTAATTAAATGGTAAATTTATTTTATGGTCACATGCTGAAAATTACTTGGGATGGGCTTAGCGCCCCATATGTTATCCGCCCCCCATGTTTTGGCCCATTATCCCATTTATTTTCATTCTTTCTTTTCCTTTCTTAATTCATTTTTATTTTTCTGTTTTTCTTTTTTAATTAATAAAAATATTTTATTTATTCATAAAAATACCAAAAAATGTTTTTTATATTCCTTAATGTTTTATTTAATTTATTTTAATTTTTATTTTCATATTTATTTAATGTTAATATTTTATTTCAATTATTTATTTCAAATAGTTCATTTTAATACACATTTTTTCATTTATTTTATTTTCATGACTTAAAATTATTTTTAAATTCTGATTTTTGGGATAAGGGTTGACCAATGTCTCATGGTCAACCTGACCTTTTCTTGGGATTTTATTTCTCATTTTCAATTTATTTTGGATTTATTTTTGACCTAGTTTGCTTGGTTGACTTTTCATTTGACTTCTGTTTTATTTCAATTAATTTATACACCAATTTTCATTATTTTTGAAATCTTTTTGGGGGATGATGATGTCCTGACCCCATCATAGTTAGTTTAATTTTTCATAATTTTCTTGATTAATTTACTATTTATTTGATATTTTTTAAGTTGACTTGACTTGTCAGTTGACTTTTCTATGATTGATGTTTGACTCAGGGATTGCTTAAGGCAATTGAAGAGATCTTTTGATCCTCCCTTGTTCATCTCATATGCCATGTATTTGAGGCCTCTCATCTTGATTTTATTTGATCCTTGCACCATTTCCCGATTAAATTATTCATTGATCCTTTGTGTGCATAGTTTCATCTGTCTAATTCATCTGATATTTTTTATACTTGTTTCTTTCATCCATGCTTCTATTGTTTGATTGTTTAACATTTGTATACTTCTCATACATTGTTTAATACTCCCTTATATCATTATTTGATTATTTGATTTGATCATATACATGTTTGCTTCTTTATCTGACTTGATTAAACTGTGGCCTACTTGTATGGTGTATGAGGCATATATTATTATTGTTTTATTGCCATGAACAATCCCCATTCATAACAAATGTACCCCTCTCCCATGAAGTGTATAATGTTTATTCTTTCATTCTTTATTCATCTGTTAATATAAGAAATAAAATGAACATCCGATAACCATTTCAAAACAAGATCAAAACCTCGATCCAACGTCGAGTAATCATTTTCAAAACTTAACAGAACCAGCACGTATTCATCCATCCTTTTGTAAGTCGATTGCTTCATGCATCGCCATTTCTCTTGTAAGTCGATTGCTTCAGGCATCGCCATCTACCTGTAAGTCGATTGCTTCGTGCATCGCCATCTACCCTTTACCCCACTCCTCTCCTTGCTCCATTCGTCGATTCTTGTTCCGTTTAGGTAGCACCCATTAGGTAGAACCCTTTGTATGATAACATAGGTAGTATTCCCTCATTTCTTTTGTATGATAACATAGGTAGAATTCCCTTATTCTCTTGTATGATAACATAGGTAGAATTCTTTTATTCTTTGGAAGGATCCCTGGGTTTCCCATTCCTCTAATTGCTGTTACTTCGGATCTTTATCCGCGTGGTACCTTTTACATTTTCCCGCATTTTACTGCTTTCCTAGCTGGAAGACCTCGATAGGAGACAATATTTTTGTGTGTTTATTATTTTTTTTACAGGTTCCTTCGTCCAGAACTCCTTTTGCATGAGTATCCCAAACCCTACAAACCCATTGATTTTTCTTCTCCTAACACGTTTACTCCTTCTACTACAGGTGAGTAAGTCTCCAAAGGTCGAGCATCCGGTAGATTGCGCAGTAACGTCGTTTGTCCAAAACCCAATCCATAACCCCGTAGTTAGCCGAACTACGGCTTGCTCTGATTCTCATTCTAAATGAGATACGTAGGCATAAGACGCGATGTCTTAACGAGCACACATCCCCCAAACCCATAGGTCAGCCGAGCTACGAAGACTCTGATTCTCATATTCAGATGAGATACGTATGCAGTGGATGCGACATCCGCGCGAGTCATTTTCATTTAACCCTTTTTTTAGTAAACAGCACAAGATAAACTCACACCCTTTAGACAAGAACTATAAAAGTGGATCTCGTAGAGTATTACGAATGCGCAGGGGTGCTAATACCTTTCCTTCGCATAACCGACTCCCGAATCCAAGATTTGGTTGCGAGACCTTGTCTTTTCCTTTCCTCTTTTCAGGTTTACTTCGAGCGTTTCCTTTCCCTCCTTTGGGATAAATAACGCACGGTGGCGACTCTTCTGTCATTTTCTTTCGCCGGTTGTTTTTTCGCACACTGTATTTTTCAGGTTGCGACAGCTGGCGACTCTGTTGGGGACCCGGTTTCCCTAAGCGAGTCCTTCCTAGCTTTTGTAGGTTGTTTGTTTATTGGGTGTTTATTCTTTTGTACAGTTATTTATTATTCAGCATTTACCTGCTTTATTGCATTGTGTACATATGACTGCTGTATCTGCTGGTTCTGTTTGTGAGATGAGTTCTATACCCGGACTCGAGTGCAATTAAGATAGGAGAATGGCATAGTCTTGTCGACTTGTGTGGAGTTATTCCTTAGCAAGTTGACTTGCAAGCCCATTCACTTGGTGGAGGTCATGTTGAGATCAATAATGTCACACAAGTAAGTTGTGGTTAGACATTACTTTTTCCAATATAGATCTTAGAAGCCGAGGACCTTAGTTTACCAAACCCATCTTGGCCTATTCGTAGGACGTAGTGCGAAAGTCGTTCAAGTGTAAGATTTGATACGATTGTTACGCGATACTACACTCATAAGAGTCTCTCTTGAGAATATTTTTGGAATACGAGTAGTCGTTCCTTCGATAATATCCGAAAGATGGGATTATGACTATGGGAACCTTTTGTAGAACATGTTTGGCAGGTTTAAACCTTAGTACACTCCTTTTGGGTGGTTCTTAACCTAAACTCCATGCTCGTGACTTGCAACAAACCTTTGATTCATGGTTGATCCGATCAGGTATCCTTAATATCAATGAAACTTGGATGTTGATAAGGTGTAAACCATAATCCACCAAAATGGGTGGTTGATGTTAAGGATAACATGATCCATCCCATGACCTTTGTTTGGTGTGCTCTTAATTTCTCTCTAGACAGTGCAACCTGACAGATGTTCAAGCAGATACAGCGATCCTGATTCCCATGCCACTGCACTGCATTCACATCATTTTGCATCACATCATTTTGCATTCATGATCATTCACATATGTTTATCCATTTCTGTGGGGTTTATATCTTCTACTTGATTCTAGTCGAAATTTTCTTGGTTCTCATCAACGGCTTAGTCTTTTTTTTTTACATCGTTTATCTATTGAGAGACTGGAATCAAGGGGGTAGAATACTGTCATACCCCAAAATTTGCCCATTAATATTTTAAGACATTTTGCAGGGCATTCCGACCCATTTTTATGACACTGATCTTAAAGGAACAAAGGCCCAGCTCACGAATGGCCCAATCCAGAAAATGGCCCAAACTGGCCTGTTCGCTACGCGCTCGCTACACGCTCGCCTAGCGAACGTTCGCTACACGCTCGCCTAGCGAACGTTCGCTACACCTTCGCTACCAGCTCGCCTAGCGAAGCTGACAGACAACAGAAAATTTCGGGCTTCATTCTGAGCCCATTAGGTCATGAAAAAGAGCATTATAAATACCAGCACTTCAGTAATGAAAAAGAAAAAAACGAAAAAGGAGAAAGGAGAACCCTAGCAAGCAAACCCTAGCGCTCACAGACGGAAAACCCTGAAGGAAAAGCCGGCGGCAGCAAAGCTACCTCCGCCCAACTCAATCCGGCTCGCCAACTCAAGGTTGCAATTCGATTGCAAACAGGTTTGCATTACTATTATCGCTTCATTTTCTTAAGTTGCATGTGATACCGCTTTATATTCTTAACTTGCATGTGATATTATAATTGAATTCATAAACATATTTGAGGTTTTGCATGTGAGTTTAAGTATGCCAGCCTATCCTGAATGTTTGACCATATTATTTCTGTAATTGAATACCATATGACTTGCCGCATGCTGAGATTATATTGTTCTGAAATTCAAAACCCGCAGCCGCTCGCTAGCACGTCGCTAAGCGAGCCTGTAGCGAATATTCGCTAGGCCTTCGCTAGGCGAGGCAGAGGCGAACGGGACAGTAGCTTATATTTCGTTTGTTCTATGCTATGCTTCTCTGATCTGTTCCCTTATCATCATACATTATTTTGCATGACATTTTTGCTGTTGTATTTCTTTTGCGGTGTAATCCTCGATTGCACCCTGATTGGTATTCTAACCCGTTTGCTGAATTTTGTAAAGGTTCACATATCCCAGGAAAAGAGTGCTGTTTAGGCCTTCCACTTTATTTGTGGGATACCCTTATGAAGATCCACCCTAAATTGCTTAATTAATTTTAATGTATTGATTTTAATGTGGAGATTCATCCTAATCACCTAATTGACTTTAAAATATGACTTCTAAATATGTGATCTTGGACCTCTCTTTTGCCCTACGGTATTATGGTATAACGGTCATGTCCCGCGAATGTAGGGATACACTTAGCAACGACCCTTCGGTTAAATCATCATAAAATAAATCATGGTCCCTCGGATGTTGCCTTCGAAAATACGATTTTGTCCCTCGATGACCCTTCGGTGTAGCCTACGGTTAAATGATGATCGTCCCTTCGAATGCTAAGGTATCCTTACAACTGTTGCCTTCAATGACCTATCGATGACCCTACGATGACCCTTTTACATCCAAAGGGTAAAATTACTTACTTCTCAATAGTAAGGACAGTTTTACCCTCATAAGGATAAGAAACGTTCATAACGACCTTAGGAAGGTATAACTCTCAATTACTGGATCATAACCTAAAATATTTTCAACACCTCACACCTTTCAAAACCTCTTTTGGAAAATCACCACTTGGTATACATTCATACTAGAATCATTACCGAGTTATATTTTTTTCAAACAACTTTCAAAACTAAACGAGATAACCACTTTGTATACATTCATACGAGAATCATTACAAAGTTAAACTCTCTTTTCAAAACATTTTCTAAGCCGTTCACAAGCACTTTTTCAGACAAGAAAAATAACATAAGTGATCCAGCAATTAAGAGCCCATGGATAACCATGGATACAAAGGGTGCTAACACCTTCCCTTTGTATAATGTACCTCCCGAACCCAAAATCTATTGAGGTCTTTCCTGTTCTTTTCCACCTTTCCTTATTGGATAAAAGAAAAGTCGGTGGCGACTCTTGCTATCCGCGACATTGCGATAAAAAGCAAAATACCCCAAGTCAGTTCACCGTATGACAGAACTGGCGACTCTGCTGGGGATACTTTAAAAAGAGAGGTTACCTTAAAAACAAGATCACTTATTCCAAATTGTCTGATTTACTTTTAAGGGATTGCTTGGGTATTTTTGAGTGAAAGATCCTACACCCGGATCTAGTGTACCTTAGGTAAGTAGCAATAGATCATCGCGACTATCCGGCGTATACTGGAATGGTTAAAATGATGGCTACGGTTAATGTGACACTTTGGATGTCCTGATGTTCCTCATGTTCATTTGAGGAAAAATTTGGCTTCCGCGTGGTGTCATTAAAGCATTAACCAGACCTTTAGAACCCTAATTGACTCATCATGGCCATTAGAAAGTAGTGAGATAACTGACTTCGGTTCCGACTGGGGTCGGTTGAGACTCGATACTACACTCTTTGAGATTGGACTTTAGGGAAGCTTCGGTCAACCACTTGGTGTTGCACTGAAGTGGACTTGAAGGAAGGTCAATGATTGGAGATCCTTTTAGAACCCGGTTACTATTCTAGGACAGGTTGAACCAACTAAACTTCAGTGGGGAGGGTACTTACCTATGGAACTCATGCAAGCCTTAAAACCTATGAATGATGGTTGTGTGACTTGCTTGCGCTTGTTATTTATTTGACCTCATAACATCATAACATCATAACATCATGACATCATAACATTGTACTAACCATTTCAAGGACTTAGGGATTTAACTTTGCTCTGTTTTGTAAAGCTATGGCTCCCAGGAAGACCATCCGGATTAATCTGGTAGCAATCTCTCCTCAACTCAAGAACTTAGTGTCAGAACTTTCCGATCATGCCCAGTTCATCAAGAAACACGGTTCTCTCCTCAATTTGGTTACCACTGGTTTCAAAGAAGATATGATGAGAGTTTTATTCCAGTTCTTCGACCCTAAACATCATTGCTTCACATTCCCAGATTATCAGTTGGTACCTACACTGGAAGAATTCTCCAGACTGCTTGGGATACCTATCCTTGATCAAATACCTTTCAGTGGTTTAGAAAAGGTTCCGAAGGCTGAAGAAGTTGCCGCAGCTTTACACATGATAAAGTCCGACATTGAAGCTAATTGGGTAACAAGGAGTGGAGTTAAGGGTTTACTTGCCAAATTCCTGACAAATAAGGCCCGAGAATTCTTAAAAGTTATGAATGTCCGTGCTTTCGAAGACATCCTGGCATTGCTAATCTATGGCTTGGTGTTATTCCCTAATCCAGACCAATTCATAGACATGAATGCTATTAAGATATTTCTCACTCATAACCCTGTACCTACCTTGCTGGGAGACATTTTGCATTCCCTCCACACTCGTACCATGAAGAAGCAAGGGACTCTCATGTGTTGCATACCTTTGTTGTCTAGGTGGTTTATTTCGCACCTTCCTCAATCAGTCTTGAAGAACGAGCAGAATTTGAAATGGTCTCAAAGGATAATGTCGCTCTCCCACCCAGACATCTGTTGGTGTCCTCAGTTCAAGGAAAATGTTACCATCATTGACCGTTGTGGCGAGTTCCCTAATGTACCACTCCTAGGAATAAGAGGAGGTATTACTTATAACCCTGCTTTAGCTCTGCGACAGTTTGGTTGTGCTCGAAGAGATGGTCCACATGAAATGATCATCGAAGGCATTGTGTTCGACTATGACAACGATTCCCAAGGCCTCCGTCAAAGATTTGTACGAGCTTGGGGCATGGTGAAGAGAGGTACGTTAGGACAGAAAATTTTTATTCTTATGGAACCTTATCTCAGATGGGTACGCGCCAGAGCTCGTGAACTTGTCATGCCATATCTTGCAATCGGACCTCAGATTGTCGAACCTGAAGCTGAAGGAGGTGCTCCTCAGATCATTCCTTATCCAGATATGCCTACCAATGTTGAGGAACTAAAGAGATCCTGGATCCAGTTGAGAGAAGAAAGGGATACTTTCGAGACTCAGTTCGTCGCAGAAAGGAAGAAAGTGTTAGAACTTACCAGTCAGCTTAATGAGGAACGAAGACTCAATGCGTATCTTCGCCCAAAAAGAAGTCGCCCCTGGGAGACTTGAGCTTTCATTGTATTTTTATTATTATTCCTTTTGTAATGAACATTGATCAAAGAAATTAGCAATAAACATTTCTCTCTTGTTGGTGATTTACGCAAAGTTAAATTCCAAAAGTCCTTGAAAACATTTCATGCATTGCATAACATAACATAACACTGCATAACAGGTATTTTACAAGTTCAATGTTCTCACAATTCGATTACAAACAGAAAAATGGATCTCGAACAAACTGTCAAAGATCTCCAGACTCAGAATGCTCAATTCAAGGAGATGATGCTAAGCTTATCCAAGGGGCAGGAGGAACTGAAGGCTCTTTTGCTCGAAAAGAAGAAAGACAAGAAAGCTGTGAGTTTCATTAACCCGGGAAGAAGGCGTAAAGGACAGGCCACAGGAGTCAAGTTTGGAATCCCGAATGGTCCAGAAGAGGGGACGGAGAATGATTCAGAGGAAGAGAATGCTGATTTCTCCAACCCTGAGGATGACGATGAAGATTATGAAAATGAGCAGTACTCTCCAAGAGATGACAAGTACAAGTTGCTGGAAGAACGTATGCTAGCTATGGAGGGTCAGAAGGCGCCCGGTCTGGATTTTGAAAGTTTGGGTCTGGTCTCCGATGTGACCATTCCTCGCAAATTCAAAATCCCCACTTTCACTAAGTACGATGGTGCGTCTTGTCCTCAGATGCATCTGAGAGCTTATGTGAGAAAGATTCAGCCGCATACCACTGACAGGAAGCTATGGATCCATTTCTTCCAAGAGAGTCTGTCTGGCACACAGTTGGAATGGTATTATCAGCTCGAGAGCTCTGACATCCGCACCTGGACTGATTTAGCAACAGCTTTCTATAAACAGTACCAGTATAACTCTGAACTAGCACCTACCCGACTACAGTTGCAGAGTATGACTATGGGATCTAAAGAAAGCTTTAAAGAATATGCTCAAAAGTGGAGAGATTTGGCTGGCAGAGTCAAACCCCCTATGACTGACAGAGAATTGGTGGACATGTTCATGGGCACACTGACCGGCCCATTCTACAGCCATCTACTGGGAAGTTCTTCATCAGGTTTCACTGAACTTATATTAACAGGTGAACGTGTTGAAAGCGGCATCCGAAGTGGAAAGATACAGGCGGCTACCTCTGCAAGCACCAAAAGGTCCTATCAGGGGAGGAACAAATCAAATGTTGTGTACGGTCAAAAGGGTCGTAACAAGAAAAACCGTGACCACGACATTGGAGCAGTTACGATTGCAGCACCACCATCTCAAAACTTCCAGCCCAAACAAGACAGGCCAAGAAGGCACTTCACCAGGATCAATATGACCTTGGCACAGACACTGCAGGGAATGCTAAAGGCAAATTTGATCACCCTCAGAGATCCTCCTACGAATCCCAACACTACCTCTTCTCGTTATAATCCCAATGCCAAGTGTGCATATCACTCCGATAGCCCCGGGCATGATACAAACGATTGCTGGTCATTGAAGAATAAGATTCAGGATATGATCGAAGCTGGAGAAATTGAGTTTGAGCCTCCGGAGACCCCTAATGTCATCACTGCCCCTATGCCTAATCATGACAAGACGGTTAATGCCGTGGATGATGACGATCACGTTTCCAATGTGGCGGACTTAACATCTCCTCTTCCGATCATAAAGAGGAATTTATTGCAAGCTGGTTTATTTCCAGGTTGTGCTGAAGATTGCAATCTCTGCATACTCCGGCCCGAGGACTGTTTGAAATTGAAGAATGGTATTCAACGGCTGATGGACGATCGTACAGTTCTCTTCGAAAGGATTCCTAAGGCAGAAAACCCTATTGAAGAAATATATGTGATTGCTAGGTCCAAAGTTCCAGTGAAGATTACCGCTACCAGGGCGCCTGTGAAGATTACTGCTGAGCCCAGGGTTGCTCCCCTAATCATCACTGCACCTGGCCCGATCCCGTATTCCTCAAGCAAAGCTATTCCGTGGAATTATGGCGGTGATGTTTACGTCCATGGCGTGAAGCAAGTGGATAATGCTGCTAATACTAGTGGCATTGTTGGGACTAGTAAAATTACTCGAAGCGGAAGGATCTTCTCTCCAGAAATCTCACCTCCTGTCCTTGAAACTCGAGGAAAGGAACCAGTCAATCCTTCTCAATCAGAGACACCGGTCGAAGTTACTCCCGAAGATGTTGCCAAACAAGAAATGGAAGAAGTGCTGAAAATCATCCGCAAGAGTGATTTCGATGTGGTAGAACAGTTGGGCCATACCCCGTCTAAGATCTCGATGTTATCCTTGTTGTTATCTTCAGAACCTCATGCCAATGCATTGATAAAATTCTTGAAGACTGCTCATGTGCCTCAGGAAACATCTATCGATCAGTTCGAAAATTATGTTGCTCACTTGGCTGTTGACAATGGCCTAGGCTTTTCCGATGCTGACCTGACACCAGTGGGAAAGAATCACAATGAAGCCCTGCATATCTCCATTGAGTGTAGGGGAATCACTTTGTCTCATGTGTTGATCGATAATGGCTCTTCCTTGAATGTGCTGCCAACAGCTGTGCTGGATAAGCTGGACTGTAAAAGCATCGAACTGAAACCTAGTGACATTGTGGTACGTGCTTACGATGGTGCGAAGAGTGTTGTCCATGGCGAAGTAGTCCTTCCTATCAAGATAGGACCTCAAGTCTTCAACACTACCTTCCATGTAATGAACATTCGTCCTGCCTATTCCTGCTTACTGGGACGCCCTTGGATTCATGGGGCAGGCGCTGTAGCCTCGTCTCTCCATCAAAAGTTGAGGTATCCCACAAAGGGCAAAATTGTCACCGTGTGTGGAGAAGAAGAGTACATTGTCAGTAGTGTGCATACCTTCAGATACGTCGAGATGGATGGTGAATTCATTGAGACTCCTTGTCAGTCATTTGAAGTAGTTCCTCCGACCAATCCTGTCCTTAAGCCAACTTCCGGTGTGCCCAAGGTTATTCGTGCTCCTCCTGCTATGATTTCTCTGAAGGACGCTCAAGCCGTGGTTGAAGATGGTGGTCGTACTGGCTGGGGTCAATTGATCAACGTACCGTACAAGTCTGACAAATTTGGCCTGGGGTTTAACTCTGAGAAGGTAGCCAAGAGTCAAATTAATGCTGTAGAAGACGCTGACAGCGATTGCGACCTGGATAGCTGGATTTTCCCAACAATTGGTGACGGACTCAATAATTGGAAGGCTGAAGACACTATCCCGATTTCCTTTAGTCAGGAGTAATTGTTATTGTCTATTTTAGTGTTGCAAATTTTTGTTTTTTTTACAATTGAACTTCTCCAAGCGTTGTGTCTATGCCCGGGGCACAATAGCTAACTTGTTAAGGGTTTTGTCATCTTCATAAGCATATTCATATTCAATAAATCAATGGACTTTTTGCATTCAAATGTTGCGCTCTTTATCTTTTCTGTCATCTTCCAAACGAGCTATGTTTTCTTACACACACTCACGTAACGAATTGCAGATCCATACCCACTCTGGATCCTGTTGACAATAGTTCTACTACTGTTCATTATGACTTTGAAAATCCGATCTACCAAGCCGAGGATGGAAGTGAGGAAGATTGTGAAGTACCTGGAGAACTTGCCAGACTGTTACTGCAGGAAGAAAGGACTATACAGCCACACGAGGAGTCAGTTGAGACTGTAAATCTGGGCACTGAAGTAAACAAGAAAGAAGTCAAAATAGGAGCAGGCTTGGAAAACAGTGTCAAAAGAAGGTTGATTCAGATGTTACATGACTATGTAGAGATTTTTGCTTGGTCTTATGAAGACATGCCAGGACTGGATACCGATATAGTAGTGCATCGACTGCCAATGAGGGAAGAATGTCGTCCTGTTAAGCAAAAGGTTCGTCGCATGCGTCCTGAAATGTCTGAGAAAATCAAAGCCGAGGTGATGAAACAATTTGATGCAGGTTTTCTGGCTGTTACTTCTTATCCTCAATGGGTTGCTAATGTGGTGCCAGTGCCAAAGAAGGATGGTAAGGTGCGAATGTGTGTAGATTACCGAGACCTGAATAAAGCGAGTCCCAAGGATGACTTTCCACTCCCGCACATTGATGTTCTGGTAGGTAACACCGCTCAACACAAGGTGTTCTCATTCATGGATGGATTCTCAGGTTACAACCAGATTAAGATGGCGCCTGAGGACATGGAGAAAACTACGTTTGTGACGCAATGGGGCACGTTCTGTTATAAAGTAATGCCATTTGGTTTAAAGAATGCAGGGGCAACGTACCAGCGTGCTATGGTGGTTTTGTTCCATGATATGATCCATCATGAAATAGAAGTATATGTGGATGACATGATAGCCAGATCTCATACTGAGGAGGAACATCTCGATCATTTATACAAACTGTTCGAGAGGTTGAAGAAGTACAAGTTGAGATTGAACCCGAACAAATGCACCTTTGGAGTAAGATCCGGTAAACTCTTGGGCTTTATTGTCAGTGGTAAAGGGATTGAGGTTGACCCGGCCAAGGTGAGGGCTATTCAAGAAATGCCAGTTCCTAGTACAGATAAAGAAGTCAGAGGTTTCTTGGGACGCTTGAATTACATTGCCCGATTTATCTCCCATTTGACCGCCACCTGCAAACCCCTCTTCAAGCTACTGAGGAAAAATCAAGAGATGATATGGAATGAGGAATGTCAAGAAGCTTTTGACAAAATCAAGAAGTATCTCCAGGAACCTCCGATCCTGATGCCACCGGTTGAAGGAAGACCTCTAATCATGTATTTGATCGTGTTAGAAAATTCAATGGGGTGTGTGTTGGGGCAACATGACGAGTCTGGTCGAAAAGAGCATGCCATATACTACCTTAGCAAAAAGTTTACCGACTGTGAAACAAGATACTCACTGCTCGAGAGAACTTGCTGTGCTTTGGCCTGGGCTGCTCGCCGACTGAGACAGTATATGTTGAATCACACCACTTTATTGATTTCTAAGATGGATCCTATCAAATACATATTTGAGAAACCCGCTCTCTCCGGAAGAATAGCAAGATGGCAGATGACCTTAACAGAGTATGACATCCAGTATACTACCCAGAAAGCAATCAAAGGAAGCGTGCTAGCCGATCATTTGGCTCATCAAGCAGTGGATGATTACCAATCTATGAATTTTGAGTTCCCAGATGAGGATGTCATGCTTGTTACTGATTATGAAGAACCTGGACCGGATGAAGGACCCGAACTAGGATCCCGATGGACTATGGTTTTCGATGGGTCTTCTAATGCATTGGGCAATGGTGTTGGTGTGGTAATCATTTCTCCCGAGGGTTACCATACGCCTTTCACTGCTAGACTATGTTTTCATTGTACCAATAATATGGCTGAGTATGAAGCATGTATTTTGGGACTCAAGGCTGCTATAGACCGACGGGTCAAGTTTTTGAGTGTGTACGGAGACTCAGCATTAGTAATCAGTCAGATCAAAGGAGAATGGGACACTAAACATCCGAATCTCATCCCTTATCGAGAGCGGGTGTTGACATTAATCCCATACTTTGAAAAGATTACATTCGAACACATTCCACGAGAAGAGAATCAGTTGGCAGACGCATTGGCTACCATGTCATCTATGTTCAGAGTCAGATGGGGCAGCGAAGCTCCCATGATCACCATTAAACGGTTAGATGAACCAGCGTATTGTTATGAACTTAACGCTGATGGAGTAGAGGAGAAACCTTGGTTCCACGAAGTAAAAAGATATTTGGAAACTCAGGAATACCCTGAAGAGGCATCTATCAATGATAGAAAATTCCTGAGGAAGTTCTCCGCTAAATTCTTTTTGAGTAATGGATTATTATACAAACGTAATCATGATTCGACTTTGCTTCGTTGTGTGGATAAAAAGGAAGCAGAAAAGATTATGGAAGACATGCATGATGGTATTTTTGGGACTCATTCTAGTGGGCATACGATGGCCAAGAAGATTCTGAGATCAGGGTATTATTGGTCTACCATGGAAGCTGATTGCCACCATCACTCCAGAACCTGTCACAAGTGCCAGATATATGCGGATAAAGTACATGTGCCTCCTGCTCCATTGAACGTGTTGACAGCACCTTGGCCCTTTGCAATGTGGGGCATTGATATGATTGGGGAGATTAAACCTACTGCTTCTAATGGACATCGCTTCATCCTTGTCGCTATTGATTACTTTACAAAGTGGGTAGAGGCCGCCTCATTTGCTTCTGTCACCAAGAATGTGGTGGCACGGTTCATCAAGAATAGTCTTATTTGTCGGTATGGTATCCCTGAAAGGATTATCACCGACAATGGTACTAATTTGAACAACAAGATGATTACTGAACTCTGCACGCAGTTCAACGTAAAACACCATAACTCTTCTCCGTACCGACCAAAGATGAATGGCGCTGTAGAAGCTGCTAATAAGAATATCAAGAAGATCATACAAAAGATGACGGTGACGTACAAAGACTGGCATGAGATGTTACCGTTTGCTCTTCACGGTTATCGCACTTCAGTACGCACTTCGACAGGAGCAACTCCTTTCTCTTTAGTCTACGGAATGGAAGCCGTTTTACCAGTGGAAGTTCAGATTCCCTCTCTAAGAATCATGAAAGAGGCGGGCTTAGATGAAGATGAATGGATTCAGACTCGACTCGATCAGGTAAATTTGATTGATGAGAAGAGACTTGCGGCTGTTTGTCATGGGCAGATATATCAGAAGCGCATGACCCAGGCATTTAACAAAAGAGTCAAGAGACAGGTGTATCAAATTGGTGACTTGGTGATCAAGCGTATCATTCTACCACAAGGTGATCCCAGAGGCAAATGGACTCCCACATACGAAGGGCCATTTGTAGTTAAGAAGGTATTCTCTGGTGGAGCCATGATACTAGCCACAATGGACGGCGAAGACTTCCCACATCCCGTGAACGCAGACATAGTCAAAAAATACTACGCATAAAAGAGACCCGCTAGGTCGACGTATCTAGGCAAAAGTAAGGGCATCCCGGCGAACCAAAAGGGTTCGGGCAAAATTTAGGGATAAACATAAAAAATGTACACCCGGCAAGTCGAAAACCTGAAAAGGCGGCTTGGGCAAAAAGGGGTATCCTGGTGGATTGAAAACCTGAAAAGGCGGTCCAGGCAAAAATTAGGGATTAAAGCGTATGACTATGTCCCGTTCTCAGACAGCTTCATCCAAGTTCAAAGGACTGAACAAGCTAATCACTTCTATCCGAAAGCAGGAGATGAGAGGCTTGAAGACATAATGGCAGTAGTGGAATTAAAGTCAATAGGACGTTTTCGGCATAGCTTTCTCTTTGTTTTCTTGACAATTTCCTCTTACTAGGATTTTTGTCTCCTTGTACACAAATTGCCTGTTTATAGGCCCTCTTTCGAAATCAACATAATTTTAGTTTCAAAAAAAAAATGCTTTTGTGTTTACTTTCTCTGTTTTGTTTGCATAAGCGTCCATTGATTTAATTCGAATTAATATATGCATTTGGATATGATCGATGTTTACCAAATATGCGTGCATAAAATAGAAATAGCGATTACTACTAGGCTTCAGGATCGAGGAGAAGGTCTAATCATGCTTTCCAATGAATCCGTTGCTAATTCTATTCCCCAGCAAAGCCAATCATTCCCAGAAGAGAGTGGCATTACTAGACAAATAGGTCATCTCTTCCACCCCCAGCCAGGCTTCTGTTGAACATTTCTACCATCAGACAGAAATCAAGCATCCCCGGCTAAGAAAGGGTCATCGATACCAGTATCTCCCAACCAGAAGATGGAGATTTGTTTTCCCCAGTAGAGTCCTCTGGAAGAACTTTTCAGATGCATAATTCATTCATTACATCATTTCACAGCATACGCATGCATACATCGTTCGCAGTTATTTTCGAAAGCATAAAACATCTCATGCATCATGACATGGCATGAAGCTAACTTTATTTTTCAGGTTAATTATTCCCCTGATACAGTCAAAACAAAGGTCCATTCAGACGGACATCCTCATCAATTACGTTCAGGATTCAACTACATCTTTCAGATATACTCCATGTCAACATTCATTCTGACATCCTCCTAACGATGGCATCTATAAGTACATCCCAGACATTCATTGCAAATACAACATATACAAATACTAGCAGATATAGCCTAGCGTACGGTTCATTCTGATTCAGCTCAACATATGACTCCTTCAACTCAGATACGATCTAGCGTACGATCCATTTTGACCTTCAACAACTCAGATACGATCTAGCGTACGATCCATTCTGACCTTCAACCACTCAAATACTGTCTAATGTACGACCAAGTTAGACCTTCAAGTCCTCAGAGGCCACTCAAATACTGTCTAATGTACGACCAAGTTAGACCTTCAAGTCCTCAGAGGCCACTCAAATACAGTCTAATGTACGACCAAGTTAGACCTTCAAGTCAGATTCTGCAAATACAGTCTAATGTACGACCAAGTTAGACCTTCAAGTCATCAGATGCTGCTCAAATACAGTCTAATGTACGACCAAGTTAGACCTTCAAGTCATCAGATGCTGCTCAAATACAGTCTAATGTACGACCAAGTTAGACCTTCATCTGCTCAGATGCTACCTAGTGACAGGTACATTTCTGAATTGTAGTCTAGTGTATGACTACCCCTTTTATAAGCAGATTCAGCCTAATGGACGGCTCATTCTGCTCAGATACGGTTTAATGTACGACCCAGTTAGACCTTCATCTCCTCAGATGCTACCTAGCGTACGGTACATTCTGAAGTGTAGTCTGGCGTATGACTACCCCCTTCATTATCAGGTACAGCCTAACGGACGGCTCAGTCTACAACTCAGATACGATCTAGCATACGATCCATTCTGATCCTTCACTCCCAGTAGCGATACAGCCTAACGGACGGCTCGTTCCGCAACTCAGATACGATCTAGCGTACGATCCATTCTGATCCTTTATCCCCAGCAGTGTATGACTCATTCGGATTCTTATCTCATTTTGATCCGGTACAACATATTACTCCTCCAACAATACGGTCTAGCGTACGACCCATTCGGATCTTCATTTCTCAGATACTACCTAGCGTACGGTACATCCCGAGGTGTAGTCTAGCGTACGACTACTTTTCGTCAGATACAGCCTAACAGACGGCCCATTCTGCAACTCAGATACGATCTAGCGTATGATCCATTCTGATCTGTTATCCCCAGCGGCGTAGGACCCATTCTAACTCCCCAGTGAAGTCAACGGCCTAATGAATGACTCACTATACGGTCTAGCATATGACCCAGTGACACCCATGACTTCAGATATCTACTAACGTACGACGTACTCTGAAGCTCTCATCATCAAACTTCCTAGATGGCATCTTTAAACCCATCTCCATCAAGACTAACTAATTGACAAGTGCAAATTTTTGGGGCGTTCTAAGTGTTCAATAATCTTCCACCTCCAGACCACGAATGGCGTACATACCATTCTGACTCTCTCGGTTCAAGAATATTGAACAGGGGCAGCTGTCATACCCCAAAATTTGCCCATTAATATTTTAAGACATTTTGCAGGGCATTCCGACCCATTTTTATGACACTGATCTTAAAGGAACAAAGGCCCAGCTCACGAATGGCCCAATCCAGAAAATGGCCCAAACTGGCCTGTTCGCTACGCGCTCGCTACACGCTCGCCTAGCGAACGTTCGCTACACGCTCGCCTAGCGAACGTTCGCTACACGTTCGCTACCAGCTCGCCTAGCGAAGCTGACAGACAACAGAAAATTTCGGGCTTCATTCTGAGCCCATTAGGTCATGAAAAAGAGCATTATAAATACCAGCACTTCAGTAATGAAAAAGAAAAAAACGAAAAAGGAGAAAGGAGAACCCTAGCAAGCAAACCCTAGCGCTCACAGACGGAAAACCCTGAAGGAAAAGCCGGCGGCAGCAAAGCTACCTCCGTCCAACTCAATCCGGCTCGCCAACTCAAGGTTGCAATTCGATTGCAAACAGGTTTGCATTACTATTATCGCTTCATTTTCTTAAGTTGCATGTGATACCGCTTTATATTCTTAACTTGCATGTGATATTATAATTGAATTCATAAACATATTTGAGGTTTTGCATGTGAGTTTAAGTATGCCAGCCTATCCTGAATGTTTGACCATATTATTTCTGTAATTGAATACCATATGACTTGCCGCATGCTGAGATTATATTGTTCTGAAATTCAAAACCCGCAGCCGCTCGCTAGCACGCCGCTAAGCGAGCCTGTAGCGAATATTCGCTAGGCCTTCGCTAGGCGAGGCAGAGGCGAACGGGACAGTAGCTTATATTTCGTTTGTTCTATGCTATGCTTCTCTGATCTGTTCCCTTATCATCATACATTATTTTGCATGACATTTTTGCTGTTGTATTTCTTTTGCGGTGTAATCCTCGATTGCACCCTGATTGGTATTCTAACCCGTTTGCTGAATTTTGTAAAGGTTCACATATCCCAGGAAAAGAGTGCTGTTTAGGCCTTCCACTTTATTTGTGGGATACCCTTATGAAGATCCACCCTAAATTGCTTAATTAATTTTAATGTATTGATTTTAATGTGGAGATTCATCCTAATCACCTAATTGACTTTAAAATATGACTTCTAAATATGTGATCTTGGACCTCTCTTTTGCCCTACGGTATTACGGTATAACGGTCATGTCCCGCGAATGTAGGGATACACTTAGCAACGGCCCTTCGGTTAAATCATCATAAAATAAATCATGGTCCCTCGGATGTTGCCTTCGAAAATACGATTTTGTCCCTCGATGACCCTTCGGTGTAGCCTACGGTTAAATGATGATCGTCCCTTCGAATGCTAAGGTATCCTTACAACTGTTGCCTTCAATGACCTATCGATGACCCTACGATGACCCTTTTACATCCAAAGGGTAAAATTACTTACTTCTCAATAGTAAGGACAGTTTTACCCTCATAAGGATAAGAAACGTTCATAACGACCTTAGGAAGGTATAACTCTCAATTACTGGATCATAACCTAAAATATTTTCAACACCTCACACCTTTCAAAACCTCTTTTGGAAAATCACCACTTGGTATACATTCATACTAGAATCATTACCGAGTTATATTTTTTTCAAACAACTTTCAAAACTAAACGAGATAACCACTTTGTATACATTCATACGAGAATCATTACAAAGTTAAACTCTCTTTTCAAAACATTTTCTAAGCCGTTCACAAGCACTTTTTCAGACAAGAAAAATAACATAAGTGATCCAGCAATTAAGAGCCCATGGATAACCATGGATACAAAGGGTGCTAACACCTTCCCTTTGTATAATGTACCTCCCGAACCCAAAATCTATTGAGGTCTTTCCTGTTCTTTTCCACCTTTCCTTATTGGATAAAAGAAAAGTCGGTGGCGACTCTTGCTATCCGCGACATTGCGATAAAAAGCAAAATACCCCAAGTCAGTTCACCGTATGACAAATACCTTTGGAATTGATAAACATGTCATTGTATTTACATATTCATTAGCATGTCTTGCATAACAGGTACCGCTACAGTGTTCTCAGTTTGTTTGGTGTTCCATCAGCAGGATAGCTTACCCAGGCATTCACCGGTACGGTACCCGCAGAAACCAACAGAGAGTAATGGAAAGCCTACAGGCAGAGTTCGCCGAGATGAAAATCCGCATGAATCAATTCATGGATGTGGTTCAAGGGGTGGCTCAGGGACATCAAGAGCTCAGGCAGATGATACAGAGGAATCCCCCTGCTCAACCAGAGACGGTGACTGATCCTCCAGTTGGAGAGGCTAATGGACCCAATGGACCGGGGCCTATCCCAATCCTACATGTCACCTCCGGTCAACAGCCCGTTCATGATGATCAGGACGATCAGTTCCCCCTGCTGCAGGAAGACTTTGGTACGGGTCATGGTGTGGACCTCATGGTTCGGACGCGTTTATAAGTTTAGAGTCTGGTTCATAAGAACCTCTTTTGGTTAAGAAGTCCAGGTTATAATACTTTTCAACTTAGTCAAGATACTATATTTCTTAAAAATAGGTTTACTACTCTAACGCAATGCACGCCTTTTTATAAGTGACAATAATAGGGTTTGATTAGGGAGTACAACTCGGTTCTGAATACGCGAAAGCGACAGTTCCTGTTAAATTAGTTCTTTTCAAAGTAGGAAACATTGCCCATAAGTAGTTCTATTAGCAAGTACTTGGATTATCAATTGATTACGTGAATTACATTCGACCCTGTCTTTATTAATTAAATCTATTTAAATACTTTACTTTTCATTGCACACTACGAAAAACACCTATTTTGACTGCCTTTGATAAACACCATAACAACAGATAACGATAGCTTGACGCTTGGTCTCTGTGGATTCGATAATCTTTTATATTACTCTGACGCGTTCGTATACTTGGGAAAAGCACGCATCAAGTTTTTGGCGCCGTTGCCGGGGACCAATTTCGTCAAATTTCATTTTCCTGTTGTTATATCGTTTAGACTTAGGTTATTTCCCGCCGGTAAATGCGAAGAACTCGCAGTACCGGAAGTTTAAGCTTAGTAAACCCTCTGGCGGAACCTGAACGTTACGCTCGCGCACGTTTATTCTTTCATAGAATTAAGAGAGCTATGGCCGAAGATCAAAACCAAAGACCTCTTAAGGACTTCACTCAACCATCTAATGAAGAACCTAATTCTAGTATAGTAAACCCAATCATCCCAGCTAATAATTTTGAACTTAAACCATCTCTGTTGCAACTAGTACAACAGAGACAATTCGCGGGTCTCGCTACCGAGAACCCTAACCAACATTTAAAAATATTTCTTCAATTAGCAGATACTTTTAAAACCAATGGAACTTCTCCTGAGGCAATACGTTTAAGATTATTTCCTTTTTCCCTCAGAGATAAAGCCCTATCATGGTTAGATTCCCTTCCACCCAATTCCACTACGACTTGGGATAACCTTAGAAGAGTTTTCCTTGCTAGATATTTTCCCCCGAGTAAGACCGTCGTTCTTCGAAACCATATAACTAGATTTACCCAAAACCAAGGAGAATCGCTGTTCAAAGCTTGGGAGAGATATAAAGAGTTGTTACGAGCATGCCCACATCATGGCTTAGAAAATTGGTTAATCATTCAAACCTTCTATAATGGACTTCATTACAACACAAAGATGACCATCGACGCTGCCGCAGGCGGTGCTCTGATGAACAAACCTTACCCTGAAGCTAGTGCCCTCATCGAAGATATGGCTCAAAACCATCAATCATGGGGAGTCGAACGAGCGACAGTTGAGAAGAAGGAAGCCCAAGGAGGAGTGCATGAACTAAGCTCTATAGACATGATGCAAGCTAAAATGGACGCATTAGCCCTCAAAGTCGAGCATATGTACACGAACCCGAACACTGTAGCCGCAGTTTCGTCGGATTGTGAGATATGTGGAACCCAAGGACACCAATCTGCAGAATGCTGTCTATTGAACGAAACCCACTCCGAGCAAGTAAACCACACCCAAGGGAACCCATACTCGAATACCTATAATCCTGGATGGAGGAATCACCCTAACTTCTCCTATAAAAACAATAACCCTATTCAAAATAATGCACCTCCGAGACCAAGTTATCAAGCCCCTAGATCAAATCAACCTATGCAACCTGTACCACCAAAGCCGAGCCTTGAGAAAATTATGGAAAATTTTATCACCGCTCAAACCTAACAAAACAAGGAGTTCATGAACCAAAACATTCATGTTAACGAATTGATTACTCAGTTAGGAACCAAGGTTGACCAAATAGTTACTCATACCAAGATGCTTGAAACCCAGATCTCTCAGGTAGCTTTAAACCAAGCCCCTCAGACTACACCTGGAGGACAATTCCTTGGACAACCTCAACAAAATCCGAGAGGACAAGCCAATGCCATTACCCTACGAGGTAGGAACGCTTATGATGAGCCACCAAACCCAAGATTGAGTGAACCCGAAACTTCTAAGGAATGTACCAAACCCCCAGACGAAGTAAAGGAACCAGAGGAATCTGAAAACCAGGATGGTCGAGAGAAAGGAGAAGAACCTAAAGATAAAATTTACGTACCGCCCCCGCCATATAAACCACCTATACCATATCCGCAAAGACTCAAACAAACCCAGATCAATAAACAGTACCAAAAATTTATTAAAGTTATAGAAAAACTTCATGTAGAAATCCCTTTCACAGAAGCCATCACCCAAATACCTTCTTATGCAAAGTTTCTCAAAGACATCCTTACCAACAAACGTAGACTTGACGATTCGAAGCCTTTGGAATGTAATGCTATTTCCGAGGACAAATTAGCAAAGAAAGATAAAGATCCTGGAAATTTCTCCATTCCTTGCCTTTTGGGTAATCATGTCATCGATAAAGCTTTTCTAGACTTAGGAGCTAGTGTGAGCCTAATGCCTCTAGCAGTTTGTGAGAGATTAAACTTAGGAGAATTACAACCCACTAAGATGTCACTTCAGTTAGCCGATAGATCTGTTAAATATCCGATAGGCATTTTAGAAGATGTTCCTGTTAGGATAGGTCAATTATTTATCCCTACTGATTTTGTCGTCATGGACATAAAAAAGGACAATGATATACCAATCCTTCTAGGTAGACCATTCTTATCGACTGCAGGAGCCATAATAGATGTCAAGAAAGGAAAGTTGACATTTGAGGTAGGTGACGAGAAAATAGAATTTATACTTTCGAAATTTCTTATGGCACCTGTGATGGGAGACTCGTGTTATGCCTTAGATATCATTGATGAATGTTTTAGAGAATTATAACAAAAAGAAATTATAAAAACAATTAAGTTACCATCAACCCCCATAAAGGAAGATGATGACTTTAAAGAACCTTACATCGATGATAACCTTTACGAATGTTTATCCCTTACCCCAGATCCTATGCCATGCCCTAAGAAACCAACCTTAGAACTTAAGGAACTGCCTAAGAACCTGAGATATGAGTTCCTCGATGAAAAGATGAACCACCCAGTTATAGTCAGTGCTACCTTGAGCCAAGAGGAGACGAACCAACTTTTAGACGTTTTACGAAGACATCCCTTAGCCTTAGGATATAATATCTCTGACCTGAAAGGTATAAGCCCATCCGTATGCATGCATCAGATTTCGTCAGAAGAAGATTCAAAACCCTCTAGGGAGCATCAGAGAAGAATAAACCCTATAATGAGTGATGTTGTTAAGAAAGAAGTTCTTAAGTTGCTTGAGGCAGGTATAATCTACCAGATCTCGGATAGTAAGTGGGTGAGCCCTGTGCATGTAGTACCTAAAAAGGGAGGCATCACAGTCGTGCAAAACGATAAAGGCGAACATGTAGCAAAACGTTTAGAAGGAGGATGGCGGATGTGTATAGATTATAGAAAATTAAATAAAGCAACTAGGAAGGACCATTTCTCTTTACCATTCATAGACCAGATGTTGGAGCGTCTAGCCAGACACTCTTACTTCTGTTATCTAGATGGATACTCTGGATTCTTCCAAATACCTATTCACCCAGAAGATCAAGAAAAAACTACCTTTACATGCCCTTATGGAAATTTTGCCTACAGACGAATGCCTTTCGGCCTTTGTAACGCCCCAACTACTTTCCAACGCTGCATGATGTCAATCTTCGCAGATTACCTAGATGGTATCATGGAAGTGTTTATGGACGATTTCTCGGTTTGCGGATTCAATTTTCACAATTGTCTTGCTAACCTTGAGAAAATCCTGGAGAGATGCGTGGAGGTGAACCTCGTGCTAAATTGGGAAAAATGTCATTTCATGGTGACCGAAGGAATAGTTTTAGGACATATAGTTTCCGAAAAAGGTAAAGAGGTAGATAAAGCTAAAATAGAAGTTATAGAAAATCTAAAACCACCAAAAACAATCAGAGAAATCCGAAGCTTTCTTGGACACGCTGGATTCTATCGGCGTTTTATTAAGGACTTCTCCAAAATAACCAAACCTTTAACTGGACTTTTAATGAAAGATGCCGAATTCATTTTCGACGAAAAATGTAATGACGCATTTAATCTTTTAAAACAAGCATTAATCTCTGCACCTATTATGAAACTGCCCGATTGGTCGGAACCTTTTGAGATAATGTGCGATGCTAGTGATTATGCAGTTGGAGCCGTTCTAGGACAGAGAAAAGATAAAAAATTACATGCCATTTATTATGCCAGTAGAACCCTAGATGTTGCCCAACTTAACTACGCGACAATCGAAAAAGAATTACTCGCTGTAGTTTTCGCTATAGACAAATTTAGATTTTATCTAGTAGGAGCAAAAATTATTGTTTACACCGATCATGCTGCCATTCGTTACCTATTGAGTAAAAAAGATGCCAAGCCCAGGTTACTCTGATGGATTCTATTACTACAAGAGTTTGATTTAGATATAAGAGATAAAAAAGGCACTGAAAATGTAGTAGCCGATCACCTTTCTAGGCTAGAACATCTAAAACCTGAACTAGTACCCATAAATGATGATTTTGCCTATGATAGACTGATCGCTAGAGTAGAAACCATTGAAGACAATAACCTAGATTCTTATGAGCACCCCCAAAATTCCTTAGCAATAAGTAACGTACCCTGGTATGCAGATTTCGTTAATTACCTAGCTGCCGATATAGTACCCCCTGATCTTGACTACCACCGCAAGAAGAAATTTTCCACGATGTGAGAAACCTCTATTGGGACGAACCGCTCCTTTTCAAAAGGGGTAAAGATGGCATCTTTCGCCGTTGCGTTCCAGAAGAAGAGGTAAATAATATTATCGAGCATTGTCATTCTGCACCTTATGGTGGACATGCGAGCACCTCTAAGACATACGCCAAGGTTCTTCAAGCTGACCTATTCTGGCCTACCATGTGGCGTGATGTCTATGCTTACATTGTCAAATGCGACAGATGCCAACGCACTAGAAACATTTCAAGACGTGATGAAATGCCTCTAAGAAACATTCAGGAAGTAGAACTCTTTGACGTATGGGGTATAGATTTCATGGGACCCTTTCCACCATCCTTAGGAAATAGGTATATCTTAGTAGCTGTAGACTACGTGTCTAAGTGGATTGAAGCTATAGCTGCAGCCACAAACGACACTAGGGTAGTAATCAAACTATTCAAAAACTATATATTCCCTAGATTTGGAACACCACGTTTAGTCATAAGCGATGGAGGATCACACTTTATATCGAGAATATTTGACAAACTTTTAAGAAAATATGGAGTTAGGCATAGAGTAGCAACACCATACCACCCACAGACTAGTGGCCAAGTAGAAGTATCTAATAGGGAGATAAAACAAATCCTAAAGAAAACTATTTCTATTTCTAGGAGAGACTGGTCTCAGAAGCTTCAAGAAGCATTATGGGCCTATAGAACCGCTTTCAAAACCCCTATAGGAACTACCCCTTACCAACTAGTCTATGGAAAATCTTGTCACTTACCATTCGAATTAAAGCATAAGGCCTATTGGGCCATTAAAACTTTGAATTTAGACTACCTAGCCGCTGGAGAAAAGCGTACCCTAGACATTCATAAATTAGAAGAACTTAGGCAATCTGCCTACGAGAATGCAAAAATATATAAAGAGAGGACAAAAGCCTATCACGATAAAAGAATAGTAAAGAAAAACTTCAACGTAGGCGATTCTGTTCTCCTTTTCAACACTAGGTTATGACTCTTCCCTGGAAAGCTACGTTCAAGATGGACTGGTCCTTTCGAAGTATCCAAGACTCTGAGATCCGGAGCCGTAGAAATCAAGAACCAAACCTGTATCCCATTCATTATAAATGGACAAAGACTGAAGCTCTACGAAGGAGGAGACATTCCAACATACTACTCAAGCCACACCCTGATTGATCCACCGATTCCTACTACTACAGGTGTATAAATTCTAATCGTCAAGCTAATGACGTTAAACAAGCGATGCGTGGGAGGCAACCCATGGTTTTTCTTTTCATTTTACTTTTTTCGCATTTATTTACATTTATTTTTATTTTTATTTTATCTTATTTTGCATTGAGACTAAGATTTGAATGGTTTGCATTTTCAGGATCACTTTCCTAACTTTTACAGGATGCAGGGTTTTGATGACATGCATGTTGCCTATAGAGATAATGCTCAGAGGGAGCGCTACATTGCTTTGTATCAACGCCCTATGGCACCCACACGTTATCCTGATCAGCACTGTATGGAGGCACTGGGTATCGAGCCTAGTATCTGATTCCTTAGCCACCAGCTCCACTGGGACGAATTTGTTGATGACTTGAATAACACATATGGGAACCTGACTTTGGAATTCCTGAGTTCATTCGACTATGACCCATATTCTGGACCAGATGGGTATGCTGCTTTCAGACTTTTTGGAGTTGAATACTCCTTCAGCCAGAAAGAGTTCAGCGACTTATTGGGCTTCCAGACTACTCCTGATGCTATCCGGAGACACCCATGGGATATTTCCTGGGTAAGGAAGTGGAGAAGTTTTGGAGTGATATATCAGGTGGCGGAAGCCAGGATCCATCTACGCAGTTATCTTATGTCATACATAACCCAACCTTCAGATACTTTCAGATGATATTAGCACATTCCTTCTTGGGAAGACAGGATGCAGAGACACTACTGAGTGAAGAGGAGATCTTCCTATTATTTTGCGCATCCCAGTCTCGCCCAGTAGCATGTGGGAACTTTTTATTGAATAATCTCAGCGGTATCTCTAGATCCACCGAAGGAGTCATCCATGTTGGTGGAATCATCACACAGATTGCTGTCGCTTTAGGTCTGTCTCGCAAGCTGTCACATCTTCGGATCTACTGTGGACACACTACCATGGACATCGATTTCTGTTTGACCAGAGGATTGATGAGGAGAGCCTCTTTTCACCCATGTTAGTTCCGACTGCTAGTCGACAGTGAGGCTATCCATTACTTCACATTGCCAGACCCTATGATGACCAGTGTACATGATCCAGCGAATTGGAGTTATGCTCTAGAGGGCCAGGGAGAGACCGTCGAGGCACCGAGATCACCACCCGCTTCTGAATACACGCCTACACCACCATCTCCTAGAATAACTGTTTTCTCTAATAATCATTCACTGCAGACACCCGACATACGCACCCAGATTGCTGAGTGCCATAGAGAGATTGCAGAGCTTAGACAAGAAGTGGTGGACCTAACTTTACAGATAGGAGTGTCTGATCTCACCCATGCTACTGAAGCCGATTGTCTATATCAGGAGATCGCAGAGCTCAGGCAGGAGATAGCCGTGCTCCGTGGATCCACTCAGGCAGACGACACCCCTAATACCTGATCTCACCATTTCATTTTATTTCTCTTTTATATATTTATCGTATTTGCATTATCTATTTTATATTATCGCATTTAGAATATTATATAAACCACTACTATACATTAGTATTTCTATTTTTATCCATATATGTTTTATATTTATTTTATTTGCATTTTAATTTTTCAGTTATTTGTTTATTTATATTTAATTTCTGTTTTTGTTTTTGTTTCAGTTTCACTTTTTATTTTCGTTTTTACTTTTATAAAATTATGCAAGTCAAAGAAACTAGGAGAATCTCAAGACAAATGTTATCCAGACCCCTCAAAGCCAAAAGACAAGCGAAGCCCAAACCAAAGGACCAAAATCTGGCCCAGCCAGATTTTGCCTTATGGCGCCCGCCATAGGACCTGTGGCGCCCGCCACAGCGTCTGTAAATGGTCGGGGCAGACCACTTTTCTTCACCATTTTTGCAACTTAAAACCTCCAAAACCCATTTTTTCACCTTGGAAAAAAGCCCTTGAACCCACAAAAATCTCATACTTTCCTAACCATTATACCACACAAATCATTAATCCACTTTCCATTTTCGATTTCATCCGCCAGATTTTGTAAAAATCCAACCTTTTCACCAACCACTTCATCTTCTTCATCCACTTTTCAAGAGCATTCAAATGGAGTTCAACGGATTCATCCTTCGAGGAGGGAAACCGGGGGAGAGACAAAGAAAAATCATTGAACGGTTGCAAAATCGGGAAATTCTCCCGACAAGGTTCCATTATAGGTAACCTTCGAGACGTGAGGACCGCTCAGGATGCCCTGCAGGCGAGGATGGATCAGAGAGACCGTCGTCATACCCGATCCCGTCGTCCACCTCAGGATGGCGAGGGCACTAGTGGTCAGCAATAGGTTGCCAGGTAACTCTTCCTTATCTTATTTCGAAACATTGGGGACAATGTTCGATTTAAGTGTGGGAGGAGACTCTATCGTCTTTTCTTTATTGTTTTTCTCGTTTTTCCTTTATCATTTTTCTTTACTGTTTTTAGATAGTTTATTTCCCTTTAGTTGTCTATTTTGCTTTTTAGTATAATGCATGAGTCTGACGAGTCACCAAATATAGTAGATCCTTAGTACAATCCTACCTCCCCATACCTTTAGCCCCACCAAAAAATTTTGCAAAAAGAAAATAGTGTTATTCCAAAAGTTTTCAGGTTTTAAGGACATGTTTTGAGTAAGGATGCGGTGACTTGGGAGAACTTTGCGAAACATCAGTATTATTTTAGCACCATAGACTTCGTAAATATAGGAATCATTCCCGAAACCCCATATACCATGGCCTTAATCATCATTTCCGTATAAGTCCTCAGTAGTTTATCCTAGCAGTCAGCTCCGGCCTACGCATCCTCTACGTAGGGGACCGATGCAAATAAGTGAATGATCTAGAAAAACAAAAAAATAAAAGAAAGCAAAAAGGCAACTCCTGTATAGATGACCCTCACAAAGTCATTTAAACCAAAGGATTGTAAAAAATTGCTAGAAAAAGAAAAAGAAAGAAACTCACCCACTGTTGGTTGGTTCAGAGGTATCTGGCACTGAACTCGATAGGGCGGATTACGATCCGATCCCCCACAACTCCAGTTGGGTCCAATAAAAAGGTTTACACATGTTTATGTGCCGGAAAACCCAAGCTCATATCATAATCACTAACAGGCCACTCTACTATGAAGCATGTACGGATAACGGGCTTAATGTGATTGCGCCTGAATGAAAAGGACACAAAAAGAGATGAAGAGGCAGGCCTAGGTATTGTGGGATAATATGGGTTGGTTAATATAGGAATGAAGTTTATGTCCGTATTTGCGGATTAGTGTCATCATGATACCCTTAGTTCACTCAGTTAGTACCTATCACTGCATCCTGACTTGAACTTAGAATTTCTACCTGAAGCACTCGTTTACACCGGTTTTTCTTTCATGAGCTTTATAATGTTTTGCTTGAGGACAAGCAAAGGTTTAAGTGTGGGAGAGTTTGATCACACTAAAATTTACGTATTTTTGATTCCGATTTCACATGCATTCTAGTCGTTTTATTGTCATTTTGTTGTGTTATTACTGTGTTTTCCTTTGTTTTCAGGTTTTTACTTTAATCAGAGCCCCGATCGAGAAAAGAAATGAAAAAGAGCTAAAAACCCTAAAATTCAGCATTTTGTGCTTATGGCCTACCCCATGGCGGGTGCCACATGTCGCATCCGCGAAAAACAACCGGCGGGCTAAAACAAAACAAACAGAGCCGCCACCGTGCGTTATTTATCCCAAAGAGGGAAAGGAAACGCTCGAAGTAAACCTGGAAAAGACATGGTCTCGCGACCAAAGAGAGATGGGATCGGGAGTCGGTTATGCGAAGGGAAGGTATTAGCACCCCTACGCATCCGTCGTACTCGACGGGATCCACGCTCAAAAAGAATAGAAGAAAGGTTGCTAAACGCTGCTCAAAAGAATGCACACACACACTGGAAACAACACAGGTGGATGAAGAGGGGAAAGGGCTCGCTAGGATATCGCATCCTATGCCTACGTATCTCATCTGGAATGAGAATCAGAGCTACCGTAGTTCGGCTCACGCACGCCGAAACAAAACACACGCACAGACGCTGAGACGTCAAAACAAACACACAAACAGGCAAACATGGAAACCGAATGCCAATCACTGGACTTACATCAGACTCCGAACCAACAAACGCACACAGGAAACCAACTGCCAATCGCTGGACTTACGTCAGACTCCTACACACACAAAGGGTTTAACCGGACGCTAAATCGTCAAAAGCAACAACAAAGTTGAACAAACAAGCTAACAGGGAGTCTGGTACTCGAGCCTGCTAACTGTCAAGCAAACACACACAAAAAGAAAAAGGGTGAACACACAGACTAGAAGGGAGTCGGGAACTCGGACCTAATAGCTGTCAAGTAAAACGCACGCAAAAAGGAAAAGGGTGCCCGGAGAGATCTCGTACGATCTCCTGCCTACGTACCTCATCTGGTATGAGGATCAGGGTAACGTAGTTCCCCTTAACAGGGGAGAAACTTTCTCCTAACCAGAGACTGGGAAATGACAAACTAGGAGGGAGTCTGACTCGAGCCTAATAGTTATCATGTAATCCACAATGGTCCTAGGTTGAGGTTTCTATCTAACTTGCACAAGCAGCAAGCTATCCTAAACAGCACAAGCAAAGCAAACATACACACAATTAGCACACACTATATACAAACAAAAGTGGGCTCACACAAGGTTAGGCTGTGAAACACAAGCCAACTGGAATCGGGTGTAGTTAGCTCTTAACCCTAACATTGAGAGTTAGGGTGAAGCAGATGAAATCGGAAGTGAGGGTAAGACCTCACAGCTCTTATCCCTGGCCTGGGAGAGCTTCAGACAAATGAAAGTGGGAGTTCAGAAAGTTGGAACTCTTCTATCCACATATGACTGACACAACAAAGATCTTGGGTTAATATCCACAATGCATCAACACAAGGTGTGTGAGCAAAGGGATGACACACTGAATAGCAGGAGATGGATTGCACATCTCTTTTATCTGCCAATTGCCTTATCAAAGGACTTTTCCTGCTTGGCACAAAGATAAACAATCACAAGCATTGCCTCTTAAGGAGGGCTTTAGACAGGTGCCTGCCCAAGTAACAGGACAGGTCTTCCAGACTACATGAAGTCAGAGAGTTATACCTATATGGTTAAGCAACCAAGAAAAAGCAAGTTCAAAATGAACTTAAGCAACTTAGGTACCTGTTAAAACATCAAACAAATCAGTTCAACTGTACAGACAAACAGACAAACATGAATATTAACAATCAAACCCAATGAGCAAAGGCATAAGCCAACAAGTCAAACTCAAATGAGTTAACAACCCTACAAAACACACAAGGTTAGTAGCCAAAATCAAGCATCAAATTCTCAAGTGAAGTTGCATCATGAACCATATAACCTGGATGTTCAACCTGAAATCAAAGCTCAAAGATGAGACAAACCACTAGGTCAAGGCCTAGGGTCAAAGAGGGAGAAAAAAATTCAAAACAGAACATGAAAATTGACATGAATCAACTTCAATCCATCAAGAACATCATCCAAAAGATCCCACATCAATATCATTCACCAATTTCATTTCATGAACAAAATAGGGAAAGATATGTACATTGTAACCACATTGTGACAACAGAATGAACAAATGCACATTAATTCAAAAATGCTTCAATTAATTTTGGCAAAAATCATGGGTAAACAGAACGCACAACATGATCAACACACAAAAAATTAGGGCAATTGGACATGATTAGGCATGACAATCAAATTGCATAAGGCAAGGTAAGCATAAACAAGCTCAAATAGGGTACAATTTGGTACATCAACTTAGCACAAGCCTAAAACAGAATTGGCAAATGATAAAAACTTCCAACCAAAGCCAAAACAAACTTTAACATGTCTAGAATCATTGTGCAAAATTTCACATCCATTGGATAAACAACCAGCATTTCACAAACAAATTAAAATCCATGCCATTCAAAAGTTCACAAATGATCATCCAGAATGAAAAATTTCAATTAAATTAGAAATGATTCCAAACATTCCACAAAAAATCATAAGCATTCACAACATTCATATTAAGCACCATACAAAAAATAAGAACATTTGGAATTCATTTGAGAGAGTAAATTTATCAATCAAGTTGGACAAGCAAAGGTGTGACACAAATTGTCACACCTAACTTAGAAAAATCATAACTCAGCAATGATAAATGATAGAAATGCAAACTCAACACCAAAATGTCTAGAAACATGTCTAGTTTCTACATGTAAAATTTCATGAGCATTGCATAAGAATTGAGCATTTCACAAATGATATAGCAAAGCAATATCCAAAATGCACACATGTACAAGAACCCTAGGGCAAAATTAAATCCAGCCAGGCACAATTTGTGAAAAAATAATGATAAAAAACTAGACACAAAATGTGACCTAATGCAAAAATCCTGGTATTTTTTGGATTATTATTTATTTTGTTTTGATTTTATGAAGTGAGAAAAAAATAAAAAAAAAAGTGCATGTGGTTTATATGAACATGTGGAAGAACAATTGAAATGAATCATTGGAAAATGACCACAGCTGGATTCGAACACGGTAGCTTTTTAAAATAGGATTTGGCGCGCTGCATGGAAATTCCATGCAGCCAATCAGCATCCAGTACCAGTGAACCTAAGGCAACGGAATTACATGGAAAAAACTGTGGCCAAAAGTACTGCACTTCATCCTCTTCAAGAAACGCGCATGAACAGTATTTCATCAACATCCATCAAGAACAATTTTCTTATTTTTTGCAATTAAACATACTAATGCCTAGATCTTTCATAGTACATCAAGAATCCACCATTAATTTAACAAGAATCAACACAACACGCAAGAATCGAAGGATTTAAATTTCATGAGTGAAACTTTAAACACATGTAACTTCATGAATATTCCACCAAATCACTCGATTCAAATTGCAGAATCATCACCATTAAAAGATCTACAAGAATCATACAACAATTTCAAGAATTAAGGAAGTCGAAAAAGTGACCTCTTGAAGAACAACTTGGTGATTTCGCGTTTTCCAGGCCTGGCTATGCTTAAATCTTCCTCTACAAAGCTTGTATGAGTGAATGGATGAAGTCTTGATATTCAATTGAGCACGATTCAACAGATTTTGAATTCCACCATTGATGATCTTCAAGCTTGCATAGGCTTCAAACTCCACGAATTCATGTGATTCTTGGTTCAATCTTGCTCCATAATGGTACTAGATGATGAATTGATCAAGAAAAATGCATGAGATGTGAAGAAATTTGGAGAAAAAAAAGAAAAAAGAATTTTGAGAGACTTTGGAAATTCTAGATCTAGAATTGGAAAATGTGAAAATTCTGTTATGATTTGTGTTATATATGCTTCACTAATCATGATTAATTAAGTTCTAATCAAATGCTAATGAAAAATGGTTAATTTGGAGGTGTTTTGCAAAAATTGGGATTTCACCCTTATGCATGGGATGCATGTGAATAGTGCACGTTTTTGGCCTTGATTTCACTCAAAATAATGTTTTAAGGCCAATGGTGATAGTAGCATGTGCAAATAACTCACCAATTTTGAACTTGATTTTTTCCCTCCAAAATGAATTGAATTTTCAAATACTTATGTGAATGGAATGCATGCCATGTAATGCCAATTTTGGAAACTAGAAGTTAAAACAAGAATGTTGCAAAAAGAGCCACTCCATTTGGCCTTTTGGTTTGAAAGTTATGCATGTTTGAAGTTCCATGTTCATTTGACCAAGATTGATCCATATCTCTTCAACCATACATGAGAAATTCATGATATTGGACTTTTTGGAAATGGGAGAACAAGATCTATAACTTTCATGTTCAAAAAAATTTCATTTGAAGCTTTCTTGATGATGTAATCTTGAGGAGAAAACCTTTCCATTTTTGGCAATTTTGAATTACAAGTCACTTTCTATTTTTGGAAAGTTTTGTCCTGACTTTATTTTCTTCAATGTTGATGTTTGAAATGTCAAATGAGACTTGTTTGAACATGAATGAAGTATTTCTAACCACTTCCCACCTCCAAATCCAACAGTTGACTTTTGGTTGACTTTTTCAGTTGATGGATGACTTGGCCATGCACAGATGAATTTGAGCCTCAATCTCCTGATGAAATGGCTCCAAAATGAAACCCTAGCTTATACAAGCTCATTAAAACCATAAGATGATCCCCATCTCAATGAAGACCTCATCTCCTTGAAGAACCCTGATTGACACAATTCAACTGATTAGGGTTGACTAGAGGTCAAAACCCTAATCCCAAGGAACATGATCAGGTACAATGAACCTCTTGGTGATGATGAGACCATGATGATGGTGATGTACCATTTCAACCAAGATAATGATCAATCTCCTTGAGGAACCAAGAAACCCTAATTGAAGCACAAACCCTCAGATGATTAGTGATCAACTCATGAGACCCTCAGGCTTGCATCTCTTAACCTCTCCATCTTCTGAGAAAGACCTAGGAGGATGACTTGATTATTGTTCCCACATGATATGCAAAGATGCAATGACTAATGTCCT
The DNA here is from genome assembly GCF_024323335.1 of Lathyrus oleraceus. Taxonomy (NCBI): domain Eukaryota; kingdom Viridiplantae; phylum Streptophyta; class Magnoliopsida; order Fabales; family Fabaceae; genus Lathyrus; species Lathyrus oleraceus. Next base: position 166,555,460 of record NC_066579.1, on the reverse strand, counting down.
ACAAGATGAAATGCAATATGCTAAGCTAGTCCCAAGAGAGGAGGGCAAATTTTGAGGTGTTACACCACAGACCAAGCCATGACGTGTCCAAGTCCAACTTCCTCAACTCCCACATTTCCCCACTACATCCACTAAGGCGCCCCACTTTGTGCTTGTGGCGGGCGCCACAAGAAGGAAACGGTTTCCTCTATTTTCAAGTTGAAGGGCATCCAAGTCAATTCCACTTTTTTTATTTGCTTATAAATAGAAACGCGAATTCAGTTTTACAATCATCCAACCTTAGAGCAGAGGCAAACTCAGAAGCAACTTTGTTTCACTTAGGCATATATTCATCATTTTATAGTGGTAATCGCTTCGCATTGGAGTGTTACCACAATTGTGTAATCAAGTCTGTGATAGAGTCTGTAATCGAGTTTGGAGCACTTTGGAAGGAAGTTAATCCTGCCGCCATTTTCTTTTCCGCATTGCAATTTACTCAGCCCTCCGATTGGAGCAGGTTTTTATTACTCGCCTTTACTTTATTTATTTCCCGCACTCGCCTTTACTTTATTTATTTCTCGCACTCGCTTTTATTTTATTTATTTCCTCGCACTCGCTTTACTTTATTTATTTCCTCGCACTCGCTTTACTTTATTTATTTCCCGCACTCGCTTTACTTTATTTATTTCCTCGCACTCGCTTTACTTTCTTTATTTCCTCGCACTCGCTTTAAATTATTTACTTTCCGCACTCGCACTACTTTTATTTACTTTCCGCACTCGCACTACTTTTATTTATTTTAATGCACTTTTACTTTACCATGTCTAGCTAAATTTATAAGGCTAGAATGTAAGGATCGTAATTAAACCAGTAATTCGTACAATTGTTAGTAGAAACACTTAAAGGGCTATTTTAACTTTCAACTTAAGTTTTCCCGCACTTCAATTCCGTTGGGTAAGATCGAAAGCCGTCCAACGTCTTTATAAACTTAATTGTTTTTAACTATTTCAAAAACAACGAAAGCGCTTTGTTTAGTTCATTAGGAGTTTTTAACATTAAGAAGAAAAGAGATTTTAAAACTATTTTCGGACGTGTTTATAAGTTTAGAGTCTGGTTCGTAAGAACCTCTTTTGGTTAAGAAGTCCAGGTTATAATACTTTTCAACTTAGTCAAGATACTATATTTCTTAAAAATAGGTTTACTACTCTAACGCAATGCGCGCCTTTTTATAAGTGATAATAAGAGGGTTTGATTAGGGAGTACAACTCGGTTCTGAATACGCGAAAGCGACAGTTCCTGTTAAATTAGTTCTTTTCAAAGTAGGAAACATTGCCCATAAGTAGTTCTATTAGCAAGTACTTGGATTATCAATTGATTACGTGAATTACATTCGACCCTGTCTTTATTAATTAAATCTATTTAAATACTTTACTTTTCATTGCACACTACGAAAAACACCTATTTTGACTGCCTTTGATAAACACCATAACAACAGATAATGATAGCTTGACACTTGGTCTCTGTGGATTCGATAATCTTTTATATTACTCTGACGCGTTCGTATACTTGCGAAAAGCACGCATCAGCTGTCATCACTACTCCGAAAGGTGCCAACATGCCTTTCACCGCTCGTCTGACTTTCGAGTGCACCAATAATGAAGCTGAATATGAGGCCTGCATCTTGGGTATTGAGTAAGCCATTGATTTGAGAATCAAGACTTTGGACATCTTCGGAGATTCAACTCTAGTGATCAATCAAGTGAACGGTGATTGAAATACTCTCCAGCCTACTCTGGTCCCCTACAGAGATTACACGAGAAGACTGTTGACTTTCTTCACAACAGTAAAGCTATATCATATACCTCGTGATGAGAACCAGATGGCAGATGCCCTTGCTACTTTATCCTCCATGATCAAGGTGATTCGGTGGAACAATACTCCCAGAATCGATGTTATGCGCCTTGACAGGGCCGCGTATATGTTTGCTGCTGAATTGGTAGTCGATGACAAGCCCTGGTATCACGACATCAAGTGCTTTCTGAAGAATCAAGAGTACCCTGCAGGGGCATCCAACAATGATAGAAAGACTTTGAGAAGATTGGCAGGCAGTTTCTTCTTGAACAAAGACGATGTGTTGTATAAGAGGAACTTCGACATGGTTTTGCTCAGATGCGTGGATAGACACGAAGCAAACATGTTAATGCAGGAAGTTCATGAAGGATCCTTCGGTACTCATGCCGGCGGACATGCAATGGCTAAGAAATTGTTAAGAGCGGGTTATTACTGGATGACCATGGAATCTGATTGTTTCAAATACGTTCGGAAGTGCCATAAATGCCAGATTTATGCTGATAAGGTGCATGTGCCGCCAAATCCTTTGAATGTGATGTCTTCGCCGTGGCCGTTTGCTATGTGGGGCATTGATATGATTGGAAAGATTGAGCCGACTGCCTCCAATGGGCATCGCTTCATCCTTGTTGCCATCGACTATTTCACCAAGTGGGTCGAAGCAGCGTCATTTGCAAAGGTCACCAGACATGTGATTGCCCGATTCATTAAGAAAGAAATCATTTGTCGTTATGGGGTTCCCGAAAGAATCATTACTGATAATGGTTCTAATCTCAATAACAAAATGATGAAGGAGTTATGCCAGAACTTCAACATTCAACATCACAATTCTTCCCCTTATCGTCCTAAGATGAACGGTGCTGTTGAGGCAGCAAATAAGAACATAAAGAAGATTGTGCAGAAGATGGTCGTTACGTACAGAGATTGGCATGAAATGCTACCCTTCGCCTTGTATGGGTACCGTACTTCAGTGCGTACGTCGACCGGAGCAACCCCTTGCTCCCTTGTGTATGGTATAGAAGCAGTCCTACCTGTTGAAGTGGAGATTCCTTCTCTAAGAGTCCTATTGGATGTCAAGCTAGACGAAGCTGAATGGATTCGAACAAGGTTCAATGAGTTGAGTCTTATCGAAGAGAAGTGAATGGCAGTCATTTGTCATGGGCAGTTGTATCAGAGTCGGATGAAGAGAGCCTTTGATCGGAAAGTGCGTCCTCGGTGTTTCCAAGTCGGAGATTTTGTGTTGAAAAGGATCTTTCCTCCTCAGATAGATCACAGGGGCAAATGGACTCCTAACAATGATGGACCATACATTGTCACTAAGATTTTTGATGGTGGAGCCTTAATGCTTGCAACTATGGATGGTGAAGACTTCACTTCCCCTGTGAACTCAGACGCAGTAAAAAAATACTTCGCATAAAATAGACCCGCTGGACGATAAAAGGAATAGTCCAGGCAAAAAATGGGCATCCCGACGAACCAAGAAAATGAAAAAGGTTCGGGCAAAAGTTAGGGATTAAAAATAAAAAGAGTGTACACCCGGTAAGTTGAAAACTTGAAAAGGCAACTTAGGCAAAAATGGGTATCCCGGTGGATTGAAAACCCGAAAGGGCGATCCAGGCAAAAGTTAGGGATTAAGCGAATGACTGCATTCTGAGTAGTTCTGAACCTCATCCCATGTCGATAACTGGAAACTTTCGAAGGATAGGAAATAGTCCAATCACCTTTTTCAGAAAGCTGGTCATCTGGAGGATCTTGAAGACGAGCGAGTCATGGGAGAGTTGGAACCCGATAGAAATCCATTTCACATTGCCATTAGATTAATTTATGTTTTATCTTTTGTGCGATTACCTCTTTCCAGGGATTGCTTCCTGATGTAAATGCCTATTCAGAGGCCATTCAATCAATGAAATCATGTTATTCAATATATCTCTGTGTTCATTTTCATTTTACTATTTTGTTTGCGAAAATGACGTCCAAATTTTTGATAAACATTGCATCATAAAACATAAGAGCCTTACAGGTATATGCTCAATAAACATTTAAAATTGTTGTAAATTTTAAGTACTTCGGATCGTCTATTTAGAGCAGGTACACTCGGGGCATTCCCTTAAGGTTCCCAGCAGACGATCGCAGATGTCTTGCTTCAACAGTCGGATTTTGGTATCTTATCCCTGCAGAGCTAGTCCGAGCACTGGATTCTTCAATCCCCAGCAGGTTCTCACTACTGTGCTCCCCCAAGCATGTGTTTTAGACTATACACCCCCTAGTGGAGTTGACAGTGCCAGACTGTATACCCCCAGCGGAGTTGACAGTGCCAGATTGTATCTTCCCAGCAGAAGCAGCTGCTCCTCAGAGTTCGATGCCAGATCGATGATCTCGACGCTAGATTCATGGTCTATTTCCTTGAAGCAGAATCTCGGTACCGTGTCGGTGTTTGCTCCCCCTGCTGAGTCGTCTCTCTCGTAGATTTTGGTTGCCAAAACCACTGTCGCTTTCCGCAGTAGCAAGCTTTCGATGCCATTCTCTCCCCAGTCAGAGTCTCGGAACTTTGTTATTGCCAGAACACCGCGTGGCCGGTCATTTCCCCACAAAGTGCAGTGTATCTCCAACAGCATCACCAGGGTGCAGAAGATTGTAATCATTTCCCCAGCAGATTTCCTTGCCCCGGCTTGGCATTCTCCCCAGCATTTTGTATCCCTGCATGTAGAATCTTATTGCATTACATCCTCCCAAATCGCGTAGCATTTCCATTTTCATGGAGCATTACACCATTGAAAAATTCAAACATACGCATTTGAAGCATAAAACATTCTCGGTATCCCAAGTGATAAACCAGAAGCTTGTTTCCAGTACTCAGACTGAAGGTTGTTCTTAACTTATTATCCCCAGCATAGGTCGTTGGCCCACGTGCCGCCTCAATTATCATTATCCTTATTTCTGCCGATGCTGACAGGCATGAAAGTTTCCGGTATTCAGACCGAAGTGGCATTCAGGCCAGTTTTCCGATGTCCAGATCGAAGAAGTTTCCGACGTTCAGGGCGATGCAACTTGTGGCATTCAGGCCAATTTCCGGTATTCAGACCGAAGTGGCATTCAGGCCAGTTTTCTGATGTTCAGATCGAAGAGTTTTCCGACGTTCAGGTCGATGCAACTTGTGGCATTCAGGTCATTTTCCCGGTGTTCAGACCGATGTTAATAATCTCATATCTTTCGATGCTCAGATCGAAGTAATTTCCAGTATTCAGACTGATGAGCGGCATTCAGGCCATGGTTATTTCTGTATTACCATTAATTTTGGTATTCAAGCTAACATTCTTTCGGTGTTCAGATCGATTCTCACCGTACCAGACGGACTCTTTTTTGCAAAACCACCTCTTTGCCGATTCTGACAAGCATTGTTACTTCACTTCACTTCAGTGTAAATTTTCGGGTTTTTATTGTATTCAATCCCTTGATACCTCGAAATTGTGAAAGTCGTTGCTGTCTCCCTTTCGGGTCTCCAGTTGATTGAATAGCGGCAACTGTAATACCCTAAAATTTACCCTTCACTTTTTCTTGAAAGCATGGGATTTTGTTTCACATTGCATTAGCATCATACTACGTCATACTCATTGCATACCGCATTAATGACTTGGGAAATCAGGGTTTGATTGGTCACTCCTTACCAGAAGGAGCCCACACAAAGCAAGACTGAGAAATGAACTTCATTCTACAAGTATACAAGTCTCAAGGGTCTCAAGGGGTTCCATATGTCTTATTATGGTCCCGAGTTCATCAGTGGAAGATTCAAAGCTCTCAAAATATACATATGGATTTAATCAGAAATCAGGGTTTCGTGGCTATCTGCAATAAGCAATGTTTGGTTGGAAGTGAATGGGCCATTCATGTCATGATTATAGAGGCATCTTGGCCTAAGAAGATCCACAATTATCTCAGAAAGATCCATCGCCAATCAGTGCGATCGGTTCCTGATCATTTTGCCTTAAAACTAGGGTTTGGTATAAAATCGGTTTACTTCTGATTCCTTGGTTGAAACTCATTTCCATGGTCCTCAATATGTCCACAAGGGTCTACGCACAAAAAATCAGCTCTTTATTTGAGCCAGAGGTGCTTCAATTGATCAATGGAATCGAGAATCAGACAGTTTGGAAAAAGTCAACTGTGGGGCCAGAAAAGTCAACTCCTGACATTTTGAAAGTGGAATCTCAAAATTCATGCCTAAGGGAGCCTACATGTGAAATTTGAATAAGGTTGGATCATGGATTTACCATTTAATCAGGAGTTGGAAAGGTTACCAAATTTGGAAATAATTGACTTTCCATTTAAGGCAAGTTTTTATGGTTTTTGCACCCACTTTAAGCCCACTTTCCGTCAAGATGTAAGCTCCATTTGAAAATTTCTCCAACATGAAAGTTTTTCCTCTTGTTCCAAGATTTCTAGAGATATAAAGTTTGCATCATTTGGATTAAAATTGAGAAAGTTGTGCTTGGTCAAAGTAAGACATTATTTTAGGACACTTAGAAAATTTTCTAAGTCCAAAATCTTCAAGATTTGTCAAGACTTATGGCCAGATTTCTTGCACTTAAAGGCATCTTTTGAAAATACTTTCTTCATGACAGTTGTACCTTGTTATGTCCTCTTTCACATCCTTTTGAAATCATCCCATTTGGATCATTGGTTTGAAAGATACACTCATCTAAAGTTGGTATCATAGACTGAATTTTTTGACAGCATTTAGGCCAAACTGGCCCAACCATTTTGCAGCTATGGAACCTGAACTTTACGATCATTTATCACCTCTTTCCACTCATCATTTCAATTTGTGTTCAACATGAAAGTGTTAAGCTCAATACCCTCTTTCTACTGTTTGCATTACCTTGCCATTTGGACATGTAATCATCAAGTTATAAAGCCTTAAAGTCACCCTGTTGGACTATTTTTGTGCTGCACAAACCAACCAACACGTGTTTTTCCTCATTTGGCCATGTACCTTTTATGTTCACTCACTTAAGATTTGCCACATTTAGAGTTTCATTTCACACCTCACCTTTTGTAGCATTTTGCTCATGAACCAAAACCATACACTTAAGCCCATTAAGAACACCTTGAGCCTACATATTTAAACATCATAAACCCTAACTTGAAGGGTAGTGGCTGCAGAACTTTAGGGTAAAGCAAGTTGCCCCTGTCGAAGTTCGTACCGAAGTACGATAACCATGAAGAGCAAATGGTAACATCTCATGCCAGTCTTTGTATGTTACCGTCATCTTTTGTATAATCTTCTTAATATTCTTATTAGCCGCTTCTACAGCACCGTTCATCTTTGGCCGGTACGGAGAAGAGTTATGGTGTTTTATTTTGAACTGCGTGCAGAGTTCAGTAATCATCTTGTTGTTCAAATTAGTGCCATTGTCAGTGATAATCCTCTCAGGGACGTCGTATCGGCAGATGAGGCTGTTCTTGATGAATCGTGCCACCACATTCTTAGTAACAGAAGCAAATGAGGCTGCCTCCACCCACTTTGTGAAGTAATCAATAGCAACAAGGATGAAACGATGTCCATTAGAGGCGGTAGGTTTAATTTCGCCAATCACATCAATGCCCCACATTGCAAAGGGCCACGGCGCGGTCAACACGTTTAATGGAGCAGGAGGCACATGTACTTTATCCGCATAGATCTGGCACTTATGACAAGTTCTGGAGTGATGGTGGCAATCAGTTTCCATGGTAGACCAATAATACCCTGACCTCAGAATCTTCTTGGCCATTGTATGTCCACTAGAATGAGTCCTAAAGATACCGTCGTGCATGTCTTCCATAATCTTCTCTGATTCCTTTCTATCCACACAGCGAAGCAAAGTCGAATCATGGTTACGTTTGTACAATATTCCATTACTCAAAAAGAATTTAGCGGAGAACTTCCTCAGAAATTTCCTGTCATTGATGGATGTCCCTTCAGGGTATTCTTGAGCTTCTAAATATCTTTTTATCTCGTGGTACCAAGGCTTCTCTTCTACTTCATCAGCGTTAAGTTCATAACAATATGCTGGTTCGTCTAGTCGTTCAATGGTAATCCGGGGAGCTTCATTGTCCCATCTGACTCTGAACATAGATGACATGGTAGCTAATGCGTCTGCCAACTGGTTCTCCTCTCGTGGAATATATTCGAATGTGATCTCTTCAAAGTATGGGATTAATGTCAACACCCGTTCTCGATAAGGGATGAGATTCGGATGTTTAGTGTCCCATTCTCCTTTGACCTGACTGATTACCAAGGCTGAGTCTCCGTACACCTTCAAGAACTTGATTCTTAGGTCTATAGCAGCTCTGAGTCCCAAAATACACGCTTCATACTCAGCCATATTGTTGGTGCATTCAAAACATAGTCTAGCGGTGAAAGGCGTATGGCCACCCTTGGGGGAAATGATCACGACGCCAATACCGTTGCCCAATGCGTTAGACGATCCATCAAAAACCATAGTCCATCGGGATCCCACTTCGGGTCCTTCCTCTGGTCCAGGTTCTTCATAATCAGTAACAAGCATGACATCCTCATCTGGGAACTCAAAATTCATAGACTGATAATCATTCACTGCCTGATGAGCCAAATGATCAGCTAGCACGCTTCCTTTGATTGCTTTTTGGGTGGTATACTGGATATCATACTCTGTTAAAATCATCTGCCATCTTGCTATTCTTCCGGAGAGGGCGGGTTTCTCAAATACGTATTTGATAGGATCCATCTTAGAAATCAACAAAGTGGTGTGATTCAACATATACTGTCTTAGTCGGCGAGCAGCCCAGGCCAAAGCACAGCAAGTTTTCTCGAGCAGTGAGTATCTTGTTTCACAGTCGGTAAACTTTTTGCTAAGGTAGTATATGGCATGCTCTTTTCGACCAGACTCGTCATGTTGCCCCAACACGCACCCCATTGAGTTTTCTAAAACGGTCAAATACATGATTAGAGGTCTTCCCTCAACTGGTGGTACCAGAATCGGAGGTTCTTGGAGGTACTTCTTGATTTTGTCAAAAGCTTCTTGACATTCATCATTCCATATCATCTCCTGATTTTTTCTCAGTAACTTGAAGATGGGTTTGCAAGTAGCGGTCAAATGGGAAATAAACCGGGCAATGTAATTCAAACGTCCCAAGAAACCTCTGACTTCTTTATCCGTACGGGGAACTGGCATTTCTTGAATAGCTCTCACCTTGGCCGGGTCAACCTCAATACCTTTACCACTGACAATAAAGCCCAAGAGTTTACCGGATCTTACTCCAAAGGTGCATTTGTTCGGGTTCAATCTCAACTTGTATTTCTTCAGCCTCTCAAACAGTTTGTATAAATGATCGAGATGTTCTTCTTCAGTATGAGACCTGGCTATCATATCGTCCACATATACTTCTATTTCATGATGGATCATGTCATGGAACAAAACCACCATAGCACGCTGGTACGTTGCTCCTGCGTTCTTTAAACCAAACGGCATTACTTTATAACAGAAGGTGCCCCATTGCGTCACAAACATAGTCTTCTCCATGTCCTCAGGTGCCATTTTGATCTGGTTATAACTCGAGAATCCATCCATGAAGGAGAATACCTTGTGTTGAGCGGTGTTGTCTACCAGAACATCAATGTGTGGCAGTGGGAAATCATCCTTGGGACTCGCTCTATTCAAATCTCTGTAATCCACACACATTCGCACCTTACCATCCTTCTTTGGCACTGGTACCACATTAGCAACCCATTGAGGATAAGAAGTAACCGCCAGAAAACCAGCATCAAATTGTTTCATGACTTCGGCCTTGATTTTCTCGGACATTTCAGGACGCATGCGACGAACCTTTTGCTTAACAGGACGACAATCTTCCTTCGTCAGCAAACGATGCACTACTATATCGGTATCCAGCCCTGGCATGTCTTCGTAAGACCAAGCAAAAATCTCCACATAGTCATGTAGCATCTGAATCAATCTTTCCTTGATACTGCTTTCCAAGCCTGCTCCTATTTTGACTTCTCTCTTGTCCACCTCGGTACCCAGATTTACAGTCTCAACTGACTCCTCATGCGGCTGTATAGTCCTTTCTTCTTGTAGTAACAGTCTGGCAAGTTCTTCAGGTACTTCACAATCTTCCTCGCTTCCATCCTCGGCTTGGTAGATCGGATTTTCAAAGTCATAATGAACAGTAGCAGAGTCATTACCAACAGGATCCAGAGTGGATATGGATCGGCAAATTGTTACGTGAGTGTGTGCAAGAAACATAGCTTGTTTGAAAAATGACAGGAAAGATAAAGAGCGCAATATTTGAATGCAAAAAGTCCATTGATCTATTGAATATGAATATGCTTATGAAAATGACAAACCCCTAACAAATTAGCCATTGTGCCTCGGGCATAGACACAATGCTTTAAGAAGTTTGATTGTAAAAGAAAATTAAAATTTGCAATTCTAGAATAAACAATAACAATTACTCCTGACTAAAGGAAATCGGGATAATGTCTTCAGTCTTCCAATTGTTGAGTCCGTCACCAATTGTTGGGAAAATCCAGCTATCCAAGTCGCAATCACTATCAGCATCTTCCATAGCATTAATCTGATTTTTGACTATCTTTCCAGAGTTAAACCCCAGGCCAGCTTTATCAGACTTGTACGGTACATTGATCAGTTGACCCCAACCAGCACGATCACCATTTTCAATCGCGGCTTGAGCATCTTTCAGAGAGATCATGACAGGGGGAGCACGAACAACCTTGGGCACAAGGGGAGTTGGCTTAAGGACAGGACTGGGTGGAGGAACCACTTCAAATGACTGAGAAGGAGTCTCAAAGAATTCACCATCCATCTCGACGTATTTGAAGGCTTGGACACTACTGACAATATACTCTTCTTCTCCACATACAGTGACAACCATGCCTGCTATTGGATACTTCAGCTTTTGATGAAGCGACGAAGCTACCGCACCTGCCCCATGGATCCAAGGGCGCCCCAACAAGCAGGAGTAGGCGGGACGAATGTCCATCACGTGAAAGGTAGTGTTGAATACTTGATAGGGAGAACCACTTCACCATAGACAACACTATTCGCACCATCGTAAGCACGCACCACAACATCACTAGGTTTCAGTTCAATGCCTTTGTAGTCAAATTTATCGAGTACAGCTTTCGGGAGCACATTCAAGGAAGAGCCGTTGTCGATCAACACGTGAGCCAGGGTGATCCCCTCACACTCGATGGAGATATGCAGAGCTTTATTGTGATTCTTTCCTGCTGGCGTCAGGTCAGCATCGGAAAAGCCTAGGCCATTGTCAACAGTCAAATTAGCAACATAATGTTCGAATTGATCGACGGATGTTTCTTGAGGCACATGAGCGGTCTTCAAGAATTTCATCAATGCATTGGCATGGGATTCAGAGGATAATAACAAGGACAACATTGAGATTTTAGACGGAGTATGCCCCAATTGTTCCACTACATCAAAATCGCTCTTACGGATGATTTTCAGCATCTCTTCCATTTCCTGTTTGGCAACATCTTCAGAAGTAACTTCGACCGGTGTCTCTGACTGAGGAGGATTGACTGGTCTTTTTCCTCGAATTTCGGGAGCGGGAGGTGAGATTTCTGGGGAGTAGATCCTTCCACTTCGAGTAACTTTACTAGTCCCCACAATATCATTAGGATTAGCAGAACTACCAACTTGCTTTATGCCATGGATGTAAACGTCGCCTCCATAGTTCCACGGAATAGCTTTGCTGGAGGAATATGGCACGGGGCCAGGTGCGGTAATAATCAGGGGAGCCCCTTTGGGCTCAGCGGTAATCTTCACAGGCACTCTAGTAGCGGTAATCTTCACTGGAGCTTTGGACCTAGCAATCACAGATACCTCTTCAATAGAGTTGTCCACCTTAGGAACCCTTTCAAATAGAATTGTACGATCATCCATCAGCCGTTGAATGCCGTTCTTCAACTTCAAACAATCATTGGGTCGGAGTACACAGAGATCGCAATCTTCAGCACAACCTGGAAATAAACCAGCTTGCAATAAATTCTTCTTAACGATCAGGAGAGGAGATGCTAAATCAGCAACGTCAGTAACGTGAGAATTGTCGTCCACAACATTAACATTCTGGTCATAATTAGGCATAGGTGTTGTGATGACATTGGGGGTCGCCGGAGGATCAAATTCAATTTCTCCAGCGTCGATCATATCCTGAATCTTGTTCTTCAACAACCAGCAATCATTCGTATCATGCCCGGGGCTATCGGAGTGATAGGCACACCTGGCGTTGGGATTATAACGAGGAGAAGTAGTGTTGGGATTTGCAGGAGGGCCTCTGAGGGTAATCAAATTGGCCTTTAACATACTCTGCAGTGCTTGGGTTAAAGTCATATTGATCTTGGTAAACTGTCTTCTCGACCTGTCTTGTCTGTGTTGGAAGTTCTGAGATGGCGGTGCGGCAATTGTAACTGCCCCAATAGTATGGTCACGATTCTTCTTGTTATGCTTCCTCTCACTGTACACAGCATTTGATTCATTCTTTCCCTGATAGGACTTTTTGGTGCTTGCAGAAGTAGCTGCCTGTATCTTTCCACTTCGAATGCCGCTTTCAACCCGTTCACCTGTCAAGATAAGTTCAGTGAAACCTGACGAGGAACTTCCCAGTAGATGGCTGTAGAATGGGCCAGTCAGTGTACCCATGAACATGTCCACTAACTCTCGATCAGTCATAGGGGGTTTGACTCTGCCAGCCAAATCTCTCCACTTTTGAGCATATTCTTTGAAACTTTCTTTAGAGCCCATAGTCATATTTTGTAGCTGTAGCCGAGTAGGCGCTAACTCAGAATTATACTGGTAGTGCTTGTAGAAAGCTGTTGCTAAATCAGTCCATGTGCGGATGTTAGAGCTCTCAAGCTGATAATACCACTCTAACTGTGTGCCAGACAGACTCTCTTGGAAGAAATGGATCCACAGTTTCTTATCAGTAGTGTGCGGCTGAATCTTTCTCACATAAGCCCTTAGATGCATCTGAGGACAAGAGGCACCATCATACTTAGTGAAAATGGGAACCTTGAATTTGCGGGGAATGACCACATCAGAGACCAGACCCAAGTTTTCGAAATCCAGACCGGGCACTTTCTGCCCCTCCATAGCTAGCATACGTTCTTCCAGCAACTTGTACTTATCATCCTTCGGAGAGTACTGTTCATGTTCATAATCTTCATCGTCGTCCTCAGAATTGACGAGATTAGGATTCTCATCTTCCGAATCATTCTCGGTCTCTTCTTCTGAATCCTTCGGAATTCTAATCTTGACTCCTGTAACCTGTCCCTTAAGCCTTCTCCCCGGGTTGATGTAACCCACAGGTTTCTGGTCCTTCTTCTTCTCCATCAAAAGAGCTTTCAGTTCTTCCTGCCCCTTAGATAAGCTCAGCATCATTTCCTGGAATTGAGCATTCTGGGCCTGGAGATCTTTGACAGTTTGTTCGAGAGCCATTGTTCAATCTGTTTGAATCTGCTGGAATCTGTTTGATAGGAAAATCGTGAGAACACTGATCCTTTAGAATACCTGTTATGCGATGCAATGCAATGTATGAAATGTTTTCAAGGACTTTCGGGATTTAACTTTGCATAAACTAACAAAAAGAGCTTTTTTTTTTTTCTCTTTTGTTTTTGCTTTTGTTTTTGTTTTTTCTGTTTTTTTTTTAGCAGAGTTAAATCCCTAAATCCTTGAAATGGTTAGTACAATGCCATGATGTTATGATGTTATGTTGTTATGATGTCATGTTGTTAGATAAATAACAAGCACAAGCAAGTCACACAACAATCATTCCTAGGTTTTAAGGCTTGCGTGAGTTCCATAGGTAAATACCCTCCCCACTGAAGTTTGGTTGGTTCAACCTGTCTTAGAATAGTAACCGGGTTCTAGAAGGATCTCAAATCATTGACCTTTCCTTAAGTCCACTTCAGTGCAACACCAAGTGGTTGACCGAAGCTTCCCTAAAGTCCAATCTCAAAGAGTGTAGTATCGAGTCTCAACCAACTCCAGTCGGAACCGAAGCCAGTTATCTCACTACTTTCTAATGGCCAGGATGAGTCAATTAGGGTTCTAAAGGTCTGGTTAATGCTTTTATGACACCACGCGAATGCCAAATATTTCCTCAACTAACATGAGGAACATCAGGACATCCAAAGTGCCACATTAACCGTAGCCATCATTTTGACCATTCCAGTATACGCCGGACAGTCGCGATGATCTCTTGCTACTTACCTAAGGTACACTAGATCCGGATGTAGGATCTTTCACTCAAGCATAACATACCCAAGCAATCCCTTAAAAATAAATCAGACAAATTGAATAAGTGATCTTGTTTTTAAGGTAACCTCTCTTTTTAAGGTCCCCAGCAGAGTCGCCAGTTCTGTCATACGGTGAACTGGACTTTTTTGTGGTTTTAATCGCAATGACGCGGTTAGCAAGAGTCGCCACCGACTTTTCTTTTATCCAATAAGGAAAGGTGGAAAAGAACAGGAAAAACCTTAATTTAGATTTTGGGTTCGGGAGGTACATTATACAAAGGGAAGGTGTTAGCACCCTTTGTATCCATGGTTATCCATGGGCTCTTAATTGCTCGATCACTTATATTATTTTTGTCTAAAAAAAAGTGTTTGTGAATTGTTTAGAAAAATTGTTTTGAAAAGAGAATTTAACTTTGTAATGATTCTTGTATGAATGTATACAAAGTGATTATCTCGTTTAGTTTTGAAAATTGTTTAGAAAAATATAACTCGGTAATGATTCTGGTATGAATGTATACCAAGTGGTGATTTTCTGACGGTATTTTGAAAGGTGTGAGGTGTGAAAAAATGTTTTAGGTTGTGAGCCAGCAATTAAGAGTTATACCGACCCAAGGTCTTTATTAGTATTTCCTATCCTTATGAGGGTAAAACTGTCCTTATTATTGAGAAATAAGTAGTTTTATCCTTTGGATGTTTAAGGGTCATCGTAGGGTCATCGATAGGTCATTGAAGGCAACAGTTACGAGGATATCTTAGCATTCGAAGGGACTATCATCTTTTAACCGTAGGCAACATCGGAGGGTCGTCGAGGGACAAAGTTGTATATTCGAAGGCAACATCCGAGGGACTATAATTTATTTTATGATGATTTAACCGAAGGGTCTTCGCTAAGGGTATCCCCACGTTCGCGGGACATGACCGTAATATCGTAATCGTAAGGCAACAAAGAGAGGTCCAAGATCACTTATTCAAAGGCAAAGTTTTACAATTAATTATATAATTAGGATGAAACTCCACATTAAAATTATTAAAAATAATATATTAAAAAATTAATACATTAGAAATTAATACATTAAAAATTAATTTAGGGTGAAACTCCACAAGGGTATCCCACAAATAAAGTGGAATACCTAGCCAATAACCTTTTCCTGGGATATGTGAACCTTTACGAAACTCAAAAAAAGAAACATGTCAGAACACCAAATCAGGGTGCAATCGAAGATTACACCGGAGAAATATCACAACAATAAATAGGATGGGATTAATAATGCATGGCTATGATAAAACATAAAAAAAAAAACAGAATAGAAAAGTCAGCTACTGTCTCGTTCGCCTCTGCCTCGCCTAGCGAAGGCCAGGCGAATACTCGCCCCAGGCTCGCCTAGCGAGGTGCTAGCGAGCGGCCACGGATTTTGAATTTGAAAACAGCCCCACGTTAGGAACTTTGAATTTTATGGCATTTTATCACAGGAATAACATGATCAAACATTCAGGGTATTCAGGCATATTTAAATTCCCATACGAAAGCAAATTATATATCAACATTTAATCATGATGCATTATATATGTAGATATGGCCAATTGAAAGTATAAACAATAGAGATACGCAAACCTGTTTGCCAATTCAAGGTTGAAGGGATTGACCACTTGTAGTATCGGAATAAGTTAGGCAGCGGGAATTGGACGGCGATGGCTTCGGTGCAGATGGGCTGCCTTCAGGGTTTCTTTACTCTGAATTCTCCGGGTAGGCAGGGTTCCTATGCCAAAACTTCTATTCGTTCTTCTCTGTTCTCATCCTCTTTTTTTTCAGTGAATCTCCCAGTGTAACTCCAAGTGTCCTTTCCTCTACTGAAACTTCAGTATTTATAGACTGATTTCGTGGGTAATGGGCTTGGAATGAGGGAGACCCAAGTCCAAAATAATTTGTTATATTTTATTTATTTATTTTAATTATTTAATTAATTAATTAATTAAAAAAAAAATTCTTTTTTTTTTCTTTTATTTTTTTTTCGTTTTTCGTTTTTTTTTTTTTATTACTTAAGTGCTGGTATTTATAGTGATAATGGTGACCTAATGGGCTCAGAATGAAGCCCGAAATTTTTGTTGTCTGTCAGCTTCGCTAGGCGAGCGCGTAGCGAACAGGCCAGTTTGGGCCATTTTCTGGATTGGGCCATCCGTGAGCTGGGCCTTTGTTTCTTCAAGATCAGTGTTATATATGAGTCGGAATGCCTTGCAAAATGTCTTGAAATATTAATGGGCAAATTTTGGGGTATGACAGAAACGCTCAGAGAAACCTGGAAAGGAAATGGTCTCGCGACCAAAGAGAAAGGGTAAGGGAGTCGGTTACGCAAGGGGAAAGTATTAGCACCCCTCACGTCCGTCGTACTCGACGGGATCCACGTTCTAAAATAAAGAAAAGGTTGCTAAACATCACACACACAGGGAACACAGGTGGGGTTAAGGAAGAGAGCTCGATAGGACATCGCATCCTATGCCTACATATCTCGTCAGGAACGAGAATCAGAGCTGCTGTAGTTCGGCTCACGCACGCCAAACAACACACGCACCCAAACAGGCAAACGTGGAGCCCGAATGCCAATCACTGGACTTACATCAGCATCCGAACCAAAACACACGCACACTGGAACCCAGATGCCACTCAATGGACTTACACCGGCTTCCAAGCACACAACAAGCACAATCAAACACAATCAGATAACAAGTAAACACACACAAAAAAGAAAAAAGGTTGCCCGGAGTGGTCTCGCACGACCACCTGCCTACATACCTCGTCTGGAACAAGGATCAGGGCGATGTAGTTCCCCCCTCAAGGGAAAGAAAATCTAGCCAGAAACCAAGGGAAGACACACTACCAGGGAGCTGGACTCGAGCCTAGTGTTGTCATGCATCATTACCCTACGTTGAGGTTTCTACCTACTTGCACAACTGCAAGCTAACCCTATCCAGGAAGAAAGCAAGCATACAAGCATACAATCAAACAGAGCAAACACATATTCATAAAGCACACACTATAACCAATCAAGTAAGGCTCAAACAATGGGTTTGACTGCCGAAGCAAGTCATCTGTACATGGGTAGTGTTCGCTCTTAACCTTGCCATTACGAGGCTAAGGTGAAGCAGATGAAAGGTGAGTGAAGATTAGGCTTCACAGCTCTTATCCCTGACCAGGGAGAGCTTCAGACAAAGGAGCGTGGGTCCAGAATGGAGGGACCCTTCTACGCTCAAAGACTCTGACTCGATTGTGCAACAACACAAGATCTTGGGTTTGTGTCCCAATGCATCAACACACAGCCGTGTGAGCAGAGGGACGACTCACAGAATAGTGGGGGATAGATTGCATATCCCTTTGATCCACCAATTGCCTCATAGAGGTCTTTACCTGCTTGGCACAAAAGTAAACAATCACAGACATCGCCTCTTAAGGAGGACTTCAGACAGTTGCCTGGCCAAGTAACAGGCCAGGTCTTCCAGACTACATGAAGATTAGAGATTCTACCTCAACTGGTTAAAAAACCAAGCAGCAGCAAGCAAGTTCTTAAAGAACTGTAACCGACTAAATGTACCTGAAATCAATCAAGTATCATCAGTACTCAGACAAACAACAATAAACAGCAAATGTTAATCAGTCAGACTATACAGATTAAGCAACACAGGTTAATGCACATAAGTGCAAGCTATAAGCTCAAGCCCAAGCTTCACAACCTACAAAACAAATTCAAATTAGTTCACAACACCAAACAATCTCAATTTAATTGACTTGAAGCATTCTCCTTGAGCATTATGCATTTCATCTTGAAAATCCACACCAAATGTGAGAAACTAGACCACTAGGCCAAGCCTAGGGTCCAAAAGGGAGAAAAACTTCTAAACAGCAAGCAATTCTCAACCAAAATCATCTTAAAGCAAATAGAAAGCAAATGCAATTGATCCCATACTCATATCATTCACCATATTCATTTCATGACCAAAACAAGTCAAACTAGGTCAAATGCAACATCCAATGTCCAAACAGAATGAATTCCATCAAAAGCATACCAAAATAATTCCAAAAATCCTCAAATAATTCACACCTAAACAGGACATATTCAAGGTATAGCATGTCAATTTTCAGCTCAATTGGACAAAAGGAACTAGGTCAATGAAAATCAAGAAATCCAGACACAATTATTCAAGCCAATTCAAGGTATCAACACATGCATTCACTTCAAAAATTCATAACAGAGTGAGAACAATTAAGAAATGAATGGGACCAAAAGCATGATGTCCTACAATGCGTCTACAATCAGCATACCAAATTTCATCTTCATCCAAAACCATATGAGAATTTCACAAATAATATACAAACATGTGTCACACAAGGTTGCACAATGAGCATACAGTGAAGAAAATTATCAATCAATTTGAAAATGCCATAGAAAAATCCAGAAAAATTCTCATGACATCTCAACATATCAATGATCATCCATGCAAAATTTCAATCCAATCCAGCAATCATAGGCCAGGCAAATAAGTTCATGAAGTTGACCTAGCTAGGTGTGACACAAATTGTCACACCTAGATTCAAAAAATCATATCTCAATCATCAGGTATCCAAAAATCACAAAATTTACATGGAAATCACCAGCAACATGTCTAGAATGGGCACAAAAAATTTCAGGAATTTCTTTAAATGTATGAGCATTTCACATAGGTTATGGCAACATGTATACAATTGTGTCACATCCTACAAACCCTAGCCATTTTATTTTTCCATCCATGCAAAAAATTTCCAAAAATGTCCATTAAATTCTACACAATTTCATGAGTATGGCACAAAAAGTTTCACTCAAATTGGATCAAAAATGAAGGAGTTATTAATTTATAAAGATCATGTAACAAAATGAAATAACACAAGAAAATGAAAATGAAATAATATATTTATATAATGCGCCAGTGGCATTTTTGTAATACTAATGCCACTGGCCAAAACGACGTAGTTTTGAACATAAGCCATGGCGCACGCAGATTGGATAGGGATGGCGGTAAACAAGATTCGAAATCCAGCCAGGCATTTTGAGGATCAAACGTGCGTTTGGGAGTGTTCTTGAGCAAGAACACTCCAGAATTTTTCCAGATTCGAAGAACAAGAAACTTCCATGAAAATTAACGAGCCTATATCCACTAGAACCGTCTTTTCACAAGGATAACGAATATGTAAACGATTCAACCTAATTCCTAACATATCTCACGGATCGAGCATTTTAGGTTTTAACATCAACTCTTTCAAGCACGATTTCTCTCAACTCACTCAACCATTCCAAAATCTAAAAGCATCATGATCATCTACATCAAATACACTACAAAACGCACATGAACATTCACCAAATCATGAGATTCGAAATCTCACCTTAAATTGAAGGCAGTGGTAATTCTTGTGGTATTTGCGCGTGTTGATCCAAAATAGGTGAAGCACAAAGCTCAGGAAGATGACTGGAGTGTTTGGATTAATCCAATGTAGCTTCTAGAGGAAGGAAACTCAATTCACCATGGATGCATCAAGAATGGACATTGGCGATTCGTGGAGATTTTGATGTTGATCTTCCAAAACAGTTGAAGAAGAAGATGATTGGAGATTGAATCAAAAAGAAATTCATGATTTGATGGAGAATTGGAAGAGTTTTGTGGAATTTTGTTCTTGTGTGTTCTTGAGAAATTTGGAGAATTGGAGGGAAAATTGGTTGCAATTTCTTGTGAAATGTGATTCTCCTCAGAAGTTAGTTATGATTAAGAGTTTATACTTCCAATTAATCACCTCTTAATCATCCAATTAACCAAATTGCAATGTGATTAGCAAAAATGCACTTTACTAAGCAAGGGCAAAATGGACTTTTTACACATGCCCTGTGACAGCTGTATGACAGCTCACACACTCTCCAAATTCCATTTGTGATGAGTTGGCATTGGTCCCACATCTATTGGCCTTGTAATTTTGATTTTTACTATGTCATGGCAAAATGGTATAATTTTCAAATGCAATTCACAAGTGACTTGACCAAATAATGAACCTCAACATGTTATGCCAGTTCAAACCATTTTCAATTTGCATTTGTGAGGTGTTGCAAAAATCCCCATTCCAAAATTCTCATTATTTCTCAAGTTGGACCATTTTGCCCTTGGATTTTTAACTATACACTTGAAAATTGACTTTTTGTATTGACCATTTTTGATGAATTCCAATTATGCACCATGAAAGTACATGTCAAATGGAGTTTGCACATAAAAAGATCACTCAATTTGGACACTCCATGTGGAAGTTATGCCCCTCTGATTATGGGTCATTTTTGAAATTGAATGGACCATAACTTGCCAACCATACATTGGAATTTCAAGTTCTTGGACTTTTTGGAAAGGTGAGACCAAGATCTACAACTTTCATGTTGAACAAATTTCCATTTGAAGCTTCCTTGGACATGTAATTTTGTAGTCAAAAACTTTCCATTTTTGGAAACTTCCATTATAAGTCACTTTCTATTTTTGGCAATTTTTGTCCTGACTTGATTTTCTTCATTCTTGAGCTTTGAAATGTCAAATAACACTTGTTCCAACATGAATGAAGTGTATCCAACTCAATCCCACCTCCAAATCCATTAAATCAAGCACAGTTGACCACAGTTGACTTTTCTAACTGATAGATGAATTTGGCCATGCACAGATCAATCTGAGCTCCAATCTCCTGATGAAATGGCCCAAGGGTGAAACCCTAGCCTCATTAAGCTCCATAAAAACATAAGATGATCCCCATATACATCATAGACCCCATCTCCTGATCATGCCCTGATTGGCCCAATGCAACTGATTAGGGTTGACCAGTGGTCAAAACCCTAATCTCAAGGAATCTGCTTCAACACTTGATGATGTCAAACCATGATGATGATGAATCATTGTAATCAAAATGAAGACCAATATCCTTGAAAATCACAAAACCCTAATTTGGACCTCCACACCCTCAGATGATTAATGACCAGTCCAATGAAACCCCAGCATGCACATGACCTCTTCATCTCCTGATCAAGACTTGGGAGGATGATTTGCACAATGTAACCATATGATATGCAATATGCAATGCCTAATGACCTAAAAATGATATGTAATATGTCATGCTAATCCCAAGAGAGGAGGGCAAATTTTGAGGTGTTACACAATTAAAGTGATTGCACCAATTTATCGAACAGTTAATATGCACAACAATCAAGCGATATTGATTTTACTATTTAGTTTCATACAAAACGTAATTAATGCAGAATTTAAAGAGTTAAGAGATAGAGGGAACAAGACCGGATTTGTTGAGGCAGTTCCCCTATCGTCCTCGCTTAGGGTACATCTGCCCTCAATTCTAAATCTAAAATTGAGATGTTTTTATTAACACATTACAAAGTCAATACAAGAGAACAAATTATCACCACCAATTAACCCCTAGTGTTATTGCATATCTTATTCTATCCTCTCCCCTTGATTCGAGTTGAACCAAGTCCTTCAAGCACTTCGAACAAACCTCCGGTTACAGCTACCTTATTGCAAGAACGCCACGTTCTCCAAAACTTCAGCTCGGCTGATTTCGAACGCAAGTCGCTTGAATCCTAAGCTTTCTTCACAATCCTCCGGTTATCGTTACTTGTTTGATCGAACCCACCGTTCTTCAAACTTTTCACTCGGCTGAATCTGCGAAGCAAAAGTTAGTGAAAAAAACAAATTCTTGGAGGACAAAATGAAGGGGAATTGCGGTCCAAAACGCAACGGAAATTAAAATTTTCTCCTTTAGAGATCCTTACGAATGGTCATGATCAGTGATAGAATATTTACCTCTTGTGACGATTGAAACCTTTGGTGCAGATCTCTTGTGACGATCAAAACCTTTGATGCAGATCCACGAAGCGATCACGAACGTTGAACGATGACAACGTCTCTACTCAGTCCGCACGAACAGATTCCTTCAATCTCAATGCTAGCTGGTATGAATGAAGGCTTTGAGTGAGAGAGAGAGAGAGAGAGAGAGAAAGAGAGAAAACGAAAATAATGCAACCGCAATTAATGCTTCTGCACAAGGGTTCTATTTATAGAACCACTTGTGTGGGCTTCAAGCTAAAAAGTCCACTTAAGTGTATTTTGGCCCATATCTTATAATATGTCCAAAATCACTTAAGCCCATGGTACCTTACCATATTTCGTATTCTTCTTAAGTACACCGTACCTTACGATGTTCTACAACTCACTTAAGTGCACCGTATCTTACGGTGTTCCTTAGTTACTCTATCTCTTATCAATCCGTCCTTTGTGTGTGACCCTGTAGGTTTTTGCAGCATTGAGAATTATATTAAATCACGTATTTAACATAATAAACAGTGAGCGGTATCTAGCAACACATCACTGCTACCCAAGACACGAAAATGTCATGTGATCTGACAAATCCTTCTGTGATAATACTTATGTGTAGAATTACCTTTTTGCCCTTATGTCTATATTGAACACAAGGCATAGACTGTGTCATCCTTGTCCAGTTCAATATTGGGCCCATAGACATTTATCCTGTTATGCAGGATGGGCAAATTCCATCTAGGTCACTGTCATACCCCAAAATTTGCCCATTAATCTTGCAAAACATTTCTCGAAGCACTCCAACTTATTCTGCAAGGCACTGACCTTAAAGGAACAAAAGCCCAGCTCACAACAGGCCCAATCCAGAAAATGGCCCAAACTGGCCTGCTCGCTAGGCGAGCAATTCCTTCGCCTAGCGAACCTTCGCTACACGCTCGCCTAGCGAAGCTTGCGAACATCAGAATTTTTGGGCTTCATTCTGAGCCCATTAGGTCACAACAAGAGCATTATAAATAGCCAAGCTTCAGTCAGAAAAAGGAGGACGAAAACAGATGAAGACGGACGGAAACCCTGGCATAGAAACCCTGGAGATTAACTCAGCGCATTCCGAGTAAAGAAACCCTGAAGGCCGCTCATCCGCTCCGAAGCTACCGCCGCCCAACTCCATCCGATACCAAAAGCGGTCAGGCCCTTCAACATCGCAGCTCAATTGCAAACAGGTTTGCGCATCACTACTGTTTTATGCTGTTAATCGGTAATCTCTACATAAGTCATCATGATTAAATTTTCGGATATGTAATATGATTTCACATTGAATTGAAGTATACTTGAATATCCTGAATGTTTATCCATGCTATTCCTGTAATTAAATGCCATAAAGTTCAGGGTTCCGGAGATCATGCTGCTATCAAATTCAAAACCAGCAGCCGCTCGCTAGCACATCACTAAGCGAGCTGGTAGCGAGCACTCGCTAAGCCTTCGCTAGGCGAAGCAGGAGCGAACGAGACAGTGGCTGTTTTGTTTCTTTTCGGTTCTGCCTTATGTTTATCTGATCAATATTCATTATAATTCTGCATTATTTGGCCTGACTTAATGACTGTTGTGTTATGGTGTAATTTCAATTGTACTTTATCTCGATGCTCTAACCCGTGTGCTGAATGGTGTAAAGGCTTACATATTTCCGAGGAGACGGCCGGCTAGGTATTCCACCTTATGTGTGGGATACCCTTATGGAGATGGATTCTGAAGTACTTAATTTTAATGTGGAGATTCATCCTAAATTATCTAGCTGATTTTAATGTATTGATTTCATCGATTTTAATGTGGACCTAATTACTTAATCGATTACGGCTATCTAATTAATTGTAAAACTTTGCCTTTTAATAAGTGATCTTGGACCTCTCTTTGTTACCCTACGATTACGGTATTACGGTCATGTCCCGCGAATATGGGGATACACTTAGCAAAGACCCTTCGGTTAAATCATCATAGTCCCTCGAATGTTGCCTTTGCCCCTCGATGACCCTTCGGTGTAGCCTACGGTTAAATGATGATAGTCCCTTCGAATGCTAAGGTATCCTCACAACTGTTGCCTTCGATGACCAATCAATGACCCTTCGATGACCCTTCTACATCCAAAGGATGAAACTACTTACTTCTCAATAGTAAGGACAGTTTTACCCTCATAAGGATAGGAAATGCCCGGAAAGACCTCGGACAGGTATAACCCTTAATTGCTCATTCATAACCTAAAATACCCCTCACACCTCACACATTTCCAAACATCTTTTTTTTTAGAAAATCACCATTTGGCATACATCCGCACTAGGATCATTGCCGAGCTATATTTTTCTAAACTACTTTCAAAACTAAACGAGATAACCACTTCGTATACATTCATACACGAATCATTACAAAGTTAAATTCTCCTTTTCAAAACATTTCCTACACATTTCTCAACCACTTTTTCAAACTAGAAAAACATAAATGATTGAGCAATTAAGAGCCCATGGATAACCATGGATACAAAGGGTGCTAACACCTTCCCTTTGTATAATGTACCTCCCGAACCTAAGAATCTAAATTAAGGTCTTTCCTGTTCTTTTCCACCTTTCCTTATTGGATAAAAGAAAAGTCGGTGGCGACTCTTGCTAACCGCGACATTGCGATTAAAAACACACAAAAAGTCAGTTCACCGTATGACAGAACTGGCGACTCTGCTGGGGACTTACAAAGAGAGGTCACCTTAAAAATCATTTATGTTTTAAACTGTTCCTTCTTTTAAGGGTATTTTATGCTTGAGTGAAAGATCCTACACCCGGATCTAGTGTACCTTAGGTAAGTAGCAATAGATCATCGCGACTATCCGGCATATACTGGAATGGTTAAAATGATGGCTACGGTTAATGTGACACTTTGGATGTCCTGATGTTCCTCATGTTTACTTGAGGAAAAATTTGGCATTCGCGTGGTGTCATCAAAGCATTAACCAGACCTTTAGAACCCTAATTGACTCATCCTAGCCATTAGAAAGTAGTGAGATAACTGACTTCGGTTCCAACTGGGGTTGGTTGAGACTCGATACTACACTCTTTGAGATTGGACTTTAGGGAAGCTTTGGTCAACCACTTGGTGTTGCACTGAAGTGGACTTAAAGAAAGGTCAATGATTTGAGATCCTTCTAGAACCCGGTTACTATTCTAGGACAGGTTGAACCAACCAAACTTCAGTAGGGAGGGTACTTACCTTTGGAACTCATGCAAGCCTTAAATCCTAGGAATGATGATTGTGTGACTTGCTTGTGCTTGTTATTTACATAACATCATAACATCATAACATCATCCTAACATCATGGCATTGTACTAACCATTCCAAGGACTTTAAACATTGAAAACATTTCATACATTGCATTGCATGACATAACATTGCATAACAGGTGTTCTAAAGGGATCAATGTTCTCACAGTTTTCATGCAAACAAAAAAATGGACCTCGGACAGACTGTCAAAGATCTCCATGCTCAGAATGCTCAACTCCAGGAGATGATCTTGAACTTATCCAAGGGGCAGGAAGAACTGAAGGCTCTCTTGCTCGAGAAGAAAGATAAGAAACCTGTGAGTTACATTAACCTGGGAAGAAGGCTTAGAGGACAGGCCACAGGAGTCAAGATCAGAACGCCGAAGGATCAAGAAGAGAAGAATGCTGATCTCTTCAGCCAGGAGGACGACGATGAAGATTATGAGAATGAGCAGTACTCTCCAGAAGGTGATAAGTATAAGTTGCTGGAAGAACGTATGCTAGCTATGGAGGGTCAGAAGGCGCCCAGTCTGGATTTCGAAAGCTTGGGTCTGGTCTCTGATGTGGTCATTCCCCGCAAATTCAAAGTCCCCACTTTCACTAAGTATGATGGGGCATCTTGTCCTCAAATGCATCTGAGAGCTTATGTGAGAAAGATTCAGCCGTATACCACTGATAGGAAGCTATGGATCCATTTCTTCCAAGAAAGTCTGACTGGCACACAGTTGGAATGGTACTATCAGCTCGAGAGCTCTAACATCCGCACCTGGACTGATTTAGCAACAGCTTTCTATAAACAGTACCAGTAGAATTCTGAACTAACGCCTACTCGGCTACAGTTGCAGAATATGACTATGGGATCTAAAGAAAGTTTCAAAGAATATGCTCAGAAATGGAGAGATTTGGCTGGCAGAGTCAAACCCCCCATGACTGATCGAGAATTAGTGGACATGTTCATGAGCACACTGACTGGCCCATTCTACAGCCATCTATTGAGAAGTTCTTCATCGGGTTTCACTGAACTTATATTAACAGGTGAGCATGTTGAAAGCGGCATTCGAAGTGGAAAAATACAGGCGGCTACCTCTGATCCTCCGGAGACTCCTAATGACATTACTGCCCCTCTGCCTAACCATGACGAGACTGTCAGTGTTGTGGAAGATGATGATAACGATTGTGACTGGGATAGCTGGATTTTCCCAACAATTGGTGACGGACTCAATAATTGGAAGGCTGAAGACACTATCCCGATTTCCTTTAGTCAGGAGTAATTGTTATTGCCTATTTTAGTGTTGCAACTTTTTAGTTTTTACAATTGAACTTCTTAAAGCATTGTGTCTATGCCCGGGGCACAATAGCTAATTTGTTAAAGGTTTTGTCATTTCATAAGCATATTCATATTCAATAAATCAATGGGCTTTTTGCATTCAAATATTGCGCTCTTTATCTTTCCTGTCATCTTTTAAACAAGCTATGTTTTCTTGCACACACTCACGTAACAAATTGCAGATCCATAGCCACTCTGGATCCTGTTGATAATAATTCTGCTACTGTTCATTATGACTTTGAAAATCCGATCTACCAAGCCGAGGATGGAAGCGAGGAAGATTATGAAGTCCCTGGAGAACTTGCCCGACTACTGCAAGAAGAAAAGACTATACAGCCGCATGAGGAATCAATTGAAATTGTAAATCTGGGTACTGAAATAAACAAGAAAGAAGTCAGAGGTTTCTTGAGACACTTGAATTACATTGCCCGATTCATCCCACACTTGACTGCTACCTGCAAACCCATCTTCAAATTACTGAGAAAAAATCAAGAGATGGTATGGAATGATGAATGCCAAGAAGCTTTTGACAAAATCAAGAAGTATCTCCAAGAATCTCCAATTCTGATGCTACCAGTTGAAGGAAGACCTCTAATCATGTATTTGACCGTGTTAGAAAATTCAATGAGGTGTGTGTTGGGGCAACATGACGAGTCTGGTCGAAAAGAGCATGCCATATACTGCCTTAGCAAAAGGTACCGACTGTGAAACAAGATACTCATAGCTCGAGAAAGCTTGTTGTGCTTTGGCTTGGGCTGCTCGCCGACTAAGACAGTATATGTTGAATCATACCACTTTATTGACTTCTAAGATGGATTCTATCAAATATCTATTCGAGAAACCTGTTGTCCCCTGAAAGAGTTATCACTGATAATGGTACTAAACTGAACTCTGCACGCAGTTCAAAATAAAAAACCATAACTCTTCTCCGTACCGGCCAAGGATGAACGGCGCCGTGGAGGCTGCTGACAATGTCCAGAAGCTCATACAAAAGATAGCAGTAACATACAAAGACTGGTATGAGATGTTACCCTTTGCTCTCCATGGTTATCGCACTTCAGTGCGCACCTCGACAGGGGCAACTCCCTTCTCTTTAGTCTATGGAACGGAAGTCGTTTTACCAGTGGAAATTCAGATTCCCTCTCTAAGAATTATGAAAGATGCAGACTTAGATGAAGATGAATGGATTCAGACTCGACTCGATCAGATAAATTTGATTGATGAAAAGAGACTTGCAGTTGTTCGTCATGGGCAGATATATCAGAAGCGCATGACCCAGGCATTTAACAAAGAGGTCAAGAGACAGGTATATCAAATTGGCGACTTGGTGATCAAGCGTATCATTCTACCGCAAGGTGATCCCAGAGGTAAATGGACTCCCACATACGAAGGGCCATTTGTAGTTAAGAAGGTATTCTCTGGTGGAGCCATGATACTTGCTACAATGGACGGCGAAGATTTCCCGCATCCTGTGAACGCGGACATAGTTAAAAAATACTACGCATAAAAGAGACCCGCTAGGTCGACGTATCTAGGCAAAAGTAAGGGCATCCCGGCGAACCAAAAGGGTTCGGGCAAAAATTAGGGATAAACATATAAAAATGTACACCCGGCAAGTCGAAAACCTGAAAAGGCGGCTTAGGCAAAAAAGGGTATCCTGGTGGACTGAAAACCTGAAAAGGCGGTCCAGGCAAAAATTAGGGATTAAAGCGTATGACTATGTCCTGTTCCCAGTCAGCTTCATCCAAGTTCAAAGGACTGAACAAGCTAATCACTTCTATCCGACAGTAGGAGATGAGATGCTTGAAGACATAATGACAGTAGTGGAATTAGAATCGATAGGACTTTTTTTTGCATAGCTTTCTCTTTGTTTTCTTGACGATGTCCTCTTACTAGGATTTCTGTCTTCGTGTACACAAATTGCCTGTTTACGGGCCCTCTTTCAAATCAATACAATTTTATTTCCAAAAAGATGATTTCGTTTTTACTTTTCTGTTTTGTTTGCGTAAACGTCCATTGGTTTAATTTGAATTGATTTATGCATCTGAATATGATTAATGTTTACCAAAAATGCATGCCTAGAATAGCAATAGCAATTACTACACGACTTCAGGATCGAGGAGAAGGTCTAATCACGCTTCCCAATGAATCCGTTGCTAATTCTATTCCCCAACAAAAACCAGCTATTTCCCAGAAGAGGTTGGCATTACCAGACAGACTGGTCACCTCTTCCAGCCCTAGCCAGGCTCTGTTGAGTGTCTCCATCGTCAAACATAAATCAAGTATCCCCCGGCTAAGGAAGGATCATCAATACAAATATCTCCGACCAGCAGACTGAGATTTATTTCCCCAGTAGAGTCTCCTGGAAGAACGTTTTAGACGCATAGTGCATTCATTACATCATTGCATAACATATACATGCATACAATGTTCGCATTTATTTCAGACGCATAATTCACTCATTACATCATTTCACAGCACACGCATGCATACAGCATTTGCATCTCATGGCATGAAGCTAACTTTATTTTTCAGGTCAATTATCCTCTTGATACAATCAGAACAAAGGTCCATTCAGACGGACATCTTTATCAATTACATTTAGGATTCAACTACATCTTCCAGATATACTCCATGTCAACATTCATTCTGACATCCTCATAACGATGGCATCTATAAGCCCATCCCAGACATTTATTGCAAATACACCATATACAAATACTATCAGATATAGCCTAGCGTACGGTTTATTCTGATTCAGCTCAACATACGACTCCTTCAACTCAGAGACGATCTAATGTATGATCCATTCCGACCTTCAACAACTCAAATACGGTCTAATGTACGACCCAGTTAGACCTTCATCTCCTCAGATGCTACCTAGTGTACGATACATTTCTGAAGTGTAGTCTAGCATATGACTACCCCCTTTTATCATCAGATTCAGCCTAATGGACGACTCATTCTGCTCAGATACGGTCTAATGTACGACCCAGTTAGACCTTCATCTCCTCAGATGCTACCTAGTGTACGGTACATTTCTGAAGTGTAGTCTAGCATATGACTACCCCCTTTTATCATCAGATTCAGCCTAATGGACGGCTCATTCTGCTCAGATACGGTCTAATGTACGACCCAGTTAGACCTTCATCTCCTCAGATGCTACCTAGTGTACGGTACATTTCTGAAGTGTAGTCTAGCATATGACTACCCCCTTTTATCATCAGATTCAGCCTAATGGACGACTCATTCTGCTCAGATACGGTCTAATGTACGACCCAGTTAGACCTTCATCTCCTCAGATGCTACCTAGTGTACGGTACATTTCTGAAGTGTAGTCTAGCATATGACTACCCCCTTTTATCATCAGATTCAGCCTAATGGACGGCTCATTCTGCTCAGATACGGTCTAATGTACGACCCAGTTAGACCTTCATCTCCTCAGATGCTACCTAGTGTACGGTACATTTCTGAAGTGTAGTCTAGCATATGACTACCCCCTTTTATCATCAGATTCAGCCTAATGGACGGCTCATTCTGCTCAGATACGGTCTAATGTACGACCCAGTTAGACCTTCATCTCCTCAGATGCTACCTAGTGTACGGTACATTTCTGAAGTGTAGTCTAGCATATGACTACCCCCTTTCATCATCAGACACAGCCTAACGGACGGCTCATCCTGCAACTCCAATACGGTCTAGCATAAGACCCATTTGGATCTTCAACTCAGATATGATCTAGCATACGATCCGGTCTGATCTTCTATCCCCAGTGAAATCACCCGCTTAATGGAGGTCTCATTTTGCAACTCAGAGACGATCAAGCGTACGATCCATTCTGATCCCTTATCCCCAGCAGCGTATAACACACTCTGACTCCCCAGCAAAGTCGACAGCATAATGGAGGACTCACTATACGGTCTAGCGTGTGACCCAGTATGACATCCATGTCTTCAGATATCGTCTAATATACGACACACTCTGAAGTTTCCATCATCAAACTTCCTGGATGGCATCGTTAAGCCCACCTCTCGATTGACAAGTGCAAATTTTTGGGGCATTCTAGTGTTCAATAATCTTCCACCTCCAGACCACGAATGGCATACTTGCCATCCTAACTCTCTCGGTTCAAGAATATTGAACAGGGGCAGCTGTCATACCCCAAAATTTGCCCATTAATCTTGCAAAACATTTCTCGAAGCACTCCAACTTATTCTGCAAGGCACTGACCTTAAAGGAACAAAAGCCCAGCTCACAACAGGCCCAATCCAGAAAATGGCCCAAACTGGCCTGCTCGCTAGGCGAGCAATTCCTTCGCCTAGCGAACCTTCGCTACACGCTCGCCTAGCGAAGCTTGCGAACATCAGAATTTTTGGGCTTCATTCTGAGCCCATTAGGTCACAACAAGAGCATTATAAATAGCCAAGCTTCAGTCAGAAAAAGGAGGACGAAAACAGATGAAGACGGACGGAAACCCTGGCATAGAAACCCTGGAGATTAACTCAGCGCATTCCGAGTAAAGAAACCCTGAAGGCCGCTCATCCGCTCCGAAGCTACCGCCGCCCAACTCCATCCGATACCAAAAGCGGTCAGGCCCTTCAACATCGCAGCTCAATTGCAAACAGGTTTGCGCATCACTACTGTTTTATGCTGTTAATCGGTAATCTCTACATAAGTCATCATGATTAAATTTTCGGATATGTAATATGATTTCACATTGAATTGAAGTATACTTGAATATCCTGAATGTTTATCCATGCTATTCCTGTAATTAAATGCCATAAAGTTCAGGGTTCCGGAGATCATGCTGCTATCAAATTCAAAACCAGCAGCCGCTCGCTAGCACATCACTAAGCGAGCTGGTAGCGAGCACTCGCTAAGCCTTCGCTAGGCGAAGCAGGAGCGAACGAGACAGTGGCTGTTTTGTTTCTTTTCGGTTCTGCCTTATGTTTATCTGATCAATATTCATTATAATTCTGCATTATTTGGCCTGACTTAATGACTGTTGTGTTATGGTGTAATTTCAATTGTACTTTATCTCGATGCTCTAACCCGTGTGCTGAATGGTGTAAAGGCTTACATATTTCCGAGGAGACGGCCGGCTAGGTATTCCACCTTATGTGTGGGATACCCTTATGGAGATGGATTCTGAAGTACTTAATTTTAATGTGGAGATTCATCCTAAATTATCTAGCTGATTTTAATGTATTGATTTCATCGATTTTAATGTGGACCTAATTACTTAATCGATTACGGCTATCTAATTAATTGTAAAACTTTGCCTTTTAATAAGTGATCTTGGACCTCTCTTTGTTACCCTACGATTACGGTATTACGGTCATGTCCCGCGAATATGGGGATACACTTAGCAAAGACCCTTCGGTTAAATCATCATAGTCCCTCGAATGTTGCCTTTGCCCCTCGATGACCCTTCGGTGTAGCCTACGGTTAAATGATGATAGTCCCTTCGAATGCTAAGGTATCCTCACAACTGTTGCCTTCGATGACCAATCAATGACCCTTCGATGACCCTTCTACATCCAAAGGATGAAACTACTTACTTCTCAATAGTAAGGACAGTTTTACCCTCATAAGGATAGGAAATGCCCGGAAAGACCTCGGACAGGTATAACCCTTAATTGCTCATTCATAACCTAAAATACCCCTCACACCTCACACATTTCCAAACATCTTTTTTTTAGAAAATCACCACTTGGCATACATCCGCACTAGGATCATTGTCGAGCTATATTTTTCTAAACTACTTTCAAAACTAAATGAGATAACCACTTCGTATACATTCATACACGAATCATTACAAAGTTAAATTCTCCTTTTCAAAACATTTCCTACACATTTCTCAACCACTTTTTCAAACTAGAAAAACATAAATGATTGAGAAATTAAGAGCCCATGGATAACCATGGATACAAAGGGTGCTAACACCTTCCCTTTGTATAATGTACCTCCCGAACCTAAGAATCTAAATTAAGGTCTTTCCTGTTCTTTTCCACCTTTCCTTATTGGATAAAAGAAAAGTCGGTGGCGACTCTTGCTAACCGCGACATTACGATTAAAAACACACAAAAAGTCAGTTCACCGTATGACAGTCTGTCATACCCCAAAATTTGCCCGTTGGTATTACAAAGCATTTTCCAAGACCCTCTGACTTGTTCTGCAAGGCACTGATGCCAAATGGACAAAAGCCCACTCACAACAGGCCCAATCCACAGGCGGCCCAAAACAGCTTGCTCGCTAGGCGAGCAGCTCCTTCGCCTAGCGAACATTTCATCATGCCACTCGCCCAGCGAAGCGTTGGATCCAGGAAAAGGCCCAGACCTAGTTTGCTCGCTAGGCGAGCAATCCCTTCGCCTAGCGAAGCTTGCGAGAATTTGAATTTTTGGACCTCATTTTAAGCCCATTAGGTCACCATTACCACTACTATAAATACCTGCTCTTCTGCCACGAAAAAGGACACACAGAGACGGACTCACCTACACGGAGACGCTCACAC
The DNA here is from genome assembly GCF_024323335.1 of Lathyrus oleraceus. Taxonomy (NCBI): domain Eukaryota; kingdom Viridiplantae; phylum Streptophyta; class Magnoliopsida; order Fabales; family Fabaceae; genus Lathyrus; species Lathyrus oleraceus. The sequence continues at coordinate 166,522,335 of NC_066579.1, read as the reverse complement.
AGAGACCCGGAGGAAACCCTAGCACCGAAACCCTGCTGATCCAAAGAATTCAGAAGGCGGAAACCCTGAAGGCCGCTTACCCGTTCCGAAGCTACCGCCGCCTAACTCAATCCGGCTCGCCAATTCAAGGTTGCAACTCGATTTGCAAACAGGTTTGTATCACTATTATCGCTTTAGTTCTTAATTGGCATATGATATTGCTTTAGGATTCTTAATCGGCATATGATTATCACTTTGTGTTCTTATTTTGCATGTGGTACCGCTTTAGTGTCTTAATTTGCATGTGATATCGTTTTGTACTCTCATTTGGCCTATGGTACCACTTCATGTTCTTAATTTGTGAAGGATATTATAATTGAATTCACAAACATTTTGAAGTTTTGCATGAGAATTTAAATGTGCTTGAATATTGTGAAACTGAACCATATAATTATGTGTTAGAGGCCATAAGCCTTGCTGCAGATTGAGGTCATAATTTCAAACCCGTAGCCACTCGCTAGCTCATCGCTAGGCGAGCCCGCAGCGAGCCTTCGCTGAGCCTTCGCTAGGCGAAGCAGAGGCGACCGGGCCAGGGGCTGCTTTGCCTTTTTGCTGCCCATTTCATGTTTACTTGATGATGATTCTGCATTATTTGGCTTAAACTCCTGGCTGTTATATTTATCTTATGGTGCAATTTCCAATTGTATTGTACCTCAATGCTTTAATCCGTGTGTTCATGGTTTAAGGGCTAGCATACTTCCGAAGAAATAACCGGCTAGGTACTCCGCCTTTTGCATGGGAAGCCGTCATGGAGAGGGATTCTAAATTATTTCACTTTAATGTGAAGATTCATATTGATTGCCTAATTAATTTTAATGTAATCCTTAATGTGTTGATTTTAATGTATCGATTTAATGCGGTATCACCATAATTCCCTAATGAACTTAAAACATGGACTTTAAATGAATGATATCGGACCTCTCTTTATTACCCCACGATTACAATATTACGGTCATGTCCCGCGAATATGGGGATATCCTTAGCAAAGACCCTTCGGTAAAATCATCATAGTCCCTCGGACGTTGCCTACGATAACACGATTTTGTCACTCGATGACCCTTCGGTGTAGCCTACGGTTAAATGATGATAGTCCCTTCGAATGCTAAGGTATCCTCGCAACTGTTGCCTTCAATGACCAGCCGATGATCCTACGAGGACCCTTTAACATCCAAAGGATAAAACTACTTACTTCTCAATAGTAAGGACAGTTTTACCCTCATAAGAATAGGAAATGCCCGGAAAGACCTCGGACAGGTATAACCTTAATTGCTCATTCATAATAAAAAAAATATACTTTTCACACCTCACCCCTTTCAAACATCTTTTGGAAAATCACCACTTAGCATACATCCGTACTAGGATCATTGCCAAGTTATATTTTTCTAAACTACTTTTGAAAAACTAAACGAGATAGCCACTTTGTATACATTCATACAAGAATCATTACAAAGTTAAATTCTCATTTTCAAAACATTTTTCACACATTTCTCAACCACCTTTTTCAAACTAGAAAACATAAATGATTGAGCAATTAAGAGCCCATGGATAACCATGGATACAAAGGGTGCTAATACCTTCCCTTTGTAAAAAGTACCTCCCGAACCTAAGAATTTAAAATTAAGGTCTTTCCTGTTCTTTTCCGCCTTTCCTTATGGGATAAAAGAAAAGTCGGTGGCGACTCTTGCTAACCGCGACATTGCGATTACAAATCCAATACAAGTCAGTTCACCGTATGACAGAACTGGCGAATCTGCTGGGGACTATAAAGAGAGGTCCACCTTAAAAAATCATTTTTGTTTTAATTTGTTCTTTCGTTTTAAGGGATTGTCTGAGTGAAAGATCCTACACCCGGATCTAGTGTACCTTAGGTAAGTAGCAATAGATCATCGCGACTATCCGGCGTATACTGGAATGGTTAAAATGATGGCTACGGTTAATGTGACACTTTGGTTGTCCTGATGTTCCTCATGTTACTTGAGGAAAAATTTGGCTTCCGCGTGGTGTCATTAAAGCATTAACCAGACCTTTAGAACCCTAGTTGACTCATCCTAGCCATTAGAAAGTAGTGAGATAACTGGCTTCGGTTCCGACTGAGGTTGGTTGATACTCGATACTACACTCTTTGAGATTGGACTTTAGGGAAGCTTCGGTCAACCACTTGGTGTTGCACTGAAGTGGACCTAAAGAAAGGTCGATGATCTGAGATCCTTCTAGAACCCGGTTACTATTCTAGGACAGGTTGAACCAACCAAACTTCAGTGGGGAGGGTATTCACCTATGGAACTCATGCAAGCCTTAAAACCTAGGAATAATTGTTGTGTGACATGCTTGTGTTTGCATAACATCATAACATCATAACATCATGGCATCATACTAACCATTTCAAGGACTTAGGAATTTAGCTTTGCTCTGTTGAACAGGTTATGGCTTCCAGGAAGACTATCCGGATCAATCTTGTAACGATCTCTCCTCAACTCAAGGATTTGGTGTCAGAACTCCCCGATCATGCTCAGTTCAACAAGAAACATGGTCATCTCCTCAATTTGGTTACCACTGGTTTCAAGGAAGATATGATGAGAGTCCTATTCCAGTTCTTTGATCCTAAGCATCATTGCTTCACTTTCCCAGATTATCAGTTGGTACCCACATTAGAAGAGTTTTCCAAGCTGCTTGGGATACCTATCCTTGATCAAATACCTTTCAGTGGTCTGGAAAAGATGCCAAAGTCTGAAGAAGTTGCCGCAGCTCTACACATGACGAAGTCTGACATTGAGACCAACTGGGTAACAAGGAGTGGAGTTAAGGGCTTACTTGCCAAATTTCTGGTAGGTAAGGCCCGAGAATTCCTAAAAGTTATGAATGTCCATGCTTTTGAAGATGTTCTAGCCTTGCTAATCTATGGTTTGGTGCTATTCCCTAATCCGGACCAGTTCATAGATGTGAATGCTATTAAGATATTCCTCACTCATAACCCTGTGCCTACCTTGCTTGGAGACATCTTGCATTCCCTTCACACTCGTACTATGAAGAAGCAAGGGACTCTCATGTGCTGCATACCTTTACTGTCTAGGTGGTTTATTTCGCACCTTCCTCAATCAGTCTTGAAGAATGATCAAAATCTGAAATGGACTCAAAGGATAATGGCACTCTCTCATTCAGACATCCGGTGGTGTTCTAACCTCAGAGAAAATGTTATCATCATCGACCGTTGTGGAGAATTCCCTAATGTACCACTCATGGGGATGAGAGGAGGTATTACTTATAATCCTGCCTTAGCCCTACGTCAGTTTGGGTATGCTCGAAGGGATGGTCCACATGAAATGATTGTTCAAGGTACAGTGTTCGACTATGACAATGACCCTCAAAATCTCCGTCAAAAGTTTGTACGAGCTTGGGGCATGGTGAAAAGATGCAATTTAGGAAAGAAAAATTCTATTCCTGTGGAGCCTTATCTCAGATGGGTACGCGCCAGAGCTCGTGAACTTGTCATGCCATATCTTGCAGTCGGACCATTGATTGTTGAATCAGAGGTCGAAGGAGGTACTTCCCAGATCATTCCTTATCCAGATATGCCTACTGATGTTGAGGAATTGAAAAGATCCTGGACCCAGTTGAGGGAGGAGAGAGATACTTTCGAAGCTCAGTTCAATGCAGAAAGGAAGAAAGTACTAGAGCTCACCAGTCAGCTTAATGAGGAACGAAGACTCAATGCATATCTTCGCCCAAAAAGAAGTCGCCCCTGGGAGACTTGAGCTTTCATTGTATTTTATTATTATTCCTTTTGTAATGAACATTGATCAAAAAAAATTTTTAGCAATAAACATTTCTCCCTTGTTGGCAATTTACGCAAAGTTAAATTCCCAAAAGTCCTTGAAAACATTTCATGCATTGCATCGCATAACATAACATTGCATAACAGGCATTCCAAAGGACCATATTCTCACGGTCTGCCTCTTAAACAGAAAAATGGATCTCGAACAGACTGTCAAAGATCTCCAGACTCAAAATGCTCAGTTCAAGGAGATGATGTTAAGCTTATCCAAGGGGCAGGAGGAACTGAAGGCCCTTTTGGCTGAAAAGAAGAAGGACAAGAAAGCTGTGAGCTTCATTAACCCGGGCAGAAGGCGTAAAGGACAGGCTACGGGAATCAAATTTGGAATCCCGAATGGCCCAGAAGAGGGGGCGGAAAATGATTCAGAGGAGGAGAATGTTGAGTTCTCTAACCCTGAGGATGATGAGGAGGAGTATGAAAATGAACAGTACTCTCCAAGAGATGATAAGTACAAACTGCTGGAAGAACGCATGCTAGCCATGGAGGGTCAGAAGACACCTGGTCTGGATTTCGAAAGTTTGGGTCTGGTCTCCGATGTGACCATTCCTCGCAAATTCAAGATCCCCACTTTCAATAAGTACGATGGTGCATCCTGTCCTCAGATGCATCTAAGGGCTTATGTGAGAAAGATCCAGTCGCATACCACTGATAAGAAACTATGGATCCATTTCTTCCAAGAAAGTCTGTCTGGCACTCAATTGGAATGGTATTATCAGCTCGAGAGTTCTGACATCCGCACCTGGACTGATCTGGCAACAGCTTTCTATAAGCAGTACCAGTACAATTCTGAATTAGCACCTACTCGGCTACAGCTGCAGAATATGACTATGGGATCTAAAGAAAGCTTCAAAGAGTACGCTCAGAAATGGAGAGATTTGGCCGGCAGAGTCAAACCCCCTATGACTGACCGAGAATTAGTAGACCTGTTCATGGGTACTCTGACTGGCCCATTCTACAGCCACCTATTGGGGAGTTCTTCATCAGGTTTCACTGAACTTATACTGACAGGTGAACGGGTGGAGAGCGGCATTCGAAGTGGAAAATTACAGGCAACTACTTCCACAAGCAGTAAAAGGTCCTACCATGGGAAGAGTGAATCGAATGCTGTGTATGGTCAAAAGAATCATAACAAGAAAATCGGTGACCATGCCATTGGAGCAGTGACGATCGCAGCCCCGCCAGCTCAAAACTTCCAGCAAAGACAAGACAGACCAAGAAGGCAGTTTACCAAGCTCAATATGACTTTAGCACAAGCACTGCAAAGTATGCTAAAGGTAAACCTAATCACTCTCAGAGGTCCTCCTGCAAATGTCAACACTGCTTCGCCTCGTTATAATCCCAATGCCAGGTGTGCATATCACTCCGATAGCCCCGGGCATGATACAAATGATTGTTGGCTATTGAAGAATAAGATTCAGGACATGATCGATGCTGGGGAAATTGAGTTCGAGCCTCCGGAGACTCCTAATGTCATCAATGCACCTATGCCTAATCACGACAAGGCTGTTAATGCTCTCAATGACGATTCTCTCATCACTACTGTAGCGGACTTAGCATCTCCTCTCCCGATCATAAAGCGGAATTTATTGCAAGCTGGTTTATTTCCAGGTTGTACTGAAGGTTGCAATCTCTGCATACTTTGGCCCGAGGACTGTTTGAAATTGAAAAAGGGTATTCAACGGCTGATGAACGACCGCACAATTCTCTTTGAAAGGGTTTCTAAAGCGGAAAACCCTATTGAAGAAATATCTGTGATTGCTAGGTCCAAAGGTCCAGTAAAGATTACTGCTCCCAGAGTACCTGTGAAGATCATTGCTGAGCCCAAGGTAGCCCCCCTGATCATTACTGCACCTGGCCCAATACCGTACTCCTCAAGCAAGGCCATTCCGTGGAATTATGGAGGTGAGGTTTACATCCATGGCGTAAAGCAGGTCGGTGATTCTGCTAATCCTAATGACATCGTTGGGACTAGTAAAGTTACTCGAAGCGGAAGGATCTTCTCTCCGGAGATCTCACCCCCAGCTCCTGAAACTCAAGGAAAGGAACCAGTCAATCCGTCTCAGTCAGAGATACTGGTCGAAGCTACTACTGAAGACGTTGTCAAACGAGAAACGGAAGAGGTGTTGAAAATCATTCGCAAGAGTGACTTTGATGTTGTAGAGCAGTTGGGGCATACCCCGTCTAAGATCTCGATGTTATCCTTGCTGTTATCTTCTGAATCTCATGCCAATGCATTGGTAAAATTCTTGAAGACTGCTCACGTGCCTCAAGAAACATCTGTCGATCAGTTCGAAAACTATGTTGCTCACTTGGCTGTTGACAATGGCCTAGGCTTTTCTGATGCTGACCTGACGCCAGCAGGGAAGAACCATAATAAGGCCCTGCATATCTCCATTGAGTGTAAAGGGATCACCCTGTCTCATGTGTTGATCGATAATGGCTCTTCTTTGAATGTGTTACCGAAAGCCGTGCTCGAGAAACTTGACTGCAAGAGCGTTGAACTGAAGCCTAGTGACATTGTGGTGCGGCCTTACGATGGTGCAAAGAGTGTTGTCCACGGTGAAGTTGTTCTCCCTATCAAGATAGGACCTCAAGTCTTCAACACTACCTTTTATGTAATGAACATTCGTCCTGCCTACTCCTGCTTGCTGGGTCGCCCTTGGATTCATGAGGCAGGTGCTGTAGCTTCATCTCTCCATCAAAAGCTGAGATATCCAGTAGAGGGAAAGATCGTCACTGTGTGTGGGGAAGAAGAATACATTGTCAGTAGTGTGCATACCTTCAGATACGTTGAGATGGATGGTGAATTCTTCGAGACTCCAACTCAGTCATTTGAAGTGGTTTCTCCGCCCGATCTTGTCCTTAAGCCAACTCCCTGTGTGCCCAAGGTTATTCGTGCCCCTCCTGCTATGATCTCTCTGAAAGATGCTCAAGCTATGGTTGAAGATGGTGGCTGTACTGGCTGGGGTCAACTGATCAACGTACCGTACAAGTCTGACAAAGCTGGTCTGGGATTCAACTCTGAGAAGACGGTCAAAGATCAAATCAATGCTGTAGAAGATGCTGACAGTGATTGCGACCTGGATAGTTGGATCTACCCAACAATTGGCGACGGACTCAATAATTGGAAGGCTGAAGACACTATCCCGATCTCCTTTAGTCAGGAGTAATTGTTATTGTCTATTTAGCATTTGAACTTCTTAAAGCATTGTGTCAATACCCGGGGCACAATAGCTAATTTGTTAAGGGTTTTGTCATTTCATAAGCATATTTTTATATTCAATAAATCTATGGACGTTTTCGCATTCAAATATTGCGCTCTCTATTTTTCCTGTCGTCTTTCAAACAAGCTATGCATTCTTACACACACTCACGTAACAAATTGTAGATCCGTACTCACTCTGGATCCTGTTGATAATAATTCCGCTACTGTTCATTATGACTTTGAAAATCCAATCTACCAAGCCGAAGATGGAAGTGAGGAAGATTGTGAAGTCCCTGGAGAGCTTGCCAGACTATTACTGCAAGAGGAAAGGACTATACAGCCGCAGGAAGGATCCCTCGAAATTGTAAATCTGGGTACTGAGGTAGACAGAAAAGAAGTCAAAATAGGAGCAGGATTGGAAAGCAGTGTCAAGGAAAGATTGATTCGGATGTTACATGACTATGTAGAGGTTTTCGCTTGGTCTTATGAAGACATGCCCGGGTTGGATACTGATATAGTGGTGCATCGGCTGCCTACGAAGGAAGACTGCCGTCCTGTCAAGCAAAAGGTTCGCCGCATGCGTCCCGAAATGTCTGAGAAAATCAAAGCCGAGGTTATGAAGCAATTCAATGCCGGTTTCCTAGCCGTTACTTCTTATCCTCAATGGGTTGCTAATGTGGTGCCTGTGCCAAAGAAGGATGGTAAGGTGCGAATGTGCGTAGATTACCGAGACCTGAATAAAGCAAGTCCTAAAGACGACTTTCCACTCCCGCACATTGATGTTCTGGTAGATAACACCGCTCAACATAAAGTATTCTCATTCATGGATGGATTCTCGGGTTATAACCAGATTAAGATGGCACCTGAGGACATGGAGAAAACTACGTTTGTGACGCAATGGGGCACTTTCTGTTACAAAGTAATGCCGTTCGGTCTAAAGAACGCCGGGGCAACATACCAGCGTGCTATGGTGGTTTTGTTCCATGATATGATTCATCATGAGATAGAAGTGTATGTGGATGACATGATAGCTAGATCTCATACTGAAGAAGAACATCTCGATCATTTATACAAACTGTTCGAGAGGTTGAAGAAGTACAAGTTGAGATTGAATCCGAACAAATGCACTTTTGGGGTAAGATCCGGTAAACTCTTGGGCTTTATTGTCAGTGGTAAAGGAATTGAGGTTGACCCGGCTAAAGTGAGAGCTATTCAGAAAATGCCAGTTCCCCGTACGGAGAAAGAGGTCAGAGGTTTCTTGGGACGCTTGAACTACATTGCCCGATTTATCTCCCACTTGACCGCTACCTGTAAACCCATCTTCAAATTACTGAGGAAGGATCAAGAGATGATATGGAACGACGAATGCCAAGAAGCTTTTGACAGAATCAAGAAATATCTCCAGGAGCCTCCAATTCTGATACCACCAGTCGAAGGAAGACCTCTAATCATGTATTTGACCGTGTTAGAAAATTCAATGGGGTGCGTATTGGGGCAACATGACGAGTCTGGTCGAAAAGAGCATGCCATATACTACCTGAGCAAAAAGTTTACCGACTGTGAAACAAGATACTCACTGCTCGAGAGAACTTGCTGTGCTTTGGCCTGGGCTGCTCGCCGACTAAGACAGTAGATGTTGAATCATACCACTTTGTTGATTTCTAGGATGGATCCCATCAAATACATGTTCGAGAAGCCTGCCCTCTCCGGAAGAATAGCGAGATGGCAGATGATCTTAACAGAGTACGATATCCAGTATACTACCCAGAAAGCAATCAAAGGAAGCGTGCTGGCTGATCATTTGGCTCATCAAGCAGTGGATGATTATCAATCTATGAATTTTGAGTTCCCAGATGAGGATGTCATGTTTGTTACTGATGATGAAAAACCTAAACCAGATGGAGGACCCGAATGGGGATCCCGATGGACTATGGTCTTTGATGGGTCTTCTAATGCATTGGGCCATGGTGTTGGGGTTGTACTCATTTCTCCTGGAGGTTACCATACGCCTCTCACTGCTAGACTATGTTTTCATTGTACCAATAATATGGTTGAGTATGAAGCATGTATTTTTGGACTCAAAGCTGCTATAGATTGGCAAATCAAGTTTTTGAGTGTGTACGGGGATTCGGCCTTGGTAATCAGTCAGATCAACGGAGAATGGGAGACTAAACATCCAAATCTCATCCCTTATCGAGAGCAGGTGATGACATTGATCCCATACTTTGAAGAAATAACATTTGAACATATTCCAAGAGAGGAGAACCAGCTGGCAGACGCATTAGCTACCATGTCATCTATGTTCAGAGTCAGATGGGGCAGCGAAGCTCCCATGATTACCATTGGACGGTTAGATGAACCAGCACACTGTTATGAACTTGACACTGAGGAGGTACAGGAGAAACCTTGGTTCCACGACGTAAGAAGATATTTAGAAGCTCAGGAATACCCTGAAGGGGCATCCATCAAGGACAGAAAATTCCTGAGAAGGTTCTCCGCTAAATTCTTTCTGAGTAATGGAGTGTTATACAAACGTAATCATGATTCGACTCTGCTTCGCTGTGTGGATAGAAAGGAAGCAGAAAGAATTATGGGAGACATGCACGACGGTATTTTTGGGATTCATTCTAATGGACATACGATGGCCAAGAAGATTCTGAGATCAGGGTATTATTGGTCTACCATGGAAGCCGATTGTCACCATCACTCCAGAACCTGCCACAAGTGTCAGATCTATGCGGACAAAGTACATGTGCCTCCTGCTCCATTGAATGTGTTGACGGCACCTTGGCCCTTTGCAATGTGGGGCATCGATATGATCGGAGAGATTAAACCTACGGCTTCTAATGGACATCGCTTCATTCTCGTCGCCATTGATTACTTCACAAAGTGGGTAGAGGCATCCTCATTTGCTTCTGTCACCAAGAATGTGGTGGCACGGTTCATCAAGAATAGTCTTATTTGTCGGTATGGCATCCCTGAAAGAATTATCACTGACAATGGTACTAATTTGAATAACAAGATGATTACTGAACTCTGCACGCAGTTCAAGATAAAACACCATAACTCGTCCCCGTACCGGCCAAAGATGAATGGCGCCGTAGAAGCTGCTAATAAGACCATCAAGAAGATCATACAAAAGATGACAGTAACGTACAAAGACTGGCATGAGATGTTACCATTTGCTCTCCATGGTTATCGCACTTCAGTACGCACTTCGACAGGGGCAACTCCTTTCTCTTTAGTCTACGGAGCGGAAGCTGTTTTACCAGTGGAAGTCCAGATTCCCTCTCTAAGAATCATGAAAGAGGCGGGCTTAGATGAAGATGAATGGATTCAGACTTGACTCGATCAAATAAACTTGATTGATGAGAAGAGACTTGCGGCTGTTTGTCACGGGCAGATATATCAGAAGCGCATGACCCAAGCATTTAACAAAAGGGTCAAGAGACAGGTGTATCAGGTAGGCGACTTGGTGATCAAGCGTATCATCCTACCACAAGGGGACCCCAGAGGCAAGTGGACTCCCACTTACGAAGGGCCATTTGTGGTTAAGAAGGTATTCTCTGGTGGAGCCATGACACTTGCTACAATGGATGGCGAAGACTTCCCGCATCCTGTGAACGCGGACATAGTTAAAAAATACTACGCATAAAAGAGACCCGCTAGGTCGACGTACCTAGGCAAAAGTAAGGGCATCCCGGCGAACCAAAAGGGTTCGGGCAAAAATTAGGGATAAATATAAAGTCGTGTACCCGGCAAGTCGAAAACCTGAAAAGGCGGCTTGGGCAAAAAAGGGTATCCCGGTGGACTGAAAACCTGAAAAGGCGGTCCAGGCAAAAATTAGGGATTAAAGCGTATGACTATGTCCCGTTCTCTGCCCCTTCAACCAAGTTCCAGGGACTGAACAAGCCAATCACTTCTATCCGACAGCAGGAGATGAGATGCTTGAAGACATAATGACAGTAGTGGAATCAAAATCAATAGGACTTATTCTGCATAGCTTTCTTTTGTTGTCTTGACGATTTCCTCTTACTAGGATTTCTGTCTCCTTGTACACGAATTGCCTGTTTATAGGCCCTCTTTCAAAATCAATACAATTTCATTTCCAAAAAGATGCTTTTAGTTTTACCTTTTCTGTTTTGATTTGCGTAAACGTCCATTGATTTAATTTGAAGTGACTTATGCACTTGAATATGACCAATGTTTACCAAAAATGCATGCCTAAAATAGCAATAGCAATTACTACACGACTTCAGGGTCGAGGAGAAGGTCTAATCGCGCTTCCCCAAGGAGTCCGTTGCTAATCCGATTCCCCGGCAACACCAATTATTCCCCGGAGGAGGTCGGCACCGCCATACCGAAAGGTCATCCCTTCTATCCCCAACCAGGCCCCGTTGGACAGAACACAAGTCCCCAGCTAAGGAAGGGCCATCAATACCAATGTCTCCGGCCAGCAGACTGAGATCTATTCCCCCAGTAGTGTCCCCTAGAAGAATGTTCCATACGCCTAATGCATTCATTACATCATTTCATACTACATACCTGCATACAACGCTCACATTTACTTCATTCCACATCATACACTTTACATCATTTCATAACATATACAGGCATACACATGCATACCAGGTCCGCACGCATATAACATTTGCATCTCATGCATCATGACATCGCATGAAGCTAACTTTATTTTTCAGGCTAATTATCCTCCTGATCACATTCAAGGTTCAACTACATCTGTCAGATATACTCTGTGTCAACATTCATACTGACATCCTCCCAACGATGGCATCTATAAGCCCATCCCAGACATTTATCGCCAATGCAACAAATATTATCAGATACAGCCTAACGTACGGTTCACTCTGATTCAGCCCAACATATGACGCTGTCAACTCAGATACGGTCTAACGTACGATCCATTCTGACTCTCAACAACTCCAATACGGTCTAACGTACGACCCGTTTGGATACTCACATCCTCAGATACAGCCTGACGTACAACTCATTCTGCAACTCCAATACGGTCTAACGTACGACCCGTTTGGACCTCCAGCTCAGATACGATCTAACGTACGATCCAGTCTGATCTTCAACAACTCAAGTATGGTTTAATGTACGACCAAGTTAAACCTTCATCTTCTCAGGTGCTACCTTCGGACAGGTACATTCCTGAATGGTAGTCTAGTATATGGCTACTCCCTTTCTCAGGTGCTACCTTCGGACAGGTACATTCCTGCATGGTAGTCTAGTATACGGCTACTCCCTTGCTCAGGTGCTACCTTCGGACAGGTACATTCCTGAATGGTAGTCTAGTATACGGCTACTCCCTTTCTCAGGTGCTACCTTCGGACAGGTACATTCCTGAATGGTAGTCTAGTATATGGCTACTCCCTTTCTCAGGTGCTACCTTCGGACAGGTACATTCCTGAATGGTAGTCTAGTATACGGCTACTCCCTTGCTCAGGTGCTACCTTCGGACAGGTACATTCCTGAATGGTAGTCTAGTATACGGCTACTCCCTTGCTCAGGTGCTACCTTCGGACAGGTACATTCCTGAATGGTAGTCTAGTATACGGCTATTCCCTTTCTCAGGTGCTACCTTCGGACAGGTACATTCCTGAATGGTAGTCTAGTATACGGCTACTCCCTTTCTCAGGTGCTACCTTCGGACAGGTACATTCCTGAATGGTAGTCTAGTATATGACTACTCCCTTACTCAGATGCTACCTTCGGACAGGTACATTTCTGAATGGTGGTCTGGCATACGACTACTCCCTTTTCAGCAGATTCAGCCTAACGGACGGCCCATTCTGCAACCCAGATGCGATCTAGCGTACGATCCATTCTGATCTTTCATCCCCAGCAAAATCATCCGCCTAATAAACGGCTCACTCTGGTATTCAGACACGGTCTAACATACGATCCATGCTGATCCCATATCCCCAGCAGTATATAGCATACTCTGACTCCCCAGCGAAGTCGACGGCATAATGGACGACTCACTATACGGTCCGACGTATGACCTGATGTGACACCCATGTCTCTAGATATCGTCTAATGTACGGCACCATCTGGAAATCTCCTCAGCAAGTTTCTTGGATGGCGTCTTTAAGCCCATCTCCGTCAAGACAAATGAACAAGTGCAAATTTTTGGGGCATTCTAAGTGTTCAATAATCTTTCACCTCCAGACCACGAACGGCACATGCCATTCTACTCTCTCGGTTCGAGAATATTGAACAGGGGCAGCTGTCATACCCCAAAATTTGCCCGTTGGTATTACAAAGCATTTTCCAAGACCCTCTGACTTGTTCTGCAAGGCACTGATGCCAAATGGACAAAAGCCCACTCACAACAGGCCCAATCCACAGGCGGCCCAAAACAGCTTGCTCGCTAGGCGAGCAGCTCCTTCGCCTAGCGAACATTTCATCATGCCACTCGCCCAGCGAAGCGTTGGATCCAGGAAAAGGCCCAGACCTAGTTTGCTCGCTAGGCGAGCAATCCCTTCGCCTAGCGAAGCTTGCGAGAATTTGAATTTTTGGACCTCATTTTAAGCCCATTAGGTCACCATTACCACTACTATAAATACCTGCTCTTCTGCCACGAAAAAGGACACACAGAGACGGACTCACCTACACGGAGACGCTCACACAGAGACCCGGAGGAAACCCTAGCACCGAAACCCTGCTGATCCAAAGAATTCAGAAGGCGGAAACCCTGAAGGCCGCTTACCCGTTCCGAAGCTACCGCCGCCTAACTCAATCCGGCTCGCCAATTCAAGGTTGCAACTCGATTTGCAAACAGGTTTGTATCACTATTATCGCTTTAGTTCTTAATTGGCATATGATATTGCTTTAGGATTCTTAATCGGCATATGATTATCACTTTGTGTTCTTATTTTGCATGTGGTACCGCTTTAGTGTCTTAATTTGCATGTGATATCGTTTTGTACTCTCATTTGGCCTATGGTACCACTTCATGTTCTTAATTTGTGAAGGATATTATAATTGAATTCACAAACATTTTGAAGTTTTGCATGAGAATTTAAATGTGCTTGAATATTGTGAAACTGAACCATATAATTATGTGTTAGAGGCCATAAGCCTTGCTGCAGATTGAGGTCATAATTTCAAACCCGTAGCCACTCGCTAGCTCATCGCTAGGCGAGCCCGCAGCGAGCCTTCGCTGAGCCTTCGCTAGGCGAAGCAGAGGCGACCGGGCCAGGGGCTGCTTTGCCTTTTTGCTGCCCATTTCATGTTTACTTGATGATGATTCTGCATTATTTGGCTTAAATTCCTGGCTGTTATATTTATCTTATGGTGCAATTTCCAATTGTATTGTACCTCAATGCTTTAATCCGTGTGTTCATGGTTTAAGGGCTAGCATACTTCCGAAGAAATAACCGGCTAGGTACTCCGCCTTTTGCATGGGAAGCCGTCATAGAGAGGGATTCTAAATTATTTCACTTTAATGTGAAGATTCATATTGATTGCCTAATTAATTTTAATGTAATCCTTAATGTGTTGATTTTAATGTATCGATTTAATGCGGTATCACCATAATTCCCTAATGAACTTAAAACATGGACTTTAAATGAATGATATCGGACCTCTCTTTATTACCCCACGATTACAATATTACGGTCATGTCCCGCGAATATGGGGATATCCTTAGCAAAGACCCTTCGGTAAAATCATCATAGTCCCTCGGACGTTGCCTTCGATAACACGATTTTGTCCCTCGATGACCCTTCGGTGTAGCCTACGGTTAAATGATGATAGTCCCTTCGAATGCTAAGGTATCCTCACAACTGTTGCCTTCAATGACCAGCCGATGACCCTACGAGGACCCTTTAACATCCAAAGGATAAAACTACTTACTTCTCAATAGTAAGGACAGTTTTACCCTCATAAGAATAGGAAATGCCCGGAAAGACCTCGGACAGGTATAACCTTAATTGCTCATTCATAATAAAAAAAAATATACTTTTCACACCTCACCCCTTTCAAACATCTTTTGGAAAATCACCACTTAGCATACATCCGTACTAGGATCATTGCTAAGTTATATTTTTCTAAACTACTTTTGAAAAACTAAACGAGATAACCACTTTGTATACATTCATACAAGAATCATTACAAAGTTAAATTCTCATTTTCAAAACATTTTTCACACATTTCTCAACCACCTTTTTCAAACTAGAAAACATAAATGATTGAGCAATTAAGAGCCCATGGATAACCATGGATACAAAGGGTGCTAATACCTTCCCTTTGTAAAAAGTACCTCCCGAACCTAAGAATTTAAAATTAAGGTCTTTCCTGTTCTTTTCCGCCTTTCCTTATGGGATAAAAGAAAAGTCGGTGGCGACTCTTGCTAACCGCGACATTGCGATTACAAATCCAATACAAGTCAGTTCACCGTATGACACAGTCACTCATGTCCCTCAGCATGCTTCGTGGAGTACCCATTAACTGTCTTTATGGTTATCCAGTTACTGACAACGTTGGATCAACAATAAAGCACTCGACTCTACATCTAGGGTCCATAGTGGTTTCAGGTCGAAGAGTGGTATACACAATTATCACCATGAGAATAACTTATGACACTTTGCATAACTTTCTATATTGTATTCTCATAGCGGGTCAATCCAGTATAAATATTACTCTTCATATTCATACCTATGTTTAAGACTTGATAACTCCTTTATCCATGATCCATGAGATGCGATCATCAGTCTATATACATAATCGTCTTTATGCTTTAATGTTATCCCACTTTACAATAAAGCTCAACTACGGATACTTTAAGAATAGTGTCCTTATGTTTAATATGATCTCATGATCAAGTCACACTTGATACATTAAACGGACTAGCTATTCTAGGGACTTTATTAAACAAATGTAATAAAGAAAAAGCCTTTTATTATTAATAAATAATTTGACACAAGTACCAAAAGTATTGGCCTCTAGGGCTTACACCAACACAAAACCCCAATGGTTTTATTCAAGAAAAATCGATACAAAGCCTCAACCCAAACTAAGATAACACACTCTTATTTGGACGTTATCGCAACAACAATGCACAATGCTCAACAAAGATTGTTATGTGTGATTATTGAGAAATACAATGAAGAATGAAGATGATGAGCACTTTGGTGTATATCTTTCACTTTTCTTGTTGTGTGTTGAAGAAAAGACTTTAGAGTATTTATATGATGCATGGACCAACTAACAGACATAACCAAATTATTTTGCAAAATTACACAACAGAAAATTAAGTCTAAGCAGCGACCACTCGACCTGTTCATACAGGTCACTCGACCTGTGTGGACCCGAGGTAAAATTATTCAAGTAAAACATGCGATGAGTCGAATCAAACAGGGGATGAGTCTACTCAAATAAAGTTTTTTTTCAGGGTTGAGTTGACCTATGACTCGACCGGTTCATACCCGTGGCTACATGGTTCAAATGAAAATAGGCAATGAGTCGATGCAACATGTGTATGAGTCGACTCATTCCGTTTTCCCAAGATTGAGTCGACCTGTGACTCGACCTGTTCAGACCCGAGAGTTTTGCTCTGAGTCATGAGTCGACTCACAGTTCTTAAACTCCCAAGAATGAGTTTTGAGATGTATTTTGACCAATTTAAACCGATCTCTTATGAACCTAGGATATTAACTATGATCAAGTGCATGATTCACATCTATGATATGCTCCTAAATGCCTGGACACGTTGAACCTATATTTTGAACATGTTAGAGGATGAATGCATTCTATGATATGATGATATTGTCCAAAGTACACGTTATGGGCGATTAGAAAGGTTTGACATCATTAAAATAAGGACTAGGCATATTTGCCCTCACATACTCCCCCTTTTTTATGATGGCAAACCGTGGCACAATCGCGTACTTTGATAGACATCATCCCACTGATTTTATGCATACCTTCAAACAATTTGCTATCATCCTTCTGCTAAATCATCTTTTGTGTTTGTTTCCATTGCTTATCCCCCTTTGACAACATCAAAAAGAAACAATGAAACAGTCAACATGAAGTAAAGATATTCAGAATCCCTTAGTCAACGACTTTGCAACATATAAACATCAACAACCATGCACATAACATGAAGTAAATGGAAGAAGTATAAGCATAAATATTACACGGAGCAAATGAAAATAAGTAAATAAGATTAAAATACCCGAATGTATTGCATGCTCGAACATACAACAGAGTCACCATCGAACTTAATTTATCCCCAAAGGGAAGGGAAAACATCGATAAAACCCAGGGGGAAAAGATATATTGGGTAAGGAAGTCAGTTATGCAAGGGGAAAGTATTAGCACCCAAAACATCCATGGTATTCCATGTGAACCGTTTTGATTGTTTTCGCTCGAATAGGTGTTATCTAAAGATTACTCGTAAAAGAATGAAGGGAAAGGAAAAGGAATAGGTAAAGTGCTCGGTGAGGATTGGGGTCCTCATGCTTACGTATCCTCATAGTGCAATAAGGAATTCAGAGCTTCGTAGTTTAAGGAACTAGAAGCGGGAGGTGGAAAGAATGGTGATCAAAGTATGGTCTAAACCAAAGAACAGTGTTTTGAACTCCAACAAGGGTGGAAAGATGAACCCAAGAGTAAAGTGGCTTTTACCAGTACGTGGGCTAGTAAGACTGCCACTATAGGATAAAACCGAAAAGACGAAGAAATGAGTGTTTGGGCACAGTCCCAAACATCTTTTGGTTCACAAGGTGACGCAAGAAGGAGCACAATGAGGTAATGTGTTTGGCTCAAAGATAATAGGTATATCACATAAAGTGAAGGAAGGTAGATTATGAAAGCTTCAATAGAGATGAATGGAGTGAAGTGACCAAAGTCACAGAATTGAATATTTGGAAATAAGCGACTGAAGAAGTATTGTTTGAAACCGAAAGGTGAAATTGTATTAGAATCCATAATAGGATTGGGATTTGTACCATAGAGGGAAACAACTTTAACCAATACGTGGACCAACAGGCCGCCGTTATAGGGTGTTTAACCATAAAAAAAAGGAATTAAATATTGGAGGTTGTAGCC
Source organism: Lathyrus oleraceus (assembly GCF_024323335.1). Lineage (NCBI taxonomy): Eukaryota > Viridiplantae > Streptophyta > Magnoliopsida > Fabales > Fabaceae > Lathyrus > Lathyrus oleraceus. Next base: position 166,504,177 of record NC_066579.1, on the reverse strand, counting down.
CAAACAACTCTAGGTAGAAAGGCGGACTACACTCTAAAAGGATGTGTATGGAATCTTAAAGGAAGTGTGTTTCGATGTCAAAGAAATAGTATGTCACTGGGTGAACGATTTATGATCGAAGGTAGATAATGGATCATGAAAGATATGAATGATGCCCTAAAGCGGAAGGAGGAATAATTAGGAGTATGCTCGCCAAGGATTCGCACCCTCGTGCCTACGTATTCTCATTATGCAATGAGAAAGTCAGAGCAATCGTAGTTCGGAACTACGAGAATAGAGAGAGACATTTGTCTAAGCAACGGAGGCTCACAAGATAAACACCACTTCAAGGAATGATTGTAGCACTGTAGTATAAAGAATAATATCACTTGCTGGGGAAACAAACAGTTAGAGATCAAATAAGGATAGTATCTTGGATCTAAGAATGATAGACTCTGAGTCGAAGACCAAGGTAGGCATTTACCAATACGTGGACTAGCAGGACGCCATTATAAGGTAACTCCAAAAAGAAAGACTGAATTAAGTGTTTGGGGTTGTAGCCCAAACAACTCTCAATTGAGGAGATAGACTGTCGTTAAAACATCCCAAAAGGATAGACAAGGAGTCCAAGGAGAAATATGATTGATCTCAAAAGGGATGGTATTAATATGATGAATGGAGAATGATTGATAGGGTATCAATAGATAAGGTAGATTGATAAATAAGATAGCTCGCGAAGAATCTGAATTCTCCTGCCTACGTATCCTTATAGTGCAATAAGAAAATAAGAGCTTTCGTAGTTCAGCCCACTAGGGATGAAATCAAGGTGAATTAGAGGCAAAAGAATGTGATTGAATGATTGAATAGAATGGAGAGATGAATTGAGAGACTTGACAGTCGATTGATAAGAATCACACGAGAGTCTATGAATAAGGGCAAACGCTTTGAATATTTGGGGCATACGCCCCATACGCAAAGTCGCTCTAGACGAGGATAGGAGAGACTATGTCTCGTCATTCCCTATTACTTAAGACTTGAAGTGCATGATACTTCTCTTGACTGACAAGTTATTGGCGAAGAATCTCCATTGTTGTCCTTGCATTGATGTTGATTTTGTATGAAGAAGACTTGGTAGTTTAATCGCTTCTTATTATACTAAAGTCTATGAATAAGGGCGAACACTTTGAATATTTAGGGCATACGCCCCATACCCAAAATTGCTCTAGACGAGGATATGAGAGACTCCATCTCATCATTCCTTACCACTTAAGGCTCGTTTCGTACAAATTAAATTGTGTTTACCAAGTGTTGACCTTTGATTTGTCTTGTATAATCCGCTGCTTGATGTGACTGAGGATGCCTTGATTAAAGATCTGGACTTGAGGCTTCGAGCTCCGCAGCTTAGAAGAAAAGTCATATTAAGTGATCAAGGATCTTTTGGTCACTCAATTTAGACTGTTTAATTATACAAGTTCAAAGGATTTAATTAATCAAAATTGCTTTTGATCAATTTAATCATGGGTTTGTTTTGGTTTGAAAACTAGGTCAGCACCTAATCTAATGGTTACAAGTTAATCCTAAGGGATCATGTCATGGTTAATTGCAAATTCTATGTTAGCAATCCTAAGGGAGCATGTTATAGTTAAGACTTTTAGATTAAAATTCTAAGTCAGATTCTATTTTTAAGGGAGCATGTGATTATATGAGTGAAAATGTCCAAAACTCCCCCTAAAGGGTAAAATGGTCTTTTGCCAAATTTTATGGTTACTGAATATAAATTTCTAATTAAGAAAATTCTAATTGAACTCCTAATTGATCTAATTAACCTAAATTCTACCAATCAAAGTTATCTAATTAACAAAACAAATATCAAACAAAATAAATAAAATAGTGTGGGCATTTGCAAAACAGAGGTGTATGCCTGGTTTTAATGTGCAGGAAAACAGAGGCTAATATGCATGGGCTTCAGGTGCCAAAGCCCAATGCAGAACAATTCCTTTTCAGCCAGGGGGTGCAGCAGAAAAAAAAGGTGTGAGATAGCACTGTATTGGGCTTAGAGTGTGACAAACCCAATCAGGAAATAAGCCGAAAGGTTGGGAACTGTGTTGAAAAAAAACCCAGGAAAATTTGAATGTACGCGCCTTCTTCCATGACAGTTCAAATTGCTGGTGCAGGAACTCCACCGTAGACCACCGTGCCGGAAATCGCTTCCGGCGGCGGTGGCTACCGGAAATGAAAAATGGAGACACCTCCACCTTCGTCTCCACCTCCCGAACAAGGATCCACTCTCCAAATTCTCCAATTTCTGTCCTAAATCAAATAATGCGACTGAATCCTTGAGAACCTCTAAAAATTCATATCTACAATACTCCTCCATGAACAAGATTCGGAGCTCCTTACGATAGGGGTTTGTAATATCATGGTGTAATGTTCAGCATAACAACCAAAATGCGATGAAAAAGAGAACCTACCTCTGAAGCTGAGAATTGCTCCGGAAAGTGTTGATCGGAGAAGAAGATGAAGGAAAATCACTTGTACAAGAAGTTGAAGTATCGCCTTTATCTTCCTCTAACTTGCTTGTTTTCTGAATCTTCTTCTTCACAAACACGATAGTATGATGAGGTTAAGCTCACTCTTCTTAAAGCTTCAATGGAGTTTTAGGAAATTGAGCTTTGAATGTGAGAGGGAGAGGGTTCATAGAAAGATTGTAGAGAATTGAAGGTGATGAATGCAAAAGTGTAGCTAGTAGAGAAAAAGTGAAGACCTCAAATGATGGTGAAGATGAGAACTTATAGAGATTAGGCTTGGGATTAATGAGGCTTGGAGTTAGGCTTGGAGTTAGTTAAATGAGGTCTAGAGTTTGTTGGGATGAACTCAGTGAGTTTAGGTAGTCAACTCACTGAGTTGGAGGTTAGTTAATTGGTTAATTTAGTGGAAATGGTGGTTTATGACTGGCTATTGCAGGTGACAATTAAGCTTTGATGTTGGTTAAGGCACAAGATATAACTATCATGACTTGCAACTGTAGGTTAACAATGATTGTGTATGTGATTTTGGTCTTGGTTATGATTGTGCAAGTTGAATGGTTTGTGGATTTTGCTGCACTTGTTGTGCTGCAGGTTTAATGTGTTCACAATGCATGTGGTTGGAGCTCGATGAAGTACCAAACATTGAAGTGTCATCAGATGCTCACGATTTTTCTGGTGTTCACGCAGGTGTCTACTTGCATTGAATTGCAAGCCATAGCTAACTTCAACGATGAGAGTTCAAGTTTCAATCCCACAAGTTCCATCTCACATTAGTAGTACAAAAATCCTGCAAAACAAGTCATGAGTCGACTCAAACAGGGAATGAGTCGACTCAAACAGTGATTTTCCCATGATTGAGTCGACCTGAGAGTCGACCTGTCCGGACCCACGACGAAACGATTGGAAGGAGAATTGGAAATGAGTCGACGCCATGGACGGGTGAGTCGACTCAATCAGGAATTCCCAGGATTGAGTCGACTGGCGGGTCGACTTGTTCGGACCCGAGGGAACATGGTTCAAAGAAGGAAGGAGCATGAGTCAACGCAAAGAGTGAGTGAGTCGACTCACTCAAGTTTCTCAGAATTGAGTCGACCGGTAGGTCGACCTGTTCGGACCCGGGGTTTTTGCACCAAGTCATGAGTCCACTCACAGGGCTAAAACCCCCAAAAAATGAGTTTTTCCAATGCAATACCTTTTTTGCACATTTTTATGTATGTAATGAATATTTTAGGGTAAAAATGAATGGAATTGACCAATTGAATGAAAAGGACTTGAACCAATACATGAACACGACTATTAACCCAAACTTAAGATCTATAACCGACTCATGGAAGCGGGGAACACGACCCTATGGACCAAGCAATAGTGGGATGTCGGTGGTCGAGTGCATGAATGAAGGTGGATGGAAGTTATGAGACCAAAGACTTGGGTTATGACCAAAATAATTGAGCACCAAGGGGGACTAAGTGGACAGACCAAGTATCGGATGCTGAGTGCGACATACTGAGATCACCTGAGATTAGGGTTTTGGAGGCCTCGGTGCCTTGGGGCAAGTCCACACCAAGCATTTCCAGTTATTGTACAAACAAACCAAAGCCCTGCAAGTCAAACACTTAAAATCCATGGTGATAAATGTTGCTTATGCATGAGTTAATAATGTATGCGAGTGAACCCTAGTTGAATGGTTAGATGGAAATATAAGGAAAATGGGAGGGTAAATTTTAGGGTACAACAACATCAAACTGTCTCCTTAGCATTGAGTTTAAGGCGTTCCTAAACTCATAGTTTGGAGCAAACACAGTGTCAGTAATCTTGAGATCATTAGGAGACGATAGTGGAGAGATCTCAAACAGGGACTTTTAAACGTCATCATTCACTTCAATAACCTTATTACCAATATTGCATGCAAACTTAAAACCCTCAGATTTTCTATCAACGCCAGTATAAAACAGTTTGACTAAATCCTCATTATAATCAGTGGCACAGTTTAAGAACAAATCAATTCCTTGAAAATTTACCCATTCAACAATGTCTGGAATGTGCATGCATCCAGCCACTAACGGTGAGTATACGTACTACTTTACAACTTTTATGTTTTTGAACTTTGTTTCAAAGGTTTCAGCGAGATCATCAGAGAGTAAGGATAGAGCAGTTACTGGAGCGAGAGAGGAAAATCCTCTTGCAGTTCTTTTTCCAGATGCTCTTGACGCCATTTAAGAGTTGTTGGTAAGGAGATTTTAGGGTATTTGTGTGGAAGAGAGTGATAGAGAGAGGGAGAAGACCAAATGACCAAATGAATTGATTATGTAGAAAAAATTCTTGAAAACTGAGTCAACCTAATTAAGACTTAGATTGGCAGTTTCTGGCATCGAAAAGTCGACGCATGGGTCAACCTAATGGGACCCAAATTTAATGCAATCTCAGCATTTAGCAGCGAAGAGTCGACTCACACATGTAATGAGTCGACACACTTATGTTTGAAATCCCAAAAGAATAGATTCTGGGTAGCTATGAGTCGGCACATGGGTCGACCTGTTGGGACCCGAAGGAAATACAAGGATTGAGTTCTCATTGATGAGTCGACTCATGGGTCGATTAGTTGGGACCCGAGGGAAATATTAGGATTGATGAGTCGACTCATAGGTCGACCTGTTGGGACCCGTGTCAGTTGTTAGAAGACATGAGATTCAAAAATTCTCCTAACGTTGAATGCATGTTAAATATGATACCTAAGCAAGTTCAAGCATAATTCAAGCATAGAAATGGATCACATTTAGTTCAAACCAACAACATGAATATCAAGAATTACATAGAACAAGTATATACATACATAGTTGATTAATATAAGTCAAATGGATAGAAACGCCATTACCTCCAATGGTGATAGACGATGAGTGCCCTCACATAGCCCGCACTTATAAATCAAGGAATAGACAGGCATGATATATATTTAAACGTGATCCGAGATATCGAGAACACTAAGTTCCCTATGAATGTGGAAGAAAGGCTCTGTCGCAAGTGGTTTTGTGAAAATATCGGTAAGTTGATTTTTGTTATCAACATGCTCGAAGGCAACATCACATTTCTCAATATGAACATGATCCCTAAGGAAGTGATGCTGAATTTCATTATGTTTAGTGCGTGAATGTAGTATAGGATTTTTGGTTAAATTGATGGCGCTTGTGTTGTCACAAAAAATGGGAATACGTTCAAGTTGAACATTGAAGTCGAGTAATTGTTGTTTGAGCCACAAAATTTGAGAGCAACAATTACCCGCAACAACGTATTCCACCCCGGCTGTTGACAAAGCAACTAAAACTTGTTTTTTGCTGTGCCAACTCACTAAGGAATTTGAATAAAAATGACAAGTGCCACTCATGCTTTTCCTATCCGATTTGCAACCGGCAAAGTCGGAATCGGAGTAACCAACCAAAGAGAAATCACTTCCCTTAGAGAACCAAAGTCCATACTTTGAAGTACCACAAAGGTATCTAAGTATGCGCTTGATGGCTTTTAAATGTAATTCTTTGGGACATGATTGATACCTAGCACACATAAATACACTAAACATAATGTATAGTCGAGATGCGGTAAGATAAACGAGAGATCCGATCATACCTCTATACCTTTTTATATCTACGACCTTACCATTTTCATCCCAATCCATGTTAACAACAATAGGCATCGGAGTGTCGATTACTTCAGAGTTTGCCATATTGAAGCGCTTAAGTAGCTCATTACAATAATTCGTTTGGCTCACAAAAGTTCCTTCTTCAAGTTACTTGATTTAAAGTCCGAGGAAGTAATTTAGCTCCCCCACCATGCTCATTTCAAATTCTCCCTGCATCAACTTAGAGAATTCCCTGACCAAATTTATGTTAGTAGATCCAAAAATAATGTCATCTACATAAACTTAAACTAAAATATAGTGTTTTCCTTGACGCCTAATAAAAAGGGTAGTATCAACCTTCTCTCTTGAGAATCCTTGCTCTAGTAGAAATTTGCTAAGACGCTCATACCATGCCCTAAGGGCTTGTTTGAGACCGTACAAAGCACGTTTGAGCTTATAAACATAGTTAGGATGCTCATAGTTTTAAAAGTCGGGAGGTTGAGACACATAAACCTCTTCATTAATATAACCGTTTGAGAAAGCACTCTTAACATCCGTTTGAAATAATTTGAAATCTTGAGAACAAGCATAGGCAAGCAAAAGGCGTATAGCCTCGAGTCGGGCAACCGGAGCATAAGTTCTCTCATAGTCAATGCCTTCCTCTTGGTTATACCCATGAGCAACAAGGCGAGCCTTGTTGCGAGTTATAACTCCGTTTTCATCTAACTTGTTCCTAAGCACCCATTTAGTGTCGATTACTCGATGGTCTCACAGAGGGGGGAAAATATCCCACACCTCATTTCTTTTGAATTGATTAAGTTCCTCTTGCATCGCTAAAAACCAATGTTCATCGAGTAATGCGTCTTTGGAGTTTTTAGGCTCACTTTGAGAGACGAAAGCGAAATGGTAACAAAAGTTACTTATCTTTGACCGTGTGGTAACTCCCTTTGAGATATATCCTAGAATATTATCGATGGGATGATCCTTTGAAGGTTTCCATTCCAAAGGAAGATCATTGTTATTAATAGAATGATCCTCCTTTTTCTTTTCGGAAATTTGATCCGGCTCCTCCTTAGATTTTTCTGGATGGGGTTCAACATGCTCTTCTTCTTGATCTTTTATTATGTTTTTCGAAGGAACACCTGCACCATAAACAATAATACCTTCTCCGACAGTTTTCAGATAAGATTCATCAAAGGAAACATGCACGAATTCTTCAACAATAAGTAACCTTTTGTTGTTTACACTATATGCTTTACTAGATTGAGAGTATCAGAGAAAGATACCTTCATCAGCTTTTGAGTCAAATTTACAAAGATTTTCTTTAGTATTGTTTAATACGAAGCATTTACATCTGAAGATATGAAGATGTGAAACATTAGGCTTCTTTCCCTTTAGCAATTCATAAGGGGTTTTGTTTAGAATAGGACGAATGAGTATCGTATTCAATACATAACAAATCATATTTATGGCATCAACCCAAAAATATTTAGGAAGATTGTTTTCATTGATCATAGTTATTCCAAGCTCTTCTAAAGTTTGGTTTTTACGTTCCACTACTCCATTTTATCGTGGAGTTCTTGGAGCAGAAAAATTATGATCAATGTTGTTTGTTTCACAAAATTCCTCAAAGAGGTGGTTTTCAAATTCACCTCCGTGATCACTTCGAATAGTAACTATGATAGTGTTCAATTTGCTTTGAGACATCTTGGCAAATTTTTAAAAGCAGAAAAAGTGTCACTTTTATTTGCTAAGAATATAGTCCAACAAAATCTAGAGTAGTCATCTACTATAACGGAACCATGGCAGTTTCCACCTAGACTTTTGATTATAGATGGCTCAAAAAGGTCCATATGGAGAAGTTCAAGGGGTCTCGTTGTGGAAACAATATTTTTAGATTTAAATGAGATCCTTGTTTGCTTTCCCATTTGGCACACATCACATAAGTGATTTTTTGAAAATTTAATTTTAGGAATACCAACTACTATATCTTTTGCAACAACTTTATTTAGCAAGTCAAAGTTGACATGCGTTAATCGCCTATGCCAAAGCCACGAGTCTTCACTCATGGAGACGAGACATTTAGCGTTTGTCAAAGATACTTCATTCAAGTTAAGCATGTATACATTATTTTCCCTCCAACCCTTAAACACATCATTCTTATTATCATTATGTTCAATTATGCAACAATCTTTTGAAAATGATACTTTATATCCTTTGTCATATAATTGGATAATACTAATGAGATTGTGCTTAAGGCCTTTAACTAAAAGGACGTCTAGGATAGTAGTAGAGGATGAATTGCCTACACTACCTTTTTCGAGTATAGCTCCCTTGTTATTATCATCGTAGGTTACAAACCCTTTCTTCTTAGCCATAAAGTCAAAGAACAAGGAAATGTCACCCGTCATGTGTCTTGAGCATCCACTATCGAGAACCCATGTTCTCTATGTATTCTCAAGACATTCCACATACAAATTTAAACAAGGGAAAACGGTACCCAATTTTCATTGGGTCCTAGTGTGTGAGTGAAACTTTGGTTGCATTTGAGCAACCATTGAAAAATGCATGTAGGAACCAAAAATCTCCTAAATCAATATTTAGCAATAGTATGTCCCCTTTTGCAACAATATAGACAATTTAAGTTTGGATGAGAGTTGCTTTTGTTAACTTGATCCTTTACCACATAAGTGTACTTTTGATAAGGATTATTCATGTTACTTCTAAAATGTGATTGATCAATAGCAAAGGTAACTTTAGGTTGTAAAGCCTTGATTAACTTAACTTGAAGAGTTCTAGCCTCTCTTTGCCAAATGTGACAGGTTTCACATCCAGACCATCTAAACCAAAATCCCTTATCGTCTTCATTTTTGTCTTTAGTAGCCTCTATCATAGATTTCTTAAGAGTTTCTAATTCCTTTTCGGAATCAGAAATCTTCTTTTCTAAATAACTGAAAATTTTCTTATTTGAGGCCAAGCGTTTAAAAGCTTCCTTGGCCTCATTGTGTAGAGTACTAAAGGTATTTTGCAAATCAAAGTAAGACATTTTATCAGCATGGTCATATTTAGAATGACTTACATTCTTTTTCTTCTTTTGATGAGCCGTAAGACAAATATTGATAATTTCTTCTTCATCACTTGAGTTGTAATCGCTTGAGAACTCACAATCGCTCTCCCATGCAATGTATGCTCTTCTAGTTTTGCTAGATTTGTTGTGGCGTTTGTCTTTTTCTTTGTCTTTCTTCAACAAGGGACAATCCGACTTATAGTGACCGGCCTTTCCGTAATTAAAGCATGATCTTTTGACTTAGTTATCCTACCTTCCTCTCGATTCGGGAATTTTGATTGTCTTCTATAGTTGACAAGATTTTTATCCGAATGTTGGACTTTATTCTTTCTAAGGTATCAGTTATACCTCCTTACGAATAACCCCATGTCTTTATTCGAATCTTTATCATCATCACTTGATTCACTGCCACATGCATCATTGGTGGATGACTTATTTCTTGAAGCCTTTAAAGCGATAGAATTCCTTTCAGTGTCCTTAGATTTCTCCTTCTTTTCATTCATTTGACTTTTCTCATGTTTCTCAAGGTTCACGAGCTCTTGCTCATGCTCTTGAAGCTTGCCAAACAATGCTGTCATGTTCAATGTTCTTAGATCATTGACTTCCTTAATCGTTGTGACCTTTGGTAGCCAATCCCTGTTAAGACATCTTAGGATTTTGTTAGTAGCAACATCATTAGGGGTAGTTCTACCAAGATAATTTAACCGATTGATTAGATGAGAAAATCGCTTTTGCATATCGACAATGGTTTCACCATCCTCCATATGAAAAGGGTTAAATTCTTGAGTTAAAGTGTTAATTATAGCTAGTTTGACATCATTGGTTCCCTCATGGGTAATTTGCAATGAGTCCCACATAGCTTTAGCACTAGTATAATGGGAAATCCTATAATACTCATCAACACCTAAGGCAGCGGTGAGTATATTTCTGAATTTCCAATCATAGCTATACTTTTTCTCATCATCTTTATTCCATTGTGCTTCAGGTTTAGATATAACAAAACCATCCGCATTGGTCATGGTTATTTCCATAGGACCATCTTGGATGAATTTCCATACTTTCCTATCAATAGAGTTGATATGGATACACATACAATCTTTCCAATAAATATAGTTTTCACCGGTAAAAATAGGCGTCCTATTGTACGCCCATTTAGGATCATTACTCATTTTCTAAAAATTTATATGCGAAGCACTAGACGAACCAGGCTCTAAGACCACTTGTTAGACGATAATACCGATCTAGAAGGGGGGTTGAATAAATCAGTTTTTGAAATTTAGCGCTTTTTAAAAATGTTTTCAACGGTTGTGGAAGCACCCTAGATTATAATCGTCTAAACAATCCGTTAATGGGAAGATCGGATATGCGTGAAATCAAATGGAATAACTAAGATAGAGATAATCAACCACTATCTAAATCAATCGATTAACCACTACAATCTTTGATATTGTTACCTCTAATAATGCTTTAACACAATAAGAGAGCAAGTAAAACATTACTAGATTTGTATGAGATTAATTTTATCGAACACTTGGTGAGCATTCCACACCAAATGTCAATTTCACTCAAATTTTGAATGTGCAGAATTTTACTCAGTTGCAATCAAAGTGATTGCACCAATTTATCGTACAATTACTATGCACAACAATCAAGCGATATTGATTTTACTATTAGTTTCACACAAAACGTAATTAATGCAAAATTTAAAGAGTTAAGAGATAGATAGAACAAGACCGGATTTGTTGAGGCAGTTTCCCTATCGTCCTCGCTTAGGATACGTCTGCCCTCAATTCTAAATCTAGAATTGAGATGTTTTTATTAACACGTTGCAAAGTCAATACAAGAGAACAAATGATCACCACCAATCAACCCATAGTATTATTGCAGATCCTATTCTATTCTCTCCCATTGATTCGAGTTGAGAAAAGTCCTTCAAGCGCTTTAAACAAATCTCCGGTTACAGCTACCTTATTGCAAGAACGCCACGTTCTCCAAAACTTCAGCTCGGCTGATTTCAAACACAAGTCGCTTGAACCCTAAGCTTTCTTCACAATCCTCCGGTTACCGTTACTTGTTTGACCGAACCCACCATTTTTCAAAATTTTCACTCGGCTGAATCTGCAAAGCAAAGGTTAGTGCAAAAACCCCCAATTCTTGGAGGACAAAACCCCAATGGTTTTATTCAAGAAAAACCCACACAAAGCCTCAACCCAAACTAAGATAACACATTCTTATTTGGACGTTATCACAACAACAATGCACAATGCTCAACAAAGATTGTTATGAGTGATTATTGAGAAATGTAATGAAGAATGAAGATGATGAGCACTTTGGTTTATATCTTTCATTTTTCTTGTTGTGTGTTGAAGAAGAGACTTTAGAATATTTATATGATGCATGGACCAACTAATAGACATAACAAAATTATTTTTCAAAATTACACAGCAGAAAATTAAGTATAAGAAGCGGCCACTCGACCAGTTCATACAGGTCACTCGACCTGTATGGACCTGAGGCAAAATTATTCAAGTAAAACAGGGGATGAGTGGACTCAAACAGGGGATGAGTCGACTCAAACAAAGTTTTTTTCAGGGTCGAGTCAACCTATGACTCGACCTGTTCAGACATGTGGCTACATGGTTCAAATGAAAATAGGCAATGAGTCGACACAACATGTGGATGAGTCGACTCGTTCAGTTTTCCCAGGGTTGAGTCGACCTGTGACTCGACCTGTTCAGACCCGAGAGTTTTGCTCTGAGTCATGAGTCGACTCACAGTTCTTAAACTCCCCAAAATGAATTTTGAGATGTATTTTGACCAATTTAAACCGATCTCTTATGAACCTAGGATATTAACTATGATTAAGTGCATGATTCACAACTATGATATGCTCCTATATGCCTAGACACGTTGAACCTATATTTTGAACATGTTAGATGATGAATGCATTCTATGATATGATGATATTGTCCAAAGTACACGTTATGGGCGATTAGAAAGGTTTGACATCATTAAAATAAGGACTAGGCATATTTCCCTCATAATAATATAGAATATGCAATGAACACAAGCGATAATTGAATAATAATGATATGCCAAAGCAGTAACATTAACATCATCCACTCATATGTCCCAATAGAATAAAAGTAGGTTCATCATACAAAAAGATATAATCTAGAGGAAATCTAGCTACTCATAGTGTAAAATAAATATACCATGAGTTTACATTTAGAGTATATAAAAAATCACAGAAAAAATGCTCTCCAATGGCCTTCAAAAGCACCAAAAATCTCCTTTTGCTGCCACTCTCAGTCTTGGGATTCCTAACCCTTTAAAAGTGGCCCAAATTTGCTTTTTATAGAAAAAAGCGTGTCAACTGATAAAGTCGCATCACGTCCGCGACAATCAGCATTGTGGCGCTATGCAAGTCTCATTGCACTGTGATGGGATGCATCTCTCGCACGAGAATTCTCGGAGCAAATCACATGTTTTCTCTCATTTTCTTCATAATTTTCAATAAGTCTTTGTATATTTCTTGTATTGACTTTTTGCTCAAATCTTCACATTTTAACATCGTTTTTTTTATCATTCTTCTTTAAAATTTACCCAAATTTCTTCCTAAAAATCACGTAATGAGATTGTCGTTATAACCCAAACTTGAGCTGTTGATTGTCCTCAAGCAACATGTCTGCACAATGAATATTTCATAAGAATCAAAATGCTCACCCTTACCAATTCTTGTCACCAGTGTTTTTTTCTGATCAACACTTTGGTTTTCTGCTTCAATCCAATCAACTCAGAAAAGTTCTTTCGACATACAAATACTCAACCTGTCCCTTATATCAGCACGATGCACTCAAATTGACAGGGTAATTACTCAATCAACATACCAAAGTATTTAATCATAAATTTGAAAATTTATAATCGAATGAATCAAAGTCATATTTAAACACACACTTTTGAGGTCTTTTCCGAAACCTTAACTCTGATACCAGTTGTTGGGCAAATGATGAATAAACAAATATCGGCGCACGCGAAAGCACATCCATAAAAGAAGAAAAAAAGCAAAAATTAAAAAACAAAATCCACAAAATCATAACTCAACTTCTAATCCTTGTTTCCCTCTCTCAAATACAAAAATGATATTAAGTCCAATGCAAACAAAGACATTATGCAAAATATCATTTTACTTCTCAACCGAAATTGGGAGGTCAAATTAAATCACATCTTCAAAGAAGCAAATAGATACGCAGACACAATGAAAATTTTGAGCCTTTATCACGATAAATGAATTATGTTTTATGATGATTGTCCGATGAAAATTCAATCTTTCTTCATCGTTGATTTGACCGGGAAGGTCATCCCTCGAATATTTATGTTGTAGTTTCTTTTCTCTTTTAGGCTTTTAACCCTCCCTTATATAAAATAAATAAATAAATATTACCGATAGAGATTGAATTCTGAATCGATATGGTACACTCATTTAATTAAAAATGAACAATTTTAATTAACATTAAATAACTAAATTTATTTGAAGAAATATGCTAACACAAATTTAATTTAAGAAATAAAGAAAAAAATAGTTGGATATAATAAAATTTTATATGTCTAGTGTGTTGAGATATTTATGGTAAAAAAAAATCAATGATTTTTTTAATAACACGCATACTATACAAAATTAAATATTAAATAAATATTATTTTTTTTAAAAATAATTATATTGAAAATAAATCAAACATTATTAAAGCTTAACTTTAGAATCGATTTAGTCAATCATATCCTGACTATTTTCAAATATCATTTAGCATTTTCTTAAGTAACTTTAGCATCGATTTAGTCAATCATATCCTCTCCTGACCATTTTTAAATATTATTTAGCATTTTTTTTTAAGTAATTTAATGATTGAAATTCATTTTTTAAATACGAATAAATGTGATGTCATAAGTTCGAATGCACACTTTAGTATTTGATGTCATTAATACAACTTTTTATACTTTTCATTTTCTTAAATTATTTCTGCCACATAAAAAATCAATTTAAGAAAATAGAAAGTAATTAAAAATTAAATAAAATATTTAGCAAATATGATCTAAATAATGGATATTGTTTGTAGAGATAACTATGCTATGTAAAAAAATTATTGAAACAAACTTTAAGAATTGAAAATATAAATTAATTTTGTTGGAAAAATGTAAATATATATTTTTAAAATTTAAATGAAATATTTAGTGGTTTGAATCAATGTAATATATTTAATTTGTTGAGATGTTCATGGCACATAGTAAAAACGTATTTTTAAGAGTAGACAAAAAAGTATTTTAAATTATTTAATATATAGAATCAAAATAATATCTTTAGTTTGTTAGGATATTTATGTTAAATAATAAAATTAATTCTAAAAATAAAAAAATTGAGAGTAAATATTAAAATTACATGTTAGATAATTCCATAATTACAAATCAAAACTTCGTGGAATGTTTATTTCAAACAATTACACATAGTCTTATTTTTCTTATAGGCAATATGTGTAATTGATTACTACAAATTCGTTTTGTATAGTTAAAAAGTCATTTTTATTTTAGTTAAAGTTTAAATTAAAAACTAGTCTTAAAAAAATATAATAAATATTAGTGTTCAAATATTAAAATAAAGAAATGACATTTAATTTAAACCTTTTAAAGAATTAGGATTTATAGATAGGATTTTTTAGTTAGCCAATCCAAAAGTTCAATGTAGGTATGTATTATCTGTTGAGATTTTTATGTTTAGATAAAAACTAATAATTTGGAAGTGACACTTGGTTATAATATATATTTTTTAAAATTTAAAAACAAATTAATTTAAATTTTAGATTAAAATAAAATAAAAAATTAATTATTCATTAAAATATGAATTAATAAAAATAAAAAAGAAATGTTTGATGAACAAAACTAGAGTAAGATATGAGTGCTTTATTAAAATACTTATTTTTGATAAAAATATCATCTTTATAAAAGATGTGCATAATAATAAAGAAAAAATTATTATTATTAATTTTTTTTTTTTGTAAAAAATGATGCTAAAATAAAATTTAAAATTCTTACAAAAAAAAAATACAATTAAAAATTAATTAAATAATATAAATACGCAAAAAAAAGTATGGATAGATTAAAAAAACAAACAAATATTTAATGTATATGTTCAAATATTTAATGATAGTAAATTGTTGAAACAAAAAACCTTAAAACAAGTAAAAATAAAATAAAATCTTCAATCAAATAAAAAACCTTAAAACTAGGGATTATAACAACCTTAAAACTACCGCAAAAAAAAAACAACCTTAAAACTAGTATTTAAGAATCTTGAATCCAAAATCAAATCAAATCAACAAACTCTTCACTTTCCTCAGTTCCTGTTACTTCTGAAATCACTATTTCCTTCTTCTATTCAAACTCAAATCAACAAGTAACTTATTCCAATTTCAAAACATGGTATTCATTTCTCATCTTCTTCGTTTTACTTGATGTGTTTCGATTTTCGCAAACAAATTTACCTTTTTGTTGTTTTTGTTTTTCAGGAAAAAACCACAATGACTGATAAATACAGTGTTGAATCCGCTGAAACTTTGGCAAATGAAGCTCAGGTTTTTACCCATTTCCCATGTTTCAATCTTTTGTTGTTTTTCTTTTGCAATTCTTTGTTTCTTATTGTTTAGCTTTTGTTTACCGTAAAGATCGCATTTTTATCTACTAGTGTTGTCATATAGTGGCTATAGTGGCGCTATAATTCGGTGGCATAGTTGAATTTGAACAAACCGCAAAAATCGAGATACTTGATTTAGTGTAATGTGTAACAAATAGCGGTTTAGCAGAATTTGAACAAATTGTTATTGTTCCGCGACACTAGATTTTGAATTATGTGTTTTCGAATAGCGGATATAGCAATGTGGAATTTAAGCTAATTGATACTTTCCACAATTTGTAATTGATATTTTCTCTGTTGTTGTTTAGGGTTTGCCTATTGCGGAAGCCATACCTATATATGAGCAACTTCTGCAGTTATTTCCAACGGCTGTAAGTGTTTTTGTCGAGTGTTTTGATTGTTTGTTGAAGAAATACATGGTTTTTAATGACGGTTATTTTGATTTGTGTTTAGGCCAAGTTTTGGAAACAGTATGTCGAGGCACACATGGCTGTAAATAACGATGATGCTGTCAAACAGATTTTTAGCCGCTGTTTGTTGAACTGTCTTCAAGTTCCTCTCTGGTATGTCATATTGTACTTTTGTTATTTCTTTGGTTTTCGTGGTAGCCATCGTGTTGTTTCTTGTTTTCAGTTAAATATTTTTCTTATGATAATGGACAAAATACCGTGCTTATTAGCTTTGTAGCACCAACACCTATGAAAAAAGGTGTGTCTGTGCCATTGTCATCTCCGAAACCGACACCAGCACTTGTGATTACTGACGTCGACGTGTCAGTTTCAATGTCGTGTTTCCAGCGTTTGTGCTTCATAGAGTCTGTCTATTAGTACATGTAAACACTGTTACTGTTTTAATCTTTCACCTTGTTTCTGATCCTTGCTTACAGGCGGTGTTACATTCGTTTCATTAGAAAGGTTAACGACAAGAAGGGGATAGAGGGTCAAGAAGAGACAAAAAAAGCTTTTGACTTTATGCTCAATTATGTCGGTAAGTTGATTCTCATTGTCCCATTAGTATTTCGGTTTTCTTTGGACTCTTATAGTAAACATTTAGGAGATGATGATGGAAACTCACCTAAGGTGGTTCAGTTCGGTCATGTGAGAAAAATATAATAGAAGCTCTAGTGAGAGGAAGATTTATCAGGGACTCATCAAGAAAAGTGAATAAAAAGGCGGAAGATTGTGTGTTTGTATGCTTGTATATGCATGTATTTATATTTGTACTAATATTGATACATCTTTCTAATGATGTGTTAACAGGAGCAGACATATCATCTGGTCCTGTATGGATGGAATACATATCCTTTCTAAAATCATTGCCGGTTAGTTAATCTTATGTTTTTTTTATTGCAATTTTCGGTGCATAATTTGGTGTCACTTTTCAACTTTTTTCTTGGATCAGATTCAATTGCAGTCTATGCACGCACAAGAAGAATCACATCGGATGACTGTTATTCGAAAAGTCTATCAGAGGGCTATCATTAATCCTACCCATCAAATTGAACAACTTTGGAAAGACTATGAAAATTTTGAAAATTCCGTCAGTCGTCAGTTGGTAATATACCGGTTTTTATTTCATGCTCAATTTCTTTAGAAGAAAATTCTAGTTCAAAAGACATATGTTCTGATGATAAGGTGCTTTACAGGCTAAAGGACTGATATCCGAGTATCAACCAAAATATAATAGTGCGAGGGCAGTTTACCGGGAACGGAAAAAGTATTTTGATGAAATTGATTGGAATATGCTTGCCGTACCACCCACCGGATCCTCAAAGGTAAATTTCTGTTCTTTTGCAAATATTGTATACAAAAGAGGCTCTAATATTGTGTTATAAGCCAATTATTCTAAAAGCATAAGATGTTCGACGAATAAAAATGAACGAATTAGTAGTTTTTATATCTCTTACATCGATATAATTTTTAAGTGTTTGTTACTTCTGACAGGAAGAAATGCAATGGATGGCATGGAAAAAACTTCTATCTTTTGAAAAGTAAGAAGCACACATCCTTTTTATCGTCTTGAAGCGATTGTTTGATGAATCTAGTTACTTTCCTCTCATTGATTTATTCGATGATGTTTCTTAACATTTTATATTAAATCGTTATCCATTTCAGAGGAAATCCACAGAGAATAGACACCGCTTCCTCCAACAAACGAGTTATATTTACTTACGAGCAGGTACAAGGAAATATATTTTTCTTTCTTTTTGTCGCTCTTAAAAGTTAAACGCAGCTTCGACATTTTTTTACTTTGGTGACATTTATTTATTATATTATTTATGGAATTTCTCACTGCATTTTCCGGTATTCAGTGTTTGATGTATATGTATCATTATCCTGATATATGGTACGACTATGCTACATGGCACGCTAAAGGTGGCTCGATAGATGCTGCAATTAAAGTATTTCAAAGGTCTCTCAAGGCTCTTCCCGGTTCGTGGAACTTTTCTTTTATTTATTCCGCTTAATTTTCAGATGTTTTAATATCGTCTGCATATCGTTTTTATCCACAGCATTTTCTGGACTCTCAATTCCTTCTTCTGTCTTTTCATTTGTGAACAGATTCGGAAATGCTACGATATGCGTACGCAGAGCTAGAGGAATCCCGTGGAGCAATCCAGGTATTACTAGTCGGACAAATGTGACGAAAACAATAGTGATTACAGTTATCGGGAATTGTGGGATTTTTAATGTATTGTTTGAAAAATTCGAGTTGCGCAAATTTGTTTAATTTTTACTATTGCTCTTGTAAATGTAAAATGTAATTATTCTATTTTGTTGTTTTGTTGTTTTCTTGTTTTATTTCAGGCTGCAAAGAAAATACACGAAAACCTTCTGGGAGACGGTGAAAATGCAACTGCACTTGCACATATTCAAGTATGCGACTTTTTTGATTATCAGTAAATAAGTCTTACGTGATCAGAAATTTGAATGTTTTGCCGATTCAAGTTCCTAATCTAATTTATCGAGAATGTTATGTAATTTACGCAGTTTATTGTAATAATTGTTGATATAATTCCATGATATCGGTTTCATGCTACAGTTCATTCGTTTTCTAAGAAGAAGCGAAGGTGTTGAAGCTGCAAGGAAGTACTTTCTCGATGCTCGCAAATCCCCGACTTGTTCATATCATGTTTACGTGGCTTATGCGTCCGTCGCCTTCTGTCTCGACAAGGATCCTAAGGTCTTACTTTTCTTACCTGTTCTATTGTTGGAGTCTTATACTTACTTTTTAACTTCTAGAAAATTAATTCGGATTATCGTTCCAGATGGCTCATAATGTTTTTGAAGCCGGATTAAAACGCTTTATGCATGAGCCGGTTTATATTCTCGAGTGAGTTCTACTTTCTCCCGTCTCTGATTAATCTCGCCATTTAATTCCTCCGAAATATAGTATTAGTTTTTAAATCTTATACCGCTTGTTGTGTTTAACTCGATGTTTCAGATATGCTGATTTCTTGACACGTTTAAACGATGACCAAAATATACGTGCTTTATTCGAGAGGGCATTGAGTTCACTTCCTCCAGAGAAATCGGTTGAGGTATATTCAGTTGCAGAATATTTAGTAGTTGTATTTTTACGTTGAATTTGCTCGTAACTAGTAACTAATTTCGCTTGCAGATTTGGAAAAGGTTCGTTCAATTTGAGCAAACTTACGGGGATCTTTCCAGCATGCTCAAGGTAGAGTACTCTATGGATTCGATTAAACCGATGCTTATTCCGGTTGAATAAACTTCACGAAAATCAATTGTAACATGTTTTGATGATTTATCTTTGTGTCATATGTAGGTTGAGCAAAGAAGAAAAGAAGCGTTTGGCGAAGATGCAACGACAGCATCGGAAAGTTCTCTGCAAGATGTTGTATCACGTTATAGTTTCATGGATCTATGGCCGTGCTCTTCTAATGATCTCGATCATTTATCCCGACAAGAGGTAGAATTTTCCCCTTTTTCACGAATTCTTCTGTTATATTTGTGTCTTATATAGTAATTCATTTTAATTTCGACGTTTTTAGTGGCTTGCCAAAAATCTCAATAAGAAAGTCGAGAAGTCTATTATTCCTAACGGCGCAACTCTTACAGGTATTTTTCTTATTCTCGCATTTGGTTTCTCGATGTTTCTTATTATGCGGTTAACAATACACTATTAATGCACAGATAAGGGGTCTGTTGCGAACATTTCTAATACGTCATCAAAGGTTGTCTATCCTGATACTTCGAAGATGTTGATATACGATCCGAAGCAGAATCCGGGTACCGGTGCTAACACAAATGCATTCGATGAAATTCTTAAAGCTACACCGCCTGCTTTGGTTGCATTTTTAGCAAACCTACCCGCAGTCGATGGTAAATTTTCAATATTTCTGTTAACTACGATTTCGGATCAATCAAACAGTATATTCTTTTCGCAATTTTATCATTATCGGAGACGCATCACACACCTATTTTTGAAGTATATCTAAACATTCTCGATAACTGTATTTTGAAATATGCAGGTCCAACTCCAAATGTGGATATCGTGCTATCGATTTGTTTGCAGAACGACCTTCCAATCGGACAAAGTGGTAAAACCGGGATTCCATCGCAACTTCCCGGAGGTTCTGCTCCGGCTACAAGTGAACTTTCCGGTTCAAGCAAGTCTCATCCTGTTCATAGTGGTTTGTCGCATAAACCACCCGGTCGAAAGCATTACGGAAAAAGAAAAGAATTCGACAGTATGTGCATAATCCATTTTGCTTACATATATAAAATAATCCATTTTTTGGCTTATTTGATTGATGTTATTATAATATTTAGGACAAGAAGATGATGACACTACATCTGTCCAAAGCCAACCACCTCCTCGTGACGCTTTTCGTATACGACAGTTCCAGAAAGCTCGAGCCAACAGCACGTCACAAACGGGATCGGTTTCATATGGAAGTGCACTTTCCGGCGATTTATCCGGCAGCACCGGTTGATATAATATTCCAAATCACTTCTCCCTTTGGCTATGTAAATTGAAATACCTTCGCTTCGTTACCTTGACTTCCAAGCAACCTCCCGATATTCTTTGGACTCTGCACTCTTTTTCCCTTCATCAAGGTTTTATCCTCAATAAGGTTTTCCTCGATAAGGTTTTTAACGAGGCAGAGTCGTCGTACCTTGAGTTTTGGTCTGGTCCCCTCAAGGAATATGTAAAAATATAGATCCAAATCGAATCGAAATCATGTTATACTTCACTTTTGGTCACTATCAATTTAAAAAAAAAAATCTTGATCATATAAAAATATTCAAATTATTATAATATTTGGATATACATTACATTACATGATGGTGCATGGTGCATGAACATTGTCATCACTAAAGAGAAAAACAGTTTCATCAGGAACAGTTGAGTAAACTTGATCAGGAAAATATCCATGAACACTCTCGTTGAAACCATGTCTGTAATAGTTATAAGAAGATGTGAATGTAGATTCATCCAAATATTGTGAAGCATATGGATAATATTCACTATCATAAGGAAATGGCCAATATTCAGCTTTTCTTCCTGTTCTTCTAACAGTTTTCAATACCTTACTTTTGTCTACATATCCTCTAACTGTTACCTTCTGGTTTTCCATGTCTATCTCCAAACTATCAACACCTGCATGTATGCATACAAGCTGTTAATAGTATTTTTTTGCAATAAATTTATATAAATAAATATATCAACTAATATATTATTATTTATAAAGTATGCTAAAATCGAACTTTACAAGGTTATTCTAATCAAACTAAAGTGTTTCGATTTATTCAAAATTGAATCGAATCAAAATCGTTGGTTGTATACCAGTTTAGATTTCTGAACCAGATTAAAGACAATTTTTTTCAAATCAAACTATTTGTTTAAGAATCAAATATTTTTCTTTGATTTTTTATTGGTTTGTATACCTTTTTGTTAAATTCTTTTAATAAAAAAATTTATATTTAATTTTGTTATTCTTCATTTTTCAATTCCGGTTCGAATTAATTTATTTATCATTTGGCTCCTTTTTAGAACCTTTTGTGCAACACAAGTTTGGTTTAGTTTATTTGCCACTTGACACAGTTTTATTGTTGGTAGAATACAAGTGTGGTTCATTAATCAAATATAATAGTTCAATTATTTTAATTTCAATTCGGTTCAGTTAGTTCAATTTTTTATGAAAGTAAAATGAGACGGCGGGGTCTCTTCCAGCTTAACCAGAGATTTAAGATTCAAATCTAAACCCGAGCGCACAATCGTGTTAAATTTTTTAAGAGAGATTACTATCTATTATGATTCTACAAAATTTTAAGAATTAATCTCTTCAGGACGTACATAATTTCTCTTTTATATAAATAAAAAGAATGGTTTCTTGCCATTTAGTTTGGAGATGGCCCTTGTTATTCTTTCTTCACAGCCTTGGCAATCCATATGCACCTTAAGTTCCACAATCTACACCAACATAAAAACATAAAAGTTATTAGAAACCACATTTGATTTTTGGTTGATATTCTAACTTAAAATGATTATTATATAATAAATTAAATAAAAAAATACATACTAAGTGAATTAAAATATGAATTAATAAGAAGTGAGAGACTTACAGACAAAGTACTAGGAGTTCTTGTTTTCCAAGGTCTCCACCCTAACATGTTATACATCTTGTTGGGAATACTAGGATGCTTGTCTCAATTTCCCTATTTATATAATATCTCAAACAACATTGTACTTCCAAGATTTTATCCTAAAAGTTAAATTAAAATCTAATCTCCAACCAGATAGATGCTGCACCTATTGTTATCAAATATAACCACTAATCAATTATCACGTGCATGATGTGTGTATTGTATTACTAATTAATTGAAAAAATATATAGATTTTGGAATCACAAGAATATATTGTTAGGACTCCTAAGTACTTAGGAGAATCTATACTCAAATTTATTCCCTCAGGTAATGCTTCATTTAAATAATGAAAATTTAAATATAATTTTTTTTAAGCAACCCCTTTGTTATGAAGTAAAAATGTTCATTTCAAATTTATTTATTATAAATTAAGAAATTAATTTTTATAGTAGTTTAAATATTTATTGTTAAATATTTTAACATAATAAAAAATTATATAATTTTTAAAATACTTAATAATAATTTTGATTTTGATTTTATCTGATATACAAAATTAACCTTTAATTTTAAATTCAAATAATTTTAATCTCTTTCTTATATTTTTTCACTTAAAGAAAAATGTGAGATATTAAATTGAAATCTAGTATGGTTGATGAGTAGATTTTTGGTTCGACAATCCGACATGACGTTAGCATGCCGTCGAAGTCTGTTCACATGTTATAGTCGAAATATGTTAGGATTGTTAGCGTGTAGAATTGGGTCTGATTGTTATGCCCATTTGTTTAAGTTAGATTGTTCTTTAAGTTATCTTGTGTAATGAATCTGTGTGTAAAAATCCATTAGATTAGTGTGTTAGTTTTCTTATAAATATCATATTAGTCTCTCATCATTGAATAATGCAAATCCTAATTAGGATGAGAGAGGTTATTTTGCTATTCTGTAACACTTATAATCTTGTTTCAAA
This sequence comes from Lathyrus oleraceus, assembly GCF_024323335.1. Taxonomy (NCBI): domain Eukaryota; kingdom Viridiplantae; phylum Streptophyta; class Magnoliopsida; order Fabales; family Fabaceae; genus Lathyrus; species Lathyrus oleraceus. The sequence goes on along the minus strand of NC_066579.1, from coordinate 166,480,733 downwards.
GAGAAAGTAAAGAATATCAATTTAGAATCAATTTCATTGTGTTCTTATTATTTTCTCCTTTTTTCTACCCTTGTGAGCTTCTTACCGATCAAGAAACCAATTATACTTTGTAATTTCGACATCGTTTTCACAACAAATTAGTGCAGTGAGTATAGAGAAAATGTCGTCAACAAAATATGAGATTGAAAAGTTCACCGGAGTGAACGATTTCGGTCTGTGGCGCTTGAAGATGAAATCCCTACTAGTTCATTAAAGTTGTTTAGAAGCGTTGAAGGGAGCCGCAACCATGGACGCTGAGTTAAAGGATAAAGAAAAATTAACTATACAGTTGATAAAGATGTATGAAGAAAGCTAGTTTGTTCCCTTGATGTTATACAATTTAATCCAAGATGGAGATTTGTGAGATATTTGATCGAACTCTAATATGGTCGATGGGTAGCTTCTTGGTTCGACAATCCGACATGACCTTAGCATGCCGTCGAAGTCTGTTCACATGCTATAGTCAAAACATGCTAGAATTGTTAGCATGTTGAATTGGGCTTATTTGTTATGCCCAATTGTTTAAGTTAACTTATTCTCTAAGTTAGTTTGTGTAAAAGTCCATTAGGCTAGCGTGTTAGTTTTCTTATAAATATCATACTAGTCTCACATCATTTTATAATAAAAATTCTAATTAGGGTAAGAGATAGAGATGACAACGGGCAGAGTTTGGGCAGGGTACTATAATACTCATCCCCATACCCGCGATTTGAAAAAAATCCCCGTGCCCGAGCCCATACCAGCTTGGGTGCCAAAGTTAACACCCATACTTGCGCCCTATGAGTATGTAAATACCTATACCCGTATCCGTGATCTGTATTCAGGGACAAAGCTACGCTAAGGATTGTGTAGGCTCCAGGCCCCACTTGGTTTTCAAGTAAAAAGAATACCTTATGTATACACTATATAATAAATGTCTAAAGAGAAAATGTACTTTGATCAATAGGAAAGTCAATTAAATAAGTTTGTTAATTTTTATTCGCAATATATAATACACATAATTTTAATATATATATATATATATATATATATATATATATATATATATATATATATATATATATATATATATATATATATATATATATATATATATATATATATATATATATATATATATATATATATATATATATATATATATATATATATATATATATATATATATATATATATATATATATATATATTCTCCAGGCCCCTCTTGGTTTTCAAGTAAAAAGAATACCTTATGTATACACTATATAATAAATGTCTAAAGAGAAAATGTACTTAGATGGATAGGAAAGTCAATTAATTAATATATATATATATATATATATATATATATATATATATATATATATATATATATATATATATATATATATATATATATATATATATATATATATATATATAGCCCCCACTTGTAAAACATTCTGGCTCCGTCTCTGTCCACATTTCTATTAAAAATAATTAGATCAATTATAAAATATCATATAATTTTAAGTTTTTAAAAATATTAAAAAGTTTTCAAATAATTTATTGTTGAAATAAATGAATACTTATATTAAATACACAATGGTTTAACATTGATATACATTTTATAATTGATAGATATACATTTTTATATACTAATATGAACTAAAATATATAAATATAAATAAAAATATATAAATATATAGTGTGCGGGTATGAGGTAGGGTGGATACCAAGGTTCCCATACCCGCACCCGCCTATTTTAATGGATAATTACCCGAGTCCATGCCCGTATCCACTTTTGCGGATTTTTCCCCTATCCGTTGTGGATAAATTTGTGGGTGCCCATTAGGGATGAGACAAATTACCATCTCTAGTGAGAGAAATTATTTGCTATTCTATAACATTTGTAATCTTGTTTTAAAGAGAAAATAAAGAATATTAGTTTATAACCAATTTCATTGTATTCTTATTGTTTTCTTCTATTCTATCCTTGTGGGTTTCTTACCGATCAAGAAATCAATTATACTTTATAATTCCAACATCATTTTCACAAGATATATCCATTTTACAAATTATTATATAAAAACACTTATGTAAATTTAAAAATCCAAAATATAAATCACACTTCATTAAAAAAAGTGGACACATCTTTAATTTTAAGTGATGGATGAATTAAAATTATTTGAATTAAAAATTGAGAATTAATTTAATGAATGAGATAAAATAAAGAGACCAAACCTTTAATCAAAACAATAAAAATATTTTTTTAACTTTTTTTAAATTATTCAAAAAATATATTTTATTTGAATATAAAAATAAGAAATATTTAAAATATTATTTTATAGATAATTATTTAAATGAAGTTTATATATATATATATATATATATATATATATATATATATATATATATATATATATATATATATATATATATATATATATATATATATATATATATATATATATATATATATATATATATATATATATATATGTATATATATATAACAAAAGTATATGAATCTATAAAAAAATCTTATAATTTTCACTAAAAAATTAAACATTTTACATTTCAAACTTGAAATATATTTCCCGTAAAAAAAATTGAAATAAGTTTATTTTTGAGATTGCTCGTTGCATTCTTAATATTATTCTTAAATTTATAATTTTTTTTGAAATAACCTTTCATCGTCAAAATTTTGAAATCTTAACGTAACATATATGACAATAAAGTTTAAAGTTCATCTAAAACATATATGATGTATAAATAATCTTATTTAAATTTTAAAATTCGAATACAAATACATATTATAAAACCAAAATCCTAAAACATATTTATACTGCGTCCGATTTCAAATTTAAGATGATACAAAAATATATTTTTGAAAATGTAAGAGTTTGCAAGAAATACAAGTTAACGAAACTACCTTTATTTTTCTCAAACCGATTAAATTATTCTAATTATTATTTTGAGGCTTAACAAACTACAATATAAAAAATTCAAATTTCAAAGTTTTTCATCCTCAAACTTTATTTTCTTCTCAAATAGAATAAAATATGAACATGTGATTTTTGTTGTGTTAGCTTTTGGTGCTCCTTTCTTGTCATTAATTTATTCTTTTTTTATATTTGAGGGGACATTAAAGTTGAAATAAAGTTGGTGATGACATATATATGTCTCATGATCATGTCTGGTTTTCCCAAACCCAAACTTCCACCATTGACAATGGCATATGCTTACATATTAACTAATGGTTCTACCATTTTCACCATCATTCGTACACATTATCATATCACCAATATTCCCAAACATATGCTACCCTTATCTATTTCCATAAGCTAAATAAACTTGTTGAAACATGAAATAGATTAATAAAAGAATATAGCTTTTTTTCTTTGTCAACATAATAGAATTTAGTGTAGACAAGGAACACGAAATCTAGAGTCTATAACTAGGGTATTATATTCTCACTCGTGTGTAAAATTTTCATGTTTTGTATCTTTATTTGTTGGATATACATATTTATTTTGAAAAAGATAAAATTAATAAAAAAATCAATTCATTCAAACATAAGTCTCATCAAAGACTATACAAAAGGAAACGAAAAAAAATACTTTAATAGAATAATAAATGTTAGATGCATGATTACTTCACCAAAGATTTATATTAAAAAGTGTTTTCGCCCTCTTAGCCTTTAACCACTACTAAGAAAAGATCTTAACCTTGTCTATCAACAAAGAGTATTGATTCTTTACTACTACATATACTTAAATTTATTTATTTCTAAATAACTTAAATAATCACCAACTAGACGACTTCAAAATACTTTCAAACCTAAGAGGGATATGTGAAACTCATGTTCACTTGAACACAACTTCAAATATGATAAAAAAAATCACACTCCAAAAGATGTACATGACTCTCTTCTTTAAGAAATTCACTTGTACATCCCTTCAAATTTAATGTAATTATTCCCAGTCTCACCAAATTTTTGTTAGTGGGAATCTTATTATTAATTAGTTTCTACACAAACAACGACATTTTTAGCGGTATGATTTTGTTCTAAATGATCTCCTATGTCGATTTAGAATTTAACTGGTATTCATGTATCAAAATATTATACGCAACTTTCACCAAATATCCATGATCACAATAAGGGATCCACATCCCGTTGTCAAAAATATTTTATTGCAAAACAATATAAACTAGCAAAGATCTACACTCCGCCTCATTCTCATCCTCTCATGTAAAAAGTGTCCCTCTCCACCTCCACCCTAACCCCAAGACTCAAAACTGGTTTTTTCATCTCTGCAACAAATATATGTTTTTGTTAGTTGCTAACTCATAAAGTCAACAAAACTTAGAATTAAGACTTCCTTCCTCCAATCAATGGTCATTCCAAAAGTGACGACTCTTCTCCATCACCTATTGAACAAGATAAACGATTGTCTAACTACCAAACTCAAATCACCTCCATTTCTTTCCCGACTCTAGTCAAGTCCCTCCACTACATGAACGCCTTACTACCCATGTATATTATATTTCCCACTTCTACCCTATATTTTTCCGCAAGGACCTTAAACCACAAACCACCATCTCCAACTGCAACACATCATCAACCTTCGAAGGATCAACCACAATACCACCACTAAAAATTACGTGGCCAAGAAAACTCACTTCTCTTGACCAAAACTCACACTTAGATAGCTTAGCATATAATTGCTTCTCTTTTAACAACTCCAGCATAATTCTCAGATGCTCAACATGCTCTTCATTAATCTTCGAATAAATTACAATATCGTCAATTAATACCACTATGAACTTATCCAAATATTGATTAAACTTCCTATTCATATAATCCATAAACACGCCTAGTGCATTGGTCACCCCAAACTGCATCACAAAATACTCGTAGTGACCATATCTCGTTCTAAATACAGTCTTTCAGAATATCTTATGGTTTCACTCGAATCTGATGGTAATCCGACTGCAAATAAATTTTACTGAAAACAAGAGTACCAACTAATTGATCCATCAAATCATCGATTCTCAGAAGATGATATTTATTTTTAATTGTTACCTTATTCAACTATCGATAGTCAACACACAACCTCACGCTATCATCTTTCTTCTTTACTAACAATATCGGCGCACTCTAAGGAGAAACACTTGGACAAACAAATCTCTTCTCAAGTAACTCTTCCAACTGTTTCTTCAGCTCGCTCAACTCAGAAGAAGACATTTCGTATGGAACCATAGAAACATGACTAGTACCAGGCACCAAGTCCATAGTAAACCCAATCTCTCGCTCTAGTGGTAAATCACTACCGTCTTCAGAAAACACTCCAAAAAATTCACGCACTACAGGAAGATCACGAACTACTCCCCTGTCTTTGGCTTCCAAAGGAGCTAAAATCACAAACACTTGCGTCCCATCCTTCACGGACTCTGTCACTTACTTAACAAATACAAACATCAACTATTCACCACCATCGAACTCATATTCACGCTCTAGAGGCAAGTCACATATATTTTCAAGAAAACATCAGGAATCACACATATCACTAGTTGTAACATTTATCCGCACTCTCGAGAAGCAAATCTCAACAATACCTGATCGTTCTCCCTCAAAGACATCCCAACTGGACCAACAGACAGGAATCTCGAATCCACATTCTCTTTGGATTCAAGAAATTGCACCGACTTATCAAAACAATTGGTAAACACTTGGTTTAACTCAAATCAATTCATTCCAAGAATAACATCAAAATTTTTCCAACGAAAGACAAATTGTACACATCCTTAGGAAACACGTCAGGATACTCAACACACCATTGTCTTATCTCTAGCCAAAACACCGCCTTCCCCCTTATAATGAAGCGAACAACGAGAATACTTGTCTGTCTTCCCTCAAGGATCACACCATTTTGATAACCGACACCATCCTCGAATCCGACCTCTCTCCAGGTTCAGGAAAATCACAACATTCTCAAAATAGTTGAACTAGCCAATACAACACTCTCGCATGCAACAACATGATGTCCAAGCTCTCTACAGTTGGAAAATCCAAGAGAAGCAGACACTTCTCCCCCGCCTGTTTCATTCCCAACCTACAAATGGAAAACAAAACAAGCATCGATAGTGTTTTCACACACATGTCACATACTAGGGAACAAACATAATCAAACAACCCAGACGAACGAACCGACCTGTTCTGATACCACTATGTAACATCCTAAAAACTCACGCGTAATTATCAAAGAATTTAATTAACGAAATACAATCACTTAGGATGTCACTCACAACAATCATAGTCTGCTTTTTAACACGGGTTACAACAAAATATTTTACTGCATACATTTGCACTTAGGATGTTTACATGATATCCAACTCATCTGAATAACTTCACAGCGGAATCATAATAAAAGAACATACCAATTTAAAATCTCATAATAGTTTTCATAACAAAATTAAAAGTGAAGGAGAATAGCGATCCAAAACGCATCGGAATTTAAAATTTCTCCTTTAGTGATTCTTACGAATGAGCATGATCAGTGATAGAATCGTTACCTCTTGTGGCGATTGTAACCTTTGATGCAGATCTACGGAGCGATCACGAATGTTGAACGATGACAATGCCTCTACTCAGTCCACATGAATGGATTCCTTCAATCTCAGTGCTAGCTGCTACGAATGAAGACTTTGAGTGAGAGAGAGAGAAACGAAATTGCAACTGCACAAATGCTTCTACACAAGGGTTCTATTTATAGAACCACTTGTGTGGGCTGCAAGCTAAAAAGCCCACTCAAATGTATGTGGCCCATATCTCATAATATGCCAAAATCACTTAAGCGCGTGGTACCTTACCATATTTCGTATTCTACTTAAGTACACCGTAGCTTACGACGTTCTACAATTCACTTAAGTGCACCGTACATTACGATATTCCTTAGTTACTCTATCTCTCATCAATCCGTCCTTTTGTGAGTGACCCTGTAGGTTTTCGCGGCATTGGCAATTATATTAAATCACGTATTTAACATAATAAACAGTGAGCGGTATCTAGCAACACATCACTGCTACCCAAGACACAAAAATGTCATGTAATCTGACAAATCCTTATGTGATAATACTTATGTGTATAATTACCCTTTTTCTCTTATGTCTATATTGAACACAAGACACAAACCATGTCATCCTTGTCCAGTTCAATATTGGGCCCATAGACATTTATCCTGTTACGCAGGATGGGCAAATTCCATCTAGGTCACTCATGTCCATTAGCATGCTTCGTGGAGTACCCATCAACTGTCTTTATGGTCATCCAGTTACAGACAATGTTTGATCAACAATAAAGCACTCGACTCTACATCTAGGGTCCATAGTGGTTTCAGGTCGAAGGGTGGTATACACCATTATCACCATGAGAATAACTTATGACATTTTGCATAATATTCTATATAGTATTCTCATAGTGGGTCAATCCAGTATAAATATTACTCTTAATATTCATACCTATGTTTAAGACTTGATAACTCCTTATCCATGATCCATGAAATGTGATCATCAGTCTATATACATAATAGTCTTAATGCTTTAATGTTATCCCATTTCACAATAAAGCTCGACTACAGATACTTTAAGAATAATGTCCTTATGTTTAATGTGATCTCATGATTAAATCACACTTGATACATTAAACGGACTAGCTATTCTAGGGACTTTATTAAACAAACATAATAAAGAAAAAGCCTTTTATTATTAATAAATAATTCGATACAAGTACCAAAAGTATTGACCTCTAGAGCTTACACCAACAAAAAGCACCGACTTGTGAGTCTTCTCCATGTACTATTTCACCAAAACATAAAACAAATACGAGAACATGCATTGTCTCTTAGAAAATTCCAACACAAAACAAATAATTCGCTCCCCAATGTTACATATCAGAGCATAACCAAAGCTAACAAGAATAAACTAAAAGAAATAGCTCTAGGAGCTAACTTCCACTCACAACAGCATCTCTACTTTTGAGTATCTGCACTATGCTCATGTAAAGACAACATTCAAACAGAAGAGGTGAGAATTCATTTCAACAATAACAACATAGAATGTAAAATAGAGTATGACATCTACACAATCATGTACAACAACATATCACATTTGACACCCAAATTATCATCAACATCACATACAACAACACCATCATCACATATAGTCATATTTCACGCATATATTTTATTCATGTCATACGACTCATTACAACGACAATGAATCATATGCATATGGTACCAATTCAACATTTGGTTCTTCTTACAAACCTGATTCCCCCTTCAGAATCCCGAACTCCCCAGTCTGAGTTCCAGATAAGTCTTTCGTCCCCCTTCGGACCTATGACTTATCTCCTTCAACATATCAATAATGAATGTATGGCATGGCAATAATGCAATTAAAACAACAATTATAACAATATTTAATGATCCATAATCGATCACACAATTGCAACCATGCATAACGTAATCCACCTTTCTGGACTATCACCAATATATAATAATGCAATTAACACAACAATTATAATAATGTTTAGTGATCTACAATCGAACACACAATTACAACCATGCATAACAAAATCCAACCTTTTGTACTACCACCAATATAATCAAACACACTCTCCAATCATTCACAACATATCAAATAATTTGTCAATACGGACATCATCCATATTCGTCACATCGTACACTTCTTTCCTACCTGCTACCGACCTCTGATAAAATCGTCAAAAATATTTTATCTCTAAAATAAAGTTATATCACTCTATTTCAGATATTCAATACTTCAAACCTCGTCCCAAAATGATTTACAAGTTGAAAGTTATGATCAAAACCATGCACGAATGCGTTACCAACAAGTTGTTATTTTTATGAAATTCCCAACATAATTTTCATCTTCTCCAACCCCAAAAACATCCATGAAATTATCATCAAAAATATTTTACCCATGAATAAATGTTATAATCCTCTGTTTCAGCTATCCAACACTTCAAACCCCTACCTAAAATGATTTACGAGTTGAAAGTTATGATCAAAACCGTGCACAAAGACGTTACCAAAAAGTTGCTGTTTTTCTGAAATTTCCAGCACGATTTTCATCTTCTCTAACCCTAAAAGTGTTCATGAAATCATCATAAAAAATATCTTACTCCGGAAACAAAGTTATATTCACCTGTTTCAGCTACCAAACGCTTCAAACCCCGTCCTAAAATGATTTACGAGTTGAAAGTTATGATCAAAACCGTGCACGAAGGCGTTATCAAAAAGTTGCAGTTTTTCTGAAATTTCCAGCATAATTTTCATCTTCTCCAACCCCAAAAACATTCATGAAATCATCATAAAAAATATTATACCCTTGAAACAAAGTTATAATTCTCTATTTTAGCTACCCAATGCTTCAAATCTCGTCATAAACTGATTTACGAGTTGGGAATTATGATCAAAATCGTGCACAAAGACATTATTAAAAAGTTATTTTTTTCTGAAATTTGCAGCATGATTTTCATATTCTCCGACATTCATGAAATCATAACAAAAATATTTCATAGTTTTAAACTCAGCTATAAACATACCTATATCAATCACTACTTATATTCATATAATCATGAATTTATATACTATATCAATCCCTAAAACTTTCAAACATCATCAATTGTGAACATATGTGGACACTTTAAAACATAAATTTCATTCAACAAATGTTAACATTCATCATCAATCAAAAAATAATTAAACATTTCTCTACCCTTCCATTCATATCCCTATTATTGAACCAAATTTCAACCCTTACCTTGTAATTTCAGAAAAATATAAGCTCTTGACTTTGACTTCTCTTTCCTAGAGCTCTCCTTAGGTTTTCCCTGGTTTTCTCTTCTCTTGCCTCCTTTTCTCCAATTTCAAAATTTTCACCTACTGTGAAGTTTTTCCCTCACTTCTCTCCTCATAAATCAAAAACTTAATATCTATCTTTCTAATATTTCACTAAGGCTCAATTTATTACTAACTTACATTATTTATTTTAATTTTCCATAATTAGCACTTTCCACCCCAAACTCATTATTTCCTTTTATTTTATTATTTCATTTAAATAATAACACTAAAACATTATTTAATCAATTGAATAATTCTAAATAAATCTAGCAACCTCTAATTACTCTCCCCACTCTCTACCTAAGGGTCACCCACTTTTGTTGCCATAACGCATCTCAATTATCACACAAATAATAATTTGATACACACATAAAATTATAATTAATTAATATAAATAATTTCTAGAAAAATGGGGTGTTGCAGTCGTCACAACCATATTCAGGTTCGAGAGTCGATTACGCAAGGGAAGAATATTAACACCTCTCACGTCTGTTGCACTCAACGAGAACCTTTTAATTAAACTTGCGATTGAATGTTAGCTTATGTTAATTGTTTTCATCGAATGATCAAAAGTGCAAAGGGAAAAGAATATGGGTCGCAAAAATGTTTTTATTAAGGTGCAATGAGGAATTCAAAGCGACGTAGTTCTGTGCAAGACAAAAGATATTTTTGGTATTTTTTGTTATACTGCTTGACGAGATGTTGAATCTCACTCCTACATATCTCCAGGTGCGATAGAGAACTCAAAGCTACGTAGTTCTTGGAAGAAAATGAGTGTTGATTGATTAATTTTAGAGAACAAATATTTAGATCGTGTTCCAACGGCTAAACACTGCATGTGTGCTCGCGCATGAAAGACTTAAACACTTGTCTGTTTCGCGGTAGAAATGATCATGTTTGATCATGTTCTAGCGATTTAGACGTTGCTTGTATGCTAGCGCATGGAAGGCTAAGTGTTTGTTTATAACGCGGTAGAAAAGACTAAGTAATGTTCTTTTGTAAAAGGTTTTTGGTCACATAGGGGCGAGAATAAGATAAGTTTGATTGGTTGAGTATTTTGTTGGATTACGATTTCTCGAATGGCCAAGTTATGCAACTTGTATCTAAATAGTCAAGGAGAATAATAGAAGGATCTAGACCATCTCCTTTTCACCCTTAATTGCAAAAAGGTTTGGATATTGTTAAGGTATCTTGGATGGACAAAGAATACTCGAATGGTTGAGTTAGACAACTCGAATCCAAGTTCTCGTGGAAGGGAATAAAAGGTTCTAGACCACCTCCTTTTTCTTCCAAATTATTACGAAAAATGAGTTTGCTTAAGTTTTAATTATGAAAGATGTTTTGAAGCGAATCAATTTAAAAGTTTTTAATGGATAACGATTACTCGAATTGTCGAGTAAGACAACTCGTATCCAACAATCGAGGAGAGGAATTGAAGGCTCTAGACCATCTCCCTTTTCATCCTTAATTAAATAATGTTTGAGTACGATTAAGTGTTTTAATTTTAATTATAGAAATGCGCTCGATGTTGATTAAGGTTATAATTTGCATCGAATCAAAATGTAGAAATGGTTTGTGTTAGACGATATGCAAAGATCTAGGGGGGGGGGGGGGGGGGAGGGGTGAATAGATCTCAAGTTAAAAACAATCTTAAAAATTTGTTTTGAAAAAGTTTAACGGCTATCGGAAGTAACTCAAATCGAATTGTCTAAACCGAACCGCTATCGAAAATTTTGGATATGCGTATGTAGAAACTCAAAAGGACTATACCTGACATGACACTGAAAATTAGAGAAGAGGTGAAGACACAATTTGATGATGGCTTCTTAGCCATTTCTGAATATCCTCAATGGGTTGTCAACATCGTTCCAGTTCCAAAGAAAGATGGCAAAGTTAAGATGTGTGTAGACTATAGAGACCTCAATAAAGCGAGCCCAAAGGATGACTTTCCTTTGCCTCATATTGACGTCTTGGTCGATAACACTGCTAAGTATTCCGTCTTTTCATTCATGGATAAGTTTTTCGGGTATAATCAGATAAATATGTCTCCAGATGATATGGAAAAGACCACTTTTATCCCGCCTTGGGGAACTTACTACAAAGTCATGCCATTTGGTTTAAAGAACACATGGGCAACATATCAACGATCCATCTCTTTCATGATATGATCCAAAAAGACATTGAGGTTTACGTGGAAGATATGATTGCTAAATCCAAGACTGAATATGAACACTTAGATCATCTGAGGAAATTATTTTCCAGACTCCGAAAGTTCAAGCTGCGGTTGAATCCTGCAAAGTGCAACTTTGGGTCCGATCAAGTAAACTTTTGGGTTTCATTGTTAGTCAGAAAGGCATTGAAGTTAATCCCGAAAAAGTTCGAGCAATTCAAGACATGCCACCTCCCAAAACAGAAAAGGAAGTCTGAGGCTTCTTGGGTTTACTCAACTACATCTCAAGGTTTATCTCCCATCTGAAGGCTACATGTGAACTAATTTTCAAGTTATTGAGAAAAAATTAAACAATCGTGTGGAACGACGATTGTCAAAGGGCATTTGACAACATAAATAAATACTTGCAAGAATCACCGATCTTAATACCACCTGTTCCGAGTAAGCCTTTGATCATGTATCTCATTGTATTGGATGAATCAATGGGTTGCGTACTTGGTCAACATGATGAGACGGGAAGAAAAGAACATGCCATTTACTATTTGAGCAAGAATTTCACTGAGTGTGAGACTAGATACTTACTTTTAGAGAAGATCTGATGTGATCTAGCTTGGGATGCTCGACGCCTAAGACAATACATGGTTTACCATACTACTTTGTTGATATCCAAAATGGATCCAATAAAGTACATATTTGAAAAGCCTGTTATCATTGGAAGAATTGCTCGGTGGAAAATGCTACTAATAAAGTATGACATCGAGTATGTTACCAAAAAAGTTATCAAATGGAGCGTCTTATATGACTATCTTGCTCATCAACCCATGGAGGGATCTCAACCAACGAGGTTTGACTTTCCAGATGAGGACATCTTATTTATCAGAGATTATGAAATTCCAGGCCTTGACGAAGGACCCGAACCAAGATCGTGATGGACGCTCGTGTTCGACGGTGCTTCAAATGCTCAAGGTTATGGGATTGGGGAAATTATTACTTCTCCAAATGGTTTTCATCTTCCGTTCACTGCAAGATTATGTTTTGATTACACCAACAATATGGAAGAATAGGAAGCATGTATCTTCGACATTGAATCATCCATTAATTTTAGAATTAAAATCCTTGAGGTATACAGAGATTCAACTTTGGTAATTAGTCATATCAAGGGAGATTGTTCCATACAAGAAGCATGTCATGAAGATGATTCCATACTTTGATAAAATCACTTTTCATCATATCCATTTGGAAAAGAATCAGCAAGCAGATGCTTTGGCTACCTTGGCATCCATCTTTAAAATCAAGTGGAAAAATGAAGCACCCTCTATTCAAATTGAACACCTGGATGAACCTGGATATTGTCTAGCAACTGAGATAGATTATGATGATCAACCTTGGTTTTGGGACATTAAAAGGTATCTAAAGAAATAAGAGTATCCCTATAATGTGTCCATCATTGATAAGAAGGCTCCGAGGAATCTCTCTGTCAAGTTCTTCTTGAATGGGGATGTGTTGTACAAAAGGAATTATGACTCTATCTTGCTCAGATGTGTGGATAGACACAAATCAAACACGATCATAAGATCCATCCATGAAGGTTATGAAGGAATCCATGCTAAAGGGCCTATTATGGCTAAAAAGATCCTTCGAGCTGTCTATAAATGGACAACCATTAAGGTTGATTGCTACAACTTTGTCAAGAGATATCACAAGTGTCAGATCTATGCTGACAAAGTACACGTACTGCTAACTCCATTGAACGTCTTGACATCACCTTGGCCCTTATCTACGTGGGATATTGATATGATTGGAATGATCGAACCGAACACTTCCAACTGTCATTATTTCATCCTAGTTGCTATCGATTACTTCACCAAGTGGGTCGAAGATGCTTCATATGCAAATGTCACACGACAAATGGTTACAAGGTTTATCAAGAAAGAAATCACTTGTCGCTACGGAGTTCCTAGAAGGATTATTACTGACAACGCCAATAACTTGAAAAATAAGACGATGAAAGAGTTGTGTCAAGAATTCAAGATCGAGCATCACAACTTTTCATTATATCGGCCCAAGATGAACAGTGACGTAGAAGTAGCAAACAAAAACATCTAGACGATTTTCTAGAAAATGGTCAAGACTTACAAAGATTGGCATGAAACGCTTCCCTTTGCACTTCATGGCTACAAAACTGTTAGGGACCAATTAGCACTACTTTTCATATATTTTTATTGGTCCCTTTTACCATTTTATTATTGAATTACACACTTTTATCCTCACAATTTTGTAAAAATGCAATTAAGTTTAATTGATTATGTTTTGAATAGATATTTCACGTATTTATTAGTTTTGTAGAGTTTTTGGACAAGAGAGCATTGGAGTGCATAAGCATAATTTGGAAGAAGTTTCAATGGCAATTTGGAAGCATTTGGAAGAATAACACTTGGGAGAAATGTTAAATGAAGCTTGCAAGGCAAAGAAGCTGAAATTGCTTCAGTTCGCGCCGCGACCAGGGATGGCGCCGCGAACCTTGCGAAAACAGCAAGCATTTTGTTTGGGCCAAGTGTTTTGTTTTCAACCCAACTTTAGTGTGACAGTTTTGTATCATTTTTAGAGTGCTTTTCAGTTTTAGACCAAAATGAACATTTAAGGAAAGTATGAACTCTTTACAAAACAGAATGGAAAAGAAGGAAAAATCATTCACAAGTTGTAGAAGAAAAACAGAGCTTACTTTGATATTGTATTTTGCTGTCCAAAATGATGATGAGGAGCTAAACCCCATTTTTTCAAGATTGGAGGTAGTATCTATTCCTATTTGTTTATGTATTCCATTTGACTCTTGTATATGACAAAAGGTTATTGATGTATTGAATGATATTTTTGCCCTATTTTGAATATTTAGATTTGAGTTGTTATTGAGAAAGATTATTCAAGTCCTGGCTTAAAATATGCTTTCAAGTAGTGAATGAGTTGTAGAAATAGATTTATACACTACTCTTCTTTTGTATCAAACATTAAAGATTGCTATATTGATAGTTAGGTAGAGAAATCATTTAACAATTAATATAGTGATTATCACAATATCATTTAGAAATAAATGATATTGAGAGGATACTTGAATATCATCAATAATTTTAAGTATATATAGTTGTCATTAAGGAAACATAAGAAATTTGAATAGTGAATTCCAATTTTGCCAAGCCTTTTACATTTGATTAAAACTATTTTATTGTCTTAGTGTCATTTTACTCAAAAGATAACTATTCAAACAAAACAACTTGGTTACATTTTAAACTTATAACAATTTGGATTATAGAACGACGGTAATAACAACCAATCTCTGTGGATACGATATTAAAATATTTGCCGAAAATATACTTTTCAACAAAAACTTCGATTCATACTTCTACTGGGAAAACTACATTCTCCCTCGTATATGTTATGGAATTTGTCTTCCCAATCGAGGTGGAAATTTTGTCATGAAGAGTTATTATGGAAGAAAAACATGATGAAGCCAAATGGATCCAATCTAGATATGACCAACTGAATCTCATCGAAGAAAAACGCTTGAAGGCTCTCTGTCATGGTCAAATATACCAGAGACATCTCAAGAAAGCTTTTGACAAGAAGGTTTGCCCTCGAGTATTCCAAGAAGGTGACCTCGTGCTCAAGAAATACACTCGGATCCACGAGGCAAATGGACTCCCAACTACGAAGGACCTTTTCTCATCATGAAGGCCTTCTCAGTCGGAGCCCTGATCCTCACCACCATGGATGGGGATGAGTTTTCACTTCCCGTGAACTCTGACGCAATCAAAAAATATTATGCCTAAAAATAAATGAATAAGAGCCCATTAGGTTGACATCTGCAAGGATAATCCAGGAAAAAATGGTTATCTCGATGGACAAAAAAAGAAATGTCCCTGCAAAAATTAGGGATCGAGCAAAATATATATATACAAGCCCGCTAAGTCGAAAACCCGAAAGAGCGACTTAGGCAAAAAAAGGTATCCCAATGGACGAACAAAGAGAAAAATGTTCCAAAAAAAGTTGGGGATAAAGGAATTTGACTGCAACCTTGAGTCTACTTCATCATATCTAGATCTCAGACGGAAACAAATCGATCCAATCATCATAAACCGAATAAAAATATTGAGACCCAGATCTTACAGGGGATGGTAGTCTATGTTGTAACCAATGGAAATTAATATAAATTTCCCATTTCCATTTACCTTTATTTTTCAATTTTTGTAATTTCGTCTTCTAGAATTTTACATCTTTGTACACACATCATATGTACAAATCTTTTCACATTCAATAAAATTCACTTTTCTTTTCATTTCTCGTATTTTGTTTGCAAAATAATTGATTATTGTCGATCATATAATGCCACAAAACATCGAGAATAATAAAAAGCTAAAACAAAAGATTTTTTTTTTGCATTGCCTTGTTTACTTGAAAAGTTCTAAAGGGAGATCGACATTCTACAATGGACTCATAATACATGTAAGCATCTCAATAATTGCCCGATCAAATTGCAAATCATTCTCCTTCCCATTAAGGGTCATGTTTGAACCCCCAACATGTTATGGCAACATGAAGTCCTCTCCTTTGTGACAAGCTCTCTGGTTCAGATATCAAACGTCAGAGAGTTGAAGTGTATCACCATACAAAAAGAATTTCACCCTTGTAGATACTATTCATGTCTCTCACAGAAATAACTCATGTTGCTGCATAGCATACATAACTTCATGCATTATAAAAAAATCAATCATACGTAACAAACATTTCTCTTGCGACTGGTCTATTTTTACAACAGAATATTTCAGTCAATCTCCAACAGATGACCTTACAAAATTTTACTTGTCATTCCATATCCATAATAAAAAATTCCCAATAATACACTTACCTCACATTATATCCAGTCTCAATGTGATTTTTTTTGCTAATATTCTTGTATTTCATCCTCTTCTACCTTGAATGCTAGAAAAGTCGTCGCCATTCATATATTCAGGTCCAAGATGATTAAATAGGGGCAACTGTCATACCCAAACATTTGCTCTACTTTTTACTTCATTTGGCCCATAGCTCATTTCATTTGCATATTCACATGTCCCAATCATCCATTATAAGACATTCATTTAAAGTTGCATTTAAAAAAAACAAGCATCATTGATTCAAAGGCCTTTTTGATGTTCATGATTAACATGAAGTTAGGGTTTCTCTAGAGATTCAGTCTATGGGATCTTGGTGATACAGTTGACTTGGGAGAGGCGTCTCTTGGAATTGATGCTTGTATAACCCTAATTCATGGAATATAGGCCTTGGTCACTGTGGATTGCATCATGGTATTGATCTTTGAAAGCAATTATCAGGTTTTATACGGGTCAAGCAAAGGTCAACTTTAGGGTTGACTATCTGTTGACCATTCTTCATGAAAATATTACATGGCTAGTTGTTTGGTTGTTCATTTGGTCCAAGGCATTTCAATTCAAGATTCATTCAAGAAGGTAATTGCAATTGAAATTCAAGGCAAAGTTCAAATTCAAGAGTTTGAATTTCAAAATTCAAAATCAGGGTTGGACAGAGAACTATCTTTCATGGAACACAAGCCATAGTTAATTTCAAAAGACTAATTTGTATTACAAACCATCAAACATCATATTACAAAGTCCAAAACCATGAGAATTACACAAAATTACACATTTTACCACAATTGACTTTAGATCAACTATTGACTTTTTGGTCAAACAGTTGACCAAAGTCAACTACATACCCTAACCCAAACATTTACTCTAAACCTAATTCCACTTCAACTTCACTTTGATCATCACTCTTCCATATTCTCAAATTGCTTCATGGCCAAGTAATCCATGTTATGCCATGATGATGTTCCTTCAATGCCAACCTTGATCCATACTTTGCCAAGACATTGTCATATCAGCCTTGTAGCAAGTGGAAATGAATTACTACCATGCACAAAGCCAAAAAAACCATTCAAGTCATGAAATACTAAGCCATACACAAACTAAACTTGGCATATCCAAACCTGGGCTAACTCATGCCATATGTTCATAACAAAACTCCTAATTATCCTAATTTCTAGCATTGCATAACACTACCAATTTCCACTAACATGACTTATTGCCAATCCAACCAACAACAATCACAGTCACAAACATGACATGTACATAACCTATAAAGCCATGGTAAATACACGTTCAATTCACATACACAGGCCAATGCATCCATATCCTTCAAACATGCTATAACTATCCATTACTTTTCTTCATTTCACTAACACATTAGTATTCCTAGCATGCAATCCCATAACAAGTTCAACTAGCTAATTAACTAAGTTTTTTTCTAACAAACCTCACATCAAAGTAATTCATCATTAGCTAATAACATTTCTTCAAAAACAGTTCAGGTAGTACAGAAACATCTCATGACATTCCCATTTCAAAACATTCCAATTACATAGCAGTTCAACTCAAATCAACAACACCATATCCATGGAAACAATTTAGTTCACTCTAATGGTTTAATCATGGCTTGACTAATTCACTGACAAGATCCATTTATTCAAGTAATACAATAAGAGTCCACACTACATTAACCTCATAACAGTCTGATTCAAGATCCTAACTCCTGACAAAATTAAATAACCTAGTTCATTTTTCTATATTTCATTAACATCACAACATTAACTGACACTTCATTCTATTACTCCATATCAACCTACTAATTTCTAATTAATTAGCATAACTCTAACAACTAACTTCCAATCTAATTATAACTAACTAATTGTTATAGTTCAATATATGCCAAGTGTCTTCCTAACAATTCGACTCATTTTACTAAGTGCAAATTCATTAAATAACTTAGAAATTCAAAATTCTCCTAACAAGCTAACTACACTAACTAATCTTAACATAATAACAACTAACTCTAATTCAATGATCAAACTAACTTACTAACACATAACAACTAATCCTAACACTAATTGATTCAAACTAACTAGCTTCAGTAGAATTTTAACAGAGTTAGAAACTTTTAACAACTTTCCTCTCCAAATTCATTAACCATAACCCCTTCATTCTGCCCTAATCATTGCTCGAGGTTGTTACGATCAATCCCTATATAATCCCATACTCATCTTCATTCTAACTTAACAATTCATTTTGCAACTTCACCCTCAATCACTCTCTCTCATAATTCTCTCTATGCATTATCGATTAACCTCTGCACTCTCAATCACTCTCTTCACTCTCATCATTCTCAAGCATACAATAAGCAATAACCACATCACAACAATCACATAGCATCAATTTAATCCCTCAAACTAAAGATCTCAGAAGAAGAAGAAGAAATTATTGCAAGATAAAAAGTTGGAGAGTTCGAAGCACATACCTGTTAATACCTATGGTTTTCTCTTCATAAGCATCTTTTTGAACCTTCAGTAATCACCAGGGTGAACCTCGACCCTATAGGTTGGTGATTTTTCATTCCTTCTTCTTTGTTTTTCCTCAAGCAAGTTACCTTCATGTAGACTCAAGCATGAGGAATCAAAGCCCTAATATATTGGGCTCTGATTCCTCCTCAACGCCATTTAATTTCAATTTATTTAACCTAGGGTTTTTGGTTTGTTTGGCTCAATTTGGTGAAATGATTAGGAGTTTAGAGAAATTAGCTTGAGATTGTGAGAGAGGGAGTGGAGGAGAGCATGTGGGGATAGATATGAGGTAACTTGGACCTCTACTGGCACCAAAAGAGATTTTCGGCGCGACAAAATTGATTCTCAGGTGAGGGACTTGAGAGGAACTTGTTTTGAACTTTTGGCTTGGAGAGTGAATTGATCCTCTAATCCATTTTCCCATCTTGGCAATGCGTTGGTCTTATGACGCTAACAAGCCCATCATAATTTCTTTTCACACCCCTAATCAATATATTCACCCCTATGTTTGTACATTGCACCCCAAATTTCTTTTTCATTTTTAATCTCTTGTTTTTTCTATTGTTTTTAATATCTTTTTTTAAATTCTTTTTAATGTATTTTTTTATATGTCTTTTCAAAATATTTCAATATTTTTAATACATTTTATCATGAAAAATGCTTGGAAAATTAAATAAAAATAACAATACACGTTAGTTAATTAGGATTTAATTAGGTTTAACACTTAGATTCAATTTTCAATTAGACAATTAAAAATTGATAAGCATGTTAAGAATAAGTTCACATTAGCACTTAATTAGCTAGTTTAATTCTAGATTAGATTTTAGAAACTAGTACACATGCAACATTAGATTTTTTATTATCATTTTAGTTTTAATTTTAGAAATTAATAGATGTTAGTATTGTAGTTTCTTCATGATTTTAATCCTTTAAATAAAATTCATGTGCTTGTAGTTCCTGATCATATCCCTGATTGATTGGGTTGATCAAAGACCTCTTTGATAAATTAATCCCTTGATTCGTCTAATTCCCTTATCCTGTCAAGTGGTCACAAGTCTCTTAATCACTTGATAGAATTAGTACTGTGTACTTGCATCACACGGGACCTCAAATCAAACACAATGTCAAGACATCATGCAAGACCTCAAGGCTGAAGATTCTGGACATCAAGCAAAATAAAAATATTCATCTTCAACACTTAATAATTATGATGAGGATTGTGCGCCACGAGCCTTAAGTAGGAGAGAAGGGATGAAAATGAGTATTCCTATCCTTATTCTGAATATCTTTGGATACGGGATGCCTGACGCAGTTGTTCAAAGTATTCCTATCCTTATTCTGAATATCTTTGGATACGGAATATCTTTAGTGTAATTCAAGTCGAATAACTTTCAATTCCTCTTTCCCACAAATGTTGCAACAATCAAACTCAAATATACACTTCCCTTTGGACTAAACACTGGATTCTTTGGACTTCCATTCATTCTTTGGGTTAATCACCTCATGGTTAAACACTCATCTCTGAACCAAGATCCCTTTTTTCATGCATGTTTGCCTTGTCATACATCGTGCTTAGGCAAACCCCCTCTTCATGCATGTCTGTCTTATTAGACCTCGTGCTTAGACAAACCCTTATCTTTGTTATTTGCCTTGTCAGACCTCGTGCTTAGGAAAATCCCCTTTTTTATGCATGTTTGCCTTATCATACCTCGTGCTTAGGTAAACCCCATTTCTCCTACATTTTTGTCTTGTAAGACCCGATGCTTAGACAAACCTTTCCCTTTCTTGTTTGCCTTGTCAAAATCGGTGCTTAGGCAAACACCCTTCTTATATGTCTCGATCCTTGGATATAGACAAAATCCTACAACCTTACATTAGCCACACCATATATTGGTTAACAACACACACTCGTTGGTTCAAACACACATACCCTATGGATTCAAACAAAATACCACATGTGGTTCAAACAACTTCTTTTTCATTTCACAACACTCTTTTACACTTCAAGCAAGCAACTTTCTCTTTATTTTTCTATTCAAGTAACTCTTTATTTTCTTTTTACACACAAACCTTTTCAAAAACAATTTTCTTTCTTTTCATAAAAGAATTGTTATAATCCGTTTATTAACAGTCAGATTAAAATCTTAGAGCATCCGAACAAGGATCAAAATCAGCTAACGTCTACACACTTCTAGGATACGATTATAATTGTTCCCTAAAAACAACCAACAAATCCGCATTTTCTACCACGGACTACAAACCTCTGATTTTCTCATTGCACTATGAGAATACGTAGGCACGAGGGTTCAAATCCTTGACGAGCATAGTAATTATAAACCTTTTTCCCTTTCACAAGTAACCTTCGATAGTAACACCCGTTCGTACAAAGAACAGTCAAAATGGTTTCCGTTGAGTACAACAGATGTGAGGGGTGATAATACCTTCCCCATGCATTGATGGGTTTAGTTATGATTGATATAACGAAAAGTACCTTGATTATGTATAATGACATAACTAATGGGCGAACTAATTTGGATATGCCTAAGGAATATAATGGCGAAGTTTGAGCTCATAAAGTCTAACACATGCGTATGATTATATATGTGACCAGTGAGAAATTGTTAGAATTTTAGGGTCACAATTGTAATATTACACGTGTTAGGACCATTATGTAACTAGCCATAGTTGTAGTCCTCTAATTAATAATAAGTTTGTGACTAAAAACATAAATATCATGAAAGGTAAGATTAATGTGTAGATACCATAAGTCAACATCTAATTTGATGAGGAGTCAAATTAGAATATTGAAAACTAAGAAATAACCTGAAGTTTATTTATAGGGGTTATGGTCCCAATTTGTAGACAGCACAAAATGACTTATCATAAATTCTTTCTCCATCCCCATCAGAGGAGAATCAAGGAGCCGTAGAGGAACTCTATAAATTAGAAGATCAAATACCCGTAAACCTTCAGTGATTCTCAATGACAAACTCAGGTATACTTCCGCTTTTATTCTCTAGTTAAATTCTGATATGGATTTAAGGGATACAAGTTATGGGTTATCGATTCATATGGATTATTTTAGAATTTTGTTCTTTATTTCTATATCGATAGAAATAGTAAGGATATATATATATATATATATATATATATATATATATATATATATATATATATATATATATATATATATATATATATATATATATATATATATATATATATATATAGATATATATATATATATATATATATATATATATATATATATATATATATATATATATATATATATATATATATGTTGGTGCAAAGGTAGAATATATGATGAATGGAAATATTCTTATTCAGAGAATGATGGCTACAAAAAGGATTAAAAGTTACAATGATTGACACCCTATTTATAAGCCTCTAACAAACTTAAATATGAATCAAATCTAATATTTAAATCTAATATCTAACAAACTTAAATATGAATCAAATCTAATATTTAAATCTAATATCTAAATCTAATATCTAACAAACTTAAATATGAATTAAATCTAATAATTAAATCTAATACCATCCCTTAATTCATATTCCATCAAAACTTGTAACACCAATTCCATCCCTTAATCTGAGAAATTGATCAGTCTTGATAGCTTTCGTCAGAACATCTGCCAACTGCTTCTGAGTGCTGCAGTGTACAACTTCTAACACTCCCCTCTGAACTTGATGTCTCAGAAAATGATACTTGGTCTCAATGTGCTTGCTTCTCCCATGCAACACTGGGTTTCTGGCAAGATTGATTGCAGACTTGTTGTCAATCATCAGCTTCAGAGGTTTGTTTACTTTAATCTTCAGATCCTGCAATAGATTCAGAATCCACACAGCTTGGCATGCAGTAACAGCAATCTTACAATTCTTCAGATCAAATCTCTTCAGAAGTTCTAATTCATACTTGAGCTGATGCAAAATAATACCTTTCTCAGAGTATCTGAACTCCATCCCTAGAAAGTATGTCATTTTGCCTAGATCAGTCATTTCGAATTCATTCATCAGAACTTTCTTGAACTTGGCTATCTCTTGTTCAGAACTTCCAGTCTTGTTTCTCTCTATAGCATCAAGTTCTTCTTTCATGGCCTTCAGCCAGAGCTTCTGCTTAAGAGCCTCTTCTGTACTTATGGGTTCAGAGTCTACTAACATGGCACACTGAATAACTTCTCCTTCAGAGTCTACTTCAGTGTCTTTCAGCATGTCAAATTCTGCATATCTTCTGGGGATGTTTCTGATTCTTTGTGGTCTCTGAACTTGTTCAGAGTCTTGAGCTTCAGAGTTTCTAGCTTCAGATGGTTGACTTCCTCCAGAGCTTTGACCATCTTCAGGGTCTGGCATATTTCCAGAGTCTGAATTGCCACCAGAATTTGGATTACCATCAGAGTCTGGATCATCAGAGTCTGGATCACTATCAGAGTCAGAATCAACGTCAGAGTTTACTCCAACTTCAGAAATTCTGAACTCTGACCTTTCTTCAGAAGTTCTAACATCATAATCAGATTGAGACTTATCCCAATTCCAAACTTCTGATTCCTTCACAATCACATCTCTGCTGAATTCAATTTTATTGGTTTCTGGACAATAGAGCTTGTATGCACCTGTACTGTGGTACCCTATCAGAATCATCACTTTGCTTCTATCATCCAGCTTCTGTCTTCTGGCTTCTGGAACATGTTTATAGCAAACAGAACCAAACACCTTCAGATGACTAACACTTTGCTTATCTCCAGTCCACTTCTGTATTGGAACTATTTCCTTCAACTTCTTCGTAGGACAACGGTTGAGTACATACGTTGCGGTGGCAACAGCTTCTCCCCAGAGCTTCTGAGGAAGCTTCTTCTCCTTTAGCATGCTTCTCACCATATCAAGCAAAGTGCGGTTTCTTCTTTCAGCAAGACCATTGTGTTGAGGGGTATAAGGAGCAGTAACCTCATGCTCAATTCCATTCTCCTCACAGAACTTCTGGAACTCTTTGGAGTTATACTCACCTCCACCGTCAGTTCTAAGAATCTTCAACTTCTGACCACTCTGATTCTCAGCCTTCATTCTGAACTTCTTGAATTCATCAAACACCTCGTGTTTGAACTTAATAAGGGATACCCATGTCATTCTTGTGAATTCATCAACAAATAACACAAAGTATTTATTCCCTCCCATCGATGCTACTGGAAATGGACCACACACATCAGAATGTACAACTCCCAAGGCATGTTTTGCTCTTGGAGCAGTTTCTGACGCAAATGGCAATCGTGGTTGTTTTCCTTCCATACAAACTTTGCATGACTTTTCAGGCTTCTTAATTG
Source organism: Lathyrus oleraceus (assembly GCF_024323335.1). Lineage (NCBI taxonomy): Eukaryota > Viridiplantae > Streptophyta > Magnoliopsida > Fabales > Fabaceae > Lathyrus > Lathyrus oleraceus. The sequence goes on along the minus strand of NC_066579.1, from coordinate 166,455,851 downwards.
CAGGAATTCCATGTACCAACTTCTTTGAATTCAGATGTTTTAAGCTTCTGAAATTCAAATGACCAAATCTTCTGTGCCACAGCTCACTCTCCTTCTCATCACTTGTTGCACTAAGACATTCTGAGTCTGCAGTTCTGACATTCACCTTGAATGTTCTATTCCTTCCCTGTTCTGACTCCATAATCAACTTTTGATTGCAGTCATACAGCTTCAGAAGATTGTCCTTCATGGTAACTGAAAAACCTTTCTCAATTAATTGTCCCACACTCATCAGATTGCTTCTGATGCCAGGTACATACCACACGTTCTGAATCAATGCTGTTTTCCCATTGTTCAGAGTCACTCTGACATTTCCCATACCTTCTGCATTAAGATATTTGTCATCAGCACATCTGATCTTTGTCCTCTTTTCAGAGTCAAAGTCAACCAGCCATTTCTTGTTTCCAGTAAGATGATTTGAACAACCAGTGTCCATATACCACCAGTCTATCAGATCCATATCATCAGATTCAGAGGCCATCAATAGCACAAATTCGTCATCAGAACTTCTGGCTATATTTGCTTCTTCTGATTTTCTTTCCTTGTTTGACCAACAGTCTCTAGCAAAGTGACCAAACTTCTTACAGCAGTAACATTGGATCTTCTTCTTGTCATACTTCTCTTTTCCCTTCTGAGCATTCTTTTGTCTATCAGAGGTTGAGCTTTCTGACTTCTGACCACCATCAGATCTTCTCCTGGCTTCTGACTGCTTCTGATACCTCCTATCAGAAGTTGCTTTCAGAGCCTGCTGTTCTACTTCCCTTTCAGAAGTTCTCTCAGTCAAACGCAACTCTTGCGCTTCTAGACTGCTCTGCAGCTCTTCAATTCTCATGGTGCTCAGATCTTTGGAATGCTCTATTGCTACCACAATGTAATCAAATTGAGAGGTAAGGGATCTCAATACCTTCTCCATGATTGTTTCTTCAGAAAGAGTTTCTCCACACGCTTTCATCTCATTAGTGATCAGAATCACTCTGGAGATGTATTCAGAAACTTTCTCATTATTCTTCATGTTGAGATTCTCATATTGCTTTCTCAAGGACTGAAGCTTCACCTTCTTCACTGATGCGTCACCACCATAACATCTAACCAGTGTGTCCCACGCAGCCTTTACTGTCGTTGAATCTGCAATCTTCTCAAACACATTTACATCAACACATTGATGAATGAAGAACAATGCTTTCTGATCCTTCTTCCTTACTTCCTTCTGCGTGTTTTTCTGTTCATCCGTCGCATCTGCTGCTACCGGAACATAACCATCAGTGACAAGATCTAGAACATCTTGAGCACCGAACAGTACACGCATTTGGATCATCCAACGATTCCAGTTTTACCGTCAAATACTGGAAGTTTGGTGTTCATGTTGCCGTTTCCGTTCATCTTTCTACCTTGCACAATACACTCAGATTTCTCACACAGTGTTTCCCAACCCACAGAATTAAAATTCTGATCAGATTTTGTTCAAGATTCAACACGAATCTAAGAATCAAAATCAAACACACAAGACCTCACGTTCACTCGTGTTTCCCGTGTTTCCCAATGAATCTGAACCGGAGCTCTAGATACCAATTGTTGGTGCAAAGGTAGAATATATGATGAATGGAAATATTCTTATTCAGAGAATGATGGCTACAAAAAGGATTAAAAGTTACAATGATTGACACCCTATTTATAAGCCTCTAACAAACTTAAATATGAATCAAATCTAATATTTAAATCTAATATCTAACAAACTTAAATATGAATCAAATCTAATATTTAAATCTAATATCTAAATCTAATATCTAACAAACTTAAATATGAATTAAATCTAATAATTAAATCTAATAATATATATATAAATATACATATATATATATATATATATATATATATATATATAGATATATATATATATATATATATATATATATATATATAGGTATATATACATAGGTGTATATATATATATATATATATATATATATATATATATATAGGTATACCTATATATATATATATATATATATATATAATATATATATACCTATATATATATATATATATATATATATATATATATTATATATATATATATATATATATATATATATATATAATATATATATATATATATATATATATATATATATATATATATTTATATATATATATATATATATATATATATATATATATATATATATATATATATATATATAACTTTTTATAAAAAAAACTTCTAATGAAGAATTAATTTAACTTTTGATTATAGCTTCCTATAGATATTATAATTTTTATAAATCACTTAAGTTAAAGTTATTTTAGTTTTAATGAAAATTAGTTTTAAGATATATATTTTTAAAAGTTTATATAATTTTGACTTTGTTTTAGTAGATATCGAAATTAATCTTTTAACATAGTAAAATTTACTATCATCTATATACATTGTTATAAAGCTCTTAGTTTTAAAATCTATCTCAAATTTTCTCTTTTCCTATTTGGTCCAAATTGAATCAAATTTATCTACTACTTTTTCATTTACTTGGTAAGTAGGGATAAACATGATATTGATTATTGTTTCTCATAATTCATGGTTGATGCTTTGAATCAAATTTCTAAACTTAGATTTCTAAATATCAAATCTAATATTATTGAAAAGTGGTGGTGTGTTTAAAAAAGAACTCATGTTATAAGTCATCGTCCTAAGAAAATTAATCCTTAGAAAAGAGTTAGACTCTGATACCACTTGTTAGACATGTGACTTCACGCACAAGATAAGGGGTGAATTGTGTGTTTCAGAAAAACTTGGTTTTGAAAATATTTTGGAATTAAAACTAGAGTTTGAACATATTTTTGAAAGGTGTTTAGGATTAAGCAGTGGAGAATTAAAATTGCATAATGTAAATTGAGCAAATTAAAGAGTTAAGGGGAAAGAGAAGACACCGAAAGTTATAGATGTTCGGTCAAACAAAGAAAAAAAATATACTCCCCCCCCAAGAATTGATCTTGAGAGTATCGAATAAATTTAGGAGCTTTTAGTAAGTTAAACTATTGAACTCCATTATACAAGGAAAACTGAAGTTTATGGCTAACTTCCAACCAAACAAAAAACTATAGTGAAGCGTTGAGTCTTCCTTCCAAATGGAGGATTGAAGAGGTTAGTCTTATTTCCACGAAAATCTTGGAGCGATTAGTCTTCAAGCTTCAAATAAACTTTGGGATATTTTAATGTCGGGGTGAGCTCTAGAACCTAAACCTTCATTTTATATCGGGCTAACCAATAACCTGTGAGATTTAGCCACCATGATGATTGTCATACCCCAAAATTTGCCCATTAATATTTCAAGACATTTTTCAAGGCATTCCGAATCATTTTTATGACACTGATCTCAAAGGAACGAAGGCCCAGCTCACGAATGGCCCAAAATGGCCCGTTCGCTACACGCTCGCCTAGCGAACGTTACGTTCGCTACACGCTCGCCTAGCGAACGTTCGCTACACGCTCGCCTAGCGAAGCAAACGTTCGCTACCAGCTCGCCTAGCGAAGCTGACAGACAACAAAAAATTTCGGGCTTCATTCTGAGCCCATTAGGTCATGAAAAGGGCATTATAAATACCAGCACTTCAGTAAAGAAAAAGGAGAACGAAAAAAGGACGAAAAACAGAAGAAGACGGACGGAAACCCTAGCATAGAAACCCTGGAGAGTAGCCCAGAGAAGTCGGAGTGAAGAAACCCTGACGGCCGCTCATCCGCACCGAAGTTACCGCCGCCCAACTCAACCCGATACCAAAAGTGACTTGCCAATTCAGCAGTACCACTCCATTGCAAACAGGTTTGTGTATCATTATTGTTTTATGCTTCCAATTTGTAAATCTCTAAATACATAATGCATCATGATTGAATTTTTGGATATGTAATTAGACTTTGCATGTGAATTCCAGTACACCTGAATATCCTGAGTGTTTGACCATAGTATTTCTGTAATTGAATGCAATAAGGCATGCAGCATGTTGAGATCATACTGTTCTGAAATTCAAAACCCGCAGCCGCTCGCTAGCACATCGCTAAGCGAACATGTAGCGAGCATTCGCTAGGCCCTCGCTAGGCGAGGCAGAGGCGAACGGGACAGCCGTTGATATTTGTTATGTCCTGTGCGTAACCTGATCTATTCTATGTTAATTATGCACTGTTTTGCCTGACATTCATGCTACTGTGTTTTCTTTTGCGGTGTAATCCTCGATTGCACCCTGATTGGTATTCTAACCCGTTTGCTGAATTTTGTAAAGGTTCACATATCCCAGGAAAAGAGTGCTGTTTAGGCCTTCCACTTTATTTGTGGGATACCCTTATGAAGATCCACCCTAAATTGCTTAATTAATTTTAATGTATTAATTTTAATGTATTAATTGTAATGTATTGATTTTAATGTGGAGATTCATCCTAATCACCTAATTGACTTTAAAATATGACCTTTAAACATGTGATTTCGGACCTCTCTTTGCTGCCCTACGGTACTACGGTATAACGGTCATGTCCCGCGAATGTGGGGATATACTTAGCCAAGACCCTTCGATTAAATCATCATGTCCCTTTAAAATAAATCATAGTCCCTCGGATGTTGCCTTCGAATATATGATTTCGTCCCTCGATGACCCTTCGGTGTAGCCTACGGTTAAATGATGATCGTCCCTTCGAATGCTAAGGTATCCTCACAACTGTTGCCTTCAATGACCAATCGATGACCCTACGATGACCCTTTTACATCCAAAGGATAAAACTACTTACTTCTCAATAGTAAGGACAGTTTTACCCTCATAAGGATAGGAAATGCCCGGAAAGACCTCGGATAGGTATAACTCTTAATTGCTTATTCATAATTTAAAACTACTTTTCACACCTTACACCTTTCAAAACCTCCATTAGAAAATCACCACTTGGCATACATTCGCACTAGAATCATTGCCGAATTATATTTTTCTAAACTATTTTCAAAACTAAACGAGATAACCACTTTGTATACATTCATTCAAGAATCATTACAAAGTTAAATTCTCCTTTTTCAAAACATTTCCTACACATTTCTCAACCACTTTTTTTTCAAACTAGAAGAACATAAATGATTGAGCAATTAAGAGCCCATGGATAACCATGGATACAAAGGGTGCTAATACCTTCTCTTTGTATAATGTAACTCCCGAACCTAAGAATCTAAATTAAGGTCTTTCCTGTTCTTTTCCACCTGTCCTTATTGGATAAAAGAAAAGTCGGTGGCGACTCTTGCTAACCGCGACATTGCGATTAAAAACACATTAAAGTCAGTTCACCGTATGACAATGATCTCGAACCAAAACAAACTTTTAATATCAGGCTAAGCTTTAACCTAATCTTGGTTTTATCACGGGCTAACCAAGAGCCTATGAGATTTACCACCGGGATGATCTAGAACCAAAACAAGAGACTTGATCATACAAATTCCAAACCTAAGCTTTTTACAGGTTTAGATTCGAACCCAAACAAATAATCCCTAAGTGGATAAATGTTCAACCAAGGTATAAATAAAAGTTCCTTATTGAACATATAAATATACCCTTCTATAATTATAACTTACTCACTCGCGAAAGAACTTTCTCGAAAAGAACTTCGACAAAGTTCTTAGCGAGAGAAAGTAAACAAAAGAATTTTTAGGGAGATGGGGAGAATTGAAAAGTGAAAACATGTTTCTGGATGTTTTGAAATGAGGGAAGAAACATTTATTTATAGGCTAGAGGTTGACTCAAAAAGGAAGTTATTTTAAGGATAATTTATGACTTTTCAATGGATTGGTGTAATTGTGAAAAAGTACAAGGTGTGCGTGTTCCCTCTACAAGGCCATGAGGACTTAAAGGCCTTCGTAGATGTATTACAATTTGGGTTGTGAGAGCTTGCTCACGGAGGAGATAAATCCTTTATGGTGGTTTTTGAGATTTTTTAAGGGACCAAATCACGTGAGGTGAGAGACTCTATTGGTGGTCGGCGCTCCTGGATTGTAGGCGGAGGCTAGGTTGATGGTGTGTTAAGGCTACCATGAGCGTGTTGTTATCTGAGTAGTTGTAAATATGTATGACTTGAGAATCCCATATCCACTTGAAGGGATAATGTATTGATAGAGGCTTTAGGACATAGGGTTACCAAGTAAAAACCACTATCTACTTAGTCAAATGATGGATAGTTGAATCCCTATTTTCGAGGGTGATGAGAATCGACAACGACTATGACTTTGCCTTTATCCAAGACACATCTTACCCCACGTTTTTTCCTTTAGGGACGGGGAAAACTTAAGGGTGATGTGATACCTTCCTTCGGACGACCTCATGACGTTGCCTTCTCCTAGGGCGGTCCTAGGGCGGTCCTAGGGTATTGCCCTAGGTAGGACATTTTGCAATATAGCACTATAATTGACAACAAATACCAATCGAATGGTTGCCTCCAAATTAATAGATTATCAAGTTAAAAAAGGAAATAAAAGATATTTAGCTGTTACACCTCATTAAGATGTTGTCCTTATCGCTTAAGACACATTTTTCAACTGAACCAAATGGTTGGTTCACTGTTCCCATTGATTGGCAAAAACAAAAATTCCTCTAGTGCTTTTTAGACAACTTCCAACTCATCTTGCATAAATTCGAGACATTTTTAAAAATGTTTTCTTGAGAAACATCAGTTACAATTTTTTTCCGTGTATGTGATTTAACCATGTACTTTTACGATAATGCTATAATGCTTTACAAAGTACTCACTCAGTCTGATGCTTTCTTTCTTATAGACACTTGCTTGAGTTCACTTGAGATGAGGTTTTAGTTATATTCTATTTGGTTGTCATCATCAGATAATCAAGTCTTATCAAACCATAATATCCCAATTTGCATCTTTAATCGTTTAACCGCTTTATGCTTAACTTTAGTTGTTATCATTATCCAAGACAAGAACATCTTTAATAGTTGTCATCATCAAAATAATGTTCTATGACCTGCAAAATAAGGTTCCATAATTCCTTCATAGGGTATCACGTCTCTAATATTGCCTCATAGTCGTTGTCGTCGCTACTGCTGGTGGCAGCTGGTGGCAATAGTGCCTCGTCTCACCATAATATAAAGGTGATTAAGGCGTCTGAATGTTGGTGGCAGTAGATGTAGTGAAATACTTATAAAAACTATAAGAGAAACTATTAAAAAGATTAGGATAAAATAGTTTGTTGGTCTCTCTAACTTAGCGAGTTTTTAATTTTGGTCCATGTAATTTTTTTGTTGTTGGTATGAGTCCCTATATCTCACTTTTTGTGTTGATTTTAGTCACTAAAGTCAAAATCTTTAGGAAAATCCGTAGCTTTCCTGCAGATTTTACTTTTAGGGACTAAAATCAACACAAAAGTGAGATATAACGACTCAGACAAAAAAAAATAGAGAGATCAAAATCAAAAAATCGCTAAATTATAGGGACCAAAAAACTATTTAAGCTAAAATATTATCTAGATTAATGAGTTTGATAGAACATTATGTATCAGACCGACCAATGAAATAAAGTTTGGTTTTTGTTGTTGTATGTTTTTAAAAAAAATATTGTAAGAATACGTTAACTAAGAGATAGATATAATTTCAAACAAAATTTTTAAAAAATTGTTTATGGATATGTTATAAATTTTAATTAAGTTTTTTTTGGTAAAATTTAATTTTTTATAATTTATATTATTATTGAGGTTTGACTAGAGTATTTGCCGTGTAATTTTTGGTGGTTGAAGATTAATTGTATAAACCTAATATATTTAATAAAGCTATATTTTTCAGTTTTTTTAGAAATATTTTTTATAAAACTAATAATTTTTTATTAAAAAATTATAAATAATTTTTATCAAAAAAATTCAAAAAATTTAGTTTAACTAGCTTTTTAATAAAATATTATTTTTAGTATTTTATCATTTTATTATAAAACTTTTTAAATATCAAAATATTAACAAATCACTTAAATTTAAAACTATTTAAATAATTTAAAAAAATTATTTTGAAATATATATATATATATATATATATATATATATATATATATATATATTTTTATGATTTTGACTTTGTCTTACCAGATATTAACATTAGTCATTTATTTATTTTAAAATGAGTTTAAAATAATTTTTAATATTTTGAGATGAGTTTTTTTATTTAAATTACTCTAAAAATAAAAATAAAAATATATATTGTTAAATTAAAACAAATGTCATCAAACAATATTTTAGGTGTCATTTAATATTTAAAAAAAATCGTGAAAATTCAACATGTATTAATAACATATTTATAAAGTACTTCTATTAAATATTGGAAAACTTAAATACTTTTCTTTCTGTTATAATATATATATATATATATATATATATATATATATATATATATATATATATATATATATATATATATATATATATATATTCAAAGAAGAAAAATGAAACAAATGAGGTTAGAGTAAAATCCTTTTAGAGATTTACAAAATAATGAGGAAGTTCCAATTTGTTATGAACTATTAAAGGAATTAGGGCCTCCGAGAGTTTATTCCAAGATAGAGATAAAGTAGAATTGATAACCAAAGAGATGCTGAATCAACAAATTGACTCCCTTCTTTGTATATTATGAGATAAATGAAATTTAAAATATCTAATTTTTGCTAAACAATTAAGTTATATGGTCTTAATATTCCAAGGGACAAGCTTAGGCCATGAGCAACCAACAACACAAAAGAAGAATCAGTTTCAAGTCAAAGACTCTTCCAACCAAAATGATAAGCAAAATTAATGGCTTTAATAATTCTCAAAAACTCATCATGAAAAGAGGAAGTACGATCCAATATTTATGTAAATGATACTAAGATGTTAAACTTAAAATATGATAACTCTTTATAGCATATAACAAAATTAATCGTTAGATTGAAAGTTATTATGATATAGATAATGTTTATAAAATTTAACATCAATAAGAAATTATTTGACATGTCGGTGAGATGCATAAAACGTTTAATTTTGATTAATCTCTTTAATATATAAAATAATTTTCGTTTGATGTTGAATTTTATAGACATGATTAAAACAATATAATTCCTTGATCTTTCTATTCCATGATTAATCAATATATACAAGAATTCCTAACTGTCATAATGTCCAACAGAATGCTCATCTTCCGGCTATATCTAAGGTAAATAATAATATATGGTTAACACCAAATAATAATCATTAATATACAATAATATACAATCAATAGTAAATCCAAACTAATAATGATTATTGCAAATTCTATCACACCCCGCAGTCGAAAGGCAATCCCTTAGTGAAGATGTCAGCTATTTGATAACAAGAAGGGACATGACGAACCTGAACCTGAACCTCTCCACATGCAACTTTTTCCTTGACAAAAACAAACCGCCCTCATGGCGAGTCACACTGATTCCTAAAAATTAATTTAGAGAGCCCAAATTATTTATAGAAAACTCGGAGCTGAGACTAGCCATTATAGATTGGCGGATATCATACGTAGATGCAGTCAAAACAATATCATTAACCTATAATAATAAGTAGGCCAAATCAAAGTCATTCCGATAAATGAATAGAGAATGATCTGATTTACTATTAGTGAAACAATGAGAGAAACGAAATCAGAAAATTTCTTGTACCATGCACGAGGAGCCTGCTTAAGGTCGTATAAAGATTTTCCCAATAAAACATAATCTAGATGCACGGAGTCTCTGAAACCCATAGGTTGATGCATATACACGGTTTCCTTAAGCTCACCAGACAAAAAGACATTTTTGACATCTAATTGATGAATTTTCCAATTTTTTGATAGAGCAAGAGTGAGCAAAATTCTAATTATTGTTGGTTTTACCATCAGACTAAAGATTCGCCACAATCAATGCCGACCTGTTGAGTTTTTCAATCACCTATAAGACAAACTTTATGCCTCTCAAAAGAACCATTCGATTTTTTTTATAAGTAAAAATCCACATTGACCGAATAACATTCTTATCAGATGGACGAGGTACTAAATCTCACGTCTTATTTTTAATAAGAGGATTAAATTCATCATCCATAACCAATTTCCAATTCGGGTCACGAAGGTAGAGAAAAAGGGTTATGGGGAATTGATGATCTTGTACCGGTTGTATAATGAGCTTGGTTTGATGTGTATCTTGGATTGGGCTTATAAATACCATGTTGGCTGGGTTCTATAGGCCGTGGGAGAAGGGATCAATTCAGGTGGTGGTGTTGGATTTGTGGAGGGATTTTGAAGATAGTGGACTGTGTATAGAGTGAACCCACTATCTAAAAAATCATAAGCATTAGGTCGTGGTACATGCACCTTAGCAAATAGATATCCCAAAAATAACTTTTACAAAAAAAAAAACTTCAAATAAAGATTTAATTTAATTTTTTAATAAAATATAATTTTAAACATTTTAAAATTTTGTTATAACTTCCTATAGATATTATAATTATAATAAATCACTTAATTTAAATTTATTTTAGTTTTAATAAAAATTATTTTAAAGATATATATTTTAAAAAGTGAATATAATTTTGACTTTGTTTAGAAGATATCAAAATTAATCTTTCAATCTAAAAAAATAACTTTTACTATATATTTTAATACAAAATCATTTTTAAAAATAGAAATAAAAAATCACTTTTTTAAAAGTTTAAATAAACAGCATTTTTAGGCGCCATTTAATATAAAGTTTTTTTCTTCCAAATTCAACATGTATTAATAACATATTAATAAAATACTTATTTAATTTACAATTAAAAATCTTAAATTCTTGTCTTTATCTTATAATATAATTAATCATCCGGATAATTAAGTAATATGCATTGATGAGAGATATGATTACTTCGTCCATTAGTATTTATTAAAAAAATATTAGGTATATTAATTTTAATGATAAAATTAATATTATATATAAAAATATTTTTATTAATTATATTTAATAGAGTAGTTGATGTAAGAGAAAGTTAATAAATAAAAATATATTAATAAAAAAATTAATAAATATTGCATTGATATTATAAAGAAAGAATTATTTTGAGATAGAAAAAAAATATAAATAATATATTTTTATGAAAAGGATAAAATAATATTTAATATTTAATTATTATCTATAAATGATGACCTGCATCCATCTAAGTTTTTGATTAAAATAATTTAAATTTTCCATTTTTAAAACAAATACAATGCATATATATAATTTCTATCTAACCTTTTATTTTTTATTTCCTTTTTTTTTGTTACAACACTTCATGAATATATGGAATTTAGATTTGTTACACAAACTAATAACACTAATTTTCATGCGAAATTAAAGCCATAGTTTGTTATTTTTATATATATTCAATGTGAGTATTTTTCTCCCTCATTCTTGTCAAATATCTTTCTCAATTTTTTCTTCTTCTTTTTCTCTTCCCTATCCATGAAACGTAACATTTGAATTTCACACAATCAACCCTAAGCTCCAGATTTTAATTATTTTCTTTCTCTGGTAATTGATCGGTGAGTCGAAATATTTTAAAAACATTGAATATATTAAGAGAGCATTATTTTTATGTATAAACTTTATGAAAAGTGAAGTTGGTAAACTCAATATTCCTTTTGTTATTATAATGTCACTTTTCAGCATTATTGAAATTAAGATATACTAGTTTTATTTTTTTATAATGTTTTTTTTTTGTCTTGTTATGCAATGTTTTAAGAATCACATGTTCTTTTGCTATTCTTGTACTTTTAAGCCATTTTCATAACAGATTCTACAACTGACTTTGCAGATTTCAATTTCATTGTGTCTTGGAAATCATCATTGCTTGAAGCTGGTTCAAATGTTTATGAGAAGTGAGAGAGAAACAGCTTCTGTTACATTAGGTATAATCAGTGTCATTGTTTGGATGATTGCTGAGATACCTCAATTAATCACTAATTACAATGAAAAATCTGCTCATGGTCTTTCTGTTACTTTCATGTTGACCTGGATAATCGGGTAAATTAAGCGCTTTTTTTTAAGTGATTTTCTTATGTTTGCATGAATTTTTTTAACTATATTGATGCAATTTTTTTTACTTTGCAGAGATCTATTCAATGTTATTGGATGCTTACTTGAACCTGCAACTGTGAGCGTTTCTATCATGTCTTATAGAACCGGTTTAGAATGACTTATTTGGGCTTATCAGTTAATCGACTTTATCAAAATAACTTATGATATTCTTTATATATTTTTTGAATTTATTTTTATAAATTCTTCAAGATAGTTAGTGAAAACAATTTAAGTGTATTTTATCTTTTGCTATAAAAACAGCTTATGTGAACTTATTCATAAGTACTTATTTTATTAAGCACTTATGCTATAAGCTGCAAATAAGATGTTTATCAAACATGCCCATATAATTAGTGACTTAATCTTAAGAGTATGCTAAGTTGAATGACTAAATTTCTTGTTTTATGCAGCTACCTACTCAACTATATACCGCAGTGGTAAGATTTTAGCTGAAGATTGATCTAAAAATTGACAGAGATATCAAATATGACACTGACACATTATTTAAATTATTATCAGATATGACACTGACACATTATTTAAATTATTATTAGATATGATGTGTCAGTGTATAGTATCATTCAGTGTTTTGCAAATTCTGAAACCTAATAAATAATTTTATTAGTTCTACTATGTTATCTAAATGAGTGACTTTTTCTTTTGTAATAATATGCAGTTCTATACCATGATAACACTTATACTTTGTTCACAAGCAACTTACTATGGATACATATATCCCCGACTTAAGTACAAGAAACAATTCAAGGTAAAATCTCGACTATAATCTATGTTGTATGCAATTTTTTTGATATATTCTTATACGTGATGGATATGATTTGGATCGTCTTTAAGGATGTGCAAGGTGGACGACACGACAAAGTTAGAGACAAAGTTAGAGTTCTGAGTTATCATGTCATGCTTAAATTGTGGTTAAATAAGATTTCATAATAGATTTTCCACGTTTAAATCACGACTAAATAGAGTCTCCAATTATTTTGTCATGGTTGAGTTGCAGCTAACCTACACAGATCTTCAAAAATAGTTTCATGATGTGTTCTAACTTCTAACATTATGATCATGATCAGATTGAAACATCAAAAGATGATGGACAAGGCAATGTTGGAGGTGAAAATGGCAATGATGTTGAACAAAGAACAGTCTTTGGTATGAGTTCACCAATTTCTTTTCCACCACTTGCTCAAAAAAGTCATTTTGGAGGACAATCATACTACCAGTAATCACTCTTTTTCATTCAAATTCATGTTAAATGTTCTGTTATTCTCTTCAGCTTTTCTGTTAGCCTCAATCGATTCAACCGGTTCTTAGTTTTTGTACTACTTATATTAATATTTCATACAGTTCAACCGCGGTTAGGACCAATGTTGTCAATAGCGACTTGTTCGAATTCCACTATGCTACAGCGCCTGCTCTAGCGCCGCTATTACCACTATTTGACAAAACATTGCACTAAACAGCGTATCGCAGAACAAGACTATTGTTGAATAAGCATGATCGTTGCTACAAAAGTCGAGTTGATTTGGTTTTCGAATCATTCAAAATTTCTTATAACTCTTTTCTTTTGAATCCATCAGGTCAGCGAGGTATCTATCAAAGAGTTATACTCAAAAATCAGAATTAGAAGAAAGATTTACATCTTCTTCTCGTACTCTAGACCCTATCGAAGAGCCTTTACTTGTTTCATCTGTCTTGACGCAATCCGCACCATCTTTGAAGATCAAGAATACTCTATGTTTGGTAAACTTTTCTATTGCCATCTATGAAGTACGGACACCGACACTCACATGTCAATACCAGTAATAATTTGAAAAAATGAATAAATTAAACATAATCACAAGTGTCATGGTCGGTTTCGGAAACGTACACCGATACAAACACAAACACACCTTTTTTCCAGATGTGCCAGTGCTACTAAGATTGCCACTACTCTTTCTACAACAATGAAACTTCTAGCATTGCAATTTGAAATCTAATCACCTTTATCTTGTTTTTTAGGTATCAACATTAACTTTTCTAGTTGCCTTCAATCTACTTCATTCACAAGATACAATAAATCATTTTGAGGTCTCAAAACCAAGCAAAGAGTTTGTGATTGGCGTTGAAAGAAAGCTTTTGCAGGTATTGTAATAAAAGTCACAACTTTGTTACACTTAAATTTGACGAAAAATGGTTGGTTCCTTCGGATTGATTCGTGTAGCCTATCCTTTTGGCGGGACGAGTTGAAATTTCCAACTCGCCAACCCGTCTTGACCTGCCTTACATAACCTATTAAAACAACAAAGACGGGTTGGGTTGGCCTGTTAGAAAGTAAAGTTTAACCATCGAGCCGATACTATTTCTTGATTTTCAGGCTAGTGGCGATCGGTTGCCAAGTTATGGTGTGGAAATGCAGCATGGCATTGGAACTTACCTTGGTTGGGGAATGGCAGTTATATACATGGGTGGAAGACTTCCTCAAATTTGTTTAAATGTAAGAAATTTTTCTGATAAATTCTTGAGTCTCACATAACATGCATTAGAAAATTATGTTATTGAAATTTGAGTTCATAACTTCATTTTGACTTTACTATGATTTTCATCAATTTTGCAGTTTAGAAGAGGTAGCTTTGAGGTGAGTTCATAACTTCAACCATTGAAACCTATGATTCTTTTTTTCTTCTTATTTATCATCAAACAAGAATTTGAGATTTTTTTTTAACATGTAGGGTGTGAATCCTCTGTTGTTTCTTTTTGCATTAATCGGTAATACCACTTATATAGCAAGGTATGTATCCACTTTATATTATCACATATGTCTCGAAAACCTGAAAAATCATGGTGGAAAATCACGGTGGAACAGAAGCTACACATATCAGTTTTCTTAAAGCGTCTGCGGTGGCCCACCGTGTTACCAAACATAAACTATGTCTAAACACGCGACTTTTACGTTTGAAAATAAAAAAATAACACAAATTTTTTCTTTTATGCAGCATACTAGTGAGAAGCTTGGAATGGTCAAAAATCGGTCCAAATCTTCCATGGCTTGTAGAATCTACAGGATGTTCCCTTCTCGACTCTTTTGTATCCTTTTTTTATATATATACTAATAGCATACTCGTGCATGCGATTAAAAAACTTTAATTTCTACGCGCGGACTCACAAAATAAATGGAAATACATGTTATACATCAAAGGGTGCTCGGAGAAATATGTCGACCTTAACTTCCGTTCTAGATTTTGATGCAGTTTCTATATTATCGATACCGGACATCGAAAGCCTTGGAAAATAAGTACAAACATCAAGTTGTTGCCTAGATGATGATTGTTTAGAAACAAGAATTTTCAGGTTTGTGTCTCTTTCTCTATTTCCCTTTCCTAAGAAGTAACTACTTGTAGGAAAATGAGGCCTTGATTAATGATGATGATGATTTGATTAATTATTGATAAATGTTTATAGCAGCCATGCATGAAATCTCCACCATGATGAGCAAGACATGTCTAGGAGCATGAAGTTGAAATGAATGATAACAGCTGATATGGTCTTTGATTGAGGACCAACATTGTTGTATCAATTTAACAATACCATTTTTGAATTTCCCTTCAATTTTCATTGTTATACTGGTTTAGGCTATTCGTTATTACATCATATCCATTGATTTTTACTTTATTATGTTTTGATTTGTTTACTATATCGAAAGAGAAAGAATGTATACTTTTTATTTTTAATATCGCAGAAATTGAGTCACATAAATCAATAATTCATGATGGAATGTAATTGCAACCAAATGTATACATTTTAGACACATTGTTTACTCAAATATCTTTTAGATACACTGTTTACGTATACTGTAATATATAATATATCTTCCGCCTTTTCACTCTATTTTATCCGGTTGATCCATTGTTTTCTGATGAGATTTTTTTTCTTTTTCAAATCGTATTATCACTCTGGTTTGTCTCTCACATTTTAAATTTTTCCGGTAACCACCGCACTGCCGTTGTCGTCGCTACTTTTTTTGATGGTATTTCGGTGAACCAACCCTACTTGACGAATCATCGCCTCCGATAGGTCGATCCCAAAAATTCCGTCGTCAGAAACCGCACCATGCGCCGCCGCACATCCTGCACGTGATCGGCATCGCCACACTCGCCTCCCTCCACCGGTCCCATATCCGGCCTCAATTTTTAATTTTGATTCATGAAAAACCATGCTCTAGTTCAAAAAGTCTCAATTTTTTAAAGTCATGGGAGACATCGATTATGTCTCATTTACCGAAGTTCTACGTGTCCCGTGTGAAAAACTAACTGAGACATCCAACTACAACATATGGGCAGGTGCCGTCAAGATGTGGTTCCACGGCCAGGGATTTAAAGATCTCCTAACCACAAAATTGGTTGATGTGTCCGCCGTCAAACTCGTAAAATGGAACAAAATTGATGCCTCTCTATGCATTGTATTATGATTTTCCATAACACCTAATCAACAAGCACAGTAGCAAGCATTCTCCACTTGCTATGAGGTTAGGGAAAAGGATAAGAAAGTATTCTTCGACGATGTTCATTGTCTATATAGTGTCATGTTGAAACTCAACTCTAAAATTGGAGAATGCACTATATTATGGTTTTCCATAACGTCTAATCAACAAGTGCAACAGCAAACATTCTCCACTTGCTACGAGGTTAGGGAAAAGGACAGGAAAGTATTCTCCAACGATGTTCATTGTCTATATAGTGTCATCTTCAAACTCAACTCTCTAAAATTGGAGAATATGAATATGTAAGCCTATCTGTGTAAGTTTGATGCCTTGAAAGAAAATTTCGCAACCTTGATGCCTCTCGCAAAAGATTCAACATCTCATGCCGAACAACAAAGTAATTTTTTCATGATCATGACACTAATTGAATTACCACCAGAACTCGAGTTCGTTTGTAACTAGATTTTATCAGGCTCTAATGTTCCTAACTATGATGCAATTAGTGAACAACTGTTGCGCTTGGCTACACCTCATGCTTTTGGACCGGTCCCCCTCCATCTCTTGGTGCCCCTACACCAGGTGATAATGTTGCTCTTGTGTCCCTTTTCAACTATCAGAATATCATTCGATGAGGGTCATCCAACTCCAAACCTAATCACAAGTGTGAACATTGTAACCGGCTTGGGCATACTATTGATCGTTGTATGAAACTACATGGCAAACTTCAACCTCCACGCCAGGTGAATGCAATTCAAATTAACCTTTCGATCACTCTTCAGGTATCATCTTCAACTCATAGCTTTACGCCAAGCTATGATGATTTCAGGTGGTGTCAAAATAATTAGAACTCTAGCTCTACTGCTTCAATTGCACACACTGGTAATTAATTTGTTTTGCTCTCTCAATCATCTTCCCATAACCCTTGGGTCCTTGATTCCGGTGCATCTAATCTTGTTACCGATAATAAAGGTATTTTCTCTTCCCTCTCTATCTCAAGTTTCTTACCCACTATAACTTCTGTCAATGGTTCTCAAACTCGATCCGAAGGAATTGGTACTATTTAAATTATACCTTTCCTCTTTGTACTTTTGTTCTCTAAGTACCTAATTGTCCATTTAATTTACTTTCAGTTATTCGTTTAACACGTTCTTTTGATTGTCTTATTGTCGCATCCTGCGAAAAACAACCGGCGAAGCTCAAATAAAAACACAACACAGAGCCGCCACTGCGCGTTATTTATCCTAAGATAGGGAAAGGAAACGCTCAGAGAAACCTGGAAAGGAAATGGTCTTGCGACCAAAGAGAAAGGGTAAGGGAGTCGGTTACGCAAGGGGAAGGTATTAGCACCCCTCACGTTCGTCGTACTCGACGGGATCCACGTTCTAAAATAAAGAATAGGTTGCTAAACATCACACACACACACAGGGAACGCAGGTGGGGTTAAGAGAAGGGAGCTCGATAGGACATCGCATCCTATGCCTACATATCTCGTCTGGAACGAGAATCAGAGCCACTGTAGTTCGGCTTACGCACGCCAAACAACACAAAACGCACAAACAAGATGGCAAACATGGAGCCTGATAACCACTCGATGGAATTACGTCAGCATCCGAACCAAAACATACTCAAAAGGGCAAACGTGGAGCCCGACAGCCAATCACTGGACTTACGTCGGCATCCGAACCAAAACACACTCAAAAGGGCAAACGTGGAGCCCGACAACCACTCACTGGGCTTACGTCGGCATCCGAACCCAAAACAAGACAAACAGCACATAACAAGCAAACAAACAAACAACAACTTGCTACGGAGTCGGGGACTCGAGCCTAGCAAGTGTCAAACAACACACACAAAAAAAGAAAAAGGCGCCCGGAGAGGTCTCGCACGACCTCCTGCCTACATACCTCGTCTGGAACAAGGATCAGGGCGATGTAGTTCCCCTTAACAGGGGAGAAACTCTAGCCTAACCAGACAACAGAGGGAGACACAACACTAGGGAGACTACGACTCGAGCCTAGATGTTGTCATGCAAAATCGCCCTAAGTTCAGGTTTCTATCCTACTTGCATAAGCAAACTACTCCTATCCAGGAAAGAAGCAAGCATACAAGCATACAAAATAATTCAAGCATACATCAAATGAGAACAAGCATCTCAAACAGATATCCACATAGCACGCACTATAACCAAACAAGTGGGCTCACACAATAGGTTTGACTGCCTCAGCAAGTCATCTGTACGGGCTGTGTTCGCTCTTAACCTTGCCATTACGAGGCTAAGGTGAAGCAGATGAAAGGTGAAGTGAGGATCAGACCTCACAGCTCTTATCCCTGACCAGGGAGAGCTTCTGACAAATGAGCATGGGTCCAGAATGGGGGAACCCTTCTATACTCAGAGACTCTGACACAATGTGCACTGCACAAGATCTTGGGCTTGTGATCTCCATGCTACAACCATGTAATGGGAGCAAGGAGAAGACTCACAGACTAGTGGGGGATAGATTGCATATCCCTACCTTCCACCAATTGCCTTATTTAAAGGACTTTTCCTGCTTGGGACAAATGTAAACACACACAAGCATCGCCTCTTAAGGAGGACTTCAGACATTTATTTGCCCGGCCAAATAACAGACCGGGTCTCCAGACTACATGAAGTTAGGAAGTTATACCTCAATGCAAGTTGCTTAAGCAAAGCAAAGCAAAAGTTCACAAGGAACTGAGCAACTAAAAGTACCTGGAAACAGTCAAACACAGTTAGTACTCAGACAGACAAAAATAAACAGCAAGTATTAATCAGTCAGACTATACAAACTAATGCACAACAAAGGCAAGCTATGAGCTCAAACCCAAACTTCACAACCTACAAAACAAAGTTATGTTAGTGTACAAACATCAAACAACATCAATTGAATTGACTTGGATCATTCTCCATAAACATTGCACCTTTTCATCCTGAAAAATCAATCAAATGTTAGAAACTAGACCACTAGGCCAAGCCTAGGGTCCAAAGGCAAGAAAAAATCCTAAACAGCAAGGTATATTCAACCAAACTCAAATTAATGTCAAACAAGAGCCAACACAATTAGTCCCATGTCCATATCATTCATCATGTTCATTTTATGCACAAAACAAATCAAACTAGTCCAAATGGAACATCAAACATCCAAACAGAACTATTGCATTCAAATCCATATCAAAACAAATCCAAAAATCCTCAAATAATTTATACCTAAACAGCACATGTTCAAGGTCTAGCATGTCAAATTTTAGCTTAATTGGACAAATGGAACCATGTCAATGAAAATCAACAAAAACAGACACAATTATATGCTCCAAATCACAACATCAACACATGCAGCCACTTCAAAAATTCATAAGTCAATGAAGACAATAAAGAAATGGATGAGACCAAAACAGGGATGTCATACAATGTGTCTATAACATTCCTACCAAATTTCATGATCATTCAATACCATATGAGCATTTCACATTAAATCTACCAACATGTATCACATGAACTTGCACATTTGACCAACAGAGATGGAAAATAGCAATCAATTTGAAAATGCCACATAAAATTCCACAAAAATTCACATAGCATCTTAACATGTTAATGAACATTCCTGCAAAATTTCACATCATTTCACCAAGTCTAGGTCATTCAAACAAATCCAGCAAGTTGACATAATGAGGTGTGACACACATTGTCACACCTAGATTCCAAAATTCATAACTCAAACACCAGGAATCCAAAATTCATGAAATGCACATGTAAATCTCCATTGATGTGTCTAGAATCACCACAAAAATTTTCAGACATTTATTTGTAAGCATGAGAATTTCACATTGGATTTGGCACAAGGTATCAAAATGTAGCACATGTTAAAGAACCCTAGGTCACACCTAAATATTACCATACACAACTTCCATCAATAGGTCAAATAAATTCTACAGTCAACAAGGAAGTCAACACAAAAATTCCTACATTTTTCTGATTTTTTATTGATTTTTTATGAATTTTTTAAAGTGTTAATGATTTTTTAGAATTTTTTAGAATTAAATTATAATTAATTAAAATATCCAGTGGCAGAGTTGTAAATATGGAAACGCGGGGGCGGTAAACGCCTTATTTGAACTTTCAAACGAAATTAAGGATCAAACACATGAAATTTCCAGAAACTCGTCTTCTTCAACCCAGGCACCTCAAGAACACATGATCCATGAACCAACACCAAAATGAACAAATTAATACTCGTTGGAACCGTCTTCTAACCTAGAGTACGAATATCAACCTAGTTTTGTCCAATTCTTCCTATGTTCTTCAAATCGACGAAGTTAGGGTTTCATTTCAAAACTTCCAATCCAGATTTCTTATCCTACGTTGCATCATAATCAAAGCTACGCATATCATTGGATTCTACATGGCACGAGCTTTCAAACGCATATAACCATTAAGCATTTCATGAAATTCGAAATTCACTCACCTGGAGATGACAGCGCTGGAATTGGTGTTCTTGTGCTTCGATTTCCACAAACAGATGAACTAGAGTGATAAGGAAGATGATTGATGCGTTCAGGTCCACTTGCCTTTGCTCCTAGTGCACACAATCTCGATTTGCCATTGATGATGCTTGTATGTGCAGTCACGATTCACCACTTCTTTCCTTCCAATCTTCACAAACAGATGGAGATGATGATGAGAGGAGATCAAATCAAAAAGAAATTCGAAGATTGAGCAAGAATGGATGAAGTTTGATGGATTTTTAGGTTTTGTGTTCTTGAAGGAATTTGAGAGAATGAAGAGGTTTTCAGATCTGATTTTTGGTGAATGATGATTCTGTTATGATTAGTGGATGATTATGTTTATATACTCCTGCTTAATCCAAGCTTAATCACACTCATTAGCCAAATTGAATTGATTAGTGAAATGGCTAATTTTCAAGTAAGGGCAAAATGGTACTTTCCAAAGCCAGCTCATTGCCACCTCATGGACAGCTCACACACTCTCCAAATGACATGTGTGAGTTGTTGCAACTTGTTTCACTCTCATTGGATGTGTATTTTAGAAATTCACTATGTGATGGTTATGCATCCAATTTTGCCATTTCATTTTACAAGTCAAATTCCAAACCACAAGGCCTAGGCATGTAATGATGATTCCAACAAGTTTCAAATACCATTTATGAGGTGTAGCAAAAATCCCCACTCAAAAATTCCAATTATTTCACAAGTTGGACAATTTTGCCCCTGGTCCATTTTAACTGTCCAGTTGAAATTTGACTTTTTGCATTGGCCACTTTTGAGAAAATCCAATTATGCACCATGAAAGTACATGTCAAATGGAGTTTGTGCATATAAAGAACTTGCAATTTGGATGCTCCATGTGGAAATTATGGCCTCCTGATTATGGGTCATTTTTGAATTTCACTGAGCCATAATTTTCCAACCATACATGGGATTTTCAAGTTCTTGGACTTTTTGGAAAGGTGAGAACAAGATCTACAACTTTCATGTTGAACAAATTTTCATTTGAAGCATTCTTGGACACGTGGCTTTGAGGTCAAAAACTTTCCATTTTTGGAAACTTCAATTACAAGTCACTTTCTATTTTTGGCAGTTTTTGTCCTGACTTGATTTTCTTCATTTTTAAGCTTTGAAATGTCAAATAACACTTGTTCCAACATGAATGAAGTGCATCCAACTCATTTCCACCTCCAAATCCATCAGATCATGTACAGTTGACCACAGTTGACTTTTCTGCTGATAGATGAATTTGGCCATGCATAGATCAATCTGAGCTCCAATCTCCTGATGAAATGGCTCGAGGGTGACACCCTAGTCTCAATAAGCACAATATAACCAAAGAATGAACCCCATATCCATCATAGACCTCATCTCCTTGCTATGCCCTGACTGGCCCAATGCAACTAATTAGGGTTGACCAGTGGTCAAAACCCTAATCTCAATGAATCTGATCCAACACTTGATGAAATCAAACCATGATGATGATGATGTATCACTTCAATCAAGATGAAGACCAATATCCTTTGAGAATCATAAAACCCTAATTCACAGCCCAATCCTCAGATGGCCAATGATCAGTCAATAAAACCCTAGGCTTGCACTTTGACTTCCTCATCTTCTTATCAAGACTTGGGATAATGGCTTGCACAATGCAACCCCATGATATGCAATATGCAATGCCTAATGACCTAACAAATGATATGCAATATGTTAATGCTAGTCCCAAGAGAGGAGGGCAAATTTTGAGGTGTTACACTTATCACCTATCACCTTCACATACTTGTAGTCATTTTCCTATTCGAGTCAATAAACGGACTTTGTTCCCTTTTGTTTTAGTTCACTCCGATGTTTGGGGACCCTCACGTATTGTCTCTACTTTTGAGTCTAGGTATTTTATAACCTTTATTGATGATTTTTCACATTGTATGTGGTTATTTTTAAATAAGAATATATCTTAATTATTTTCTATTTTTGAACAATTTTATCGAGAAATAAAAACTCAATTCGCTGTGTTTATCCGTACCTTAAGAAGTGACAATGCCCGTGAATATTTATCCAAACAATTTCAAAATTTTATGTCACACAATAGTATTCTCCATCAAACATCTTGCCCTCACACACCTCAATAAAATGGGGTAGCCGGACATAAAAATCGACATCTCGTAGAAACTACTCGGGCCCTACTTCTTCATGGTAATGTTCCACTTCGGTTTTGGGGGGATGTTGTCCTAACGACATGTTACCTTATAAATCAGACGCCCTCATATGTCCTTAAAAAAACCATTCAATCCTTTTTCCCAATTCCTCACTTCATCCAATTCCTCCTGAGTCTTCGGATCCACATGTTTTGTACACAATCTCTCTCCTGGTCTTGATAAACTATCAGCTAGATCTCTAAAGTGTGTCTTTCTTGGTTATCATCGATCACAAAAATATTATTGTTGATATTCACATACTATACAACAATACCTCATATCGATCGATGTTACCTTATTCAAGTATATTCCATATTTTGAATCAAGCCACGTAACTCCGGAATCCTTTCAGGAAAGTACTCTCACACCTTTTCCGGTAGTTATTAATGTCCCGCCTATCATTATTCTCCACGAGCCTATAGCTCATGATCCCACCCACTTTTAGACCACTTCAAACATATCAGCATCGTCACCCAACGTCTATCGTCCATGTCCCTAAGGTCATTGCAGACTCTCCTTCGATGCCCCAGTCAACACCGGATCCGATCTTGTCACCTGAATCCAATGTTCTGATTGCCCTTTTAAAATGTATACGTCAAACATGAAATCATTCTCCACATTATATTGATTTATGTTATCGTCGTCTTTTCCATGTGCGTTATACTTGCTTATCTACTTTGTCTTCTGTTTCCATTCCTAAGACTTCAGGTGATGTGTTATCTCACTCTGAGTGGAGGAAAGTAATGATTGATGAGATGTGTACTCTTTAAAGCAATGGTACATGGGAATTAGTTTATCTTCCCCCTGGGAAATATTTGGTAGGTTGTCGTTGGCTTTATACAGTGAAGGTTGACCCAGATGGTAAGATTGATCAGTTCAAAGCTCGCTTAGTAGCCAAAGGGTACAGTCAGATTTTTGGATTAGACTATAGTGATACTTTCTAGCTTGTAGCCAAGATGGCATCAGTTCGACTTCTTCTCGCCATCGCAGCCATTTGACATTGGCCTCTTCATCAACTTGACATAAAAAATGTATTTTTACATGGTGATCTTGAAGAGGAAGTATATATGGAGCAACCACATGGGTTTGTTGCTCAGGGGGATTCATCGACTATGGTTTGTAGGCCACACATGTATGTTTATGGTCTTAAGCAATCTTCGAGAGCTTGGTTTAGCATATTCAATACTGTAGTACAACAGTTTGGTATCATTCGTAGTGAACTTGGTCATTTTGTGTTTTAATCGTCACTCAGACGAAGGGTTTATTTATCTTATTATGCATGTAGATAATATTGTCATAATTGATACTGATCAACAAGGAATACTCCAGCTGAAACAATATCTATCGAATAAATTTTAAATAAAAGACCTTGGTAAACTCCGGTATTTTTTGGTATTGAGGTAGCTCAATCTAAAACTGGTTTGGTGGTCTCTCAATGGAAATATGCTATGGATATTTTTGAAGAAACGTGTTTGTTAAATGCTAAACTAGCTGATGCTCCTATGGATCAAAGTGTCAAACTCCCACCCAATAAGGAGGAACCTTCATCTGACTCAGAAATGTATAGAAGATTGGTTGGAAAATTGAATCATGTCACAGTGACTCGTCCGAACATTTCTTTTGCGGTTAGTGTGGTAATACATTACTTAAACTCTTCTGCCAAGAACACAGGGATGTTGTTTTCTGGATTCTGATATACATTAAATGTGCTATAGAAAAAGGCCTTGCGTATGAAGATAAAGTACATATTCAAATAGTTGGATACTCCGATGTTGATTGAGTAGGGTATAAACAATCCACCTATGAGTATTGTGTACTTGTTGGAGGAAACCTTATATTTTGGAAAAATAAGAAATAAAATGTAGTTACAAGATCAAACGCCGAGGTAGAGTATAAGGTCATGACAATGACAACATGTAAACTTATTTGATTAAATGCTAAATCTCCACATTTCTAACAAATGTGAAATTTTCCCGCACTATTCCCACTTATTATTCTCAATTTAGCCCTTAAATCTTTAATTTCATAACTTTGTGACCTTGCCTAATAGATGGAACTTATTTTAAAATATTGATTTAAGACACTTTTTGTATATCTAACCTTGATCTAATATTATGTCAAAAAAAGTTGATCTAGTATCAGTCTAATTTTCTTTTCTCTATCCATCTTTTGTTATATGATCAGTTCTAGGTAATATTTATAAAAAAATTAATTTTCAATCATTTAAAACTCCAAAATATTTAAGCGAAAAATAGAGATGAACCCTTTGTAGTCAATTCAAAATCTGAATAGTAAATTGATTTGCCTAATAATAATTAGTCCTTAACCGAAAACATTGAGATACACATAATCTTGGATAAGAAAACAATTATAATGAAGAATAATGAGTATAGATAAAAAGGTATTGTATAATTTAATGGAAAGAATATTATTGAAAAGCAAAATCCAAAACAGCTAAAAAGGAGTATTACATGAGTTGTCTAGAAACAATGCATGTTAGGATTGTTAGCCCCTACCATACCCTTGATTGGTTCCAAATCTTTAATTTTGTTACTATGAAAACCTTCCTTTTGTGGTCTTATTTCTCAAACAATTGAGACCTAACAACTTCCCTAATGAAATGGACATTGGACCCTTCCTAAAGCCTTTAAGTCCATGCAGTGACAAAAGAATTAAAATGAGTAATAATCTTTATCCATCTTTTGCCATAAAATTAGGAATACTTTTAGGAAATAATCTGAAAGCTTTACTAGCAGAAGAAGAAGGTGACATATGAACTAAAATGACTAATAATTTATAACTTTAGAGACGTTTTTGTCAATTTGTTAGTAATTTCAACAAATTCATGAACCTATTTGGTCACATCTCACAAGTTTAGAAACCACTAAAACTGATTAAAATAATACTTATAAATAGCTAGTAATATTATGTATATTTAGATGGATAATAGAAGAAAGAGAGACAAAAGTCATTAAAAAAAAGTAAAAAATGAGTGTTTAGAAAAATTTCAACCATTAACACTAAGCTTAAGTAGAACATACCTAACATTAGTGGTGGCCCTCATGTGTTTTGGTTAATGATTAATGAATAATTTGGCATGTTTAATCAACTCATCCAGAGGTTAACAGGACTAATAATAAATAAAATTGTGTAAAGTATTAAAAGGTAAAATAAATATAAGAAATAAAAATTGATTGAGCTAAATGTAGTTGAACTCTATTTAATTAAATTAAAATGTAATTGAAATTAAATCAATAAATTAGTCAAAATAATTTGTTGAAACAATTAAACATACGAGTTTATTCTAATATTTAAAATATTAGTTTTAAATTCGAATTGAAAATTTTAAAGTTATAAAGTAACTCTTGCTGCAATAAACTAACACCCTACATAATAAATAAAATAAAATATTAACAAGTATCTTAAAGACATTTTTAAAGGCCGAAAAAGTAAATTTTTATATTTGATACATTGAAAATTAAAATATTTAATTTTTTGGAAAAGAAAATTTTATTTAATTTTTTTAATAAATATTTTTAAGACACTAATTAGCAAGATCCTAAATTAAATAGAGATTCGTTGAATTTTAAAAAAAAACATTGTTGAACAAATTATGGGTGGTAAATAGTATTATATTTTTATAACTCAGTAGTATTATTTTCTTAGTTCACACATGCACAAAAACTTTGGGACGACCCTACACATATACAAATATATAGAAGCACAACAAGTATCAATTAAATGCATTTGCTCCAATCTTTAGTTTGAAATCCCTAAAAAAAGTGAGAAAAATGGAAAGAGGAATTCAAGAAAACATGAATATAAAGAAAAGTGCTAAAGAATCTACTAGTGGATGCATATCTCATCATCATGATTCCAATTTCAATGAAGTTACCAACAAGAACAAATCATGTTATGTTTCATCATCATTTCATGCAACAACTTCAACAATACCTTCAAAATCTTGTTCTAAATCTCATTTTAACATTTTTGTTGGTCTTTACAAGAGCATCAAAGCTTCATTGTCAAAACCAATAGCTCTTCTAAGAAAACAATGTTCTTGTTTTGATAAAAATTCTTTGCAAGTCAAAGAAAACAACACTCCAACACCAAAAGCCTCAACTTCAACTACTTCATCACCAACACCTCAAGTTCAAACTCTCTCACAAAACCAAATTACTAGAAAGCCAGAGAGTCACAAAACAACATCAAAAGGCAAGTTGAAAATAGATGATGATCATGTACATGAAAAAGAAGATGAAGATGTAGTTAGTGATGCAAGTTCTGATCTTTTTGAGATAGAGTCCACACAAGCATACCCTATAAGACCTACTATGATAGTGTGCCATGAGACTTCCACTTCAAATGTTTTATGTGATACTTAGATTTTGTTTTTCTTATTCAAAAGTTAAATTCTTAAATTATAATGCATCGTGCATATGATCATGAACGGCGTATATATCTGTCAGAAGAATCGATTTTGTTTGCAAACTTCTGTGTTTTATTAGAATGCAATTTTGGACTTTTATACATACAGAAAACTTTAGCTATTCTACTAATTAAAATAAATAGTAAATACTCTTAATTTTCCCATTGTCTCTTAACCTTCCAAAACTCTCCATTAACTTATTATTAAAACCCCACTAACTCTAGCATTTAAGTTTATTCAACAAAACTCCTCTGTAAACTTAAATATTTCTTCTATTCATCATCCCTATCAACTTCTTGCCTCTGTCGAAAATTTCCTTTGATAGTGGTTTTGTGAAAATATCTGCTGCTTGGTCCTTACTTGCTACATGCTTCAATTCGACACTTCCTTCCTTCACGTGTTCTCGAATAAAGTGAAAACGAACGTCAATGTGTTTGCTCCTTTCATGATTTACTGGATTCTTTGCTAACTCAATTGCTGACCTGTTGTCAACTTGTATTATTGTAGCATCTTTATGTTCTATCTCCATTTTACTCATCAATCTTCTGAGCCATATTGCATGACAAACACACCAGGATGCTGCTACATATTCTGCTTCACATGTCGAAAGTGTTACTATTGGCTGCTTTTTAGAAAGCCAAGTAAATGCAGTATTTCCCATGAAAAACACATATCCAGAAGTGCTTTTTCGATCATCTATGTCTCCGCACCAATCACTGTCAGAGTAACCAACCAACTTGTATTTCTCTGAATTCGAATAAAACATCCCAAGTGACACTGTTCCTTGGATGTACCTCAGAATTCGCTTCAATGCCTTCCAATGTGTGTAAACTGGCTCCTCCATGAATCGACTTACAATGCCTACACTCAATGAGATATCTGGTCTTGTACATGTGAGATAGCGAAGACTTCCTACCAAACTTCGATATTTGCCTGCTTCGACACGTTCTCCTCCATCAAATTTCGACAATTTTGTTCCTGGTTCCATTGGCGTCGAAGCCGGATTACAGCTTTCCATCTTATATCTTTTCAAAATTTCTTTTGCATATTTTTCTTGTGAAATGAAAATTCCTGTTTCTTCTTGTCGAACTTCCAGACCAAGAAAGAATCTCATCAGGCCTAAATCTGTCATCTCGAATTCACGTGTCATTGTGCTTTTGAATTCTTCTATCATCTCATCATTACTGCCCAGAAAAATAAGATCATCAACATAGAGAGCAACAAGTAATACATTCATTCCTTTTTTCTTCACATAGAGGGCATGTTCGTACGGACATTGCTCGAACCCATTCTCCTTGAAATATGTGTCGATACGTGTGTTCCATGCCCGCGGTGCTTGCTTCAGCCCATATAGCGCTTTCTTCAATTTCAGTACCTTCTTCTCTTCTCCAGCTTTCATGTAACCGAGTGGTTGTTCGACATAAACTTCTTCTTCTAGTACACCATTCAGAAAAGCTGTTTTGACATCCATTTGGAATATTGGCCATTTGAATTGAGCAGCTTGAGATATGAGTAGTCGAATTGTCTCCATTCTTGCAACAGGTGCAAATACTTCGTCATAATCAACTCCTGCTTTCTGTTTGTATCCCTTCGCAACAAGTCTCGCTTTGTATCTTTCAATTTCTCCTTGAGCGTTCATCTTTTTCTTGAATACCCACTTTACACCAATGGGTTGACTACCTTTTGGCAATTCAACTAACTCCCAAGTGTTGTTATGGATAATCGCCCTCATCTCTTCGTCCATGGCACTTTTCCACTTCTTGTCTCGTACTGCTTCTTCAAAACTGATGTTTTCAGCATCTGCCAGGAGACATACAAGGTGCACTTCACTTGTCGAATCATACAGATCTTGCAAACTTCGCATTCTGGGTTGTGTAGGTTCATCTTCTAACTTCGAATGTGGACATCGATTTTGAACATAAATGGCACATTGTACAGCTTCTGCCCAAAATTCCTTTGGCATGTTCTTGCTTTTAAGCATTGATCGAACCATGTCAAGGACTGTTCGATTCTTTCTTTCAGCCACCCCATTTTGTTGAGGTGAGTATGCTGCAGTTAGAAATCTCCTTATACCCTGCTCTTCACAATACTTCATAAAAGCTGTCGAAGTATACTCACCACCTCTATCTGATCGAACTGCTTTAATGTGTCTGTCGGTCTCCTTCTCCACCATTACTTTGAACCTTTTGAACACCTCGAATGCTTCAGACTTTTCTTTCAAGAAATAAACCCATGTCTTCCGTGAGTAATCGTCGATAAAGGAAATAAAGTACCTTTTGCCACTGAAAGATTCTGGCGTGATTGGCCCACATATGTCGGTGTGAATCAAATCAAGGATATGCTTAGCTTGATATTCTGCCTTCTTTTGGAATGAAGTTCTTGTTTGTTTGCTCAGCACACATTCTTCACAGAACTTTCCTTCATAATCCATATCTGGTAGTCCATGCACCATGTTCTTTTTCGCCAACCTTCTTAAACCAGCATGATGTAGATGACCAAAGCGTAGATGCCATAGTGACGCTTTGTCTTCGACACTTACTTGTAAACATTTTTCTCGAACGTTTATCAGATTCAGTTTGTACATTCGATTTCTCTCCATTTCGACACGAGCAATCAGATGTCCCAGCTTGTCCTTCAAATACAGTATCCGTTCTTCCATCAGTATCGAATAACCTTTTTCTGTAAGTTGTCCCAAACTCAAGATGTTGGTCTTAAGATTTGGTACATAATAAACATCTTGAATTGATCCAATCAACCCATCTTTCTGCAGGTAACGAATCGTTCCCTTGCCTTCGACCTTCACTTTCGATGCATCTCCGAAAGACACATTGCCATCTTCAATCTTTCTCATTTCTTTAAACAGGTGTTTGTGACCACACATATGGTTACTTGCTCCTGAGTCAAGGTACCAAACATTGTCATTTGTGTTGATCTCATTTTGAGCCATCAACAGAAAACCTTCATTTGCTTCAGCTTCCAAGGTTAGATTGGTTGTTTCTTCTACCTTCTTTTCGATTCGACAATCTTTTGCAAGATGTCCCACTTTATCACAGTTATAGCATTTGAATGAGTTACAATCCTTCGCATAATGACCATACTTCCCACATTTGTAGCACTCAAAGTTGGAATGGTTCGACCTACCACCTCTTTGACCACGTCCTCTGCCACGCCAATTTTGCTGGATCGACTGTCCTCTGTCGAAGCTGCTGCCTCTACCACTTCGACCATTGTCACGTCCTCCACGACCACGTCCTCTTCCTCGAAAGTTTTGAGAAAAGAGTACCTTTTCGTCTTTGATTTGCTCCTTGGTTTGATTTGCGTCCTCTACTCCTTCTTCCTTCTTTTTCATCTTACGTTGTTCGTGTGCTTCGAGGGAACCTGCGAGCTCTTCGACTGCAAGCGTCGAAAGGTCCTTCGACTCTTCTATTGCACACACAATATTCTCAAACTTATCTGTTAAAGATCTCAAAATCTTTTCGACAACTCGTGCATCAGTTACTGTTTCGCCATTTCTGCTGAGTTGGTTCACCACTTTTTGTACACGCGTGATGTAGTCAGATACATTTTCTGACTCCTTCATCTGCATCCTCTCCAATTCGCCACGAAGTGTTTGGAGTCGAACTTGCTTTACTCGATCTGCTCCTTTGAACACTTTCTCCAGTGTGTCCCACGCTTCTTTCGACGTAGTCGAACCGGCAATCTTTTCGAAGCCTGATTCATCAACAGCCCTAAACAGCATGTAAAGTGCCGTTTTATCCTTCGATCGCGTCTCTTTCAACGCCTTATTTTGAGCTGACGTATATCCCTCAGTATCTGTTGGTTCTTCAAACCCATCTTTGGTCACCTCCCACGCGTCTAGAGATCCGAGAAGAGCTTTCATCTGGATACTCCAGTTTTCATAATTCAACTTCGTTAGCCGTGGTAACGGCATTTGATTCATCATATTTGCCATTAGCTCTGATGCCAATTTGTCAGAAGAATCGATTTTTGTTTGCAAACTTCTGTGTTTTATTAGAATGCAATTTTGGACTTTTATACATACAGAAAACTTTAGCTATTCTACTAATTAAAATAAATAGTAAATACTCTTAATTTTCCCATTGTCTCTTAACCTTCCAAAACTCTCCATTAACTTATTATTAAAACCCCACTAACTCTAGCATTTAAGTTTATTCAACAATATCATCATGTCAAAACAATTATAAATCTGATTTTTTTTGTAAATATGATATCAAGTGATGGTGCAATATAGATATTATGAACAAATATATATATATATATATATATATATATATATATATATATATATATATATATATATATATATATATATATATATATATATATATATATATATATCTATATATATATATATATATATATATATGGTCGGCACACCCGAAAAAAAGTAACGTATTGAATTGAAATTTTATGTCCGTTTATCCGTTCAATCCGCTCTGCCTTAAGTCTGTCAAAAAAAGTGATGGGTATGTCCGCCAACCTAGTTATCAAACACTCAAAATATTTATTTTGGTTGCTTGAAGGTTAATACTTAAACTATAATTTTGAAACTCTTGTTGATGATTCTATTTTAGGTGAATTTTTTTGATGATTTTAGACTTTTATTTTCCATTTTATGTTTTCTAATTGTTTGTTTGATTCTTTCTAATTGAAATGTAAAAAAAAAATTAATCTATTAAAAAAGGTGAAGAAAAAAATTGAAAATACTAGGCGGGCAAGTCCTCCGCCCGCCAACTCGTCACCTTGGAGGAGAATGCTAGATTTTTATGCTCAATTTTGTGAGAAAATTCTTTACTTTGAATAAATTTTGAATGATAGCAAATTGTGTGATTATCATCCAAATGTTGGCTGTGCATTACCTTACATGATACATTTGAGTTTTTATTGTGTTTTTTTTGTTGCGTGACTGTACATAAAGACCTACATAGATACATCTCTTAAAAGAACTCATAAAATCCATTTTGTGTCAGTATGCATCAACACATAATCCTATGCATCGATCCATACAGTATGTTGTAAATCACAAAATTCTTTTGTTCAGTATGCATCGATGCATACGAGTCATGTATCGATACATGGACAGGCAAAATGCTCTATGGATCGATCCATACGAGCCTTGCATCGATCCATGACTAGTTGAAATGTCCTAT
Organism: Lathyrus oleraceus; assembly: GCF_024323335.1. Classification (NCBI taxonomy): domain Eukaryota; kingdom Viridiplantae; phylum Streptophyta; class Magnoliopsida; order Fabales; family Fabaceae; genus Lathyrus; species Lathyrus oleraceus. Next base: position 166,422,952 of record NC_066579.1, on the reverse strand, counting down.
GCATCAATGCATGCGAATTATGCATCGATCCATGCTCACTTAAATTCACCAAAAACTCATTTATCTTACAGTATGCATCGATGCATACCCTCATGTATCAATGCATAAGTCTGTTTTATGTTCTAACAGCTTCTGTTTTTGCATATATAAGAAATGTTGTGACAGCAAGGGAAACTACGAATTCTGAGAAGAAAAACAGTTGAACACAAGATCAAAAGAGTGTAGCAGCAATTGTTTTTGGAGCAATCAGAAACCTGAAAGAGACTTCATCTTCTTCATCTTCTCAATCACTTTTCTTCAAGAACATCAACACATAATCATTCTTGTTCTTTGGATTAAAGGATCAACGAGATAACGTTCAGTGGTACGATCAAGGATCTAGCTGAGTTTTTCAGTGGAACGATCGAGGATCTAGCTGAGTTGAAGATTGAAGGGGGTTTCGAGGAAAAACCAATTGGTTTGTCCTTCAAGAACTGGAGTGTTCTTGAGGGTTTGTTAGTCATGTTTGTAGAACAAATTCAGCCGCAGCGTTGCGTTTGGAGATCGGGGGATTTCGCAAACAGGTCGTGGAACCGGTGAATTGTTTGCAATTTTGTGCAGGAAATTCTTGATCAAGCTCAGATCAAGTGGAGGTTTCATACAAGAAGAAGTTCTTGGAATTTAGAATTCTGTCTTTGTATCGTAACCTTGTATCTACAAATTCGGCATAATTGATAATCAAAGTTCTCAATTTCATTTGAAATTGAGAGGGAGACGTACCCACACGCGAGGACGACGTGGGGAACTTCCTTACCAAATCTCTGCGTATCGTATTCTTTCCTTACTCTTCTTTACGTTTTCATCAGTTTTGCAATATCAGTTTGTGTGTTGTGGCTGAACTCTTTACGATACAATAGTGGCAAGAAAACTTTCAAACTAAAGTCCACCATTGTTCATCATTAAGCACATACACACCAACTGTTTGACAAAATTGTTAGCCAGGTTTTATTCATTGGAAATAGACTTTAATGATAAGTGCATTCAACTAGCTAAGATTCTGGTGTTAATAATTTCTGTCATTCTTATCCAAATCCAACATTAAACTCGCGTGTCCGGTTTTCTAGTAGCGGTTCAGAATAGACGGAAGTCGATTCGGGACTGAAATTTTCCGCCAAGTTTAAAAACTCTGATAAAATTTTAAATCCGTTCAATTTTAAAAAGGTGATCTATTCACCCCCCCCCCTCTCGATCACTAGCCACACCGTCTAACAAGTGGTATCAGAGCGCTGGTTCGCTGGTGCTCTGTGGCTGCCTGTAACAGTATGGATTCTGAACCAAAGGGGGCGTATAATAGAGCGCCTATTTTCAACGGTGAAAATTATGGCTACTGGAAAGACTGCATGCGAGTTCATATAAATTCTGTGGATAGGCTAGTATGGGCTGCCATTGAAAATGGTCCTTTTCAAATTACTATGACAAATGCGGCTGGCGCCATAGTTCCTAAACCAGAAGATGATTGGAATGAGAAAGATGAGAAAAAGTGGTCGTGTGATTGGAGAGCTCGAAACATGCTAATTTCAGCACTTGGTGTTGATGAGTATTATCGGGTATCCCATTGCACGACAGCTAAAGAAATGTGGGATGCCTTAGAAGTTGCCCATGAGGGTACTACTGAAGTAAAACAATCCCGCATTAACACACTCAATCAAGAGTTTGAGCTCTTTCGCATGAAACAAGGAGAATCTATCTCCGACATGCAAAAGAGATTCACTCATCTCACTAATAGGTTGAATGCTCTTGGAAAACCTGTTTCCAATGAAATTGCTACTAATAAAATTCTGAGGTGTCTTAGTAGGGAGTGGCAACCTAAAGTAACAGCAATTAAGGAAGCCAACGACCTAACGAGACTTACAATCACAACTCTGTTTGGAAAGCTGGAAGAACATTAGCAAGCATTAGAAAGTCTTGAAAAGTTTGAGAACAAGAGTAAGAAAGAAAAGGAGAAGAAAAGAGACAAAGAGGGAGAGAAGAAGCCAATAGCTCTTGTGGCCTCTAGCTCTAAGTCCTCACGAAAAGAGCAAAGCGACAATGATTCAAGTAGTGACAAAGATTCGGATGATGAGGAAATGGGACTGTTTGTAAGGAGATATAATAGATTCATTCGAAAGAATGGAGTCAAGCATTCCGACAAAAACCTCATGAAGTTTCGAAGACAATCTACAGATTCGAAACAGGAAGAGAACAAGAAGAGTAGAGGAAGGGGATCTTGTTTTAGTTGTGGTAAATCTGGACATTATAAAACGGACTGCCCTATGAAGTATAAGGATCAAAGAAAAGCTTCACCAAAAGGGTACAGCAAACAAAGAAGAGCGTACATTGCATGGGAAAGTGATAGTGATTCATCAAGTACACAAAGCTCAAGTGATGGTGATGAAGCCGCAAATCTGTGTCTTATGGCTCACACAAAAAATCTGTCCTACCACAAGAAGAAAATCAATGACAAAAAGGTAAAACAAGCCTATTATAATAATTTCTCTTCTATGTCTTTTTCCGAATTGAAAATAGCTTTTGAAAAACTGCATAACGAAGTTGTAGATGCTTTTAAAAGACTATCTTCCGATAAACAGATTTTTTCATTTTTGGAAGGTAAAGTATACAAAGCTGAAACAGATTTAGAAAGGTTAAAAGCTAGTATTGCAGAAAATTCAAAAGTTATTGACATTGACGGATGTAGTAAAGTTAGGTACTGTGAAGCTTGTCACATTTGGCAAAGAGAGGTAAACACTCTCAAGGTCAAATTGGAAAAAGCCTTACAACCTAAAGTTACTTATGTCGTTGACTCTAGGTTGTTTAAGAAGTCATTAAATCCACCATATGCAAAATACTCTTTTATTCCAAAGGATTTAATGAACAAGAAACAACAAACACATCATCATGGTTTATGTCATTATTGTTGTCATGCTGGCCATACCATTGAGAAATGCAAGTTTAGGAGATTTCTTGTTCCTAAAGGTATTTATCAATGGAAGCCAAAAGGCAACCATGTTAGCACTTACCCACTTGGACCCAATGAAAATTGGATACCAACTTCTCTCTTTTGATATTGTAGGATGAGTGTCTTGCTTCCGTAGATAGAAGATGGTTTCTTGACAGCGGTTGCTCAAGGCACATGACCGGTGACATATCGCTTTTCATAGACTTCAAAGCAAAGAAGAAGGGATATGTTACTTATGGAGACAATAACAAAGGAGCTATACTCGGCAAAGGTAGTGTAGGTAATCCCTCCACCACTACTATTTCTAATGTCCACCTAGTAGAGGGACTTAAACATAATTTGTTAAGCATAAGTCAATTGTGTGACATGGGCTATAAAGTTTCTTTCACAAAAACTTGCTGCATAATTGAACATGCTGAACAGAACGTTGTGTTTAAGGGAATAAGAGTAAACAATATCTATATGCTTGACCTTTTTGATGTATCTTTAACAAGTACTAAATGTCTAGTCACCTTGAATGATGATTCTTGGCTTTGGCATAGACGTCTAACGCATGTTAATTTCGATTTGCTTAACAAGGTTATATCTAAGGATCTAGTAGTCGGTCTTCCAAAAATGAAATTTTCAAAAGACCACCTATGTGACGCGTGCCAAATGGGAAAGCAAACGAGGGTCTCTTTTAAATCTAAAAATATAATTTCAACTTCACGACCCCTTGAGCTTCTCCATATGGATCTCTTTGGACCTTCTAGGACAAAGAGCCTAGGTGGAAATTACTATGGCTTTGTAATAGTTGATGACTACTCTAGATTTACTTGGACTATATTCCTTCATAGCAAAGATGAAACTTTTTCTGCTTTTAAGAATTTTGCAAATCTGTCCCAAAACAAAATGAATTCCAAAATAGTTACAATTCGTAGCGATCATGGTGGTGAATTTCAAAACTATCACTTTGAGAAGTACTGTGACAAGTATGGTATTGAGCATAACTTTTCAGCTCCTCGAACTCCACAACAAAATGGCGTTGTGGAGCGTAAAAATCGTGTTTTAGAGGAGTTGGCAAGAACAATGCTAAATGAGGGTGGATTACCAAAATACTTTTGGGCCGATGCTGTTAGCACAGCTTGTTATGTTTTAAACAGAATCTTAATTCGCCCTATTTTAAATAAAACTCCTTATGAACTTTTAAAAGGAAGAAAGCCAAACTTGTCACATCTTCACGTATTCGGTTGTAAGTGTTTTGTTTTGAATAACGGTAAGGAAAATATTGGGAAGTTTGATGCAAAAGCAGATGAAGGTATCTTTCTTGGATACTCACTATCAAGTAAAGCTTATAGAGTGTATAATAAGCGTTTACTTACTGTTGAAGAATCTGTCCATGTTTCTTTTGATGAGTCTTATCCGAAAAATGTCAGAAAAGGTATTTCTTTTGATGACGCAGGTGTATCTACAGAAGACATACTCAAGGAAGTTGTTGAGGAAACTGATCAGTCCAAAACAGCTGCCCATGAGAAGGAGGAAGATACTAGTCATGAAGAAAATGAGGAAGAAAAGACAGCTGAAGTGAATGATCTTCCAACAACTTGGAAATCCTCAAAAGACCATCCTATTGACAACATCTTGGGAGACATTTCAAAGGGAGTAATGACTCGTTCTAAGATAAGTAATTTCTGTTCTCACTTCGCTTTTGTTTCACAAGTAGAGCCTAAAAATGCCAAAGAGGCCTTGATTGATGAATTTTGGCTAATGGCCATGCAAGAAGAGCTTAATCAATTTAAAAGAAATGACGTTTGGGAACTTGTCCCTCGTCCGCGAGATCATCATATCATAGGTACTAAATGGGTTTTTAAAAATAAGCTTGATGAAAACGGAGTGATAACTAGGAACAAGGCACGTTTAGTAGCACAAGGGTATAACCAAGAGAAGGGCATAGACTATGAGGAAACTTATGCTCCAGTTGCTCGCCTTGAAGCTATACGTCTCTTGCTTGCCTATGCGTGTTCTAACGATTTTAAGCTTTACCAAATGGACGTAAAGAGTGCTTTTCTTAATGGTGTCATAAATGAAGAGGTATATGTCTCACAACCTCCTGGTTTTGAAAATGCTGAAAATCCAGATTATGTTTACAAATTAAAACGAGCTTTGTATGGTCTTAAACAAGCCCCTCGGGTTTGGTATGAAAGGCTTAGCAAATTTCTAATTGATCATGGATATTCAAGAGGTAAGGTGGACAATACTCTCTTTATTAAACACAAGGGAAAGCACATACTTCTAGTCCAAGTCTATGTAGACGATATAATTTTTGGTTCAACTAACATACACTTGGTCGAAGAATTCTCTGAGGTTATGCAGGGTGAATTTGAGATGAGTCTCATGGGGGAGCTGAATTACTTCCTAGGACTGCAAATTAAGCAACTTGATGAGGGTACAGCAGTATGTCAAACAAAATACTGCAAAGAACTACTCAAGCCCTTTGGAATGAATGACTCAAAATCGATTGACACACCTATGTCTACCAACGGAAATCTAGATAAGGATGAGCATGGTAAGTGTGTAGATGTCAAAAAGTTCAGAGGTATGATTGGATCTCTCTTGTATCTCTCTGCTTCTAGACCTGACATCATGTTTAGTGTTTGCATGTGTGCACGCTATCAATCAAATCCTAAGGAATCACACCTAAAAGCTGTTAAGCGCATATTTAGATATCTTCACGGAACACCTAAATATGGGCTTTGGTATTCCAAAGGAAGTGATTGTAGTTTAGTAGGGTACTCCGATTCTGATTTTGCTGGCTGCAAATCAGATAGGAAAAACACAAGTGGTACATGTCACCTGTTTTCAAATTCCTTGGTAAGTTGGCATAGCAAAAAGCAGGTTTCTGTGGCTTTGTCAACTGCAGAGGCAGAATACGTTGCAGCCGGTAGTTGTTGCGCTCAGATTTTATGGCTAAAGCAGCAACTACAAGACTTTAACATTCAACTCAAACGTATTCCTATAAAATGTGACAACACTAGTGCCATAAACCTTACTAAAAACCCTGTTTTACAATCACGCACTAAACACATAGAGATTAGACATCACTTTCTTCGCGACCATGTTGAAAAAGAAGACGTTGTATTTGAGCATGTTGACTCCAAAAATCAGCTTGCTGATATATTCACTAAACCGTTGGCAACGGAACCTTTCTTCAACATTCGTCGTGAATTAGGGATCTTAGATCTTTCTCATTTGATGTCTTAAGCATGTTGGTTCTTAATTATATTATGCCTCACCTTGGTTGATGAGATTCGTTTTAGATGTCATTTATCCATCACAAGATTACGTCAACAGAGGTAATATCACTCCTTTCTACACTTCTTTTACTACTAAGTGGTTGTGTATGTTAGAACAAAAGTTCTTACTCCCATTGATGTAAATTTGGATGCATATATTGTTTGCCTATACTGTCTGCACATTAAAAATTCATTAAAATCTGCTTTGGCATCAGTATGCATCGATCCAAACATGTATGCATCGATTCATATCTTCTGCATTTCAATTTTTTTTAAACTAGTTCAGGATGCATCGATCCATCCGTCGCATGCATCGATACATGGACCTGTTAAAAACAAAAATGCCTGATATGCATCGACCCATGGCCACATGCATCGATACATACTGATGCTATTTGAATTAAATGCATATTTTCTCTCTCTCATGCATCGACACATCAGCCACCCTTATCACTTCCTATCTCAAGACTTCATATCATCAATACTCATAAACCCCAAAACCAGCGGCTAACCCTAATCTTCCTCATCATCACTCACTCTAAAACCCTAAATCTCTCATCACCATGCCTCCACGTACCATTCCAGCCAGAGCAAAGGGAAAAGGAAAAGGAAAGGAACCAGTTGGTACTTCTCAACAGTCACCGGACATTCCTCCAAATGCCTTAGACTTGCTTCATCCAACAATCGCTACTGAATTTGAGGATTCCTTCAAGACAAGGTTAGTTATGAAACCCCATGTCTTTGATAAAATTGATGTTATTCATCTGCATCTCCATGATGTGGTTGAACTCCTAGATGCACAAAGACTCGGGTCATTCTTGTCTACAAAGGATGACTACCATGAGGATTTCATCCGGGCCTTTTATGCTGGTTTACAAACTGGTAGAGGCTATATGTTTAGGTGTTCTATCGGTGTCAGAATATATACTTTTGAAGCTTCTGATTGGGAAACGGTGTTTCAAATTCCGCCTCCGTCGCTAAATTCAAGTCCTGGCATGACCTGCATTTTGATACTGAATTTGACATGAAGGACTTTACTACATCTATCTTAAAGATAGACAGACCGTTGAGTGAGGATGAACACGTCACGTCTGGTATGATTAAGAAAACTCCGTGTATTCTTCATTGGATTATCTCACACATTCTGCGTCCAACAAACAGTGGACATTCTCGGTTGGACAGGGCAAGCATACACCTTCTCTACATTCTGCAAAATAAGGTTCTCTTAAATTGGGCAAACTACTTTGTAAAACGTCTATTTTTCGCGCGCAACAGCTCCAAGAATGTTGCTCTAGGTTATGCCTTTCAAATAATGAAAATTCTTAAGTTTTGGAAGGTTGCAATCCCTCTAGTTCCTCTCCTATCTCCATCTGTTGCTCAAGAGTTTGACTCTTCCACTTTATCGCATATGGGATATCGGTGGGACAAGGACCGTAAATGCTTCTACTTCTTTGAAAGAAAATCCAAAACAAGAATCTACAACTTTGATGTGCCTTCGGAACGAATCCATGTTGTTGAAGATCAGCCTGATGAAGAAATGCAGGATGCGCCTGAAGCAGATGTGCCTCCAGCTGAGGCCAATGCTGGTTGGGGTGATTGGGTGCCACGAAGGTGGTCTCCAACCAACTATGTGCCTGAACCTACTGCTCCTCCGTTCACCGGTGGTACTTCATCTTCAATACCTACCGCGGACATCACTCATATGCTTCAACAAATGGAACTTGCTAACAAGGAACGTCATGAAGAGGCACGGTATTGGCATGTCCAACAAAATGAGTGGCATAAGGAGCATCGTGAATGGCATGATGAGCATACACGGATGTATCAGAATCAACACTCTTGGCACCAAGACTTGGTTAAGTGGCACCAAGTTTTCTACAATGAAATGTCTGGCTTTATGGACGATTGCCGTGAAAATCCTGGTATTATGGACATATTTAGAAGTATTGAAGTTCAGGACCGATTTAGGCACTACTCCTTCATGGGCCAAAATCCAGACACAATGCCTCCTCCTCCGCCTCCGCCAAGCTACAGAGATCATGATAGAGATGATGAGGAGTCATGTGGTGGCCACAATCCCCATTAACCCATCATCATTTCATTTCACTGTATTTCATCTCATATTGCTCAAGTCTTATTTTGTTGCACAATATATGGTTTAGCTTATGTAATTCTTAAACTCGTTCGAATCCTCAAATGCTTTTCACTTTCTGTTTACTTCTACTGTTATTGCCCTTATTTGTCATTCTTTGTGAGTGATTCTTTACCTTGAAGCTTCCTTCTTTGTGATTGCTAGCTTTTTTATCAATTTTTTGCCATGTTCTGCTACAAACTCTTTTTATGTTGCCTTGATAAACATGTTTCTTCCTCTTTTTGATGTTGACAAAGGGGGAGAAATGCAGATATGCAGATATGCACAAACTCAGGGGGAGTATCACACATCTTGCCAAAATTTGACATCATCAAAAAGGGGGAGTTTGTGAGAAAATTCTTTACTTTGAATAAATTTTGAATGATAGCAAATTGTGTGATTATCATCCAAATGTTGGCTGTGCATTACCTTACATGATACATTTGAGTTTTTATTGTGTTTTTTTTTGTTGCGTGACTGTACATAAAGACCTACATAGATACATCTCTTAAAAGAACTCATAAAATCCATTTTGTGTCAGTATGCATCAACCCATAATCCTATGCATCGATCCATACAGTATGTTGTAAATCACAAAATTCTTTTGTTCAGTATGCATCGATACATACGAGTCATGTATCGATACATGGACAGGCAAAATGCTCTATGGATCGATCCATACGAGCCTTGCATCGATACATGACTAGTTGAAATGTCCTATGCATCAATGCATGCGAATTATGCATCGATCCATGCTCACTTAAATTCACCAAAAACTCATTTATCTTACAGTATGCATCGATGCATACCCTCATGTATCAATGCATAAGTCTGTTTTATGTTCTAACAGCTTCTGTTTTTGCATATATAAGAAATGTTGTGACAACAAGGGAAACTACGAATTCTGAGAAGAAAAACAGTTGAACACAAGATCAAAAGAGTGTAGCAGCAATTGTTTTTGGAGCAATCAGAAACCTGAAAGAGACTTCATCTTCTTCATCTTCTCAATCACTTTTCTTCAACAACATCAACACATAATCATTCTTGTTCTTTGGATTAAAGGATCAACGAGATAACGTTCAGTGGTACGATCAAGGATCTAGCTGAGTTTTTCAGTGGAACGATCGAGGATCTAGCTGAGTTGAAGATTGAAGGGGGTTTCGAGGAAAAACCAATTGGTTTGTCCTTCAAGAACTGGAGTGTTCTTGAGGGTTTGTTAGTCACGTTTGCAGAACAGATTCAGCCGCAGCGTTGCGTTTGGAGATCGGGGGATTTCGCAAACAGGTCGTGGAACCGGTGAATTGTTTGCAATTTCGTGCAGGAAATTCTTGATCGAGCTCAGATCAAGTGGAGGTTTCATACAAGAAGAAGTTCTTGGAATTTAGAATTCTGTCTTTGTATCGTAACCTTGTATCTACAAATTCGGCATAATTGATAATCAAAGTTCTCAATTTCATTTGAAATTGAGAGGGAGACGTACCCACACGCAAGGACGACGTGGGGAACTTCCTTACCAAATCTCTGCGTATCGTATTCTTTCCTTACTCTTCTTTACATTTTCATCAGTTTTGCAATATCAGTTTGTGTGTTGTAGCTGAACTCTTTACGATACAATAGTGGCAAGAAAACTTTCAAACTAAAGTCCACCATTGTTCATCATTAAGCACATACACACCAACTGTTTGACAAAATTGTTAGCCAGGTTTTATTCATTGGAAATAGACTTTAATGATAAGTGCATTCAACTAGCTAAGATTCTGGTGTTAATAATTTCTGTCATTCTTATCCAAATCCAACATTAAACTCGCGTGTCCGATTTTCTAGTAGCGGTTCAGAATAGACGGAAGTCGATTCGGGACTGAAATTTTCCGCCAAGTTTAAAAACTCTGATAAAATTTTAAATCCGTTCAATTTTAAAAAGGTGATCTATTCACCCCCCCCCCCTCTCGATCACTAGCCACACCGTCTAAAAAATTTCACTTGGCGGCCTTAAAGCGGAGCTGGGTGGGACATGATTCCATAGAGAGAGAAACAAGACTTGGAAGCTGACAGAACTTCCGAAGAACAAGAAAGCCATCAGTGTGAGATGTGTTTATAAGGTGAAGCTAAAGCCAGATAGATCAATTGGCAAACATAAAGCAAGAATAGTTGTGAGAGGTTTTCTGCAGAAACCTGGGTTAGATTACTTTGATGTGTTTGCACCTATAGCAAGACATGAAACAATCAGGTTGGTGATTGCAATAGCTGCTAACAGGAATTGGCCTCTGATGCATTTAGACGTGAAATCTACATAACAGTCCATTAAAAGAAGAGGTTTATGTGTCACAACCTCCTGAATTTGAGGGGGGGAAATCAGGAAGGGATGGTGTACAGATTACACAAAGCTTTGTATGGACTGGAGCAAGCCCCTAGAGCTTGAAATATGAAAATTAATTCATTTTTCAAGAAGCAGGGATTTCAAAAATGTGAGATGGAGTATGGTGTCTATGTTCAACATACTTCTAAAGACAATATGATTCTGGTGTGTCTGTATGTTGATGACATATGGCTAACAGGAAGTTGTGAACATGAGATAACTAAGTTGAAGAAAGAGCTTATGATTGAGTTTGAGATGACTGATCTAGGAAACATGGTTTATTTTCTAGGGGTGAAGATTATGTACTCTGAGAAAGGCATAATTTTACATCATCTGAAATATGAACTTGAGCTTCTGAAGAGGTTTGAACTATTGAATTATAAAGTTGTTATCACACATGCTGATACAAATCAGAAATTGGATTCTGATTCTGATGGTGATGGTGTAGATGCGACAACGTTCAAGTAGTTGGTAGGTTCTTTGAGATATTTGATATGCGGTTGGAATGGTGATTAGGTTTATGAGTAAACCGAAGTGGTCTCATTACCAAGCTGTTGTCAGAATTCTAGGGTATATAAAATGAACTCTGAAGTATGGAATTTTGTTCCCTTTTGGTGCTGAAATTGACTAAGAACTTTTGATTTACTTAGATTCTGATTGGTCTGAAGATAGAGTTGACAAAATAAGTACTTATGGATACTTGTTTAAGTTTCTGGGAAGTCATATTTCTTGGTGTTCCAAGAAGCAACCAGTTGTTTCTTTGTCAACCTGTGAAACATAATATATTCCAGGTGTTGTGACTGCATGTCAAGCTGTGTGGCTTCTGATATTACTGCAGGATCTAAAGATCAAATTAAACAAGTCTCTGAGGTTGATGATTGATAACAAGTCTGCAATCAATCTTGCCAAGAACCCAGTGTTGCATGGGAGAAGTAAGCATATAGAGACTAAGTATCACTTTCTGAGAAACCAGGTTCAAAATGAAATGCTAGAAGTTGTGCACTGTAGCACCCAGAAGCAGTTGTAGATGTTCTAACGAAGGCGATCAAGACTGGTCAATTTCTCCGCTTGAGGGATGGAATTGGTGTTGTTAGTTTTGGTTAAGTTAAGTATGAATTAAGGGATAATGTTAGAATTAATTCATATTTTCATAAACTTATAGACAAAGTTTTTTTAGAGGGTATTTTAGTACTTCTCCTAAAGTCCCACTTGTATTTAAGCAAGTGAGTGGTATAAACAAATATCATCTTTTATTCCTTTTTCATTCTGCAGTTGTGTGTGTGTGTGTGTGTGTGTGCGCGCGTGTTTGTGTGCACCCATTTTGTTATCATTTTAATAGTAGTGGAAGTTTGTTATTATTCTTTCTTCTCTCTCTTATTTCCATTGTTCATCTTTATCACCTTGTGCACCAACATATTAGTCATTCATTAATAAGTCATTTTTAAGTCATTCTCACAATAAACCATACACATTAGCCATTCACTAATAAGATCGAAGTTTCAAACAAAATATTGGTAAATCATAATAAAATACAACAAACCATACAACTTCACAAAATGTTAATATCAAAACACAAATTAAAATTTTACGAATGAGTATATATAACACTCATGTTTCTCCCCTACCACCTTTATTGCAACACATGTCATGACTTTGATAAGATTGCCTATAGAGTGACCCTCTTGAGAATTCCTTCCTGAAAATCGCCTCTAACTACGACCTTTATCTTAATAGCAACTATACAATGACATGTTGGCAGTACATCTACAACATGGTCATCCCCTATTTATTCCTCCTCTTGTGTCGTCACTACTACAAAAAACACATTTCACAATGGTTGGTAAAGGGATACCATCAAGGTTGATCAACCGTTGTGATGTAGGGTGTGGTTGTAAGTATGTTATTTTTCACCATGGGTGTGTGACCATTGTGATAAACTAGGTAGTGTGTTACCTATCACAATGGTTGTAGTAATTAACTATTGTGCAATATATAAAGGTCATGAGTTTGATTTCCAACGATTGTATGGTATATAATATTTGGCGTGCGACCTGTCACAATAGTTATTGTAAATAACTGCGGTGAAATACTTTATTTTTTTAATTTTATTTAATTGTTCCATATATTACAAACCTATGCTTTTTTGTACCTGTATTTATACATATATTACCTAAATATTTTTTACATCAAAGCCAAAAATATTATTTACAAACATATATATATATATACACCATTGTCATATATTACAAACATCAAATTAAGCTAAAATCATATATTTACAAACATCAAATCCAAATTCACACATTAGCGCCCTTTTCAAGTAGCGCATTGAAAATAAACGCCCAACGTCTACGAATGTCTCTTAAGTCGCCGGGGGAGAAAGGTGTCCTGTCGTTAAACGTCTATATAAAAAAGTGAAAAAAATTTAATATCACATGATTTGAAATATAATAGCAAACTTAAACACTAATATGTTATACATTGTAAACATTTCATGACATAATATATACCTGCTCCGAAGGATCAACAATGCTGGCAGAGACAATGTTTAACATGTGTTTAATTACATAATACTCACACTTGTATCCATTTGCTTGTCTCCTCATCCATAAGTTTAAACATTTCATGAATATTGTCGATCTTAACTCAAAGGGGATCACTAACCCTATCTTCACCTACCAAGTAGGATTGTCGCCGACTTGAACAACCTTGAACTCACCGTCTAGGACGAGCCTAACTTCGTTTTCATGCGTGTCAAGGTCAACCATATTGACATTCTCGAGACCTTACTCTATTATTGCCAACAATGCGAGGATGTCCTTAAGGATAAATTTTGTGATACACCTTACTTCTTCAATATCGATGCTAATAACAGTCAGCTTTCCTTCCATATCTGATATACTATCTTCAGGTGGACCGAGTATATTGTCGCATCTAGCTTTGCCAAGAAGGATCTCCTAAGGATACCCTTAAAGATACTTTTACACGATAATACAAGTAAACTGAGAGTTATCATTCTCCTACACACTTCTTCTCCCGATAATAATATTAAATCGATCATTCCGCAAGGGCGAGTTATCGAATCATTGAAGGCCCGCACATCTCTGTCGTGATACAGACTCGGATCTGGTTGTTGGAAGCCCAATTGCTCTAGAGTGTTGGTGTAGACGATGTTGCAAGAGCTTCCATCATCTGCAGTAAATCTTGTTAGAAAACGATTTGCGACAGTGATTGCTAAGATTAGTGGTAGGTCTTAGTTCAGAGATCTATTGATTTTTTCCCAATCTAGGAATCCTATCACCGATCGGCCTCTTCTTCATTGTTCGACCGTGATTGTAGTTCGGGAAAGGCATTCTAGTGGCAGATCTACACTGGGTGTTTCATTATGAATCTCATCGATGGATGATAATTGGCATATGACTGAATTAGAAGATTTGACGGATCTCTTTGGCGTAGCGAATGGAGTTATTGTTTCCATCTCCAATGCTTCCGATAGATCTAATTTTGGATAAAAGATTATCTACTCAAGGGATTTTGCAGGAATTAGGAGTCATTTCCCACATACTACGCCATTGTTCAGCTCTAGAACTAAAATTAGGTGTATGTTGATGGTGAAGAACCCTGGTTAGGTGATGTTGATCTTTGACACTGTGGTGCAGGGGTGAACCTGCAAGGTTAACACTTTAACGCTCAAGTTAGTTCTTGATTCAAAATAAGTGTAGTAAAAAATTGAGATCATAAAGTATCCATAGAGTACCTCGTGTGATGGCTTTTATATTTTGGGTTATTTTAGAGTGGATCAACATTGGTATGAGCCTTAACTTTTGGATATGTGTCTGCCATAACAATTATAAAAAAAATAAAATTTAATGCACTTTATAATTAATTTTATGTTAAAAAATAAATGTTAATTTTTTTCTTATAATTTAGAAATGTAAAAAAATATATTGTTTTTCTTATATTTAAGAACGAATGAAGTACTATATATTAGAGCTTGGGAACTAATATAACTCAATATGAAGATTTTCTGATAAAAACATAACATCTTTTAAAAAATCCAAAATATTTCTTTATAGTTTTACAAATTTTCTACAATTTTTTAGTATTTTTGCATAATTTATTATATTTTTAAATTTTTTATCTTAATTTGCATTAATATGATGTTATCAAAATTGTAATCTAAAATCATTTTTATTTTTTAAAAAGTACACAATTTACAAAAATACAAAAATAGGGGAGATGCCAAGATTACACATATCTTGAATTAGGGTGACAAATCAGTATATTTCTTATATTTAGCTTTCTTTCACAAAAACTCGTAAATAAAATGGATGAGGTGAGTATATTGAAGATGCGAATTTAAAATTTTGATTTGTCCAAAAAAAAATATAGCAAATTTAAAATTTTGATTTATCCAAAAAAAAAAAAAATATAACGCCATTACCCACATGCAAGATTTGTACTTTGAAAAGTTAGAAGTTGAAAACAAATATTAATAATGCCTCTGCCCCCCAAAAGAAAAGGATGAAAGATAAATATATTAGAGAATGCACTACTAAAACTTTGATTCACACTAAAAGAAATATAGACTATATATATATATATATATATATATATATATATATATATATATATATATATATATATATATATATATATATATATATATATATATATATATATATATATATATATATATATATATATATATATATATATATATATATATATATATATATATATATATATATATATATAATAGATAAATTCATTTTACCACCTTTATACGAACAAATACATTAGAAATATGTCACCATATAAATCACCAAATATATAACTTTCTGTATAAATAGTATAGAGTAAATAACCTAACTACTACAACTAACAATGACTAATCGTAAAATAAAAACAGTTACAAATACATACTTATGAAGATAAAAGAGTTACTATCTTAATACAAATATGAAACAAGAAGAAAAAAGTGACACTGGATAGGTAAACAGGTGACCTAAAGTAATCACTAGATACATAACTACAATAATAAAATTAAAATTATAAAAACTTACACATTATTTTTTCATAAACCAATAACTCACATTTCTCAAACTTATAACTAAACAAGTTCGATACAAACTCTTGACTCATGTAGAAGAATACTCACTCCCATATTCTTCTCCAACTCACTTTCATGGTTATGTGAGAATCTTGCATTCAAACATGAATCATCTTCATCAGTGTCAAAGGATGTAGAAGAAACAAATGAATCTTGGTGTTCAATTTTTTTTGTTCTTATTAGGAAAGATAGAAGAAGTACGAGAGAAGCCATAAGCATAAAGAATGAAACTATTATAGGTTTAACTTAATTTGAAATGGAAAGTTCAATGTGTTTAAATAAGGTTATGGCTATATATGTGTTGAGAAATTAATGATGCATAGAAAAAGACAAGTTGTTGCATATTTAGTTTTTCTTGTGGGTTTCATTATTAGTAGAGAAAATTTGGCTATGGTGTTGCCAAAGTAGTTGTGGTTGTTGGGAAACTTAATACCTCATCCTTTTATTATTTTATGAAAAGTAAAAAAAAAAACAATGTCACTAATTTTTGCTTGGTCTTGAATCCAATGACTTATTTTTCAAAAATAAATGTTCTGATTGTCACTTTCAAATTTTAAGGTGATATAAATTATATATTTTTAAAGTTTTGTTTATTAATAAACTAATATAAATATCCTTGTGTCATGTATGAAAATATGTATTCATTGAGAAAAACCATTAAAATGATTTAACTTTATAAAAATGTGAATATAAAATTTGTGTGAAAAAATTTAATAATTAATACATTTATTTAAAATACATAGATTATAACAAATTTGTCAATTAAAATAAAATTTGGACAGTATATACTACCGCTTTATGATATTTAATATTTTTTGTTTTTCATCACAAAATGATGGTACCTTTTTACAAATAAAAATAAAATAGTTAAATGACATAATCATAGATTTTGTGAAATTGTCTCTGAACTTCTCTTTGACAAGATATTTAAGGTTATATGATAATAAAAAAATTGTTTGATAAAAATCTTTTTTATTATGAATTTATAATTTATTTTATTTATTTATAATTTATTTTATAGATGTTATTATAAATAATATTTTAATTTATAGCTTATAGCTTATTCCACTTTTATACTTATTATTTTAACTAAAATTTAATACTCTTTATAATTTATTTTAATTAAATAAAACAATTATTAAGAGGGAATGTGACATGACATAGAGATATTTGTATTGTGGGTTATTTATTATAAGTTTTCACTTATGAAACAAAATACAACATTCATTCCTATGGTGCATTCTACTTTTATTTTTTCTTCATAAGTTTCCTATATTAGAAAGTATCTTATTCGAAAATTGTCGACAAGAAATATGTATAATTTTCTTAGTTAAAATTCAAATGTTAATTTTCTTTGTTGGTTAAATCATCTTCTAATAAATTATTTCCTTATTCTTTATTTATACATTTCATTTATCTCTCTTTTTTCTTTTGGAGATAAACTTGATATGAAGAGGTGGAAGTATAAATATGTTATACACTATTTCTTAGTAGTTAGTTGGTAAGAGTTTTATTACAGTACTCAATAAAAAAAATTAAGTTGTATTATATTTATTTCATCTCTCACAATTCTATTATATTACTCATATTTTAAAATAAGTGTCATAGTAGACATTTTTAAATAAATTAAAAAATATGATAAAAGAATGAGAGGATAACGATTCTACCAAATTATTCTTATTAATCATCAATGTATTTTAACTATCATAAATGTAAGATGAGAGAAATAATAAATTATGTAAGTATTAGAGTGCATCTAAGATGGGGGAGGGGATAAATTAGGTTTAATAGTCTTTTCTCGTTTTTAGATGACGGTTTTTGTGTTCTTTATTTTTCTTGATTTTTTGATGAACTTTAAAAAGAAAAGTGCAGAGAAATAAATGTTAAAATATAAATAACACAAAGATATATATTGTTTCTTCTTTCCAAACAAGAGTACTTTAGTTCTCTCATACTTTGTGAGAAATATCATTTTTGTTAAATTTTTGGACAAGCCTGCCGCTAAGACTTCTCTTACAATCTTCTAACAATAACAAAGAAGCACATCACTTTCTTGATTTCACAAAACACCAAAATTATGGTGGACTTTGAATCACCCCGATTCAAAGAACCTTTTACAACAATCACCAAAACATTTTGATGATTACAAAAATCAGAAAGCACATCATTTTGTGTTTACAAAACAAGTCACCACACACGTAGTGATTAAGTTCAACTTTTGAACAAATATGAATATATGAAAAAGAGTTGTTGCACTTGAATCAATTTCTGTATAGAGATTGATTTTTCCTTCCAATGAACAATTCAAATATAATACAATTAGATTGCTCATGCTCATAAACTTTTCACAATTGATATGACATAATGCAAAAAGAAAAACTAATAAAATCGATTTTAATTGATGTGAAAATTTGAGTGAAAAAGGTTATTTGAAATCTGAATTTTCTTCCTTTAAATACAATGCAAGGTGCCTCTTGAATGAGTAGCAATGATTGAAAAATATTCATGATTCATTTGATAATGATTTGGAAAATGTATGATGAATCAACGCAAAAGTTTCAGAATTTTCAAAAAGTGTCTGGTGTAATCAGTTGCATAAAAAGCTTAATTGGATGCACTTTTAAAAATGCTTTGGAAAATGAACATTGCAGACTATGCAACTGGTTGCACATTATATTCAATCGGTTGCACTTTTGAAAAATACCTTGAAAAGACTTGGACATACCCAAAATACAACCGGTTGCACAATTATGTAACTCGTTGCACTAATATAATATTTTTTTGAAAATATGCCTTTTAAAATGCATGATTTGAAAGAGCATGCAATATGAATGATTGAGAAATTTTCAGAGAATATGAGATAGAGTTTCTTGAGCATCTAAAGATTATATAAACATATGAATTGTTATTAAAGTACTTTGACCAATCATCTAATCTTTTGAATTCCAAAGCTCGTGCAATCTTGATACTTTATTTCAATTTTTTTTTTCTTTTTTGATCTTTCTTCTAAGATTTGTCTTTATCAAAATAAAATTAAAAAGGATGAACATGTGTTCTTCACAATCTCTCATCTTCTATTAAATTATTTTCTTATTCTTTATTTATACATTTCATATATTGCTCTTTTTTCTCTTTCTTTTGGAGAAATATTTGATGTGAAGAGTGGAAATTTAAATATGCTATGTACTATTTCTTAGTAGTGAGTGGATAGGAGTTTTATTCCAATACTCAATAAAAAAAATCAAGTTGTATTATATTTATTTCATGTGTCAAAATTTTGTTATACTATCTCCGTCTCAAAATAAGTGTTATAATAGACACTTTCATATAGATTAAGAAAATATGATAAATGAACCGGAATTATGAAATTATTAATTTGTGTCGAAATTCGAACCGAAATTATGAAATTCTTAATTCTAAAATCTTATTCCGTCTACTTAAGTAAAACTGAACATCTAAGTCAATGAAATTAGTAATCTTGAGTCGAATTTAGTATATATTTATCAAAATATAATATATTAATTTTAATCATATGAAAAAATGTACAAAAATAATTCAGGGTGGAGTTCAAGTCATATCTATCATCAAAATCACGATTCATAAGACCTACTTAATCCAATTAAACAGACAAGAGTGGGCATATAGATCGTTGGAATAAGGATTATTAAGTCGTACATGGTCTCGTTAGGTCAAACTTGACATATGGATCATCAAAATCATAATTTGTCAAATTATAAGACTTATTTTGTCTAATTAGATAAGATTTAACATATGAATCATCAAAATTAGGATTATTGAATTGTAATTAGTCTAATTAGGTAACAATAAACATATGAATCATTGAAATTAAATTTTTTAAATCTTACTTAATCTGAATAGACAATATTGGATATCTTAATTGTAACACCCCGATAATAATAAAATAATTATTTAAATTGAGTTAATAATTTATTTATTAATTTAATTAAATAATTGGAAATTTTATTATTATTATTTTTGGATTATTATTATTATTCGGAAAATATATATATGTTGGAAATAAGAGAAAGAATCCCATTTGGTAAAAAGAAAGTTTCACGTGAAAACAGAGGAACGATCGTGAAAGAGGAAAAGGGCAAAGAGACAGAGCAAGGGCTGAAGGTTGAAGAGAGAAAAGCTTGGAGCTCAAAGATTTGCCGGATTAATCAGGTAAGGGGGGTTTATCGTCCTTTAATGGGTATTATAGATTAACATGTCATGGGTAGTGATAAGCCGTTGAATTGACCCTAATTGGGATTATGAATGCTGGAAAATTTCGTTGGATGAAACTGTGTTTAGGCTGTAATTGAATCTGTGTTTGGGTTAGTTGTGAAATTCCGAACGTATAGCTTTTTACGGAATCGGAATCGGAGGTCCGGAAGTCCTCCAACGGCGGAAAATGCGGAGAATTCTGCATTCTGCCTTGTGTTAGCGCAGGAACTGCTGTTTTGTCTGCGTTAACCGGTTAACCCAGGGTGTTAACCGGTTAACACTGTTTTGAATTGTGAAAATGTACTGTTTTGCCTGCGTTAACCGGTTAACCCAGGGCGTTAACCGGTTAACACTGTTGCGTTTTGCCAGAAAACGTGTTTTGCCTGCGT
Source organism: Lathyrus oleraceus (assembly GCF_024323335.1). Taxonomy (NCBI): domain Eukaryota; kingdom Viridiplantae; phylum Streptophyta; class Magnoliopsida; order Fabales; family Fabaceae; genus Lathyrus; species Lathyrus oleraceus. Next base: position 166,402,487 of record NC_066579.1, on the reverse strand, counting down.
TAACCGGTTAACCCAGGGCGTTAACCGGTTAACACTGTTACAGAGTGGAAAAATTGGCTTTTTAATGTTGTGTACATAATTGAGAGTTGGCCTATGTTAGCGTATGATGTAATAGGGATTATTTCCCGCTGTTTTGAGCAGTATAGGTATTAGTAGAGCGTGCTAATACTGTGTTTAATTGATTTACATGATAATGATGTGTTGATACATGTGTTGATGATGTATGATGGTATGCATAATGATGTGAATGTATGTATTATGCATGTATGTGTGAATGGACTGTTGTATGGCTTAGAGTGTGAGCATATGTCCGTTGTGAATTGTTGTTGATGCTGCATTGCTAGATGATTAGCGTGCATAGCATAGCCTGTGGGGCTGTAGCTAATTCCCATGGTGAGGAATTAGTGAGTGAACCATTGTGGGTTTGTTGTTGATGTTTGCATGCTAGATGATTAGTGTGCATAGTCTAGCCTTCGGGGCTGTAGCTAATTCCCATGGTGAGGAATTAGTGAGTGAGTCACTAGGTCTCAAATGAGTGGGACTAGTGAGCTTAGTAGCCGTATCTGGGGGATCGGTGAGCTTGAACTATATGTTCAAGAATAGTCGGTACCGCATGTGTGGAGTCTCATTGCATAATGTATGTATGGCGTATAATATGAATGGATGTATTCCAATATTATACGTGTGTTTGTGTTGTTGTAGAGTATGATTTGAGGTTATACTTGTGTGTTATGGAATGTTGAGTATGATGTGAGCTGATGTGCTGTCACTGATTGTATGTTGTGATTAGGGTGATTAATGTGTTAAATTACTTAACATTGCATGATATTTTATAATGCTTATTATATTGATTGAGGAACTCACCCTTACAACTATTTTTCAGGTAACGAGAAATGAGTTGAGTAGAAGCGAATGCTTGGAGTCTAGTGTAGTCTCCTTAGTGGGTCGTGCTCTGATAGATGTAACATCGGGATGGGATATTTACCTTGTTGAATATTTTACATGTGAATGTTACATGTTTTACATGATTGAGGAGATCTCTATCCGTTGCGTTTTATGCAAATGTTTATGTTTGAATTAATAAAAGAGCATGACCGTTATATTGTTGAATGGTGTGAATATTATGTGTGACACCCTTGAATGGCATAATTACTCTGAATTGTTATATGTTTATTAATTTTAATTAAATATTTGGGGTATTTTAGAAGGGTGTTACATTAGTGGTATCAGAGCATAGTCGGTCGAGTCGAGTCGTAATTATTCTGTTTTCCCTGTACGGGATAGGTGTTGTGTAACCCTATCAGTACTTATTGTTTTAGCTTGTTGGGTTTTCAGAATAGAGATGGCTGGAAGAGGTAGAGATGATGCTGCGATTGCTGAGGCTCTGGGTATGCTAGCTGGAGTACTTGGAGGAAATCCGAATGTTGTGGGAATGGGAGCTGCTCGTCAACTGAGTGAGTTCCAGAAGAACAATCCTCCAATGTTCAAGGGAGCATACGATCCAGATGGTGCTCAGAAGTGGTTGAAGGAGATCGAGAGAATCTTCCGAGTAACTGAGTGTGCCGATAACCAGAAGGTCAGGTTCGGTACGCATATGCTGTCAGAGGAAGCCGATGATTGGTGGGTTGCTACCCGCACTGAGTTGGAATCTGCTGGAAATGCTGAGATCACTTGGGCTGTGTTCAGAGAGAGATTCCTGAGGAAGTATTTTCCAGAGGATGTCAGAGGAAAGAAAGAGATAGAGTTCTTGGAATTGAAGCAGGGTAACAAGTCTGTTACGGAGTATGCTGCTAAGTTCACAGAGCTGTCAAAGTATTACACTCCCTATAATGAGGCTGCTGGAGAATTTTCGAAATGTGTGAAGTTTGAGAACGGGTTGCGTCCTGAGATCAAACAGGCTATTGGATATCAGCGGATCAGAGTGTTTTCTGACTTGGTTGACTGTTGCAGGATTTTTGAACAGGATTCCAAAGCCAGAGCAGAGAGCTATCAGCAGAGGGTTGATAGGAAAGGCAAGAATCAGAATGATCGTGGGAAACCGTATGCAGCTGGCAAAGGTTTCCAGAAGCAGAGTGGGATGAAGAGGCCTAGTGGGGGAGACTCTAGTGCTCCTGTTAAGTGTTATAGATGTGGTCGGGCTGGACATCGTGTCCATGAGTGTACCAGTGTTGAGATGAAGTGTTTCAAGTGTGGCAAAGGTGGTCATTTGGCTGCAGAGTGCCGGTTGAAGACTGTAACTTGTTTCAACTGTGGAGAGGTGGGTCATATCAGTCCACAGTGTCCTAAGCCGAAGAAAGAGAATCAGTCGGGAGGAAAAGTCTTTGCTTTATCAGGTTCTGAGACTTCTGCAGATGATCGTTTGATCCGAGGTACGTGTTATATTAATGGCTTTCCTCTTGTAGATATTATTGACACCGGTGCTACTCATTCCTTTATATCTTTGGATTGTGCTGTGAAACTTAAGTTAGAGATATCTGAAATGCTTGGAAGTATGTTGATTGATACTCCTGCGAAGGGTTCAGTGACTACTACTTCAGTTTGTTTGAATTGTCCCTTGAGTATTTTTGGTAGAGATTTTGGGATAGACCTTGTGTGTCTTCCACTAGTGCAGATTGACGTTATCTTGGGTATGAACTGGTTGGTGTTTAACCGAGTTTCTATCAATTGTTTTGATAAGACTGTGATATTTCCTGAGATTGAAGAAGGAAAGAGTTTGTTTCTATCAGCCAGACAGGTGAATGAGGAAGTCGCAGATGGGGCAGAGTTGTTTATGCTGTTAGCGACTTTGGAGGCTAAAGATAAACTGGTAATTGGCGATCTAGCAGTGGTGTGTGATTTTCCTGATGTGTTTCCAGAAGAAGTGAATGAATTACCGCCAGAGCGTGAAGTTGAGTTCTCGATTGATTTGGTACCTGGTACTAGACCGATATCGATGGCTCCGTATCGTATGTCTGCTGTTGAGTTAGCTGAATTGAAGAGTCAGCTGGAAGATCTGTTGGATAAGAAGTTTATTCGTCCGAGTGTGTCACCGTGGGGTGCACCAGTGTTATTGGTTAAGAAGAAAGAAGGTACTATGAGGTTGTGTGTGGACTACAGGCAACTGAATAAAGTGACGATCAAGAATCGGTATCCTTTGCCGAGGATTGATGATTTGATGGATCAGTTGGTTGGTGCGAGTGTGTTCAGCAAGATAGATTTGAGATCTGGGTATCATCAGATACGTGTGAAAACTGAGGATATTCAGAAGACTGCTTTCAGAACGAGGTATTGACATTATGAGTATTCTGTAATGCCTTTTGGTGTGACTAATGCGCCTGGAGTATTTATGGAGTACATGAATAGGATTTTCCATCCGTTCCTAGATAAGTTTGTTGTGGTGTTCATTGATGACATTTTGGTGTATTCGAAATCTGAAGAAGAGCATGCTGAGCATTTGAGAGTGGTTTTAGAAGTTCTCCGAGAAAAGAAGTTATTTGCTAAACTATCCAAGTGTGAATTCTGGTTAGAAGAGGTTAGTTTTCTTGGTCATGTGATTTCAAGAGGTGGTGTTGCTGTTGATCCTTCTAAGATAGAAGCGGTATCTAAGTGGGAAGCTCCGAAGTCTGTTGCTGAGATTCGAAGTTTTCTTGGTTTGGCTGGTTATTATAGGAAGTTCATTGAGGGATTTTCTAAGTTGGCGTTACCGTTGACGATGTTGACTAGAAAGGGGCAAGCGTTGGTTTGGGACTCAAAATGTGAAGAAGGTTTCCAAGAGTTAAAGAGAAGGTTAACTAGTGCTCCTATTCTGATATTACCGAGTCCGTCAGAACCATTTGAGGTTTACTGTGATGCTTCATTGTTGGGTTTGGGTGGTGTGTTGATGCAGAATAAGCAGGTTATAGCTTATGCTTCAAGACAGCTAAGGGTTCATGAGAGGAACTATCCGACACACGATTTAGAGTTGGCAGCTGTGGTGTTTGTTCTGAAGTTATGGAGGCATTACTTGTATGGGTCAAGATTTGAGGTTTTCAGTGACCATAAAAGTTTAAAGTATTTGTTTGATCAGAAAGAGCTGAATATGAGACAGAGAAGATGGTTAGAGTTTCTGAAGGATTATGACTTTGGTTTGAATTACCATCCGGGTAAAGCAAACGTAGTGGCTGATGCGTTGAGTCGGAAATCATTGCATATGTCTATGTTAATGGTTAGGGAATTGGATTTAATTGAGCAGTTTAGAGATTTGAGTTTGGTGTGTGAGAGTACTCACAATAGTGTTAAACTGGGAATGTTGAAATTAACGAGTGGTATTCTGGATGAGATCAGAGCGGGTCAGAAATCCGATGTGTTTTGGTTGATAAGTTGACTTTAGTGAATCAAGGTCAAGGTGGTGAATTTAGAGTTGATGAGAATGGTGTTTTGAAGTTTGGTAATCGGGTGTGTATTCCGGATGTTACCGAACTTAAGAAGAGTATCCTTGAAGAAGGACATCGTAGTGGCTTGAGTATTCATCCTGGAGCTACGAAGATGTATCATGATTTGAAGAAGTTATTTTGGTGGCCGGGAATGAAAAGAGAAATTGCGAGTTTTGTTTATTCCTGTTTGACTTGTCAGAAGTCAAAGATTGAACATCAGAGGCCGTCTGGGCTAATGCAACCGTTGGCTATTCCAGAGTGGAAGTGGGATAGTATCAGTATGGATTTTGTTTCTGGGTTGCCGAGGACAAATAAGAATTTTGAAGCTATTTGGGTGATTGTTGACAGACTGACAAAATCGGCTCATTTTATTCCGATCAGAATGGATTATCCGTTAGAGAGATTAGCTGAGTTGTATATTGAGAAGGTTGTAAGTTTGCATGGTATTCCGTCGAGTATTGTTTCGGACAGAGATCCTAGATTTACATCGAAGTTCTGGGAAGGTTTGCAGAGAGCTTTGGGAACTAAGCTGAGATTGAGTTCTGCATATCATCCGCAGACTGATGGTCAGACTGAGAGGACCATTCAGTCATTAGAGGATCTTTTGAGAGCTTGTGTTTTGGAAAAGGGAGGCGCTTGGGATTGTTATTTGCCTTTGATTGAGTTTACCTACAATAATAGTTTTCATTCAAGCATTGGTATGGCACCGTTTGAAGCTTTGTATGGTAGGAGATGTCGGACACCTTTATGTTGGTATGAGTCCGGTGAGAGTGTTGTGGTTGGACCGGAGATTGTTCAACAGACTACAGAAAAGATTAAGATGATTCAGGAGAAGATGAGAATTGCTCAGAGTCGTCAGAAGAGTTATCATGATAAGAGGAGGAAGTCACTTGAGTTCCAAGAGGGAGATCATGTGTTCCTTCGTGTTACTCCGATAACTGGTGTTGGTCGAGCTTTGAAGTCGAAGAAGTTGACACCTCGATTTATTGGTCCTTATCAGATTTTGGAGAGGATAGGGGAGGTAGCCTATCGTGTCGCTTTACCGCCGTCGCTTGCGAATTTGCATGAGGTTTTTCATGTGTCTCAGTTGAGGAGGTACATCCATGATCCGTCGCATGTAGTCCAAGTAGATGATGTACAGGTGAGAGATAACCTGACTGTTGAAACATCACCTATGAGGATTGAGGATCGAGAGTTGAAGCAGTTGCGGGGTAAAGAGATTGCCTTGGTGAAAGTAGCTTGGGGAGGACCAGCAGGTGGCAACGTGACTTGGGAACTGGAGAGTAAGATGAAGGAGTCTTACCCAGAGTTGTTCGCTTGAGGTATGTTTTCGAGGACGAAAACTCTTTTAGTGGGGGAGAGTTGTAACACCCCGATAATAATAAAATAATTATTTAAATTGAGTTAATAATTTATTTATTAATTTAATTAAATAATTGGAAATTTTATTATTATTATTTTTGGATTATTATTATTATTCGGAAAATATATATATGTTGGAAATAAGAGAAAGAATCCCATTTGGTAAAAAGAAAGTTTCACGTGAAAACAGAGGAACGATCGTGAAAGAGGAAAAGGGCAAAGAGACAGAGCAAGGGCTGAAGGTTGAAGAGAGAAAAGCTTGGAGCTCAAAGATTTGCCGGATTAATCAGGTAAGGGGGGTTTATCGTCCTTTAATGGGTATTATAGATTAACATGTCATGGGTAGTGATAAGCCGTTGAATTGACCCTAATTGGGATTATGAATGCTGGAAAATTTCGTTGGATGAAACTGTGTTTAGGCTGTAATTGAATCTGTGTTTGGGTTAGTTGTGAAATTCCGAACGTATAGCTTTTTACGGAATCGGAATCGGAGGTCCGGAAGTCCTCCAACGGCGGAAAATGCGGAGAATTCTGCATTCTGCCTTGTGTTAGCGCAGGAACTGCTGTTTTGTCTGCGTTAACCGGTTAACCCAGGGTGTTAACCGGTTAACACTGTTTTGAATTGTGAAAATGTACTGTTTTGCCTGCGTTAACCGGTTAACCCAGGGCGTTAACCGGTTAACACTGTTGCGTTTTGCCAGAAAACGTGTTTTGCCTGCGTTAACCGGTTAACCCAGGGCGTTAACCGGTTAACACTGTTACAGAGTGGAAAAATTGGCTTTTTAATGTTGTGTACATAATTGAGAGTTGGCCTATGTTAGCGTATGATGTAATAGGGATTATTTCCCGCTGTTTTGAGCAGTATAGGTATTAGTAGAGCGTGCTAATACTGTGTTTAATTGATTTACATGATAATGATGTGTTGATACATGTGTTGATGATGTATGATGGTATGCATAATGATGTGAATGTATGTATTATGCATGTATGTGTGAATGGACTGTTGTATGGCTTAGAGTGTGAGCATATGTCCGTTGTGAATTGTTGTTGATGCTGCATTGCTAGATGATTAGCGTGCATAGCATAGCCTGTGGGGCTGTAGCTAATTCCCATGGTGAGGAATTAGTGAGTGAACCATTGTGGGTTTGTTGTTGATGTTTGCATGCTAGATGATTAGTGTGCATAGTCTAGCCTTCGGGGCTGTAGCTAATTCCCATGGTGAGGAATTAGTGAGTGAGTCACTAGGTCTCAAATGAGTGGGACTAGTGAGCTTAGTAGCCGTATCTGGGGGATCGGTGAGCTTGAACTATATGTTCAAGAATAGTCGGTACCGCATGTGTGGAGTCTCATTGCATAATGTATGTATGGCGTATAATATGAATGGATGTATTCCAATATGATACGTGTGTTTGTGTTGTTGTAGAGTATGATTTGAGGTTATACTTGTGTGTTATGGAATGTTGAGTATGATGTGAGCTGATGTGCTGTCACTGATTGTATGTTGTGATTAGGGTGATTAATGTGTTAAATTACTTAACATTGCATGATATTTTATAATGCTTATTATATTGATTGAGGAACTCACCCTTACAACTATTTTTCAGGTAACGAGAAATGAGTTGAGTAGAAGCGAATGCTTGGAGTCTAGTGTAGTCTCCTTAGTGGGTCGTGCTCTGATAGATGTAACATCGGGATGGGATATTTACCTTGTTGAATATTTTACATGTGAATGTTACATGTTTTACATGATTGAGGAGATCTCTATCCGTTGCGTTTTATGCAAATGTTTATGTTTGAATTAATAAAAGAGCATGACCGTTATATTGTTGAATGGTGTGAATAATTGTGTGACACCCTTGAATGGCATAATTACTCTGAATTGTTATATGTTTATTATTTTTCATTAAATATTTGGGGTATTTTAGAAGGGTGTTACATTAATCATTCTAATTATAGTTATTAAGCCGTAAATTGTCTAATTAGGTAAAACTTTACATATGTATCATCAAAATCAAAATTCTAAAGTCATATTTAGTCTAACTAGGTAAAATTAAACCTCTCAAAATTATAATTTTTTAGTGGTACTTAAGTTAGATAAACCGTGACATATGGATCATCAAAATTGAAATTCTTTTACTAAATATTATTAAATAAAATTGACATATGAATTATGAAATTCTTAATTCTTAAACTGTACTTGGTCTAATTAGGTAAGAGTGAACATCTAAGTCATTGAAATTAGTACTCTTGAATCGAATTAGTTTATATTTATCAAAATATAATACATTTATTGTTAATTTTATGAAAAAATTGTACAAAAATAATTCAGGACGGAGTCCGAAACATATGTATCATCAAAATCACAATTCATAAGACCTATTCAGTCCAATTATGCAAGATTGGACTGTTAGGTCAGACTTGATATATGGACCATCAAATCATAATTGTCAACTTATAAGACCTACTTTGTCTAATTAGGTAAGATTTGACATAGAAATCATCATAATTAGGATTATTAAATTGTACTTAGTCTAATTAGGTAACAATAATCATATGAATAGTTGAAATTAAAATTCTTAAATTCTACTTAATCTAAATAGATAATATTGGATATCTAAATCTTTCTGATTATAATTCTTAAGCAATAATTTCTCTAATTAGGTAAGACTTAACATATGTATAATCAAAATAAAATTCTTTAGTGACACTCTAGTTAGATAACCGTTGACACATGGACCATCCAAATTGAAATTCTTTTACTAAATATAATTTAGTAAAATTGAACCTATGAATTATGAAATTCTTAATTTTTAAATTGTACTCGATGTAATTAGGTAAGACTGGACATCTAAGTCAATGAAATTAGTATTTTTGAATCGAATTTAGTCTATCTTTATCAAAATATGATATAATAATTTAAATTTTATTAAAAAATTATTATAAAAAAAATAATCCAGAGTGGAGTTCAAGACATATATATTATAAAAATCACGATTTATAAGAATTAATTCAGGGTGAAAAAATTAATTAAAATATAATTATAAAAAAAGATAAAAACAAAAATGTTAGCCATAAATTAATTAAAATATAATTTCAAAAAATATATATATCAGATCAGAAAGCCATAAGGTTTGAACACTATCCCTCTAGAATTCTAGATGTTATGCCAACCAATGTGCTATCATATCATTCATTATATATTTATAATCCTACATTTATTTATATATATTTTTGTTACGGTAATATCCATTAATCCACCATATCCATTGCATCCAACTTCCCTTATTTTTCTGCAACTTAAATAGAGATTCTATTATACTGAAACTTATTTTAATACGGGTGTATTAAAAAATTGTCTAAAATTAATCAAACTTATTTTAATATGAATGTAATTATGTCAATTGTTAAAACTTTAAAATTATTTAAATACAAAAATATCCAAGAAAACTTGGTAAACTCCAACCTATAGAAGAACATGTTTCATATTATCATATTATGTTTTTCATGCTAAGAATGATCCCAAGTATTATTTTTGAAAAAGTAATCATTTTTTAATTCGAGAGTAACATTTAATGACACCAACCTATACATATTTTAATATTTTTTATGCATTTAGTGAGGAATTGTTCAAGATTGAAACTCTAACATGCTTAAGAAAGAATTTTCAAACTGTGTCCGGGAAGGATAATTGACACTGAGGTACTTTAAATTATTGCAGCCTTATCAAAATTTTAAAATAATTATTTGCATTCATGAAATAATTTTGTTAATTGATCGTAGATCATTCACATCATGTCTCTTAAGACAGCTTGGATTGATCGAGAGGAATGTTGCATTCTCATCTATATGATCACTTCTCTAATTTAGTATATAAAGTTGAAGATGAAGAAGAGAGAGAAAATATATTTAACTAATTTTTAAGAAAAACTCTATTAATTTCATATTTTTTTACATAAATTATATTACAAATTTGATTTATATATATAAACAAAAATGTCATATAGGTCAAAAATACTAAAGCATGTATGAGTTTGGTAACATAAAGTATTAAATTTACTCTAAATAGACTCTAAAGCCATTTGACTTTCTTACTAGTACTTTAATTTTGTTAGATTTATCTATCAATTGAGGATTGTGTTGGTCAGAAAATTTTATCTCGTATCTCTACAATTGTATCTATATCCTTACAAATAAATCTTTTTTATCAAAATATCCTCATATAAATAGGATATATTTTTCAGAAATGGAAGTTTTTTCATTTGCGCTAGAAGACTTCCGGAAGAGAATATTTTGGCATTTTTTGACATCGTAAACCGGAATACTAAGAGTAAGTCTTCCGGTTCAGAAAATGTATACCGGAACACTTATCCAAAGTCTTCTGGTTCGCTGTATTTTTGGGCATTGAACCGGAAGTCTTTTAGAATGTCTTCCGGTTTGTAAGTCTGTGTACCGGAACTCTTTCTTAAAGACTTCCGGTTTGGATGAACTAAACCGAAACTCTTTTAAGAAGTGTTCCGGTAGTCAACCTTGTTTTTTTCCACACCGGAACTCTTCTTTGAAGTGTTCCGGTGCATTTTTTTTAATTTTTTTTTAATTTTTAATTTTTTTAATTTTTTGTATTTTTTATTATTTTGTTATAATATTTTTTTGTAGTGGTTCGAAGACGAGGTGCAGATGGTAGGATTCCAGACCGCAGTTTAGGTTGGGGCACATCTTCATCTGCAGCAAAGCCGGCTGGATATCCAAGAGGGTCGTACGATACGTCTCTTTTGGTGAAGTATGAGCATCATGTTGCTCGTCATTTATGGTTTGGTGAGGTAAATAAACGGGATATATTTGAAAATGAATAATATTTGAATATTTTATATTGTGTTTTCTAATATGTGTTTTAATTGTTTTTAGGAAAGAGGTCCAAAGAAAGAGTTAAAGGTTGTTGGACACAGACTAAAGCTGACATCTAGGGTTCCACTAGCTCTTCCACAACAGGTGGAGAGTTAGGTATCTAGATCTGGTTTATCTTCACTTCAGAGAACTAGTCTGAACAAGATAGACACAAATCTGGTCTCTGCATTTGTGGAAAGATGGCATCTAGAGACATCTTCATTTCACATGTCGTTTGGTGAAATGAGCATTACTTTGGATGACGTCTCATGTCTGCTTCACTTGCCCATCAGGGGTGTCTTCTGGAGTCCTCAGGATGTCACGGAAGAGGTTGATGTTGAACTTGTTGTTGACTACTTATGAGTGTCACAGGGTGAGGCACAATCACATGTTCGTAGTTGCAGGGGTTCATATTATAAATTGGAGTGGTTATACGATTTATTCACAGGGTGAGGCACAATCACATGTCTCGTTCACACTGATTTATGTATTAAGTTTTAGAACTGAATATAATAGACATAATATAAAATTCATGTTTTTATTACATATTCATGTTTTGAGTACATATTCATGCTAATATAGGTGTAAGTAATTGCCAATGTTGTAGACGTCCTGCAAATCCTAACATCCAAGACGTTGTTGTATGAGAACGAAACTTCTTCCAATCTAATATGGCAGGTGGCAACGGAAACCCCTCTTTCATTTGCACCTACCTCTAACTCAACTTCCATAGTTAGTTTCCTCCAATGAACATGAACAACATCTATGGATATCGGTATACCACCTAGTGCGTATCTTCCTAACTCACAAGCACAAGGTAACCCATAAGATGTTCTAAGAGTACAACCACATATTTGCCTGTTAATTTCAACATGATCAACTCTCAATAACTCTTCAGCAATACGTCTCAAAGAAACTCGAGATACGGAACCACGCAAATAACCATAAAAGGGACTTATGTGCGCGTGCTCAATTTCGTAAAAACTCTTTTGAAAAGAAGCTCTAATGTTTCTCAGTTGTAACCTCAAGTTGTTATTCATAGTTTCCCAACATTTGACCATGTCACATATACTGTTTCCTAACATCTGCTTTAACTTCCAATGAGCAGATTCAACCCTACAAATATTGAAAATAACACATAGAAAAAATATCACATATAAAAATAACACATAAAAAATTATAACACGTACTGATTAGTCGTTGTGTTACCTAAATGTAGAACTCGATTAATCCATGCTCCAACAAATCTATGTCTATGTGGAGTCAACCATGTGTCTTTCACATAATTAATAAATCCACTATAATCAACACATGCTTGCTCAAGTTGATGCAACCGTTGACCATACTCAACCTCATCACTAGCCCAAACAACTTCCATCCATAATGTATTTATCGTCTTTTGCAGGTCATTCACCACATGTTGTTTGCATTTGGCACCAACGTTTTTGTTAATGTGAAATCTACATAACAAATTAATCGATCTGGGAAACACAATTTCAATTTCTTTCATCAAAGCAAGATCTTTATCTGTCAAAATCACTTGTGGACACAAATCTTTCTTCACAAATAATTCTTTTAGTTTCTCTAATACCCAGCAAAAATTCTCTGTCTGCTCATACTCCATATACGCAAATGCAACAGCAAAAGTCAACTTGGTTGATGTCATGCCAACAATTTCAAACAAAGGTTGTCTATATTTTTTGTCTTGTAGGTGATATCCATAACTAACACAATCGAAAAAATATTCAACAACTTAACTGAATCAGGATGGGCCCAAAATATCTCTCTCACAACTTCCGAGTCATCCTTTTTTCTACTCCAATACACATAGCCTGCATCATCAATAAGCTTAAACAAATGTTGTATCTCACTTCTAGGACCTCTTATCTCTTTTTGTATCACACTCTTATGTTTGTATACTTGTGTAATCCAAGTGACATTTTCAGGATCTCGGTCTTGCAAGGAAAACAATATGTATCTAGGTGGTACATGTTTCTTTGTCAAATCAGCGACATGTTGCTTCTCATCTGTGGTCAACCTACCAATAAAGGAATGACCTTCTAATCTATCAGGTAAACCATGATTATGTAACCCACATTTTACATCAATCTTCCAACCAGACCCATCTTTCGCCAGAGTCGACCTGATTTTAAATGGGTATCCACATTTCTTGGACGCACTTTGGGTTCCACTATCAGTACTCTTGTGTTTCCCACCTTTATCACAACCAAATATTAATTTGTTACTTCTCCCTCTCTTGCTTGTTTCAGTATCTGAATGACTGATAATAACATACTTTATTATCGATTCCAACCTCTTTAATCCATCTGATCACCTATTCTCGCGTACCAAATCTTTCAGTCGTTATAAACGCATCAGAAGTATCTACACATATTTGGGGAAGATTTTCCATTCCTGCACAATAAAAAAAATTTAAAAAAATTGCAAACCGAAAGTCTTCAAAGAAGAGTTCCGGAATACATAAAAAACAAACCGGAAGACTTCTTCAAAGAGTTCTGGTATGTGTCACTTTGTTTACCAGAATTCTTTCAATAAGTGTTCTGGAACATTTCTTTTTTATTAAAGAACCGGAACTCTTTCTTGAAGTCTTCCGGTTTACTACTTGGTGTGTTCCGGATGTCTTTTGTGAAGTCTTCCGGTTTGGAAAAAATACATACCAGAAGTCTTTTTTCAAGAGTTCCGGTGCGAGGGTGGAATGTGTAATTTTTGGAAGTATCAACTGAATGGTAAAAATGAAATGGTAAATTGATTAAAATCAGTTAAGGGTAAAATTAGTATTTTTAAAAATTGTAGGAGTATGAGACTAAACGTAGGGGTATGAAGTAAAATTTTCCTCTGTCCAAGACCATATTTTAGATCATTTGGATCTTGGCTTTGATAAAAGAACTATAATCCCTAGACAAGAGACCGTTAAAGAAATGGTAAAGTACTTGTGATGATTGGTATTTGAATCTTTCATTAATATGTTAACTTATATTGTTTACCAATTAAATTTTTGTAGTGGCAAGTTATCACTCAAATGGTGCAAATTATGGTGCAAACTAATTACTTTCCTCCCAACTTTCTATTTTAAGCACAACACATAGATAATTAGGATATGGCTAAGCCCGTAGGACTTATTTGTGAAGGATTTTGGTACCATAATATTCGATAGATTTAAACCATTGTGTATTGATTTCCTTATATAAAACACTTTTCAATCATACGTGATATTTGTTCATTTTGAATAAGCAGTCAACACTTCACATATTAACTTTGAATTAGAGGGTTGAACACCGTACCAATTTGTTAAGTTAGCATATTAACTATCTCGTGGTTACTCTCATCCATTTGTTTTCTTATTAACAAGATGGAGTTTATCGTAAGAGTAGACACATTCAAGGGCGCAAATGTAATCTCTCCCTGATGCATTGCTCGACTAGGGTGACTAATGGCAAACCCCAAAGCCATGTATTTATTCGAAGGGGACGCCATTTTCACGTTATTATCCGCAAATGTCTAAGTGTTGCTTTGTAACATCGCATCACTACAGTTGGCATACCATAGGAAAAATCTCTCTACACTTGTGGCATCGTGAAATTTGATATGTACGAAGGCCTAGGGTCAAACAAGGGAATACTTGTTGGCCTTGGAGTAGTCAACATACTTGTTGTTGCGGGAAAAACAACCATCACCCCTGGCATTGGTGTCATACTTACTACCGGTCAATAACAGGTTGATTAATCGTTATGGGATTAGTTTTCTATGTTGTTTCAACCGTCAAAGAGACAAGTTTTCATTTCTTGGAGCATTGTTTTAGGGAAGCAGGTTGTTTCTAGGATGGACCATTTCAACTAGAGTTTTATCACTCCTCAAACGCATACAAATTCGGATGCATAAATCATTTTTAAATATGAAAGAAAGATTTCAACAAATACGAAAGACAAACACTTTTTAAATTAAACTCAACTTTTGCACAAACAGGTCCCACTGGACATGCCAATTTGTTCATTCGTGTTCTTGGTAAATAATCACTTAATTTTGAGTTAATTACTTGAAGAACCAAACTAGTAAATCCTAGGGAAAGTTCGTGTTAAGTTTCTAAGAAAAGGAAGTATGTATTCGATTTTGTTGGATTTCTTGCAAGGAATATTGAGTATTTTCAATAAAATAACTATGCTTATGAAATATAACTGACATGTTGATTTCGACTATGTCGAACTTAGTCTTTGAATGCTAAGAGATAAACAAACAATAAAGAAATTTAAATGGAAAAAAGGTATATTTGCATAGCTATAAAAGTGGTAGACAAGTACATTTTTTTTCAGGAAAATCATTTCTCTCTTACGTGTGTGAACTTTGAGTATAATCGAAGTTTACAATGTTTTTGCCACTCCTTGATCCTAATGCTAGAATCCCTATTTATAATGCTATAAACTAACTATACTCAAACTGAAGTAACTGTTTTTTGGTCTTATCCAAATTAGCAGAGACACGTGGAGATCGAATCGAGCGACAGTTACACTCAACAATGACGTGTTGGACGGAGGATCATTTGACCGATGGAAGATAGTTAGTTTATAACATTATAATAGAGATTCTAGCATTAGGATCAAGGGATGGCAAAAACATTGTAAACTTCGATTATACTCAAAGTACGTGCACATAAGAGAGAAACGATTTTCAAACTTCACACCTCATTGAACTTCTTTATAATTTTTCTAAGTCCTTAGCCTGGCTCTTCAACTCCTATTGCTCCTGTGACAAATCCTTCGGTCGAAAAACAATTTGATTTTACCCTACACTTAACAAAATTCCAACTGACTTCCTTGTCGAATTCCTTTTGAAATTTCTAAGCTAACAATATGATATGTAGTTAAAATTATCTTCTTCTAATACAGAGGATTGCCAGCCAATGTAGCATTTGGATCAGGTGTCTGACTCTTTTACGATGCTCTCCCTATTTACTTATTTTGTTTCCTTGTCTTTTGTGGTGACTTTCTGGATTAGACTCTTGTGATTGGACATTTGCATCCTGAAACACAGTCATTCCTTCAACTTAAGTTATGATCATTCATCTTAATATTATTTTCCTCATAATAAAAATAGGGGATCTTTTAATGTACCATATTATATATTACTTAGGCACTATGTGGAAATTCAAAAATACTCTTCAAATCCCGAAGATGCATCTCCAGAAATATCTAATATATACACTTCATTCGTTTTTGAATCACACTCGAATAAATTTATTTCAAAAATGTATTTTCGAAAATATTGATGGATATTAATTCAACTTTTTTTAATTGGGACATGTTGATAGATGTGTAGTACTAATTCAACTTTTTTTAGGGACGTACTTAGTTAAGTTTAATAGACTCTAAAAATACATTTCAAATAATTTTCGAATGTACATTTCAAAATAAATGTATTCATAAAATTGAAATATGAAGTCGAAAATCGAATGAAGCATAAAGGGTATTTATGGATGTGGATCGACTCACGAATGATTCAAACTAATTTAACCTATAAATTATTCGAACTCATTCATTTCTGGATATACTCAATCAAATCCATAACAATCCGCATAGTTTTGGTTCGGGTATCGGATTTGATTTTTGCAATCCGTTGATTCAACTCATTTTTGTGGCGTTAATAATTTATTATTATTTTTATTATTACTTTAAATAAAAATATATAATTAATATCTCACTAATAACTATAATTTTTCAAAATAAAATTATTCTCCACCGATAATACTATTAGACCAATGAAGTTACGTAATTCTAAAATTAAATATTATTTTTTATTTTATTTTATATATTTTTAAATTATATATTTTATGGAAATAACGTGTTTTTTTTAATTTTATACTATTATAAAATGTTATATCGTATAGATGAATTTTATTAAATATTATATGATATGTTTCATTGAATTTGAGTATTA
Organism: Lathyrus oleraceus; assembly: GCF_024323335.1. NCBI lineage: Eukaryota > Viridiplantae > Streptophyta > Magnoliopsida > Fabales > Fabaceae > Lathyrus > Lathyrus oleraceus. Next base: position 166,385,904 of record NC_066579.1, on the reverse strand, counting down.
TAAATGAATATGATTGTATGGAGTTGTATTTTTTTTAAATCGACAAAAAGAATCATAAAAAATATATTTTAAATTTAAAATACAACCCACGAACTCAATCCAACTCAACCCATTAATGAACGGGTTGGTTCGGATTGGACGACAAACTCAATCCATTAAAATTTGAACGGGTTGGATAACGGGTTAAACCAAATCCAATCCAACTCAACCCGCATACATCCCTAAAAACACATGTTAAACCAAATCCAATTCAACTCAACCCAGATACATCCCTAAAAGTAGGGGTGGCAAACGGGCATGCCCACCCCATTTAGGTCCGCCCCGCAAAAGTCCGCAAAAAAATGGGGCGGGGCGGGACCGTCATAGTTGAGGATGTGGGCCTAAAACTTAGACCCGCCCCGCAAAAAAGTGAGGACGGGGCGGGGAAAGCCCGCGGGCACTACACTATTTAAGCCTAAAAATGCAAAAAATTATGTAAATACACGTACCCGCAAAAGCCCGCGAAAAAAACGGAGTGGGACGGGGCAGACACATTTGAGGGTGAGGGCCTAAATCCTTGGCCCACCCCACACAAAAGTTGCGGCAAAACGGGCATGCCCAACGGGCCAAACCCGTTTTGCCACCCGTACCTAAAAGCACATGTATTGAAATATGTCATGAGATGCTCCAAAAATTAAAAACATTTTAATATTTTGGTATGATGCTTAAGAAAATATGGGTGTATTAAAAAATCCTTTAAAATTAATCAAACTTATGCTTTCACTTTCTTTTTAGTTTGGGAGAAATAATTGTATTCAATTAATCAAATTTGTAAGCTAATTCAATGTAATTATGTCAATTGTTAAAACTTTAAAACTATTTAAATACAAAAATATCCAAGAAAATATTAATCTTTTTTATAAAAAAAAAACATGGATTGCTCAACAAACACTTACCAAAGAATCAACATCAATTATTAACTTATTATTTTTAGTAACTTGGTGTCCCCTCTCATTTATTAGGCAACATGTTTTGGACTATGAGTCATTTAACTAGCTTAAAATGTGAGAAATTGGTACTCTTGAATACAAGTAAATTGTAATAGTCGTTTAGTAGGTATTGACTTCCACTCCATTAGAATGCAAACACAATGGCCCAATGATAAAAAATTAAAACAAAAAATAATAAGAAATTAACTTATTTCAAATAAGTTGCTTTGATAATCAATTTTTTTCTAATAATCCATAACAAATGAGCCCTTTAACAATCAACCAACAGCAATCAAAGTCTGTAAAAACAACTTTGCAACTCACTTTTAACCTAAATTCAACATCAGTTTAAACACATTCAATAACATATATAAAGTAATAAAGAACCATAGTAGCTTCAAATGTCAGGTATCAAATCAAATTATTAGTCACTTAAACCATTGTTGAAACACAGCACAACAATCAGAGTATTATTGCCTACCATTCCTGACGGCTCGCCGCAAATCGTTTCCTTCATTTTAGCCCGGTGGCCAGTTCAACTGACGACCACCAATAACGTGCACATGAATGTGGTAAACCGATTGGCCTGTTAAAATCAAAATCACTCAAGAATCAACAACTCTAAAAAAAAGTGATGCTATTCATCAAAGTTCAAGTTCTTGTATGGATAATAACACTTACATCCTTGTGGCCCGTCGTTAATTACAACCCGGTAGCCTTCGTCAAGACCTTCTTGCTTCGCAACCAGCTTTGCAGTGTAGAGAAGTCGGCCAAGAATGTCGAAGTGCCTCTCCTCAGCCTGAAGAAACATTGCACATAAAATGAGCTTGAGAATAACACTTCAAAGTTCAAAAGGCATCACTGTTCTTGCAGGATGAGACAAGCCGAACAATCTTTGTATCCAAACAACTTTTAACAGTTTCGACAAACTGTACTAAACAAAATCTATGATTTTCTTCATATTCCAGGCAAGAAAGGACAAATTTACATAGAAACTTATATCAATGAAATTAAAGAGGATAACAACTTTTGTGCTTGATGACAGTAGGCATAGTTGCATAATCATTTGCAAGATTTGTTTTAAAATGAAAGAGTGGGAAAATATTACCTTAGAGATACCAGTCAATCCGTCTCTGACTTTAGGAATGATTAGAATGTGCACGGGAGCTTGAGGATTTATGTCCCTAAAGGCAAGCACCTTAGAAATTCGGGAAAATCAAGTTACATTAATAAAAACACAACAAGAAAAGGTAAAAATATAAATTATTCTCAAGACTTAGGTACAATGTAGTCAAGCAGGAGATCTTAAGTAGGATCAATCGGCTTGTGAAAGATCGTAAAACTCAAATCGTTAGCACAACGTGTAAGATCCTACCGAAAGGAAAAAGGGTAATTGCATACATATATATATACACATAGACAAAAACATGAAAATCATAATACAAGCCCAAAAAAAAAGACTGAGCACGTTTTTTTTTACGATCGTGCTTCAAAAAGCTTGACCTTGACCACGCCTGCGACGTAAATGATCTTTCTCTTATCGTAGCACTCGTAGGCATCCTTAGCACTTAAGATCTTACGATTCAGCACTCATTCGTTACTACATTACTTAGGTAAGATAAGGCTTCGTCAAAGTGAACTTCTCTACAAAATGAACAAGGATTTGAAGCATAATTTCAACTAATTAACATTTGAATGTGATTATGCACTTGAAAATCTTTTGAACAGTTTGCATGTTTACACAAAATCTAACTCTAGACGATAAAGAACTTCCATTGAACTGAAAAAAACAGGAGATTAATAAGCATACATAACACAACAATACAAACAAAGGAATTTCAACATAATCTATATTTGTAATGTTTTCACAACGGATCGGTAAATTAAGTTCTTCAAGAAAACACCAAACACAGCATCCACTATTTGTAATCACACATCATGAAGTACCTTATCATCCTCATAAACAACAGTAGAAGGAATCTCCTTGTTGATGATCTTGTCAAATCTGTGCATCACAAAATATAACATTTAGCATAATAATCATAGGCACTTTAAAGATCTCAAAACAACTAAAATATCATCTTCTACATCCAACACAAGGAGGCAAAACCTAGGGTTCTAAACAAAACGGTATTCAATCTTGGTCGCGACATTGCGGTTTCTGTATTGCCGACACCGCATTGCAACCACAACTGAGGCCTCATGTGACCGCAATTCTCCATAATATCAAGAATCATAACACGAACAAATTTGGGTGTATGTGTGTATCCACCATCACCACATCAAAAACCCTAATCAAAATCCCATCAAAAGCAGATCCAAGTAAAATTAAACAAACAACCAGTTTTCAAATGTGGGTCCTATCAATCAAGCACACAATTTCAAAAAATTCATTTTTCCCAATATTAAGATTGACTCACTAAAAACTTTCTGTACCCAATAACCCTAATTGCAATATAACCTTTTTAGGGTTTCTGTATCTACAAACTAAAAACCCAAATAATCAAACCGCAAAAAAATCGAAACTTTATGAGAAATTGAAATACCCATGAAAACAGAAACAACAAAAAGAGAAGATTGGAGCATACATGGTGGGGGAATCGGAATCAGGAGGAATGGCAGAAAGGGCAGCTTCTTTCTCAGAAGCCATTGAAGTTGAATGAGTGAAGTGTGATGTCAAAACAGCAATTCTTTCGTTTGTGTTCTTGTCCTTCATAGATTAAAAACGTGCTTATTCAGATAAGTTGTAATGACTTAAATGTCCTTGCTTCCAAACGCACCGTATGGTAGTAGTATTCTCGTAAAAGTTATGATGACAAGAATAGAACTAACAAAAGAAATGAATAAAAGGAGGAAACCAACAATTTTTCTTATATTTCATGAAATTTTTATATTAATTGTGCACTAAGTGGAAAAAACAATGAACATTGTGTTTATGAGTATGACGTGTTACAGGAATTTTATAGGGTCCACGTAAGTAAAAATTGAGGAATGTGTCGCACATGATGCATGATAGAATTCAAGGCATAACCACGGGTTAGCATTGGTTTAGATTTATGAGACTCTTTCGGAGAATTCAAGGCATACACAAACATAATACAAATATAATAAATATTAACAATAAAAAATTCTACTTTTTGTTTAAAATTAATTTGGACACAATATCATGATTACATCAAATACATTAAATTAAATATATAATAAAGTACAATTCTAAGTCTACCTCGCTTAAGAGAGAATTTGGCTACTCAAAACATCAGTAGTTAGATGAAAGATGTAAAAGTAGAATTTCGAATTTTTTTTTAAAATAACCATGATTTTGAAATTAAATACGATAATAACCGGGTTTTCAAAATATTTTCCAAAATAACCATGTTTTTTAAGGGATGCGCCGGAGGAGTGGGCGCATCCCTTAAAAATTTAAGGAGCCTTAAAGGCAGGCGCCAAAGGGGCAGGCGCCTTAGTTAGAGCCCCCTTAAGGGAGGCGCCCCTAGGGTTGGCGCCCTTGTGTGTGCCCTTAAGGGAGGCGCCCCTAGGGTTGGCGCCCTTGTGTGCCCTTAAGGGAGGCGCCCCAAGGGTTGGCGCCTTAGCCTCCCACTAAGGGAGGCGCCCCTAAGGCTGGCGCCTGTGTGTGTGTGCGCTAGGGTTTTTTAGTTTCTTTTGTGTGTCTTTTTTAGGGGCCCTTCTGTGTGTCTTCTGTGTCTGATTTATCGCCTCTATAAATACGATCACCTTGCATACAAATTTTCAGTCAAATTCATCTCTCAGTTTATATTTTCACTCAAACTCATCTTCTAGTCTAGTGCAACCATCATTTTTGATTTTCTTTGTTTTAACAATGTCTAGATATATTCAAAAACGAAATGCTGATGTAATATTTTCTGCCGTTGCGGCTCCGATACAGGTTCGACTTTGGAACACAGATACGTTTGAACGTCTTAATCGGACGTTGTATAGTTGGTTAGAGGGCGAAATTGGAGAGGGTGAACGGATTAGAAGAATACAATGGCTTGTGTCCACGTTCAACCAAAGCGGAGAAGTGCGTGAATGGGTGGATATTAAGACCGACCAAGACGCTCGTAGGATGATGCAGTACATGTTCAAAATTATTTTGATGGTTGTAATCGCATAGTTTTTGTATTCTAGTTGTTTTAATTGTTTGTGTTATTTTTTATGAACAACTGTCTTTTCGTCAAAGCCGTCTACTATGAAGTAAAATTAATTTTCCATATATTGCAACAGAGGTACTTTGAAATAAATTTAAGTTTCCATATATAGCAATAGACGTACATCTGAATTTATCTGGTTGTGCTAGTTCTAACACTAGGACAGTTATTACGATTGTGACCTGGTTGACGGCATGAACTACATAGTCTAACCATTTTGTTCGCCGTATCCATTTCGGTTCGAATTCGGGTGCTGTTAGGGCGACCCTTTTTCTTCCTTCGCATAACTTCGTTGTGCCAGATGATGTCCCCTTGATATTCTGGCCAATAATCCTCATTTGCCACTACTGAAAAACTAATTTTATAAACATTTGAAAGGCTGGCGACTTTGTAAACTTCAGATAGCAAGTAGGATGGATCTCTTCGAACCTTTGAGCACGCCGCTATATACAACTCTATATCGTTATAACCGGATTGTTCGTGACTGCCAAACATATGTTGAACATCATCATCATCTCGAATCTTCCTTTGATAGAATTTTACCTGGTTATCTGCAAAACAAAATGGATTTTTATAGATGATCTGACCGACATTATTGGACTGCAACTTCTTTTCTATTCTTTGTTTTAGGTGTGAAAAATTTGATCGCCGATTTATTGTAAAACGAGTCACTTGTGTGTCTCGAAAACAAAAACCGAACAACTGATGATCAAATATTTCACCGTCAACATGTGCATTGATCATATATTGTTGTGTGGAAGACATTGTGTTGAATGGAATTGAACTAACTGATTTGTAAATCTTGTTCAAACGCAAAATATAAATACTTGGCCAATGCATTAATAAATTCATAATAGTCTGTACAGACTTGACTATACTTGCACGCAAAGGAAAGACTGAACATAAAGAGGGAAGAGTGAAAAGATTGAAGACGGAAGAGTGAAAAGAATACTCAATACAGAGGGAATCAGGAATCTCTGTGCCCTAATTTATTCAGTGACCTAACACTAAACATAGGCGCCCATTCCCTTGGCAAAAACATAGGCGCCAATGGTTTGGGCGCCTCCTCCTTAAATAATGCATACGCGCCAATGGTTTGGGCGCCTCTTCCTAAGGCTTACACTTAGGCGCCTAGAGGAAGGGCGCCACCTCTTGCATGTGAAAAATCACATGTAGGCGCCATTAGGAAAGGCTCCTCCTCCTATTGCATGTGATTTCTTCACATGCGCCTACTAGATTCCCTTATGCTAGTTTTGTCATTCACACATGCTATGCTAGATTCCCTTTCACTTTGTGTCATTGATTTTTCCTCTTTTGTCATTCACTAGGTTTTTAACCTCTTATGCCGTTGCATGCAACCAATAGTAATTCATTATAGTTTCTAAACCTACTCATTTATTCATCTATAAATACCCTCTCATATCAACATTATCAAACCATCTTCATCACACTCTTTCCTTCTATCACATTTCTTTCATCTAACAAACTTAAGCTTTGTCATCTCGAATCATGTCTTTGTTAACTATGGGCGATGAACACAGAGGCACAATCGAGAATATCTCGACATTTGTATGTTATCTCTCTCTTTTAGTTACTATTTATGGATTACTTGTAATATCTCTGTGTTCTTTGTGTTATACCTTTCAAACAAATCTCTTTCTTTTTAGTTTCTATTTATGGATTACATGTTGTACATATTTCTTTAGAATGTATTTCTTCTACTAATTGTATTTTTGTTTTTTTGTTATTAGGATCCGAAGCGGTTTAGATGTCGTGTACATGAATATGTACCCCACGATCCTTTAATAGAACCATATATTAGAGGATGTGGATTTGGAAATCTGCTAAACATTGTTTCGTACTCGGTGGACTACAAGTTCATCCTAGCTTTGTTGGAGAGGTGGAGACCCGAGACCCACACATTTCACCTTCCGATTGGTGAGTGTACCGTCACACTTGAGGACGTGTACATGCTGTTGGGCCTTCGTATAGATGGAAAGGCAGTCAATGGGAAAGTTAACCATGTCAACGACATATGCAATGAATTACTGGGTGCCCCTTTGTTAGACGACGAACCTGAGGGAGACACATCTAGTCAAGCAAGGGGGCAAGGTATAAATTTAAAATACCTTAGACAATATTATAACAGTATAGTACTGTCTGAAGATTCAACCGAGTATGAGAAGATAATAAAAACTCGGTGTTATATTATGATTTTATTTGGTAACTTTTTGTTTCCAGAAAGTACAGGTAATTCTGTGAATATAATGTATTTACCTTTATTACGCAACATCAATAAGGTAAACACTTATAGTTGGGGTTCAGCTGTGTTGGCCCATCTATATAGTGCATTGTGTAAAAATGCAAAAAAGAATACCTGTACTTTTTTTTCATGTGCTTATTTGCTTCAAGCTTGGGGGTGGTCTAGGATGCCGTCGCTCGCCCCAGAAAATGAACGTCCATTCGCGTTCCCCTTTGCAACCAAGTAAGTCTACCACTTTACTATTTACCATTTTGTTAATTATATCTATTATTTAAATTAACAGTAAATAATATTTTTCACTCCTTTTTTTTTATCTTAGGTGGCCAGTAAGGGGAATGAACTACAATAGGTGTCCGAAACACGCTATTGTAGTCTATCGAAATCTATTGGATCACATTGGACATGACGATGTAATACTCCTACCAAACTATAGTTAATCTTAAAATAGTTATTAAATTATTTCTCATCTAACGATTTCTTATTTTTTTCCAGTTTGTATGGAGGCCATATCTGGGTCTGGATCATGATGTGAACCATGACGATGCTGCAGTTTGGACAGCGAAAACTCCAATTATCCGATTCACTACAGTTGAAATGCACCAAAGTGACAGGGTCAAACTGCAGTTCGGAATGGTACAACATATCCCAGAGTCTCCCACATGTTTGGGAATTTGGCATCAAAAAAGGGTCGATGCACAGTGGGATTTTTCGGACTGGAGAGACTTTGCAAAAGACATGTGTCGTCAATGGAGAAATCGACGACAACACATCCTCAACGAACCAGTCATCCAAGGTGTAAGACCGACTCAACAATATATGGCATGGTTTAGGTCTGTAACAACTCAGCAATTCATATCTGAGCCGCGGTATTTGATGGATCCGCGCCAACTTGCTTCGTCATCGTACGTCCCACAACAATTCCCCACCCAACACCAATGTGAACCCACCCAAACCCAACAACCAACCACACAACATCAACCGACCACATACTCAAACCAACCAAACACCCAACATCGCAACCCGTTCATGCCAACCACCCAACAACGAACCATCCAACGTCGCAATCCCTTCATACCACCCACCCAAACACAAAACCAAGAACCAAACCCCGCAACCACAACCGTCTATACCACCGATGATTCATATGGGTCACGTCATCCTAGCCCCCCACCATTTAACACCCAACCACTGTTTAACTATAGTACGCCCCAAGAACCATTGCTTCGTTTTCAAAACGACTCAATGACCCAATTTGGGCAACTATACCGTCCCCAATTCACCCAATCCACCCAACCCCAACGCCCTAACTACGATGACATGGGCACCGAACTCCATTACGGAAGCGCCATTGGCCACATCCCCTCCGGGTATTGGGAGCAAATGATGACACATCTTTCGAATACCGCCGGAACCTCTGCCGGACCTTCCAACCAGCCATCACTCGATCAGGTCAGCACCCAAAGACCACAAACACCTCAAGAAAATCGTGGGAGACCTCGGAGACAACCTAACGCACCGGGATGTGGAACCGGGGGACGTTATAATCGGGCGGGTCATTAGGGTTTTGGTCATTCTAATGTAATCATTTTTTATATATTTAATGAAGTCATTTTATTTTTATTTTTATTTATTACGTATTAAATAATTAATATGAAATATTAAAAAAAAATATACTATAAATAATTATAATTAAAAAAAAATTAAAAAAAAAAATTAAAAGGGCACAGGCGCCAGCCTTAGGGGCGCCTCCCTTAGTGGGAGGCTAAGGCGCCAACCCTAGGGGCGCCTCCCTTAAGGGCACACACAAGGGCGCCAACCCTAGGGGCGCCTCCCTTAAGGGGGCTCTAACTAAGGCGCCTGCCCCTTTGCCGCCTGCCTTTAAGGCTCCTTAAATTTTTAAGGGATGCGCCCACTCCTCCGGCGCATCCCTTAAAAAACATGGTTATTTTGGAAAATATTTTGAAAACCCGGTTATTATCGTATTTAATTTCAAAATCATGGTTATTTTTAAAAAAAATTCTAGAATTTCTCTTAGATAATATGGTATTTCTTGGTTGGTCTAACTAAATTAACTAAAATTTCATAAAACTTACATGTGAAAATAACTAATATAACTCTTTATTATAGATTTTTTAAAATTTTGTCTCATTTGTTGGACGAGATATAATCCCTCCAACGAATCTTACTTTTAAAGTTAATTCACGCCAAAGTCTTCTTAAAAAAATTGATTTGATTAATTACCATAAATTTGATAGGCGTAGTGAAGATTTGACTATAGAATTTGTCATTGTTTATAAGTCTTTTCATTTTGCCTCATAATTGCTAGTCGAACTTCAATTCTCTCAACAATTATTCTTAAGTTTTACCCATGCTTCTTTTTAACTTGAGCCCAAATTCACATAGTGAATTTGTCTTGGCTCTGGCTTATAGGTTTTGGTTCAGATGTTTTATCTGACTTGACAATTGATCCTTTTCCCTTACTTTTCCATCTTTCAACCTAAAATCATCAAAAAGATATTAAACATGATCAATACGTATTTATTAGGACAGTTCTTAATTAAGCACGGGTTAAGGATTTTTGGCATTACATTTTGTCTAAGTTGATAAGTGTGTAAAAATGATAGTGACAATTAGGTAAATTACACACCTATCAGTTCTTCTAAACTTTGATTTTTTTGTGTCCTCGGACAAAACTAAGACAAACATTCAAACATGATTTCATCATTACATTCATACATAACTCAAAATTTTAATCTAACATGTTTTTTCAATAATCTGCATGATTTTGTCAGTATCTAAATTAAATACAATCATAATAGCATTCAAAATAAAGCATGTTTATGAATGAGTTGTTATAAAACAAAGGATACGATCATATATTTCATTCAAATGACAACCAGTCATCCATTTATCTATTAGAAGTGTTTCTGTCATAAGGACGAGTGTTTCTCTCTTGGCATAGACCTTCTTTCATTTCAATCATATTGATTATCATCTATATTAATGAAAATAAATTATCAAACCATGAATCACAAAGGTCTTTCTTATATTATAATGTGGTTGGGCTTATAATAAATCATTTGTTTTTCTTTGATTTAAAGAGCCTTTAGATTCAAGAGAGCGATTATTCATCATTTGTTAGACATTCTCTTTTCATTTTTTTTTAATTTCCTTTCTACCATATTATTTTCTTTTTATTCTAATGTTTTATATATTCTTGACATTCTTCTCATTTTTCATTTGCTTTTTCTTTTCTAATTTTGTTATGTTTCATTCTTGCATCAGTTTTCATTTTTCATTTTCTCACACTTTGACTTATTCATCATACTTCTTTCCAACTTGCTTACAACGTTATTGTGTAATGATTGCTCTCTTAATCCTAAAGACATAGCACATCATTTGTTTGTTTGTTTTCAGGTTTAATGTTGTAATTTTTCAAAAAGAAACAATTTCCAACACTTAACTTAAAGGGGATATGAGAGACCATTCTATCATGTATTAGCTTTATAAGTCAAGTGGCTTTCTCCCAATAATAAAACAATCCCTTGATCTTTTCCATTATTTTCAAACAAGTAAAAAAATCAACATAATCAATTAAAATAACATCAGAACATGATGTGATGGTTTCACACATATTTCAATTACAATGAAAAATTCACACAATCACACCAATTTTGACTTTATATATTAAAATGAATGATTTAACCAATTTCACAATTTCAATGTGAATATACTTTGAAAAAGAAACAAATTCATAATTCGGCTTGTATTCAAGAATAACCATAAGATCGATCTTAAAATCTAGCTTTAGACAAATATTTGATTACTTCATGCAAGTTTGTTGAATCAAATACATAAATCATACATCATGTTTCTAAGTAGTCAATTTAAAAACCATATCAGGTAGCATGGGTGTTTTATGTTGCAGTGAAAATAGCAAGTGTAATATTATCGTATCCACAGAGGCTGGTTGCATTTAAAGATTGGTTCATCAATTTTTATGGTTCTAAGTAAGGGTTGTTTATAGTTGTTTGATAGCGGAAAATTAAATGACAGAAAAAAAAAGACATTTTGGTATTAACAATGAGAAAACTTGTTAGGATAGATTTTGTCATCATTTATTCTCATGAATAAACATTAGTCAATAATATGTACTTCTACTCAACTATTAGTAATACCGCTTGTTGCTCTTATTGTATCTCATATCTGACTCAACTGTGTGATATTAGTTATACTATATAATAGACTACCCCTCGCTCTAATAAATACAACAACACTAAGTTCCAATGGTGAATTAAAGACATTTATATCAATTATCACTATTTTGTGGATATTAAACATAATTGTTTCTCTAGGCATTAGCATCCGATAGATGGATACTTGGATCTAGTAATGACCAACATCTCTCATATGTCAAGTAATACCATGAAAATATGTTTTATATAGCTAATCTAAAAAAGTATTAAAAACTAAGAATCATAAGTATCAAGACTTAAGTAGAATTACATAAAACGTCATGACTGTAATTAAACATGAGTATATAATAACTACATTTACCCCCAACAAAGAGATCTCTAACCACACTTACTCATCGTAGTTGTACAGGTAATCCAGAGAAAACAAACATGGAATGTGATATACTCCTATCTCTCGAGCAGTGCTTCCGCCTTTAATCTTCCTCTCATATATCCTGTTGAGACCAAGGCGAACCTACTAACTTTCTGTACTACCTTGAACCAACTAAAAGCTCTCTTTGACTTGAGTTAGGTCCTTCTATTTATAGGCTTGATAAAGGTGGGCTCGCTAGGCATACCAATCATCTTTTCCTAACGCGCCTACTCAATTCCTTATTAAGCAATGTCAATTCACCCTGCAACTAGCTCTAGCCGCCCTAGCTCGCTATGTGCACCACACACCTTTGAAGGTCTTAGCAAGGTCTTTGTGTGTTGCTTGGTGGTTTTTCATTCCTTTTCACCTGCTTTTTGGTAAATGTGCAAGTAAAAAGTCCTAACATGTGCTTTTATCACTTTTCATTGATAAATCGGGAGTTTTATATTAAATGCTTATAAAATAAATTAATAAGTGTCTATGTATCGCATCGCAAAAAATACTTGAGCGCATCGCACGCTTGAAGATACAATAGAGTCGCCATTGAACTTTATTTATTCTCGAAGGAAAAGGAAAGTATCGATAAAACTTAGGGGAAGAGAAAAGGGTAAGGAAGTCGGTTATGCAAGGGGGAGGTATCAGCACCCCTCACTGAAGGAGAATAGCGATCCAAAACACAGCGGAATTTAAAATTTTCTCCTTTAGTGATCCTTACAAATGGGCATGATCAGTGATAGAATTGTTACCTCTTGTGATGATTAAAACCTTTGATGCAGATCTACGGAGCGATCACGAACGTTGAACGATGACAACGCCTCTACTCAGTCCACACGAACGGATTCCTTCAATCTCAGTGTTAGCTGCTACGAATGAAGGCTTTGAGTGAGTGAGAGAGAGAGAGAGAGAGAGAGAGAGAGAGAGAGAGAGAGAGAGAGAGAGAGAGAGAAACGAAATTGCAACTTCTCCAATGCTTCTGCACAAGGGTTCTATTTATAGAACCACTTATGTGGGCTATAAGCTAAAAAGCCCACTTAAGTGTATGTGGCCCATATCTTATAATATGCCAAAATCACTTAAGTGTGTGGTACCTTACCATATTTCGTATTCTACTTAAGTACACCGTACCTTACGATGTTATACAATTCACTTAAGGGCACTGTACATTACGGTATTCCTTAGTTACTCTATCTCTCATCAATCCGTCCTTTTGTGTGTGACCCTGTAGGTTTTCGCGGCATTGACAATTATATTAAATCACGTATTTAACATAATAAACAGTGAGTGGTATCTAGCAACACATCACTGCTACCCAAGACACGAAAATGTCATGTGATCTGACAAATCCTTTTGTGATAATACTTATATATATAATTACCCTTTTGTCCTTATGTCTATATTGAACACAAGGCATTGACCGCGTCATCCTTGTCCAGTTCAATATTGGGCCCATAGACATTTATCCTGTTACGCAGGATGGACAAATTCCATCTAGGTCACTCTGAAGGAGAATTGCGGTCCAAAACGCAGCGGAAATTAAAATTTTCTCCTTTAGAGATCCTTACGAATGGTCATGACCAGCGATAGAATATTTACCTCTTGTGACGATTGAAACCTTTGGTGCAGATCTCTTGTGACGATCAAAACCTTTGATGCAGATCCACGAAGCGATCACGAACGTTGAACGATGACAACGTCTCTACTCAGTCCACACGAACGGATTCCTTCAGTCTCAGTGCTAGCTGGTACGAATGAAGACTTTGAATGAGAGAGAGAGAGAGGGAGAGAGAGAGAGAGAGAGAGAGAGAGAGAGAGAGAGAGAGAGAGAAAACGAAAATAATGCAACCGCAATGAATGCTTCTGCACAAGGGTTCTATTTATAGAACCACTTGTGTGGGCTTCAAGCTAAAAGGCCCACTTAAGTGTATTTTGGCCCATATCTTATAATATGCCCAAAATCACTTAAGCCCATGGTACCTTACCATATTTCGTATTCTACTCAAGTACACCGTACCTTACGATGTTCTATAATTCACTTAAGGGCACCGTACCTTACGGTATTCCTTAGTTACTCTATCTCTCATCAATCCGTCCTTTGTGTGTGACCCTGTAGGTTTTCGTGACGTTGGCAATTATATTAAATCACGCATTTAACATAATAAACAGTGAGCGGTATCTAGCAACACATCACTGTTGGTGTAAGCCCTAGAGGCCAATACTTTTTGGTACTTTTATCGAATTATTTATTAATAATAAAAGGCATTTTCTTTATTATGGTTGATTAATAAAGTCCCTGGAATAGATAGTCCGTTTAATGTATTAAGTGTGACTTAATCATGAGAACACATTAAACATAAGGACACTATTCTTAAAGTATCCGTAGTCGAGCTTTAGTGTGAAGTGGGATAACATTAAAGCATTAAAACTATTATGTTTGTAGACTGATGATCACATCTCATGGATCATGGATAAAGAGTTATCAAGTCTTAAACATAGGTATGAATATTAGGAGTAATATTTATACCGGATTGACCCGCTATGAGAATACTATATAGAAAGTTATGCAAAGTGTCATAAGTTATTCTCATGGTGATAATGGTGTATACCACTCTTCGACCTGAAACCACTATGGACCCTAGATATGGAGTCGAGTGCTTTATTGCTGATCCAACATTGTCCGTAACTGGATAACCATAAAGACAGTTGATGGGTACTCCACGAAGCATGCTGAGGGACATGAGTGACCTAGATGGAATTTTCCCATCCTGCATAACAGGATAAATGTCTATGGGCCCAATATTGAACTGGACAAGGATGACACGGTCTATGCCTTGTGTTCAATATAGACATAAGGGCAAAAGGGTGATTATACACATAATTATTATCACAGATGGTTTTGTCAGATCACATGACATTTTCGTGTTTTGGGTAGCAGTGATGTGTTGTTAGATACCGCTCACTGTTTATTATATTAAATGCGTGATTTAATATAATTGCCAACGTCGCGAAAACCTACAGGGTCACACACAAAGGACGGATTGATGAGAGATAGAGTAACTAAGGAATACCGTAAGGTACGGTGCCCTTAAGTGAATTATAGAACATCGTAAGGTACGGTGTACTTGAGTAGAATACGAAATATGGTAAGGTACCATGGGCTTAAGTGATTTTGGGCATATTATAAGATATGGGCCAAAATACACTTAAGTGGGCTTTTAGCTTGAAGCCCACACAAGTGGTTCTATAAATAGAACCCTTGTGCAGAAGCATTCATTGCGGTTGCATTATTTTCGTTTTCTCTCTCACTCTCTCTCTCACTCAAAGTCTTCATTCGTACCAGCTAGCACTGAGATCGAAGGAACCCGTTCGTGTGGACTGAGTAGAGACGTTGTCATCGTTCAACGTTCGTGATCGCTCCGTGGATCGCATCAAAGGTTTTGATCGTCACAAGAGATCTGCACTAAAGGTTTCAATCGTCACAAGAGGTAAATATTCTATCACTGATCATGACCATTCGTAAGGATCTCTAAAGGAGAAAATTTTAATTTCCGCTGCGTTTTGGACCGCAATTCTCCTTCAATCACTGCTACCCAAGACACGAAAATGTCATGTGATCTGACAATTCCTTCTGTGATAATACTTATGTGTATAATTACTTTTTTGCCCTTATGTCTATATTGAACACAAGGCATAGACCGTGTCATCCTTGTCCAGTTCAATATTGGGCCCATAGACATTTATCCTGTTATGCAGGATGGGCAAATTCCATCTAGGTCACTCATGTCCCTCAGCATGCTTCGTGGAGTACCCATCAACTGTCTTTATGGTTATCCAGTTACGGACAACGTTGGATCAGCAATAAAGCACTCGACTCCACATCTAGGGTCCATAGTGGTTTCAGGTCGAAGAGTGGTATACACCATTATCACCATGAGAATAACTTATGACACTTTGCATAATTTTCTATATAGTATTCTCATAGCGGGTCAATCCGGTATAAATATTACTCCTAATATCCATACCTATGTTTAAGACTTGATAACTCTTTATCCATGATCCATGAGATGTGATCATCAGTCTACAAACATAATAGTCTTAATGCTTTAATGTTATCCCACTTCACACTAAAGCTCGACTACGGATACTTTAAGAATAGTGTCCTTATGTTTAATGTGTTCTCATGATCAAGTCACACTTAATACATTAAACGGACTATCTATTCTAGGGCCTTTATTAAACAACCATAATAAAGAAAAAGCCTTTTATTATTAATAAATAATTCGATACAAGTACCAAAAGTATTGGCCTATAGGGCTTACACCAACACACTCATGTCCCTTAGCACGCTTCGTGGAGTACCCATCAACTGTCTTTATGGTTATCCAGTTACGGACAATGTTTGATCAACAATAAGGCACTCGACTCCACATCTAGAGTCCATAGTGGTTTCAGGTCGAAGGGCGGTATACACCATTATCACCATGAGAATAACTTATGACACTTTGCATAACATTCTATATAGCATTCTCATAGCGGGTCAATCCAGTATAAATATTACTCTTAATATTCATACCTATGTTTAAGACTTGATAACTCCTTATCCATGATCCATGATATGTGATCATCAGTCTATATACAGAATAGTCTTAATGCTTTAATGTTATCCCACTTCACAATAAAGCTCGACTATGGATATTTTAAGAATAGTGTCCTTATGTTTAATGTAATCTCATGATTAAGTCACACTTGATACATTAAACGGACTATCTATTCTAGGAACTTTATTAGACAAACATAATAAAGAAAAAGCCTTTTATTATTAATAAATAATTTGATACAAGTACCAAAAGTATTGGCCTCTAGGTCTTACACCAACAGAGGATTCAAATCCTCGATAAGCATACTAATTTTAAACCTTTTTTCCTTTCCTTATTTCACAAGGATTTCATTTCCAAAGGAATTAGTGGGAGGAAAGTAGAGCTTGAAGAAATTCAAGAATCACAAAGCATCGATACACCTATGGAGGAATTAGAGCAGGAAACACAAGTAGTTGCGGAAGAGCAACCTGCTCAAGTAGAACAAGAGCATCGTAGGTCAAGCAGGATACGTCACCTACCTGAGAGATATGGATATCTCATAACTGATCAAGGTGATGTATTACTCATGGATCAAGATGAGCCTGTGACCTACCAAGAGGCCATAATTGGTCCCGAGTCTAAGAAGTGGCTAGAAGCCATGAAATCTAAAATGGATTCCATGTACACAAACCAAGTTTGGACCTTGGTAGAACCTCCTATAGGAGTTAACCCTATAGGATGCAAGTGGGTCTTCAAAAAGAAGACTGACATGGATGGTAAGGTACATAACTATAAGGCAAGACTGGTTGCAAAAGGATATAAACAAATTCATGGGGTTGACTATGATGAAACCTTTTCACCAGTTGCAATGCTTAAATCTGTTCGGATTTTACTTGCTATCGCTGCATATCATGATTATGAAATATGGCAGATGGATGTCAAAACTGCTTTCCTTAATGGGAATCTTCTTGAGGATGTGTACGTGACACAACCTGAAAGATTTGACTTTGATTACTTTGATCTTTGATTTTTCTTCAGTGATCTACTTCTTCTTCTCCTCCAAGTAGTTTGTAGGCAATGCTTGAGCTTTGTGCATGGTTTTTCTTTTTGCTCGTGTATATGAGTGACTTGCAGAAAATTTGAGAGATTGAAAGGAATGAATTTGAGAGAGAATTCAATGAGAGTGGGAGATGAGTGCAGAGTGAGAGAAATTTAGAGACTCTGAGATTTCTGTTAGGTTCTAATTGAATGTGATTTATGTAATGATTGTGATTGTGTGAAAAATTATTCCCTCTTCGGCAATGATTGGTGCAGAGGATTTATAGAGAGTGGAAAGTGTAACTGAAACGGGTAGCTCGGGCAATCATAGTTAGAAGTTAGGGCAATGTTGAGTATGTTAGTTTTTCTCTATGCAAATTAGTTGAACTTGATAAATATGTAAATATTCTGTTACAATCAGTTTGAATTATTTATGGTGTTGAAGTAATTAAGATAGTGTTAGTTAGGTTGTACTATGCAAGTTAGTTGAAATCATTTTTTTGTAATAAATGTTAACAAAACTCAGTTAAAGCCCGTAATGTGTTAGAATGAATTATTATTTTTTATTTGTTTGTTATGATTGATTGTGATGTTAGTTATTATTTGTTACCTTGGATTGTAAGTTTCAATAAGTAATTAGTTATTTGGTGAACTGTTAGTTAAATGGTGATTGTTAGTTTGTTAGTTGTAATGCTTATGAATTTGTGGATTAGTTAGCTTTGTTAAAATTTTAAGTTTAGTTATGATAACTAGTTGGAATCAGTGAGCTAGTTGTATCAATTTAAAAAAAGTTAGTAAATTGAAGTTAGAACTGGATTGTGTAAACTGTTAGTGCAGAATCAATTGGATCTGATAAAAAAAACAATTTGTTAGATTAGAGACTGTTAGAAGTTAATGATTTGAACTATTGATATGAAGTTTTGTTGATTTTTTTTAAGAACCGAATATTATAGTAGAATTGGCATGGAGTTGTTGTGTAAGAATTTACTATATACGGATTGAGTTTGAAAACTAGTTTTGGAATATTATTGCATTATTGGAATGCTGAATTTTGATTATATTCCTGTTAATGCTTATGTGTGAATATGGTTATAGAAAATGAATTAAATGGTTGAAGTTAAATTTTTAGGTTATGTTAGTGTAACTTGAAATATGGAAATGTATATGTATGCATTGGTTTATGATGTGTTTATGGATCTTTGAATTGGGTGAGGGCTGAATTATGACTAATGAATGCTAATTGAGTTGTTTGTGTCCTTGTAGGATAATTGTGTATAATGATGAAAAAGGGAAGGGCTTGATCAAAAATCAAAGCATGGAGTACCCAAAATTCATGGATCAACTTGAAGACCAAGACAAGCTTGTGGAAGAAGGAATTGAGGGACTTAGGTTTAGGGTCAGGAAGTTGACTGGTTAACTGGTTGACCAAAACCTAACAGTTGACCAAAGTCAACTATAGGTTAAAAATGTATTATTTTTTAGGTTTTGATTTTGTTTCCTTTGTGATGTAACTTGACATCTTGAAACGAAAAATGGTTTTTTGAATGAATGTGTGTATGTAATTTACACTTCAAGCTAGCACTCCTTTCCTTCCACTCTTGGATTTATGAATATTTAATCTAGTACTTGAATGGACTTGAATGAAACTTGTACTTTGAATGAGACTTGAATTGTAAGGCCTTGAACTTGAATCTAAATCAAATAATCAATGGACTAGCGTAATGAACAAGCCAATAAAGAGAGTGATGAGTCAAAAATCCATCTCATCATGGTTGACCAATTAAAACCTATCATACATAATCAATTCCAATGCCATGATGCAATTCACATGACCCACAAGTGCCCAAGATCAAGCAATTGGGACTTCTCAGCTTTGTGTTAAAGAGAATTGATCTTCAATAGTCAATGTATCATCAAGATGCCCTAGGATTTAGATTTCAAGGAAACCCTATCTCCATGTTGATCACAAATATCAAAAGCCTTTGAATCCATGATGTTTGCTTCAAAAAAATGGAAATGGTAAAATGAATGTGTTATGATGCTAATGAATATGCAGATGAACCAACATCCAAAAGTCGAATGAAAATGGAAAAGGGAGGGTAAATTTTGGGGTATGACATTACGTATTTTACGTAATTTTAACACTTATCAGTTTATCGGATTTAACCTAACCTTAATCCTAGAAAGAATGAAATTAACTAAACATGAAGCTGAAGTATTTAAAACTAAATTATGAAGTCAATAAATCTAAACATGAAATCCTAACTAAAAACAACAATTAAAAATAACAATAACATAAGATGTATATGTAACCTGATTAGTTCAGCTGCCGCCTCCTTTTCAAAATCATGGATTGCCGTGAGGCCTTTCATCATGTTCTCCTTAGTGATATACGAATGTAAGAAAAATGATTTGACTGGTAAGATAATTCTCTCATCAAGAATATACTCATTTTGGTATACTTTTGTTACAAATTATGTAGACTTCAAAATCTCTAATAGTGATTTATAAAACATAATAAGGCTATATGTATCATCAAATATCAGGGACAAGATTATTCTAACTACAAAATACCAAAGTAGAGTAAATATGAAAGAAATTTGGTTGCCTCTAAATAAGTATTTTTTTTACGTCGTTAGCTCGACATCTGTTCTATTTATCATGGACTAAAGTAGTAGTTGTCAGTCTCTCAATGTCTCCTCCCAAGTAAGGTTTTAGTCTTTGACCATTGACTACATATTTTTCATATGAAGTTAGGTCCACTAATTCTTTTGCTCCATATGGTTTGATTTTAATAACAAATGGTCCAGACCATTTGGACTTCAACTTTCCAAGAAACCGTTTTAATATAGAAGTAAATAGTAATACCTATTGCCTTGGTTCAAATTCTCTTCTGGTTATTTCTTATCATGGAACTTATTGACTTTTTACTTATATAAATAAGAGGATTCATATGATTGAAGTCTTGATTATTTTATTTAAAAAATTTGAACTTGTCTTGTTTCTTTTCCTGATGACCGGTCAAAATTCAAAAATTCCAATTCATGGAAAGCTTTATGCTTAGTTCTATTGAAAGATAATATGATTTTCCATAAACCATCTAAAAACGTGCGTATCTTGTTGGTGATTTAAAAATGGTTCTATATGTCCATAGTGATTAATCCAATTTTGTTAATTAGTCTTTCTTGGAGATGAATATTATCTTTTCTATATTTCTCTTCACTTATATGTTAGAAACTTCAATTTTCTCATTTGTCTGTGGATGGTATGGTGATCCTACCTTGTGTATGAATCCATATTGTTTGAAGGCTTTGGCCAATTGCCAATTGCGGAAGTGAGATCCTTATTCACTAACAAGAACTTATGTCATTTCAAAACGTGAAAATATTTTTCTTTTTAAGAATTTAAGCATTGTTTTTATATCCATCTTTGGGGATGCAACGGGCTCCGCCTACTTAGATACGAAACCAAATGCCACTAGAATATAATCATTTGAGAATGATGATGGAGTGAGCTAACAAAGTCCATAACCCAACAGTTAAAAACATCTACTTATAGCATATTTTGGAGAGGCGTCTAATTGCTTTTGAAATTCCACGCGACCTTTCACAAATATCACACATTTTTAAATAAGCATAATTTTATTTGATTTATAAGCAAGTGAATCATACATTAAATTTTTTGCAGCAATCTTTCTTCATAATACTCCATTCGTCCCATAATGAATGATCAATTTAAAATAAAATAATGTCCCCAAATAAATAATCTATTTCAATTTTCAATACACTTTTTCCAATTCTATAATCTAATTAATATCACTTTTATCATTCCTAATACCTGACAATGGCACTTTAAAAATATCATTATCTCTTTTTCATTTATTATTTTTTCTTAATGTGTGTGAAATGGTCAACTAAATCACTCATTGTAGGACGGAGGGAGTAACTTTTATCGTAAGACGAATTATGGAAGTGCCACAAGATCCTTTCAAATTCTTCTTTTGTCATACATCATTTCAATATACTACTAGCTCATATTTTAATAAAAAATATATCATCATACAAATAGTGAATGATGATTTTCAAAAAAAAATTCTTTTGGTGCCAATTATTTTCACCAAGGAGTTTCCTGTATACTTTGTAATTTTTCATGTTGGTAAACCATGTTCGTTCGTGCACCATTGCCACATTTTCATCTCAAAATTCTTATAAGAATTCGTGCTCCTTGATTATTACCTCGTTATTGGTTAGTCTTTATAAGTGATCAACTACTAAGTTTTTTTAAAACCTTTTTTCATCTTTAATTTTCAAATTAAAGTCTTGTAGTAGCAATGATGTTAGTGCATCACACTATGTTTTTAGAATTCAATTTAGTTGTTTTTAAGTAGTTTTAATATTAATACATTTCTGTTTTGTAGATTTTTAATAAATATTTCAAAGATTCATGAAAAAAATATAGTCAAATCAAAATGATCCTGAATAGATAAATTTCATAGTATTTTATTGTGAAAGTTATGATGAGGAAACGATAAGAGTACTAGCACACGAATAATGGAATAAAATTAATGAAAATCACAAGCATAATGGCACTATCAAGAGCAAAACATCCAAAATGGCACGCTCCCAACACTAGTTGTGCGATCTCAAATTTCTTCAAGAATTGGAAAACAAATCAAAAATCTAATCACAATGCGCTTAAGTGAAGGCGCGACATAGTCCTTCATTTTAGAATTTCATCAATAAATAGAAAAATGTGTTTAGTCAATAAGGTTATGATATTTAGAGAGCATAAGGCATATTTATGTTCCATGGAAAAGGTAAAATGAATGATACCATTAGGTGATATTTCCTAATTGTTGTAAGTTTGTACTTTTTTATTTTCTATTGTTAAAGGCATGAATCCCTTAAGGATGAGTGCCTAAGTCTCTAAATTAGGTTCTCTTTAAATTATTCTTCCTTAAACGTATGATTTATGTAATTCTTCATGATTGTTTCTATAATAATTTTTTATTTAAAATTATATAATTTTACCCGAGTTTAATACTTTCTTCCACCTAAAAAAATAGGATAATTGATTTAGATGACAATTGAGATTTAACACGTAGAATTTCACATCCAACTGATGGAATTATGAGATTGTAATGGTAGACCGCATTGTAATAAGAATAATCTCAAACAATAATCTAGTTTTGTGTACCAAAAACCTTCTCCATTTGCAATTGGAGACTCGTAGTATCTGTAACACCCTTCTAAATACCCCAAATATTTAATTAAAACAACAGCATATAAATCAATATCAGAGTAATCATGCACCAAGGGTGTCACATAATACTTCACATAATTCACCGTAAAAATCAGTCATGCTCATTATTTAATTCAACATAAACACTTCTTTAAAAATTCGCAGCGGATAGAAACATTCAACATCTGTAATATCTTAAAATTAACATTTATTCAACAAATAAAACATCCCGTCCCGATGTTACATCTATCAGAGCATGACCCACTAAAACCACTCTAGACTTCAAGCACTAGCTTCTACTCAACTCACTGCTCGTTACCTGAAAAATATAACTGTAAGGGTGAGTTCCTCAATCGATATAACAAATATTATAAATCATCATGTTATGTTAAGTAACTTTACACGTTAATCACCCACATCATATCATGCATTCGGTAGCAGCATATTCAACTCAACATCATATTCAAACACAACGTAAATGCAACTCAAATGAGACTCGACTCTTCATGCATGTGGTACCATTTGGAGTAAAACTCCCAACTTAAAATCATTGCCAGTTTAGTGGGCATCAAGGCATAAGCCTTCAACTTTCAACTTAGAATTTTTTGCCAATCCAGGCCAACGTGGTGTGAGCAAAAGCCCCATAATTTTGCCAATCCAGGCCAACGTGGTGTGAGCAAAAGCCCCGACTTAATGCATATGAATGTATATGGCATGTACGACTTGAAAGTTCCACAACATAATAACAACGACAACATAACAGCTTTTTCAGCAACAACAACTTAAAAATCAACTTTGGCTCATCAGCCTACAACTCAGCATTTTCAACAAAACAACTTATATTCAACTTTGGCTCATCAGCCTACAACTTAATATTTTCCACAAAAACAACTTATCAACATATTTGCATCAACATTTCGCAACATAGACTCCACGAATTTATTTATCACAATTGGATACAATAGGCCAATCACCAATTACACTTACATCATAAAAATCAACCATTTTTACATACTGCAACAGTGTTAACCGGTTAACGCTATAGGTTAACCGGTTAACGCAGGAAAATTACACTTCCAGGCAAAACGCAACAGTGTTAACCGGTTAACGCTATAGGTTAACCGGTTAACGCAGGCAAAACTCAACATTTTTCACAATTTATAACAGTGTTAACCGGTTAACACCCTGGGTTAACCGGTTAACGCAGACGAAACAGCAGTTCCTGCGCTAACACAAGGCAGAATGCAGAGTTTCCGCATTTTCCGCCGTTGGAGGACTTCCGGACCTCCGATTCAACTTCCGTAAAAAGCTATACGCTCAGAAATTCACAATACACTCAAACACAAATTCAATTTCAGCTTTAATACAACTTATTCAACATAATTTCTCAGCATTCTAAATCCCAATTAGGGTCAATCGACGGCTTATCACTACCCATTACATGTTAATCGATAATACCCATTAAACGACGATAAACCCCCCTTACCTTAACAATCCGGCAACTCTTCGAGCTTCAAGCTTTTCCGTTCTCCAACCTTTGCTCTACAGCTCCTTCTCTTGCCCTTTTCCTCTTTCACGATGCTTCTCTGCTTTTTCACGTAAAACCCTTCTGTTCCAAAAATGAGACTCTTTCTCTTATTTCCAACATATATATTTTCCAAATAATTATTACTCCAAATAATAATAATAATAATCCAATAATTCAACTTTATTTAATTAAATTAATAAAATAATATTAACTCAATTAAATAATTCTCTTATTTTAATCGGGGTGTTACAACTCTCCCCCACTAAAAGAGTTTTCGTCCTCGAAAACATACCTCAAGCAAACAACTCCGGATAAGACTCCTTCATCTGACTCTCCAGTTCCCAAGTCACATTGCCACCTGCTGGTCCTCCCCAAGCTACCTTCACCAAGGCAATCTCTTTACCCCGCAACTGCTTCAACTCTCGATCCTCGATCCTCATAGGTGATGTTTCAACAGTCAGGTTATCTCTCACCTGTACATCATCCACTTGGACTACATGCGACGGATCATGAATGTACCTCCTCAACTGAGACACATGAAAAACCTCATGCAAATTCGCAAGTGATGGCGGTAAAGCGACACAATAGGCTACCTCTCCTATCCTCTCTAAAATCTGATAAGGACCAATAAATCGAGGTGTCAACTTCTTCGACTTCAAAGCCCGACCAACACCTGTTATCGGAGTAACACGAAGAAACACATGATCTCCCTCTTGAAACTCAAGTGACTTCCTCCTCTTATCATGATAACTCTTCTGACGACTCTGAGCAATCCTCATCTTCTCCTGAATCATCTTAATCTTTTCTGTAGTCTGTTGAACAATTTCCGGTCCGACCACAGCACTCTCACCGGACTCACACCAACATAACGGTGTCCGACATCTCCTACCATACAAAGCTTCAAACGGCGCCATACCAATGCTCGAATGAAAACTATTGTTGTAGGTAAACTCAATCAACGGTAAATAACAATCCCAACCACCTCCTTTTTCCAAAACACAAGCTCTCAAAAGATCTTCTAATGACTGAATCGTCCTCTCAGTCTGACCGTCAGTCTGCGGATGATATGCAGAACTCAATCTCAGCTTAGTTCCCAAAGCTCTCTGCAAACCTTCCCAGAACTTCGATGTAAATCTAGGATCTCTGTCCGAAACAATACTCGACGGAATACCATGCAAACTTACAATCTCCTCAATATACAACTCAGCCAATTTTTCTAACGGATAATCCATTCTAATCGGAATGAAATGATCCGACTTTGTTAATCTGTCAACAATCACCCAAATAGCTTCAAAATTCTTACTTGTCCTCGGTAAACCAGAAACAAAATCCATACTGATACTATCCCACTTCCACTCTGGAATAGCCAACGGTTGCATTAGCCCAGACGGCTTCTGATGCTCAATCTTTGACTTCTGACAAGTCAAACAAGAATAGACAAAACTCGCAATTTCTCTTTTCATTCCCGGCCACCAAAATAACTTCTTCAAATCATGATACATCTTCGTAGCTCCAGGATGAATACTCAGACCACTACGATGTCCTTCCTCAAGAATACTCTTCTTAAGCTCGGTAACATCCGGAATACACACCCGACTACCAAACTTCAAAATACCATTCTCATCAACTCTGAATTCGCCACCTTGACCTTGATTCACTAGAGTCAACTTATCAACCAAAAGCATATCAGATTCCTGACCCTCTCTGATCTCATCCAGAATACCACTCGTCAACTTCAACATTCCCAATCTAACACTATTGTGAGTACTCTCACACACCAAACTCAAGTCTCTAAACTGTTCAATTAAATCCAATTCCTTAACCATTAACATAGACATATGTAATGATTTCCGACTCAATGCATCAGCCACTACGTTTGCTTTACCCGGATGGTAATTCAAACCAAAGTCATAATCCTTCAGAAACTCTAACCATCTTCTCTGCCTCATATTCAGCTCTTTCTGATCAAACAAATACTTTAAACTTTTGTGGTCACTGAAAACCTCAAATCTTGACCCGTACAAGTAATGTCTCCATAACTTCAGAACAAACACCACAGCTGCCAACTCTAAATCGTGCGTCGGATAGTTCCTCTCATGAACCCTCAGCTGTCTTGAAGCATAAGCTATAACCTGCTTATTCTGCATCAACACGCCACCCAAACCCAACAATGAAGCATCGCAATAAACTTCAAATGATTCCGACGAACTCGGTAATATCAGAATAGGAGCAGTAGTCAACCTTCTCTTTAGCTCTTGGAAACCTTCTTCACATTTTGAGTCCCAAACAAACGCTTGCCCCTTTCTAGTCAACATCGTCAACGGTAACACCAACTTAGAAAATCCCTCAATGAACTTCCTATAATAACCAGCCAAACCAAGAAAACTTCGAATCTCAGCAACAGACTTCGGAGCTTCCCACTTAGATACCGCTTCTATCTTAGAAGGATCAACAGCCACACCACCTCTTGAAATCACATGACCAAGAAAACTTACCTCTCCTAACCAAAATTCGCACTTGGACAATTTAGCAAATAACTTCTTTTCTCGTAGGACTTCTAAAACCACTCTCAAATGTTCAGCATGCTCTTCTTCAGATTTCGAATACACCAAAATATCATCAATAAACACCACAACAAACTTGTCTAGGTACGGATGGAAAATCCTATTCATATACTCCATAAATACTCCAGGTGCATTAGTCACACCAAAAGGCATTACAGAATACTCATAATGTCGATACCTTGTTCTGAAAGCAGTCTTCTGAATATCCTCTGTTTTCACACGGATCTGATGATACCCAGATCTCAAATCTATTTTGCTGAACACACTTGCACCAACCAACTGATCCATTAAATCATCAATCCTCGGCAAAGGATACCGATTCTTGATCGTCACTTTATTCAGTTGCCTGTAGTCCACACACAATCTCATAGTACCTTCTTTCTTCTTAACCAATAGCACTGGTGCACCCCACGGTGACACACTCGGACGAATAAATTTCTTATCCAATAGATCTTCCAACTGACTCTTCAATTCAGTTAACTCAACAGCAGACATACGGTACGGAGCCATCGATATCGGCCTAGTACCAGGTACCAAGTCAATAGAGAACTCCACTTCACGCTCTGGCGGCAATTCATTCACTTCTTCCGGAAACACATCAGGAAAATCACACACCACAGCTAGGTCGCAAATCATCAGTTTATCTTTAGCCTCCAAAGTCGCTAACAGCATAAACAACTCTGCCCCATCAGCTACTTCCTCATCCACTTGTCTCGCTGATAGAAACAAACTCTTTCCTTCCTCACTCTCAGGAAATATCACAGTCTTATCAAAACAATTGATAGAAACTCGGTTAAACACCAACCAGTTCATACCCAGAATAACATCAATCTGCACTAGTGGAAGACACACTAGGTCCATTCCAAAGTCCCTACCAAAAATACTCAAAGGACAGTTTAAACAAACCGAAGTAGTAGTCACTGAACCCTTCGCAGGAGTATCAATTACCATACTACCAAACATCTCAGATATCTCTAACTTAAGTTTCACAGCACAATCCAAAGATATAAAGGAATGAGTCGCACCTGTGTCAATAATAGCTACAAGAGGAAAGCCATTAATATAACACGTACCTCGGATCAAACGATCATCTGCAGAAGTCTCAGAACCCGATAAAGCAAAGACCTTGCCTCCTGACTGATTCCCTTTCTTCGGCTTCTGACACTGACTTCCAATATGCCCTTCTTCTCCGCAATTAAAACAAATCACTTCCTTGTGCTTGCAATCAGCTATTGCATGGCCAATCTTACCACAGCGAAAACACCTCTTTACTTCAGCAGTGCATACATTACTCTTATGACCAGCCTGACCACACTTGAAGCAAACTATACCAGTAGGAGCACCTCCCCCACTAGCTCTCTGAGCCGGAGCAGCTCTTTGCTTCCCTTTTCCAGCTGGAACATCATACGGCTTGCCACGGTTTTGATGTTGCTTGCCTCTGCGATCACTGACAATCTTGTAATGAGCATTATTGTCCTCTTCAAATATCCTGCAGCTATCAACCAATTCAGTGAAAATGCGTATCTTCTGATACCCAACAGCCTTCTTAATTTCAGAGCGCAATCCATTTTCAAACTTGATGCACTTTGAAAATTCAGCACCAGCACCAGTGTAATGAGGATAAAATTTGGACAGCTCCACAAATTTCGCAGCATAATCAGTGACAGACATGTTTCCTTGCTTCAGCTCAAGGAATTCAATTTCCTTCTTACCACGGACATCTTCCGGATAATACTTCCTCAGAAATTCCCTACGGAATACATCCCAAGTAATGACTTCACCTGCCACGGTCAACCTCTCGTGAGTCTCTAGCCACCAGTCATCAGCTTCGACTGCTAGCATGTGAGTACCATACCGAACCTTCTGAGCTGGAGTGCAATCCATAACACGGAAGATTCTCTCAATCTCTTTCAACCATCCCAAGGCTGCATCTGGATCATGCTTCCCTTTAAACACCGGCGGATTCTCTCTCTGAAAAGTCGCCAAGCTACGTGACCCAGCATCACCACCAGCATTTGGCAAGTTCTGCACCGCTTGTGCCATTGCTTGCATTGCGGCAGCCATTGCAGCGTCATTCCTTCCAGCCATTTCAACTTATCAATACAACACAACTTAACGTTAGATTAATAACAATTACACAATTGTTAGACAGTAACGACACGACAACTGGCCGGACAGACCGACCTGCTCTGATACCACTAATGTAACACCCTTCTAAATACCCCAAATATTTAATTAAAACAACAGCATATAAATCAATATCAGAGTAATCATGCACCAAGGGTGTCACATAATACTTCACATAATTCACCGTAAAAATCAGTCATGCTCATTATTTAATTCAACATAAACACTTCTTTAAAAATTCGCAGCGGATAGAAACATTCAACATCTGTAATATCTTAAAATTAACATTTATTCAACAAATAAAACATCCCGTCCCGATGTTACATCTATCAGAGCATGACCCACTAAAACCACTCTAGACTTCAAGCACTAGCTTCTACTCAACTCACTGCTCGTTACCTGAAAAATATAACTGTAAGGGTGAGTTCCTCAATCGATATAACAAATATTATAAATCATCATGTTATGTTAAGTAACTTTACACGTTAATCACCCACATCATATCATGCATTCGGTAGCAGCATATTCAACTCAACATCATATTCAAACACAACGTAAATGCAACTCAAATGAGACTCGACTCTTCATGCATGTGGTACCATTTGGAGTAAAACTCCCAACTTAAAATCATTGCCAGTTTAGTGGGCATCAAGGCATAAGCCTTCAACTTTCAACTTAGAATTTTTTTGCCAATCCAGGCCAACGTGGTGTGAGCAAAAGCCCCATAATTTTGCCAATCCAGGCCAACGTGGTGTGAGCAAAAGCCCCGACTTAATGCATATGAATGTATATGGCATGTACGACTTGAAAGTTCCACAACATAATAACAACGACAACATAACAGCTTTTTCAGCAACAACAACTTAAAAATCAACTTTGGCTCATCAACCTACAACTCAGCATTTTCAACAAAACAACTTATATTCAACTTTGGCTCATCAGCCTACAACTTAATATTTTCCACAAAAACAACTTATCAACATATTTGCATCAACATTTCGCAACATAGACTCCACGAATTTATTTATCACAATTGGATACAATAGGCCAATCACCAATTACACTTACATCATAAAAATCAACCATTTTTACATACTGCAACAGTGTTAACCGGTTAACGCTATAGGTTAACCGGTTAACGCAGGAAAATTACACTTCCAGGCAAAACGCAACAGTGTTAACCGGTTAACGCTATAGGTTAACCGGTTAACGCAGGCAAAACTCAACATTTTTCACAATTTATAACAGTGTTAACCGGTTAACACCCTGGGTTAACCGGTTAACGCAGGCGAAACAGCAGTTCATACGCTAACACAAGGCAGAATGCAGAGTTTCCGCATTTTCCGCCGTTGGAGGACTTCCGGACCTCCGATTCAACTTCCGTAAAAAGCTATACGCTCAGAAATTCACAATACACTCAAACACAAATTCAATTTCAGCTTTAATACAACTTATTCAACATAATTTCTCAGCATTCTAAATCCCAATTAGGGTCAATCGACGGCTTATCACTACCCATTACATGTTAATCGATAATACCCATTAAACGACGATAAACCCCCCTTACCTTAACAATCCGGCAACTCTTCGAGCTTCAAGCTTTTCCGTTCTCCAACCTTTGCTCTACAGCTCCTTCTCTTGCCCTTTTCCTCTTTCACGATGCTTCTCTGCTTTTTCACGTAAAACCCTTCTGTTCCAAAAATGAGACTCTTTCTCTTATTTCCAACATATATATTTTCCAAATAATTATTACTCCAAATAATAATAATAATCCAATAATTCAACTTTATTTAATTAAATTAATAAAATAATATTAACTCAATTAAATAATTCTCTTATTTTAATCGGGGTGTTACAGTATCCGGGGATGGCTTCTGGAAAACTAGGTCTCCCATTGAGGAGGTTTGTGTTTCGTTGTTGTACCAAGTTGTAGACGCTCGTCATGAGTTCATTAGCACCAAAGATTATCAGTGTGACTTGTAATTACTGAAGGTTGTATGATATTTCTAATTCAAAGGATTGTAATGGCGGTGGAAGGGGAGGTTGTTATTGAGAATGAAATGAAAATTGATGCCAGAATGACAAAATTTGAAGAGATTCTTGATTGGTTCATTGAGAAATTAGAAGATGTTGTGAAGTTGTAACCAACAAAGTGTTGGTGTAAGCCCTAGAGGCCAATAATTTTGGTACTTGTATCGAATTATTTATTAATAATAAAAGGCTTTTTCTTTATTATGTTTGTCTAATAAAGTCCCTAGAATAGATAGTCCGGTTAATGTATCAAGTGTGACTTAATCATGAGATCACATTAAACATAAGGACACTATTCTTAAAGTATCCATAGTCGAGCTTTATTGTGAAGTGGGATAACATTAAAGCATTAAGACTATTATGTATATAGACTGATGATCACATCTCATGGATCATGGATAAGGAGTTATCAAGTCTTAAACATAGGTATGAATATTAAGAGTAATATTTATACTAGATTGACCCGCTATGAGAATACTATATAGAATGTTATGCAAAGTGTCATAAGTTATTCTCATGATGATAATGGTGTATACCACCCTTCAACCTGAAACCACTATGGACCCTAGATGTAGAGTCGAGTGCCTTATTACTGATCAAACATTGTCCGTAACTGGATGATCATAAAGACAGTTGATGGGTATTGCACGAAGAGTGCTAAGGGACATGAGTGACCTAGATGGAATTTTCCCCTCCAGCGTAACAGGATAAATGTTTATAGGCCTAATATTGAACTGGACAAGGAAGACACGGTCTATGCCTTGTGTTCAGTATAGACATAAGGGCAAAAGGGTAATTATACATATAAGTATTATCACAAATGGATTTGTCAGATCACATGACATTTTCGTGTCTTGGGTAGCACTGATGTGTTGCTAGATACCGCTTACTGTTTATTATGTTAAATACGTGATTTAATATAATTGTCAATGCCACGAAAACCTACAGGGTCACACACAAAAGGACGGATTGATGAGAGATAAAGTAACTAAGGAATACCGTAATGTACGGTGCCCTTAAGTGAATTGTAGAACATCGTAAGATACATTGTATTTAAGTAGAATACGAAATATGGTAAGGTACCACGCGCTTAAGTGATTTTGGCATATTATAAGATATGAGCCACATACACTTGAGTGGGCTTTTTAGCTTGTAGCCCACACAAGTGGTTCTATAAATAGAACCCTTGTGTAGAAGCATTTGTGCAGTTGCAATTTCGTTTCTCTCTCTCTCTCTCTCTCTCTCTCTCTCTCTCTCTCTCTCTCTCTCTCTCTCTCTCTCTCTCTCTCTCTCTCTCTCTCACTCACTCAAAGCTTTCATTCGTAGCAACTAGCACGGAGATTGAAGGAATCCGTTCGTGTTGATTGAGTAGAGGCGTTGTCATTGTTCAACGTTCGTGATCGCTCCGTAGATCTGCATCAAAGGTTACAATCGCCACAAGAGGTAACGATTCTATCACCGATCATGCCCATTCTTAAGGATCACCAAAGGAGAAATTTTAAATTCCGCTGCATTTTGGATCGCCCTTCTCCTTCAGTGGTATCAGAGCCACTTATGAAACCATGCATCTGATAGTTGTTTATTTTCTGTATTTTCTGTATTTTCTGTATTTTCTGTATTAATACGATTAAAAGATAGAATGAATCAAAGAATAAACGAGTAATTAAATTTGGCATCATGTGTGTACGATTTGGATGATTGGTGTTGACTATGCTTCGGAATCCGACATTAGTATGGTGAAGCAGCGATACATCGATCGTCCATAGGTTATGCAAATCGATCAAGTTATATATATGATATAAGTAATCTTGATACAAAATACGGTATATATGATATACTATTTCTGTTTCGTTCATTCAAACACTTAATGATTGTTTTCCTTTGAGCGATCAATGGTCTTTTGCTTCTTGATCCGACATTAGTATGGTGAAGAAATGACGTGTTAATCAATCATATTGAATCAACAATCGAGATGTGTTTGACGGTTTGAAATTGGTGCATTAGGGTTAATGACGGCACAAGGGTTGTGTTGTCAAAGAGTTATGCGATTAGGGTTGTGACTGCGCAAGAGTTGTGCCTTAAAGTATCAAGTGTTGATGCGAAAAACGACGTCGATTTCAAATAAATTGTTCATTAAAATTTTCAGCGCAGGGCAGGCAGTGGACCCCCTACAACCCCCGTTCCCGCTGACCGGGCAGCGGACCCCCGACTAACTTTACGTAGTGTGATTGGTCGCCGAAATTTAATTTGGTTTTAATTAATTAAAAGAATTAAAATTAATAATAATGTGTTTATTATTATTGTCTTGTGGTGATCGGTTATGGCCTTAGTTTTTTTTTATTTTGTTTTGGGTTTTTAAAATACGACTTGCGTGTCGTGCCTCTCTTTTAATCTCTTAATGTAACTTCTTTTCTCATCTCACTCTCTCGTATGTAAAACGAGTTTATTTTATGTAATGTAATGTTATGAAGAAAGAGAAGAATTCAATATCAAAGGAGGACAACCTTGAAGGTCTTGCTTGGAGAAGCTTAGATCGTTATTAGGTTAGCTTAGGTTCTCTCATTGGCTTGGGAGAACAATTGCGCTAGGGGCCATAACTGTTTCATTATGTATGTTGATGCATGTGAATGTATGTTGATGCATGTGAGAGACGATTTATATGATAAATAAGCCGGTGAGATCATAATAATTGCAAATTCCCTCAAATTAAATATTAAGTTTATGCTTTCCAAGTTTTAGCACTCATCAAGACTAGTATCGGATAATGTAGGTTTCGCCTACGTGAGGTGCATGTTCTATATTAGTAAGGTGCGATGGGATAATTGTAATATCCAATTGCTAAAACAATGGGTCAAACTTAACTAAACAAATTATAATAAGATTATATATGTTTAGAAGCAAGAGTTGGAAATGATCCATGTGATGGATTGGAATAAGGAGTTATTCACCCAACTAAAATATTCGAGAGTTGTATTAGATACAATTGAAAGGAGTTCCTACCTAAATCACCTAGTTTTGTGTAATCCGCCTACGCGGACTTAAAACAAAGTGAAATGTGGATCTCGACCCACTTGAAAATCTTCCAACGGGATTTTTCGAATCAAATGGTGAGGATCATTTGTTTTGAGTAAAATAGTGGGAGCATATTTAATTAAAGGCCTAATTAAATATGTTATTGATACTTATATTTTCATTAGTTTCATGTAGATTACCATGACAACAAACACCTCTAACAACATTTTGCGATCAATCCTTGACAAGGAAAAATTATCTGGGACAAATTTTCTGGATTGGCACCGAAATCTGAGGATTACCCTTAAACATGATAGAAAGTTGTATGTCTTGGAGAAACCTGTTCCCGAAGAGGAACCTCCTAGTTCTGCACTAAGGCAGAAAGAGATGCTTACAAGAAACATGTTGATGATGCAAATGAAACTGCTTGTCTCATGCTAGCTAGCATGAACTCAGAGTTACAAAAGCAACATGAGAACATGGCAACGTTCGATATGATCGAACACCTGAAGATGCTCTATCAAGAGAAATCAAGGCATGAAAGGTTTGAAGTTTCAAAAGCCCTTTTTCAAGGCAAGTTAGCTGAGGGATCCCCTGTAGGTCCCCATGTGCTCAAGATGATTGGGTATGTGGAGAACCTTGAGAGGTTGGGTTTTCCCCTCGGAAAGGAACTTGCGACTGATTTGATCTTGCAATCGTTGCCAGATAGATTCAGTCAATTTGTCCTAAATTTCAATATGAGTGATATGGACAAATCTCTTCCTGAATTGCTAGCCATGTTAACACCTGTTGAGCAAAATCTGAAGTCAAAAGGGAAGTCCATTCTGATGATTGGAAATGGAAAGAGACAGAACAAAAGACCCACCAAGCAGGGTGATAAAGGGAATGGCAAGGAAGTTGCCAAACCCAAACCCATTGTTGCTGCTTTGAAGCCTAGTGGAGGCATAGCAAAGGAAGGCACCTGCTTCCATTGCGGTAAGACCGGACACTAGAAGAGAAACTGCCCAAAGTACCTGGAAGATAAGAAGAATGGAGTAGAGACTTCAACTTCAAGTATTTTTGTTATTGAAATTAATTTATCTACTTCTGCATCATGGGTATTAGATACTGGATGCGGTTCTCACATTTGTACCAATGTGCAGGGGCTAAAAAGGAGTAGAGATTTGGCAAAAGGTGAAGTTGACCTACGAGTTGGCAATGGAGCAAAGGTTGTTGCTTTAGCCGTAGGAACTTATGTATTGACTTTACCTAGTGGTTTAATAATTCAGTTAGAGAACTGTTATTATGTACCTGCAATTAGCAGGGATATTATTTCCATTTCTTGTTTGGACAAGTTTGGTTTTTCATTTATAATAAAGAACAATTGTTGCTCAATTTATTTGAATGATATATTCTATGCTACTGCACAAATGAACAATGGACTATATGTCTTTGATCTTGAAATGCCTATTTATAACATTAATACTAAAAGGATGAAACCTAATGAGTTAAATCCAACTTACCTTTGGCATTGTCGATTAGGCCACATAAATGAGAAACGCATTTCCAAACTCCATAAAGATGGACTCTTGGACTCTTTTGATTATGAATCATATGAGACATGCAGATCTTGTTTAATTGGAAAGATGACAAAGTCTTCATTTACAGGAAAAGGTGAAAGAGCTAATGATCTTTTGGCCCTCATACATACTGATGTATGTGGACCACTGGACATACCAGCCAGAGGAGGTTTTCAGTACTTCATCATATTTACTAATGATTTCAGTAGATATGGTTATGTGTATTTAATGAAACACATATCAGAGTCCTTTGAAAAGTTCAAGGAATTCAAGAATGAAGTACAAAACCAACTAGGTAAGAATATTAAAACTCTTCGATCAGATCGAGGTGGTGAGTATTTAAGCCTAGAGTTTGATGACCATCTGAAAGAGTGTGGGATCCTATCCCAACTTACTCCTCCTGGAACACCCCAATGGAATGGTGTATCTGAGAGAAGAAATCGAACCCTGTTAGACATGGTCCGATCCATGATGAGTCACGCCGATCTTCCAAACTCCTTTTGGGGACATGCATTATTGGCGGCAGCTTATACACTTAACCGTGTTCCATCCAAAAAGGTTGAGAAGACACCATATGAGATATGGAGTGGTAAGAAACCACATATGTCTTACATGAAGATTTGTGGTTGCGAAGTTTATGTGAAACGACAAATTTCAACTAAGCTTGAGCCCAAATCTGACAAATGCTTATTTGTGGGGTATCCGAAAGAAACAAGAGGGTATTACTTCTACAATCCTTCTAAGGGCAAAGTGTTTGTCGCTCGAACTGGAGTTTTCTAGAAAAGGATTTTATTTCCAAAGGAATCAGTGGGAGGAAAGTAGAGCTTGAAGAAATTCAAGAATCACAAAGCATCGATACACCTATGGAGGAATTAGAGCAGGAAACACAAGTAGTTGTGGAAGAGCAACTTGCTCAAGTAGAACAAGACCAACGTAGGTCAAGCATGATACGTCACCAACCTGAGAGATATGGATATCTCATAATTGATCAAGGTGATGTATTACTCATGAATCAAAATGAGCTTGTGACCTACCAAGAGGCCATATCTAGTCCTGAGTCTGAGTAGTGGCTAGAAGCCATGAAATATGAAATGGATTCCATGTACACAAACCAAGTTTGGACCTTGGTAGAGCCTCCTGCAGGAGTTAACCCTATAGGATGCAAGTGGGTCTTCAAAAAGAAGATTGACATAGATGGTAAGGTACATACCTATAAGGCAAGACTGGTTGCAAAAGGATATAAACAAATTCATGGGGTTGACTATGATGAAACCTTTTCACCAGTTACAATGCTTAAATCTGTTCGGATTTTACTTGCTATCGCTGCATATCATGATTTTGAAATATGGCAGATGAATGTCAAAACTGCTTTCCTTAATGGGAATCTTCTTGAGGATGTGTACATGACACAACCTGAAGGATTTGACATACCAGAAGAAGCCCAAAAGATATGTAAGTTACAAAGATCAATATATGGATTGAAGGAAGCTTCCAGAAGCTGGAATCTTCGTTTTGATGAAACGGTAAAACAATATGGATTCATCAAGAACGAAGATGAGCCTTGTGTCTACAAGAAGGTTAGTGGGAGCATGATCATTTTCCTGGTATTATATGTAGATGACATATTACTCATTGGAAACGATGTCCCTACCCTGCAACAAGTAAAGTCTTGGTTGGGGAAATGCTTTTCTATGTAGGACCTAGGTGAAGCAGCCTGTATATTAGGGATCAGAATCTATAGAGATAGATCACAAAAACTGCTTGGCCTAGGTCAGAGTACGTACGTAGACAAAGTGCTGAGACGCTTTAATATGCATGATTCCAAGAAAGGATTCATACCTATGCAACATGGCATGTGTCTATCAAAAACACAATCCCCTTCAACTAAGGAAGAAAGGGATCGCATGAATAAGATTCCATATGCATCTGCAATAGGATCTATCATGTATGCCATGTTATGTACTCGACCAGATGTCTCGTATGCTTTAAGTGCAACGAGTAGGTACCAATCTGATCATGGTGATGCTCATTGGGTAGCTGTCAAGAATATCCTTAAGTATTTGAGAAGGACTAAGGACTCATTCTTGATATATGGAGGTCAGGAAGAGCTGGCTGTAATTGGATACGCCGATGCTAGTTTCCAGACAGATAAGGATGACTTTAGATCGCAATCTGGTTATGTGTTTTACTTAAACGGTGGCGCTGTGAGCTGGAAAAGTTCAAAGCAAGACACAGTTGCTGATTCTACAACCGAGGCCGAGTATATTGCTGCCTCAAGTGCAGCAAGGGAAGCTGTTTGGATCAAAAAATTCATTAGTGAACTTGGCATAGTTCCTAGCATTATGGATCCCATTGGTCTCTATTGTGATAACAATGGTGCCATCGCACAAGCTAAGGAGCCTAGATCTCACCAACGATCCAAACACATACTTAGGCGTTATCACCTCATTCGAGAGATAATAGATAGAGGAGATGTGAAAATATACAGAGTATCTACACTTGACAATATTGCTGACCCACTGACAAAGCCTCTTGCGCAGCAGAAGCATGATGGCCATACTAGATCTATGGGCATTAGGGGTATGCCTGGTTGGCTCTAGTGCTAATGGGAGATTGTTGGTGTAATCCCTAGAGGCCAATACTTTTGGTACTTGTATCGAATTATTTATTAATAATAAAAGGCTTTTTCTTTATTATGTTTGTCTAATAAAGTCCCTAGAATAGATAGTCCGTTTAATGTATCAAGTGTGACTTAATCATGAGATCACATTAAACATAAGAACACTATTCTTAAAGTATCCATAGTCGAGCTTTATTGTGAAGTGGGATAACATTAAAGCATTAAGACTATTATGTATATAGACTGATGATCACATCTCATGGATCATGGATAAGGAGTTATCAAGTCTTAAATATAGGTATGAATATTAAGAGTAATATTTATACTGGATTGACCTGCTATGAGAATACTATATAGAATGTTATGAAAAGTGTCATAAGTTATTCTCACGATGATAATGGTGTTCCACCCTTCAACTTGAAACCACTATGGACCCTAGATGTAGAGTTGAATGCCTTATTGCTGATCAAACATTGTTTGTAACTGGATGACCATAAAGACAGTTGATGGGTACTCCACGAAGCGTGCTAAGGGACATGAGTGACCTAGATGGAATTTGCCCATCCTGCATAACAGGATAAATGTCTATGGGCCCAATATTGAACTGGACAAGGATGACACAGTCTATGCCTTGTGTTCAATATAGACATAAGGGCAAAAGGGTAATTGTACATATAAGTATTATCACAAAAGGATTTTTCAGATCACATGACATTTTTCGTGTCTTGGGTAGCAGTGATGTGTTGCTAGATACCGCTTACTGTTTATTATGTTAAATACGTGATTTAATATAATTGCCAATGCTGCGAAAACCTACAAGGTCACACACAAAAGGACGGATTGATGAGAGATAAAGTAACTAAGGAATACCGTAATGTACGGTGCCCTTAAGTGAATTGTAGAACATCGTAAGGTACCATGCGCTTAAGTGATTTTGGCATATTATAGACACGGGCCACATACACTTGAGTGGGCTTTTTAGCTTGTAGCCCACACAAGTGGTTCTATAAATAGAACCCTTGTGTAGAAGCATTTGTGCAGTTGCAATTTCGTTTCTCTCTCTCTCTCTCTCTCTCTCTCACTCAAATCCTTCATTCGTAACAACTAGCACTAAGATTAAAGGAATCCGTTCGTATGGACTGAGTAGAAGCGTTGTCATCGTTCAACGTTCGTGATCGCTCCGTAGATCTGCACCAAAGGTTACAATCGCCACAAGAGGTAACAATTCTATCACTGATCATGCCCATTCATAAGGATCACCAAAAGAGAAATTTTAAATTCTGTTGCATTTTGGATCGCCATTCTCCTTCACAAAGTGGTTAAGATTGAAGCATTTGCATATTGGTATTGAGGTAGTTCTTCTGTTGTGAAAGAGAGAACTATTGCAACAATATCTAGAAGAATTTGGATCTTTGATTAGACATCAAGCATATGAACTATGTTACGGTGGATTGTAGATTGAGTTGTCTTAGATACTACCATTGGATCCGATGGTTGGAAAACATAAGTAGTTGTGGCAGTGCAACTGAGTAGATTTTGGAAAATATATGTAGAACTTTGGAGCTTCAAAAGACGATTCCCATAAGCGTTGTCACTATTCCATACTAGAATAGAAAGTGATGTTAGGTTGAAGGTAACCATCGTGGAAGAACTTTTAGTATACTGGTAGATTTCTCCAATGATCGAAGTGAAGGGGGTACCTGTTGGGAAAAAAACAAACAAAACATAGAGAAAAAAGAGGAACACAAGAACATAACATGGAAATGGAAACTCCAAAATCAGAAGAAAAAAAAACCACGACCGTTGTCAATAGACAACCAGATAATAACATTATGTGAAAATTGTTACAACACATAATATACCCCTAACTAACTCAGGCCCTCAGTACACCCACACCCTCCAAAAAAAAATATTTAACTACATCTCACAATATTCTAATACAAGAGTATAAGAGAATAAAGAAAGTAAAATACAATCTTTAAGTGCTTTTGACTGATGCATCTTAGAATGTGGAACTTGGATCATATATATGACATTAGACTCCCTATTCCTTCACAAAACTAAGCGATGTGGGACTTCAAAGAACTTGTATCATATATATAGCCTTGGACTCTCTCTTCATTCATAAAACTAAGCAATGTGGGACTTCTTCAACATGTATATTTTCAACCAACTCCAACAATCTCCACCTTGATTGAAAATAATACATAATCTTTCATTGTCTTCACTAACAATCATACTCCACCATAAAGAGTATCAACATGTACATTTTCAACCAACCCCAACAATCTCCACCTTGACTGAAACTAATACATAAGCTTTCACTGTCTTTATCGACAATCACACTCCATCATTAAAAGTATAATCACTTGAAGTTACAACACTCCAAGAATTTTCACATTGTCTTCACCGACAATCATAGTTTTAAAAACTATCATACTCTATCGTGAAGAATATATTTCACTTGAAGATAAACCACTTCAAGAATTTTTCATTGTCATCACCGACGATGATATACTTTATCATGAAGAATAAATTTCACTTGAAGGTAAACCACTCTAAGAATTTCACATTGTCTTCGCCGACAATCATAGTTTTAAAAACAACTATCATACTCCACCTAAAGAATAATATATTTTACTTGAAACTAAATCACTTCAAGAATTTTCACATGTCGAAAACCAGGTTGAAACATTATGGTGCAACTTCCTTGTTGGCAGGAAGCTCTTCAACCACCGTAATAATCTTGCACATTGTGTAATCTTGATTGTATCAAGACATCTTTGACTTGAACTTTCCACAAGTAAAAAAAAATCCATTCATCACTTTTCTCTAGCTCAAACTGCACAGCGGAATTTCTGACGGCAACTCAACAACTCTTTTACAACACTACCCTTCTTTTACGATGTGGAAGATCAGATAAAACTGCAACCACAGAGCATACTAAGAACACTTATTTCTGAATCGAACTAAAAGATCTGATACCAGTTGTTGGGAAAAAACAAATAAAGAATAGAGAGAAAAAGAAACACAATCACAACACAAGAACATAACGTGGAAATTCCAAAACCGAAGAAGAAATCACGACCCCTGTCAATAGACAATCTCTGACAACCAGAGAATAACACTGAAAATTGTTACAACACATAATATACCCTTAACTAACCCAGACCCCCATTACATCCACACCCTCTAAAATAAATATTTAACTACATCTCACAACACTCTAATACAAGAGTAAAAGAGAACAAAGAAAGTCAAATACAAGCTCTAAGTTCTTTTGACTGATGCATCTTGAATGAAGAACTTGAATCCTATATATAACCTTGGACTCCCTCTTTCTTCACAAAACTAAACGATGTGAGACTTCAAAGAACTTATATCCTATATATAACCTTGGACTCTTTCTTCATTCACAAAACTAAGCGATGTGGAACTTCTTCAACATGTATATTTTCAACCAACCCCAACAATCTCCATCTTGATTGAAAATAATACATAATCTTTCATTGTCTTCACCGACAATCATACTCCACCATAAAGAGTGTCAACATGTATATTTTCAACCAACCTCAACAGTACCAATAATGATAGCATTTCAATGCTCAAAATACCTGGGTGTGACTCATGTCACACTTATATTTGAAAAAGGGTTAGAACACTTTCCATTTGTTCCCATGTGAATTACATATGACTATTAGGTGCAGCTTAATGCTAGAGATGAAAACAAAATTGTATTCTTATATGATGTTTCAGAATGAAAGTACACATGTATTTAGTCGGATTGAATTTCTTAATTACACAATATTATTGGACATTTGACTGATATGACTAGTCAGATTGAATTTCTTAATTACACAGTATTATTGGACATTTGACTGGTATGAAAGAAAAGTTTAAACAAATAACATTATAACAACAAATATTGTTCTTCAAATATTAAATATAGTAATGAAACACCACCATAATCAAACACATTCTATATGATTCTTTAATCAACATTTAACATAGACCACTGTAAAAGCTATCTATCATAATTGAGTGTGCTTTTTGTCCATTAGATAAAATGAAAATATTGATGTTATCATAGTCATTTTACACATTTTTTCTTCATACTATCTCTCTGTAATTTAAAATTTATATAGGGGTATGGGAAAAGATTAAGTGTAAATAGACTACAAAAAGAAATCATATTTAATCTAACGGTCAAGAGTGGACTAGTATGTCATAGACAAATGTAATAGTGTCCATGTTAAAATCCATCTTTTATAGCATATATATAAATTTTTGTGTTAAAAAATCAATACTTTTGAACAAATATAATTGGATGCACTATACCTAGTTTATAGTGTAGAAAAGGACTAGAGAGAGTAAGTGGTGTCTCTTTCGTGTACTATATTAGATAACATTATTTTTCTTGTTTGGTTACTACTTGTACCTTAATTTGTGTAAATTTTTGTTTTCCATTTCCAAATCTAAAATCAAAAGGACCATTTTTTGTTCAGACATTCAACGGAAAATAATACTACTTGGAAATTTAATTCTTCTTATTTTCATTAATCAATGCTTCTAATCCATGTAATCTTAGTTTATCTAAAGGCCTCACAAATAATATATCACAATCATTAATTAGTAAAGTAAAACATTTTACATTAATATATATATATATCACAATATTAAGCTCTTTTAACTTTTGTCTAATTAAATCATGAGTATTTTTGCGGGTGTTGTCTTTGAAAAACCGTTCAAATTTGAGAAAAATCGTTTTAAACACCGACAATAAAAAAATTAAAATTTTCTTAACCATAAAAAAATTTGTCAACGTTATGAACGATAATATTTATGTTGCTTACTTTGAATCAACCAAACAAATTTACGACAAGAAATCTCTGAATTTTGATAGAACAATTAATTCTAATGAAGTTGAATTTGCTGTATAGATTAAAGCGAACAATTTACAACTCAGAAAAAAATTATCCTATAGAAAGAGAATGATTATCTCTACAAAAATAATATTCTAAATGAACTCGTAGATGATTTGTATGATTGTTATAGCAACTATGATACTGCAAAGCATGTTTAAGAGACTCTAAAAAAGAAGTATGACACTAATGAAGTTGAGGCAAAGAAGTATGCTATTAGCCCCTACCTAAAACATCATATGG
This sequence comes from Lathyrus oleraceus, assembly GCF_024323335.1. Taxonomy (NCBI): domain Eukaryota; kingdom Viridiplantae; phylum Streptophyta; class Magnoliopsida; order Fabales; family Fabaceae; genus Lathyrus; species Lathyrus oleraceus. Next base: position 166,342,440 of record NC_066579.1, on the reverse strand, counting down.
TAGATGAAAGCTTTGTCAAACTCAATGTCACAAAGCTCACGAGATCATCACTGAATGTATGCCCTTATATGAACATATTCAAATTGTTGTTATAATTGACAAATTGTCCTTAGCTAGAAAGATTTTTAAAACTTGCTTCGGCACAAAACTAAAGAATTTTCAAGAGTGTCTGGTTAATTGCCTCCGAATTGAAGAAGAATCTCAATGACAAGATCAGAAAGATGTAAGTACATGTCTAAACATGTTCTTGGCTCTAGTGCACAAGTTAACCTAAGTGATGAACAATTTATTGCTATGATCACTGAAATCAACATTGTTGGTGGATCTGATGGTTGGTGGATAGACATTGGCGTCTCTCATCGTGTTTGTTATGATTGTGTTATGTTCAAAAAACAAATTAATGTTGAAAATAAGAAAGTGTTGTTGGGAGATGTTCACGTCATAATGTTGTTGGAATTTGAATGTGAAGTTATATTTTACCTTCGGAAAGACTTTAATACTAAAGGAAGGCATGCATGTTCCTAAGATTAGAAATAGTATTGTTCATCTGAGTAACCATAAAACTAAACGAAGATGCATCTGTTATGATATGTTATGTTGTAAATATTAGATTGTAAATAGTAATTATTTCTATTAGTAATGAGACCCATTAGTCAAAGCCCATTAGGTCTTCTATTCTCTCTTATTTAAAGCATGTAGATGTAACATGTAAGCATCACTTTTTAATATATCAGTAAAATATTTTATAACATGGTATCAAGAGCTCCCGATTTTGGGGGATTCGCTTCCGCCTAAACCCTAGCCGCCTTGTAGCGGAGTTTTTTTTTACTGCAGTTTGCAGTTTGTTGTTGTTTTTGGGTGTTTGGGTCATTGTTGTTTTGCGTGCTTCTTGTTTTTGTTCACTCATCTTTGAAACCCTAACCCATCCTGTTTCTTGGTTTGTTTTCTCTCGATTGTCCTTTCAATGGCTGAGATTATTAACGATCAACCACCTCCACCTCCACCTCCACCTCCACCTCCCACAAATCCACCAACCCCATTTAATGCTAAGGATTTTGTCGTTCAAAAAGGTTATTGGCTTACCGGCAAAAATTATTTTCAATGGTATCAGTTCATCAGACACACTCTTAAATGTTGCGACATGCTTGATCATATTGAAGGAAATCCTCCTCTGGTTACTGCTCCTAACTTCCCTTCCTGGGATAAAGATGATTCTGCTATTATTACTTGGCTTTGGAACTCCATATCTCCAGAAATTAGTAGAAATTGCATGTATCTCTCAAGTGCAAAGGCAGTTTGGGAGTATCTTCGTCGCAGTTATTCCATGAAACAAGATATGTCTGCTTGTTATGATTTAAAGAGGAAAATCTTCAACACTAAGCAGGGAAATCTTTCGATCACTGAGTATTTTGGAGTTCTTAATGGTTTTTGGATTGAGTTGGATCAGTATCAGAATTTGAAGATGGAGTGCAGCAAGGATACTGCCACCTTGAATACTGTTGTTGAGCGGGATAGGATCTTTGATTTCCTAGCAGGCCTTAATGCTGAATTTGACCCTATTCGGGTGCAGATTTTGGGTAAGGAAAAATTTCCTGATCTTAATGAAGTTTTTTACACTGTCCGTAGTGAGGAAACCCGTCGTCAAGCTATGCTTCATGAACAGCCCCCGGATGTGTCAGCATTAGTAGCTAGCAAAACAACAAGACAAGGACCACCACCATCATCATCCAAGAATGTTCGTGACAAATTCTATTGTGAGCATTGTAACCGATCAGGGCATACAAAGGATAGGTGTTTCAAACTTCATGGGAGGGAGCAGGTTCTTAGCCGAGGTGGCGGTTCTCGCAACATGCACCAGTATCAGGCACATGTTGCTACACATGTCCAGGATACTGAAAGCTTTGAAAAGAGGGGAACTGATCTTTCCTCCTTCAGTCAGAATGATGTGGAACGGTTGAAATCTATGCTTGACTCCATGAGTAAGCCTTCTGGTTCTGGGTCTCTAGCAGTTACTGGTAAGAGTTTGTGTTCCCGATCTCTTACTGTTTGTGGTAATATTCCTAAGAATGCGTGGATTCTTGACTCTGGTGCTACTAATCATATGACATTTGATTCCACATTATTATGCTCTTATACCACACCTTCGAGTATTCCTTATATCACTGTTGCTGATGGCTCTCATGCTTGTGTTGTTGGCACTGGAAATATTGACTTGCAACCTCCATTCCAGTTGCAATCTGTGCTTCATGTTCCCACACTTTCCCACAATTTAATTTCCATCCATAAGCTTACCCGTGATCTGAATTGTAAAGTAATTTTTTCTATGTCCCATTGTGTTTTTCAGGACCTTACCACGGGGCAGACGATTGGAATTGCTAAGGAAAAGGAAGGGTTATACTACTTCTCTGATGACCATCCAAAGGTGTTGTCCTCCTGTTTCCAGTCTCAGTCTTCCTCTTCAGCCTCACAAATTTGGCTTCAGCACAAGCGTCTCGGTCATCCTCCATTTTATATAATTAAGTCTATGTTCCCGTCGTTGTTCTTACACCATTCTGTTGAGTCTTTTAAGTGTGATGTTTGTCAGTTGGCAAAACACAATCGTGTATCTTTTCCTTCCAGTTTTAATAAAAGTGATGAACCTTTTGATTTTATTCATTCTGATGTTTGGGGACCTGCCCCTACCTCTAATATTTTTGGTGCAAAATGGTTTGTCTCATTTATTGATGATTGTACTCGGGTAACTTGGATTTTCTTGATGAATACTAAATCCGAAGTACCACAAATATTTATCCAATTTTATAATATGGTACAAACGCAATTTGGGAAAGGCATAAAAAGAATTCGTTCTGACAATGGTAAAGAATATGTCAATCATACCTTTTCCAACTTCACTAGTAAACATGGCATTCTCCATGAATTCACATGTGTTGACACCCCACAACAAAACGGTGTCGCAGAAAGAAAAAATCGTCATTTACTTGAAGTTGCTAGATCTCTCCTTTTTTAAATGTCTGTTCCTACCTCTTATTGGGGTGAGGCAATTCTTACTGCTGCCTATCTGATTAACCGGGTCCCATCTCGAGTGTTAGGTAATCAAAGTCCTGCCCAATTTATGCTTTCACGTTTTCCATCTGTTCCTATCTTACACACTCTTGAGTCTCGCATTTTTGGTTGTGTTGCTTTTGTTCATGTTCACAAACAATATCGCAACAAATTGGATCCCCGTGCTGTCAGATGTATCTTTCTGGGTTATGCACCCAACAAAAGAGGGTACAAATGTTATCATCCCTCGAGTCGAAAATTCTTTGTCTCCAAAGATGTCACCTTTCATGAAAATGTGTCATATTTCACTCGTTCTCAGTCTCAGGGGGAGAACATAAGTGACTTAGAGTCAGAGTCAGAGTCTGAGTCCGAGTTTCTGATCCTTGGTCCTAGCCTCCCTAGAACACCTATTAGTGTTCCCTCTCTTGAACCCGAGTTGTCACCTAGTTTGAGTTTGAGTCCTAGTTCAACACCTGAATCTGAGCCAGTAAGTGTTCTTGGTCCTTCAAGGCCTTCTGTTTTACAGGAATCAGCACCTCCAGCACCAACTCTAGTGTATCAGAGAAGAAGTAAACCTGACCTTCTCCAGAAACAAATTCAATCGCCTGAACCGGAGGTAAGTACTGAAAATGATTCCTCCAGTGATGATTGTGCCATTTCTGATACTTGTGACACTAATCCAGTTGATTTACCCATTGCTTTGAGGAAGGATAAAAGATCTTGTCCCTCCCTATATCGACACCCTATCTCTCAATATGTCTCCACTAAACATCTTTCCACACAATATCAAAGTTTTGTTACAGCTGTTGATTCTGTGAAAATCCCATCATCTGTTGAAGAAGCATTGCAAAATAAAAATTGGGTCCAAGCTATGGATGAGGAAATGAGAGCACTTGAAAAAAATGGTACTTAGGAGATTATTGAAAGGAAAAGAGACAAAAGTCCAGTTGGATGCAGATGAATCTATACTGTAAAGTACAAATCTGATGGTACACTTGATCGGTACAAAGCAAGACTAGTGGCAAAAGGTTATACTCAGATGTATGGTATTGATTATGAGGAGACATTTGCCCCAGTGGCAAAGATGAATACTGTTCGAATTTTACTATCTCTTGCTGCTTCATGTGGATGGGAATTGCAACAGTTTGATGTTAAAAATGCGTTCTTGCATGGAGACTTAGAGGAAGAAGTGTATATGGAGATTCCACCAGGTGTTGGCATAACAAATGGAGCTAACAAGGTGTGTAAATTGAAGAAAGCCTTATATGGACTAAAGCAGTCCCCTCGGGCATGGTTTGGAAGATTCACAAAGGTAATGATGTGTTTGGGCTATAAGCAAAGTCAAGGAGACCACACTTTATTTTTTAAACATTCACAAGGAGGAAAACTGACTATACTTCTTGTTTATGTTGATGATATTATTGTTACAGGAGATGATTTGACTGAGAGACATTTCCTCAAAGAGAAATTATCAGCAGAGTTTGAGATGAAAGACCTTGGGCAACTCAAGTATTTCTTGGGAATTGAGGTAGCCTACTCAAAGCAAGGCATCTTTATTTCTCAAAGGAAGTATGTGCTTGATCTTTTGCAGGAAACTGGCAAACTTGGATGCAAACCTGCAAGTGTTCCCATTGAACAAAATCACAGGATAAGCTTTGAGGAGGAAAGTGACAAAGTTGACAAGGGTCAATATCAGAGATTAGTGGGAAAATTGATTTACTTGGCACACACTAGACCAGATTTGGCATATGCAGTCAGTGTGGTGAGCCAATTCATGCATGATCCGAGGGTGAGACATTTGCAGGCTGTAGACCGCGTTCTACAATATCTTAAAGCAACTCCAGGGAGAGGACTTTTGTTTAAAAGAGGTGGAAATCTAACTATGGAGACTTACACTGATGCGGATTATGCCGGATCAGTGAGTGACAGAAGATCTACGTCAGACTATTGTACTTTTCTGTGTGGTAACCTTGTAGCTTGGAAGAGTAAGAAGCAAAGTGTAGTTGCTCGATCAAGCGCCGAGGCAGAATTTAGAGCTATGGCATTAGGAATTTGTGAGCTATTGTGGATGAAACAAATTCTAGAAGACTTAAAGATACAATGTGAAGGTCCTATGACATTGTTTTGTGACAATAAATCGGCTATTAGTATTGCTCATAATCCTGTTCAGCATGACAGGACTAAACACATTGAGATTGACCGACATTTTATCAAAGAGAAGTTGGATAGTGGACTGATAACTACATCTTACGTTCCTTCCGGGCATCAACTGGCAGATGTGTTAACAAAAGGCTTACCAACAGAAAGATTCAGGCAACTTACTTGCAAGCTGGGAATGATAGATATCCATTCACCAGCTTGAGGGGGAGTGTTGTAAATATTAGATTGTAAATAGTAATTATTTCTATTAGTAATGAGGCCCATTAGTCAAAGCCCATTAGGTCTTCTATTCTCTCTTATTTAAAGCATGTAGATGTAACATGTAAACATCACTTTTTAATATATCAGTAAAATATTTTATAACATGTTACATAGATGCATCTCCGTAAATCCTTAACGAATATACATCACCAGATCAATAAATTTTTAAAATTGATCTTTCAAAATATATTTTAAAATATTTCGAAATACATATCCGGATAAATTTTAACCTTTTGACTTAAAATAAGGGCATCCAAAAATATATCTGAAAATTGAAAGACATATTGAATTTTTAATATAGTGTTTTTCTATTTTATAGGGGTGAGATAAGAAATTCCAATTTCTTTTTTTACTCAACCCAAACACTTACTTGAGTTTCCTTTTTTAGGTTAGTGTAAGCAATGTTCTCTCCTAAGGAATGTTCCACTTTCTCACAAGTGTTTTGTTTGTGCTAAGGTTTTTGCAGCATCCATGTCTGTTTTTTTAATTCTTTAGTGCATAGTGTGATGATGATGATAGAATTAGAAAAATGACATGCATAATTAGTTTATGACTTTTTCACTCTCTCTCTCAAACACTATAATCCTATGTTTGTGGAGCATCTGTTCTGTAGCATTTGATTCCTTTTTAACCTGATCTTGCTCTTTTTTTCTTCTTCTTTTGGAACCAATTATTAACTACACCCTTTAAACCCCTTTCCAAAATTGCATGCTTTGTGTTTGTGAAATTGTCTCTGTTACCTAACTTCAAAGAAAATTGATTTCATTTTCCAGGTATGTTCTGTTCTCTTCTGTCCCTTTTTTCTCTTTCAAGTTTATGCCTTTAGATACAAAACTTGCTTCTTAGAAACTTTATTTTTGGCTTTTCAGTTCATTTTGTTGCTAACTAGTAACAACCAAATAGAGATTGAAGTGGGTTTTGAGTAAAGGGTTAAATTAGGTTTAGAAATGGAAGATATAGAGTTATAGGCTTTTGGTGAGTCTTGGAGAAAAAAATGGTGTCTCAAAGTGGAACAGTTCAAGAGTCAAAGACTGCACCTTTATCTAGGTCAGGATCTTTGTATAATCTAACCCTTGATGAAGTACAAAACCATCTTGGTAATTTAGGGAAACCACTTGGAAGTATGAACCTTGATGAGCTTCTCAAGAGTGTGTGGAGTGTTGAAGCTGGCGAGGTTTCTGATTTCGGTAGAGATGGTGCTGCTAACATGCAGCAGAATCAACATAGCGAGATGAATCGACAGGGAAGTTTAACATTATCTGGTGATATTAGCAAGAAAACTGTTGATGAAGTATGGAAAGATATGCAAGTAAAGAAGAGGGGTGTTGATAGGGATATGGAAGCGCGCGAAAGACAACAAACACTCGGTGAAATGACTTTGGAGGATTTCTTGGTGAAAGCTGGTGTTGTTGGTGAATCTTTTCATAATAAGGAAGGCGGTGATTTGTTAAGAGTTAGTTCGAGTGAGGATTCTCGGCAAAATGTATCACTGCATGATCATCATTGGATGCAATTTCAGCTTCCTTTGACGACGCAGCAGCCTCCACAGCATCAGCATGAAAAGCATTTGATGCCTGCTTTTATGGCTGTTCATGCCATTCAACAACCTTTTCAAGTTGCAAGGAATCCAGTTTTGGATGCAGCAATGTCACCGTCTTCTTTAATGGGTACTGTTAGAAAATAAAATAATATCTTGTAGTATTTTGATATTATGCTAGAATATTTCGGTTTATCTAGTTATTATCAACAATGTTCGATGTTCTTAGTATTTTTCTCCTTCTATTTTTCCAAAGCCTCACGCCTTTATCAGGTGTTTTTTCAGATACACAAACACTAGGTCGAAAAAGGGTTGCTTCAGGTATAGTGGTAGAGAAAACTGTGGAGAGGAGGCAAAAGAGGATGATTAAAAATCGGGAATCTGCTGCTCGGTCACGAGCTAGAAGACAGGTTATTCTCTTTCTTCTGTGTGTATGGTGTTATATCTTTGAAGTCTTTCTTTATTTTAATTTTTGATACAAGGAAATATCTGTGCCAATGGAATCAACAGGCCTATACACAAGAACTGGAACTTAAAGTTTCGCGCTTAGAAGAAGAAAACGAAAGGCTTAGACGACAGAATGTATGTTTCTGTGCCTTCATGAATATGCATTCTAGTTATTCGCGCCATTGAACTGATTTTGGTATCTCTTGCTTCTGTGTATGTCCTTGGCTGGCAGTCACTTCTGTCCAATTTTATGTATTGTTGTCGGTCTATGTTCCTTAATATTTATCACTATGCCTATTTTCTTCGAAAGTTATAGCGCTAGAAGATAATAAAAGATTGTTTCATAAACAGGAATGGCCTCTGGTTTAGTAACGATTTCTTTGTCCATGTTATTTAATAGACAGATTGATTGGATTTCAATGAATGAGGGTTGGAACTGTGGCATAGAAAGCTATACAATGCGCGTATACATGTTATTCATCTACTAAGATAATTCATATCTACTCACGGTAATATTTTCGTTGTTACAGGAGATAGAGAAGGAGGTGCCATGTGCGCCACCACCCGAGCCTAAGAATCAGCTTCGCAGAACTAATTCAGCATCCTTCTGATGTCATGCTATCACAGTTCTCATGTGCATTATGCATTTGAGTCTCAAACAAGTTTCTATGCAGTTGGAAGTGCATTTACCACTAAAGTTTTGTTGTATCTATATTGTTATCAAGTCTGAATTATGATATATATTTGAGTCTAATTCTGGAGCTACTTGTGGATTAACTACCATTTTCTTTTTCTATATGATCATTTTTGTAACTTATTGCCAGAGTAGTCAATCTCAGATAGCGGCGCGGAACAGTCAGCCCCAAAAGTGGGATAGCTATAGCGGGACAATGCCGTAATTGACTGCTCTGTCATTGCTCCATTGTATTTGCTTAGACAAGTTGAACTTTTAACTATTTAATTTCAAGTAGAAAGTACTTGCTGTTAGTGTGAAGAAGTTTGTAAAAGAGTCGAATTTGGTTACATAAGTGAATGATTATTGCTTGCTAGTAAATGATTAATTGTTTATCAAGTGAATGTACTTTTTTGACCTTATTTGTTTCATGAAAAATATGATCTAAACAAATAAGGATTTCAATTCTCAATTTGTGAATTTTGTTCTTCTATTTCAAATTAAAATTTTCCAATTGATTGATGTGACCCTGATTGGATCAATGAGAGCAACAAAGTTCTTTTGACTTGTGTGAATGGACTCTAGTGGAGCAGCATCACATATTTTTGTTGGCCAATTTGAATTAGAAGACTATAATAATTTTATAAAATTATCTTTATTAATTGTTAATCACATGATTTGTAAGTTTTGTTGACTTAAGTGTACTACACATAGGATTAGCTTTGAGATAGACTTGGAATTTAATAATAGATATTATAGTATTGAAAATATAAAATATTAGCACTCGTTTAAGAATATTTTTATTTGACTAACAAATATTCTTATCTCAATGTGTTCAAGTGGAAGCACATCAATTTTAGTGGAGGAAAGCACTATATGAAAATGAAAATGTGTCTCCCATTTGGTATATACAAAAGGGATGGAGTATAAGAAGCTTTTTGATTCGAATAGGGATTGAGATTCTCTATCTTTCTCTAACTTTAAGCACCTTTGGTGGATTATTAGAGTCAGATAGAGAGAAAGTTCTCTAACTTTAGGCATTTCTTGAATGAATTATTAGAGGATAAAATTGAAAAAGTGTATTGAAAATTGAAATGAGTCATTCATTTTAAAACACTTTTTTATTCTAAATGAATCAAAACACTTTTTTATTCTAAATGAATCAATGAAATGACAGGGGAACGGAGTGAGTAACTCCTTAATCCTCCACAAAACCAACCTTATAACTCCATACTAGTGATAAACCAAGTATCATTTACACAATAAATACATGTTATGTATGCTAAACATGCTATCTAACAAAAGATAAGACCTTATTTGTTGCATTGTTGTGAGATAGCATTATTGTTATGGTTTCAATCATCTCATACAACAATTTTAGCTTATAATTGCAAGACTTTGTCATGTATGTGTCTTTTGGTTATGTCATGTAACTACAGGTTCCATGCTGCATGCCTCTATATCATCACAAAAATTTAGTAGAAATGAAATCTGCAATTGCCAAGCTTGATGTTAAACCAGGTGACTCAATTCCAAAAAGATTAACAAGTCCAGGTATCCCATGAATGTCCTCTCCCTGCAAAAATTAAATAGAACGAAGAAATCGTATCGAAAATTTGAAATCTAATATCTTACACAAAACTGTCCATAGAAAGGTGTAAGTGTATTAACCTGTATAACAAAATCAACAGGTGACTGATAGGGTCCCGAAAGTTTAGGCCGGATCCCCGAATATCCTGGTTCCAAAGATCCATCTTTTAGATTCGGATAGTATTTTCTTATCTCTGGATAAAACTTCTCGGCACGGTTTGCATGTACTGAGTAGTCGAACCTATGATCAATGGTTACCATGGCGTTTAGCCATGTTAGACACGAGAAAATGTTGTTATGGATCATATAAAGCAGATATTAAAGAAATTCAAAAGTATGCAGATGAAAGTTTATTAGGAAGTACTTATTTTGAAAGCTTGAGATATCATCAACACCGTCGATCCATTCAACATCCGGACCAAACTTGACCTGACCATTCAAGTCTAAAGTAACATGCACTCCAAGTCCACCGTCTTCCGGTATAGGGTATAGCAAACGTCTGAAAGGAGCTTTCGTATTCGACAACGTGAAGTAGCAACCACGCGCGTAATATGCAGGAGGAATAACTCGGTTTTCTAGGCCGGTAAATCTTTTTGCAAGGGCAGGGGCACTAAGGCCTGCAGAGTTTACTACAAGTTTAGGAATAAGTAATAATTCTGGTTGCAAAATCGATGTCTCATTCCATTCCTTAAGACTCTTTGTTTCCGATATATGGAGACAAATCTCATTTCCTTCTATATGTCCGCCGATGACGGTTGAATTGTATGTGAAGGTTGTTCTGTGATTTTCAGCTTCCCCCTGAACCAATGACGGTACGGTATTTAATACAAAATGTTGTCAAATAGCAGCTGCAGCGTCGCTATAGCACGGTAGCATAGTGGAATATGAACAAACTGTTATTTTACGTTATCCGCGATCGAAAACACTTAATTTATCCAAATGTTGATATGTTAGTTCATCTTAACAACATGGTAAAAGAAGCTAGAAATGCATACCACTAAAGAAAGCATTAAGGAATGCGAATCAACAATCCCGGAGAGAGGTGATAGTATTGCTTTCACGCATTGCAATTCGGGTTCCATTTTCATGGCATCGACACCATTCATCACTTTCAAACCGTCAACACCGTTCTGAATACCATGGTTTAAGATGTCATTTAACTTTGGAATCTCGGAGGATCGAGTAGCCACTATAAGCTTACCGGTTTGCTCATGTGGAATGTCGTGCTTTGAGCAATACTCGTATAACATTTCTCTTCCTTTTACACAAAAAATTGCCTGCAAAAGAAGATTGAATTAAATTCTAAACAAAAAGACGGGAAAAACTACCGTCATGTTTTGGTTAACTGCACGGGAAAAGACTAAGAAAAGAGAAATACTCAAGAGTGTAAAAAACTATTTGCTACTTTCACTTTGCAAGCAGAAAGAATATCTCAGGGTTTTAAATGATTGTCAGCACACAACCATAACTCGGCGGTAAAGTCAAAGTTTATGATATACTAGTAGCGCCTGCATCGCAACTGTTGGTGCATCAGTAACAATTTTAAACGATATCACCAATCGCAAAACATATCTATTAAGACCGTCTTTGAGGGCGTGCAAAGCAGGTTACCACCCAAAACCTAAAATTTTGACACGGTTAAACAATGACCAAATATGCCCTCATAAAATACGACTAATCTACACGGGGCCTCCGAAAACTTAAGACAACCCTGATAACTGCGTCCACAACAGAAAGTTTAAACTTTGAAATGGTCCTAAACCTAGGTAATTTACTGCAACAGTTCACTTCTGAAATCTAACGCAAAAATGAAATATAGCCATGCTTCCTACCATATAACTTCAATGGATCAAACTACACGAATTGCCCCAATGTTCAATGTTGCATTCAACTCAACTTCCAATGCATAATGAAATCTCCCAACACATTGCTCCCTAATTTACAATAATCATTCCTCTTTGGCCTAATAAATTAAATAATCTCTTAAAATCTCCAAGGTTATAAAAAACGGTTTGTTACCTCGGCCGCAACCATTTTTATGATAAAGAACAAACTATGATTAATTCACACTGCTACGGGCAAAATCAATGTCGCAACACCTGTACCAACCGAAATCACAAAAGCATTTACGCAACAACGGTCATTATTTAAAACTTGGCTCAACCCTACAAACACACTTTGGAGTTCCAGCTTTTAGGTTAAAACTCACCAACCCAATTTGATTTTCTCACAAAACTAACGCAATATCAAGATTTAACAACAATCAAAAACATAAAAATGCGAACTTTATTAATGGGTTTACATAAAAATGAAAACTTTAATAACAAAAAAACACACCAACCTTAAAAGAATCACGAGGGTAGTAAATTCCAGCATGAACAACTTCACTATTTCGAGAACTAGTTCCAGTACCAAAACTAGGTCCTGATTCAATGACAATTACCTCTCTACCCTTGAGTGCTAGCGCTGTTGCAACTGCTATTCCAACCACGCCAGCTCCTATGACCACACAATCCACTTTCTCCCTCGGAACAGAGTACGAGGTTGTTGAATCATTTTGAGTAGTACTGGCACTGCTAATGTTTCTGACAGAACTGCCAAATAAGTGATTCCATTTCATATGAACATTACATCGTTCCAATGTTTGAATTGTTTTCTTCAGCATTGCAACTCACTCGGATGCTAATTTTGTTATGCTTTTCGATTAGATTAATCGTTGATAGAGAATTACTATAAATTATGAACTTGGATTTTATTGTTTTCGATTTATTGGGCAAATTTGGTTAATCATGGTTTCGCCTTTTGCAATAAGTTAGTCTTTTTAAGATTTTTTTTTTAATATTAAGGACTAGAGTGAGCTATTGTTAAAAGAGAAACACTAAGGTAACTTTCTGTAAAATCACAGACTGTTTTATTTAATATTGAAATATGGCTTAAATAGTCTACAAAATAAAAATTGAAATAGCAAAAATAATTGTAGAAAAATAGGAATAGAACGTAGAGAGAAAAGACTGAAACAAACTCCTACTAACCCATTAAAATAGAACGTGTTCAGCACCTCCTAAAAACACTAGGTTAATTTAAATCACTAACAGAAATCCTAAATCGTAGCTAGTACACTAACACATCAGATCCAACAATTCCTCCCTTTAAACTGAAAATGCTAATCAAACATCCAGTTTAATCTTCTCGAACTTGTATCCCAAGCAAGCTTCTTAGTTTAACAAATGTCTCCAATTTTATTGGTTTAGTCATGATATCTGCCACCTGCTCTTCAGTCCCACAAAAAACTAGCTTCACAACTTCTTGACTTGTAAGATCACGTAAAATAATGATACCTCACATCTATATGTTTTGTCCTCTTATGCATCACTGGATTTTTTGAGAGTTTAATGGAGGAACTATTATCGCATAAGATCTCGAAACACTGACAAGGCATGGTGCTGAACTGTTGAAGAATTCCTTTCACCCAAACACAGTGGCAAGCACAGGATGTTGCAGCTACATACTCAGCTTCGGTCGAGGATAAAGTGACTATAGCTTGTTTTCGTGAACTCCAACACACAGCTGCTTTACTTAGTAGAAATACATATCCTAACGTGCTCTTCCTGTCGTCTATATCTCTGGCATAATCGCTATCAGTATATATCTTTGGTATTGAGTCAGATTCCCGCTTATAGAAGAGACCAAAATCCAGAGTGCCCCTTAAGTACCTTAAAGCCCTCTTAGCAATCTGCATATGCTCTTCTCAAGGTTTGGCCATGAAACGAGATATTAAACATACCACATACATCATATCAGGCCTGGTGACTGTTAAATACATAAGGCAGCCCACGAGTTGCTTGTATGTAATAGCATCCACATCTTTGCCTTCTCCTTCAATTGAGAGTTTGGTCCCTGGTACGATAGGATTTTTGACAGGATTGCAGTTCCACATTCTGAATCATTCAAGCACTTCCTTAGCATACTTCTTCTGACATAGATGGATTCCCTTCATGCTTTGATGTACTTCAACACCAAGAAAGAAACTCATCCTCCCTAGATCAGTCATCTCGAATTCTTGTTTCATTGATTGCTTAAACTCTTCACACATCACATCATCATTCCCAACAAAAATTAAATCATCTACATAAAGGCTTTGAAGGAGAAGGGCGATCCAAAATGCAACGGAATTTAAAATTTCTCCTTTAATGATCCTTACGAATGGACATGATCAGTGATAGAATCGTTACCTTTTGTGGCGATTATAACCTTTGATGCAGATCTACGGAGCGATCACGAACGTTGAACAATGACAACGCCTCTACTCAGTCCACACGAACGGATTCCTTCAATCTCAGTGCTAGCTGCTACGAATGAAGGCTTTGAGTGAGAGAGAGAGAGAGAAACGAAATTGCAACTGTCACAATGCTTCTACACAAGAGTTCTATTTATAGAACCACTTGTGTGGTCTGCAAGCTAAAAAGCCCACTCAAGTGTATATGGCTCATATCTTATAATATGCCAAAATCACTTAAGCGCGTGGTACCTTACCATATTTCGTATTCTACTTAAGTACACCGTGTCGCATCCGCGAAAAACAACCAGCGGGCTGAAACAAAAACAACACAGAGCCGCCACCGCGCGTTATTTATCCCAAAAAGGGAAAGGAAACGCTCAGAGTAAACCTGGGAAAAGCATGGTCTCGCGACCAAAGAGAAAGGGTACGGGAGTCGGTTACGCAAGGGGAAGGTATTAGCACCCCTCACGTCCGTCGTACTCGACGGGATCCACGCTCTAAAAGAAAGAAAAGGTTGCTAAAATAAACATCACACACACACTCACCGAAGACAACACAGGTGGGGTTAAGAGGAAGAGGGCTCGCTAGGACATCGCATCCTATGCCTACGTATCTCGTCTGGAACGAGAATCAGAGCTGCCGTAGTTCGGCTCACGCACGCCAAACAAGACACACACAAACACAGGCAAACTTGGAACCCGAATGCCAATCGCTGGACTTACATCGGCTTCCGAACCAAACAAACACAATCAGGATACGGACAGCCAATCGCTGGGCTTACATCCATATCCTGACACACAAGGAGAAACAGAAAAACATACACAAAAAAGAAAAAAAAGTGCCCGGAGAGACCTCGCTCGGTCTCCTGCCTACGTACCTCATCTGGTATGAGGATCAGGGCGACGTAGTTCCCCTGAAAGGGAAAGAAATTCTAGCCAGAAACCAAGGGAAGACACACTACCAGGGAGCTGTACTCGAGCCTAGTGTTATCATGCATCATTGCCCTATGTTATGGTTTCTACCTACTTGCACAACAGCAAGCTAATCCTATCCAGGAAGAAAGCAAGCATACAAGCATCAACAAAACAAAACAAACATTTCACATAGCACACACTATATCCAGTCAAGTGAGGCTCAAACAAGGGTGGACTGCCGAGGCAAGTCATCTGTACAAGGTAGTGTTCGCTCTTAACCTTGCCATTGAGAGGCTAAGGTGAAGCAGATGAAAGGTGAGTGAAGATTAGACTTCACAGCTCTTATCCCTGGCCAGGGAGAGCTTCAGACAAAGGAGCGTGGGTCCAGAATGGAGGGACCCTTCTACGCTCAAGACTCTGACTCGACTGTACAAAGTACAAGATCTTGGGTTTGTGTCCCAATGCATCAACACAGTGGTGTGAGCAGAGGGACGACTCAACAGAATAGCGGGGGATAGATTGCATATCCCTTGGATTCCGCCAATTGCCTCATAGAGGTCTTTACCTGCTTGGCACAAAAGGTAAACAATCACAAACATCGCCTCCTAAGGAGGACTTCAGACAGTTGCCTGGCTAAATAACAAGCCAGGTCTTCCAGACTACATGGAGACAAGAGAGTCTACCTCAACTGGTTTATAAAACCAAGCAGCAGCAAGCAAGTTCTTAAAGAACTAAAGCGACTTAATGTACCTGAAATCAATCAAGTATCATCAGTACTCAGACAAAACAACAGTAAACAGCAAATGTTAATCTGTACAGTCAAACACAAGTTCATGCACACAAGTGCAAGCCATGAGCTCAAACTCAAGCATCAAACCTACAACACAAAACAAGTTAGTTTACACAATTCACAAGTCAACTTAATTAACTTGAATTTTCCTCCTTAAGCCTTTTGCATCTCAACCTGAAAATCCAATTCAAAAGTGAGAAACAAGACCACTAGGCCAAGCCTAGGGTCCAAAGGGGATGAAAAATCCAAAACAGCAAGTGAAAATTATCCAAAATCACATTCAAACAATTTAGAAGTAAATGCAATTGGTCCCATGCTCATATCAATCACCATTATCATTTTATGCACAAAATAGCATTAAACATGCAATTTGCAACTCCAAATGACCAAACAGAACTATCTCAATCAAAAGCATATCAAAACAATTCAATTAATTCCACAAAAATTCCCACCTAAACAGAACACATTCAAGGGATAGCATGTCAAATTTCAGCTCAATTGGACAAAAGGAAGTAGGTCAATGAAAATCAAGAAGTTCAGACAAATTCAAGCAAGCCAACACATGGTATCCAAACAAACATCAACTTCCAAAAATCATAAATCAGTGACAATACATGATAAATGAATGGGATCAAAAGCATGATGTCCTATAATGTGTCTACAATCCACATGTCAAATTTCACACTCATACAATCAATAATCAGCATTTCACAAAGCAAATGGTAACATGTGTCACATGGAATCAACAAAATGACCAAACAGAGGGAAAAATTCCAATCAATTAGGAAATGCTATCAATAAATCCAGAAAAATTCACATGTCATCTCAACATAAATATGTTTAACCATGCAAGAAATTGGCTCAATTCAAGGTTTCTAGGCAAGGCAAATAAAATCAGGAAATTCATCAAGCTTGGTGTGACACAAATTGTCACACCTTAATTCAAAAATTATATCTCCTCAACCAAGTATTCAAAAAAACACAAACTCTACATGAAAATCACCACCAAAGAGTCCAGAATATGCACAAAAAATTTCATCCATTTCTTTGAAAGCATCAGCATTTTATGAAAGATATGGCAAAACATGTTCAAATGTGACACCATCAAACAAACCCTAGGCATTTTAATTTTTTACACGTGCACAAAAATCACAAAAATCATGATAAAATTCTACACATTACAAGGAGAACAATGCAAAAAGTCTCACTAATTTTGGACAAAACATGAACTAGTTATGGATTTTACAAGATCATGTATCAAAAATGGAATTGAAATGAAAAAAGGAAAATGAAATAAGCTAATTTAATGGAATAATGGCATTCTCGTAATATTAAAGCACGCGGCCAAAACGACGTAGTATCGTTTAGAAGCGTTGGCGCTCGCTGATTGGCCAGAGCTGGCGCCAAACACCAATTCAAACCTGGCCACGCGAAATAATGGATCAAATGCACAGTTTCATCGTGTTCTTCACAAGAACACCTCCAGAAATCCCAGAAAATCATGAACAACGAATCTTAATGAAAATGCTCGTGCCATACATCATCGTGACCGTCTCTCCACATAGATTAAGGATCTGTAACTAGCTTAACCTAATTCTCACTGTAGCGACGGGATCGATCAAAAGAAGATTGGACATCAAACATTCAACTCACGATTCCTCTCACCACACTCAACCAAATCAAAAACTATTCATATCATGATGATCTATGTTGAATGATCTTTAAAACGCATATCACAATTTACACAATGGAGAAATTCGAATTCGCACCTTATGATTATGGCAGTGCTTGATCTTGATGTTTTTGCGCGCCAATTGCCAAAACAGATGGAGTTTATGGATGAGGAAGGTGATTGGAGAAAGTCCACCAGCTCAGAGATGCTTCATGTGCAA
Source organism: Lathyrus oleraceus (assembly GCF_024323335.1). NCBI lineage: Eukaryota > Viridiplantae > Streptophyta > Magnoliopsida > Fabales > Fabaceae > Lathyrus > Lathyrus oleraceus. The sequence continues at coordinate 166,324,855 of NC_066579.1, read as the reverse complement.
GATCCATCCATTTGCCATTGTTGTGCTCACTTGTGACAGTTCCAATTCTTGGAGTTTTTGGCACGAATTTGTCAAAACAGTTCCTCCTTAAGAGTTGTGGAAGATGAATCCAAGAAGAATGAACAAGTTTGATGAAGATTTGGTGAAGAATTGATGAAAAAATGTTGATGGAGTTTTGGAGAATTTGAGAGAAAATGGAGGGGAAAGTTTGTTGCAATTCTTGGAATATGAAATGTGGTTAACAAATTCTGTTATGATTAGTGATTTATACTCACTCCTTAATCACCTTGTTAATCCAAATTATCAAAAACCAAGTGATTAGTGTTAATGTGCATTTAGGTGGAAGTCCAAAAATGACCTTGCCAAATAATGCAATGTGACAGCTCATGACAGTCCAAACAAGTTTCAATTGTCATATGTGATGTGTTGGAAGTGGTCTCATGTCCAAAGGCCTTGTATTTCTCAATTTCACTATGCCATGCCAAAAATACAATTGAATCCACTTGAAATTTGACTTTTTGCATTGACCATTTTTGGTGAATTTTGATCATACACCATGAAAGTACATGTGAAATGGGGTTTGCTCACAAAAAGATCACCCAAATTGGACATTCCATGTGAAAGTTATGCCACTTTGATTTTAGGCATTTTTGGAAAATGAATGGACCATAACTTGTCAACCATACATGGGAAATTCAAGTTCTTGGACTTTTTGGAAAGGTGAGAGCAAGATCTACAACTTTCATGTTGAACAAAATTTCATTTGAAAACTTTTTGGACATGTAATTTTGAGATGAAAAACTTACCATTTTTGGAAACTTCCATTACAAGTCACTTTCCATTTTTGGCAACTTTTTGTCCGACTTTATTTTCTTCATTCTTGAGGTTTGAAATGCCAAATGAAGCTTGTTTCAACATGAATGAAGTATATCCAACTCTCTCCCACCTCCAAATCCACAAAATCAAGCACAGTTGACCACAATTGACTTTTCCAATTGATAGATGAATTTGGCAATGCACTGATCAAGTTGAGCCCCAATTCCCTGATGAAATGGCTCAAGGATACAACCCTAGCCTTCATAAGCTCAATACAATCACATGATGATCCCCATATCCATTATAGACCCCATCTCCTTGCCATGCCCTGATTGGCCCAATGCAACTGATTAGGGTTGACCAGAGGTCAAAACCCTAATCTCAAGGTATATGCTCAAGCATGATGAATCCCTTAGATGATAACCAGACCATGAGGATGATGATGTATCATTTCAACCAAGATAAAGACCAATCTCCTTGAGAATCAAGAAACCCTAAGTTGAATCACACACCCTCAGATAGTTAGTGATCCAGTCCAATGAAACCCTAGCTTGCATCATAACCTCTTCATCTTCTGACCAAGACTTATGAGGATGACTTGCACAATGTAACCACATGATATGCAATATACAATGCCTAATGACCTAAAAAATGATATGCAATATGTTAGCTAGTCCCAAGAGAGGAGGGCAAATTTTGAGGTGTTACAACTGCCCCTATTCAATCCACTGTGAACCTGTCGATATGAATAGCCTCGGCTTTCAGATGATCAGGATGAAGAGTGATTGAATACCAAGAACAGACGAACAATTTGCACTCTGATGGGAAAATAATTAACAGTGCCTGTCAGAATCGGCGAAGAACACAATCTTGAAACATCAATCCGTCTGGAACGGAAAAAGTCGGCCTGATCACCGAAACAACAACATCAACCTGGATACCAAAATAAATGGTAACGCAGGGATAACCAAGGCCTGAGCGCCGCTCGTCAGTCTGAATACTGAACACCGGAACATGAGAATATTAATATCGGTCTGAATACCGGAAAATTAGCCTGGATACCGCCTCGGTCTGAACACCGGAAAATTGGCCTGAGTGCCATAAGTACTTCGACCTGATCGTCGGAAACTTCTTCGATCTGAAAATCGGAAACTTGGCCTGAACGCCACTTCGGTCTGGATACCGCCTCAGTCTGAACACCGGAAAATTGGCCTGAATGCCATAAGTACTTCGACCTGATCGTCGGGAACTTCTTCGATCTGAAAATCGGAAACTTGGCCTGAACGCCACTTCGGTCTGGATACCGCCTCGGTCTGAACACCGGAAAATTGGCCTGAATGCCATAAGTACTTCGACCTGATCGTCGGAAACTTCTTCGATCTGAAAATCGGAAACTTGGCCTGAACGCCACTTCGGTCTGGATACCGCCTCGGTCTGAACACCGGAAAATTGGCCTGAATGCCATAAGTACTTCGACCTGATCGTCGGAAACTTCTTCGATCTGAAAATCGGAAACTTGGCCTAAACGCCACTTCGGTCTGGATACCGCCTCGGTCTGAACACCGGAAAATTGGCCTGAATGCCATAAGTACTTCGACCTGATCGTCGGAAACTTCTTCGATCTGAAAATCGGAAACTTGGCCTGAACGCCACTTCGGTCTGGATACCGCCTCGGTCTGAACACCGGAAAATTCTTCATGCCTATCAGCATCGGCGAAGATAACAAAACAGTGATAAGTGAGTTGGCACGCATGCCAAAGACCCACGCTGGGGATAACGCGTCACGAACCGACTATTCTTCATTCCGCCCTAGCACACGAACACTTCGCGTTTAGCTGGGGATTATTTTTCTTGCTTTTCTTTTTGAACCCCGAAACTTTTTGATTAACATTCCCATCTCTGCTCGACAGAAACTCTTCTTCCAGTATCGCATTACTGGGGAACACCCTTGATTAAAACCACGATGCTAAACCCCTCGGAATAACATCTTCACCTTCGGGCAAAACCACTTCTCAAACGATAACCACGGCTTGAGACTAGCTTATGCTTGCAATGATGAATGACTTTTTCTGCGTAATGCTCCATAATTGTGGAAATGCTACGCGATTTATTTTTCTATGCAACATGCTATGCTATTTTTTCCATGATGAATGCATAAAAAGTATCCCCCTTGAGGGACTCTTCTGAGAAGCTCGAGACGCTCTGCTGAGAAATTCGCCGACACTCCGATCTCCACCCTGCTGGGGAATAGCACCGCTGCTGGGGACAGGCAACCCTTGCTGGGGAAATCCTCCTTCGTACCCAATCCACTTGGGAATTTGCTGGGTAAGAATCCACCAACTGCACTCTGTGGGGATACAACTGCCTTTGACTTGCTGGGGATATCGATCCCGACTCTGCTTGGAGAACCCTCACAAATACCTGGCGACTTCACTGGGAAATGCTCACAGATAGCTCTGCTGGGGAAACAGCAACCTCCAGGCCTGGCGACTGGGGAAGCATCGATCTGACACCTGCTGGGGATAACCATCCTGACCCTGCTAGGGGAACCACAGACCTTGGATCTGCTGGGGATTTGGTCCTCATGATTCTGCTTGGGATATACATCCCGACTCGTCTGGACCTTTTCTGCTCCATCATCTTGTATTCCAAACCGCTCCGCGCTCGACGGAGAGCGAACTCCTGGGGACTATACAGACTTTTCAATCTTCCGACTTTGAAGAGTCTTCTTGATTAATTCCAAGGATCGTCGTACGTCCTGCCGTCTCTTCATCGTTCTTCTGTTCATTCGTCCCTGATCGGACCCCATGGGGATTGGTTTTGTCAACAAAAGCTTCCACATCACAACCTGCAAGTGAGTGAAAATACCTAACAGCACCTGCAAAACAAGACCGTCAGATAAAATCGTGCCCCAGGCGTGTCAAGATTTCAACACTTGGGTCACTCATCCTTCCGAATAAGATTTCAAGCTTTCAATCTTATAAACATGCATTGGCAGGGACCTGTATGTCTAAAAATGCAAAATTCTTTATCACAATAGTTAGATGTTTTTGCAATCAAAGCGGTAATGAAAAACAAAAACCAAAATTATTTGACTGAATATGCATTTTATTGATTGGAAAAGTGTGGCTCAAAACCGAGCAATACAAAGGAAGCAATTCCTGAAAAGAGGTAATTGCGTACAAAAGGAAAAGTCTATCCTAATGGCAATGTGAAACCCGTAATCTCATCGAGTTCCAACTCGGTTACACCCCATATGTCCTCAGACTCTCCATGCTTTCTGCCTTCCGAACAATACGATTCCAATTGATCCCTACCGGGTATTATCCATGATGCTTTAACCAAAGCGCAAACGATCATGCTAGACGCAGTTGTTCGTTTCAATCCCTCTTTTGCCTGGACCGCCCTTTCGGGTTTTCAGTCCACCGGGATACCCCTTTTCGCCCAAGTCGCCTTTTCAGGTTTTCGACTTGCCGGGTGTACAGTTTTTCTCTTTTTATCCCTAATTTTTTCCCGAACCTTTCTTTCTGTTTTTTTGGTTCGCCGGGATGCCCATTTTTGCCTGGACTATTTTATTCTTTCCGTCCAGCGGGTCTTTTTACACGAAGTATTTTTTAACTGCGTCTGCATTCACAGGGGATGGAAAATCCTCGCCATCCATGGTCGTTAACAACAAGGCTCCGCCAGAGAAAACCTTCTTGACCACGAACGGACCTTCATAATTCGGTGTCCATTTGCCCCTTCGATCGTTTTGAGGAGGAAGGATCCTTTTCAGCACCATATCACCCACGTGATATACCCGAGGTCGTACCTTTCTGTCAAAAGCACGCTTCATCCTCTGCTGGTATAACTGCCCATGACAGATGGCTGCCAGCCTCTTCTCTTCAATCAGGCTCAACTCTTCATACCGGGTCCTTACCCATTCAGCCTCTTGCAACTTCACGTCCATCAGGACTCTCAAAGAGGGAATCTGAACCTCAACCGGTAGCACCGCTTCCATTCCATATACCAGTGAGAAAGGATTGGCCCCAGTAAATGTGCGCATCGAAGTTCGGTGCCCAGGATACAAGCTTCGTACTCAGCCACCCTCGTTGGTGCATTCAAATATCATCCGGGCAACAAAAGGAATGCGGGATCCTTTCGGTGTAACCCCCAAAACAACACTAACTCATTCACATTAACCCCATCAGACATTAGAACCCATTCGGATTCGGGGTCAGGCCCCTCCTCCGGGATCGGTTACTCTCAATCTTTCGATTAAAGTACCTCGAGATGTCCTCATCAGGGAACTCAAACTTCATCGGTTGATAATCCTCAATGGGTTGCGGAGTGACATAATCAGACAATACACCCCTTGACTTCTTTCTGAGAGGTGTACTGAATATCGTATTCAAACAAAATCATTGGCCCTCTTCGCAACCCGTCCGGTCATTGCTGGCTCTTTCAGAAATCTACCTGTTCAGATCCATCTCGAAATCCACAAAGTGGTATGAACCAGCATATACTGTCTTAGTCGGCGAGCAGCCTATGCCAAAGTACATCAAGTTTTCTCGAACAGTGAATGTATTGTTTCACCGTCGGTAAACTTTTTGCTAAGGTAAATTGCATGCTCTTTTCGACAAGACTCGTCATGCTGACCCAACACACCTCGTAGACCCCTCGAGGGCCGTCAAGTACCAGATTAACAATTGCTCCTTGAATCAGAGGTTCCTGCAACTTACTCTTTCATTTTTCAATGCCCCTTGGAAATCATTATTTCACCTGATCGTTTGATCTCTTTTTTTTCCAACAGCTTGAGTATAGGTTCACACGTGGCTGTTAGAGGAGATGTGAACCATGACATGTAGTTCAATCTACCTAATAGACCACGAACCTCTTTTTCTGTTCTCGGTTCAGGCATTTTTTTTTGCAGGATCAACCTCGGATTCCTCTCTGACAATAAACCCCAACAGCTTACCGGATCGCACTCTGATAGTGCACTCACTTGAATTCAACCTCAGTTTGAATTGTCTCAACCGGTCAAACGACTTGCCCCGGTCTGCCAGATGCCCCTCTCCTGTTTGGGACTTTGCTATCATGTCATAGCATAGCATTCAACTTCATGATGAATCATATCATGAAACAAATTCACCATGGCTCTCTGATACAGGCACTGGCGTTCTGCTTCTTTAGAGGACAATCTTCTCTCCATGGCAGCTTGTGCACAACGACATCGGTATCCGACCCTGGCATATCCTGACATGACCAGGTGAAGGTATCCACATGCTCTTTCAACAAGGCTACCATTCGGCTCTCGACTTGCCTCTGAAGCGGCCCCAATTTTTACATTCTCTCTGACCTCGGCGATGCTTGGAATAGTGATCTTGACTCGCTCCTCATGCGGCTGAATCACCTTCTCCTCTTGTTTCAACCACCTGGCTAATTCCAGCAGATCATAATCTTCTTCGTCTTCTTCTTCAGCATGATAGATCGGATTGTCGGAGTCATATGAGGTGTAACCAAATCGTTATCAACGAGATCCGGAGAATTACTTTTCGAAGTCGGAAAGAGACAAATCAAAAAGAAAGGGAAAGATGAAAACAAACATTGCCATTTTTATTTGTTTTAAAACTGTAAAAATAAATGAAAAACAGGGAACACCGCTTTTAATTGAAAAACATCCATTTATTTATGATGCAAAATGTTGCAAAATGAAACATGAGGTGGCCCTTACAATGAACCAATACGTTTCGGGCAAAACGTATGGCTTTCATGCAAATAAAACTGAAAAACAGAAATTATTACTCTTCCAGCAGAGTGACCGTGATGATCTTTTTTAGGCCTTCCAGTTCCCTGGTATGCACGATTTTATCCACGGCTTCAGTTCACAGTCGCTGTCAGTCTCTTCCCCCATCGCACAGACGCGATCTGAATTTTCAGCAATTGCACCCACCATCGCCTGTCCATGCGCCGGCATGGGATTGGCATTAACATTCAATGATAGTGTAAAATTGAGGGCCTTGGAATCCACCAGATCTTGGACAGTATGCTTAAAGGCTCTACAACCCTCAATGTTATGCCCAGGCGCACCAGAATGGAATTCACACCTGGCGTTCTCATCATAGTTAGGTGGCCTTTGATCAGGTTTCAACGGAGCCAACATCCTCAATTGTACCATTCCGAGATCTTTCAACTTCTTCAACAGAAAAGCATACGGCATGGGTGGCCTATTAAAATGAAGATCAACCCCCTTTCCTCTCACTTGGCTCCCAGCTCCCTGTGCCCTCTGTGGAGTTGGCTGATGTTGCTGTCGGACTGACTGATTACCAGCAGGGATGGTTACTGCAGCAGTGTGCTGGTAGTAACGATTCCTACCGTGTCTTCTCTGGGCATACACAGCACTCGATTCACCCTCATTCTTGCGCTGGTCATTACCAAAGGATTTCTTCGGTCCAGACGACGAAGCGTTTCCCGGTATTTCCCCCTTCCTCAGCCAGTCTTCAATCCTCCCCACCTTCTCGGCGATTGCTTTCTGCCCCAAGGCGAACTCTTGCATGATATTGATCAGCTCTCCCATCTTCTCTTTCAGCTCGAGAATGTCGGCGTTAGGCGGATTCATCATTCCTGCGTCAATCAAACAGGTTAGAAACTGACATCTGCAAAACAGAAGACAAGTTATTATGGTTCATGCATGAATGCAATGTTTATCCACATGAGGGACACCTCGTCTCTTGATCCTGGCTTCATCGAGACAAACAATAATCCGGCAGCAATATTCTGACATTCAGCGTTTGATCAGAGATATATGATTTAGCAAAATACCGCCCAACCATGTGTGTGCTTGTGTGAGTGCATACGGTAAAGCAAATAAAGCTTGAAGATCAATCACTGAATGAAAATCACCATCACATAACAAAATGCACAATAAGTGCCATAGTCATACATCAAATCAGATACCAATTCTCCAAAATCAATAAGGAAATACAAGCAAATGAATTCCGTCAACAGGCCTGACGGTAATCCACAAATAAGAAAGGCTAGCCTGATGAGGGTCCCGCAGATGGCCCTACATCACCAACCATCCTAGCGAACTCTGCGGCGAACCTGAGCTCGGTGTTCTCCTGCTGTAATCTCCCCACCTCTTTCTGATGAATCTTCATCTGCCTGAAGTAATGATCTCTCTCAGCAATGTAATGATCTCTCTCGGCAATGATCTTTGCTTTCTCCGCTTCCCACTCTGCAGCAAGGGCTCTGGCTCTGTCGTCTCGTTGGGTCTTCACAAGGATCTGCCTCCTCTTCTGATCTTCAATGACTTCTGAAGCTCTAGCCAATCTCTCTTTAGTGATGTCGTGCTCCCTTGTGGACGATGCTAAGGCTTGATTGATCTTCCCATAGTAGGCAGTATCCATCTCAAAGCGCTTTGCTTCCAAAGCATGTCGCTTGTCTTGATCTTCCATCTTCACCCTAATCTCCTGATTGGCCGTCTGAATCCGTGCAACACTCATCTCCAATTCAGCTTTCTCCGCAAGCAACTGATCTCTGGCTCTCTTCATCTCGAGGAATTCTTCCATACTGACAGAAGAACGCGGACCCTCGATCATAGGACACCACGGATCACCTCCAGGAAAAGGTAGATGTGTAATCTCAATTCTCTTCCGAAGCCAATCATCAAATGGAGGAAAAGACCGGCTGTTGACCTTGCCAAAAGGAACCTTTCCTTTCCTCTGAATGTTACGCCATGACCCCGATACTTGCCTCAACTTGGCCTGATCACCCTCAGCTGAGAAGTAAAAGGACTCCTGAATCTCTCGCTCGAGAGGAGGAACCTCCATGGCAAACCCCATCTGTCTCCTAAGAAGCGTCGGGTTGTAATTAATGCAACCCTGAACACCTATGAGAGGCACATTGGGAAATCTCCCACAACTATATATGAAATCCCGTCCAGCCATACCGTTATGAGTCCAAGCTATGTCAGCAGCCCGCAAACCTATCAATCTGACCGACCACTTGACCGTAGGATCAAGAGAAGCAAAAGCACCTCGGGAAGGCAAATACCCCATAAACCATCTGAACAACATCTGAGCACAACATCGGATCAAACCACCACGCCGCTTCTCGTTCCTGTTATGAATCGAGTAATAGACATCTCCGACCAGAGTAGGAATAGGGTTTCTCTGCATGAACAATCTGATAGCATTATGGTCCACAAAGCTCTTCTGATTAGGAAACAGGATAATCCCATAAATGCTCACAGCAATCAAGGCACAAACCGTCTTCCAATTACCCGCGGCAACATATTCCTTGGCTTTAGCCTCCAAGAAACTCAAATGAAATCCAGGTAATTTGCCTTTTTCCTTCAAACCCTCCTTGATCATTTCCGGACTCAAATAAAGAGCACGGGAAATCCCAAGGATGTCAGGCTCCACCCTAGTAACATGGAAAGGAATCTGATCACGGATCTGCATACCCAGGATGCTGGCATAGTCCTCCATCAGAGGTCCCAACAAATAATCTGGAAACACGAAGCATCTCAGACCCGGGTCATAGAACTGGAGAAGTGTATGAATGGCGCTCCTGTCACTGTCAGTGAGTCTGAAAACCATCTTCAGAATACCACCGTATGACTATCTGAACATCCCCACATGGTCGGGCGTAATCAATGCTATCATATCTCTCAACTCGTCAATCTCTGGGTTGAAGAAACTGTAGGCAACATCAGGCTTCAAACCGGTCCTCATGTCTGAGCAAAGAAATCTCTCAACCAGGATCTCAATAGAAATGTCCCTGCATATGGGTAAACATGTGTTAGATGCAGGTAAATGCAAGATGTAATGATGCTGATGAATGAATACAATGCATTGCCATCCTCCAAGTCATCTGATCCTCTGTTGCTCTGAATCACAGCCCTGGTCTCTGAACTGATCACAACCATCTGAAGGAATATGTAACCACAAATCCAACTCAAAGGGTTCCGAAATAAACGGAACTGAAAGATACACCATCATCATCATCAGACAATCTCTGAGAAAATACCCAATAATCTCTGAATCGGCCCGGGGAATCCTGAAATAAACGGATCCCCACTGATAAATAACTCAGACAGCACCCCGGCATCTCGGCAATAAACGGCCATAAATCCGACTTATAAATAGGACTCTGATCAACGGAACCAAAAGTCACCATTTGAGTCACCATCTGATCATGCATCTGAAAGAACCACCCTCCCCTCGCAGGTAAATTCTAATCAGGACATCCTAAGGCGGATAATAGTCTCGACAATCGGGCAGAGATACTCAATGGGTTTGCCCTTTCGGGTGTGCCATTGTAGCTCTCCTGAGATCGTCTAAACCAAAGATCCGGGAAATGATCGGTCACCAGAGTCAACAACTCAAATGCAGTAACTCAACCAAAGTGGAGTACCCCACAGAAGAAAGCACTATCAAATGAGCCTCGTCCGGCTTGTGGTACATCACGTTGCCAGGCACATGTTGACCTAACATGAAGGAGGCAACATGAGACCACACTAATCCTAGGTGTATACTCGGGCCTGGGTTTTAGCCCCACTCAGAACACCCATCCCAAAACAGAGGAACCATCTGCACAGAGGACGACAACATGATAGTATGATGCATGCAAATATTCATGCAAATATATACACAGTCAGAATAATAAATGCAATAAACAAAGCACAAGCAACCTAAACTATCCTAGAACGCTAGGAGAGACTCGCTTAGGGAAGATGGACCAGCACAGGTCAACATCTGATGTCCCCAGCAGAGTTGCCAGCTGTCGCATCCGCGAAAAACAACCGGCGGGCTGAAACAAAAACAACACAGAGCCGCCACCGCGCGTTATTTATCCCAAAAAGGGAAAGGAAACGCTCAGAGTAAACCTGGGAAAAGCATGGTCTCGCGACCAAAGAGAAAGGGTACGGGAGTCGGTTACGCAAGGGGAAGGTATTAGCACCCCTCACGTCCGTCGTACTCGACGGGATCCACGCTCTAAAAGAAAGAAAAGGTTTCTAAAATAAACATCACACACACACTCACCGAAGACAACACAGGTGGGGTTAAGAGGAAGAGGGCTCGCTAGGACATCGCATCCTATGCCTACGTATCTCGTCTGGAACGAGAATCAGAGCTGCCGTAGTTCGGCTCACGCACGCCAAACAAGACACACACAAACACAGGCAAACTTGGAACCCGAATGCCAATCGCTGGACTTACATCGGCTTCCGAACCAAACAAACACAATCAGGATACGGACAGCCAATCGCTGGGCTTACATCCATATCCTGACACACAAGGAGAAACAGAAAAACATACACAAAAAAGAAAAAAAAGTGCCCGGAGAGACCTCGCTCGGTCTCCTGCCTACGTACCTCATCTGGTATGAGGATCAGGGCGACGTAGTTCCCCTGAAAGGGAAAGAAATTCTAGCCAGAAACCAAGGGAAGACACACTACCAGGGAGCTGTACTCGAGCCTAGTGTTATCATGCATCATTGCCCTATGTTATGGTTTCTACCTACTTGCACAACAGCAAGCTAATCCTATCCAGGAAGAAAGCAAGCATACAAGCATCAACAAAACAAAACAAACATTTCACATAGCACACACTATATCAAGTCAAGTGAGGCTCAAACAAGGGTGGACTGCCGAGGCAAGTCATCTGTACAAGGTAGTGTTCACTCTTAACCTTGCCATTGAGAGGCTAAGGTGAAGCAGATGAAAGGTGAGTGAAGATTAGACTTCACAGCTCTTATCCCTGGCCAGGGAGAGCTTCAGACAAAGGAGCGTGGGTCCAGAATGGAGGGACCCTTCTACGCTCAAGACTCTGACTCGACTGTACAAAGTACAAGATCTTGGGTTTGTGTCCCAATGCATCAACACAGTGGTGTGAGCAGAGGGACGACTCAACAGAATAGCGGGGGATAGATTGCATATCCCTTGGGTTCCGCCAATTGCCTCATAGAGGTCTTTACCTGCTTGGCACAAAAGGTAAATAATCACAAACATCGCCTCCTAAGGAGGACTTCAGACAGTTGCCTGGCTAAATAACAAGCCAGGTCTTCTAGACTACATGGAGACAAGAGAGTCTACCTCAACTGGTTTATAAAACCAAGCAGCAGCAAGCAAGTTCTTAAAGAACTAAAGCGACTTAATGTACCTGAAATCAATCAAGTATCATCAGTACTCAGACAAAACAACAGTAAACAACAAATGTTAATCTGTACAGTCAAACACAAGTTCATGCACACAAGTGCAAGCCATGAGCTCAAACTCAAGCATCAAACCTACAACACAAAACAAGTTAGTTTACACAATTCACAAGTCAACTTAATTAACTTGAATTTTCCTCCTTAAGCCTTTTGCATCTCAACCTGAAAATCCAATTCAAAAGTGAGAAACAAGACCACTAGGCCAAGCCTAGGGTCCAAAGGGGATGAAAAATCTAAAACAGCAAGTGAAAATTATCCAAAATCACATTCAAACAATTTAGAAGCAAATGCAATTGGTCCCATGCTCATATCAATCACCATTATCATTTTATGCACAAAATAGCATCAAACATGCAATTTGCAACTCCAAATGACCAAACAGAACTATCTCAATCAAAAGCATATCAAAACAATTCAATTAATTCCACAAAAATTCCCACCTAAACAGAACACATTCAAGGGATAGCATGTCAAATTTCAGCTCAATTGGACAAAAGGAAGTAGGTCAATGAAAATCAAGAAGTTCAGACAAATTCAAGCAAGCCAACACATGGTATCCAAACAAACATCAACTTCCAAAAATCATAAATCAGTGACAATACATGATAAATGAATGGGATCAAAAGCATGATGTCCTATAATGTGTCTACAATCCACATGTCAAATTTCACACTCATACAATCAATAATCAGCATTTCACAAAGCAAATGGTAACATGTGTCACATGGAATCAACAAAATGACCAAACAGAGGGAAAAAATCCAATCAATTAGGAAATGCTATCAATAAATCCAGAAAAATTCACATGTCATCTCGACATACATATGTTTAACCATGCAAGAAATTGGCTCAATTCAAGGTTTCTAGGCAAGGCAAATAAAATCAGGAAATTCATCAAGCTTGGTGTGACACAAATTGTCACACCTCAATTCAAAAATTATATCTCCTCAACCAAGTATTCAAAAAAACACAAACTCTACATGAAAATCACCACCAAAGAGTCCAGAATATGCACAAAAAATTTCATCCATTTCTTTGAAAGCATCAGCATTTTATGAAAGATATGGCAAAACATGTTCAAATGTGACACCATCAAACAAACCCTAGGCATTTTAATTTTTTACACGTGCACAAAAATCACAAAAATCATGATAAAATTCTACACATTACAAGGAGAACAATGCAAAAAGTCTCACTAATTTTGGACAAAACATGAACTAGTTATGGATTTTACAAGATCATGTATCAAAAATGGAATTGAAATGAAAAAAGGAAAATGAAATAAGCTAATTTAATGGAATAATGGCATTCTCGTAATATTAAAGCACGCGGCCAAAACGACGTAGTATCGTTTAGAAGCGTTGGCGCTCGCTGATTGGCCAGAGCTGGCGCCAAACACCAATTCAAACCTGGCCACGCGAAATAATGGATCAAATGCACTGTTTCATCGTGTTCTTCACAAGAACACCTCCAGAAATCCCAGAAAATCATGAACAACGAATCTTAATGAAAATGCTCGTGCCATACATCATCGTGACCGTCTCTCCACATAGATTAAGGATCTGTAACTAGCTTAACCTAATTCTCACTGTAGCGACGGGATCGATCAAAAGAAGATTGGACATCAAACATTCAACTCACGATTCCTCTCACCACACTCAACCAAATCAAAAACTATTCATATCATGATGATCTATGTTGAATGATCTTTAAAACGCATATCACAATTTACACAATGGAGAAATTCGAATTCGCACCTTATGATTATGGCAGTGCTTGATCTTGATGTTTTTGCGCGCCAATTGCCAAAACAGATGGAGTTTATGGATGAGGAAGGTGATTGGAGAAAGTCCACCAGCTCAGAGATGCTTCATGTGCAAGATCCATCCATTTGCCATTGTTGTGCTCACTTGTGACAGTTCCAATTCTTGGAGTTTTTGGCACGAATTTGTCAAAACAGTTCCTCCTTAAGAGTTGTGGAAGATGAATCCAAGAAGAATGAACAAGTTTGATGAAGATTTGGTGAAGAATTGATGAAAAAATGTTGATGGAGTTTTGGAGAATTTGAGAGAAAATGGAGGGAAAGTTTGTTGCAATTCTTGGAATATGAAATGTGGTTAACAAATTCTGTTATGATTAGTGATTTATACTCACTCCTTAATCACCTTGTTAATCCAAATTATCAAAAACCAAGTGATTAGTGTTAATGTGCATTTAGGTGGAAGTCCAAAAATGACCTTGCCAAATAATGCAATGTGACAGCTCATGACAGTCCAAACAAGTTTCAATTGTCATATGTGATGTGTTGGAAGTGGTCTCATGTCCAAAGGCCTTGTATTTCTCAATTTCACTATGTCATGCCAAAAATACAATTGAATCAACTTGAAATTTGACTTTTTGCATTGACCATTTTTGGTGAATTTTGATCATACACCATGAAAGTACATGTGAAATGGGGTTTGCTCACAAAAAGATCACCCAAATTGGACATTCCATGTGAAAGTTATGCCACTTTGATTTTAGGCATTTTTGGAAAATGAATGGACCATAACTTGTCAACCATACATGGGAAATTCAAGTTCTTGGACTTTTTGGAAAGGTGAGAGCAAGATATACAACTTTCATGTTGAACGAAATTTCATTTGAAGCTTTTTTGGACATGTAATTTTGAGATGAAAAACTTTCCATTTTTGGAAACTTCCATTACAAGTCACTTTCCATTTTTGGCAACTTTTTGTCCGACTTTATTTTCTTCATTCTTGAGGTTTGAAATGCCAAATGAAGCTTGTTTCAACATGAATGAAGTATATCCAACTCTCTCCCACCTCCAAATCCACAAAATCAAGCACAGTTGACCACAGTTGACTTTTCCAGTTGATAGATGAATTTGGCAATGCACTGATCAATTTGAGCCCCAATTCCCTGATGAAATGGCTCAAGGATACAACCCTAGCCTTCATAAGCTCAATACAATCACATGATGATCCCCATATCTATTATAGACCCCATCTCCTTGCCATGCCCTGATTGGCCCAATGCAACTGATTAGGGTTGACCAGAGGTCAAAACCCTAATCTCAAGGTATATGCTCAAGCATGATGAATCCCTTAGATGATAACCAGACCATGAGGATGATGATGTATCATTTCAACCAAGATAAAGACCAATCTCCTTGAGAATCAAGAAACCCTAAGTTGAATCACACACCCTCAGATAGTTAGTGATCCAGTCCAATGAAACCCTAGCTTGCATCATAACCTCTTCATCTTCTGACCAAGACTTATGAGGATGACTTGCACAATGTAACCATATGATATGCAATATGCAATGCCTAATGACCTAAAAAATGATATGCAATATGTTAGCTAGTCCCAAGAGAGGAGGGCAAATTTTTAGGTGTTACACACCGTACCTTACGATGTTCTATAACTCACTTAAGGGCACCGTACATTACGGTATTCCTTAATTACTCTATCTCTCATCAATCCGTCCTTTGTGTGTGACCCTATAGGTTTTGACAATTATATTAAATCACGTATTTAACATAATAAATAGTGAGTGGTATCTAGCAACACATCATTGCTACCCAAGACACGAAAATGTCATGTGATCTGACAAATCCTTCTGTGATAATAATTATGTGTATAATTACCCTTTTCCCCTTATGTCTATATTGAACACAAGGCATAGACCGTGTCATCCTCGTCCAGTTCAATATTGGGCCCATAGACATTTATCCTGTTACGCAGGATGGATAAATTCCATCTAGGTCACTCATGTCCCTTAGCATGCTTCGTGGAGTACCCATCAACTGTCTTTATGGTCATCCAATTACGGACAACGTTTGATCAACAATAAGGCACTCGACTCTACATCTAGGGTCCATAGTGGTTTCAGGTCGAAGGGTGGTATACACCATTATCACCATGAGAATAACTTATGACACTTTGCATAACATTCTATATAGTATTCTCATAGCGGGTCAATCCAGTATAAATATTACTCTTAATATTCATACATATGTTTAAGACTCGATAACTCTTTATCCATGATCCATGAGATGTGATCATCAGTCTATAAACATAATAGTCTTCATGCTTTAATGTTATCCCACTTCACAATAAAGCTTGACTACAGATACTTTAAGAATAGTATCCTTATGTTTAATGTGATCTCATGATTAAGTCATACTTGATACATTAAACGGACTAGCTATTCTAGGGACTTTATTAAACAAACATAATAAAGAAAAAGCCTTTTATTATTAATAAATAATTCAATACAAGTATCAAAAGTATTGGCCTCTAGGGCTTACACCAACAATCTCCCACTAGCACTAGAGCCAATCAGGCATACCCCTAATGCCCATAGATCTAGTATGGCCATCATGCTTCTGCTGCGCAAGAGGCTTTGTCAGTGGGTCAGCAATATTGTCAAGTGTAGGTACTCTGCATATTTTCACATCTCCTCTATCTATTATCTCTCGAATGAGGTGATAACGCCTAAGTATGTGTTTGGATCGTTGGTGAGATCTAGGCTCCTTAGCTTGTGCGGTAGCATCATTGTTATCACAATAGAGACCAATGGGATCCACAATGCTAGGAACTATGTCAAGTTCACTAATGAACTTTTTTATCCAAACAACTTCCTTTGCTGCACTTGAGGCAGCAATATACTCGGCCTCGGTTGTAGAATCAACAACTGTATCTTGCTTTGAACTTTTCCAGCTCACAGCGCCACCTTTTAAGCAAAACACATAACCAGATTGCGATCTAAAGTCATCCTTATCTGTCTGGAAGCTAGCATCGGTGTATCCAATTACAGCCAACTCTTCCTGACCTCCATATATCAAGAATGAGTCCTTAGTCCTTCTCAAATACTTAAGGATATTCTTGACAGCTACCCAATGGGCATCACCAGGATCAGATTGGTACCTACTCGTTGCACTTAAAGCATACGAGACATCTGGTCGAGTACATAACATGGCATACATGATAGATCCTATTGCAGATGCATATGGAATCTTATTCATGCGATCCCTTTCTTCCTTAGTTGAAGGGGATTGTGTTTTTGATAGACACATGCCATGTTGCATAAGTATGAATCCTTTCTTGGAATCATGCATATTAAAGTGTCTCAACACTTTGTCTATGTACGTACTCTAACTTAGGCCAAGCAGTTTTTGTGATCTATCTCTATAGATTCTGATTCCTAATATATAGGTTGCTTCACCTAGGTCCTTCATAGAAAAGCATTTCCCCAACCAAGACTTTACTTGTTGCAGGGTAGGGACATCGTTTCCAATGAGTAATATGTCATCTACATATAATACCAGGAAAACGATCATGCTCCCACTAACCTTCTTGTAGACACAAGGCTCATCTTCGTTCTTGATGAATCCATATTGTTTTACCGTTTCATCAAAACAAAGATTCCAGCTTCTAGAAGCTTGCTTCAATCCATAGATTGATCTTTGTAACTTACATATCTTTTGGGCTTCTTCTGGTATGTCAAATCCTTCAGGCTGTGTCATGTACACATCCTCAAGAAGATTCCCATTAAGGAAAGCAGTTTTGACATCCATCTTCCATATTTCATAATCATGATATGCAGCGATAGCAAGTAAAATCCGAACAGATTTAAGCATTGCAACTGGTGAAAAGGTTTCATCATAGTCAACCCCATGAATTTGTTTATATCCTTTTGCAACCAGTCTTGCCTTATAGGTATGTACCTTACCATCCACGTCAGTCTTCTTTTTGAAGACCCACTTGCATCCTATAGGGTTAACTCCTACAGGAGGCTCTACCAAGGTCCAAACATGGTTTGTGTACATGGAATCCATTTCAGATTTCATGGCTTCTAGCCACTTCTCAGACTCGGGACCAGTTATGGCCTCTTGGTAGGTTACATGCTCATCTTGATCCATGAGTAATACATCACCTTGATCAATTATGAGATATCCATATCTCTCAGGTTGGTGACGTATTTTGCTTGACCTACGCAGGTCTTGTTCTACTTGAGCAGGTTGCTCTTCCATAACTACTTGTGTTTCCTGCTCTAATTCCTCCATAGGTGTATCGATGCTTTGTGATTCTTGAATTTCTTCAAGCTCTACTTTCCTCCCACTGATTCCTTTGGAAATAAAATCCTTTTCTAGGAAAACTCCAGTTCGAGCGACAAACACTTTGCCCTCAGAAGGATTGTAGAAGTAATACCCTCTTGTTTCCTTTAGGATACCCCACAAATAAGCATTTGTCAGATTTGGGCTCAAGCTTAGTTGAAATTTGTCGTTTCACATAAACATCGCAACCCCAAATCTTCATGTAAGACATATGTGGTTTCTTACCACTCCATATCTCATATGGTGTCTTCTCAACCTTTTTGGATGGAACACGGTTAAGTGTGTAAGCTGCTGTCAATAGTGCATGTCCCCAAAAGGAGTTTGGAAGATGTGCGTGACTCATCATGGATCGGACCATGTCTAACAGGGTTCAATTTCTTCTCTCAGATACACCATTCCATTGAGGTGTTCTAGGAGGAGTAAGTTGGGATAGGATCCCACACTCTTTCAGATGGTCATCAAACTCTAGGCTTAAATACTCACCACCTCGATCTGATCGAAGAGTTTTAATATTCTTACCTAGTTGGTTTTAAACTTCATTCTTGAATTTCTTGAACTTTTAAAAGGACTCTGATTTGTGTTTCATTAAATATACATAACCATATCTACTTAAATCATTAGTAAATGTGATGAAGTACTGAAAACCTCCCCTGGCTGGTATGTTCAGTGGTCCACATACATCAGTATGTATGAGGGCCAAAAGATCATTAGCTCTTTCACCTTTTCCTGTGAATGGAGAATTTGTCATCTTTCCAATTAAACAAGATATGCGTGTCTCATATGATTCATAATCAAAAGAGTCCAAGAGTCCATCTTTATGGAGTTTGGAAATGCGTTTCTCATTTATGTGGCCTAATCGACAATGCCAAAGGTAAGTTGGATTTAACTCATTAGGTTTCATCCTTTTAGTATTAATGTTATAAATAGGCATTTCAAGATCAAGGACATATAATCCATTGTTCATTTGTGCAGTAGCATAGAATATATCATTCAAATAAATTGAGCAACAATTGTTCTTTATTATAAATGAAAAACCAAACTTGTCCAAACAAGAAACATAAATAATATTCCTGCTAATTACAGGTGCATAATAACAGTTCTCTAACTGAATTATTAAACCACTAGGTAAAGTCAACACATAAGTTCCTACAGCTAAAGCAGCAACCTTTGCTCCATTGCCAACTCGTAGGTCGACTTCACCTTTTGCCAAATCTCTACTCCTTTTTAGTCCCTGCACATTGGTACAAATGTGAGAACCGCATCCAGTATCTAATACCCATGATGCAGAAGTAGATAAATTAATTTCAATAACAAAAATACCTGAAGTTGAAGTCTCTACTCCATTCTTCTTATCTTCCAGGTACTTTGGGTAGTTTCTCTTCCAGTGTCCGGTCTTACCGCAATGGAAGCAGGTGCCTTCTTTTGCTATGCCTCCACTAGGCTTCAAAGCAGCAACAGTGGGTTTGGGTTTGACAACTTCCTTGCCTTTCCCTTTATCACCCTGCTTGGTGGGCCTTTTGTTCTGTCTCTTTCCATTTCCGATCATTAGAATGGAATTCCCTTTTGACTTCAGATTCTGCTAAGCAGTTCTTAACATGGCTAGCAGTTCAGAAAGAGATTTGTCCATATCATTCATATTGAAATTTAGGACAAATTGACTGAATCTATCTGGCAACGATTGCAAGATCAAATCATTCGCAAGTTCCTTTCCGAGGGGAAAACCCAACCTCTCAAGGTTTTCCACATACCCAATCATCTTGAGCACATGGGGACCTACAGGGGCTCCCTCAGCTAACTTGCCTTGAAAAAGGGCTTTTGAAACTTCAAACCTTTCATGCCTTGCTTGCTCTTGATGGAGCATCTTCAGGTGTTCGATCATATCGAACGCTGCCATGTTCTCATGTTGCTTTTGCAACTCTCAGTTCATGGTAGCTAGCATGAGACAAGCAGTTTCACTGGCATAATCGACATGTTTTTTATAAGCATCTCTTTCTGCCTTAGGTGCAGAACTAGGAGGTTCTTCTTCAGGAACAGGTTTCTCCAAGACGTACAACTTTCTATCATGTTTGAGGATAATCCTCAGATTTCGGTGTCAATCCAGAAAATTTGTCCCAGACAATTTTTCCTTGTCAAGGATTGATCGCAAAATGTTGTTAGAGGTGTTTGTTGTCATGGTAATCTACATGAAAATAATGAAAATATAAGTATCAATAACATATTTAATTAGGCCTTTAATTAAATATGCTCCCACTATTTTACTCAAAACAAATGACCCTCACCATTTGATTCGGAAAATCCCGTTGGAAGATTTTCTAGTGGGTCGAGATCCATATTTCACTTTGTTTTAAGTCCGCGTAGGCGGATTACACAAAACTAGGTTATTTACGTAGGAACTACTTCCAATTTTATCTAATACAACTCTCGAATATTTTAGTTGGGTGAATAACTCCTTATTCCAATCCATCACATGGATCATTTCCAACTCTTGCTTCTAAACATATATAATCTTATTATAATTTGTTTAGTTAAGTTTGACCCATTGTTTTAACAATTGGATATTACAATTATCTCATCGCACCTTACTAATATAGAACATGCACCTCGCGTAGGCGAAACCTACATTATCCGATACTAGTCTTGATGAGTGCTAAAACTTGGAAAGCATAAACTTAATATTTAATTTGAGGGAATTTGCAATTATTCTGATCTCACCAGCTTAGTTATCATGTAAATCATCTCTCACACGCATCAACATACATTCACATGCATCAACATACATACATAATGAAACAGTTATGGCCCCTAGCGCAATTGTTCTCCCAAGCCAATCAGAGAACCTAAGTTAACCTAATAACGATCTAAGCTTCTCCAAGCAAGATCTTCAAGGTTGTCCTCCTTTGATATTGAGTTATTCTCTTTCTTCATAACATTACATTACATAAAAGAAACTCGTTTTACATACGAGGGAGTGAGATGAGAAAAGAAGTTACATTAAGAGATTAAAAGAGAGGCACGACACGCAGGTCGTATTTTAAAACCCAAAACAAAATAAAGGAAAACTAAGGCCATAACCGATCACCACAAGACAATAATAATAAACACATTATTATTATTATTATTATTATTATTATTATTATTAATTTTAATTCTTTTAATTAATTAAAACCAAATTAAATTTTGGCGACCGATCACACTACGCAGAGTTAGCCGGGGGGCAGCGCCCCTGGCCGAAAATTTTAATGAACAATTCATTTGAAATCGACGTCGTTTTTCGCATCAACACTTGATACTTTAAAGCACAACTCTTGCGCAGTCACAACCGTAATCACATAACTCTTTGACAACACAACCCTTGTGCCGTCATTAACCCTAATTCGTAACTCTTTGACAACACAACCCTTGTGCCGTCATTAACCCTAATGCATAACTCTTTGACAACACAACCCTTGTGCCGTCATTAACCCTAATGCATAACTCTTTGACAACATAACCCTTGTGCCGTCATTAACCCTAATGCACCAATTTCAGACCGTCAAACACATCTCGATTGTTGATTCAGTATGATTGATCAACACGTCATTGCTTCACCATACTAATGTCGGATCAAGAAGCAAACGACCATTGATCGCTCAAAGGAAAACAACCATTAAGTGTTTGAATGAATGAAACAGAAACAATATATCATATATACCGTATTTTGCATCAGGATTACTTATATCATATATATAACTTGATCGATCTCAATTTAATTACTCGTTTATTCTTTGATTCATTCTGTCTTTTAATCGTATTAATACAGAAAATACATAAAATAAACAGCTATCAGATGCATGGTTTCGTAAGTGGTTTTGATACCACTGAAGGAGAAGGGCGATCCAAAACGCAGCGGAATTTAAAATTTATCCTTTAATGATCCTTACGAATGGGCATGATCAGTGATAGAATCGTTACCTCTTGTGGCGATTATAACCTTTGATGCAGATCTACAGAGCGATCACGAACGTTGAACAATGACAATGCCTCTACTCAGTCCACACGAACGGATTTCTTCAATCTCAGTGCTAACTGCTACGAATGAAGGCTTTGAGTGAGAGAGAGAGAGAGAGAGAGAGAGAGAGAGAGAGAGAGAGAGAGAGAGAGAGAAACGAAATTGCAATTGCCACAATGCTTCTACACAAGGGTTCTATTTATAGAACCACTTGTGTGGGCTGCAAGCTAAAAAGCCCAATCAAGTGTATATGACCCATATCTTATAATATGCCAAAATCACTTAAGCGCGTGGTACCTTACCATATTTCGTATTCTACTTAAGTACACCGTACCTTACGATGTTCTATAATTCACTTAAGGGCACCGTACATTACGGTATTCCTTAATTACTCTATCTCTCATCATCCGTCCTTTGTGTGTGACCCTATAGGTTTTCGCGGCATTGACAATTATATTAAATCACGTATTTAACATAATAAACCGTGAGTGGTATCTAGCAACACATCATTGCTACCCAAGACACGAAAATGTCATGTGATATGACAAATCCTTCTGTGATAATAATTATGTGTATAATCACCTTTTTTCCCTTATGTCTATATTGAACACAAGGCATAGACCGTGTCATCCTTGTCCAGTTCAATATTGGGCCCATAGACATTTATCCTGTTACGTAGGATGGGCAAATTCCATCTAGGTCACTCATGTCCCTTAGCATGCTTCGTGGAGTACCCATCAACTGTCTTTATGGTCATCCAATTACGGACAACGTTTGATCAGCAATAAGGCACTCGACTCTACATCTAGGGTCCATAGTGGTTTCAGGTCGAAGGGTGGTATACACCATTATCACCATGAGAATAACTTATGACACTTTGCATAACATTCTATATAGTATTCTCATAGCGGGTCAATCCAGTATAAATATTACTCTTAATATTCATACATATGTTTAAGACTCGATAACTCTTTATCCATGATTCATGAGATGTGATCATCAGTCTATAAACATAATAGTCTTCATGCTTTAATGTTATCCCACTTCACAATAAAGCTTGACTACGGATACTTTAAGAATAGTATCCTTATGTTTAATGTGATCTCATGATTAAGTCATACTTGATACATTAAACGGACTAGCTACTCTAGGGACTTTATTAAACAAACATAATAAAGAAAAAGCCTTTTATTATTAATAAATAATTCAATACAAGTATCAAAAGTATTGGCCTCTAGGGCTTACACCAACAATCTCCCACTAGCACTAGAGCCAATCAGGCATACCCCTAATGCCCATAGATCTAGTATGGCCATCATGCTTCTGCTGCGCAAGAGGCTTTGTCAGTGGGTCAGCAATATTGTCAAGTGTAGGTACTCTGCATATTTTCACATCTCCTCTATCTATTATCTCTCGAATGAGGTGATAACGCCTAAGTATGTGTTTGGATCGTTGGTGAGATCTAGGCTCCTTAGCTTGTGCGGTAGCATCATTGTTATCACAATAGAGACCAATGGGATCCACAATGCTAGGAACTATGTCAAGTTCACTAATGAACTTTTTGATCCAAACAACTTCCTTTGCTGCACTTGAGGCAGCAATATACTCGGCCTCGGTTGTAGAATCAACAACTGTATCTTGCTTTGAACTTTTCCAGCTCACAGCGCCACCTTTTAAGCAAAACACATAACCAGATTGCGATCTAAAGTCATCCTTATCTGTCTGGAAGCTAGCATCGGTGTATCC
The DNA here is from genome assembly GCF_024323335.1 of Lathyrus oleraceus. Taxonomy (NCBI): domain Eukaryota; kingdom Viridiplantae; phylum Streptophyta; class Magnoliopsida; order Fabales; family Fabaceae; genus Lathyrus; species Lathyrus oleraceus. Next base: position 166,300,982 of record NC_066579.1, on the reverse strand, counting down.
AATTACAGCCAACTCTTCCTGACCTCCATATATCAAGAATGAGTCCTTAGTCCTTCTCAAATACTTAAGGATATTCTTGACAGCTACCCAATGGGCATCACCAGGATCAGATTGGTACCTACTCGTTGCACTTAAAGCATACGAGACATCTGGTCGAGTACATAACATGGCATACATGATAGATCCTATTGCAGATGCATATGGAATCTTATTCATGCGATCCCTTTCTTCCTTAGTTGAAGGGGATTGTGTTTTTGATAGACACATGCCATGTTGCATAGGTATGAATCCTTTCTTGGAATCATGCATATTAAAGTGTCTCAACACTTTGTCTATGTACGTACTCTGACTTAGGCCAAGCAGTTTTTGTGATCTATCTCTATAGATTCTGATTCCTAATATATAGGTTGCTTCACCTAGGTCCTTCATAGAAAAGCATTTCCCCAACCAAGACTTTACTTGTTGCAGGGTAGGGACATCATTTCCAATGAGTAATATGTCATCTACATATAATACCAGGAAAACGATCATGCTCCCACTAACCTTCTTGTAGACACAAGGCTCATCTTCGTTCTTGATGAATCCATATTGTTTTACCGTTTCATCAAAACAAAGATTCCAGCTTCTAGAAGCTTGCTTCAATCCATAGATTGATCTTTGTAACTTACATATCTTTTGGGCTTCTTCTGGTATGTCAAATCCTTCAGGCTGTGTCATGTACACATCCTCAAGAAGATTCCCATTAAGGAAAGCAGTTTTGACATCCATCTTCCATATTTCATAATCATGATATGCAGCGATAGCAAGTAAAATCCGAACAGATTTAAGCATTGCAACTGGTGAAAAGGTTTCATCATAGTCAACCCCATGAATTTGTTTATATCCTTTTGCAACCAGTCTTGCCTTATAGGTATGTACCTTACCATCCACGTCAGTCTTCTTTTTGAAGACCCACTTGCATCCTATAGGGTTAACTCCTACAGGAGGCTCTACCAAGGTCCAAACATGGTTTGTGTACATGGAATCCATTTCAGATTTCATGGCTTCTAGCCACTTCTCAGACTCGGGACCAGTTATGGCCTCTTGGTAGGTTACATGCTCATCTTGATCCATGAGTAATACATCACCTTGATCAGTTATGAGATATCCATATCTCTCAGGTTGGTGACGTATTTTGCTTGACATACGTAGGTCTTGTTCTACTTGAGCAGGTTGCTCTTCCATAACTACTTGTGTTTCCTGCTCTATATCCTCCATAGGTGTATCAATGCTTTGTGATTCTTGAATTTCTTCAAGCTCTACTTTCCTCCCACTGATTCCTTTGGAAATAAAATCCTTTTCTAGGAAAACTCTAGTTCGAGCGACAAACACTTTGCCCTCAGAAGGATTGTAGAAGTAATACCCTCTTGTTTCCTTTAGGATACCCCACAAATAAGCATTTGTCAGATTTGGGCTCAAGCTTAGTTGAAATTTGTCGTTTCACATAAACATCGCAACCCCAAATCTTCATGTAAGACATATGTGGTTTCTTACCACTCCATATCTCATATGGTGTCTTCTCAACCTTTTTGGATGGAACACGGTTAAGTGTGTAAGCTGCTGTCAATAGTGCATGTCCCCAAAAGGAGTTTGGAAGATGTGCGTGACTCATCATGGATCGGACCATGTCTAACAGGGTTCAATTTCTTCTCTCAGATACACCATTCCATTGAGGTGTTCTAGGAGGAGTAAGTTGGGATAGGATCCCACACTCTTTCAGATGGTCATCAAACTCTAGGCTTAAATACTCACCACCTCGATCTGATCGAAGAGTTTTAATATTCTTACCTAGTTGGTTTTAAACTTCATTCTTGAATTTCTTGAACTTTTAAAAGGACTCTGATTTGTGTTTCATTAAATATACATAACCATATCTACTTAAATCATTAGTAAATGTGATGAAGTACTGAAAACCTCCCCTGGCTGGTATGTTCAGTGGTCCAGATACATCAGTATGTATGAGAGCCAAAAGATCATTAGCTCTTTCACCTTTTCCTGTGAATGGAGACTTTGTCATCTTTCCAATTAAACAAGATATGCATGTCTCATATGATTCATAATCAAAAGAGTCCAAGAGTCCATCTTTATGGAGTTTGGAAATGCGTTTCTCATTTATGTGGCCTAATCGACAATGCTTCGTGGAGTACCCATCAACTGTCTTTATGGTCATCCAATTACGGACAACGTTTGATCAGCAATAAGGCACTCGACTCTACATCTAGGGTCCATAGTGGTTTCAGGTCGAAGGGTGGTATACACCATTATCACCATGAGAATAACTTATGACACTTTGCATAACATTCTATATAGTATTCTCATAGCGGGTCAATCCAGTATAAATATTACTCTTAATATTCATACCTATGTTTAAGACTTGATAACTCTTTATCCATGATCCATGAGATGTGATCATCAGTCTATAAACATAATAGTCTTCATGCTTTAATGTTATCTCACTTCACAATAAAGCTTGACTACGGATACTTTAAGAATAATGTCCTTATGTTTAATGTGATCTCATGATTAAGTCATACTTGATACATTAAACAGACTAGTTATTCTAGGGACTTTATTAAACAAACATAATAAAGAAGCAATCTTTTATTATTAATAAATAATTCGATACAAGTACCAAAAGTATTAGCCTCTAGGGCTTACACCAACAGGCTTACCATAAGCAATTTTTCTCCAACACTCTTGCTGAATAAAGTGTGATCATGGCTGCTTTTCTCAAGCCCCTTATGTCTGAAATAACTTTCAATTCGACTAAACCATGCTCTAGGAGCCTATTTTAGGCCGTAAAGAGCTTTGTTAAGTCGATAAACTTTGTCTTCCTCACCTTTCTTGACAAATCCTTTTGGTTGATCCACATACACAACTTCCTTTAGCTCCCCGTACAAGAAAGCATTCTTTACATCCAACTGATACATTGTCCATCCTTTTTGTGCAGCAACAACGAGCATAATTCTTATAGTGTCCCATCGAGCAACTGGAGCAAAAACTTCATCATAATTGATCCCTTCCTTTTGAGCATACCCTTTTACAACCAGCCTCGCCTTGTATTTATCGACCTGTCCATCCTCATTTAGTTTTGTTTTGAAAACCCATTTGACCCCTATAGTTTTTGCTCGAGCCGGTAGAACCACAAGCTCCCAAGTATTGTTCTTCTCGATAGCTTGTAATTCACGCTTCATTGCCTCTATCCATTTTTCTTCTTTGGCCGCTTCTACAAAATTTGGAGGATCATTGTGAGAAGAAAACAACACCATACCTGCGCCTATTTCTTCTTCCGAAAATTCTGCTCCACTCTCATAGTCATGCATCCACGCGGGTCTTCTTCTTTTTCTTCTTTGAGGCATTTCTGGATCAAAATCTGGTGCATCAGAATTTTCAGAATCTGGCTCAGCTGTTGCAGGCTGTTCTTCTTGTTGTTCTTCGCGGTCAGCCTCCACCTCTTCTTCGTGTTCTCCCTCAGTTGTTCTTCCTTCATTATTGCAAGCCAGAATATCAGATTTTGACTCGGTTTCCGCTGTTTTCCAGTCCCATTTCCCTTCCTATTCGAATATAACATCTCGACTGATGACTATTTTATTTGATATTGGATCAAATAGTCGATACGCCTTTGATTCCTCGCTGATCCCGAGCAAAATGCATTTGTGACTTTTATTATCAAGTTTTATCCTATGTTTTTCAGGGATGTGTACATGACCAATGCAGCCAAACACCCTAAAATGATCAACACTTGGTTTGACCCCACTCCAACACTCTTCTGGCACCATGTCATTTACAACACTTGTCAGACTTCTATTTAGCACATGCGATGTCCATCTTGCAGCTTCAGGCCAAAATTTCTTTGGCATTTCTTTCTCTATGAGCAAACATCGAACCATATTCATTGTGGTGCGATTTCTTCTTTCAGCTACTCCATTTTGTTGTGGAGTGTAGGTAGCGGTTAATTGTCGTCTAATCCCATGTTCCTTGCAAAATTGGTTGAAGGAGTTTGAGGTGAATTCTCCTCTCCTATCTGTCCTTAAACAACATATATACTTTCCTACTTCTTTTTCGACACGGCTTTTTAACCTTTTAAACATGTCAAAAGTTTCACCTTTTTCTGTAAGAAAGTATATCCAAGTCTTGCGGGAAAAATCATCAATAAGAACTAACATGTACCTTTTACCACTATGAGATGTAGGAGATATATGACCACATAAATCTGCATGAACTAGTTGGAGTTATTTTGAGGCTCTCCACTTGCTCCTTTTTGATATAATCTCTCGATGTTGCTTCCCAACATTACAAACTTCACATACCCCGTCTGCACTTTTGAGTTGTGGTAACCCTTTGACCATTCCTTTATACTGCACGGTGTTAATGGATTTGTTGTTTAAATGCCCATAACGCTTGTGCCAGAGGTTTTCAACTTCCCCTCCTTCTACCTTCATGCACTTGCTCGAGAGAGGTTTCCTAAATGCAAACACAATGAACAGTCGATTCGCAGTCATTCTAGTGTTCATAATTAGGCCTCTTTAAGGATGGTAAACTTTGCACATCCCTCCTTTAATACGAATGTCTACTCCCTTCTCTTGTAGTTGCCCAATGCTTAAAAGGTTTGAAATTCTAGTAACAGACTATCGATGTCACACTGGATGTTATGACATCCAATTCTGCGCAGACAGGTAATGTATGCAGATAGTAAATGTAAAAGGCAGTAAATGGCACAGAGAATTGTTTACCCAGTTCGGTGACAAACACACCTACGTCTGGGGGCTACCAAGCCAGGGAGGAAATCCACTATAAGAGGTATTAATTCAGGACTTAAACCAATTGTTTAATCCTATCACTTAAGACCTACCCAATGCAATTTCAATCTAAACTAAGACCTGAGTTCCTACTCACTCCCCCTCAATCACAGCAGTGATTACAACCTTTAATAAGTTTAAAGTCAGTGGTGAAGTTATACTTCAAACAACTCTTGATTGTGCTTAAAAGCTTTAATCAAGGAACACAACACTCACGCTTAAAAGCTTAGAGTGACACAACAATTACAACTCTATAAACACCCTAGTCCAATGCAATCATCTAGGTGATAATTGCTTGGCTCAAGTAAAACCTAATACAGGACACAAATAAAAGTACAACAGTGATATATGATGATATATTAAATTCTTCACGCTTCAAACTCCTAAAAGCTGAAAGTAGGATTGCCATCCTTTTATAATGCAACACTTGGGCCTTGTACTTGAATTTCCTAAAATTAAGGTTAAGCAAGTTAACCTAATTTCCACATATTCGGGTGCTAACAAATAGGCTATATGTTAGGTATCTTGATTTTAGCACTTCTGTTAGTTTCCTAGATTTTAGCATAGCTGTTAGATTCCTGAAAAACAGCCTGAGATAAATATTGAAACAGAAAAACTAACTAGCCTACACTTTAGCATATGCTGTCAAGAGTGAATGTCATAACATTCAGTTTGACGTCCAGAACATAGGCTATATGCTAGGTCTCTTAATTCTAGATCAGCTGTTAGTTTCCTGAAATAACAGCCTGAAATAAATACTGAACTATACCAGAAAAACTAACTGGCCTATAATTCAGTATCTGCTGTCAGGGATAAATGTCATAACATTCAGTTTGACATTCAGTAAATCCTGTATTAGCTAATCCTGCAGCATACTACTTAAGCATATCATGACATCAGTCAAGACATCAGAGTACAGTAAGTGTTTTAACATAAAATGCAGCCAATCAAAACATCTACAAGGTTGCTGGATAATTCTGGAACAAAGAAAACATCAGATATCAATTGAGTTATGCCCTCAACTTCAAATATGATATTTCCTTTTCCCATAATAGCCAACTTTGAGTTATTTCCCAATTTTACAGTGTGCTGAAGCTCTCATTTATTTCACAGAACCAGCCTTTGTTACCTGTCATGTGGTTTGAACAACCAGAATCAAGAAACCAAACTCCCTTGTGTCCATCACCTTCAACTTCTGCTAGTGTCATCAGCAATAACTCTTCACTATCATCAAATTCAACATAGTTTGCTTCCCTTCTCACACTCGGACACTCATATTGGAAGTGTCCCAACTTGTGACACCTGAAGCATTCAATAGTAGTTTTGTCGTAACCTGGCCTGGTTCTTCCTCTCCCTCTTGAGTTGTTACTGTCTCCTCTTGGATAGTTGTTCCTTCCTCTACCACGCCCAAAGTAAGGGTCATGCTCTACCTTTAGAACCTGCTCTTCACTTTTCTTAACGCACACCTTCTGCTCGTGTACCAGTAACAAGCTCTGTAGCTCATCAACCGTAAGTTGGTCGAGGTCCTTAGATACTTCAATCGAACACACAACAAAGTTGAAATTCTTTGTTAATGATCGAAGTATCTTTTCGACGATTTTAACATCTCCCATATCTTCTCCATAATTTCTCACATCGTTTGCAATAACCATTACTCTTCTGAAGTAATCGGTTACCGATTCTCCCATCTTCATCTCCAACGTTTCGAAAGTCCTTTGAAACACCTGCAGTTGGGCACGCTTCACTCGTGCACTTCTCTGGTACTTGGTTTTCATTGACTCCCACAATTGTTTTGCAGTCTCCTTCTGCGTGATGGTCTTCAAAATGGACTTGTCAATGGCCTGAAATAAATAGTTTTTTGCTTTCAGGTCTTTGAGTTCTGCTTCATCCACTTCCTTTTGTCGGGCTGCCGTCACCACTTCATTTTTGTCAGGTGCTTGGCAACCATCTTGAATTACACACCAGTATTCTTTTGAACGCATCAAGTTCTCCATGACCAAATTCCAATGATCATAATCCCCATCAAATTTGGGAACACATGGGGCAGTGAAATTTCCTGATTTAGCTGCCATTTCTCTCACTAATGTTTTCACTCTCAGTGTTTAATAACTCAATCAGGCCCCCTTGCGAGAGCTATGATACCAAATGTTAAAACAGAAACACTAAGGTATGCTTCTGTAAAATCACACACTGTTTTATTTAATACTGAAACATGGCTTAAATAGCCTACAAAATGAAAACTGAAATAGCAAAAATAACTGCAAAAAAATAGGAACAGAACGTAGAGAGAAAAGACTGAAACAAACTCCTACTAACCCACTAAAATAGAACGTGCTCAGCACCTCCTAAAAGCACTAGGTTAATTTAAATCACTAACAGAAATCCTAAATTGTAGCTAGTACACTAACACATCAGATCCAACAGCTACTACATAGGCAACTTTTGGTTTTCTTATGAAAAAAAAATTGTGAAATCAATTTTGCCATTTCAAAGTTATGTTATTTTAGATCTTGAGAAAAATGACTCAGCAAAATCATCTATGTGATGCGCTGACCAACTTTTTTTTTAATATTTCAATTAAACTGTGAATTTACTTATTTTTATTTTAAATTATTTTTATTCCAACGTAATATTCATTTTCTTTTCTATTTATTTTAATCTTGTTACAATTATAAAATATACATAAGATCAACAAAGTTTTTCCTCTAAAGAGATATTGAACCTAGGACATGTGGTGATGGACCTCTTACCACTAAGACATTAATAAAAAATTGAAATTATTTAATATAAAATATTTAATTTATTAATTATTTTAAATTAGTAAATTAAATTATCAAATAAAAATTAAAGATGATGTAATAATTTTTAATTTTTCTTTTGAAAATTGTTTGAAATAGCTTTTGAGTTTGTAGTTTTTAACTTTAGACTTTTTCTTTCATTTATATCCTTATTATTTTAACAAAAACATATTTTTACTCTTCAATGTACTCATATATATATATATATATATATATATATATATATATATATATATATATATATATATATATATATATATATATATATATATATATATATATATATATATATATATATATATATATATATATATATATATATATATATATATATTTGTGTCAATTTACAAAATGAAAGATGATGTAATATTTAATGTCTTTAAGTAATATCTAAATTATATAATAAATTTTAAAATATTGTTGATAATTCTCAAGTTAGTAAAACATCATAGGAGAATCAATGAGATCAATCAAAATGAAAAAATTCAGAATATCATTACAGTTTTATCGTAGAATATTAAACAATAAACTGCATCAGCATAACAAAACATAAACATAAACAATTAACTATTATTGGGTTGGTGGCGGTGCTTCCGACCCTCCTTCTATAATCATTTGTCCTGCCCCTTTGTCTAACTTGTCACCTTTTTTTTGTCTTTTTATTGCCACCTTTAGGAACCGCTTTCTTTGCAACTCACTTCCCTTTATATGTTCGTTTGTTATGACAAAAAATCTCGTATTTCTAGCACTTGACAGTTTGAAGAGTTCTAGGCAATGTATTTCTTGTTCTCGGTTCATCATTTACCTTGTTACAATTCTTCTTTGGATGATCGATAAATCTCTGTATGACTGGAGGGTTGATTGGGTGAGTAATATTAATAGGCCATAATTGTGGGCCATTGGTTGACATAATGATACAGTTATAAGTAGCCAGCACAATAGACTTTCTATACATAAAAAATGATGCATTAGTAAGTTAACATATTATGTATAAGTAATGTAACTTACCTTAAAATGAGAAGGTGTTACCTATAGTATGATGAAACATAATCTTCAGGATCTTTCTTGCTAAACTATATGCATGCAATTACATAACACCATGATATTCCACTTAAATTCCACCTCTTACAACCACATTTCTTTTGCAGCAAGTTAAAATTGTATGTCTCAACACCGTTTGAAACCCCAAATATAGAAAAGTCATCATCAGAATGCCATGTTGCAATCCATCCTTATGTTCCCCTCTTTGTTTTTTCCAATACTTGTTAGATGTTAGGACTTGTAACACCTTGTACCTACTTAATTTCTCCGTTTGAGTAGAAATTCTCACTATTGTGTAATGTTTAATTCCTTCAAGTAGTGAAATTATTGACTTGTCTCTATACTCCAAGATTGCGCGATTAAAAGCTCCACACATATTGTTGACTTGCAAATTGCATTGTGTGCCTGTCTTGAAATGAGATATACTCCAACATGCAGCATGTACATCCATTATGTCTTTCGAAGCGTTGATATTGAGCTCTTTCATCTGATTCATTGCTCTTTCCCATCCAGGTAATGTTCTGGCCCTAGCTGCCCTCCATAAAGCTTCCTTCATCAATATCCCGTGATATTTCTTCCTCAAATTACCATATAAGTGTTTAAGACATAATCTATGTTTACATGTTAGCTTGTCTCAAGAATAGCCGGTACCAAACCCTGGACATAAGAAAATGATAATGATAAGATTAACCTTGTATCTAGCATAACATAATTAAATGTCAGTGATAAAATTAACCTTCTGTTGATCGGATATAAATATGTATTCCTTGGATTGAATGGATTGTAAGTCTTTGAGTAATAGCTTAAGGAACCATTGCAAAAAGTCTTTTGTTTTAGCTTTCACGACGGCAAAAGCGATTTGATAAATCTTGTTATTTCTATCCTTACCAATATCACCTATTAACTTCCACCAAAGCCTTCTTTCAAAAAACAAGCATCCAATCCAATTAGAGGCCTACAAGTGGTTGCAAACGTTGCCTTACAAGCTTGTAAGCATACATATATTCTTTCAAAAATAGGACCACCATATGGATTATCACACTTAATTTTAACTATAGAGTTTGGATTTGACTTTAACAACTCCTCAGCACAACTCCTAAGATGTTTGAATTATTCACGACCAACACCTTAAATTAAATCTATTGCTTTTTTCTTGGCTCTATAAGCTTGATCCTTTGACAACTTCACCCCTCATTTCTTAATAGCTTCTGCAATTAGCCATTTGGTTTTCATTTCAGGAGTGTCTTAAAGTATACACAAATTTGTGAGCTAACCAATCCGTTTTTGCTTGTCTATTCTTGGTTGTCCTAAGAAAACTATGTCGATCAGTTAAGCTAACGAGTTGCCAAAATTGGTTGGTAGTCCGCATGCTAAACCTAATATAAAATGGACAACCTTCTATAAACTTAACAACCGTTCTCTTCTTGTCATTTTTCTTGAACACAAGATTCTTCTTGTTAAATTTATAGATGGTTGTCCATTTTATATTAGGTTTAGCATGCAGACTACCAACCAATTTTGCAATTTATCCTTGAACGTCATCCTTACTTCAAGTTTTGTAGTTTCCTTAAAAGTTGGAAACCTTTCTATATCAACTTCAACATCACTATCGGATGGAGTATGAAGCACATTTGAATACACAACTATCATTATAAAAAATATCATCCAACTTTGAAGGTTGTTCTGTTGTAACATTAGGGAGAACTGTCGTCCAATTAACACCAACATCAACACCTAAGTTCAAATCATCAATGTCATATTCCTCATCTTCCTCATCATCACCACTCATGTTATGATCTGAATCTGTTTCACTCTTTTCATTTTCTCCCTTAACATTAACTTATTCATCCGCTCCCTCAACATTAACTTCTTCACAATTATCCTCCTAAAAAATAACATCTTCAATATTAATTTCTTCAACTTTGTGTTCAACATAAACGTCAATGGCTTTAAATCCTCTAACATCTTCTATGAATCATAACACATCATTGTCATTATTCAAAGGCCGAAGTCCATGAGAAAATGAAAAGTTTGATTTCCAATACCATAAACACTTTATATTACAAAATCACATTTCAGAACGACATAGTATAAACGAGAACTTAAACGTCATTTATGAATCATTAAACGAGTTGGCGTTTTCAGTTTAAAGATGAGTTGGATTTTTCAGTTAAGAGATTAGCGACCATACATACCTCGAAATGTAAGTTGGAATTGCTATTTTAGAGATGAACGACCAAAGCAACCAACATGAGTTGATTTGCAATGACGATTTCCAATGGCGACTTCTGAAAACTAATTGATTTGGAACAAAGTTCTTAGGGTTCATATTTGTAACTTAGAGAGGAAGAGAGAATGAAATAGGAAGTGAGTGGCTCAAGATTTTCTTTAATTTTTGATTGTTTTCTTTAACGTTTTGATTATCTGATTTCTAATTGAAATTAAAATTTAATAGGTAATTAAAATTAATGTTAAACTTAAAAAAATAATTTAATTTTAAATGGACAAAAAATATGTGAAAATATATTTAATCAATAAGATTAATTTTAAAATGATATGACATTGACAAATCATCTTGAATAACACCACATCATTAAAAAAAAGTCTCAAATTAAAGAGCATACTAAAATCAAATTTAAAACTAAAAAAAGGATAAAATCATAATTTTTAAAATAAAAAAAAATGAAAATGCAAAAATAAAAAAATAGAAGAATCATAATTACAATTATACCTAAAATTTTATTAGTTAAATGAAAGAAATTGTGATGGAAAGACTTGTTGTGGTGTGACCCGTGAAACCTATATGATTCCTGTAAAAATAGGCATAAGTGTATAACGATATAATATAATTGATCGAATGGATTAATAAATTTCACCTAACTAATTTAAATCGTAAAACAATTACTACTTACTTACTTCCAGAACAATTTATTTTAATTGAAATTATAAAACATTTATTTCTGATGTTGTGATCACATGGAAATAGTAAAAAGCTAGAAAGTTATAGGTCAGAGGTTCATAGGCCTGTGTTAAAATCAGACCCGTGAAACCTATTTGATTCCTGTAACAATAAAACAAAACTTAATGTTTGAATTTGAATACATATTTGACCTGCCGGGCCCACTTATTTTGTTAGGGTTTTTTAATATACTCCTCTTTTTTACCTTCTTCATCTTCCTTTTACAATATACTCCACTTTTTAAATACACATTTAAGCTATTATTTGCTGGTGTAAAAAGAAAACACAAACTAGAAGCTTGAAATCACCAACCGCTGCTCATGCTCCCAACTGGTAGCCCACTACTCTCACATCGAATGTTTTGATTTCTTCCTATTTTAATAAACAAAAGGTTTTCATTTTCTTTCTCTACTCAGATCTTGTTCCAACAAACAAGGAGCTTCCATTTTGTTCATTTTTCCAATTTCTTAACCCTCCTCCTCCTCCTTAGATCCCTCTCTCATTTATAATCTGTTAGACATGTTTAATGAAAATGTGTAAGAGTGTGATGTTTTATGTTGCAGAGGAGTATTCGTGAAGTGTGGAACAACAGGAAAAGGAAAAGGAAAAAAGAATGTTGGTGTTTTAATTTCAACTATTGTGATTTTCTTGATTAATCAGGTTAGTTCATTTTTAAATGAGTTAGTCATTTGTTCAAATTTGTAAATGATGTAAACTGTTCATGTTTTTTATACAAATCATTATAGTTTAAATATGATTTAATTGATGTGTATATTTGGACATTGTTTTTCAAATGCATGCCCTAAATTGGTACTCCATCATCAATTTCTTTTTAATCGTATTTTTTTTGATTTTTTATATATATTAGAAAAATTAATTACTATTATTAATTTTTAAATAATAATTATGTTTTTATCTATAATATCCTTAATTATTTATTATATATATATTTTTTAAAAACTATTTATGAATAATTTAAAAAGAAATACAATTAATATATCTTAAACTTTATAATTGATCATTAAAAAAAAAAAATTTAAAAGAAAATAACATTTATAAAAGAACTTTATTACGTAATTATGTTTATACCTCACCACCATACTCTGTATTTTCCATGCAATTGAAGTTCAACTATTTTAGACTACAAAGTTTATTGACAATTATTTAAATGGGGTTCTTAAGAACATCCACATCCATTATATCTAGGTTATTTAAATGGATTTTATTTAATTTTTTTTATATTATTATATGCTTTTCAATTAAATTGGTTTATAGGCCTGCGATGTGTTTGTACCTCACGTCAAATTTTCTAACTTAATATAATTAATATTTTTTTGTTCTATGCTATCGACCAACAATTTTTTTTATACAAAAGCCAAAAATTTATTCAAAACAAGAGCACAAGACGTGCTAAAACATTAGCAAAGGATCAATTGTATTGTTCCGTCGAAAAACTACTATTAATGATAATCTCCTTTTAGCTAATTTTATTGATATAATGGAAAAAATACATTTTATTTATAGTGACCGTCTCTTCCACATCCTGTACCAACTTTTTTGCGTTTTTCCTTGCCCAAGTCTTCTTGTCTTTATCTTGCGGGAGACGGAGATGAGTCGGAAGACAATTCATCGTGGACGTCTTGCTGTTGATGTTGTTGTTGACTAAGATGTTGTTGTGATATGTTTGGAGGCATATCCATACCGTCGAGTTCTTGAATGCGAAAATAAGGCATTTTCATTAGATGGTCATCAGTGAGGTCAAAGTTGGGTAGTGAATGTAGGAGTTGTGTGTAGGTGTTGGGTTGGGTATGTTGGATAGGAGGATAATAGACATCATCAGGGTTGTATGTAGGAGTGGGATGTGTGAATGTGGTGTTAGATGTTTGGGGTTGAGAATGAGGGTTTGAGTATTCAAAGTTGGATTGAGGAATTGAAGTGTATTGTATGGGTGGGCGTAAGTTGGTTTGTTGTTGATATTGTTAGTTGTAATAGTAGTTTGTTTGAGAGAATGGAGTGTGGGGATTATGATGTTGGGTTGAGGTGGAATAAATTGTGTGTTGTTGTGTGGTCTGAGTGTGTTGGTAAGTTTGTTGAGCTAAGGATGATGGTTGGTTATGTTGTTGTGGGGGTGATGTTGTTTGTTGGGTTGAAGAAGCTACACGTTGACGTGGATCATTCAAAAATTGTGTCGGAGCAACGTGCATAAAAGGAATTGATAAAAACCAATTCATGTATTCTCTACCCGACTTAGACTCACCAATTATCGAGTTTCCTTGTAACACCAAATGCCTTCTTCTTTTCCATTCTTTTAGCTCTTCTTTATTTAAATCTTGCCAATGTGTGTCCCAAGCTTGGACCATAGTCATGTTATGGTGTTCACTTAGACATCTTGGCTGAGACGGTATTTGTTGTTCAAATCCAAATTGGAGTTTGACTCGATCCGTCTGATGCATCTCAACGGTAAAGAAACATACCATATATGTTGTTGTACTCCAAACTCGGCTGTCATTATAATCAGGCACTGGATATTGTATGTACGACCTCCAAATAAACTGTTAAAAGAAATATAACTATTAGAATGTATAAAATAAATTTAAATAAGTTGAATATTATAATTAATCATTCTTACATCGTTTTCTTCCATGTGTTCTATTGCAACACGGTACCCTCGTAGATGATGACGAGGATTAGTTCCATAATTCATACCTCGTTTGCACCATCTTGCATAACAAAAAAATACCTTAAAGCGACGTATAAATAATTTTGAGAAATATAAATTGCATTTAAATGAAAATCGTTACCTTAATGCATAAGGTTGTGATGGAACCTCGTTACTAACCGAGGCTAACAAGGGTATGCGTGTGAATGCCCATACAGTTAGTAATACTACACATCCTCTTATGCTCTTGACTCCTTTATGGGCTGCCTTGCACATATGTCTATATAGTGTCTCCAGACAAGCAGAAACCCAACTGTATGTATTACATTTTTCAAGGTCTCCTACTAAAGGTAACCAAGAAGAATGCAACAAATTGTGACTCTTATCTGGCATTAAAAAAGTAGCAATTAAAAGTAAAATATAAATTTTTGAATGAAGAATATTTTCTGCCTCGGTCGGGTTAGGATTATTTTTCAATTGTGTTAATACTGCTTCTAACCAAACTATTTTGACAGAAGCCCCATTTTTATCCGAAGTTGTTGGTTCGATGCCCAAATTCTCCATGTAAACATCATTGATTACGTTTGTTGGGCCATTAACAGCTTTACCATGGATTGGGAGACCGAGTAACATACTCACATCCTCTAGTGTGATAGTACATTAACCCGTTGGTAAATGAAAGGTATGTGTCTCGGGTCTCCATCTCTCTAAGAATGCAAAAATTAATTTAGAATCTACTTTTAGACTTGGAATCTTGGCCACATTTGCAAAACCGGCTAGTTCCAAATACGGTATTATAACCGCACTTGGTTGAATGTATGTATGCGAATGGACCCGAAACCTACCGTCTTACTGAAATTCAAATAAAAATGGTAATGAATATTTGATGTGATATTTACATATTGAATTTGTGAAATAGATTTGAAAGAGACTTACGTATTCGGCAATGTTCGCCGCCATCCCACGGTGTGATTCGCCCATCCATAACAAAGACATTTTGGATTTGAAGATAGTGAATATTTGTAGAGAGTAAATATTTGAAGAGAGTAAGTATTTGTGAAATAGAAATTGTAGGAAGATGATGAGAAAGAATTGTAGAGGAAAGGATTATTTATAGTAGTAAAATATAATAAATATATAGGTTAGAATTTTAATGGGTGATTGGACAATTCATGGAATGCATGCAAATTATTTTGGCAAGGAATCCTGCAAAGAAGAGATTCCCACGATGATGAGAAATTTCACTGCCAAATAGCCTGCTTTCAGACTCGTCACTTTGATGGACGAGTTAAACTTTGTTATGTATGAGCTCGTCCAATGAAATGACGAGATAATTCATTTGCCGTATGGGCTCGTCCAATGGAATGACGAGTTTATTCGTCTAGGGTTATGGCTCGTCCAATGAATGGACGAGCTAGTACAGCCTAGGGTTCACGCTTTCTCTCTCTTCCTATTGAATGACTAGCTGCATGTGATTTGTATAGGGTTTGGTTTACTATAAATACCATTAACATCTTCATCCATTCTCACCAAACCAAATCTACTACATTTATTTCTTTACTTATTTTCATCAAACAAAATATTCTACATTCATATCTCCTAAATCAAATCAAATATTCCATATCCATGACTCAAAAGAAATTTAATTGTGTCTATCCATTCCGAAGGGTCCCTTTTCACAGATCCAAGTGAGGGATTCTCATTTTGCAATACAAATTTGCATATGTTCAAAATCCACATCAACTCCGACTTCCATCATTTAAAAGACCGTATTGAAAAAAAGTTACAACGTTATGTTGAAGACATCATTTATCGCCATCCATTATTTAATGGAGATGATAATACCGTCTTTTACATAATGACACCCATTGAGACCGACGAAGATGTCAAGTCGATGTTTCAATGTCATATAACATTATCTCAATTACCCACCATTGAGATATATGTTCGTCTAGTCGAAAATCTTGAAGAACAACCGAATCACAATGAAAATGTTGAAGAACAACCGACTCACAACGAAAATCTCCGTTATCCAACGCAATCTATATAGTCACACGACTATGGAATGAGTCAAGCCATTGACGAAGAACCAACTCAAAATAATGAACCTTTCATACCAAATGAAGATGTAGGCGAGAATAGTGAGGATGATCTTGAGGAGGTTCGATTTGAAGATCTATTTGGTGTTAGCGATGATGATGGCAATAAAGACATATTCGACACACCGACCGTTACACTAAGAGCGCAACCAATTAGTTTGTACAACCCACCTGTGCACATGCAAAACATAAGTTTGGATGATGCTGAACCAATCTCCGTTTTCGGAAGTTTCATACCAACTCACAATGCTGACGAAATAGAGGAGGACATCGAGTATGAAAATAAGGAAGAATGTGTTCTGGCGTTGCAACAATGGCATATAAAACGTAGTCTAGATTTTTCTGTGGTTAAATCTGACAATGTATGTTTTGTCATCAAATGTAGAAATTCAACATGCAATTTCAAATGTAGGGTCTCTTTGCGTAAGTGCAACTCAAGGTGGAGAGTTGGTAAGTCTGGTGGGCCTCATACGTGCACAACCACTTCCATGTCACAAGACCATACAAAACTCACTTCAGAAATGATTAGTAAGAGCATAATGGAACTTGTAAATCAAGACTCTTCTCTTAAGGTGAAGGTTATCATTGCTCATGTTGTTGAGAAATACAGGTATATCATATCCTACAAAAAGGCATGGATTGCAAAGTGTAAGGCAATTGAGTCGTTGTATGGAAATTGGGAGACATCTTACAACGATTTGCCGCAGTGGATACTGGTAATGAAAACATATCTACCAGGTACCATTATAGAATTACAATCCTTACTTGTGATTTCAAATGATGGTTCATACTTGGGTGACCAAAGGATATTTCATCGTCTGTTTTGGGCGTTTCGACCATGTATACGTGGTTTCGTGTATTGTAAACCTATTGTGCAGGTTGATGGAACATGGTTATATGGCAAGTACAGAGGGACTCTGTTGATGGCTGTGGCACAGGATGGAAACGGGAACATATTTCCGATAGCGTTCGCATTGGTTGAAAGTGAGACAAAGGAAGCTTGGAGTTTCTTTCTTAAGAATTTAAGAATACACGTTACCCCCCAAGCAAATCTATGCCTAATATCAGACAGGCATGAATCGATAAAGAGTGCATACAACAATCCGGAAAATGGATGGCAGTATCCTCCATCATCACACGTTTATTACATTAGACACATCGTGCAAAACTTCATGAGCGAGATTAAAGACAAGGATCTACGCAAAATAGTTGTTAACATGGGTTATGCGTTAACAGAGGCAAAATTTAACTACTATCGGGGGAAATCCGAAGAACAAACAACGACGCTTTATCATGGATAGACAACATCCCTCGGGAGAAGTGGGCAAGGGCATTTGATGGAGGGCAACGTTGGGGTCACATGACAACTAACCTAGCAGAAGCAATGAACTCGGTGCTAAAAGAAACCCGAAACCTTCCAATCGATGCATTGGTCAAATCTACGTACTATCGATTAGGATCACTATTTGGTAGAAGAGGCCGTCAATGGACAAAAATGTTAGCCTCTGGGCAGGTTTTCACTGATAACTGCAACAAGGGGAAGGCTGAGGAAGTCATCAATGCTAACACGCACAACGTTATGCAGTTCGATCGCGAGAGATTTTATTTCATGGTCTAAGAGAAGATTAATCATAATGACGGTCAACCAACCGGAACATTCAGCGTTGATCTGAGGAAACAACACTGTGACTGTGGGAAATTTCAGGCATTTCACTTACCTTGCTCCCATGTAATCACAACATGTTCGAGCATACGCCAGGACTACTCCATTCACATTCCAGACGTCTTCAAAATTCTTAACGTCTTCAAGGTCTATAAGGAGAGTTTCCTAGGACTTCCCCATGAGGAGAATTGGCCACAATATGAAGGATTTACTCTTTGCCACGACAACTCTATGAGAAGGAGGAATAAAGGGCGCCCAAACAGCACCAGGATTAGAACCGAGATGGACGACGTTGAGAAGGAAAAGAGAAGGTGTGGAATTTACCGTGAAATAGGACACATGCGTAGGAAATGTCCTAATATTGCAGGACCGTCCCAACGACCATCTAGATGATTATGTTGTTATTTTAAATATCCGTCCTGATGATTATGTTTTTTTTAATTATTAACTACTATCCACGTACTATATATAAACCATTGTGTATTTCTAATGTCTTTTGGGAACAAACAATTATGAAATACATTTGATAATCAAAGGCTTCTAGTTACAAAGTAAGACCATATTAACTAAACAACAACAACAACAACCAACACAAGTGGTAATTAAAAAACTAATCAAACAACAACAACCAACACAAGTGGACCTTCAACTCCTCTATTAACTTCACCACTATGTGCCGAAAACATACACTAAACATCTTCATCATTTTTTATACGATCCAGGTAATACATGTACGTACCATCGGGGCTTGCATCAATCAACGTCATGTATGGACAACGATACTCTACTTTCCTCACCTTCATACGACGCCCGCCCAACTGTCGGAAGCCAGTGTGGATGACTGAAATCAGTGTTCTGAAATTCCATTATGGATCAAGGCAAACACTAATTTTTTCACCTTGTCCATAAAATACAAGACCCCAAACAGATATTCTGACCAAAAGAAAGGATTTTGTGATCTAAGTTACATTTCTACAAGTTCTGCTATTTATAGAAAATTAATACTTGAATACTCGGTCAATCATTGGTCGAGACAGTACAAACACAAAGCAATTGGAAGAGAGAGAAAATGTAACCCTAGTAAACCAAACCCTGTAGAAATCACATGCAGCTCGTCCTTCAATTGGAAGAGAGAGAAAAAGTGAAAACCCTAGCCTTCACTAGCTCGCCCATTCATTGGACGAGTCATAACCCTAGAAGAACAAGCTCGCCCATTCATTGGACGAGGCAACACTTCACATGACTAAGCTCATCATTCCATTGGACGAGCCAACACATTACAAGGGTTAACTCGTCCATCAAAGGGACGAGTCTGCACGCAGGCTTTTTTGCAGTGTGATTTCCAATCAGCATGGGAATCTCGTGGTTGCAGGGATTCCTTGCAAAAAAATTTTGCATGCATTCCCTTACTTGTCCAATCACCCTATATAATTCTAACCTATATATTTAATATTTTTTACCATTATAAATAAACCTTTCCTCTACAATTCTTTCTCATCATCTTCCTACAGTTTCTATTTCACAAATACTTACTCTCTTCAAATATTTACTCTCTACAAATATTCACTATCTTCAATTCCAAAATGTCTTTGTTGTGGATGGGCGAATCACAATGTGGGACGGCGGCAAACATTGTCGAATACGTAAGTCTCTTTCAAATCTATTTCACAAATTTAATATGTAAATTTCACATCAAATATTCATTACCATTTTTATTTGAATTTTAGGAAGACGTTAGGTTCCGGGTCCATTCGCATACATACATTCAACCAAGTGCGGTTATAATACCGTATTTGGAACTAGCCGGTTTTGCAAATGTGGCCACGATTGCAAGTCTAAAAGTAGATTCTAAATTAATTGTTGCATTGTTAGAGAGATGGAGACCCGAGACACATACCTTTCATTTACCAACGGGTGAATGTACTATCACACTAGAGGATCTGAGTATGTTACCCGGTCTCCGAATCAATGGTAAAGCTGTTAATGGCCCAACAAACGTAACCAATGATGTTTACATGGAGAATTTGGGCATCGAACCAACAACTTCAGATAAAAATGAGGCTTCTGTCAAAATTGTTTGGTTAGAAGCCGTATTAACACAACTGAAAAATAACCCTAACCCGACCGAGGCAGAAAATATTCTTCATTCAAAAATTTATATTTTACTTTTAATTGCTACTTTTTTAATGCCAGATAAGAGTCACAATTTGTTGCATTCTTCTTGGTTACTGTCGCAACCTGAAAAATACAGTGTGCGAAAAAACAACCGGCGAAAGAAAATGACAGAAGAGTCGCCACCGTGCGTTATTTATCCCAAGGGAGGGAAAGGAAACGCTCGAAGTAAACCTGAAAAAGGAAAGGACAAGACGGGGTCTCGCAACCAAATCTTGGGTTCGGGAGTCGGTTATGCGAAGGGAAGGTATTAGCACCCCTACGCATCCGTAGTACTCTACGGGATCCACTTTCGTGGTTTTTGTCTAAAGGGGGTGGGTTTACCTAATGTGTTTATTTACTAAAAAAAAAGGGTTGAATGAAAATGACTCGCGCGGATGTTGCATCCACTGCATACGTATCTCATCTGAATATGAGAATCAGAGTCTTCGTAGCTCGGCTGACCTATGGGTTGGGGGGATGTGTGCTCGCTAAGACATCGCGTCTTATGCCTACGTATCTCATCTGGAATGAGAATCAGAGCAAGCCGTAGTTCGGCTAACTACGGGGTTATGGATTGGGTTTTGGACGAACGACGTCACTACGCAATCTACCGGATGCTCGACCTTTGGAGACTTACTCGCCTGTAGTAGAAGGAGTAAACGTGTTGCTTTGGGTTTTAGGGTTTGGGATGCTCGAGGGCAAACAGGCAGTCCTTGACGAAGGAACCGCGCTACATGTGGGGATATGAATACAAAACACAAAACATGTATCTCAAAGTAAAATGCCACCAAGGGGCCCAAACATTGCCTCCTATCGAGGTCTTCCAGCTAAGAAAGCGATAAAGTACGAGAAAAGGAAAAAATTACCACACGGATAAAGATCCGAAGTTACAGCAATTAAAGGATTAGCAACCCTGAGATCTCTCCAGCTAGACCATCAAAGAAAATCAGTCAATACGATTAATCAGGATAAACCTCCGGATGGTATCCCTGCAAGAGTATGTGAGCCCTCGCGAAAACTCAACAGAAAGGTTAGACAAACAAGGTGAAATCCAGGGAAAACAATGCCATGGCAACACAAAGACAGGTTAGAGAAACAAAATAGGGTAACCCAGAGTTGCCCCTAAATCAAAATGTAACCACATGAATAATTCCATCAAAATTCACAAAAGGCTCACAAAAAAGGTATCAAATTCACCCATAATACCTCATACATTTAGAGCATTCAAATTAAAGGCATAAAGATGATGGATATAGGGCAAACCTGATTGGAGAGCTTGATTGAAATTGAGTTGCACCCGTGAGGTTTACAAGTTGAGTTCCCTTCAGGGTTTGGAGGCTGCTCTGAGTTCTCTGTCAGGTCTTCTCTCACTATCTTTTTCCTCAGGGTTTTGTTCCAAGGAAACCTCAGAGTGTTTTGTTTCTCCTCAAAATCCTCCTTTGTTCTGTCTTCTTTCTCTCACTATCTTTTTCCAGTGAATCTCCCAGTGTAACTCCCAGTGTAACTCCCAGTGTGTTTTCCTCTACTGAAACTTCAGTATTTATAGACTGATTTTCGTGGGTAGTGGGCTCAAATGAGGGAGACCCAAGTCCAAAATAATTTGTTATATTTTATTTATTTATTTAATTTAATTAATTAATTAATTAATTAATTAAATTTTTTTCTTTTTTCTTTTTTCTTTTTTTTTTCGTTTTTTTTTTCAGGAAAGATGAAGGGTAAATTTTGGGGTATTACAACTGCCCCTATTCAATCAACTGGAGACCCGGAAAGAAGATGGCAGCTGCTTTCGTGCTTTCGAGGTATCAAGGGATTGAATACAATAAAAGCCCAAAAATTTGCACTGAAGTGAAGTGAAGTAACAATGTCTGTCAGAATCGCCAAAGAGGTGGTCTTGAAAGAAGAATCCGTCTGGTACGGTGAAAGTCAGTCTGAATATCGAAAAAGAATGTTAAACTGGATACCAAAATAAATGGTAACACGGAAATAACCATGGCCTGAATGCCGCTCATCAGTCTGAATACTGGAAAGGATTTCGATCTGAACATCGGAAAATTGGCCTGAATGCCTCAAGTCGCATCGACCTGAACGTCGGAAACTTCTTCGATCTGAACATCGGAAAATTGGCCTGAATGCCACAAGTCGCATCGACCTGAACGTCAGAAACTTCTTCGATCTGAACATCGGAAAGACTTGGCCTAAATGCCACTTCGATCTGAATATCGGAAAATTGGCCTGAATGCCACTTCGATCTGAATATCGGAAAATTGGCCTGAATGCCACTTCGGTCTGGATACCGGAAAACTGGCCTGAATGCCACTTCGGTCTGGATACCGGAAAACTGGCCTGAATGCCACTTCGGTCTGGATACCGGAAAACTGGCCTGAATGCCACAAGTTGCATCGACCTGAACGTCGGAAACTTCTTCGATCTGAACATCGGAAAACTTCATGCCTGTCAGCATTGGCAGAAATAGGGAATGATAATAGAGGCGGCGCATGGGCCAATGACACTTGCTGGGGATAACAAAGGTAAGTCATGAACAATCTTCAGTCTGAGTACTGGAAACAACTTCTAGCTTATCACTTGGGATACCGAGAATGTTTTATGCTTACATGCGTATGTTTGAATTTTTCAATGGCGTAATGCTCCATGAAAATGGAAATGCTACGCGATTTGGAAGGATGCAATGCAATATGATTCTACATGCAGGGATGCGAAATGCTGGGTAGAATGCCAAGCCGAGGCAAGGGGATCTGCTGGGGAAATGATTACCATCCTCTGGGCTCTGGCCAGGCTGCTGGAGATACACACCACAATGAACTCTGTGGGGAGATGACTAGCCATGCGGTGTTCTGGCCATACCGAGACTCTGATCGGGGAAAGAATGACATTGGAAGCCTGCTGCTGAGGAAAGCTACAATGGTTCTGGCAACCACGATTTGCGAGAGATGACTCAGCAGGGGGAGCAAACACTGATACGGTACCGAGGTTCTGCTTCAAGAAAAGAAACCATGGATCTGGCATTGGGATTATCGATCTGGCATCGAACTCTAAGGAGCAGCCACTTCTGCTGGGAAGATACAGTCTGGCGCTGTCAACTCCGCTGGGGAGTGTATGTCCTGAAACAACCGCTTGGGGAAGTGCGGTGGTGAGAAACTGCTGGGGATTGTAGAATCCAACGCTCTGATCAGCTCTGCAGGGATAAGACACCGAATTTGTCTGTTGGTGACTTCACTGAGGAAGATATTCACGATCATCTGCAGGGAATTTTAAGGAAATGCCCCGAGGGTATCTATTCTGAATAGACGATCCAAAGCACTTAAAATTTACAGCAATTTTAAATGTTTATTAAGCATGTACCTGTAAAGCCCTTATGTGTCATGATGCAATGTTTATCAAAAATTCAGACGTCATTTTTGCAAACAAAATAGTAAAATGAAAATGAAAACAGAGATATACTGAATAACATGATTTTATTGATTGAATGGCCTCTGAATAGGCATTTACGTTAAGAAGCAATCCCTGGAAAGAGGTAATCGCACAATAGATAAAAACAGAAATTAATCTAATGGCAATGTGAAATGGATTTCTATTGGGTTCCAATTCTGCTATGACTTGCCCGTCTTCAAGATCCTCCAGATGATCAACTTTCTGAAAGAGTGATTGGACTGTTTCCTATCCTTCAAAAATTTCCAGTCATTGGCACGAGATGAGATCCAGAACTACTCAGAACGCAGTCATTCACTTAATCCCTAACTTTTGCCTGGATCGCCCTTTTCGGGTTTTCGATCCACCGGGATACCCATTTTTGCCTAAGTTGCCTTTTCAGGTTTTCAACTTACCGGGTGTACAATCTTTTTTTTATTTTTGTCCCTAATTTTTGCCCGAACCCTTTCATTTTCTTGGTTTGCCGGGACGCCCATTTTTGCCTGGACTACTCTTTTTTACTGTCCAGCGGGTCTATTTTATGCGAAGTATTTTTTAACTACGTCTGAGTTCACAGGGGAAGTGAAGTTTTCACCATCCATAGTTGCAAGCATTAAGGCCCCACCATCAAAAACCTTGGTGACAATATACGGTCCATCATAGTTAGGAGTCCACTTGCCCCTGTGATCTGTCTGAGGAGGAAGGATCCTTTTCAACACTAAATCTCTGACTTGGAAACAACGAGGACGCACCTTCTGATCAAAAGCTCTCTTCATCCGACTCTGATACAACTGCCCATGACAAATGGCTGCCATTCGCTTCTCTTCGATAAGACTCAACTCATTGAACCTTGTCCGAATCCATTCAGCTTCATCTAACTTGACATCCAACAGGACTCTTAGAGAAGGAATCTCCACTTCAACAGGTAGGACTGCTTCCATACCATACACCAGGGAGTAAGGGGTTGCCCCGGTCGATGTACGTACTGAAGTACGGTACCCATGCAAGGCGAAGGGTAGCATCTCATGCCAATCTCTGTACGTGACGACCATCTTCTGCACAATCTTCTTTATGTTCTTATTTGCCGCCTCAACAACGCCGTTCATCTTAGGGCGGTAAGGGGAAAAATTGTGATGCTGAATGTTGAAGTTCTGACACAACTCCTTCATCATTTTGTTGTTGAGATTAGAACCATTATCAGTAATGATTCTTTCGGGAATCCCATAGCGACAAATGATTTCTTTCTTGATTAAACGGGAAATCACATGCCTGGTGACATTCGCGAACGACGCTGCTTCGACCCACTTGGTGAAATAGTCGATGGCAACAAGGATGAAGCGATGCCCATTGGAAGCAGTCGGCTCAATCTTTCCAATCATGTCAATACCCCACATAGCAAACAGCCACGGCGAAGCCATCACATTCAGAGGATTCGGCGGTACATGCACCTTATCAGCATAAATCTGGCATTTATGACACTTCCGAGCATACTTGAAACAATCTGATTCCATGGTCATCCAATAATAACCCGCTCTCAACAATTTCTTAGCCATTGCATGTCCGCCAGCATGAGTACCGAAGGAACCTTCATGAACTTCCTGTATTAATATGTCCGCCTCGTGTCTGTCCACACATCTGAGCAAAACCATGTCGAAGTTCCTCTTATACAACACATCGTCTTTGTTCAAGAAGAAACTGCCTGCCAATCTTCTCAAAGTCTTTCTGTCATTGTTGGATGCCCCTGCAGGGTACTCTTGATTCTTCAGAAAGCACTTGATATCGTGATACCAGGGCTTGTCATCGACTACCAGTTCAGCAGCAAACACATACGCGGCCCTGTCAAGGCGCATCACATCGATCCTGGGAGCATGGTTCCAACGAATTACCTTGATCATGGAGGATAGAGTAGCAAGGGCGTCTGCCATCTGGTTCTCATCACGAGGTATATGATACAATTTTACTGTTGTGAAGAAAGTCAACATCTTCTCGTGTAATCTCTGTAGGGGACCAGAGTGGGCTGGAGAGTATTCCAATCACCATTCACTTGATTAATCACCAGAGCTGAATCTCCGAAGATGTCCAGAGTCTTGATTCTCAGATCAATGGCTTGCTCAATGCCCAAGATACAGGCCTCGTACTCAGCTTCATTATTGGTGCACTCGAAAGTCAGACGAGCGGTGAAAGGCATGTGGGCACCTTTCGGAGTTGTGATGACAGCGCCAATTCCACTTCCTCTAGCATTGACAGCCCCATCAAACAACAAAGTCCACTTTTCGTTTGGATCAGGTCCCTCCTCAACAACTGGCTCTTCACAGTCTTTCATCTTGAGGAACATGATGTCTTTATCTGGAAAATCAAACTTCATCGGCTCATAATCATCAATCGGTTGCTGAGCAAGATAGTCTGACAGAATACTCCCTTTGATGGCCTTCTGTGACGTGTACTGAATATCATACTCTGTTAAAATCATTTGCCAACGAGCGACCCTTCCGGTGAGAGCTGGCTTCTCGAATATGTATTTCACTGGATCCATCTTAGAAATCAACAAGGTAGTATGGTTCAACATATACTGCCTCAGTCGGTGAGCAGCCCAGGCCAAAGCACAACAAGTTTTCTCAAGCTGCGAATATTTGACTTCACAGTCGGTAAACTTTTTGCTAAGGTAGTATATGGCATGCTCTTTTCGACCAGACTCGTCATGCTGTCCCAATACACACCCCATCGAGTTCTCAGTCACTGATAGGTACATTATCAGAGGTCTCCCAGGAACTGGAGGTATAAGGATCGGAGGTTTCTGTAAATACTCTTTTATCTTCTCAAAAGCCCTTTGACAATCTTCATTCCACCTGATAGTCTGATCTTTCCTCAGCAATTTGAAAATTGGCTCACACGTGGTTGTTAGGTGAGAGATGAACCTTGCAATGTAGTTCAACCTCCCTAAGAAACTACGGACTTGCTTCTCTGTTCTTGGCTCAGGCGTTTCCTGTATTGCTTTCACTTTGTCAGGATCCACCTCAATCCCTTTTCCGCTGACAATAAAACCCAGCAATTTTCCCGTTCTCACCCCGAAAGTGCACTTGTTCGGATTAAGTCTCAGTTTGAATTTCCTCAAACGCTCAAACAGTTTCTGCAAATTCACCAAATGTTCTTCTTTTGTCTGAGATTTGGCAATCATATCATCCACATAAACCTCGATTTCATGATGAATCATATCATGGAACAGAGTTACCATAGCTCGTTGATATGTTGCTCCGGCATTTTTCAGACCAAACGGCATCACCTTGTAGCAGAAGGTGCCCCATGGGGTTATGAAAGTTGTCTTTTCCATGTCTTCTGGTGCCATCTTGATTTGGTTATAGCCAGAAAAGCCATCCATGAAGGAGAATACCGAGAACTGAGCTGTATTATCCACCAAAACGTCGATGTGAGGTAATGGGAAATCATCTTTAGGGCTAGCTCTGTTCAGATCCCGGCAGTCGACACACATCTGTACCTTTCCATCCTTCTTAGGTACTGGGACGATGTTTGCAACCCATGGCGGATAATTGGTGACTGCTAGAAACCCTGCATCCAACTGCTTTTGTACTTCTTCCTTTATCTTGACAGCCATCTCTGGTCTTGTTCTTCTGAGTTTCTGCTTGACCGGAGGACAACCTTCTTTGAGAGGCAAGCGGTGTACCACGATGTCTGTGTCCAGCCCGGACATGTCCTGATAAGACCAGGCGAAGATGTCAACGTATTCTTGCAGCAATTCAATCAGCCCTTTCTTCACATTGTCTTCTAAAGCAGCCCCTATCTTGATTTCTCTCTTGGCATCCTCGGTGCCGAGATTAATCACTTCAACAGACTCTTGATGCGGTTGAATAACCCCTTCCTCTTGTTTTAATAACCTGGTAAGCTCTTCAGGGAGTTCACAGTCTTCATCACCCTCTTCTTCAACTTGAAAGATTGGATTTTCAAAGTCGAAACGAGCCGTAGCAGAAACGTTATCAATAGGATCCGGTGATGTGCATCTGCATGAGTGATGGTATGTGCTTATGAGTGTGAACAAGAAGTGAAAACTAAACAAAACATTGCCATTTTTTTTATTTTGAAAAACTGCAAAAATAGAAAGACAGGGAACGAAATATTTGAATGCAAAAATACGTCCTTTATTTATGATAAAAATGCAAGTGTCACATAGACGGGCCCTACAATGAGTCATTACGCCCTGGGCGGAACGTAAGACTTGGATATGCATGAATAAACAAAGAAAATTACTCTTTAAGAAGAGTGACTTGGATAATCTCTTCAGAAGACCAATTGTTGATGACTTCACCCGGGATCCTCGGACGCACCCAGTTGTCAATGTCACAATCACTATTCCTATCTTCTTCGTTGACTGCAGAGACTTGACCATACTGAATGATGCCAGCACTGGAGAAAATGATCGGCCCCTGAAGTGTTGTAGAAGTCAAAACTGGCTGATACCCAATCCCGAACTTATCTTCCTTCACTGGTAATTCCAACAGACACCCCCAACTGGGAGCAACACCTGAATCCACCACGTCCCGTGCCTGCTTAAAGGATAAGATAGAGGCACCCGCTTTAACCTCTTCCACCGGAGCTGCATCCTTGACTTGAACTGACTCAAAAGCCTGACACAGAGTCTCATGAATTTCATCTTCTACTTCTACATACTTGAATGTAGACAGGTTACTGACCAGGATGTCCTCCTCACCACAGACGGTGATAATTCGTCCGTTGACCGGAAACTTAATCTTCTGATGTAGAGTTGAAGAGACTGCCCCAGCATTATGGATCCAAGGACGACCCAGCAAGCAACTGTAGGAAGGACTGATATCCATCACGTAGAAGACAGTATTGAAGGTTTGTGATCCAATCAAAATTGGCAATTCTACCTCTCCAAACACCGACCTCTTAGAACCATCGAAGGCTCTCACAATAAGATCTGAAGGTTTCAAGACCAAACCCTCTACTTCTAACCTTGTCAGGGCTCTCTTGGGTAGCACATTGAGAGAGGAGCCTGTATCCACCAGAACATGTGATAACACGGTGTCTCTGCATTCCATCGAGATGTGCAGAGCCTTGTTATGATTGCGTCCGGCTGGTGTTAAGTCAGAATCAGTAAAACCTAACCCGTTGCTTGTATGCACATTGGCGACGATCCCTTCTAGTTGGTTTACCGAGATCTCTTGAGGTACATAAGCAGCATTAAGAACCTTCAGAAGTGCCTTCCTGTGTGCCTCCGAACACAATAGGAGTGAGAGAATGGATATCTTGGACGGAGTCTGAATCAACTGATCGACTACCTTGTAATCGTTTTTCCTTATGATTCTCAGAAGCTCGTCCACATCCTTTGCAAAAGTGGGCTCAGAACTTCCCTGGGGTGCAGAGGTATCCCCGTTCACGGCTTGCTTGCCCTTGGCTTTCGCCCCAGCATCAACATTATCAGCTTGGGTAATCGGTGGTGAGAACAGTCTACACTGTGGCGGTACCTGTTATGCAAGACATACGGATGACTATGCAAATGCAATGACATGTTTATCAATTCCAAAAGTATTCTACCCCCTTGATTCCAGTCTCACATTTGATAAACAGTGTAAAAAAAAAAACTAAGCCGTTGATGAGAACCAAGAAAATTCCGACTAGAATCAAGTAGAAGATATAAACCCCACAGAAATGGATAAACATGTGTTAAATGATATGAATGCAAATGATGTGATGCAACGATGTGAATGCAATGCAGTGGCATGTCAATCAGGATTGCTATATCTGCTTGAACATCTGTCAGGTTGCACTGTCTGGAGAGAAATTAAGAGTACACCAAACAAAGGTCATGGGGTGGATCATGTTATCCTTAATATCAATCACCCATTTTGGTGGATTATGGTTTACACCTTATCAACACCCGAGTTTCATTGATATTAAGGATACCTGATCGGATTAACCATGAATCAAGGGTTTGTTGCAAGTCACGAGCATGGAGTTTAGGTTAAGAACCACCCAAAAGGAGTGTACTAAGGTCTAAACCTGCCAAACATGTTCTACAAAAGGTTCCCATAGTCATAATCCCATCTTTCGGATATTATCAGAGGAACGACTACTCGTATTCCAACAATATTCTCAAGAGAGACTCTTATGAGTGTAGTATCGCGTAACAATCGTATCAAATCTTACACTTGAACGACTTTCGCGCTACGTCCTACGAATAGGCCAAGATGGGTTTGGTAAACTAAGGTCCTCGGCTTCTTAGGTCTATATTGGAACAAGTAATGTCTAACCACAACTTACTTATGTGACATTATTGATCTCAACATGACCTCCACCAAGTGAATGGGCTTGCAAGTCAACTCGCTAAGGAATAACTCCACACAAGTCGACAGGAGTATGCCATTCTCCTATCCTAAGTGCACTCGAGTTCGGGTATAGAACTCATCTCACAAAGATCACCAAGCAGCCATAGCCAGCCAACAGATTCAACAATGATATGTACACAATGCAATAAGGTAAAGCAGGTAAATAAATAACTGTACAAAAGCATGAACACCCAATAAACAAACAAACTACAAAAGCTAGGAGGGACTCGCTTAGGGAAACCGGGTCCCCAGCAGAGTCGCCAGCTGTCGCAACCTGAAAAATACAGTGTGCAAAAAAACAACCGGCGAAAGAAAATGACAGAAGAGTCGCCACCGTGCGTTATTTATCCCAAGGGAGGGAAAGGAAACGCTCGAAGTAAACCTGAAAAAGGAAAGGACAAGACGGGGTCTCGCAACCAAATCTTGGGTTCGGGAGTCGGTTATGCGAAGGGAAGGTATTAGCACCCCTACGCATCCGTAGTACTCTACGGGATCCACTTTCGTGGTTTTTGTCTAAAGGGGGTGGGTTTACCTAATGTGTTTATTTACTAAAAAAAGGGGTTGAATGAAAATGACTCGCGCTGATGTTGCATCCACTGCATACGTATCTCATCTGAATATGAGAATCAGAGTCTTCGTAGCTCGGCTGACCTATGGGTTGGGGGGATGTGTGCTCGCTAAGACATCGCGTCTTATGCCTACGTATCTCATCTGGAATGAGAATCAGAGCAAGCCGTAGTTCGGCTAACTACGGGGTTATGGATTGGGTTTTGGACGAACGACGTCACTACGCAATCTACCGGATGCTCGACCTTTGGAGACTTACTCGCCTGTAGTAGAAGGAGTAAACGTGTTGCTTTGGGTTTTAAGGTTTGGGATGCTCGAGGGCAAACAGGCAGTCCTTGACGAAGGAACCGCGCTACATGTGGGGATATGAATACAAAACACAAAACATGTATCTCAAAGTAAAATGCCACCAAGGGGCCCAAACATTGCCTCCTATCGAGGTCTTCCAGCTAAGAAAGTGATAAAGTACGAGAAAAGGAAAAAATTACCACACGGATAAAGATCCGAAGTTACAGCAATTAAAGGATTAGCAACCCTGAGATCTCTCCAGCTAGACCATCAAAGAAAATCAGTCAATACGATTAATCAGGATAAACCTCCGGATGGTATCCCTGCAAGAGTATGTGAGCCCTCGCGAAAACTCAACAGAAAGGTTAGACAAACAAGGTGAAATCCAGGGAAAACAATGCCATGGCAACACAAAGACAGGTTAGAGAAACAAAATAGGGTAACCCAGAGTTGCCCCTAAATCAAAATGTAACCACATGAATAATTCCATCAAAATTCACAAAAGGCTCACAAAAAAGGTATCAAATTCACCCATAATACCTCATACATTTAGAGCATTCAAATTAAAGGCATAAAGATGATGGATATAGGGCAAACCTGATTGGAGAGCTTGATTGAAATTGAGTTGCACCCGTGAGGTTTACAAGTTGAGTTCCCTTCAGGGTTTAGAGGCTGCTCTGAGTTCTCTGTCAGGTCTTCTCTCACTATCTTTTTCCTCAGGGTTTTGTTCCAAGGAAACCTCAGAGTGTTTTGTTTCTCCTCAAAATCCCCCTTTGTTCTGTCTTCTTTCTCTCACTATCTTTTTCCAGTGAATCTCCCAGTGTAACTCCCAGTGTGTTTTCCTCTACTGAAACTTCAGTATTTATAGACTGATTTTCGTGGGTAGTGGGCTCAAATGAGGGAGACCCAAGTCCAAAATAATTTGTTATATTTTATTTATTTATTTAATTAATTAATTAATTAAATTTTTTTCTTTTTTCTTTTTTCTTTTTTTTGTTTTGTTTTTTTTTTCAGGAAAAATGAAGGGTAAATTTTGGGGTATTACAGTTACCTTTAGTAGGAGACCTAGAAAAATGTAATACATACAATTGGGGTTCTGCTTGTCTGGCGATACTATATAGACATATGTGCAAGGCAACCCATAAAGGAGTCAAGAGCATAGGAGACTGTGTTGTATTAATAACTATATGGGCATTCACACGCATACCCTTGTTAACCCCGGTTAGTAACGAGGTTCCATCACATCCTTATGCATTAAGGTAATGATTTTGATTTAAATGCAATTTATATTTCTCAAAATTATTTATATGTATCTTTAAGGTATTTTTTTTAATATGCAAGATGGTGCAAACGAGGTATGAATTACGGAAATAATCCTTGTCATCATCTACGAGGGTACCGTGTTGCAATAGAACACATGAGAGAAAATGATGTAAGAATAATTAATTATAATATTCAACTTATTTAAATTTATTTTATACATTCTAATAGTTATATTTCTTTTAACAGTTTATTTGGAGGTCGTACATACAATATCCAGTGCCTGATTATAGTGACAGCCGAGTTTGGAGTGCAACAACATATATGGTATGTTTCTTTACCGTTGAGATGCATCAGACGGGTCGAGTCAAACTCCAATTTGGATTTGAACAACAAATACCGTCTCAGCCAAGATGTCTAAGTGAACACCATAACATGACTATGGTCCAAGCTTGGGACACACATTGACAAGATTTAAACAAAGAAGAGCTAAAAGAATGAATAAGAAGAAGGCATTTGGTGTTACAAGGAAACTCGGTAATTGGTGAGTCTAAGCCGGGTAGAGAATACACGAATTGGTTTTTATCAATTCCTTTTATGCACGTTGCTCCAACACAGTTTTTGAATGATCCCCGTCAACGTGTAGATTCTTCAACCCAACAAACAACATCACCCCCACAACAACATAACCAACCATCATCCTCAGCTCAACAAACTTACCAACACATCCAGACCATACAACAACACACAATTTATTCCACCTCAACCCAACACCATAATCCCCACACTCCATTCCCTCAAACAAACTACTATTACAACCAACAATATCAACAACAGACCAACCTATGCCCACTCAGACAATACACTCCAATTCCTCAACCCAACTTTGAATACTCAAACCCTCATTCTCAACCCCAAACATCTAACACCACATTCGCACAACCCACTCCTACATACAACCCTGATGATGTCTATTATCCTCCTATCCAACACACCAACCCAACACCTACACACAACTCGCACATTCACTACCCAATTATGACCTCACTGATGATCATCTAATGAATATCCATTCTTTTCGCATTCAAGATCTCGACAGTATGGATATACCTCCAAACACATCACAACAACATCAAAGTCAACAACAACATCAACAACAAAACGTCCATGATGAATTGTCTTCCGACTCATCTCTGTCTCTCGCAAGACAAAGACAAGAAGACTTGGGTAAGGGAAAACGTAAAAAAGTTGGCACAAGATGTGGAACAAGTGGTCACTATAAATAAAATGTTGTGCATCTCCACAGTTGTGCACAACAATGACCGTGTGAAGCTGCAGTTCGGTATGCCCCCAAACATCCCAGATCCCCCTGCCAGCCTAGGAGAATGACATTTGCGCAAAGTTAACGACCAATGGAACTTCAATCCATAGCAAAGCTTCGCAAGATCAGAGTGTCGCAAATGGAAGCACCGTCATGACCATGTGTTAACTAACGCAGTCATGCCAACTGAAGAAAAACCAAATCGTACTTATATGGCTTGATACAGATCGGTTGGTTTTCAATTCATCTGCGAGGTTATGTACTTGTACGACCCACGCCAGATGAGTAATACACCTGACACCTCAACATCAAACCCCTAACAACAGTGTCAGATCGGATACACATAACCTCCTGTTCGTCAAACGTTCCGTTCAACCAACACACAAACATCCAACCAAAACATACCATACACCCAACCCCAATAACAAGAGCATACCCCATACCACCACCAACAAATTGACCATCAACCTAAGACTCAACATCGCTTCGCACCCACCCCATCACCCTACCAAAGTCGCCTAAGCCAGAACACCCAACGATCATTCAACACCAACCTCCCCTCCTTTTACCGTATCCAAGAAGCCCAAACCTCACAAAACCAAAACATCCAACAACCCTATCTCTACCAAACACCCCAACAACCTTTCCAACCTTTCCTCGACGCATCGTTCACACCCATGTCTCCCTTCAACTGTCCCGGTCGGCCATCAATGAGTCAACCACAACCCAACTTCTCTAGCATGGGTCATGAGCTCAGCTACGGAGGTACACCATCGATGCATACTGAAGACTATGCCGACTTGTCTGACTACCTCAACAGGCCTTCTCCTGTAGCTGGAAGTGACACTCCTGGCCCCTCAGATGCTCAAACACCGATATTGAATCATCAACGTGGGTTAGAGCCACGGGTTAGGGTAGCTAGAGAATGTGGGACTGGAGGTCAGTTAGGTGATCCCGGTCATCACCATTAGGTTTCTTTGTGTAAACGACAAATTTTATTAATATCAATAGGTCTTATATCAAATTTATCTATCACGTATACCATTTACAAAAAAAATTGCATTTTACACTGAGGCTCCAATTGAATTGACGTCTCCTCTTAAGTACTACACAGGGGCGCCAATCCAAGTCACTAGGGCATCTGTCCTAGCCAATCCAATTGACGCCTCCATTCAATTTTTAAGAGGAGTCTCCAATTCAATTGGCGATTCCTTCTAAAAATGGGGTAGTTTGGAATTTTTTTTGAAACCAAGGTATTTTGGGAATTTTCTTTAAAAAATGGGTTATTTTTGTAAAAAATTCTTCTTAAGAACATCCACATTCATTATATTTAGGTTATTTAAATGGATTTTATTTTATTTTTTTATATTATTATATGCTTTTCAATTAAATTGGTTTATACTTCATAATAGGCCTGCGATGTGTTTGTATCTCACGTCAAATTTTCTAACTTAATATAATTAATATTTTTTTGTTCTAATACAAAAGCCAAAAATTTATTCAAAACAAGAGCACAGGATCCATTGTATTGTTCCGCTGAAAAACTATTAATGATAATCTCCTTTTAGCTAATTTTTAATTATCTCATTTGAAAAACAAATACTCCTAAAGACTATATTCAATTGCTACTCTATTGATTTCAAAGTTTTACCTCGTATTCCTACAATTGTACCCATATCCCTACAATTAAATTTTTGGATCAAAATACCCTCATATAAATATGGTATATTTTTCAGAAATGATTATTTTTTTTCATTTGCGTCTGAAGACTTCTGGAAGAGAATTTTTGACCGTATAAACCGTAACACTGTTAGTAAATCATCCGGTTCACAAAATATATACCGGAACACTTCTTCAAAGACTTCCGGTTTGCTGCAGTTTTGGGGCATTGAATCGGAACTCTTTAAGAAAGTCTTTCGATTTGAAAGAGTATATATCAGAACTGTTTCTTAAAGACTTCCGGTTTGCATGAACTAAACCGGAACTCTTTTAAGAAGTGTTCTGGTAGCCAACCAATTTTGTTTCCACACCGGAACTCTTTTAAGAAGTGTTTCGGTATATTTTTTTTTAATTTTTTTTCTTAAAATTATTTTGTTATAATATTTTTTTATAGTGCTTCGAAGACGAGGTGCAGATGGTAGAATTTCAGACCGTAGTTTAGGCCGGGACACATCTTCATCTGCAGTAGAGCCGACTGGATATCTATGAGGGCTGTACGATATGTCTCTTTTGGTAAAGTACGAGTATCATGTTGCTCGCCATTTATGGTTTGGTGAGGTAAGTAAACGAGATATATTTGAAATTGAATAATATTTGAATATTTTATATTGTGTTTTATAATATGTGTTTTAATTGTTTTTAGGAAAGAGGTCCGAAGAAAGAGTTAAAGGTTGATGGACACGGACTAAAGCTGACATTGAGGGTTCCACTAGCTCTTACACAACAGGTGGAGAGTTGGGTATCTAGGTATGAGTTATCTTCACTTCAGAGAACTAGTTTGAACAAGATAGACACAAATCTGGTACCTGCATTTTTGGAAAGACGACATCTAAAGACATCTTCATTTCACATGCCGAGTTTGATGAAATGAGCATTACTTTGGATGACGTCTCATGTCTGCTTCACTTGCCCATCAGGGGTATCTTTTGGAGTCCTCAGGATGTCACTAAAGAGGTTGTTGTTGAATTTGCTGTTGACTACTTAGGAGTGTCACATGGTGAGGCAAAATTACATGTTCGTAGCTGCAGGGGTTCTTATTATAAATTGGAGTGGTTATACGATTTATTCGTACATCATATAGCTGTTTCTAGTTGGGCATATGCGACTAGAGCATATTTGTTGATGTTGGTGGGTTCCACAATTTTTGCCGACAAGACCTTTACACTTGTCGAGACACGATATCTCATGTTGTTTACGGACTTAGATAGATGTTCGGGATATAGTTGGGGAAAAGTTGCACTGGTTACCCTATACAAATACCTTGGAGATGCGTCAATGTTCAGTTGCAAACAACTCGGTGGATATCCTACTCTCCTACAAGTATATAATTTAATTTTGTTTATTAAGTATTGAATTTATTTTCTAAAGTATGTTAACTTAATTTATTTTGTTTATTATGTTTTTATTTTGTAACAGTGTTGGATTCACGAGTAATTTTCAACTGTTGGAAAAAGAGGAGAGAATTGGAAATTAGCTGATAATTGTGGTCTTTCTCGAGCGATGAGATGATCCTATAGGAAAGGAGTCCTGAAGGTGGATGATTTACGACCTATTTTGGACGAGCTGACACATGCTAACGTCATATGGCATCCATTTGAAGATCATAGAGAATGATGCCAGTTTGATGAGTTATATCTCTACAGGGGGTGTTTGAAGTGGTGTGACACATTTGTTCCATACTTGCTTGACAAATATTTATGTCAGTTCGGGTACAAGCAGTATGTTCCATCCCCACCTCTTGATTGTATGATGGCGACTGATATTAATGTTGATTGGATTGGTTACCATTAGAGCTATATTGTTGTGATCCGTCCAACTACCCTGGCCACCACTCCATTTGATATAGAAGATGGTTATCTGGAGTGGTATTATTGTGTTTCGCATCCACGTTTGGTCCCTCTCCATCGTGACGAACCAATAGAGGTACCAGTTCCTGTTTATGACGCAGGACCATCTGGTCCTAATTGGGCTCGTGTATCTACATTGATTCATCGTTATCTGAGACATGTTAATGCCGAAGAGGAAGATCTACAGTTTTCTGATTTATTTGAAACTTTGCATATTTCTCATTCATATTGATTTATGTATTAAATTTTTGAACAACATCTATGGGTATCGGTATACCACTTAGTGCGTATCTTCCTAACTCACAAGCACAAGGTAACCCATAAGATATTCTAAGAGTACAACCATATATTTGCATGTTAGTTCCAACATAATCAACTCTTAATAACTCTTCAACAATACATCTCAAAGCAGCTCGAGACACTGAACCACACAAATTACCATAAAATGGACATATGTGCGCGTGCTCAACTTCGTAAAAACTTTTTTGAAAAGAAGCTCTAATGTTACCCAGTTATAACCTCAAGTTGTTATTCATAGCTTCTCAACATTTGACCATGTCACCTATATTGTTTCCTAACATCTGCTTTAACTTCCAATGAGCAGATTCAACCTTAAAAATATTGAAAATAACACACATAAAAAAATACATAGAAAAAATATCACATATAAAAATAACATATTGAAAATATTAAATATATCACATATGAAAAAATACATACAAAAAATTATAACACGTACCGATTAGTCGTCGTGTTACCCAAATGTAGCACTCGATTAATCCATGCTCCAACAAATCTATGTCTATGTGGAGTCAACCATGTGTCTTTCACATAATTAATAAATCCACTATAATCAGCACATGCTTGCTCAAGTTGATGCAACCGTTGACCATACTCAACCTCATCACTAGCCCAAACAACTTCCATCCATAATGTGTCTATCGTCTTTTGCAGGTCATTCACCACATGTTGTTTGCATTTTGCACCAACGTTTTTGTTAATGTGAAATCTACATAACAAATTAATCAACCTTGGAAACACAATGTCAATTGCTTTCATCAAAGGAAGATCTCTATCTGTCAAAATCACTTGTGGACACAAATCTTTCTTCACAAATAATTCTTTAAGTTTCTCCAATACCCAGCAAAAAGTATGTGTCTGCTCAGACTCCATATACGCAAATGCAACAGCAAAAATCAACTCGGTTGATGTCATGTCAACAATTTCAAACAAAGATTGTCTATATTTGTTTGTCTTGTAGGTGCTACCCATAACTAACACAATAGGAAAAATATTCAACAACTTAACTGAATCAGGAAGGGCCCAAGATATCTCTCTCACAACTTCCCAGTCATCCTTTTTTCTACTCCAATACACATAGTCTGCATCCTCAATAAGCTTAAACAAATGTTGTATCTCACTTCTATGATCTCTTATCTCTTTTTGTATCACACTCTTATGCTTGTATACTTGTGTAATCCGAGTGACATTCTCTAGATCTCGGTCTTGCAAGGAAAGCAATATGTGTCTAGGTGGTACATGTCTCTTTGTCAAATTAGCGACATGTTGTTTCTCGTCTGCGGTCAACCTACCAACAAAGGAATGACCTTCTAATCTATCAGGTAAACCATGATTATGGAACTCACATTTTATATCAATCTTCCAACCAGACCCATCTTTCGTCGAAGTCGACCTGATTTTAAATGGGCATCCACATTTCTTGGACGCACTTTGGGTTCCACTATCAGTATCCTTGTGTTTCCCACCTTTTATCATAACCAAATATTAATTTGTTACTTCTCCCTCTCTTGCCTGTTTCAGTATCTGAACGAGTGATAATAACAGTTACTTTTTTATCGATTCCAACCTCTTTAATCCATCTGATCACCTCTTCTCGTGTACCAAATCTTTCCGTCGTTAAAAACGTATCAGAAGTATCTACACATACTTGGGGAAGATTTTTCATTCATGCACAATAAAAAAAAGTCAAAAAAGAAAATGCAAACCGGATGTCTTCAAAGAAGAGTTCTGGAATACACAAAAATAATACCGGAAGACTTCAACAAAGAGTTCCGGTATGTGTCACTTTGTTAACCGAAAATCTTTCAATAAGTGTTCAGGAATGTTTTTTTTAAAAAGAACCGGAACTCTTTCAATAAGTCTTCCGGTTTACTGTTTGCAGTGTTTCGGGTGTCTTTCTCAAAGTCTTCCGGTTTGAAACAAATACATACCAGAAGTCTTTTTCCAGGAGTTCCAGTACGCGGGTGGAATGTGTAATTTTTGGAAGTATCAACCGAATGGTAAATTGGTTAAAATCAATTAAGGGTAAAATTGATATTTTAAAAAAAATGTTGGGGTATGAGTCTAAACGTAGGGGTATGAAGTAAAATTTTCATTTGACTTCGACTCTTCGATTCATTTAACAAAATATTTATCATGTATGAATTAAAAGTTGAAGCATTATCAAAAATAACAATGTCTTCGTGTATTTAGAAAAAAGAAGTGAATATATATATATATATATATATATATATATATATATATATATATATATATATATATATATATATATATATATATATATATATATATATATATATATATATATATATATATATATATGTATAAATCAACAATTGACTTAATGGAAGAACTTTTTTTAAGGAAAATTTTATCTCATACCCCATCAATTATCCCCTTACCCTTGCATTATAATTTTTTAAATAAAGATGTCTCATATAAATAAATTTTAATTTAGTTTATTATGTGTTAATTTAATTTAATTTAGTTTATTATGTGTTAATTAATTTTACTTAGTATATTAATTTAATTTATTTTGTTTATTATATTTTAATTTATTTTATTTATTTTATTTAAAGTATTAATTTTGTAGCAGTGCTAGATTCACGAGTACTTTCCAACAGTTGAAAAAAGAGGAGAGAATTGGAAACCAACTGATAATTGTGGTCTTCCTCGAGCAATGAGATGATCCTATAAGCAATGAGTCCTGAAGGTGGATGATTTGTGACCTATTTTAGACGAGTTGACACCTACCGACGTCATATGGTGTCCATTTGAGGATCATAAATTATGTCGTCAGTTTGATGAGTTATGTCAGTACAGGGGGTGTATGACGTGGTGTAACATAGTTGTTCCATACTTGCCTGACAAATATATACGTCAGTTCGGAAACAGATAATATGTTCCATCCCTACCTCCTGATTATATGATGGCTGATGATATTGATGTTAAGTGTCTTGGTTACCATCAGAGTGTTGTTGTTGTAATTCGTCCAACATCACTGGCCACCACTCTATCTGATACAGATGATGGATACCTCAAGTGGTATTTTTGTGTTTTGCATCCTCGTTTGGTCCCACCCCATTGTGATGCGCCAAGAGAGGTGTTAGTTCCTATTTACGAAGCAAGACCATCTGATCCTAATTGGGCTCGTGTTTCTACATTGATTCATCGTTATCTTAGACAATCTGATTCTCGTTCACATTGATTTATGTATATGCTTTTTCCTATGTATTAACTTTTAAACTTATGTTTAATTTATTATCAATTATGTGATTATGAGACATATGAAATTAAAACCGAATGACATAATATAATATTCATGTCGTGATTACATATTCATGGTAATATAGGCATAAGTAATTGACAATGTT
Source organism: Lathyrus oleraceus (assembly GCF_024323335.1). Taxonomy (NCBI): domain Eukaryota; kingdom Viridiplantae; phylum Streptophyta; class Magnoliopsida; order Fabales; family Fabaceae; genus Lathyrus; species Lathyrus oleraceus. The sequence continues at coordinate 166,260,310 of NC_066579.1, read as the reverse complement.
GTATACGACTTGTGAATCCTAACATCCAAGACGTTGCTGCTAGACAACAAAACTTCTTCCAACTAACGTGATTGGTGGTAACGGAAATCCCTCTTTTATGTTTACCTGATTATAAAATTAATTAAAATATTAAGTCATATATTTAATATAGTAAACTAAGTAAAGTAAGTCATACATTAAATAAAATAAACTAAGTACTTGAACCCAATGATTTTGCTTTATAAAACCAATGCACTAAGTGGAGACATTTGGTGAATGTGAACTTGTCATAGGAAAGAAAATCATGCTCAAATTTCCTAAACATGCAAGTACATTATTATAGTGATTCGCTATCAAGTAACCCATATCTAGTAGAGTTAACCATTTTTGTGGTGGCTGCGAACCAAATGATTCTATCATTAAAGATTCTCTCACTTCTGCTAACCGATTACAAAATAATATGTCATACAAACTTAATCTTTCCTTGTCTATTATTCCAACTCCAAGTCTCGACGAACCATTGACCAACCATCCTCACCATATCCATGCAATGATGCAATGAATCTAAATCCACAGTTATCATATGATACAACATTAACTTCATCTTTAATATATGACCTAATATGATTAGGAAATTAAAGAGTGAAATGTTTCTTTGATTGTGACTGCTTCTTTGATAATTTCAACTTCTTCAAAGTATATGATGATTGAGATTTCCTCTATGAAGGTTGAGATGCTTGATCAATATATTCATGATACGAAGGGTCCCTATAAACATCATATCCTATTGGTTTTTTCTATTTCTTCTTTATGAAGGAGAATTGCGATCCAAAATGTAGCGGAATTTAAAATTTCTCCTTTAATGATCCTTACGAATGGGCATGATCAGTGATAGAATCGTTACCTCTTGTGGCGATCACGAACGTTGAACGATGACAGCGCCTCTACTCAGTCCACACGAACGGATTCCTTCAATCTCAGTGCTAGCTGCTACGAATGAAGGCTTTGAGTGAGAGAGAAAGAGAAACGAAATTGCAAGTGTGACAATGCTTCTACACAAGGGTTCTATTTATAGAAGCACTTGCGTGGGCTGCAAGCTAAAAAGCCCACTCAAGTGTATATGACCCATATCTTATAATATGCCAAAATCACTTAAGCTCGTGGTACCTTACCATATTTCGTATTCTACTTAAGTACACCGTACCTTACGATGTTCTATAATTCACTTAAGGGCAGCGTACATTACGGTATTCCTTAATTACTCTATCTCTCATCAATCCGTCCTTTGTGTGTGACCCTATAGGTTTTCGCGGCATTGACAATTATATTAAATCACGTATTTAACATAATAAACAGTGAACGGTATCTAGCAACACATCACTGCTACCCAAGACACGAAAATGTCATGTGATCTGACAAATCCTTCTGTGATAATAATTATGTGTATAATTACCCTTTTGCTCTTATGTCTATATTGAACACAAGGCATAAACCATGTCATCCTTGTCCAATTCAATATTGGGCCCATATACATTTATCCTGTTACGCAGGATGGGCAAATTCCATCTAGGTCACTCATGTCCCTTAGCATGCTTCGTGGAGTACCCATCAACTGTCTTTATGGTCATCCAGTTATGGACAACGTTTGATCAGCAATAAGGCACTCGACTCTACATCTAGGGTCCATAGTTGTTTCAGGTCGAAGGGTGGTATACACCATTATCACCATGAGAATAACTTATGACACTTTGCATAACATTCTATATAGTATTCTCATAGCGGGTCAATCCAGTAGAAATATTACTCTTAATATTCATACCTATGTTTGAGACTTGATAACTCCTTATCCATGATCCATGAGATGTGATCATCAGTCTATAAACATAATAGTCTTCATGCTTTAATGTTATCCCACTTCACAATAAAGATCGACTACGAATACTTTAAGAATAGTGTCCTTATGTTTAATGTGATCTCATGATTAAGTCACACTTGATACATTAAACGGACTATCTATTCCAGGGACTTTATTAAACAAACATAATAAAGAAAAAGCCTTTTATTATTAATAAATAATTCGATACAAGTACCAAAAGTATTAGCCTCTAGGGCATACACCAACACTTTACTCCTCCTTTGGTTTTTAATTTCTCAAGTGGTGGACACAATGAAGTCATTGTGGGGTAGGCAATTTCACAAACCCTACTTGTTAATGTCATTTTTCCAATAACATCTAATGACTGAAACCTTTTTCACAATTCATCTATTTCATAACACATATCTGTTGGTGTAAGCCCTAGAGGCCAATACTTTTGGTACTTGTATCGAATAATAAAAGGCTTTTCTTTATTACGTTTGTTTAATAAAGTCCCTAGAATAGCTAGTCCATTTAATGTATTAAGTGTGACTTAATCATGAGAACACATTAAACATAAGGATACTATTCTTAAAGTATCCGTAGTCGAGCTTTATTGTGAAGTGGGATAACATTAAAGCATTAAGACTATTATGTTTGTAGACTGATGATCACATCTCATGGATCATGGATAAAGACTTATCAAGTCTTAAACATAGGTGTCGCATCCGCGAAAAACAACCGGCGGGCTAAAACAAAACAAACAGAGCTGCCACCGTGCGTTATTTATCCCAAAAGAGGGAAAGGAAACGCTCGAAGTAAACCTGGAAAAGACATGGTCTCGCGACCAAAGAGAGATGGGATCGGGAGTCGGTTATGCGTAGGGAAGGTATTAGCACCCCTACGCATCCGTCGTACTCGACGGGATCCACGCTCAAAAGAATAGAAGAAAGTTGCTAAAACACTGCTCAAAAGAATGCGCACACACACTGAAAACAACACAGGTGGAAAGAGAGGAACGGGCTCGCTAGGATATCACATCCTATGCCTACGTATCTCATCTGGAATGAGAATCAGAGCTACCGTAGTTCGGCTCACGCACGCCGAAACAAAACACACGCACAGACGCTGAGACGTCAAGACAAACACACAAACAGGAAAACATGGAAACCGAATGCCAATCGCTGGACTTACATCAGACTCCGAACCAACAAACACACACAGGAAACCAACTGCCAATCGCTGGACTTACGTTAGACTCCACACAAAACAAACACCAACACAGGAAACCGACTGCCAATCGCTGGACTTACGTCAGACTCCAAGAAAACAAGAGGTTAACCGACAAACAAGTTAATAGGGAGTCTGGAACTCGAGCCTAATAACTGTCAAGCAAACACACACAAAAAGAAAAAGGGTGCCCGGAGAGATCTCGTACGATCTCCTGCCTACGTACCTCATCTGGTATGAGGATCAGGGCAACGTAGTTCCCCTTAACAGGGGAGAAACTTTCTCCTAACCAGAGACTAGGAAATGACAAACTAGAAGGGAGACTGACTCGAGCCTAATAGTTATCATGTAATCCACAATGGTCCTAGGTTGAGGTTTCTATCTAACTTGCACAGGCAGCAAGCTATCCTAAACAGGACAAACAAAAGCATACAAACACAAGAGTAAGCACACACTATATACAAACAGATGGGCTCACACAAGGTTAGGCTTTAGTCAAGGGGTCATGTCAACCTCGACAAACAAGCCATTGTATCAGGGTGATGTTAGCTCTTAACCCTAACATTGAGAGTTAGGGTGAAGCAGATGAAATGGGAAGTGAGGGGTGTGCCTCACAGCTCTTATCCCTGGTCTGGGAGAGCTTCAGACAGATGAAAGTGTGGGAGTTCAGAAAGTAGGAACTCTTCTCCACAGATGACTGACACAACATAGATCTTGGGTTAATATCCACAATGCATCAACACAAGGTGTGTGAGCAAAGTGGATGACACACTGAGTAGCAGGAGATGGATTGCACATCTCTTTTATCTGCCAATTGCCTTATCAAAGGACTTTTCCTGCTTGGCACAAAGATAAACATACACAAGCATTGCCTCTTAAGGAGGGCTTCAGACAGGTGCCTGCCCAAGTAACAGGACAAGTCTTCCAGACTACATGAAGTCAGAGATATTATACCTATGTGGTTAAGCAACCAAGCAAAAGCAAGTTCAAAATGAACTTAAGTAACTTATGTACCTGTTGAAATATCAAACAAATCAGTTCAACTGTACAGACAAACAGACAACATGAATATCAACAGTCAAACCCAATGATCAAAGGTATAAGCCAACAAGTCAAACTCAAATGAGTTAACAACCCTACAAAACACACAAGGTTAGTGGCTAAAATTAAACACCAAAAGCTCAAGTGAGGTTGCATCATGAACCATATAACCTGGATGTTCAACCTGAAATCAAAGCTCAAAGATGAGACAAACCACTAGGTCAAGGCCTAGGGTCAAAGATGGAGAAATAATCCAGAACAGAACATGAAAATTGACATGAATCAACTTCAATCAATTACGAACACAATCCAAAAGGTTCCATCTCAATATCATTCACCAATTTCATTTTATGAACTAAATATGGCAAGGTATGCACATTGTAACCACATTGTGACAACAGAATGAACAAATGCACATTAATTCAAAAATGCTTCAATTAATTTTGGGAAAAATCATGGGTAAACAGAACATACAACATGATTATCACACAAAAGATTAGAGCATTTGGACAAGTTTAAGCATGGCAAAGAAATTCTATAAGGCAAGGTAAGCACAAACAAGCTCAAATAGGACACCAAATGCTACATCAACTTAGCACAAGCCTAAAACAGAATTGGAATATGGTAAACACTTCAAACCAAAGCCAAAACAAACTTCAATATGTCTAGAAACAATGTGCAAAATTTCACATCCATAGGATAAACCACAAGCATTTCACAAAAGATTGAAGTTCAAGACACTTCAAAAGTTCCAAAATGACCATCCAGAATGAAAAATCTCAATCAAATCAGAAATCAATCCATAAATTCCACAAAAAATCATGAGCATTCAGAACATGCATATCAAGCACCATACAAAACATCAGAACATTTGGAGATCATTTGGCATGGTAAATGCATCAATCAAATTGGACAAGCAAAGGTGTGACACAAATTGTCACACCTAACTTAGAAAAATCATAACTCAGCAATGGCAATTGATAAAAATGCAAACTCAACACCAAAATGTCCAGCAAGATGTCTAGTTTAAGCATGCCAAGTTTCAAAAGCATTGGATTAAAACTCATCATTTCACAAAGCATATGGCAAGCAAGGTCAAGAAAACATACATGTGCACAATCCCTAAGACAAAATATTTTCCAGTCATGCACAAATTGGGGGAAAATGCTCATAAAAAACTAGAAACAATAAGGAGCAAGATGCAAAAATTCCCACATTATTTGGATCAATATTTATTTAGTTATGAATTTTTAAAGTGAAAGGAAAATTAAAAAAAAACATGAAAAGCTAGTACATGAATGGATGAGGAAATGAAATAAAATGTGAATACAATTTGGAAACGTGCGCTGGCCAAGGATCGAAGGGAAGGGCAATTTGAAATTGGAATGGCGCCAAAGCTTGTACGCTGCGTTTCACTTAAAAAGGCATGGGCCAATCAGAATCCGTTCATGGCCATGCATGCAGCCAATAGCGCATGTGCCCTAACCTACACTATGGCAACGCTTTCACATGCAAAAAAAACCGTGGCTAAAAAATTGTTCACCATCTTCTTCGAAACGCAGAACCAGGAACAGTAACGGCATCACGAATTCAAGAACAAATTTCTCAGTCCTTCGAATTAAACATACTAATAGATAGATCCTTCATCCTAGAGCATGAATCAAGCAATAACTAAGCGTATAACATCACAACAAGAACAGATCGAGCAAAACAAGAATCATGCACCAAACTTCAAACATTCGAAACTCACTCAATAATGCACGGTTTTCAGTGGTTCAAAGCTCAGCATGCTCACACAAACAAGATCTACAAGTCTAGCACAACAATTTGAAGAAAAGAGAGACTCGAATTTTTGACCTCTTGATGAGCAGCTTTCGATTCGTGTGGTTTCAACGCCTTGCAATGCTTCCAATGTGTTCTAGCAAGCTTGTATAAGTGTATGGATGAAGTCTTGAGGTTCAATTGGTCTTGATTCAACAGAACTTGGATTTCACCATTGATGCACAAGCTTCATGTATGCTTCCAAACTGCACGAATTGGATTGGTTCCTGCTTGAATCTTGATTAGTGATGCTTCATAGTGATGAATTAAGCAATGGCTTGTGAATTGATTTGAAGAAATGAGAGAAAAATTTGAGAGAAAGTTAGAGCGAAATTTCTAGATCTAGAATTTGTGATGTGTGGTTGTGAAATTCTGTTAGGGTTTTACAATATATACTCCCTATTAGTCATGCTCTAATCAAGATTAGCAAATTGGTAATGAAAATTAGGAAAAATGGAGGTGTTTTGCAAATTTGGTCATTTCACCCTTGCATGGCAATTAGGCATGAACAGTACACGAATTGCCTTGTATTTTCACTCAAAATGATGTTTTAAGGCCAATGGAAGTGGTAGAATGTTCAAAAAATGCACACATTTCAAATTCTATTTTTCCCTCCAAAAATGCATTGAATTTTCAAATTTTTATGTGAATGGAATGCATGCCATGTAATGCCAATTTTGGAAACTAGAGGTTAAAAGGAGAATGTTGCAAAAAGAGCCACATGATTTGGACATTTGGTTTGAAAGTTATGCTCCTTTGAAGTTCCATGTTCATTTGACCAAGATTGATCCATATCTCTTCAACCATACATGAGAAATTCATGATCTTGGACTTTTTGGAAATGGGAGAACAAGATCTACAACTTTCATGTTCAACAAAATTTCATTTGAAGCCATCTTGATGATGTAATCTTGAGGATAAAACCTTTCCATTTTTGGCAATTTTGAATTACAAGTCACTTTCTATTTTTGGAAAGTTTTGTCCTGACTTTATTTTCTTCACAGTTGATGTTTGAAATGTCAAATGAGACTTGTTTGAACATGAATGAAGTATTTCTAACCACTTCCCACCTCCAAATCCAACAGTTGACTTTTGGTTGACTTTTTCAGACTGATAGATGACTTGGTCATGCACAGATGATTTTGAGCCTCAATCTCTTGATGAAATGGCTCCAAAATGAAACCCTAGCTTATACAAGCTCAATAAAATCATATGATGATCCCCATCTCATGAAAGACCTCTTCTCCTTGAAAAACCCTGACTGGCATAATTCAACTGATTAGGGTTGACCAGAGGTCAAAACCCTAATCCCAAGGAATCTAATCAGGCACAATGAATCTCTTGGTGATGATAAGACCATGATGATGATGATGTACCACTTCAACCAAGATAATGATCAATCTCCTTGAGGAACCAAGAAACCCTAATGGAAGCACAAACCCTCAGATGGCTAGTGATCAATTCATGAGACCCTCAGGCTTGCATCTCTTAACCTCTCCATCTTCTGAGAAAGACCTAGGAGGATGACTTGCTTATTGCTTCCACATGATATGCAAAGATGTAATGCCTAATGTCCTACAAAATGAAATGCAATATGCTAAGCTAGTCCCAAGAAAGGAGGGCAAATTTTGGGGTGTTACAGCTGCCTCTATTCAATCCACTATGAACCTGTCGATATGAATAGCCTCGGCTTTCAGATGATCAGGGTGAAGAGTGATTGAATACCAAGAACAGACGAACAATTTGCACTCTGATGGGAAATAATTAACAACGCCTGTCGGAATCGGCAAAGAAGCAATCTCAAAGAAGAATCCGTCTGGTACGGAGAAAGTCGGCCTGAGTACCGAAACAGAATGTTGACCTGTATACCAAAATAGATGGTAACACAGGGATAACCATGGCCTGAATGCCGCTCAGTAGTCTGAATACCTGAAACCTGGCCTGAATGCCCCCTTCGGCCTGAACACTGGAAACCTGGCCTGAATGCCGCAAGCTGCATCGATCTGAACTTCGGAAGCTTCTTCGATCTGAACATCGGAAACTGGTATGAATACCCACCTCGGCCTGAACACCGGAAACTTGGCCTGAATGCCGCAAGCTGCATCAATCTGAACTTCGGAAGCTTCTTCGATCTGAACATCGGAAACTGGTCTGAATACCCACCTCGGCCTGAACACCGGAAACCTGGCCTGAATGCCGCAAGCTGCATCGATCTGAACTTCGGAAGCTTCTTCGATCTGAACATCGGAAACTGGTCTGAATACCCACCTCGGCCTGAACACCGGAAACCTGGCCTGAATGCCGCAAGCTGCATCGATCTGAACTTCAGAAGCTTCTTCGATCTGAACATCAGAAACTGGTCTGAATACCCACCTCGGCCTGAACACCGGAAACCTGGCCTGAATGCCGCAAGCTGCATCGATCTGAACTTCAGAAGTTTCTTCGATCTGAACATCGGAAACTGGTCTGAATACCCAACTCGGCCTGAACACCGGAAACCTGGCCTGAATGCCGCAAGCTGCATCGATCTGAACTTCAGAAGCTTCTTCGATCTGAACATCGGAAACTGGTCTGAATACCCACCTCGGCCTGAACACCGGAAACCTGGCCTGAATGCCGCAAGCTGCATCGATCTGAACTTCGGAAGCTTCTTCGATCTGAACATTGGAAACTGGTCTGAATACCCACCTCGGTCTGAACACCGGAAACCTGGCCTGAATTCCGCAAGCTGCATCGATCTGAACTTCGGAAGCTTCTTCAATCTGAACATCGGAAACTGGTCTGAATACCCAACTCGGCCTGAACACCGCATCGGTCTGAATACCTGAAAAACTCTTCATGCCTGTCAGCATCGGCAGCAATAAGGTAAAGTGACAAATGAGACGGCACGTGGGCCAACGACTTATGTTGAGAATAATAAGCCATGAGCATGCCATTCCTGCTTAATCCACTGTGAACGAACAATCTGTTGGTGTAAGCCCTAGAGGCTAATACTTTTGGTACTTGTATCGAATAATAAAAGGCTTTTTCTTTATTACGTTTGTTTAATAAAGTCCCTAGAATAGCTAGTCTGTTTAATGTATCAAGTATGACTTAATCATGAGATCACATTAAACATAAGGACACTATTCTTAAAGTATCCGTAGTCGAGCTTTTGTGTGAAGTGGGATAACATTAAAGCATTAAGACTATTATGTTTGTAGACTGATGATCACATCTCATGGATCATGGATAAAGAGTTATCAAGTCTTAAACATAGGTATGAATATTAAGAGTAATATTTATACCAGATTGACCCGCTATGAGAATACTATATAGAAAGTTATGAAAAGTGTCATAAGTTATTCTCATGGTGATAATGGTGTATACCACTCTTCGACCTGAAACCACTATGGACCCTAGATGTAGAGTCGAGTGCTTTATTGCTGATCCAACGTTGTCCGTAACTGGATAACCATAAAGACAGTTGATGGGTACTCCACGAAGCATGTTGAGGGACATGAGTGACCTAGATGGAATTTGCCCATCCTGCATAACATGATAAATGTTTATGGGCCCAATATTGAACTGGACAAGGATGACACGGTCTATGCCTTGTGTTCAATATAGACATAAGGGCAAAAGGGTAATTATACACATAAGTATTATCACAGAAGGAATTGTCAGATCACATGACATTTTCGTGTCTTGGGTAGCAGTGATGTGTTGCTAGATACCGCTCACTGTTTATTATGTTAAATGCGTGATTTAATATAATTGCCAACGTCACGAAAACCTACAGGGTCACACACAAAGGACGGATTAATGAGAGATAGAGTATCTAAGGAATACCGTAAGGTACGGCGCCCTTAAGTGAATTATAGAACATCGTAAGGTACGATGTACTTGAGTAGAATACGAAATATGGTAAGGTACCATGGGCTTAAGTGATTTTGGGCATATTATAAGATATGGGCCAAAATACACTTAAGTGGGCCTTTTAGCTTGAAGCCCACACAAGTGGTTCTATAAATAGAACCCTTGTGCAGAAGCATTGATAACGGTTGCATTATTTTCGTTTTCTCTCTCTCTCTCTCTCACTCAAAGCCTTCATTCGTACCAGCTAGGCACTGAGATTGAAGGAATCCGTTCGTGTGGACTGAGTAGAGACGTTGTCATCGTTCAACGTTCGTGATCGCTCCGTGGATCTGCATCAAAGGTTTTGATTGTCGCAAGAGATCTGCACCAAAGGTTTCAATCGTCACAAGAGGTAAATATTCTATCACTGATCATGACCATTCGTAAGGATCTCTAAAGGAGAAAATTTTAATTTCCGCTGCGTTTTGGACCGTAATTCTCCTTCACAATCTATGCTCAGCTGGGGATTATCTCCTTCTCTTTTCTTTACTTTTTGTTCTTTTCTTGGACCCCGAAACTTTTCTGATCATCATTCCATCTCCGTCCGACAGAAGCCCTTCCTCCAATATCGCACTACTGGGGAATACTGTGGATTAGAATCACGACGCCAAACTCCTCGGAGTAACATCTTCACCTTCTGGCGAAACCACCTCTCAAACAATAACCACGGCTTGAGACTAGCTTATGCTTGCAATGTTGATGCATGATATTTTTTTAGCGTAATGCCCCATAACCATGGAAATGCTACGTAATTAATTATGCAATATGCTATGCTTATCTACATGATGAATGCATAAAAAGTATCCCCCTCAAGGGACTCTTCTGGGGAGCTCGAGGCACTCTGCTGAGGAACTCATCAACACTCCAATCTCCACCCTGCTGGGGAATAGCACTGCTGCTGGGGAAAGGACCACCTTTACCAAGGATGACCTCCACTGAACTCAACCCGCTTGGGGACTTCACTGGGGAATAAACCACCAACGCACTCTGTGGGGGAAACAACGGTCTCTGACTTGCTAGGGATATAACAATCCCGACTCTGCTAGGGGAAACCACTACCAATAGATACCTCCGCCGGGAAATAGCAACCTTCGGGCCTGGCTGCTGAGGAAACACCGATCTAAAACCTGCTGAGGAGGTAACCATCCTGACCCTGCTAGGGAAGTCACAGACCTTGAATCTGCTGGGGAGGTAACAATCCCAACCCTGCTTGAGGGAACAAGGAAATTCTGGCACAGAACACCCGTCGACTCGTCGAACCATGACATTCACCATCCAAATCCACTGTCAGCTTCCCAATTTTGAGAACTCCCAGACTCGTCTGGACTTTTCTGATTCATCACCTTGTATTACCGACTCCTCCGTACTCTACGGAGATCGAACTCTTTAGATTGATACGAACCTTCTAATCTTCAGACTTTGAAGAGTCTTCTTGATTAATATCCAGGATCGTCGTACGTTCTCGCCATCTTTTTCACCATTTCTCCATCCATTGTCCCTGATTGGACTCCACGGGGATCTTTTGTCAAAAGCTTCATCTCACAACCTGCAAGTGAGTGAAAATATCTAACAACACCTGCAAAAGAGATCGTTAGACAAAAACGTGCCCCAGGTATGCCAAAATTTCAACACTTGGGTCACTCAACCTTCTGAATAAGATTTCAAGCTTCAATCTTATAAGCATGCATTGGAAGGGACCTGTATGTCTTAAAATGCAAAGATTCTTTATAAAAAATAACTGGATGTTTTTGCAATCAAAGCGGTAATGAAAACAAAAACAAAATTATTTGACTGAATATGCATTTTATTGATTGAAAAGGTGTGGCTCAAACTGAGCAATACAAAGGAAGCAATTCCTGAAAAGAGGTAATTGCGCACAAAAGGAAAAATCTATCCTAATGACAATGTGAAACCGCGATCTCATAGAGTTCCAACTCGGTTACACCCCATATGTCCTCAGACTCTCCGTGCTTTCTGCCTTCTGAACAAGACGCTTCCGACTGATCTCTACCGGGGATTATCCATGTCATATCCAAAGCGCGAACGATCATGCCAGACGCAGTTGTTCGTTTCAATCCCTCTTTTGCCTGGACCGCCCTTTCGGGTTTTCAGTCCACTGGGATACCCTTTTTTGCCCAAGTCTCCTTTTCAGGTTTTCGACTTGCCGGGTGTATATTTTTCCTTTTTATCCCTAATTTTTGCCCGAACCTCTTCATCATTATTTTTTCGGTTCGCCGGGATGCCCATTTTTGCCTGGACTCTTTTATTCTTTTCGTCCAGCGGTTCTCTTTATACGAAGTATTTTTTAACTGCGTCCGCATTCACAGGGGATGGAAAATCTTTGCCATCCATGGTCGTTAACAACAAGGCTCCGCCAGAGAAAACCTTCTTGACCACGAATGGACCTTCATAATTGGGTGTGCCCCTACGATCGTTTTGAGGAGGAAGGATCCTTTTCAGCACCATATCACCCACGTGATACACTCGAGGTCGTACCTTTCGGTCAAAAGCACGCTTCATCCTCTGATGATACAACTGCCCATGACAGATGGCCGCCAGCCTCTTTTCCTCAATCAAGCTTAACTCTTCGTACCAAGTCCTTACCCATTCAGCCTCTTGCAACTTCACGTCCATCAGGACTCTCAAAGAGGGAATCTGAACCTCAACCGGTAGCACGGCTTCCATCCCATACACATCTAGAAAGGCTTTGCCCCAGTAGGCGCACCGAGGTTCGATACCCAGGATACCAGCTTCATACTCAATCACATTGTCGGTGCATTCGATCGTTAACCGGTCAACAAAAGGAACGTGGTATCCCTTTGGCGTAACCAAAACAACACCAACTCCTACCATTCACGTTAACATCCCCATCAGACATCAGAATCCGTTCGGATTCAGGGTCAGGCCCCTCCTCCGAGATCGGTTCCTCACAATCTTTCGATTTGAGCACCTCGAGATGTCCTCATCAGGGAACTCAAACTTCCTCGGTTGATAATCCTCCACGGGTTATTAGGCGAGGTAATCAGACAATACACTCCCCTTCATCGCCTTCTGAAAGCTGCACTGAATATCGTATTCAATCAAAATCATTTACCCTCTTGCAACCCGTCCAGTCACTGCTGGCTTCTCAGATATGTACTTGATCAGATCCATCTTGAAATCCACAAAGTGGTATGAACCAGCATACACTGTCTCAGTCGGCGAGCAGCCTATGCCAAAGTACAGCAAGTTTTCTCGAGCAGTGAATGTATTGTTTCACAGTCGGTAAACTTTTTGCTAAGGTAAATTGCATGCTCTTTTCGACCAGACTCGTCATGCTGACCCAGTACACACCCCATAGACCCCTCGAGGGCTGTCAAGTACTGAATTAACGGTTGTTCCTTCCATGGGAGGCATCAGAATCAGAGGTTCCTGCAACTTATTCTTTTATATTTTTTTCCATGCCCCTTGGCAATCATTATTCCACCTGACCGTTTGATTTTTCTTTCTCAGCTTGAATATGGGTTCACACGTGGCTATTAGGTGAGATATGAACCGTGAAAAGTAGTTTGCTCTACCTAAGAGACCACGAACCTCTTTTTCTGTTTTCGGTTCAGGCATTTTCTTGTATTTTTCTTTCTTCTTTTTTTTTTCTTTTTTTTTCTTTTTTTTAGCAAGATCAACCTCGATTCCTCTTTCGCTCACAATAAGCCCAACAACTTACCGGCCCGCACTCTGATAGTGCACTTATTTGAATTCAACCTCAGTTTGAATTGTCTCAACTGGTCCACTCAGCTTGGCCAGATCTATCAGATGCCCCTCTTCTTTTTGGGACTTTGCTATCATGTCATCAACATAGCATTCAATTTCATGATGAATCATATCATGAAACAAAGTCACCATAGCTCTCTGATAAGTAGCACCGGCGTTCTTGAGACCGAATGGCATCACCTTCGCTCGTGACACTCGCCTCGAAGGCGGAACCAACTTTCACTTCCTTTCCGACCTCGTCGGTACCCAGATTAACGATCTCAACTCGCTCTTCATGCGGCCGAATCACCTTCTCCTCTTGTTTCAACAACCTGGCTAATCTTCCAGCAGATCACGATCTTGTTCGCCTTCTTCTTCGGCATGATAGATCGGATTGTCGAAGTCATACAGAGGTGTAACCGAATTGTTATCAATGAGATCCGGAGCATACGAAAGTCGGAACGAAACCAATCAGAAGGAAAGAAAAACATTGCCATTTTTATTTTTTTTAAACTGTAAAAATAAATGAAAAATAGGGAACACCGCTTTTAATTGAAAAACATTCTTTTTATTTATGATGCAAATTTTGCAAAATGAAACACATGAGGTGGCCCTTACAATGGACCATTACGTTTCGGGAAAAACGTATGGCTTTCATGCATATAAAATTGAAAACATAAAATATTACTCTTCCAGCAGAGTGACAATGATGATCTTTTCGGCCTTCCAGTTCTGGACTTCCATCCCTGGTACGCACGGTTTTATCTACGAGTCAAGTTCACAGTCACTGTCATTCTCTTCACCCACCGCACCGACGCGATCTGAATCTTCAGCGATTACACCCACCATCACCTGACCATGCGCCGGCATGGGATCGGTATTAACATTTAGTGATAGTGTAAAACTGAGGCCTTGGAGTCTACCAGATCCTGGACAACCTGCTTAAAAGCTTTACACCCCTCAATGTGATGTCCAGGTGCACCAGCATGGAACTCGCACCTGACATTCTCATCGTAACTTGCAAGCCTCTGATCCGGTCTCACTGGAACCAATGCCCTTGGCTGCACCAACCCAAGATCCTTCAACCTTTTAAACAGAGAGGCATAAGTCACGGGCGGTTTATTAAAATGACGATTTGTCGTCCTTCTTCTCACTTAGCACCCAGTTTTCTATGTCCTCTGTTGAGGTGACTGCCGTTGCTGTAGTACAGATGAATTACCAGCAGGAATAGTCAATGCAGCAGCATACGGGTGATAACGATCTTTACCCCTTTTGGCGTGCACATCCCTCGATTCAACCTCCTTCTTGTGCTGACTATTGCCGGATGGCTTCGTTACTCCAGACGACAGAGCATCTCCCTGGATTTCCCTCATTCTCAGCCAGTTTTCAATCCTCTCCACCTTCTCGGCGATTGCTTTCTGCCCCAAGGCGAGCCCTTGCACAACATTGAACAACTCCCTCATCATCTCCTTCAACTCGAGAATGTCTGGGTTGGAAGTATCCATCAGTTTAGATCTGTTGCGCCTAGTAGGGTATCTGTGCGGACGAGCTACGTGCAGGGGAACGACTTGGCGTGCGCGGGCAATGATTCCTGAGTAAACCCAAACATGTTAGAAACTGACACCTGCAAAACAGAAGACAGGTTATTATGACTCACACATGAATGCAATGTCTATCCGTATGAGGAACACTCTGTCTTTCGATCCTGGTTTCATCGAGACAGATAATAATTCAGCAGCAACATTCTGACATCAATCGTCTGGTTTTGCCACACAGAGCAGGAAGTTATGATTTAGCAAAGATATCACCCAACCATGTGTTTGTTGTGAGTGTGCACAGATAAGCAAATAAAGCTTGAAGATCAATCACTGAATGAAAAACAACCGTTGCATATCAAAAGTGCACTACAAGTGCAAAAGTCATACATCAGGCTGATACAAATCAAATACAATTCTCCAGAATCAGGAAGAAAATACAAGCAAGTGAATTCCGTCAACAGGCCTGACGGTAATCCAACACATGATAACAAAAGACTACACTGAAGAAGGCCCCACAGAAGGCCCTGCATCATCTACCATCTTGGTAAATTTCACTGCAAACCTGAGCTCAGTGTTCTCCTGCTGTAATCTCCCCACCTCCTTCTGGTGAATCTTCATCTGTCTGAAGTAATGATCCCTCTCAGCAATGTAGTGATCTCTTTCGGCAATAATCTTCGCTTTCTCCGCTTCCCATTCTGTGGTAAGGACTTTGGCTCTAACTTCCCTCTGATTCTTCACAAGAATCTGCCTCCTCTTCTCATCATCAATGACCTTCAAAGCTCTAGCTAGCTTCTCCTTGGTAAGGTCATGCTCCTTTGTAGACGACTCCAACGCTTGGTTGATCTTGCGGTAATAGGCAGTGTCCATCTCAAAGCGCTTCACCTCCAGAGCATGTCTCTTATCCTGGTCTTATATTTTCCCTTTGATTTCCTAATTAGTGTCGCATTACGCGAAAAACCGGCGGGAAACGAAGACAACAGAGCCGCCACCGTGCATTATTTATCCCAAAAAGAGGGAAAGGAAACGCTCAGAGTAAACCTGGAAAAAGCATGGTCTCGCGACCAAAGAGAATGGGATCGGGAGTCGGTTATGCGAAGGGAAGGTATTAGCACCCCTACGCATCCGTCGTACTCGACGGGATCCACGCACAATAGGAAGGAAAATGGTTGCTAAAACACTGCTCAAACACGAATATCGGCTGAAAGAGACACAAGAAAGCAAACAAGACTAACTCGGCAGGATATTGTATCCTGGGCCTACTTAGTCTATCAAGCATAGACATCAGAGTCGAAGTAGTTCGGACTGGGAAAAACATGTTCGCTAGGATGTCGCATCCTATGCATACGTATCTTCTTGGACTAAGAAGAATCAGAGCATTCGTAGCTCGGCTCACGCACACAAACAAAACAGACACAGGCAAACGTGGAATCCGAATGCCAATCGCTGGACTTACATCAGATTCCGAACCAAAACACACCCACACTGGAAACCAGATGCCACTTGATGGACTTATACCGGACACCAAGCACACAACAAGAAGAAGGGTCTCGATTGCAACTAGGGCAAGAGAAGGGGAAGGTCTCAATCGCAACGAGGGCGAGAGAAAAGAATTAGTGTTAGTTGTTAGTCAAACTCGACAAGACATCGCATCTCGTGCCTACGTATCTCATCTGGACGTGAGAATCAGAGTTGCCGTAGTTCGGCTAAACTATTCTTGTTGGTTTGTGTTTTTTAAGTGGACGACGTCACTACGCAATCTACCGGATGCTCGACCTTTGGAGACTTACTCACCTGTAGTAGAAGGAGTTGACGTATCCTTAAGAGGGGATAATGTTTGTTTGTGTTTTAGGAAAGCTCAAGCAAGAAAGGAAGTCCTATACGAAGGAACCGTGCTACCTTAATTGACATGCAAACGAGACTATGCGGAGTCTAGCAAACCTAGGGGATACAATCACACCACACAAACACATACAACATGAAATAAACACACCAACAAGGGGCTCAAACATCAAGGCTAGGCTTTAGTCGAGGGGTCATGTCAACCTCGACAAACAAGCCTCTGTATCAGGGTGAGGTTAGCTCTTAACCTTGACATTGAGAGTCAAGGTGAAGATGAGACTTCACAGCTCTTATCCCTGGCCTGGGAGAGCTTCAGACAATGAAGTGTGGGTT
The DNA here is from genome assembly GCF_024323335.1 of Lathyrus oleraceus. Classification (NCBI taxonomy): domain Eukaryota; kingdom Viridiplantae; phylum Streptophyta; class Magnoliopsida; order Fabales; family Fabaceae; genus Lathyrus; species Lathyrus oleraceus. The sequence goes on along the minus strand of NC_066579.1, from coordinate 166,243,048 downwards.
CAGAAAGTGGGAACCCTTCTACACTTATGACACTGACTCGACTGTACAACTGTACAGGGATCTTGGGTTAATGTCCACAATGCATCAACACAGTGGTGTGAGCAAAAGGACGACTCAACAGAATAGCAGGAGATGGATTGCACATCTCTTGTGTCTGCCAATTGCCTTATCAAAGGTCTTTTCCTGCTTGGGGACAAAAGTAAACAAGCACAAACATTGCCTCTTAAGGAGGACTTCAGACAGGTGCCTGGCCAAGTAACAGGCCAGGTCTTCCAGACTACATGGAGAAGAGATCATTATACCTCAGTGCTCAAGCTAGCAAGCAAAGCAAACACAAGTTCACAAGGGAACTATAGCAACTAAGGTACCTGAAATCAATCCAACATAATCAGTATACCAGACAAACACAAGTCAAACAGACAATTACAAGTCCACAACACAAACAGATAACAAGTATCAATGCACAAAGGTGCAAGCCACAAGGCACAAACTCAAGTTTCAATGCCTACAAAACAAACTCAAGGTTAGTCATAAACAAGCAATAAACCAATCCCAATTGAGTGCACATCATCAAGCATAAGCAATTGTGCTCTTAACCTGAAACAAAGTCCAAATGTGAGAACACAAACCACTAGCACAAGACTAGGGTCAAAATGGGAGCAAAGAGTCAAAACAGAACATGAAACTTATCAAAAATCAATATCAATCAAATAAGAAACAAATCCAAGTGGTTTCACATTCATATCATCAACCATTATCATTTCATGAAGCAAAGGGTACAAAACATGCAATTTAGAACCTCAAAGAACCAAACAGAAAGATTCAATTCAAATCAACTCACAAACAATTCAATAAATCCCCAAAAAATTCATGGTTAAAAAGCATTCATAACAGGACAATCATACCACATTTCAAGTTATTTGGACCAAGGGAAGCAAGTCATTTAAATTCATCAAGTCAACACAAGTTCAAACAAGCTCATACAAGGCATCAAAACATGCATCAACTTCAAGCAATCATAAAATAGAGACCAAGCATGATAAATGAATGAAATCAAAGCCATGGCAAACTTCAAGATGTCTATAATACACACGCCAAATTTCAAGTCCATCCAATTAACCACAAGGGTTTCACAAATCAAATAAAATCATGTCTCACAAGAAGTCCACATTTTGTCAAACAGAGGAGAAAATCTCAATCAAATAGGAAATGCACTCAAAAATTCCAGGAAAATTCACAAGCATTCTCAACATTCATAAGTATCAACATGCAAATGTCCAGATTATTTTGAGTTCATATGGCATGGTAACAAAAATCATCAAATTGGACAAGAATGGTGTGACACAAATTGTCACACCTCTATTCAAAAAATCATATCTCACAATCCAGAAACTCAAAAATCACAAACCACATATCAAAATGCTCCTAAAGGTGTCTAGAATAAGCACAAAAAATTTCAGCCTCATCCAATTAAGCATCATTATTTCACAAGCAAAATGGCACGGAAGGTACAAATTGGATACACATGAACAAACCCTAGGCAAAACAGAAATCCACACGTGCATAAATTCTGGAAAAATCACCATAAAAGACTAGAGATCATGAGGAACATTTCACAAAAAATTCCACATTATTTGGACAAGTATTGAAGGAGTTATGAGTTTTCTAAGATTGAAGATGAAAATGAAATTAAAATTTGAAATAAAAATGAATTAAACGATTTAAATGGAGAAAATGGCAAAAGCGTAAATAAGGAGCCACTTAAGTGAAACGCTGCGTTTCACTTAAGTGCGTGGCGCAACGCGATTGGTCACATGGCACAAAAACACGAATCTCATGCAGAAACACGAAAACAAGGATCAAATGGCATTCTGGGAACGGTTCATGCGCGCATTCATCGAGTTCTTCGTCCAAAATCCAGGTGATGAACAAATCTCACAGAAATCAACAAATGATATACCAATAGACTCGTCTCATCATGTACATCAATAATCTAGCCTTAATTTGTCCTAATTTCACTCATATCAAAAGGATCGATCAAAAGAAGTTCTAGCAACCAAACTTTAAATCAAGATAACTTCCTTAATATCTAATGAAAATGCACGATTCGACTTGCAGAATGCTCTATGTTCCAAGGTCTACCAAAGCCACATGATAATTGTGAGAATTGGAGGATTCGAGTTCTAACCTCTTGAAGATGCAGATCTTGATTTTGTTGGATTCAAGGCTCCACAGATGCTCAATGATCAATAAGAAGATTAATGCAAGCAAGGAAACAGCTCAACAGTGCTCGATTATGAAGAAATCTCCAACTGCCATGTGAATGTGCAAGGTTCCAGCAGTTGCAAACTTCAAGATTCTTCCACGATTCTCCTTCAACCGATGTTCAGTTATACCTACAGATGAAGATTAGCACAAGAACCAGCAAAAAGAATGGTGAAATTTGATGAAAAAAAGGGAAAAAAGTTTGAGCAAATTTGAGAGAATTTGAGAGATTTCGATTTTGGATCTGAGATTGTGAAAATGTTAATGTGATTTTCTGTTACAATTAAGGTCTTATACCACCTCTTAATCCAATTAGCTAAACATGATTAGGCAAAATCAAAGTGATTAGTGAATTGCACATGTTATGCAAAAATGCCAAAATGCCCTTTTTCAAATGCAACCAATGGAACAGTAGAATTTTGCTTGCAGCAAGTCCAAATTTCTGTTTTGAAGTCATTGCAATTGGTTTGGCATGAAAATTGTATGCACTTTTCAAATTCACCTTTTTTCCCACCAAAATTCAAATTGGATCACTTGAAAAATGGACTTTGTGTGATGATTTTTGATGAAATGTGATGATGGATTATGATAAAGCATGTCAAATGGAGTTTGCTCAAAAAAGAATTACTCAATTTGGCCAAATGGTTCAAGAGTTATGCCACTTTGAAGTTAAACTTTTCTTGATAATGATTTGATCATAACTTGCCAACCACACATGAGAAATGGGTGTTCTTGGACTTTTTGGAAAGGTGAGAGCAAGATCTTCAACTTTCATGTTGGACAAAAATCCACTTGAAGCTTGTATGATGATGTAAATTTGAGGAGAAGAACTTTCCATTTTTGGCAGTTTGAAATTACAGGTCACTTACTATTTTTGGAAACTTTTCCTCTGACCTCAAATTCTTCAATATTGATCTTTGATATGTCAAATGAGACTTGTATGGACATGAATGAGGCCTTTCAAACCATCTCCTACCTTCAAATCCTTGAATTCAGGCACAGTTGACCACAGTTGACTTTCTAGGGTTTCAGATGAAATCCAGCTTGACTGTTGAGCTTTGATCATCCAATCCTTGGCCAAACCACTTCAAAATGATCCCTAGACCATATGAGCTCAATGAACCAACCATAGGGCTTTGCTTCCTTGAGAAATTCACTTGCTTGCTTGCTTGACTGATTCTCCTGATCATCTTGACCTAATCTTGTCTGATGAATTGCACTTGGGCAAAGGACAATGCAATGCTATGCAGTGGACTATGTAATGTTATGACCTAACATGAAATGAATGTACAAAATGGGAGGTGCAAATTTGAGGTGCTACAATTAGCCATCTGAATTCGAGCAACACTCATCTCCAACTCGTTCTTCTCTGCTTGCAGCTGATCTCTGGCTTTCTTCATCTCAAGGAATTCTTCCATACTGACACAAGAACGTGGCCCTTCAATCAAAGGACACCAAGGATCACCTCCAGGAAATGGTAGATGCGTGAGCTCAATCCTCTTCCTAAGCCAATCATCAAATGGAGGAAAAGACCTGCTGTTAACCTTACCAAAAGGAACCTTGCCCTTCCTCTGAATGTTGGTGTAAGCCCTAGAGGCCAATACTTTTGGTACTTGTATCGAATTATTTAAAAGGCATTTTCTTTATTATGGTTGATTAATAAAGTCCCTGGAATAGATAGTCCGTTTAATGTATTAAGTGTGACTTAATCATGAGAACACATTGAACATAAGGACACTATTCTTAAAGTATCCGTAGTCGAGCTTTAGTGTGAAGTGGGATAACATTAAAGCATTAAGACTATTATGTTTGTAGACTGATGATCACATCTCATGGATCATGGATAAGGAGTTATCAAGTCTTAAACATAGGTATGAATATTAGGAGTAATATTTATATCGGATTGACCCGCTATGAGAATACTATATAGAAAGTTATGCAAAGTGTCATAAGTTATTCTCATGGTGATAATAGTGTATACCACTCTTCGACCTGAAACCACTATGGATCCTAGATGTAGAGTCGAGTGCTTTGTTGCTGATCTAACGTTGTCCGTAACTGGATAACCATAAAGACAATTGATGGGTACTCCACAAAGCATGCTGAGGGACATGAGTGTCCTAGATGGAATTTGCCAATCCTGCGTAACAGGATAAATGTCTATGGGCCCAATATTGAACTGGACAAGGGTGACACGGTCTATACCTTGTGTTCAATATAGACATAAGGGCAAAGGGGTAATTATACACATAATTATTATTACAGGAGGTTTTGTCAGATCACATGACATTTTCGTGACTTGGGTAGCAGTGATGTGTTGCTAGATACCGCTCACTATTTATTATGTTAAATGCGTGATTTAATATAATTGCCAACGCCGTGAAAACCTATAGGGTCACACACAAAGGACGGATTGATGAGAGATAGAATAATTAAGGAACATCGTAAGGTACGGTGTACTTAAGCAGTATACAAAATATGGTAAGGTACCAAATACTTAAGTGATTTTGGCATATTATGAGATATAGGCCAAAATGCACTTAAGTGGGCTTTTTGGCTTGAAGCCCACGCAAGTGGTTCTATAAATAGAGCTCTTGTGCAGAAGCTTTGTATGGGAATACAACACAATTGAAGAGTTGGAATTTCGTATCTCTCTTTCTCTCACTCAAAGCCTTCATTCACAAACAGCTAGCACTGCGATTGAAGGAATCCGTTCGTGTGGACTGAGTAGAGACGTTGTCATCGTTCAACGTTCGTGATCGCCCCGTGGATCTGTATCAAAGGTTTTGACCATTATCAGAGATCTGCACCAAAGGTTTGAATCGCCACAAGAGGTAACGATTCTATCACTGATCATGCCCATTCGTAAGGATCACTAAATGGAGAAATTTTTAAATTCCGCTGCGCCTTGGATGGCAATTCTCCTGCAGTGGTATCAGAGCCACTTACGAAACCATGAATCTGATATCTATTTTTGTTATGTAATAATATGATTAAAACAGAATGAATCAAAGGTTAAATTGAGATCGATCAAGTTACATATATGTGATATATGTAACCCTGATGCAAAATACATTATATATGATATAATGTTCTTCTTTCGTTCATTCAAAACCTCGATGATTGTTTTCCTTTGAGCGATCAATGGTCGTTTGCTTCTTGATCCGACATTAGTATGGTGAAGCAATGACGTGTTGATCAATCATACTGAATTAACAATCGAGACGTGTTTGACGGTCTGAAATTGGTGCATTAGGGTTAGTGACGGCACAAGGGTTGTGTTGTCAGAGAGTTATGCGATTGGGGTTTGAAAGCACAAGAGTTGTGCTTCCTAAACACTTTTTGGAACAGTGTTAACCGGTTAACGCGTATGGTTAACCGGTTAACGGAATGCGAAATAAAAATTTTGAGATTTTTTAACAGTGTTAACCGGTTAACGCATATGGTTAACCGGTTAACGCAAGGCGGAAAACAGTTTTCCAAGACATTTTCAAATAGTGTTAACCGGTTAACACATTTGGTTAACCGGTTAACACAAGGCAGAAAACAATTTTTTTTTTCAGATTTCAAAACAGTGTTAACCGGTTAACGCATATGGTTAACCGGTTAACGCAAGGAAATTTTCACCCATTCGGCTAACTCAGTGCTTTAAAAGTGTCAAGTGTTGATACGAAAAGCGACATCGATTTTAAATGAATTGTTCATTAAAATGTGATGATCGGTCGTCGAAATTTAATTTGATTTTAATTAATTAAAGGAATTAATAATAATAATAAAGTGTTTATTATTGTCTTGTGGTGATCGGTTATGGCCTTAGTTTTCCTTTGTTTTATTTTGGGTTTTTAAAATACGACCTGCGTGTCGTGCCTCTCTCTTAATCTCCCAAATGTAACTTCTTTTCTCATCTCACTCCCTCGTATGTAAAACGAGTTTATTTCATGTAATGTAATGATATGAAGAAAGCAAAGAAGTCAGTGCCAAAGGAGGACAACCTTGAAGATCTTGCTTGGAGAAGCTTAGATCGTTGTAGGTTAGCTTAGGTTCTCTCATTGGCTTGGGAGAACAATTGCGCTAGGGGCCATAACTGTTTCATTATGTATGTATGTATGTTGATGCATGTGAATGTATGTTGATACATGTGAGAGACGGTTTATATGATAAACAAGCCGGTGAGATCAAAAAAATTGCAATTCCCTCAAAACTAAATATTAAGTTTTAAGCTTTCCAAGTTTTAACACTCATCAAGACTAGTATCGAATAATGTAGGTTTCGCCTACGCGAGGTGCATGTTCTATATTAGTAAGGTGCGATGGGATAATTGTAATATCCAACTGTTAAAACAATGGGTCAAACTTAACTAAACAAATTATAATAAGATTATATATATGTTTAGAAGCAAGAGTTGGGAATAATCCATATGATGGATTGGAATAAGGAGTTATTCACCCAACTGAAATTTTCGAGAGTTGTATGAGATACAATTGGAAGGAGTTCCTACCTAAATAACCTAGTTTTGTGTAATCCGCCTACGCGGACTTAGAACGAAGTGAAATATGGATCTCGACCCACTAGAAAATCTTCCAACGGGATTTTCCGAATCAGATGATGAGGGTCATTTGTTTTGAGTAAAATAGTGGGAGCATATTTAATTAAAGGCCTAATTGAATATGTCAAGGATACTTATATTTTCATTAATCCTTATGTAGATTACCATGACAGCAAACACCTCTAACAACATCCTGCGATCAATCCTTGATAAGGAAAAATTGTCTGGGACAAATTTTCTGGATTGGCACTGAAACCTGAGGATAGTCCTCAAACATGATAAAAAGTTGTATGTCTTGGAGACACCTGTTCCTGAAGAGGAACCTCCTAGTTCTGCACCTAAGGCAGAAAGAGATGCTTATAAGAAGCATGTCGATGATGCCAATGAAACTGCTTGTCTCATGCAGGCTACCATGAACTCAGAATTGCAAAAGCAACATGAGAACATGTCAGCGTTCGATATGATCGAACACCTGAAGTTGCTCTATCAAGAGCAAGCAAGGCATGAGAGGTTTGAAGTTTCAAAAGCCCTTTTTCAAAGCAAGTTAGCTGAGGGAGCCCCTGTAGGTCCCCATGTACTCAAGATGATTGGGTATGTGGAAAACCTTGAGAGATTGGGTTTTCCCCTCGAAAGGAACTTGCAACTGATTTGATCTTGCAATCGTTGCCAGATAGTTTCAGTCAATTTGTCCTAAATTTCAATATGATTGATATGGACAAATCTCTTCCTGAACTGCTCGCCGTGTTAAGAACTGCCGAGCAGAATCTGAAGTCAAAAGGGAAGTCCATTCTGATGATCGGAAATGGAAAGAGACAGAACAAAAGGCCCACTAAGCAGAGTGATAAGGGGAAGGGCAAGGAAGTTGCCAATCCCAGACCCACTGCTGCTTTGAAGCCTAGTGGAGGCATAGAAAAAGAAGGCACCTGCTTCCATTGCGGTAAGACCGGACACTGGAAGAGGAACTGCCCAAAGTACCTGGAAGATAAGAAGAATGGAGTAGAGACTTCAACTTCAGGTATTTTTGTTATTAATTTATCTACTTCTACATCATGGGTATTAGATACTGGATGAGGTTCTCATATTTGTACAAATGTGCAGGAACTAAAAAGGAGTAGAGATTTGGCAAAAGGTGAAGTCGACCTACGAGTTGGCTATGGAGCAAAGGTTGCTGCTTTAGTCATAGGAACTTTTGTATTGACTTTACCTAGTGGTTTAATAATTCAGTTAGAGAACTGTTATTATGTACCTGCAATTAGCAGGAATATTATTTCCATTGCTTGTTTGGACAAGTTTGGTTTTTCATTTATAATAAAGAACAATTGTTGCTCAATTTATTTGAATGATATATTCTATGCTACTGCACAAATGAACAATGGACTATATGTCCTTGATCTTGAAATGCCTATTAATAACATTAATAAAAAGGGGTGAAACCTAACGAGTTAAAACCAACTAGGTAATAATATTAAAACTCTTCGATCAGATCGAAGTGGTGAGTATTTAATCCTAGAGTTTGATGACCATATGAAAGAGTGTGGGATCCTATCCCAACTTACTCCTCCTGGAACATCCCAATGGAAGGGTGTATCTGAGAGAAGAAATCGAACCCTGTTGGACATGGTCCGATCCATGATGAGTCACACCAATCTTCCAAACTCCCTTTGAGAACATACACCATTGACATCAGCTTACACACTTAACCGTGTTCCATCCAAAAGGTTGAAAAGACACCATATGAGATATGGAGTGGTAAGAGACCAAATATGTCTTACATGAAGATTTGGGGTTGCGAAGTTCATGTGAAACGACAAATTTTAACTAAGCTTAAGCCCAAATCTGATCAATGCTTATTTGTGGGGTATCCTAAAGAAACAAGAGGATATTATTTCTACAATCCTTCTGAGGACAAAGTGTTTGTCGCCCGAACTTGAGTTTTCCTAGAAAGGGATTTTATTTCCAAAGGAATCAGTGGGAGGAAAGTAGAACTTGAAGAAATTCAAGAATCACAAAGCATCGACACACCTATGCGGGAATTAAAGCAGGAAACACAAGTAGTTGTGTAAGAGCAACCTGCTCAAGTAGAACAAGACCAACGTAGGTCAGGCAGGATACGTCACCTACCTGAGATATATGGATATCTGATCAAGGTGATGCATTACTCATGGATCAAGATGAGCCTGTGACCTACTCATGGAATCTTCGCCTTGATGAAACAGTAAGACTGTATGGATTCATCAAGAACGAAGATGAGCCTTGTGTCTACAAGAAGGTTAGTGGGAGCATGATCGTATTCCTGGTATTATATGTAGATGACATATTACTCATTGGAATCGATATCCCTACCCTGCAACAAGTAAAGTCTTGGTTGGGGAAATGCTTTTCTATGAAGGACCTAGGTGAAGCAGCCTATCAGAATCTATAAAGATAGATCATGAAATGCTTGGCCTAAGTCAGAGTACATAGACAAAGTGCTGAGACGCTTTAATATGAATGATTCCAATCTGGTTATGTGTTTTGCTTAAATGGTGGCATTGTGAGCTTGAAAAGTTCAACGCAAGATGCAGTTGCTGATTCTACAACTGAGGCCGAGTATATTGCTGCCTTAAGTGCAGCAAAGGAAGCTGTTTGGATCAATAAACTTGGCATAGTCCCTAGCATTGTGGATCCCATTGGTCTCTATTATGATAACAATGGTGTTATCGCACAAGCTAAGGAGCCTAGATCTCACCAACGATCCAAACACATACTTAGGCGTTGTGCGAAAATATGTAGAGTACCTACACTTGACAATAGGATTGACCCACTGACAAAGCCTCTTGCGCAGCAGAAGCATGATGGCCATATTAGATCAATGGGCATAAGGGTTATGCTTGATTGGCTCTAGTGCTAGTGGGAGATTGTTGGTGTAAGCCCTAGAGGCCAATACTTTTGGTACTTGTATCGAATTATTTAAAAGGCATTTTCTTTATTATGGTTGATTAATAAAGTCCCTGGAATAGATAGTCCGTTTAATGTATTAAGTGTGACTTAATCATGAGAACACATTGAACATAAGGACACTATTCTTAAAGTATCCGTAGTCGAGCTTTAGTGTGAAGTGGGATAACATTAAAGCATTAAGACTATTATGTTTGTAGACTGATGATCACATCTCATGGATCATGGATAAGGAGTTATCAAGTCTTAAACATAGGTATGAATATTAGGAGTAATATTTATATCGGATTGACCCGCTATGAGAATACTATATAGAAAGTTATGCAAAGTGCCATAAGTTATTCTCATGGTGATAATAGTGTATACCACTCTTCGACCTGAAACCACTATGGATCCTAGATGTAGAGTCGAGTGCTTTGTTGCTGATCTAACGTTGTCCGTAACTGGATAACCATAAAGACAATTGATGGGTACTCCACAAAGCATGCTGAGGGACATGAGTGTCCTAGATGGAATTTGCCAATCCTGCGTAACAGGATAAATGTCTATGGGCCCAATATTGAACTGGGCAAGGGTGACACGGTCTATACCTTGTGTTCAATATAGACATAAGGGCAAAGGGATGATTATACACATAATTATTATCACAGGAGGTTTTGTCAGATCACATGACATTTTTGTGACTTGGGTAGCAGTGATGTGTTGCTAGATACCGCTTACTGTTTATTATGTTAAATGCGTGATTTAATATAATTGCCAACGCCGTGAAAACCTATAGGGTCACACACAAAGGACGGATTGATGAGAGATAGAATAATTAAGGAACATCGTAAGGTACGGTGTACTTAAGCAGAATACGAAATATGGTAAGGTACCAAATACTTAAGTGATTTTGGCATATTATGAGATATAGGCCAAAATGCACTTAAGTGGGCTTTTTGGCTTGAAGCCCACGCAAGTGGTTCTATAAATAGAGCTCTTGTGCAGAAGCTTTGTATGGGAATACAACACAACTGAAGAGTTGGAATTTCGTATCTCTCTTTCTCTCACTCAAAGCCTTCATTCACAAACAGCTAGCACTGCGATTGAAGTAATCCGTTCGTGTGGACTGAGTAGAGACGTTGTCATCGTTCAACGTTCGTGATCGCCCCGTGGATCTGTATCAAAGGTTTTTACCATTATCAGAGATCTACACCAAAGGTTTGAATCGCCACAAGAGGTAACGATTCTATCACTGATCATGCCCATTCGTAAGGATCACTAAATGGAGAAATTTTTAAATTCCGCTGCGCCTTGGATGGCAATTCTCCTGCACGTGGCCCTTCAATCAAAGGACACCAAGGATCACCTCCAGGAAATGGTAGATGCGTGAGCTCAATCCTCTTCCTAAGCCAATCATCAAGTGGAGGAAAAGACCTGCTGTTAACCTTACCAAAAGGAACCTTGCCCTTCCTCTGAATGTTACGCCATGCCCCAGACACTTGCCTCAACCGTGTCAGATTACCCTCAGCCGGGAAATAGAAAGACTCCTGAATCTCGCGCTCGAGAGGAGGAACCTCCATAGCAAACCCCATCTGTCTCCTAAGAAGCGTCGGGTTGTGATTAATGCAACCCTGAACTCCTATGAGAGGCACATTGGGAAAACTCCCACAACTGTAGATGAAATCTCGTCCGGCCACACCATTGTGAGTCCAAGCTATGTCCTTGGCCCGCAAACCCATCAACCTGACTGACCACTTGACAGTAGGATCAAGAGCGACAAAGGCACCTCTGGAAGGCAAATACCCCATGAACCATTTGCACAACAACTGAGCACAACATCGGATCAATCCCCCACACCGCTTCTTGTTCCGATTATGGACCGAGTAATAGACATCTCCAACCAGAGTAGGAATAGGATTCCTCTGCACGAACAACCTGATGGCATTAATATCCATAAAGTTCTTCTGGTTAGGAAACAGGATGGTCCCATAAATGCTCACAACAATCAAAGCACAGACAGCTTTCCAATTACCCACAGCAGCATGCTCCTTGGCTTTGGCCTCCAAGAAACTCAGATGAAAACCAGGCAACTTTCCCTTCTCCTTCAAACCCCCTTTTGTCACCTCTGGGCTCAAATAAAGAGCACGAGAAATCTCCATAACATCAGGCTCTCCCTTAGTGGCATAGAAAGGAATCTGATCTCGGATCTGAATACCCAGGATGCTGACATAATCCTCCATCAGAGGTCCCAACAAGTAATCCGGGAAAACAAAGCACCTCAAGCCCGGGTCATAAAACTGGAGAAGAGTATGGATGACGCTCCTATCACTGTCTGTGAGCCTGAAAACCAACTTCAGAATACCACCATAATACTCACGGAACAACCCCACACGGTCAGGTGTAATCAATGCTATCATATCCCTCAACACATCAATCTCTGGATTGAAGAAACTGTAGACAACATCACCTTTCAGGCTGGTCCTCATGTCTAGAACAAAGAAATCTCTCAACCAGGATGTCGATCAAGAATGTCCCTGCATATGGATAAACATGTGTTAGATGCAGATAAATGCAAAATGTGAATGATGCTGATGTATGAATGCAATGCATTGTGCCATCCTCCAAGTCATCTGAACATTCACTGCACTGAGTCACGGTCTCTGAACTGATCACAACCATTTGAAGGAATATGTAACCACAAATCCCACTCGGGGTTCCGAAATAAACGGAACTGAATGATACATCACCATCATCACCATCATCACAGAGAGACACTGAACTGATAGCCACAACAATCTCTGAACCAGCCCAGGGAATCCTGAAATAAACGGATCCCCACTGATAAATACCACAGACGGAATTCCGGCGTCTCGGAAATAAATCCATAAATCCAACTTATAAATAGGACTCTGATCAACAGCTGAACCATTAGTCACCATCAAAGTCACCATCAAAGTCACCATCAGAACATGCATCTGTAAGAATCAACCCTCCCCTCACAGGTGAATTCTAATCAGGTCATCCTAAGGCGGATAATGGTCTCGACAACCGGGCAAAGATACTCAACGGGTTTTCCCTTTCGGGTGTGCCGTTGCAACTCTCTTAAGATCGTCTAAACCAAAGATCCGGGAAAGAACGGTCACCGAAGTCAACAGCCCTAAAGAGATAACCCAACCAAAGTGGAACACCCCACTAAGGAAGAGCTCACTCAGAAGAACCTCGTCCGGCTTGTGGTAAGTCACGTCGCAACAACATGCTGATAAAGCAAGTGAGGAAACGTGAGACCACACTAATCCTAGGTGTATACTCGGGCCTGGGTTTTAGCCCCACTCAGAACACCCACCCCAAAACAGAGGAACCACCTGTACAGAGGACAGCAAAATGATAGTATGATGCATGCAAACATTTATGCAAATATATACACAACATAATAATAATAAATGCAATAAATAGCAGCACAAGCAACCTAAACTATCCTAGAGAACGCTAGGAGAGACTCGCTTAGGGAAGATGGACCAGCAATAGGTCAACTTCTTTGTCCCCAGCAGAGTCGTCAGCTGTCGCATCCGCGAAAAACAACCGGCGGGCTAAAACAAAACAAACAGAGCCGCCACCGTGCGTTATTTATCCCAAAAGAGGGAAAGGAAACGCTCGAAGTAAACCTGGAAAAGACATGGTCTCGCAACCAAAGAGAGATGGGATCGGGAGTCGGTTATGCGTAGGGAAGGTATTAGCACCCCTACGCATCCGTCGTATTCGACGGGATCCACGCTCAAAAGAATAGAAGAAAGGTTGCTAAAACACTGCTCAAAAGAATGCGCACACACACTGAAAACAACACAGGTGGAAAGAGAGGAACAAGCTCGCCAGGATATCACATCCTATGCCTACGTATCTCATCTGGAATGAGAATCAGAGCTACCGTAGTTCGGCTCACGCACGCCGAAACAAAACACACGCACAGACGCTGAGACGTCAAGACAAACACACAAACAGGAAAACATGGAAACCGAATGCCAATCGCTGGACTTACATCAGACTCCGAACCAACAAACACACACAGGAAACCAACTGCCAATCGCTGGACTTACGTTAGACTCCACACAAAACAAACACCAACACAGGAAACCGACTGCCAATCGCTGGACTTACGTCAGACTCCAAGAAAACAAGAGGTTAACCGACAAACAAGTTAATAGGGAGTCTGGAACTCGAGCCTAATAACTGTCAAGCAAACACACACAAAAAGAAAAAGGGTGCCCGGAGAGATCTCGTACGATCTCCTGCCTACGTACCTCATCTGGTATGAGGATCAGGGCAACCTAGTTCCCCTTAACAGGGGAGAAACTTTCTCCTAACCAGAGACTGGGAAATGACAAACTAGAAGGGAGACTGACTCGAGCCTAATAGTTATCATGTAATCCACAATGGTCCTAGGTTGAGGTTTCTATCTATCTTGCACAGGCAGCAAGCTATCCTAAACAGGACAAACAAAAGCATACAAACACAAGAGCAAGCACACACTATATACAAACAGATGGGCTCACACAAGGTTAGGCTTTAGTCAAGGGGTCATGTCAACCTCGACAAACAAGCCATTGTATCAGGGTGATGTTAGCTCTTAACCCTAACATTGAGAGTTAGGGTGAAGCAGATGAAATGGGAAGTGAGGGGTGTGCCTCACAGCTCTTATCCCTGGCCTGGGAGAGCTTCAGACAGATGAAAGTGTGGGAGTTCAGAAAGTAGGAACTCTTCTCCATAGATGACTGACACAACATGGATCTTGGGTTAATATCCATAATGCATCAACACAAGGTGTGTGAGCAAAGTGGATGACACACTGAGTAGCAGGAGATGGATTGCACATCTCTTTTATCTACCAATTGCCTTATCAAAGGATTTTTTCTGCTTGGCACAAAGATAAACATACACAAGCATTGCCTCTTAAGGAGGGCTTCAGACAGGTGCCTGCCCAAGTAACAGGACAGGTCTTCCAGACTACATGAAGTATTTTTATGGGTAATTACTCAAACTCGTGTCCAGACTTATTTTTACGGGGTTTTATCCTACCCGTTATGAGTATTTTTATGAGTATCTACTGTGAATAATTCAAATTGTCATCTAAATTTTAAATTGATTTTAGTAAAACTTTAAGTAAAGTCCTTGAGACATGATATGCAATGTGCCATTTATTTTGTTGTCTATTAAAGTATCTGCGTCATAATACACTATAGGATCTAGCAAGAGATCCAATAATTTTTGTTACAAAATAAATTCACTCTAAGTTTATGGATCTATGTTGAAAAAGAACATGTTGAGGTGTGATTATACAAATATTCATTTTTGTAATGAGAATACTTTTTTTAAGCATGTGCTTGTTTCCGTAAAAAAAGGGCTTAATACCCTTTTTCGTCCCGTATGTTTAGCGTTGGGTTTATTTTTGTCCCTTAATTTTAAAAAGTACCATTTTGATCCCTCAGTTATTCAAAGTGGTTCATGTTTATCCTTACCGTCCAAAACGTTAGTCAAAGTCAATTGTGATGCATAGATGACACACATGTGCATTGGCTTATGATGACCTAGCAATATAATACATAAAAGGCAAAATATACTTCTTCGTTCTCACACGTTTATCTTCACATGTCTCTCAAACCCAGATTTCTCATCTTTCTCACAAATCTCTAAAGTTCTCTCAAACCCAGATTTCTCATCTTTCTCAAACCCAGAACAAAGAACGAAGAACGAAGAAAGCACGAAGACCGGAGAACGTAGAAAGAACGAAGAAAGCACCCAAATTTATTATCTTTCTCATCTTTCTATAATACTGGTAATGTTTGTTTTCTTTTTTTTTAATCTTTGCCCAATTCTATTTTAGGGTTCATTTGGGTTTGCATTTTAGGATCTTGTGTTCCTGATTCAAAATATTGAAATGTTTAGGTATATTATGGATGAATATGTGCATGTAGCTATACACCATGGTTTTTTTAAGGTGATGATGAGTCAAGTTATGGGGGTTCAGTTGCTAAGGTGAAGTGTTATTTTGATAAATGGGGTTATTTTGAGGTGTTAGGGATTGTTAAAGAACTGGGATATGAGGAATCTGGAAAAGTAATATACAAGGACCCAACAGTTGGTTTGTTTACTTTGAGTGATGATAAAGGTGCCCAAGATATAGTTGATTTATGTAAGATACATAAGAATGCTCATTTGTATGTGCAACATTCAGTTTCTCAACTTGATTATTATGATGGACCTATAAGGGATGAAACTGACAACATAGCTAAGGTTGTAGTTAATGTTGATGAAACTGAAGATATCATTGAAAAATTGGTTGAAGATGTTCTCAATGGTAAAACAGATGGTGCAAGTGACTTGAATAAGGCTGAGGTTGGAGGCACAAATGTTGATGTTAATGGGGATGAGCAAATGAGTGAGGGTGAGGTAGGATATATTAATGTTGATGTTAATGGGGCTGAGAATATGAGTGAGGGTGAGGTAGGAGATAATAATGTTGATATTAATGGGGCTAAGGATATGAGTGAGGGTGAGGTAGCAGATAATAATATTGATGCTAATGGGGTTGAGGATATGACTGATAGTGATGATGTGAGTTTCCAGTATGACAATGCCTTAGATGTTGCCTTTCAAGACTCAAATGAAGATAATGATGGTTTAGTGGAAAAGGATATTACACATCTATTGGGTTATGACAAGGAGACATAAGGTAAAGGAAAAAAATAGTGAGGAATGTGAAGGTTCTAGTGAGGAATGTGAAACTGCTACTGATGAATTGGAGAGTGGGTGTGTAATTGATGATGGAAGTAACTGTCATAGGAAGAAGAATCCTATTTTCAAAATGCCCAAAAACATGCCAGCCTACAAATGGAAATTAGGAACCTATTTTGCAACAAATAATGATTTTAAGGAGGAAATTACTTCATATGCAGTTCAGTCAGGAAGGGATTTGAGGTTTTTTAAAAATGATAAACAAAGGGTAAGAGTGATATGTAAAGAAGGGTATGATTGGAATGCATATTATGGGGAATTACCATACGAAGATTCTTGGCAATTGAGGAAATTGATGGATAAACATAATTATAGTAGATCATATAATGTGAAGCTCGTGACTACAAAGTGGTTAAGTAAAAGAATTCAAAACTCTTTGAAAGATAATCCAAATCTGAAAATGAGGGACATCAAGGAAAATGCCCAAAGGAAATGGAATGTTGGTGTAAACAAGACTAAGGTTGTTAAGGCTAGATGTGCAACAAGAGGATTGGTTGATGGCTTCTTTCTAGAACAGTATACAAGAATTTATGACAATGCACATGAGATCATTAAAACAAATCCTGGTTCAACTGTCAAGATTAATGTTCAACTTGTTCCAGACAATGTAAGTGACAATAGGCCTCACTTCCAAAGGATGTACATTTGTTATGCAACTTGCAAATAGAGTTTCAAACTATGCATACCTATAATTGGGCTTGATGGCTATTTTTTGAAGGGCCTATGTGGAGGTTAAATATTGGCAACAATAGGAAGAGATCCAAATGATGCCAATAGCCTTTGCAGTTGTTGAAGGTGAAACAAAGGACAGTTGGACATGGTTTCTAGAACTATTGATTGAGGATCTTGGAGGTAGAAGCCAATGTTGTACATATACCTTCATATCAAACCAAAAGAAGGTATTGATCTCTTGTATTTATTTTGTGCATGATTATAATGTTTTGAATTTGTGATAAAGAATCTCTTGTATTTATTTGTTATGGTCTCTTGCCAGCTATGGATGAACTTTTACCGGGTGTGGAATAAAGGTTTTGCGTATGCCATTTGTATAACAATTTTAGGAAGAGATTTCCTAGAAAGAAGTTGAAAGAGATTATATAGAAATCTGCTAGGTTTTGGAGTAAATCTCAACTCAAGACAACCTCTAAGTGTGATAGCGTGTTGAACAACATGTCAGAGGCTTTCAATAGTGTTATTATTGAAGCAAGAGCTAAGTCTATAATGACAATTCTATAAGATATTAGAGCATACATAATGGAAAGGTGGGCAAAAAATAGAATGAGATTTGCAAACCTTACTGATGATGACATCTTGCCCAATATTATGAAGACGTACTTTATAAACTATTCTATTTTGATACTTTATAAACTGCTACGCTCTGATACTTTATAGTCTTCTATGTTCTGTATACTCATAATGTTTTGGTTATTAAGATTGCAAGGATTAGTGAATACACCAATATGTGTATTGTAAGGTATACTCATAATGTTCTGTTTTGTTATGTATAATCATAATGTAATGTTTGGTGAGATTGTTTCTTGTTTTCCAGAATGTCTGTTGAGCATATCTTTAAGGTTAGTCACCTTGAAAACACTGGAGATAAGTTCAATGTCAACTTGCAAGATCAAAGTTATAGATGTAGGAAATGGCAGCTGACAACCTTGCCATGTGTGCGTGCAATTTCTTCTATGAAAAGCAAGAATTTCAAGGTAGAGAGTTACATACCAGATATGTACATAAAAGGAAAATATTAGGAGGTATACAACCATATCATCTACCTTGTTAATGGCTCCAACCACTGGGAAAGGAAAGTCTATAATGATGTGCAGCCACCAGTATTTAGAAAAATGTCAAGAAGGCCATAAAAGAAAAGGAATTTGGAGCAAGGTGAAGTTGATGACACTAGTCGCAAACTGAGAAGGACTGGACTACATATTAAATGTAGTAAGTGTAAAAAAAACTTGTCATAATAAGCTTACTTACAAGTATCCACCAACCCAGTCTCAATCTCGGAGACAACCAACTCAGTCTCAAGACACAACCAACTCAGTCTCAAGCTCAGGGAACTCAAGTTCAATCTCAGGCACAACCAACTCAGTCTCAAACGCAGGGAACTCAAGCTCGATCTCAGACACAACCAACTCAGTCTCAGGTACATCAACCTCAGGCTCATACATAACCATCTCAATCTCAAACTCAGACTCAAGCTCACACAAAGGCTAAAACAAGTGGTTCCAGGACTCCCATCAAGAAGTTAAGCATTAGGAGGCCAACAAGAAGTGTGGGATCACTAGGCCTTAGAACTAGGTTATTTTCTTCAAGGAATGTGGCAGACCCTACAACTAGGTTCACTTCATCTCAAGCAAGAAGAAGAAAATAGATATTTTAGGAATGTGGCAGACCCTACAACCACGCTTTTATTTGTTTCCAAGGGAAAAGGGAAAAGTACGAACAAAACCCAAAAATAAGAAGTTTTCAAATCAAAACTAATAAAATGCCAGAGATTATAGGTAAGGGGTTGGTTACACAGAGGAAAGGTGTTAGCACCCAAAGTATCCTAGGTACTCCTAGGGAGCCCTTTTTTATGTGTGTATGTGTTTTGGTATAAAAATGATGTTTGCAATAAATAGAGTGTGGGGATGAGAAAAGAATTCATTAATTATATTTCTGTGTTTGACAAGACCTTCTGACTTGTGCCTACGTACCAACATAAAAATGAGGGATCAAAACCTCGTAGTTCGTGGTATCAATTTCAAAGTGAGTTGATTGTTTTTAACAAAATTTTAAGTTTTAAAAGAGGCACAAAAGGCCTAAAAGAGTTGAATGAGTGTTAGTTATTTTTGTCTTTTGAAATTTTAAGTCAATATGATTAGGTTCATTATACAAATTTGACTAAGAAAAAGAGATTGAAAATGCAATGGCATAAGACCAAAGTTTCTAATTTGTAACAAAGTCTAAGTTTAGAAATCACAAGCAAAGAAGATTTTAAAAGGGGGGAGAGATTTGAAATTAAAGAAGTGGGGGGAGATGAAGAGACTAATCCTAAGCAAAAATTTAAAAGTTAAGAGTTGAAAAGATTTGACCAATGAGATGCAATCCTATAAACAAAAATGTCATATAGAAACCCAAATTTCCCTTGGACTTTAGAATCAAGCAATATCAATACACAAATAGTAAGATGAAGAGCAAGGCATCAAATAAAGATAGCCACATCCAAGCTAGCAACTTCATGATCTTTTTCATAATCTCCATGTATCAGATGACATAGTCCTTGAATGACTTAGAATAAGGAATTAGACACAAGTTCAAAGTAACATTTGCATCAAGACCATGTAGCAGATGAACTCAAATGGATCTCAACACTTGTATCAGATGAAAGTTCACTTCACAAGCACTTGGTTTAAAAAATGTTGGCATTGGCCAAGTCCTTTTGCATAGGAAGTGTTGCCTAATTCTAAGTCCAAATCTCAGATCAAATCCAACAGTCCACGCAAATCTTTTTTAAGAGTTTTTGTTGTTATTATGTACATTAAGGTCAAAAGACCACAAACACAAACAAAATGCACAAACAAGTATATACAATCACAATATATGGCTCAAGTGAGCAAAGTGAAAATGACATTAAAATAAACAAGTTAAATGGTATGAATAATGGCAAATGATAAATGACTTGAATTTAAAGTGGATAAAGTAAATAACTTGAAATTAAAAGTTAGTCAAATGTTAGTTGATTAGAAGTTAGCATTGTTTTTGCTTTTTATTGCTTTAAGTAATTCTTTGGAGAACACTCAACCCTCTATTCACAAGCATGGATCCTTGAACCAAGACATCTTCCAAAGGACGGAAAAAGGCCAAGTTTTCACACAATACCATGAAAGGGGGGAGACTTACAATCTCACTTACTAGAATGCTATGCTTTTGGGTCAAAATTTAGCGCTATGTTAAGCAATCGTAATTGGACTTATGTAGAAGTCACAACTATCTGAGATTGAACAACAAAATTTTTAGTGTTAATGCATGTTATAGATATGGTATAATGAACCACACTCCTAAAATATACCACACTTAAAAGAAAATGGCAAAAGGGTGGACCTAGTCTCATCCATACTTGTATTGGTTTATGAACCAATTAGCCTTAGGATATAGAGATATCATTGGTCAATAGAGTGGATGGGATAAAATGTGATTGAAGATGAAGAGGGAGGGGAAATGAAATAAACACAAATTGGTCATGGGGGGAATTTTATCAAATTAAAATCATTCATTCATTTTGGGAGATGAAACGTACATTTCATCAATCCCCTAAATCAAAAGATTTTAATCCAACAAAAGTCAAATCAACCTTGGCCAAAGTCCAAACAACATAGTCAAACTCAACAAGTCAACAAAAATAGCTCAACACAATTTATTCACAATTAAACAATTAAAAATCAATTAAAAATGCATTAAATTAAATTATGGTTGATCAAAAACCTAAAACCTCTTCAAAACACCAAATAAATGGTCAAGAGATTTATTATAGGTCAAACAAGGTCAAAGAACCTTGGAGAAAAAATTTCATAATTTTTGGAAACTTCAAAGTATTTTTAAACAATTAAAAATATGCACAAAAACAATTAAATCATAAAAAATATTAATATTGATCCAAATAATAATTTTAATTCAGAAAAATGAAAGAGAAAAATATTTGAAAACATTTGGTAAAAGTCCCATATATTTTGGATCTATTTTAAAATTAATATGAATCAATGAAAATAAGGCAATTAAAATGAAAATCATAAATTACAAAAAAACGTGGACCATCTGATCTCCCTCATTAATTGAGGTGGAAGATCAGATGGATCAGAGCGCGCTTTCCATCATACACCAAGTCAAATGTCCCACACGTGTGGTAATCGCTTTGGACGCTCAGGATTAAAACAAATTAAAAGGATCATGTGGTTCAAAGACATCCCAACACATCGCCGGAGCCATAGCTCCGGTCTTCTTCTCCGGTGGACCTCACTGGACTAGTCCACCTTCAACCATCACCAAAATAAAAAAGGAGGACATGAATTCAAAGGAAAAATGGTCAAGAGCTCGAATTTGGCCTTAATTTTGTCTAACTCCAAGTATATAGAAAGATACAGGGAGTTGAATTTTGAGGATCATAATCTGAGTTGCTTCGATTTGACCTCAAAGTAACTCAATCTTCTTGCCTATATTGGTAGGACTTCAGAAAACCAAAAATCAACAAGAATAATGGAGAATTGAGTGAGAATCTAAGAGATGAAAAATTCTGAAAATCACCTTTACTGCAGCTTCAGATTGGCACGATCTTGCTCTCAATTATGCTTGGCCTTGCTTCAGATGCTTGATGGAGTGGAAATGGATCAAAGAGGAGGAAGGACTCTTGGAGTTTCAATCTCAAAAATAGTGAGAGATTCAAACTCGATTTTCAAAGAAAATCTTCAAGCTTATCCTTTGAATGTGAGGTTTTAGGGTTGCTGATTCAAAGCTTGCACGCCAGGGTCCTTAATTCTGAGCAAGAGGATTCTATTTATAGCCAAGGAGATTGATAATTGCACACTTCCATTTTTGGCCAAAGTTTAAAATCTCACTTGCATGGGCGTGTGATAGGCCCATCAAATGATGCACTTAGGTCCAAAATTATGTGTAAGCAATGCTGAAATCATGTGGAAAGGCCATGCAATCGTGTATGAAAAGTGGAACTTCAAATCTTCCAAATGGTCTTTCAACTTTATGCCATGTGCAAGTCATTCATACTTTGTACAAATGGGATGAATTTGGACATTTTGAAAAGGTTAGATCAAGAGAAACAACTTTCATGTTGAACACTTTTTCATTTGAAGCTTGGATCATGATGAATTTTGAGGTGGAAGTTCGGAAAATCAAACATATCAAAAAACTTTCTAAGTACCAAGCCATATGTTCACTTCTTCCACCTTGGATAACTTTTTCTATGGACTCAAATGAGAAAAGTTACTCCATCAAAGTTATAGATCGTCCAAATCCCTTCAATTTGGTCACAAATTTGAACTCATTTGGATTTAGCATGAAGGAGTTATGCATTTTAGAAGTTTAGGAAAATCACTTGTTCAATGGTATTGACCCAAAATGACCTATAATGTTTCCTTTTATCACATGCATTTTCAAGTTGAATTTTCACTTCCTCCAAACATCAAAGGTGAAGTAGTCCTATTGAATTTGATCATGCAACTTGAATGGCTTTCATCTCATACAAAATGAGCAAGTTATGATCTTGGGAAGTTGACCTCCAAATTAGGGTTTAAACAAAATGACCTATAATCTTTCACCATAAAAAATGAATTTCCAAGTAAAACTATCTCTTGACCTCAATATGAAAGTTGTTTGGAATTTCATTTAGAGTAACTTTTCGCTTGGAATCATTTTCATATGACAAAAATTGTAGGAGACAGGGTCTAGGGAACCCCAGTTTTGATCAGTTGACTTCCTCTAGACAACCACCATGAACCAACTTGCTAGCTTGACACTCTCTTGACT
This sequence comes from Lathyrus oleraceus, assembly GCF_024323335.1. Classification (NCBI taxonomy): domain Eukaryota; kingdom Viridiplantae; phylum Streptophyta; class Magnoliopsida; order Fabales; family Fabaceae; genus Lathyrus; species Lathyrus oleraceus. The sequence goes on along the minus strand of NC_066579.1, from coordinate 166,220,007 downwards.
TTTGGGACTCATGGAGGATCATATATGAATAAGATGATGAAATGTAAAGTATCCCTTGAAATATTTGATCAATTGGTGAAGAAGCTTGTTGAAGAAGTCACATAAGATACCCAGATGAAGGAGGGTTTCCAAGGCAAACCAACTCCAAACTCTTGATGATTTCTTGATCAAAGTGTCATGTGAAGATCGCGGGGATTCATATATGATACTTAAAGCCAATGTAGAACAATTATTGATTGAGTTCCTTGCAATGAGGTCTCAAACCCTCGACATGATCTTGATAGATCAAAGGTGAGCATGTACATTACCTACAAAAGAGTTACACTATAAAATGACATATTTTTGGTATTTTGGTTAGTAAATAAAGAAAAATGAAGTATGATACAATCAAATGGTGCTTGGTGATCTCTCCCAATGCAAACCTAATGAATGAGGGATAAGGAGGATGCCAGGGTGTGATCCCAATGCTAATGCATATGATGAGAATATTATGAGGGATCTTAGGGTCAAAATTGGGGTCTTACACTTATAAACATCTCTTTCTGCCTTAGGTGCAGAACTAGGAGGTTCCTATTCAGGAACAGGTTTCTCCAAGACATACAACTTTCTATCATGTTTGAGGACAATCCTCAGATTTGGTGCCAATCCAGAAAATTTGTCCCAGACAATTTTTCCTTATCAAGGATTGATCGTAAAATGTTGTTAGAGGTGTTTGTTGTCATGGTAATCTACATGAAAAATAATGAAAATATAAGTATCAATAACATATTTAATTAGGCATTTAATTAAATATGCTCCCACTATTTTACTCAAAACAAATGATCCTCGCCATTTGATTCGGAAAATCCTGTTGGAAGATTTTCTAGTGAGTCGAGATCCACATTTCACTTTGTTTTAAATCCGCGTAGGTGGATTACATAAAACTAGGTTATTTAGGTAGGAACTCCTTCTAATTGTATCTAATACAAGTCTCGAATATTTTAGTTGGGTGAATAACTCCTTATTCCAATCCATCACATGGATCATTTCCAACTCTTGCTTCTAAACTTATATAATCTTATTATAATTTGTTTAGTTAAGTTTGACCCATTGTTTTAGCAATTGGATATTACAATTATCCCATCGCACCTTACTAATATAGAATATTCACCTCACGTAGGCGAAACCTATATTATTCGATACTAGTCTTGATGAGTGCTAAAACTTGGAAAGCATAAACTTAATATTTAATTTGAGGGGATTTGCAATTATTCTAATCTCACCGGCTTATTTATCATATAAATCGTCTCTCACATGCATCAACATACATACAAAATGAAACAGTTATGACCCCTAGCACAATTGTTCTCCCAAGTCAATGAGAGAACGTAAGCTAACCTAATGACGATCTAAGCTTCTCCAAGCAAGATCTTCAAGGTTGTCCTCCTTTGATATTGTATTCTTCTCTTTCTTCATAACATTACATTACATAAAATAAACTCGTTTTACATACGAGGGAGTGAGATGAGAAAAGAAGTTACATTAAGAGATTAAAAGAGAGGCACGACATGCAAGTCATATTTTAAAATCCCCAAAAAAAATAAAGAAAAACTAAGGCCATAATCGATCACCACAAGTCAATAATAATAAAGAAATTATTATTATTATTAATTTAAATTTTGTTAATTAAATAAACCAAATTAAATTTCGGCGACTGATCACAAAATAAACAACTCTTTGACAACACAACCCTTGTACCATCGATTTTTAATTCAGTATGCTTGATTAACACATCATTGCTTCACCATACTTTCGTCGGATTCCGAAGCAAATGACCATTGATCGCTCAAAGGAAAACAACCATTAAGTGTTTGAATGAATAAAAGAGAAACAATATATCATATATACCGTATCTTACATCAGAGTTACTTATACCATTAAAAGAGAAACACCCGTTGCTGGTTGATCATGAATTGATTGACATTTTCATGGGAACCTTGCATGGACAATATTATGAAAGGTTGATTAGCAGTGTGTCCACATGATTTTCTGACATGGTGATTATGGATGGAAGAACGATTGAAAAGTGGTAAAATTCAGGGAGGTTCCAATGATTTTATGACATGGTGATTGTGAGCGAAAGAACGATTGAAAAATGGTAAAATTCAGGGAGGTTCCAACAGGCAACCAATCTTGAAGAAGTCTTTCAATGGATTCAAGAGGAAGGAAGGTGATACCAGTGCCATTTCTTCTCAAAGGGGGAAGGCGCCACCCAGGGCTCCTGCTCCTGTGTCTTATTATCAGTACCCTTACGCAGCAGCTGCTTAGTATCCAACCATGCCTTATTATCCAGTTGCTCATGTTCATATTCTAGCTCCAGTACCTGAGTATCAAGTTCTAATTCCTCAATATCAAGCTCTACAACCACAGTTCCAGGCTTCTACACCTCAGTATCAAAAGAGAAATCAACAGAACAATCAGCAACGTCTGGTCCAACAGCAGCGACCAAATCAATAGTGACTGTATCAACAATACAAAAATGCAAATACCACTCATATCTATATGACTAACATTCAATTGTTACCGTATCTGATTCAGAATGAGACAGTTGTGAAGGAGAATAGCGATCTAAAACGCAATGGAAATTAAAAAAATTCTCCTTTAGTGATCCTTATGAATATGCATGATTAGTGATAGACTCGTTACCTCTTGTGGCGATTGAAACCCTTGATACAGATCGAATGAGTGATCACGAATGTTGAATGGTGACAACGTTTCTACTCAGTCCACACGAACGAAATCCTTCAGTCTCAGTGCTAGCTGCTACGAATGAAGGCTTTGAGTGAGAGAGAGAGAGAGAGAAACGAAATTTTCAGCTAATCCAATACTTCTGCATAAGGGTTCTATTTATAGAACCACTTATGTGGGCTGCAAGCTAAAAAGCTCACTTAAGTGTATGTGGCCCATATATTATGATATACCAAAATCACTTAAGCGCGTGGTACCTTACCATATTTCGTATTCTACTTAAGTGCACCGTATCTTACCATGTTCTACAATTCACTTAAGTGCACCGTACCTTACAATTTTCCTTATTTACTCTATCTCTCATCAATCCGTCCTTTTGTGTGTCACCCTGTAGGTTCTCGCGACATTGGTAATTATATTAAATCACGTATTTAACATAATAAACAGTGAGCGGTATCTAGCAACACATCACTGCTACCCAAGACATGAAAATGTCATGTGATCTGACAAATCCTTTTATGATAATACTTATGTGTACAATTACCCTTTTGCGCTTATTTCTATATTGAACACAAGGCATAGACTGTGTCATCCTTGTCCAGTTCAATATTGGGCCCGTAGATATTTATCCTGTTATGCAGGATGGACAAATTCCATTTAGGTCATTCATGTCCCTCAGCATGCTTCGTGGAGTATCCATCAATTGTCTTTATGGTCATCCGATTACGGACAATGTTTGATCAGCAATAAAGCACTTGACTATACATCTAGGGTTCGTTGTGGTTTCAGGTCGAAGGGTGGTATACACCGCTATCACCATGAGAATAACTTATGACACTTTGCATAATATCCATGATCCATGAGATGTGATCATCAGTCTATATGCATAATAGTCTTAATGCTTTAATGTTATCCCACTTCACAACAAAGCTCAACTACTGATACTTTAAGAATATTGTCCTTATGTTTAATTGGATGTCATGATCAAGTCACACTTGATACATTAAACGGACTATCTAGTCTAGGGACTTTACTAAACAAACATGGTGAAGAAAAAACTTTTTATTATTAATAAATAATTCGATACAAGTACCAAAAGTATTGGCCTCTAGGGCTTACACCAACAGGTCGTACCTAAAGGATTACCTCCAATGCCAAAGCCTCACAAGCCTTGGTATGATGAGAATTTCGGGCGTGCCTTTTATGTTAATTCAGAGGGTCATACAACAGAGAATTGCAGAGTGTTCAAGCTCCGAGTCCAGGAGTTGATACACCAGAAAATATTGTCTTTTACTAATGTTCAGAATGTGGGGAACAATCATTTGCCTAAATATGATGGTTCAGACGTCAATACTATAGAAAGTTCAACTGATGAAGGATTGTGCGATCCAGAAAATATTTTCAAGAAAGAGTATGCAACATCCATTTTGATGCGAAACAAACAAAGACTTCAGCCTTCAAGAGCGAGCGACAAGTAAAAGTTTAATCGCTCAAATATGATCCAAACACCACTCTCTTTAAAAGCAATCCATCAAGTAGTTCTCTTTAAGTAGAACTACGTATGTCTTGAGTTCTTCATAGCACCTGAAGATACGTATGAGCAGGATTGAGAAATCTTGTCAGGCACATTAATATTAAAAAATCATAAGTCTTTCATTTCCTTCCTTTCTTTCTTGTTTCTCACTCGATAAGTAGAAATTTGCAAACGATATCACGCTAACAGTCTAACATGAAACTAATTAAATGAGTCCCGTCGAGTACAACAAATTTGAGGGGTGCTAATACCTTCCCCTTGCATAACCGACTCCCGAATTCGATTTGGTTGTGACGACCATTTCTTTTTGTATTGTAGGTTTTATCGGTATTTTTTATTTCCCTCATTGAGAATAAATAAAGCTTGATGACGAATCTGTTATGTTTATATTTCGAATGTTTCTTACGCTCGGATATTTTTCGCGCCGTGACACCCAACACCAGTGTGATGTTTGGGACTATTGTACCGACAATGACTTTGGTCTTCAACTTTGTTAGTGTCATATAGTATTGAACTCTTTCCACACAAAATACATTCCATGCATTCTTGATGACAATTATTTGAGTGTTCCCTAAATGCACGTGCTTCAAATCCAATGAATTCTTAAAATTCAAATTTAACAACTAATAAGAGTGTTATTAAAATGTTGACCTTTTCAATCTATTCCTAAGTTCTACAATATGACATAGTTGAACATTAGTTGGTTCAATTAATAACAATCCATGATCACTCTACTAGATGGTCAATATCTTCATGACCATGAGTGATATTCATTTAAACCAACTTTTAATATATTTACTGTCCTATAATCACATCTCATTTCCTTTTTTAGACATATCTCACCTTTGAGCAAGTATAATTATCTTTTTTATAATTTGATAATGTATTATTATCCTTTTATATTTTTTGAAAATTTTAACTTTTTATCATTTCCAATCTTAGTAAATTTTAACATTGACCATTGAGTTTTTTTTTTTAATTCTGATTGGTGTAGGAAAATTCCTGAATGCTATTGGAGTTTCTGTAACCTCGGGTTGATTTACAGATATTTGAATGCTTTATATTTTGAAAATGTAGGATTTCTAGAGATCTTTATCACTTTTATATGTATTTCTAACTGACTAGAAATACATAAGTATTTGGAAAAATACAATTTAAAGCCACAAGATCGTCTTATATGGAAACAATGGAAACAAGAGTCTTCAAAATAATGTTTGATGGACTTGACAAAGAAACATCTTAATATGTTTGTCTCGTACAATCCTTAAAATGATGTAACAAAAGTGCATCTATTTTTTTTGAAAGGCCAAAAAGATTACTTAATGAAGGCATAAGCAATGCAACATTTTATCAATTAACATTTTATTTTATCTGTTAAAATTAAATTATTGAAGGCATAAGCATAGCCAATATTTATTCAGTCAAAATTCTAGAAATCCGAACAACTAAGTGTCCAATGATTATTTTTTAGAAAACATTAATGATGATTATGATGATATGTATAAAATTTAGAATAATTTAAATATTTTTGTTGCTTTGTATTCTAATAGTTGATATTTACGTATGTTTTAAATAACTTACTATATATTGATAAAATATCAAATAATTTATAAATTCTATAAAAGAATACTTTTGAGGATTTTGAAGTTGGAAGATGGTTGCTAGAGTTTCTTGGATAGCGTTGGTGCCCTAAGAGTCAATATTTTGAGACTTTAAAGTTGGTAGATGGTTAATTCGTTTGATTTGATATAAACTAAACTTGCAAGACTTGTGGTGTTGGTATGCGGTGTTTTAAAACCTAATCTGATTTGGTTGGTCAGATCATTCAGACAGTGAACCAAATCGTATGTCAGGTTTGAAATGTCTTTGACATGTGGATAGTGAAATATGCATTCGTTAGCCCAAACCCAATTTCGGCGTCTTTAAATAAGTTGTGGCAAACCTAAGCATGCCACTGGTCCTCATCTGACATTCCTTCATACAGTGTGACTATGATACTCGCTCATTCCTAGTGAAGATTATCATTGCTTCCTTTGGGCCTTCTTCTTTTAGGCGTGATAAACTTATCCTAATACACAATTCCTCAATCATGAGATCTTGTCAAGAGTGAAGTGATTTAGTTTGAGCATTTACGTTGAGGTCTTCAGGCGAGACTTTAAATTCAATCCCTTAGTTGAGACTTTAAGTTGAGTCCCTCATGTAAAATTTTAAGTTGAGTCTCTCAAGTAAACCATTCTCTGTCCAACAACAGATTGTAGTTGGCTTTAGTCGGCACCACCACAATAGTGTTGGTCTTGTGGTGGTTCCCACTATTACGTCGACTTGGATTACCCCTAAGGGTTTGTTGGTCTTGCCATCATAGTTGGATAATACAATGTTGTTACAGGCCAAATCCGTGGTAGATTTGCCTATTTTTCCCAAGAGGGATTGGAGCATAACATTAACACACACCCACAGTTGATCAACACCTTGTTGATCCCCATGCCATTTACCTTATCCCTTATGTACACAAGCTTAAGATGTTATTGCATGGCCATGTCTGGCCTTTCAAAAATGGCATGGTCTTCCTTCATTGAACCATCATTCATCAGGTAATAGCACATAGATTTGTGGGTAGCAAGCTCTTCATCAAGACCTTCTTCCTCAATTACTTCTGTGACTATGTCATACTCCAATGGTAACACATATATCATATTACAAGTGATGTCTAACTCTGGTTCAGACCCTGAATCGAAGTTATTTGTCTCCATCTCAGCGCCTTCGACTTCGACGGTCTTGTATGTTACTTTCTCCTCTTTTATGGGTGACACAGGGGGGAACACAACCTCTTCTTGACTGGGTGTCGATTACTTCTTCCATCATTGACGGATTGAACGCTATCACTTCCATTGGAACTTCCAGCCTCTCACGCAACCTTCTTATTCCTCTGGTGCCTCATCCACTGAGTCCTGGTCATGGGGTTTTCTCCCATGTAGTTCTGGGAGACATACGAGTATTTCTTCGAGACTTGAGAGTTGTATCGATACGAGGTGTCAGCATCAACTTTCATAACTTTCCATTTGCCCCCACTGGTTTTTGACTTCTGATTAGGGCGTAGCCATTCTCGGGGAGATGCATTTGTAGTAGGGACATAAGTCCTACCCTGGAACTTTGTTGGGCCCTTCCCTTTATTGGAGGAAGGTTCCTTGGGTTTGTCTTGTCGGACAAACTTCTTGGACTTCTAGGGGTTTGCCTTCTCCAGCTTTTTAGCAGCTTCTTTGTCAAATACGGGGATGCATCTGGGACACAACATTACATCTGAATCTTTCAACTTACACCGATTTAGGAAATCGACTAGCTCCTTTTCAGCTTTATGATAGACCTTCGTTGTTTGATCCTCTTCGTTTGGTTTGCTTTCTTCATCCCCAACACTAGTTATATTGTCGACGACCATAATGTCCACTAGTTCGACAAAGAAAGCATCAATTTTTGTTTCATTCTCCTCCTCCGAGCATGGCTTCTGTTTGTCAGCAAACTTGAGTCTTCCATCCCTCAGAGCATTTTGCACTAGGTCCCTGAAAAGTACATATTGAGAAGTATTATGACCCAAAAAACTATGGAATTTACAAAAACACTTTTAATTTCTTTGATATAATGAAGGGACTTTAGTCCCTTTTGGGACAACAATTTGTCCATCAACCACTAATAGATCAAAAAAATTGTCACATAGTAACGTCAAATGTATATGTTCTAGCAACAAATTTTTCGTTTTTATGCTCTACCAGAATCTTCCCATTTGAGGATTTTAGTAGCTTGCATGTATAGAGAGGCCCTGGCTTCAATTCTGCCATATTGACCTTGTTTTCCTCTACGTACTCGTACTCTGATTCGGATGAGTTTCCTATATTGTCAACTTTGACATAAGCTACTTTCTTTTTCCTAAACTTTGAAGTTCTTACTTTTTCAGCTTTCAGTCGTTCGACTTGTCGAACTCTATCGGTCAACTGGGCCATGTCTCTCAAGTATTATGTGTCTAACTTCTTCCTAATGGAGTAGTCAAGACCTCGTGCTTCCAGTTCAACTAACTAATGTTCTGGCACTTAAGTCAAACATCTCACTTTCAAGGTTATGAACCTATTGAGGTAATTTTCAATGTTTTCGGCCACCTTTATCTTTATGTTGGCCAATTCTTTGAGGTTAATCTTACATTGCCCCATGTAGAACTGCTCGTGAAAGGTCCTTTCTAGTTTGGCCCACGTAAAGATGGAGTTTGGGGAAATGGCGGTGAATCATGTGAAAGCGTTCTTCATCAATGAGTTTGAAAAATACTTGATTTTCAAATTCTCATTGTTGGCTAAATCACCAGCCTTTGTCTGATACTAGGCAAGATGTTCGACGGTGGACTCACTACTGTCGTTAGTAAACTTGGTGAATTTTGGGACTTTCCAGACCCTAGGATATTTGGCTTGCCTTACATGCTCTGACAACGGGGATATATAGTTTGGCCTATGGAGTCATAAGTTAAGGCTATTCTGGACCAAAACACATCCAATGAAGTTGGTGATGTTATCTTGCACCCCCATGTGAAGCTAGAGGAAATATACCCGAACACATCGCACGCTCGAACATAGAACAGAGTCACCATCGAGCTTTATTTATTCCCGAAATAAAGGGAAAACATCTACAAAACCCAGGGAAAGAGAAATCTGGGTAAGGAAATCAGTTATGCAAGGGAAATGTGAAATTCTAGTTATCAGACTTTGGATGTCACACTGGTTGTTATGACATCCAATTCTGCACATACAGGAATTATGCAGAACTTAAATGTAAGTGCAGTAAATAACACAAGTAATTGTTAACCCAGTTCAGTCCAACATGACCTACATCTGGGGGCTACCAAGCCAGGGAGGAAATCCACTATTAGTAGTATCAATTCAAAGCTAAACTCACCCGTTTACAACTTCCCACTTAATCCCTACCCAATGCAATTTCAATCTTACACTAAGATCAGAGTTCCTACTCACTCCCCCTCAATCACCTCAGTGATAACTACCTTTAATCAAAATTAAAGACACTTTGAAGTCGCACTTCAAAGACACTCTTGATTATGCTTCACAGCTTAAATCAAGATACACAGCACTCACGCTTAAAAGCTTTGAGCGACACAACACTTACAACTCAATGAACACCCTATGCCAAAGCTATCATCTACTTGATAGTGACTTGGCTTACAAGATACGTCTAATACAAGACTCACAAAAATACAGCAGTGAAGTATGATGGACACACAAAATCTTCACGCCTCAAAATCCCTGAAACTGAATGAAGGAACGCCTTCCTTTTATATTGCAGTGTCCTGGGCTTTTGCACCTGTATTCTTCTGAATTTAAGGTCACACAAGTTCCCATAAATTCAACATTTAGGTTACTAACAAATAAGTTATTTGTTAGGTTCATTGAATGTAGATTGGTTGTTGATTTCCTGGTTTTTCTCTAAGCTGTTGACTTCCTGAAGAATAGCCTGAGAAAAAGCTGAAACAGAAAACTGAACAACCTACAATATAGCATATGCTGTCAGGCATGAATGTCACGACATTCAGCTTGACATCAAGGTCCATATGCTGAGTCTGTTTTTCCAGAAAACAGACTGTACAATTTTGCTGACCTGTACATGATCAAAATGACCATACTACAGTAACAGCTTACATTAATAAATGTCAAAGTGTCCAACTTAACATTTACACAATTGGCCTTAAGTTAGTTCTGTTATTCTCTTGAAGAACAAACTAAATAATATGCTGAAGTATAGCAGAACACCACTCTGCCTAATCTTCAGTAGCTGCTGTCAATGATGAATGTCACAACATCCAGTTTGACATTCAGTCAATAGGCCTTATGCCAGGTCTGGTTCTTCCTTGATAACCAGACTGCACATGAATACTAAGTTCTAGCAGAACACCTGCTGTTCTATTCCTTAGTATCTGTTGACAGGTATGAATGTCACAGCATCCAGTTTGACATTCAATAAAACCTGTGTTAGCTAGTCCTGCTGTAACTACAATGTAGTCACACCTATATGTCATGACATCAGTCAAGACATTAGTAACCATCTAGTGTTTTACCATATAATGCAGCCAATTTAAACACCTACAAACTCCCCCTTTGGCAAATTTTTGGCTAAAACACTTTGATCCCCATAACAGAGTTCATGGCAGCGGAATCACACACCTAGCAGGGAATAATACTAGCTAATACACTCAGAGTGGCAGCACACTCACACATATACAGAAGTTAGATAAAAACTTCACACAGCAGCACACACATTTGCTGCAGGGGAGGAATCTGTCGTCCTGAGAGTCTGTTGTAGAGACCCATGAGTGTCTGTTGTAGAGACACCCACTCTGTTCAGGGGTTTACTCCCCCTGTTTGTCAAAAATGTTGCCAAAGCCAACACCATAACCAGAGAATAACGACAGAGTTACAGACTTGGTTTTACTTCACAGTTTCAACCAAGTTACCATCCACTTGATCTTGCTTCACAACTTTGATCAAGTAATCACCCACTTTTGCTTTACAGTAGGTACCACCATATCAGATGCCATGATGTTGTTTCTGACATCCAGAACCACTCCTGCATGAACAGCATCCTTGAACTCCTGCAGATACATTGGCCTTCTCACAGTAGGGTGTCTCCTTACCCTCCTGTAACCACCCTTGTTGCAGGTAGCATTGCTATGATATGGTGACCAATCATAGCCTAGTGCAAATTGTTTAACAGGCAGAGATATTAAACAATTTATCCCAAACATCAGTGGTTGCTATAAGGTCTCCGAGAGACATATTCCTAGTTTGCTCCTTAAATTTTCAAACTGAGTAGCATCCAGCGCCTTTGTAAATATGTCAGCCAGTTGAAGCTCCGTGGCTACATGTTCCAAAGTGATCACCTTGTCTTCCACCAGATCTCTGATGAAGTGGTGCCTAATGTCAATATGTTTGGTCCTGCTTTGTTGGATGGGATTCTTGGAGATGTTGATGGCACTGAGATTATCACAGAACAATGTCATGACATTTTGAGTGACATTGTACTCAGTGAGCATCTGTTTCATCCAAACCAGTTGGGAGCAACTGCTTCCAGCAGCTATGTATTCAGCCTCTGCAGTGGACAGAGAAACACAATTCTGCTTCTTGCTGAACCAAGATATGAGGTTTTCTCCTAAGAAGAAACATCCACCTGATGTGCTTTTTCTGTCATCAGCACTTCCAGCCCAGTCAGCATCACAGTACCCAGATAGGACAGGCTCAGACCCATGTGAATACAGCATCCCATAGTCACAAGTCCCATTTATGTACTTGAGAATCCTTTTGACTTGATTCAAATGGCTCACCTTGGGCTCTGCTTGGTATCTGGCACACACTCCAGCTGCATAAGAAATGTCAGGTCTACTTGCAGTTAGGTACAACAGACTTCCTATCATGCTTCTATACAGGCTTTGATCAACACTAGGCCCTCCATCATCTTTGGTCAACTTCAGATGAGTGGGAGCAGGAGTCCTCTTGTGCCTAGCATTATCCATACCAAACTTCTTAACTATGTTCTTGGCATACTTGCTTTGGGAGAGAAACATAGAGTCCTCCATTTGGTTTACTTGCATTCCAAGGAAATAGGTCAGTTCTCCCACTAGACTCATTTCAAACTCAGACTGCATCTGGTGAACAAATTTTTTAACCATTTGTTCTGACATTCCACCAAAGACTATATCATCAACATAGATTTGAGCTATCATGATTTTGCCTTCTTCATCCTTCACAAACAAGGTTTTATCTATGCCACCTTTTCTGTATCCATTTGAGGTCAGAAATTCGGTTAACCTTTCATACCAAGCTCTGGGTGCTTGCTTCAACCCATACAAGGCTTTCTTCAACTTGTATACATGCTCAGGTTGGTTAGGGTCACAAAACCCTTTTGGTTGTTCCACATAGACTTCTTCATTCAGGTAGCCATTCAAGAATGCACTCTTCACATCCATTTGGAATAGCTTAAACTTCAGGGTGCATGCTACCCCCAACAGCAATCTGATGGACTCAAGTCTAGCCACAGGAGCAAATGTCTCATCAAAGTCTACTCCTTCAACTTGAGTGTATCCTTGAGCTACTAGTCTTGCTTTATTTCTAGTAATCACTCCTTTCTCATCAGATTTGTTTTTGTAGATCCACTTGGTACCAATGATGTTGGACCCTTCAGGTCTTGGAACTAGCTCCCATACTTCATGCCTTGTGAACTGCTCGAGTTCCTCTTGCATGGCAATGATCCAGTATTCATCAGTCAGGGCTTCTTTCACATTCTTTGGTTCAACCTTGGAAACAAAGCAGGAATTTGAGCTTATTCCTCTTGACCTGGTAGTTACACCACTGGTGGGATCCCCTATGATAAGATCCTTAGGGTGGTCTTTCTGAATTCTGATAGCTGGCACTTTGGTGGTTGCCTCTACTTCACATTCAGGAGGAGGTTCCTGTACTTCTTCAGACTTGAATGGACTGTCAGTTGGGCTGTCAAGGAATGTTTCAACATCCTCCATGACATCAGTTCCTTCCTCTTTATCATCCACAATAACATTTATGGATTCCATCAGGACATTGGTCCTGTAGTTGAACACTTTGTAGGCTCTGCTGTTAGTGGAGTATCCCAGGAATACACCTTCATCACTTTTGGGATCTAGCTTCCTTCTCTGTTCACGATCTGTGAGAATGTAGCATTTACTTCCAAAAATATGAAAGTACTTCACAGTGGGTTTTCTGCCCTTCCATATTTCATACAGAGTGGAGGAGGTTCCTTTTCTCAAGGTGACTCTGTTGTGAACATAGCACGCGGTATTCATTGCTTCAGCCCAAAAGTGCATGGGGAGCTTCTTTGCATGAATCATTGCTCTGGCAGATTCTTGAATAGTTCTATTTTTTCTTTCAACTATTCCATTCTACTGAGGAGTTATAGGGGAGGAGAACTCATGACTTATTCCTTCAGCCGAGCAGAACTCATCAAACTTGGAGTTCTTGAACTCCGTACCATGATCACTTCTAATCCGGACCACACAACTGTCCTTTTCCCTTTGAAGTCTTATGCATAGGTCTTTGAAGACATCAAATGTATCTGACTTCTCTCTGATGAAGCTTATCCACGTGTATCTGGAATGGTCATCCACCACCACGTAGGCATATTTCTTCCCACCAAGACTTTCAACTTGCATGGGTCCCATTAGGTCCATGTGCAATAGTTCCAGAACTCTGGAGGTTGTGGAATGTCCCAGCTTCGGATGTGACATCTTGGTTTGCTTGCCCACCTGGCATTCTCCACAGACTCTTCCTTCATCAATCAGCAGCTTTGGAATTCCTCTGACTGCTTCCTTGGATATAATCTTCTTCATTCCCTGTAAGTGGAGATGTCCAAGACGTCTATGCCACAACTTCACCTCCTGTTCTTCCTTGGCTGAGGAGCATGTTGTGGAAAAGTTAGAGACTTCAGGTTCCCACAGGTAACAGTTGTCCTTGGACCTGGTTCCTCTCATAACTTCCTGATTGTCACAATTTGTCACAATGCACAGCTCCTTAGTAAACTGAACATGAAAACCTTGATCACACAGCTGACTTATGCTGATGAGGTTTGCAGTTAGTCCTCTTACTAACAACACATTTTTCAGTTTTGGCACTCCAGAACAGTCCAGTTTGCCCACACCTCTTATTTTTCCTTTGGCACCATCACCAAAGGTCACATAGCTGGTAGTGTGAGGTTGAATATCTACCAATAGATTTTCCATACCAGTCATATGTCTTGAGTATCCACTGTCAAAGTACCAGTCTTCTCTGGAAGATGCCCTTAGGGCAGTGTGTGCTATCTTAGCATACCATTGTTGCTTCTTAATGGGAACACATCGCTTATGTGTTTTATGCTTAGGTCTGACATGCGAGGCTTGGTTTGGAAAACCATGAATCCAGTAGCAGAGGGCTTTTATATGACCAAGCCTACCACAGTGGTGACACCTCCAACCCTGGTATTTCCTCTTCTGATGATCATTCATCCTAGTTCCTCGATGTTGTGACATTGGAGTTGACTTCCGCTGGTACTTCTGAACTTTAGCCTTTGGGCGTTTGTGTTCAGTTGAGGATCTTTTCCCAAATCCTAGGCCAGATTTGGTTCCAGACTGCTGTCCCACTTTTAGGATCTCTTCCAAGGTGTCAGTTCCCTTATTCATCATTCTGATGGATTTTGTCATCTGGTTCAGCTTGGAGGTCAGCAGGGCTATTTCACCATTTAGTCCCTCTATGACAGACAGTTGCTTTTGTCTCTCATCTTCCAGTTCCTTGATGAGTTTCTTCTGCTTTTCTCCTTGTGCACGCACTTCTGCACTGGTGGAACACAACTTCTTATAGGCTGCAGCAAGTTCATCAAAGGACAGTTCATCTGCACTTGAGTCATCATCAGAGGCACAAACACTGGTTAGTGCAGTGACATGTTTGGCAGATTCTCCTTCAGATTCACTTTCAGAATCTCCTTCAGACCATGTGATAGCTAGCCCCTTATTTTGCAATTTGAGGTAAGTAGGGCATTCAGCTCTGACGTGTCCATACCCTTCACAACCATGACACTGGATTCCCTTGCCGTGGTTGAACTTCTCATCAGAAGTTGATCTTTTCTTAATGTCAGACGGGATGTTCTTGACATTAGGTCTACCTCTTTGATCAATCTTCTTCACGAACTTGTTGAACTGCCTTCCAAGCATGGCTAAGGCTTCTGATATACTTTCATCACCTCCAGTATATCCTGCTTCTGACTCCTCTTCAGTGTTGGATACAAAAGTTATGCTTTTGTTCTTCTTCTCAGCATGCTCACCTAAGCCCATTTCAAAGGTTTGGAGAGAACCAACGAGCTCATCCACCTTCATGCTGCAGATGTCCTGCGCCTCCTCTATGGCTGTGACCTTCATAGCAAACCTCTTAGGCAAGGACCTGAGAATCTTTCTCACAAGTTTCTCTTCAGCCATTTTCTCACCTAGTCCACCAGAGGTGTTTGCAATTTCAAGAATATTCATGTGAAAGTCATGAATAGTCTCATCCTCTTTCATCCTCAGATTTTCAAATTTGGTTGTCAACATCTGAAGTTTGGACATCTTCACCTTGGAAGTACCTTCATGAGTTACCTTGAGGGTATCCCAAACTTCCTTAGCTAGTTCACAGTGGTGTACCAGCCTGAAGATGTTCTTGCTGATTCCATTGAACAATGCATTCAAGGCCTTGGAATTTCCAAGAGCTAGTGCCTCTTGCTCCTTGTCCCACTCTTCTTCAGGAATCTGCACACTGACTCCATCTTCACCTGTCCTCATTGGATGTTCCCATCCTTTGTTGACAGCTCTCCAGACTTTGCTGTCTATAGACCTTAAGAAGGCTATCATACGAGGCTTCCAGTCATCATAATTAGAGCCATCCAACATGGGTGGTCTGTTTGAGTGTCCTAAATCCTTGTCCATGGTACTAGAAAGTAACTTCCCTAGATCTCACCCAGAAATTCACAGGCAGGGTGCCTGCTCTGATGCCAATTGAAATTCTAGTTATCAGACTTTGGATGTCACACTGGTTGTTATGACATCCAATTCTGCACAGACAGGAATTATGCAGAACTTAAATGTAAGTGCAGTAAATAACACAAGTAATTGTTAACCCAGTTCAGTCCAACATGACCTACATCTGGGGGCTACCAAGCCAGGGAGGAAATCCACTATTAGTAGTATCAATTCAAAGCTAAACTCACCCGTTTACAACTTCCCACTTAATCCCTACCCAATGCAATTTCAATCTTACACTAAGATCAGAGTTCCTACTCACTACCCCTCAATCACCTCAGTGATAACTACCTTTAATCAAAATTAAAGACACTTTGAAGTCGCACTTCAAAGACACTCTTGATTATGCTTCACAGCTTAAATCAAGATACACAGCACTCACGCTTAAAAGCTTTGAGCGACACAACACTTACAACTCAATGAACACCCTATGCCAAAGCTATCATCTACTTGATAGTGACTTGGCTTACAAGATACGTCTAATACAAGACTCACAAAAATACAGCAGTGAAGTATGATGGACACACAAAATCTTCACGCCTCAAAATCCCTGAAACTGAATGAAGGAACGCCTTCCTTTTATATTGCAGTGTCCTGGGCTTTTGCACCTGTATTCTCCTGAATTTAAGGTCACACAAGTTCCCATAAATTCAACATTTAGGTTACTAACAAATAGGCTATTTGTTAGGTTCATTGAATGTAGATTGGTTGTTGATTTCCTGGTTTTTCTCTAAGCTGTTGACTTCCTGAAGAATAGCCTGAGAAAAAGCTGAAACAGAAAACTGAACAACCTACAATATAGCATATGCTGTCAGGCATGAATGTCACGACATTCAGCTTGACATCAAGGTCCATATGCTGAGTCTGTTTTTCCAGAAAACAGACTGTACAATTTTGCTGACCTGTACATGATCAAAATGACCATACTACAGTAACAACTTACATTAATAAATGTCAAAGTGTCCAACTTAACATTTACACAATTGGCCTTAAGTTAGTTCTGTTATTCTCTTGAAGAACAAACTAAATAATATGCTGAAGTATAGCAGAACACCACTCTGCCTAATCTTCAGTAGCTGCTGTCAATGATGAATGTCACAACATCCAGTTTGACATTCAGTCAATAGGCCTTATGCCAGGTCTGGTTCTTCCTTGATAACCAGACTGCACATGAATACTAAGTTCTAGCAGAACACCTGCTGTTCTATTCCTTAGTATCTGTTGACAGGTATGAATGTCACAACATCCAGTTTGACATTCAATAAAACCTGTGTTAGCTAGTCCTGCTGTAACTACAATGTAGTCACACCTATATGTCATGACATCAGTCAAGACATTAGTAACCATCTAGTGTTTTACCATATAATGCAGCCAATTTAAACACCTACAAAATGTATTAGAACCCCTCACATTTGTTGTACTCACCGAGAACCACTTTGATTGTTCTTGCTCAAATGGGTGTTATATCTAAAGGATTACTCACAAGGGAAAAGAAATAGAATAAATAGAGTGCTCGATGAGGAGTAATGCCCTCATGCCTACATATCCTTATAGTGCAATAAGGAATTCAGAGCTCTGTAGTTCATGGAACTAGTGGTGGGAGGTGAAAGGAGTTGTGATAAAGGTATGGTCTGAACCAAAAGATTATGTGATTTGAAATCCAAAAGGGGATGAAATCTGAACCCAAGTTTAAAACTGACGTTAACAAATATGTGGGTAGTCGGAAGCGTTCGCCACTATATATGGTATGGCCGAAAACAAAGAGAATTAAGTGTTTGGTTTCATAGCACAAACAACTCTTGGTTCACAAGCTGACACAAGATGGAGCTAAAAAAGATTGTGTATTTGGCTAAAAGATAGCAGGTATATCACATGGAGTGAATGAAGGTAGATAATGGTTCTTGAAATATATGAATGGTTCCCTAAGGCATAAGAAATAATTAGGATTGTCATCGCCAAGGGTTCAAAGCCTTGTGCCTACGTATTCTCATCGTGCAATGAGAAAGTCAGAGCACTCGTAGTTCGTGAAACCACGAGAACAAAGGGAAATATTGATAAAGATGAAAAGTATAACTTGCACCAACTGAATGGTGGAAATAAAAATGTGTTTGCCTAAGCAACATGGACTGGTAAGACAAACACAATTTCAAGGGTTAACTGCAGTAGAAACAAAGAGATGTTCACCTAAGTAATAGGGACTGATAAGACAAACACAATTTCAAGGGTTGGCTGCAGTGTTGTTTAGTATTGGGAAAAGTGTATCACTGTATGGAATAAACAATTTGAAATCAATGAAGAATGGTATATTGGATTCATGAAGGAATAGACTCTGAATCAAAGAGTAAACATGCGTCCTAGCCAAAAAAGAAGGAATACAATGTTTGGTTTCGTAGCCAAACATCTCTTGGTTTACAAGATGGAGTACCGTTATATCATCCTAAAAGGATGTGAAAGGATCCAAGGAAAAGTGATATTTGATCTCAAAATATGGTATTGATTTATGAAGAATTGTCGATGGGTAGAAATAAATAAGGTAGAATTAATAAATAGGGTAACTAACGGAGAATCTGAATTCTCGTACCTACGTATTCTCACCGTGCAATGAGAAAGTCAAAGCTTTTGTAGTTCAACCCACTAGAGATGACATCAATAGATTGAGGCAAGAGGAATGATATATCGATTACCAGGGTACGTAACCCATTGTGGTAGAAAAAGAAGTACCAAGGTTCACAACCTGCTAGGGAAGGAAACACTATCATAGTTTATAACTTCTAATGGAAAGGAATTGAACTACCAATGTCTATAACCCAAAAGGAAAAGAGAAAAGATGCCAGAGTCCATAACTCTCAAGGCAAATGAAAGTATTGCAAAGGTCCATAACCTGATAGGCAAGGGGACTTCCAAGAGTCCATAACTCTACAAGGATACTCAAAGGGATTTACTGCGTATAAAACCAAGTGCCAAAGTATATAAATCTATAGGCACATAAAGAGCTTTCCAAGGTCCACAACCTAATGTGGTAAGAAAAGGTTGCCAAGTTCCATAACCTAACAAGCATGAAAAGATTGCCAAGGTCCAGAACCTAACAGGCAGAAAAGACTGCCAAGGTCCAAAACCTAACAGACAGAAAGATTGAATTGATTGAAAATGGGTGTACAACCATAAGGTACTAATAGCAATAATGCTTAATTATTGAAGTGTTGAATGATTGATGCTTGCTTGATGAATACTTGTCAATTGTATGATTTAAATTGCACTAAAGTCTATGAACAATGACGAATACCTTGAGCAACTGGGTCATTCGCCCCGTACGTAAGGATACCCTAGACAAGGATAGGAATCCTTCACTCTCGTGATTATTTTTTACTTAAGGCTCATGACATACAACTTGAATTGGTAATTAACAAGTTGTTGATAGGAGACCCTGAGTGTTGATCTTATTGTAGAAGAAGACTTGACAATCATTTTATTCTAATTATGCTAAACTCTATGAATAAAGGTGAATACGATAAGCAATTGAGTCATTCATCTCGTACCCAGAGATTTTCATAATGAGTTAATGGAATTCTCCACTCTCATTCATTCTCTATTTCTTAAGGCTCATGCCATACAATCTGGATTATGGTTGACATGTGTTAACCTTTGTTGTGCTTGAGAAGTAGTCCACTTTGTTAGTTATGCTTGATTGATATCGACTTTGAATTGTTGATCTTGCATTTGAACCTTAAGGTCTTGAGCTCCTGAGATTCAGCATATCCAATATAGCTTGAGCACAATGGACTTGCCGTATCAAGTGATAAAGGGTCTTTTGATCACTTTAATAGGCTTGGGGATTACAACACAATACAAAGGATTTGGTTGACCAAAGTGACATTTGGTCAACACTAATCAGTGAGATTGAAAATATAACAGATGAACTAGGTACACAACCTAACTAAAGATTAAACTGTTAATCAAATAATTTACAAGTCCTAAACTAGGGGAACAAGCATTTCAAGATTATAAACCCTAAGTACTAAGGTTAATGGTATAATTAGGAATCAAGATCTAGTTGAACCTAAACAAACCTAATTATCTAATTATCACTAGCACTAATCATCGAAGGATATCCTATCATTACTAATCAATTTTTAAAATCTAATTATCCTAATCAAATTCTAGAATTCTAATTAACCTATAATTCATTCAAGTTCTAAAACCTAATTACTTTAATAAATTCTAGATGTATAAAATTCTTAAAGTTCTAATTAACATCTAATCAAAGTCTAAAATCTAATTATACTAAATCCCTAATTAACCTTTAATTCTAAACCTAAAATTCTGATAAACCTAAAATTCTAAATCTAATCTAAAATTCCAATATCCTAATTCTTCTAATTAACATGATCAACCTAATCCTCTAATTATCATCTAGTTAACCTAAATCTCTAATTCTCATCTCTAGTTAACATATGAAAGTGATTAAATAAAATAATCAAGGCTAAGGGAGGTGCATGCCAATTTATGGGGTAATGGACAGAAGGGAAGTAGATGGTTCATTTGGGCCCTAGGCCCAAACATTTCAAACTTGATGCTGCACAAGGAACCGAGTCCACTCATTCATGTTCTTCGGGCATGCTGAAATGGCAAAGTGGAAAAGCAAAAAAAAAAAAGGAGAAAACGCGCTTGAATGAGGAACTGAGTCCACTTTTTTCTACATGTTGTTGGTCCAAGCTAAAACGATAATAAGAAAAGCAGAAAGGAAGAGAAAACACATTTATCGGAAAAACTCATTGCAACGCGCAGCGTCGGCGCCTCTTCATCATCAGTGGCGTGCGCTGTGTTGTTGCTTGTGTGGTTCAATGCGTGTTGAATTCGTGTGTGAGTGATTGAGAGCATTTGCAGATTGATGCGAATTGCTTCCTTTTCTGCTGAATTTTCAGTTATGTGAAGAGTGTGTGTTGAATGAAAAATGTGGATTAAAAAATGTGTTCTGAACCTTCCTCAATCTGAAGCGTGAATATGGTTTATAGAGTTCAAATCTGTTAGAAATTCAATTGAAATTCAGATTGAAATGCAATGGTAATTCATCTGTTAGTTACAAATGCAAGAGTTTGTTAGAGATTGAAATTCAAATGAAATGTAATTGAAACTTAAGTGAAATTCTATTTTCTCCTTTGTGGAACACACTCTGTCAAATGTAACTGAAATGAGGTGAAATTCAATGCACAAGCTGATGTTTAGTGTAGGTTAGTGAAAAATGTTTAGAAAAAAAAACTGTTGTTAGTTCTGTTATGTATCAATTTGGACTCTTATGTCAAATACCAGTTCAATTTGTTAACCTGTTATCAAAGTTCTTGGTACATTGTTGCATGTTAAAAAAAACTCTGTTAGTTAATGTATGATGTAGTTATAATGTCGTTGCTGAGCTGTTAAATTAATGCAGGTAGGGTTTAGTTGTTTGTATGAATTGATTAGTAACTGTAAGGTGCTATGTTAATTTTTGATGTTGTAGGAAAACCTTGCAGTTATGTGTTTGTTGTGAATGTTGATAGCTAGTTATGGAAAAAATTGTTAGCTTATGGAAGGCTAATGGAAATTCTGATGTGTAGGTAATGTTTTAACTTAATATGGTGAGTTAACATGGTAGCTATGTGATCATGAACTGAGATGTTTGTTTTGGATTGTGTATGCTTGGATATATTGGATATCTTCCGAACTGCTAATGCATTGTTCGTGATGTTTGTAGGTTAGGTACAAGAGCTTGGCATGGACAAGGTTTCGGCATGGCATGGGTCAAGGCGCTCCCATGAAGGGACTTTTGGACAAAAAGTAAATGGCTTAGGAATGTAGAATGAGGCGGATTTGGTTCAAGATAGATAATTTTGGTCAATTATTTAATCAAAAAGTCAATAGTAGACCAAAACTCAACCTAGATAAAAATATGTTTTTTTATAATGTTTGAAATTGTAATGAAATGTTTGATATTGTAATGAAATAAATGGAGGTCGTATGGTTTGTTTAGTAATGAAAATGACTTGCATGTATGTAACTTGTTTTCCAAAAATCAAATTTCTCCTTTCCAAACTTTCCGCACTTGAACTTGATGAGCCTGAAGTCTTGAGTGAACCTTGAATATCAACGCACTAGTGTCATGAACTGGCCCATAAAGAAATGAATCAGTCAAAATCAATCTTCCCAAGTTGATCAAATAATGCTTGCCATCCCTGATCACATCTAAAACCAAAATGCCACCAAAATATCCCTGGATACCAAAGATCGAGCAATTAGGGTTTCATGGACATTGATTCATAAGAATCGAACATCATTGTTGTGCAAAAATAGTCAAGACATAGCATAAGTTTGACCCACTAGCTTTGTACCATAAATAAGCAAGACCATTTGAATAAATGGTGCTTATTTGAGGATGCAGTTGTAAATGAATGTATTATGATGAATGATTAGGGCATTTGGATATGCATATGTAATGAGTAGTAAGCCATACATAATTGTAAAAGGGAGGGCGAATTTTGGGGTATGACACCATGTTGTTTTGTCGGGCTTGTCTCATGACTTGGTCATCATCTTGGTTGCACTGCACTAAGACCATGTTGAGGCTTTCCGGCCTTTGATCGTTTTCGACGATCCTATTTTTCGAAGGGTCATCCCTCTAGGAAACATTAGGCATAGGATTCGGTGGCATCAGTGGTGCCCCTAAAAAGTCAGCAATCCTACCCATTTGGTGGGTTAATTGTTGTTAACTCCTAGTCGTGTTTTCTAGAAGTGGGGTAAACGTGTTGCATATCTGTTGTGTAGTAGTATTAACCATATCATGGTTGCTTTCATCCATTAACTTTTCGTGACTTGGAGAGAGTTATTGGTTAAAGAAGAAGCATCATGCGGAGGAAAATACCATATTCCTCCTAGTGGTTGTACTAGTTGGCCAAAGTTTCCCATTGTGGATACCGAATCCAAATATGGGTTAAAAGGTGTCGATGTTGCCATCACGCTCTTTGAATATATTGACGTACTAGGGTGAAGGTTTGCCATCATTGCAGTTGGCATGCCATACGATTGTTCTTTTTTAGGAAACGAGAAGCCTAAATAAGGAGGCCTTTGATCTCTTGGATTTCGTAATTCCCTAACGATAGTTAATGTGGTTGACACATGTGGTGGTGACATCTCTACACCTGGGGGTATAGAATACACCACTTCTTGGCTTATGATCGTAGGCATATCCTCGACTGAGGTTAAAGTCACCGGACTGCCGACGCTAGTAACCGCCGATTTCCCTTCTAGATTTGGAGTATTGCTTTGGGAAGGGGTTTGGTTTTCTAGACGTACCAGAACGACGCTTACCACTCCTCAAGTGCATACAACATAGAAAACCACAAAAACAAAAGACATAGAGACAAAGCATAAGACATTACTTTTCTGCAAAAAAATATTCACATAAAAGGGTCCCAAAGGATGTGCCAATTTATTTACCAGTGTTTTTGGTAAACAATCACGAGTTTGAAAGTCTGTGAGATTAACTCAAAAAATCTCCAAATCTATTTGTGAAAATAACTTGTGCGGACACACATATGTATGAATTTAATGTAGTGTGACAAAAAGACTTTAAATAAAGTCAATTTGTATAAATGATAAGGTAGAAATGCAGTAAATAACGTTAAATAAAGCAAAGAAAAAAGTACATGTTCTATTTAAAGAGACAAAAAGGTTTAAAAAGGATGGACGCAGACGCATACATGTTTCTCGCTCAATTGTTTCGCTCTATGACTTGGATACTCTAGTAGTATGAAGAATATGTATAAAATTTTATGACCTTTGATACAACGTATGAGTCTATTATTTATTATATTTACAGGATAACTGTCAACGGCGGTTATGACCACTAGGGGGTTCGTTGCATTTTCTCCACGTTCAGCTCTTTAGGTTTCCACTAGTGTGCTTACGTTTATTCCAAGATGATATCTTCTTGTAATCCATGTTGAGTGGTAACTGCTTTTCCACATCTTCACGATCTCTCGGCAATAAGCGCCCCAACATAATGTTTAGGACGCCCATTAAAACTCTAGAAATTATAAAATTATCGAGTCTTTCATACCACGTTGTGTCGTCGACTGTAACACCTCAAAATTTGCCCTCCTCTTCTTGGGACTAGTTTAGCATTTTGCATTTCATTTTTAGGATATTAGGCATTGCATCTTTGCATATCATGTGAAAATAAACAAGTCATCCTCCTAAGTCTTTCTCAGAAGATAGAGAGGTTGAGAGATTCAAGCCTGAGGGTCTTGTTGAATTGATCAATCATTTGAGGGTTGCTCTTCAATTAGGGTTTTATTGGTTCCTCAAGGAGGTTGAGTATTATCTTATTGGCAAGGATATATCACCATCATCATGGTTTTATCATCTTCAAGAGGTTCATTGTGCCTGATCATGTTCCTTAGGATTAGGGTTTTGACCTCTGGTCAACCCTAATCAGTTGCATTCTACCAGTCAGGGATTTTCAAGGAGATGAGGTCTTTCTTGAGAAGGAGATCATCATATTATGTTATTGAGCTTGTACAAGCTAGGGTTTCATTTTGGAGCCAGTTCATCAAGTGGTTGAGGCTCAAAATCATCTGTGCATGTTCAAGTCATTTGTCAACCAGAAAGTCAACAGAAAGTCAACTGAGGGCTTGGAAGTGGAGAAATGAGTTTCAACATCTCATTCATGTTCAAAAGAGGCTTATTTGTAATTACAAATGCATATCTTGAAGAATTTGAGGTCAGATCAAAAGTTGCCAAAAATGGAAAGTGACATGTAATTGAAAGTTTCCAAAAATGGAAAGGTTTTGGTTCAAATTCAACTTGATCTTACATCATCAAATAAGCTTCAAATGAATTTTTGTCCAACATGAAAGTTGAAGATCTCTCTCTCTCTCCCATTTCCAAAAAGTCCAAGATCATGAATTTATGATGAATGGTTGAGGAGATATGGTCCAATCATTGCCAAGTGTACATGGAACTTCAAAAGGACATAACTTTTGACTCATAACTCCAAATTTGGTGGTTCTTTTTGCACTTTGCTTCTCATGACATGTAGTTTCCAAAACATCCATCACATTGCATGAAATTTGAACATATGATCACTTGCTTATTCATGAAGATTTTGGAGGGAAAATCATAAATTTAAAAATGGTGCATCATGAGAACTTTCTACCATTGCCAATGTGTTTAAAAAATGATTTTGAATGATTTTGATCAAGCACATGACACTGTTCACGTGGGTTTACTACATGCACCATGCAATTTTCAAGTTTTGGTCATAACACCTTATTTTACTAATTCCTAATTAACTTTGCTTAATTTTGATTAAGAATGGATTATCACATCATATATATTGATAATCATAACAGAATTTCAGAAGCTTAATCATTTTCACCATTTTTTAGATCTAGAAGTTTTTCCCTCCATTTTTTTTCTCTCAACCAAAATTTGAAAAAATCTTCAAAGAACCTTGCATTTTTATTCCATATTCTTGTTCTCTAGTGTGGATTTAGTGCAGATCAAGCTTTGGATTGGTGAATTCGTGTAGAAATCAAGCATTGAAGTTCAAGAACTCAAAAATGGCAAATGCAAATTGAGCTAGATCTACACGTTTCCAAGCCTCAATTTCATCATCAAACTTCATAACAAGTGATTTGGAGTGGATTTGCATGCTTGCCTAGCCTGGAATCTGCAGAATTCAAGAACTGATCTTCAAGAGGTCACATTTTCGATCACCTTAATTCTCTGTTTTATGTGTATAATATTGTAGAACATTTGATGCTGATCAATCTGATATAAATTTCGTGCGATTTGGATAAGAATTGAGAGAGATATGCTTGATTGAAGTTTTGAATGTCAAACTTTATTTGCTTCGATTTGCATGAATCATGTTGAATTAGGATGAATTGATGCTTGATCTATAATCTCCATTGCATGAGCTTTGTTTTGGTATATTTTTTTTGTAAAATCTGAGAAATTCTAGAAATTCTGGAATTTTTTTGATGAACTTCATACTGTTCATCATCATCTTCGTGAAGAAGATGAAGATCTTCATCTTAGCGATGGCATAGTGACGGCTTAGCGTCCAACCTGGTTCGCTAGGGTTCTTGATGAAGAACGCGCCCAGGCCTTGTCTGATCCGTTGGTTCTCACTTCGATCCATGTGTAGCGTGTTTGTGTCTCTGTTTTTTTCATTTTATTTCCATGCCATGAAACGACGCCGTTTTGATTGGCGCCTATACCTGATTCGAATCCTGGTGGCAGCATATATTCAAATTAATTTCTCATGTTCATTTTTCCCTCCATATTTCATATACATGTGTTCATCTCATTTTAAATATTTCTTCCAAATTTGAAAATCCATATCTAATTGAAAAATGCTCCAAATAATCCCTGGTTTTTTGCTATTTGTTCATTAGGATGTCCTCTTTTGATGATGATAAATTTTGAAGTTGTGCATGGCTGGATTTTGATTTGTGTTAGAATATGTGATCATGTGTACATTTGTGACCTTGCCTTACTCTTTCTATTGTGAAATGCTTGATATTGATCCAATTGCTACCAAATTTTGCATGATGATTCTTGACATGATAATTGACATTTTGGTTTTGGTGTGACATTTTTTCCATGTGTCATTTCTGTTTTATGTACATGTTAGCATGGTGTGACAATTTGTGTCACACAATTGGATGATCAACTTGTGCAATTTCATTTCCATTTCAAATGACCTCTGTTGATTCTGATTTTTTGTATGATGATCATGTTGGACGTGTTGTATGCTCATGAATTTTTCCAGAATTATTTGAAACATTTCTGTTTTGATTTGGATTTTTCATTCACCATGTCCATTTGAATGCTTTGAAATTGTCTTTAACTTCCCTTGCACATGAAATGCCTTTGCTTGATGATTTTAATGTGGCACTTTTTATGACATGTTCATGATTGATTGAAGTTGTATTGTGTTGAAAATCAGATCCTGTTTTGAATTTTTTCTTCACCTTTGACCCTAGGCTTTGACCTAGTGGTTTGGACTTACATGTGAGCTTTGAATTTCAGGACCAAGCACCTAATCTCCATGGTTGATGTTGCTTCATCATTTGAATGTTGATATTTGCTATTGATTGCTAACATTTGTTTGTTTTGTAGGTTGACTATAATTCACTTGAGTTTGCCTTATGGCTTATATGTTGTACATTGGGATTGTCTGTTTGTTGTTGACTGTTGTCTGTTTGTCTGAATGATGTACTGATTTGTTTAGTTGTTTACACAGGTACCTAAGTTGCTTTAAGTTCATCTGAACTTTTCTTTGCTTGTGGTTGGCATACCACTTAGGTATAATTCCTTAACTTCATGTAGTCTGGAAGACCTGTCATGTTATTTTGGCAGGCACCTGTCTGAAGCCCTCCTTAAGAGGCAATGTTTGTGCTTGTTTATCTTTGTGCCTTGTACATGAAAAGACCTCCTAAGTGAAGAGGCATTGGCAGATAAAAGGGGTGTGCAATCCACCCCCTGCTACTCAGTTGTGTCATTCATCTTGCTCACACCATGTGTTGACGCACTTTGAATAAGAACCCAAAATCTTGTTGTGTCAAGTCATGTGGAATAGAGTCCCACATTCTGGACTCCCACACTTTCATTATCTGAAGCTCTCCCAGGCCAGGGATAAGAGCTGTGAGGTCTAATCCTCATCTCAATTTCATCTTCTCACCCTAACTCTCAATGTTAGAGGTTAAGAGCCTGACTACCCTTTCCAGTTGGCTTGTTTGTCAAGGTCGATATGACCCCTTGACTAAAGCCCAACCTTGCTTGAGCCCCCTTGGTTGTGTATAGTGTGTGCTAATTGCTTTTGATGATTATCTGTTTTGCTTCTCATCTCCTTTCTGTAGGAGTCGTATGATCAACTTTCGAGGAAGTTGAATGTACGTAGAGATAAACTTGAGTTGACTCACTGCCTGTGTGAGTCAAACTCTTGTTAGAGACTTCAATATAGGGATCATTTGCATGACAACTTCTAGGCTCGAGTCGTAGTCTCCCTAGTAGCTTGTTATCTCCCTAGTCTCTGGTTAGGATAGAAGTTTTTTCCCTGTTAAGGGGAACTACGTCGCCCTGATCCTCATACCAGATGAGGTACGTAGGCAGGAGATGAGTAGATCTCTCCGGGCGCCCTTTTCTTTTTTCAACCCTCTTGTATGTGTTTGCTTGTTTGGAGTCTGACGTAAGTCCAGCGATTGGCAGTCGGTTTCCTGTGTGTGTTTGCTTGTTTGGAGTCTGACGTAAGTCCAGCGATTGGCAGTCGGTTTCCTGTTTGCGTTTCTTTTGTGGAGTCGGATGTAAGCCCAGCGATTGGCATTCCGTTTCCAGTTTGTGTTTAGAGGTTTGCTCTGACGTTTCAGCGTTTCCGTTTAGCGTTTTGTTTGGCGTGCGTTAGCCGAACTACGGTAGCTCTGATTCTCATTCCAGATGAGATACGTAGGCACAGGATGCGATATCCTAGCGAGCCCGTTCCCCTCTCTTTCCATCTGTGTTTTATTCCAGTGTGTGTGCATTCTTTGAGCGGTTTTAGCAACCTTATTCTATCTTTCTGAGCGTAGATCCCGTCGAGTACGACGGACGTGGGGGGTGCTAATACCTTCCCCTTGCGTAACCGACTCCCGATCCTTGCGTCTCCGGTCGCGAGACCATTTCCTTTCCAGGTTTACTTCGAGCGTTTCCTTTCCCTCCTTTGGGATAAATAACGCACGGTGGCGGCTCTGTTTGTTTGTTTTTCCCGCCGGTTGTTTTTCGCGGATGCGACATCGACGGATCCTTTTGATTGGGATGAGGGCTTCCATCGACCACCCTTCTCGAGATTCTGGATATGCGCTTGCCAACTGTCCTTTTCGAGATTTTGGACATATTTCCTAACACTCTGGATCTTGGGGATTTATCTCTGAGAGTCCTCTAAACTATTAATTGTATTGACGACTTGTCGACCCTTCGTAGTTGGTCTGTCGACCAACTGCCATTAATGCTTCTTTAAAGAAACCTTATTATTGTTCTCATATCTTTATGAAAATTCTTCATTCTTTATGACAACATCTTTCCATTGACATTATTTTATTGACTTTCTAGTAAATGAAAATCCAAGTGTAACATGTGTGTACCATCGAATTTAGGGAATTCAAGCTTCACACTTTTGGTGTGGAACGGAGCTGGATTTTTGCGTGAGTTTGCTTCATCATGTTGGATTTCCGTTGCACGCTGGAGTAGTGATTATAATGTTGTTCCAATTCTAGTGATTCATCCCTCGTTACCCATTTTAAGTAAATCGATTCGTTGAGCATGATCTCGGTCTCTAATCTCTAATATCCATGGCGTCCATGAATTTCTTGAGCTAAAGCTGAACATCATTTTTAATCTCATTATGGATTTCCTTCAAGCATGCATTATCCGACATGATATGATGAGAGCACCAATTTAATAGATGAATCAATTGGGAAAATAAGGAAGACAACGACTATCCTTTGTGGCAAGGAAGAAGGGTTGTGTGACTAAGGAAGAAACAACTATTATTCATTAATTGGTAGAATATGTGTAGATTAATTTTAATGCCTCATATCCGAAAAATGTTGAAAAAGGTATTTCGTTTCATGATGCAGGTGTATCTTCAAAAGGGATACTAAATAACATTAACAAAGGATTGATCAACCTAAGACAATGAAACCTGAGGAGGATCAAGATAATTATCATGAAAAGGACAAGAATGAAAGTCCAACTAAAAAGGATGATCATCAATTCAATAACTTTATTAGATACATTACAAATCACACTATCGGGTACTTAAACAAAGTTGAAAGTGGTAAGAGTGTTGATGACAAAAGATTCTGATGCTCTCTCTGCATTTGTTTCAACTTTCGTTCGAAAGTTCCATGTGAAACGCAAGTGCATCCTCCATCATTCGTACAATGAGATAATATCATTTCAGATTTTTGCTTTGTAAGTAAGTCTCTTTATTTTACCTTGATTATTCTCCAAAGGTATATGATACATTTGATGGATGATTCATTTTATGTTTGTTCACTTCCAAAAATTTCAATTGATAACCATCGTGTGTTTTCAAATTTATATGCTTATAGTGACTTCATGTCATTCTTCTTCCATACTTGAAATATGTTCTTTATGTATAAGCATGTTATCTATTATTAGTTCTTGTATGATATATGTGAGGTTGTTATTTATCTATTCCAGCATGAAATATGTTTAAACATGTTATAATATCAACAAAATTCTTGTAGTGTGTCATTGTTATGATAACATTTCTGTTTTTCGTTTGAGTGGTGATAAATCTAAATTATCGTGTTACTAGAGCACATGCGTGTGCAACATTTGGGAGCATCAAAAGTATATGTCATGTAAACGTGTCTCTTTTGAAAAAACTCAAGATTTTTTTATTTCATTGTATCCTTCATCTTTCATGTTTATTATATATGTTATTTTGCATGATTTGTGGCAACTATGTTATATTATTGCTTAAATTGCTTTTATTTATGTTTAGGCATTTTTAATATTTACATCATTCTATGTGAGTGTTGTTTTATTGATGATTTTATCTTTGCAAACCCCTATGTGTGTTATATTAGTATATGTGTGATATAAGATACTTCTCATGGTTTGTTTTGTCTCTTTTTGATATTGTTAAAGAGGGACAAGCATCTGCAAGATAAAGTTGGGATGCATACATTTAGGGGGATCCTTCATGAAGACACAAAACGCATCGTCTCAAGTTTTTCCATTATAAAAAATATGTGAGTGCAACTTCCCGCTAGATGTATTTTGTATGATGTCAAAACTAGGATACTTTAGCGTTTACGTATATTGGACAATACCCTCTGAGTCTTAATGTGCATCTTAGCATTAGGAAGCATAAAAACCTTTTATAAATGATTTATAAAAGATTATAAATTATTCTATATTACAAAAATATATTTTTATGCAAGACATTGGCTTATGTGTCGACACATACATTGTTTGAGTCGACACATGTTGATGAGTTTTAAAGCGTGTATCGTCTATTTGATATGCCGACTCTAGAGGGGTTTAAGGTCGATATATAGAAGAAAATCTTCTTCTATGAGTCGACACATGACCTATATAGGTTGACATATGCTTCGAAGGTGTCGACACATGACTTACATAGGTCGACACATACGATGCATTTTTCCAAAAATTCATGAATGTTTCAAATCTTTTGCATTTCTTTTGCCTCCAACTTGTATCATTTGAAATATGCGGAACTAGGAATATACAAAGAGTTCTCTTCATCTCCAACCTATGTTTTATGCATACACACAAAGAAATTACACATAATCATTTTTTGTTTGGGTGTCATCTAGAATCAGAGTTGATAACGTCCAATTTAGGTTGTTGAATTGTAAATTGGATTGAGAATTTTTGGGGGTTTCAAATAAGAAAACCAAGTTAGGGTTTCCTTCAAGATCAATTGGTCATTTGAAGGTTTTGGACAAGATTACTCAAGTTAAACTCAACCGAGTGACTGCTTCGAAGAACGGTGGGTTCGGTCGAAGGAGTAACGGCAACCGGATGATCATCTTGGTAAATCTTGGGTCAAAATAATTCCAAATTTGGATTAGATCAAGTAAATTTTTTGAATAAAGGGGCTTCTATCAAAGGAGTAGTGTTAGACGGTGGATCAAATTGGTATTGTTGGGTGACTTGATCAAACTCATATCAAGGGAAGAGAACAAGTTAGGATCAACATCAAACATAGGGTTTGTAGGGTTGGATTGCTACTTTTCTCTTATAAAAAATATTTTGCAAAGTAAGATTGATATCTTAATTCCATTTTGAATTGGGGGAAAATGTAACCATAGCGAGGACGATTCATGAACTGCCTAAACAAATCCTTGTGTACTCTCTCTCTCTCTCTCTCTCTCTCTCTCTCTCTCTCTTACATTTCATTTGCAAATTATTGAATTCGTAGATTGTTCTACCAATATGTTTGGTTTAACTTTTGTTGATAACATTTTGAAAATAGTTTCGTTATGTTGATTACAGTCCATTAGATTGTAGTTGTTTTTTTAAATCAACAAAATCATCGAAATTTCTATGCAAAATTGATTGCACACAAGGTGCTCAATAGTTTGCCTCAATTAAGTTTTTGTGTATTTTGTCATTAGAAATAGCCTACATCTTTAGCTATATCATTTAAACGACTGTTTTTTTGTATTGATTAATTTTTCTATCATTATCATCAATATGTTTTCATATATGCATATCCAAGGTTTTTGATAGCAGTTCGGTTTGTACGATTCGATTCGGGTCACTTCCGCTAACCGTTAAATTTTTCTAAACAATTTTTGTAAAGTTTTTTAACTTGGGATCTATCACCCCCCCCTCTAGATAAGTCGCCTTCGTCTAACAATTATTTTTCTAACCCAAAAGATGAGTGTTTTTAAGGGTTATTAGAAAGGAGGTGTAAATAAGGCCAAGCATGTGTGCAACATACAAGACCCAAAACAAAATATGCTAAAATGGGCTAAACAATCGATTGGCAATAACATCCAATCAATTAGATCGTGTGAAATTGCAGAAATGGTTATTTACACGAGTCATTAATACAACGAATATTTGCAGCGATTAGCTCTCAAAATTTACCGTTGCCAATCGATTGGCACATCCTTGCAATCGATTAGGCATAAGTTATATAGAGATGTAACTTTCTCATTATTCTCATCTAATCATTTTTCATTTGTGCTTCACATTAGAAACACATTAGCTCTCTCATTCATCCATCATCACCTTAAAATAGCCTAAAAAAGAACTTATTCCTCTGAACCATCATCCTCATACTTCTCTTAAGACTTCTCCTCTCAAGCTCAAGAAACCAATTTCACCCTTTACTACGTTAATATAGAGAGTTATATATATGTCACTTACTACTTGGATGAGTATCTCTTTAAGACCTGCTCCTTCATGAACGCCTTCAACTTTTCCAGGTTGAAGAACTTTGTTTGAAAAACCTCAAGATAGGCACCCTAAATTAGTGAGAATGTTTTACATTAATCTCTCATACAAATATAGAATCATCAACTCCGAAGTCAAGAAACATCATATCACTCTGTCTCTTGAAGACTTTGCTCAAGTGTGTAACCCACACTTTGTGGAGCAAGATTATAATCAACTAGATCTTGAAGGTAACGAATTTATTTCTGAAAATCATTCCCAGTCTCTTCTTATTAATCCCTCTTATGAAATTTCAACTCCCTTCAATGTTGGCCTCATTAGCCCAAATAGTAGATTGATTCAATACACAATGAATCATGTATTTTTCCTAAGGAAAAGCAACTACAACACCATCCAAAAATCAAACATGCTAGATAGTAAAAGGAAAATCAAGTTGTAAAAAATTGGGTAGATATCGTTCTTCGCACATGCTAGATAGTAAAAGGAAAAACAATACCTTACCCTATGTTGAAATAATCACCAAAATCTTATCCTACACCGGCTATAAGTACGGAGAAGAAGAACCAAATTTTGTGCACACAAAGATAAGACAAGACGTTATAAGAAAAATGGGGTTTTCTATTCAAGAAGGAGAATTTGTCCCACTACCCCCAAGAATAATCTTCCTTCATCCTCCTCAAGTCCCTGATTTGTCCCACTACCCCCAAGAATGATCTTCATTCATTTTTATTCAAGAACTAGATTTTATTCAAGAATGATATTCCTCCATCCTCCTCAAACACCCTCAATGACATCCGTAATGAGAAAAAGACAATGAATGCAAAGATTGACAAGCTCATTAAAACAATGGAGAAAAGAAACCCCATCTCACCAATGGCCTAAAGCAAGGATGATGATGATGATGAAATGAACTAATTGTGTCTTAATTGCCTATGTTTTCCTTTTTGCACTATTAATTCTGCAAATTTTCATTCTTGTGCTTTTAAAATCAAGCAAAAAATAAAAGCAATGTTTTTCCTTTCCTAAATGTTTTATCTGCCTATATTTGCATATTTATTTCTCACAATGCATCTTTACCCGCCTTTTTTATTTCAACAAAGGAAGAGAAGTATACTCTCAAGGAAGTGAAGTATAGTTTCTATTTAACTCAAGGAGAGTTTAATCACTCCAAACATATTTTTGTTATTTTGTTTTACCACCTCCCCTGAGAGATTTGTTATCACCATTAAAAAAAAAGGGAAATGTGGGACAATATTTTGTAGGTGATGTGCTTTTAACAAGGGCGGTTATTTTACTTTTGATGATGACAACTTTTGTATAAATGATTATAACTAATAAGGAAAATTCAAGTATAAGTGGTTAAAAATGCAAACCTAAGTATTAGGATTTGATAGATTTGACTATCCTATGATGGAAACCAAATGAAATATAAGCTCAAGCCTCATCTCAAGTAAACTTAAGAAAGTGTCTACAAAAGAAATTGTCCAACAAAGTCTTGAAGTACAATAAAGCCCTACCTTAATTAGTTTGAGTGAAAAATATGTACTGCATAAGGGAGTTTATAAAATTGCATGGCTAAATCACACACAAAACATCTTTCAAACTAATGTTGCTCAAGAAAATACTTTCAAAAATATCTAGAAGTTGTGACAAATGAGTTAGAACTTGTCTGAAAAGCTCTGGGGAGTTTTATGTCTTAACCAATTGATTGGCACCTTAACCCAATCGATTGGGAGAGTTCAAAAATATGCCTCAAACGATTAGGACACCATATTAATGATGTGCAATAGCTAGATATCTTTTAATTCCTTTTTTGATCTTTCTAATAGATTATTTCATGGTATTTAATCGGTTAACATTATGTGTTAATCGATTACCTAGCCTTAAAAAACATTAAAATCAAATTATGTTTTTAGCCAACCTATAGCCAATAAATAGAGGTCCCTTCCCTCATTTCAAATAATCAAGAACCATGTTTTCTTTTACTTTCTTTCACTAAGTGTTTAGCCGAAGTGCTTTTTGAGAAAGTTCTTTTGTGAGGATGAGTTATAATTCTTGAAGGGTAGAATCATAAGTTCACCAAGGAAGTTTATTTTACACCTTGGTTGAACATTTTATCATATTAGGATTTGTTTGTTTGGGTTAGAAGGTAAACTCGTAAAAAGCTTTGGTTTGGGGATCGTGTGATAAAACCCATGTGTAGGTTCGAAGGCTTAGCCTGTGTTAAAAGCTTTCATTATGTTCTTGGTTAGCCCGTGATAAAACCAAGGTTAGGTTAAAGCTTATCCCGATATTAAAAGCTTGAATAAGGTTTGAGATTACCCCGATATTAAAATTTCTCAGGTTATTGGTTAGCCCATAGTAAAAACAAGGTTTAAGGTTTGTGAACTTATCCCGTGATAAAAGCTTGCAAAGTTTGTTTATAAAATTGAAGGCTCACCGCTCCAAGATTCTCATGGAAAGGATATTAACCGCCGAAGGTGAGAAAAATACACAAGAAGGGAGGTTGAATTATATATTCCCAAACATCTCTTTTCACTTCTGATTCTGTAATATCATATTCTGAACTACGTTCAAAGTCTGATACTAGAGTGAGTAACAACAGTAAAAAGTTTACTTCCTTTTCTTAACTATGTTTCAGAGCCTAAGGTCTTAAGCTCAGATTCTGATACAAGTAAGAGCCTGAATCAGATCAGAATATAACTTCAGAGTTTGTTTGCACAGCGGAACGTATATGCAGAAGTAAAAAAATATACACACAATATATCACGGCTCAAACTAAGAGTAGTCCAATCCCCTTTGAAATATAAGAACTTTTAACTATAATCAGACTGATTACAATTGCTTAAGCCAATAGCTTAAGACTTCCTGCTCAATCAACATAGATCGAGGCTTCTTACTCTACCCTCAAGAATGAGAATTCATTTCCTGAACAACCAGTTCAAGACTTCCTTCTTTTCCCACAAGCATATGACTTCAATGCTCAATCACACTAATCAAGACTTCCTTGCTTTTCCCTTAAGCATGAGACTTCAATGCCTGAACAACCAGTTCAGAACTTCATGCTCTACTCGAAAGCATGAAACTTCAATGCTCAAGCATCCAGCAAGAGACTTCTTTGCTTAAGCACCCAACAAGAGACTTATTTGCTCAATCTAACAAAAAGAGACTTACTCTGAGCATGATGGCTAGAGTCTTCAGATTATCTTAATAAAAGAGTATGGTATTAACCTTGTGTTTACATGAGTTCTTCTTAGTTCAGTAGATGCACAAAGGTTACACACTGTTTAGTAGAATATAAGTTGATTGCTCCTAAGTGTGGAAGATTAAAGTTTTCAATCTTCTTCTCTTCAAGCACATATTTCCTTCTTTGTTGTACTTATATGTTCTGATGATCTTCTTTGATCATTTTCACTCAACTCTCACACACTTAACCCTTGTGGTTATATATTCTATTTAGTATGTGTTTCTCTCATTTGTGTTTTCCATGTAACACGAATTCTCTCTCTCAATCCATTTTGTGAATTGGTATCACAACTATGTGAACACAATCATGGATTCTTCAACTCACATTCATTCTTGGTCAGAGCTAACTAATAGTTTGAATGTTTTCAATCTTCTTCTTAAATATATGCTAGGAATAGGTCCTTTGAAGATTTAAACTACTAATTATACAAGTAGTTGTTGGAGGACTTTAGCCATTGTATAATAGAGTGAGCTAAAAACTCAAATAGCATAAAAATGTTGAGAAGAGAAGAGCAGAGTTCAGAATAGTTGAAGAGATCAGATCCTGGCAAGGTTAATTTATCTTAATTTGAGATAAATCAGTGTACCGTTATCATGCGTTCTTATTTGGATAACTTCTAACTGGACACTTCTTGTAGATTTTTGTTGAAGCTATATCTGAGCCATTGTTATCCTTTTACTTAGCTTCCTAGATCAAAGGATTTTTATAGAGTTAGTTAAAGCATGATCCGAAGCTAAAGTATGTCTTCAGGATCTGCTTGGAGTGAGACTTCAGAGTCTAGAGTTTACAGGTTCTAAGTTTGTCTTCATCAGAGTCTTGATCAGAACTAGTCTGGATGAACACATTCAGAGTTGATGACTTGATGTAGACAAATTCCTTTGAAGTAGTATCTTCAGAATTTCTGATGAAGCTTGTTCAGAAGATGCATAGTCATTCCTTTACAATAGAGTTTGCTTGCTTCAAACTATTCCAATCTTTAGTGCTTTTTTTATCTTTGTATTTCATGTAAGCTTAAGTTCTGCATCTGAAAGACTTGAGTAGACTCTTCAGAGTCTGAAGGCTTGATTTTGATCATTCAGATTCATAACAACTTTTTTTCATATAATGGGTCTTCTGAGTGATTAACTTGATTTATATTAAGGTTAATGTCTTTTGATCATGCACACTATAATAACCATTAGTAAACCTTATTGTTCTTTAAATACTTTGTTACCACTAAAACTTTTTAAGAGAATGAACAAATCTTGTTCTAACCATCTCCCCATTTTTGATGATGACAAACAAATGTATTTAAGAACAATGGTTGATGATTTAATTAACACAGTCTAACATTAGAGAATGAGGTTTGTAAGCTCCCCCTAAGTTAGGTAGTCTATTAAGGTGAGGTTTGTGAGCTCCACCTAAGTCTGATAGTCCATTAAGACAAGGTGTGTAATCTCTTTTTAACTCTTTATCTATGTTAACTTAATCCTATAAGTTCAACCAACAAATTCTAACATCAGGGTATGAGGTTTGTAAGCTCTCCCTGAGTTTGATAGGTCTTTAGGTTGAGGTTTGTAAGCTCTTCCTTTAGACTGACAATTCATTAAGGTAAGGTTTGTAAGCTTTTTCTTAAATCCTTATCTTTGTTTGATTAAAATTAATCATTTAATCTCAATAAAATAAATTACACAAAAATAAAATCAGAAATTATTTTGACAACAACTGCTTTGTTCAAGTTCTGATGCTTTAAACTCTTCTTGAATACTCTATGCATTTTCTTCCAGTTTGTCATTATCAAAATTCTTTGAAAAGAAACAGAAGAACAATAAAACTGAGAAAAGATAAAATAAAATTTAAAACAGTTTAAAATGCACAAAATTTAGAGGAAGTTGAAAACATTGAAAAGTGAATCTAATACCAAAAAAATGATTAAAAACTTTTCAGAGTTAGAAGACAATTTAAAAACAAGTTTAAGAATCTGAAAGAGAAAACAGTTAAAAGATTAACACATTTTTCAGAAGAGACAATTTAAAAACAAATTAAGGTTCTTTTAAGGAATATGAAATAAATTCTTTACTTCTTATGGTAAATCACTACCGTTTCAGTTTCCAAGGAGTAAATTATGATCTAGTATGACATGCTTAGTTAGTACTTCGCCTTTATATTTTCAAATAACAAAATCTTAAACATACAAAGTGTTTGATCTTTCAAAATTGTTACAACACATGTTCAGGCCATAACACAAATCCTCATTCACTCAACATACGATTTTATTTCATTTCGATTCAGATGAAGAAGAGGAACTGGATTTAGATTGGGGAAACTTTTTCTACGATTGCAGACCTATGGGTGATTAAGATTAATGTTATAAACATCTTTTTGTAATCATTATTTTTTGTTCAATTAAGTTCTCTTCCCTTTTTTTAGTTAGCATTCCATCCTTTTAATCGCTAGTTAATCCCTTTATTACAAACTGATTTAAGAAGTCCACAATTCAGAAAGAAAAACAAAACAAAATACTCTTAACTTGATATTTATTTTTCATTCGATTCATTTGATACATCCAATTAACCATATAAATTACGTTGGTTATACAATCAGAGGCTAAGAAAGAATACACCAAATTTACTTAAGAATCTGAACATATAATTTTTAAGCAAAACAAAAAGAAAACTAATACAAAAGAGAAACTAAAAATTCTCTAAGAGAAAGTTAAAAAAGAAAATTAAAGGAAATGACTACAAAAATTAAAAGAAAAATAAACACCAAACAAAGGCAACTTAGAAAGACTGTCGAAGTTTGGTGGAAGAAGAAGAATGAGATGTAGTTGGACTTTCCTTAAGTCCAACGTGATCTTCACTAGCAACTCTTCAGCCCTGGGTTAAATGAAACTTCATCCAGACTTACGACCTTTATTTGCAGAGAGACGAGTTCACCCAGAACTCGTTGAGAAGGATTTGAAGAACAACTTTCCCTCATGGAGAGGCAATGTTATCTTCAGAAGGTTGACGATTACTTGATGAAATTTCACTTTTAAGCCTGGGTAAAGGAGAAGCATAAGATCACAGTCAGAGACTCCCGATTATCCCATAAGAGCTAGCCTTTTATTCATGCTCTCCAGTTGGCTTCTCACGCCAAGGTTTAAGCTAGAGGTCATCTCAGGTTATGACAGAAACGAGAGAATGAGCATTTGAAAAACAAGGTAAAATTTACACAACTGTGTCAACCAGGTTTGAGGGACAGGTTGTAAAACAAGAATGAGAAACTTAGACTGAGAGATATCAGTTTAAATAGGAAGTAAAAAGGCTTAACCAAGAGAGAAAAGATTTAACACATCAAGATTTTGAAAAGATAATACACCGAAAATCTTTTGGAAAACCAACAGGGAAGATAAACAAGTATAAAGAAAAGGTAAGACATGACAAGAAAGAGAGGCCGCAAAGAATCTAAGGAATAAAGCATTACTACTCTATAAATTCTTCCCAAATAGCTTCACAGCTCGGCATAGCAATTTTTTAAACACGTGAATTTTTATATAATTTTTTTTACAAGTGATCCTTATTCTTTTTCTAAGTCTCAAAGCCTGATGCTTTTCAGAGGCTACATGTCATCAGAGTTGGTTCAAGACTCTGATAAAGCTACTTTTTATTAGCATTAGTCTTTGATACTCTATATTCATAATCAAGATTTTAAAATAAGATCATAAACCCTTTCTTAGATAAGAATTAAGTCTTTAAAAGACAAAAGGGTAAAACAAGCAAAACAACTCATTAAAGAGTTTACTTGAATAACAACACTTTTCTGATCAAAACCCATATGCCCATAATACTTGGCTATGAACAAAGAATATGAACAAGGATATAAAATAATATTTTCCACTCGTTCTTATAATTCCTATGCATACATATTATCTAGGATATTTATGTATCAAGGAGATAGATACATAAACTAAAGTAATTGATATCTCTTTCAAAAAATATGTCTAAATAAAAATAAGGAGTTTAGACATACCTTGTATAGCGGTGTATTCGTCACTTTATGATTTATTGATTAAATCAAAAGCAAAGCATACAAAGAAATCGAGTCGCCACCGCACTTTTATTTATCCAAAGGATTGGCTAAAAAGCGAACAAAAGCCTAAGAAGTTTTACACATAGAAAACTAATGAAAAGATCAGAGAATCTGGGTAAGGGGTTAATTACGCAATGGGAAGGTGTTAGGCACCCAAAACGTCCTAGGTACTCCTAGGGAGCCCTTTTCACACTTGTTATATAAAAGGTTTATTTGTTTATGACATATTGTGCAAACATGATTGGGAAGATGAGAAAAGAATATACAATTTATTATTTTTGTGTTTGAACGGATGAACCCGTTGCCTACGTACCTCTCCATGAAAGGTAAGGATCAAAACGCCGTAGTTCGGCTAAAATTTTTCCAAAATATGAGTGGGTTCATTTTAAAATAAGAGCACTAAGGCTTTTCATTATCAACGGGAGAAAACTCAACCAAGACCAACAATCCACCATGCGAGGATGGCTTCAACATACTAGTGAGGGGTTAACCCTATAATAAGTATGGAAGACTTACAATCAACTCACTAAGGATGTGGTGAGATTTACATCAACCACTATGAGAATTAAAACCTATGGCTAATGTATGAAAACATATCAATAATGGACAAAGCCACAAAACAATTGAATGGGTGAAGTTAATTGATTATGAGTATTCACAAAAGGATGGTCAAAGTATGATTAGAATTCAATTCAGAAAGAAGTGTTATCAAAAGTGAAGTTTGAAAAGTCAAGAACTTAAGGTCCAGGTTTCTAATTTGAAAAAGGCATGAAAATGTTTGCACACTATGTATTTACAAGTTTTAAAAGTCAACAAGTGAAAAGGGGTTTTGAACCAAAAGGATATGGATGAAGGAGTGTAAAACTTCCTAGAAGTTCACCTCTTGAAATCATATGGAAGATGATTCAAGTGTGTCCTTTGGAATGAGGCAACAAAGCAAGTAAGCAAATAAAACAAGGTGATACCGGATGCCAATCAATGGACTTATACCAATCTCACAGACAAAAGCGGATACCGGATACCAATCAATGGATTTACACCAATCTCCTAAAACAAAACAAAGATACCGGATGCCAATAAATGGACTTACACCAATCTCACAAAACAAACACGGATACCGGATACCAATCAATGGATTTACACCAATCTCCTAAAACAAAACAAGGATATCAGATGCCAATAAATGGACTTATTCCAATCTCCTAAAGCAAAACAAAACATGGATATCAGATGCCAATCTATCTGGACTTATACCAACCTCCAAAGGATGATCATAGGATTACAAATGCCAACAACATGGACTTATAATTGAATTCTCACATACAACAAACAAACAAGCACTAAGCAAAGAGGACATAAGTGGCCAATGAAATGGTCTTACACTCAATCTCTTCCAAATCATAGGAACAATGGCCAATGAATGGACTTACAGTTGATTCCTCAATGGACAAACAAAGATGTGTCACAAAGATATGAAATGATGATCATGTAATAATGAACAATTAATGATGATAAATGCACAAAGGCAAACAAGCAAGCATGCACAGATGAATCAAGAAATCAATCAAACAAAGTCAATTAGCACCCACTATATACAAGCAATTGGGCTCAAGCAAGGGTTAGACTTTAAAGTCAACTGGAATGGGGTAAGTGGTGCTCTTAACCTTAACATTGAGGGTTAAGATGAAGCAGATGAAAGGATATGAGGGGTTTGCCTCATTGCTCTTATCCCTGGTCAGGGAGAGCTTTGAATATCAGAAGGTGTGGGAGTTCAGAAAGTTGGAACTCTCTCCACAAGTTAATGACTCTATAGATCTTGGGTTAAGATCCACAATGCTACAACATGTAATATGAGCAAAGGGATGACACACAGAATAGTAGGAGATGGACTACACATCTCTTTTATCTACCAATTGCCTTATCAAAAGGACTTTTCCTGCTTGGGGACAAAGATAAACAATCACAAGCATTGCCTCTTAAGGAGGACTTCAGACAGGTGCCTGGCCAAGTAACAGGCCAGGTCTTCCAGACTACATGAAGAAGAGAGGTTATACCTAATGTGGTTAAGCAACCAAGCAAGTTCAAAGTGAACTTAAGCAACTAATGTACCTGTGGAAACATCAAACAAATCAGTATACAACTCAGATAAACAACCAACAGTTAATGCAACACACAACCAATATAGGCAAAGGCATAAGCCACAAGTCAATCCCAATTGAATCAACATCAACCTACAAAACACACATTAGTAATCAAAAGCAAATATCAAATGCTCTCAATATGAGGCATCATCAATTGTGTAACTTGCATGTGCAACCTGAAACAAAGCTCCAAACATGAGAAGCAAACCACTAGGACAAAGCCTAGGGTCAAAGGGGGAGAAATAATTCAAAACAGAACATGAAAATTGACAAGAATCAAGATTAATCAAATTAGAACATCATCCAAGTGGTCTCATGTCAATATCAACTACCAAAAGAATTTCATAATCAAAACATGTCAAGATAGGCAAGTTGAAACCACATTGAAGCAACAGAATGATCAAAGCCATATTAATTCCAGAATGGCTCAATAAATCTCAAGAAAAAACCATGGCTAAACAGCACACATCAAATGATCAGCACACCAAAAATCATGGCATTTGGACAAGTATAAGAAAGTCAAAGAAATTCATCAAGTCAAGGTAAGCATTAACAAGCTCAAAGGAGG
Source organism: Lathyrus oleraceus (assembly GCF_024323335.1). Lineage (NCBI taxonomy): Eukaryota > Viridiplantae > Streptophyta > Magnoliopsida > Fabales > Fabaceae > Lathyrus > Lathyrus oleraceus. The sequence goes on along the minus strand of NC_066579.1, from coordinate 166,177,173 downwards.
CACAAATTGATACATCAACTTAAGGCAATCCTAAAATAGAAATGACATGTGATAAATGACTCAAACCAAAGCCAAGACAAACTTCAATGTGTCTAGAATACATGTGTAAAATTTCAAGTTCATATGACAAGGAATAAGCATTTCACCGATCATCTAAGTTCAACACTCATCAAAAGATCAATTATGACCAACCAGCAAAGCAAATCTCAAACAAATTGGAAATAGATCTAAAAATTCTACAAAAATTCATGATCAATCCTAACATCCAGAAGGAGCATCTTGCAAAAAATCAGATCATTTGGCATTTATTTGGCATGGTAAATAAAATAAGCAAATCAAGCAAGCAAAGGTGTGACACACATCGTCACACCTACATTAATCACATCATATCTCAACAACCAGGAATGAGAAAAATGCAAACTTTATACCAAAATGACCATTAGGATGTCTAGTTTACACATGTAAATTTTCACATTCATTGGATTAAAATCCATCATTTCACAATCAAAATGGCAAGGCATATCAAGAAAACACGTGTATGAACATTCCCTAGCCAAAATTAAAATCCATGCATGCACAATTTCTGGAAAAAATATCATAAAATACTAGACATGATGATGAACAATATGAAAAAAATCTCATCTCGATTGGACAATCCATCAATGAGTTATGAATTTTTGAATGAAGGAAAAAATTAAAAACATGTGAAACAAGCATATGGAACATGGTTGAAATAATGACCTAAAATGCCAAAAGCCAAATGTGAAACTGCTGGAGTGGGGAATCGATCCGTGTTAGGATTCAAATCATGGAACGCTCAATGAAACGCGTCGTTTCATTAAAGCCTCGGTGGCAAGGCTTGTGCGCTCGTGACCAATGAAAATGACACGCTGGCTCCATGCAGCCAATGCATGAGCGCTAACAGAAAATTGCATGCAAACACGGCCAGGCAAAGATCAAACACAATCTGGAATTGAAAACCTAAATGTTCATCGTGTTCTTCATCAATTCATACACTCAAGAACAATTGTTCACAGAAATTCACAAACGATACATCATTGCACTCGTCTTTGCACGTACATCAACAATCTCAACTCAATTTATCCTAATTATCACTATCATGTCTAGATCGAGTAAAAGAAAATTCACACATTAATCTTATATTCAACAGATCTCACTCAAATCTTGATGAAAATTAATGCCACAAAGCTCAGAATACTCATGGATTCAAGATCTATAACATGCATATCCTAATTGCATGAATTGTTAGATTCGAAATCTTACCTTCAAGAGATTGCAGAACTGAATTCGTGACTTTCAAGCCTTGAGAAGCAAAAACAGATGATCTTCGATGCTAGTATGATGATTTGGATGAATGTTGGATGCTCAGTCTTGCCTGATCTTGCTCAAATCTACAGTTGCCATTGATGATGCTAGCTTCAACAGTTCAAGAATCAGCTCAAAATCCTTGCAATCTTGCTTCAATCCAACTCAGTTATGGTTGTAGATGATGATTCAATCGTGGAAATAGCAAGGTTTGTGAAGAATTTTGATGAATCTTCAAGAAAGAGTTTGAGAGCACAATGAAGAAAAAGTTCAGATCTGGAAATTATGGAGTTGTTCCTTTGATTTTCTGTTATGATTAGGGTTATATATCATCTGCTAATGAAGCTGGTTAATCATGATTAGGCTAATGCAAAATGGATTAAGTAAAATGAAGTGTTATGCAAATTGGCCAAAACACCCTCACATGTGCATGGCAATGCTACAGTGCACGATTTGCACTTGGAATGAGCTTAAAAATCTATTTGGAGGCAAATGAAATTGGTTGGAAGTGAAAGCAAAGCATAATTTTCAAATTGTTACTTTTCCCTCCAAAATTCAAATAAAGTTCAAGTGAAAAGTTCAAAAAATTTGCAATGAGAATTGATGAAATGTGATGCATGATTATGATAGTAGAGATCAAGAGAAAAATGTTCCAAAAAGAACCACTTCAATTGGCCTTTTGGTTCAAAAGTTATGCCTTCTTGAAGTTCAAATTTGCTTGGCAATGATTGATCCATAACTTCTCAACCACAAATGGGAAATGGATGTTCTTAGACTTTTTGGAAAGGTGAGAGCAAGACCTTCAACTTTCATGTTGGACAAAATTCCATTTTAAGCATTCTTGATGATGTAAACTTGAGGAGAAGACCCTTCCATTTTTGGCAATTTGAAATTACAGGTCACTTACTATTTTTGGAAACTCTTCATCTGACCTCAAATTCTTCAATGTTGATATTTGAAATGTCAAATGAGACTTGTATGGACATGAATGAGGTCTCTCTAACCATCTCCCACCTTCAAATCCATGATTGAATGCACAGTTGACTTGTGTTGACTTTTCTAGGGTTTCAGCTGACCTAGCTATGCTCAGATGAAATTCAAGCCTCTTCCACTTGAGATCTTGATTCAAAATGATATCATGGTTCATTTGAACTCTTGTGAATGATCATGGTGCCCAAATTCTTCATAATGGCCACCATCTATTGGCTCAATGCCTGCCTTTGACTGGTTTGACCTAATGTTGCTTCATCTGCAAGACACAAGGTTAGATGACAATATTTTTGTACTTTTGGTTAGTAAACAAATGAAAAGCAATGATCTACAAATGCAAGACATGCTTGGTGATCAAGAACCACTCTCAAAAGATGACCCACCCACTAAGAAAGCAAGCAAGGTGCACAATGATCCTTGAGGCAATGATATGATATGATATGATGCCATGAGGGATCTTAGGGACAAAATTGGGGTCTTACAGATGCCCCTATTTAAGGTCATTCTAGCCGGAGAAGTGAGGTTTAGAAATCTTCATCTCGACGCGGTAGAATGGGCTTAAATATCAGTAATGAGACAAATTTTGGTCCCTAAGAGACCTCATGATGCAGATGTATGCATGTAAAAGACACAAACTCTGTGGGGATACAGTTCACACAGAAGAAAAGACAATCCATCGGAGTAATACACTCACTAGGAACAGAGACTCTAACAGGACTCTCACGGGGACTCTTATTGGGGATAAAAAGAAAAAGAATGCGTGAGCAGGACACGACTCTGAATTAGGGGAATAAACCGACACTGCGTGGACAAAACACGACTGGACTAGAGACCTTACTGGGGAGTGAAGGACTCAAACTGGAAAAGAAGAAATCCAAAGGAAGATACATCCATTGGAAAGACACAAGCTGACTCAAACTATCCACGAGGGATACTTCGGATAAAAATCCGGACTCGGACCAGGAAGAGATTCACAAAGAACCTCCCTGCCGGGAAAAATGCATATATTGGGGAAAACACCAATACAGCAAAAGGGTAAAAAAATCACATCAAGAATTCCACCGGGAAAGGTCTAACAAAGAGACTCTCCTGGGGAAAAGCAACAAGGATGAGGTGTTACCGGTATAAGGGTAATAAACTCAGGAAGAATGAATATCTAAGACCGGTATAAGGGTGAGAGATATCAATCAACCAACATCTGAGAAAGACCTGAAAAAGGTACGGCAACTCAGGAAAATCTGACTCCACAGGGGACCGAAGTCATAATAGGGAGCAGAAAGGAAGGAACACCAGAGATACCGAGGTATATAATAGGTGACCGACCGAAGCGTGAATTGGTATATATGCCAAAACACTCATCATCCGAAAGGAGGGCTTGAAAAAGCAAATCGACTTACAGGATGGACATTCGAATCCGCAAAGGGAAGACGAATCTTACTCAACTGGGGACGCAAACCCAAAGAGTGCATGAGATATAATATCCATTACCGTCAGAACGTGGATAGAATACTCGCATGAGATATATTATCTATTACCGTCAGAACGTAGATAATACACTCGCATGGAAGAGACACCAAGGATACCGAGGTATATAATAGGTGACCTACCGAAAACGTGAATTGGTATATACCAAGACACTCATCATCCAAAACATAAACTGGTTAAAGGATGGATATTCGATTCTACAAAGAATACGAATCTTACTCGATTGGGGAAGATCAACAAAGGATTCCAACCAAAGAGTGAAAGAGATATATTATTCATTACCGTCAGAACGTGAATAATACACTCGAAAGGAAGAAACACCAGAGATACCGGTTAGGGCATATAATAGGTGGTCAACCAAAAAGAGACAATCGTTACCAAGCATCCGGGTAAACGAAAGACAACTCACAGGGGATAAATTGCAAGCATCCGACAATTATCCAAGAAACAACAAATATTCGACTCCGTAAAGGGAAATAACGAATCTTACTCGACCGGGGAAACACAACAAGCTTCGACTGAAGAGTGCATGAGATATATTATCCATTACCGTCAGAACGTGGATAACATACTCGCATGGAAGATTATCCACAACCGGTATAAGGGTTAAAAAAGGATAAATCGACCGAAAAGAAAGGCATCGGGATACCAAACTAGGCATATAATGATGACCAATCGAAGGGAGCAACAATCATTACCAAGCAAATGGGTAAATGAAAGAAGACTCGCTGGGGATACATTGTATAAACAACAATTATCCGCAAGGAACTTGTTGGTGACTTCAAAGGGATAACATTGCAAGCATACGACAATGATCCATAAGACTGCTGGGGATACAATTGCTAGCAACCGGCAATTGTCCAGAAGCAAGGGAGGAATATCATCATCAAATATTGAATGAAGATAACCACAAAGAGTAACCATCATCGGCTAGGATGAATAACAAGGTTAACTCTGCAAAGGGAGCAATTAGGGTTTACAACCACCGAATACGGGGTAGAATACCAAAACTCTGGCTGGGATAAAATTGCTAGCAACCGGCAACTATCCGCAAAAAGCACAAACTCCGTTGGGAATAAAACCACAACAACATAGGATTTACAACTACCGAAAACTGGGTAGAAAACCACAAAATCCACCATGAACCAGAACAAACCACAAAGGTCACCTCTGCTAGGGGAAAAGAGATAGGACTTACTGTCGCATTACGCGAAAAACCGGCGGGAAAAAGAAGAAACAACAGAGCCGCCACCGTGCGTTATTTATCCCAAAAGAGGGAAAGGAAACGCTCGAAGTAAACCTAGGAAAGAACATGGTCTCGCGACCAAAGAGGATGGGTTCGGGAGTCGGTTATGCGAAGGGAAGGTATTAGCACCCCTACGCATCCGTAGTACTCTACGGGATCCACGCACAAAAGGAAGGAAAAATGGTTGCTAAAACGCTGCTCAAACACACACACACTGGCTGAAAAGAGACAAAAGAAACTGACTGAAACCGACTCGGCAGGATATCGTATCCTGGGCCTACTTAGTCTATCAGGCATAGACATCAGAGTCGAAGTAGTTCGGACTGGGGAAAACACATGCTCGCTAGGATGTGGCATCCTATGCATACGTATCTTCTCGGACGAGAGAAGAATCAGAGCATTCGTAGCTCGGCTGACACGCACACAAACAAAACACAGGCAAAGGCAAACGTGGAGCCTGAATGCCAATTGCTGGACTTACATCAGCATCCGAACCAAACACACGCGGGAAACCAACTGCCAATCGCTGGACTTATGTCGGACTCCAACCAGAGCACACACAAGGGTGGTTAAGACACAAAGGGTTGAAAAAGAAAAAAGGGCGACAGGTTGCTAAGGAGTCAGGCACTCGAGCCTAGCAACTGTCAAACAACACAAAAGAAAAGAAAAGGCGCCCGGAGAGATCAGCTCAATCTCCTGCCTACATACTTCATCTGGTGTGAAGATCAGGGCGATGTAGTTCCCCTACGCAGGGACAAGGATCTAGCCTAACCAGATAACAGAGGGAGACACAACACTAGGGAGACTACGACTCGAGCCTAGATGTTGTCATGCAAAGCCAACCCTAAGTTAAGGTTTCTAGCTAAATGGCACAAGGGCCAACCTATCCTAGACAAGGCTTGCACAGGAAGCAAGGGTCTCGATTGCAACTAGGGCAAGAGAAAGGGGAGGTCTCAATCGCAACGAGGGCGAGAGAAAGAATCGCAACGAGGGCGAAAGCAAACAAAGATTAGTGTTAGTTGTTAGTCAAACTCGGCAAGACATCGCGTCTCGTGCCTACGTATCTCATCTGAACATGAGAATCAGAGTTGCCGTAGTTCGGCAGGTAGGGACAAAGGACTCGATTGCAACTAGGGCAAGAGAAAGGGAAGATCTCAATCGCAACGAGGGCGAGAGAAGAGAAAAGGCTCGATCGCAACGAGGGCGAGAGAAAGGAAAAGGCTCGATCGCAACGAGGGCGAGAGAAAGGATCGCAACGAGGGCGAAAACAAGCACGGATTAGTTGTTAGTCAAACTCGACAAGACATCGCATCTCGTGCCTACGTATCTCACCTGAACGTGAGAATCAGAGTTGCCGTAGTTCGGCAGGCTGGGAAAAAGGACTCTATCGCAACGAGGGCGAGAGAAAGGAAAAGGCTCGATCGCAACGAGGGCGAGAGAAAGGAAAAGGCTCGATCGCAACGAGGGCGAGAGAAAGGAAAAGGCTCGATCGCAACGAGGGCGAGAGAAAGGAAAAGTCTCGATCGCAATGAGGGCGAAAGCAAACAAGGAGTAGTCTAAACTAAACCTAACTTGCACGGGAAGCAAGTCTAAGCTAGCCTAAGAAGCAAAGCAATCACAATCACAGATAGCACACACTATATACACACAAGAGGCTCACACAAGGTTTAGGTTTTAGTTGAGGGGTCATATCAACCTCAACAAACAAACCTCTGGAATGGGGTGAAGTGTGCTCTTAACCTTGCCATTGAGGGGCTAAGGTGAAGCAGATGAAAGGATGAAGTGAGGATGAGACCTCACAGCTCTTATCCCTGGCCAGGGAGAGCTAATAGACAAATGAGCATGGGTCCAGAAAGTGGGAACCCTTCTATACTCGAAGACTCTGACACTGTACACTTTGTACAAGATCTTGGGTTTGTATCCCAATGCATCAACACACAGCAGTGTGAGCAGAGGGATGACACAACAAGAGTAGTGGGGGATAGATTGCATATCCCTACCTTCCACCAATTGCCTTACTTGAAGGACTTTTCCTGCTTGGGACAATTTTAAACACACACAAGCATGGCCTCTTAAGGAGGACTTCAGACAGTTTGCCCGGTCAAATAACAGACCGGGTCTCCAGACTACATGAAGTAACAGAGATTATACCTCAAGCAAGTTGCTAAAAAGCAAAGCAAAGCAAGTTCAGAGAACTTAAGCAACTAAAGTACCTAAAAAAGTCAAAACAATCAGCAAACAGTTCAAAAGTTTAAATCAAAAGGAATTGGTAAACAGTCAACACAGATGGTCAACTGTGCAAGGCACAAGACTCAAACACATGAGTCAAACCTACAAAACAAAGGTTAGCATATGATAAACAATCAAGTTCAAACAAGTTTGAATGATCTTGGAGGCATTGGTGCTTAACCTGAAACAGGAACTCAATTGTAAGCTCAAAAGACCACTAGGACTAGCCTAGGGTCAAGGATGAAAGAAAAAGTCAAAACAGCAAAGAAAAGTCAACCAAAGTCAAGGTCAAACATTCAAGAAGCTATTTCAATTGGACTCACAATCACATCATGCATCATCATCAACTCATAAGCAAAAGAAGGCAAGGTATGGCAAATGAAAGCACACAAAAGTCAACAGAATGACTTGCATCAAAAGTCAACCCAAACAATCTCAAAAATCATCAAATAAATCACATTCAATCCTAACATCTAACATGGTAAGCATGTCAAATTTCATGGCATTTGGATGAGAGGAAGGCAGTCAATGAAAATCAAGAAGTCAAACCAAATTTAAGCATGCACAATGAAGGTCAACAAACATGAGTCAACTTTAAAAAATCATATCAAATTGAAAACAGGTGAGAAATGAATGAGATTAACACCAATGCAAAGCTCAAGATGTCTAGTTATCACATATGAAATTTCATGGTCATACAATATGGTATGAGAATTTCCCAAAGGATTTGGCAACATGTATCACATAAAGTCAACATTTGACTAGGCAGGGAAGAAAAATCTCAAATAAATGTAAAACAGCACAATTAATTTCCAGAAAATTCACACATGAATTAGACATGTAAGGGAGGGATCATGCAAAATTTGGAGTCATTTGGAGGTCAAGAAACAAGTTAACAAAATTCATGAAAATGCACATTCATGGTGTGACACCAAATGTAACACCTAGCTTCAAAAATTCAAAGCTCACACACCACATATGATAAATGCATAAACTTTATACCAAAATGAAGATGATTGAGTCTAGTTTCAACACAAAAAAATTCAGGCTCATTGGATACATCATGACAATTTCACAAAAAGAATGGCAAAGGGTGTCAAATGTGCATACATGTTAGGAAACCAATTACCAACTAAAATCCAGCCAATGAAAAATTAATTAAAAATCATAATCAAATACTAGACATCCATGTGAAGATGATGGAAAAAATTTTATGATTTTTGGATGAATAATGAAGAAGAAATGAATTTTGTAAGATTAATGAATAATTGAAGCAACATGAACAAAATGCATGGCATAGATGGTCAAACATGTGGTCAGCGTGGCAATTTTGTAAATAGCATCTCATTAATCAAAACTGTGCGTTTCAAACAGGACACGTGAAATGTTTTAATTGGCTATCTCTCAATGGAACAGTACACGCAGGGAAAATCAATAACAACAGCCAATAGCATTCATACTTTCTGGGAAATGGCTTTAAGGTTCATACAGCTTAGGGTTTCACCTTTATGTAATCATCAAAACCAAAATTCAATAACATCACACGAGCAGCATGGCAGTGGTATAATGAACATCAAGCAACATCAACTAACAAAACCAAACAATAGTTCATGCAAATTCTGGAAATGCTAGGGTTTCAAAAGCAACAGCATGATCATCATCTTCATGTTCGACCATTAATCATGAACAACAAAACATAAACAGAATCATTAATAATCAAGCATGGCCATGAAACAACATCCTTATGCAACATCAGCTAACAACAAAACAAACACAACCATGGGAATTCTGGGCAGATATGAAGGTTCAAACAGCAGAGCATCATCACCATCATTCAAACATGAGCAAAATCGAATCACCCAGAAATCCAAATTAAACATGGCAATAGCATCTACCAACAATAAGCATCACATATCCAGCAATCAAAGACATTAAAACAAGCTCACAAAAGGGAAATCGAAGGAAACCAGTTTGAACATGAAAATATAAATTCAGATTTCTCACACATCTCTTAATCATTTTGAGCAAAGCATAGTTTAATGGAACCAGCATTCAAAGATCTTCATTAAATATGGCAAAGCTTTGAAAAATAAGGGATTCGAAAAAATACCAAGTTTGAAGCACAACTGAGTTGCAATGAAGTTTTGGCTACTTTGGCTTGGAACAGGTATTCTCTAGGCCTTGAAATGATGAATGATGAAGCTATTTCCACTCAAGGATGCACAAGCTAGCTTGAAACGATTTCTGCCATTGAAGGGTGCCTTGAAGATGCAGTGCTCAAAAGGGAGTTCCAGTTGGTAATTGATGGTTCAAAGAGCTTCACAAGATGGTCCAAGTGATGAAGGAAGCAAAGGTTCCCTGTGGTCTTTGAGGTTTGATTCCAAATCGAGCAAAATGCAAAATTGCAAGAGAGGAGAGAATGAATGTTTCTGTGCGTGTATGGCTTGTGGCTAGGGTTAGAAAGTCCAGAAAATTCACTTTATATTGTCTGTTTAAGGTCCACTAATGAAATGCTAAACTGGTTTTGTCTTAATGAAGTGATTTGCCTTTTTACTAATGTGCACATAAGTGGATATGGAGGTGTGAATCATGCACGATTTGGGCTTAATATAGGCTGCAAAGACCATCCAATTTGCTGTTTGTTGTCTACTCATGAAGTGCTAACCTTGCTTTTACTTATGAAACCAATTTGCAAAATTTACTTATTTTGACCGAGTTGGCAAGGAGGTGCATGGTCTGGCCAAGTTAGGGCTCTAGACAAGTTGCAAATGACATATAAAACCATTTCCCAATAGCCAAATATGTTGAAAAGTCTTAATTCAAAAAGTCAATGGTTGGTCAAACTTGAAAATGCATAAAGTCAAGGCCAAAAATGCCATTTTGAATGGTAGGGTTTTAGGACATGATGAATGAATTTTTGGAAAGATGGTGTTAAATGGAGATTGTAGGAAAAAATCCCACCAAATTTGGCCAAAGGAATCATGAGATATGCTCCTTTGAAGTTCACAAATTTTTGAAATTGAAATGATCATATCTTGACAACCATACATGGGATTTGGGAGTTCTTGGACTTTTTGAAAATGGGAGAACAAGATCTTCAACTTTCATGTTGGGCTAAAATTCATTTGGATCTTGTATCATGATGCAAGTTGAGGATCAAGAAGTTTCCATTTTTGGCAGTTAAAATTACAGGTCCACTTTCTATTTTGGGAAATTTTCTGATTGGCTTCAAATTCTTCAATGATGTTGATTGCCATGACACATGAGGCCTATTGGGACATGAATAAGCTCTCTCAAACCATTTCCATCCATCAAAACCATAGAATCAACCACAGTTGACCAACTTTGACTTTTCTAGGGTTTTGGACTGACTGTGCACTTCTGATGAATTCCAAACCCTAATTCCTTGAGACCTTGACTTCAAATGATGTCCCAAGTTGTATGGACTCTTGATTATTGATCATGGTGCCCAAATTCCACAAGAATGGCCACCATCCACTGCTTTGACTGATTGTTGACTGTCTAGGGTTTTTGACTGACTGTGCATGAACTGATGACATCTGAACCTTCAACCCTTGACTTGAACACTTCAAATGGACCTCCAAGTCATGTGAACTTGATGGGCAAACCCTAGGGCCTTGGCTCCTTGAGAAACACCCTTGCTTGATTGGTTGACTGATCTCCTGATCAGTTTGACCTAATTCTTTGCTTGCTTGCTCTTGAGGCAACTGGGGACAATGCAAATGCTATGCAATGGATCATGATATGCTATGACCTAATATGAGATGGTATGTACAATGATAGGTGCAAATTTGAGGTGCTACAGCTGCCCCTATTCAATCAACTGGGAACCCGAATGGATGAGAGCAACGGCTGTCAGACTTTCAGGGTAAACAGGGATTGAATACTAAGAACCGTAGAAATTTGCACTGACTGGGATCCACCAATGGAAACGTCCACTGGGATTTGATTCTTATTACTGGGTATTTTTGTTTTTTTTGTTTTCAAAAGGTACGGCCACATCCAGACATCGCAATGACGATGAATGGGAAAAGAAATCACAACTAGATGCCAACGGACAATCTAGGAAACACTCAACGTTCACCAAGGCCAACGGAGAGGTAAATCCACAGGGGGACAGGTACAACCAGACGTCATAGGACGAAAGGGAGACTCACGTTTATCGACACCAACGGAGAGGAGGAAAACTTCAACCAGACGTCATAGGACGAAAGGGAGACTCACGTTTATCGACACCAACGGAGAGGAGGAAAACTTCACTAGGGAAGGGAGGGCGACGTTATGAACATCGAAATAGGATGTTTACCGACATCAAAAGAAAACCAGACACTTACGCATGACTGGAAATCACCGAAGGATGGTTTTTACCGACACCAAAGAAGACCAGACACTTACGCATGACTGGAAATCACCGAAGGATGGTGTTTACCGACACCAAAGAAGACCAGACACTTACGCATGACTGGAAATCACCGAAGGATGGTGTTTACCGACACCAAAGAAACAACACACGCGGGTGCTGACGGGATACTGACATCCACAAGATGACAGGGCAAGGCTGAACACTTGCAGGGGGTTTCGCTGGGGAACAAGGTCACGACAGCGACCAAACAGGAAGGAACACCAAGAATACCGAGTTGTAGGTATGAAACGGGTGACCGACCAAAGCGTGAATTGGTTTGTTTTCCAAAACATACAACATCCTGAAGAGGGCTAGAAAAAGCAGTCTTGTTAAAGGATGAACATTCGATTCCACAAGGAATACGAATCTTACTCTGCTGGTGATAACAATCGAAGGATTGACCAAAGAGTGCATGAGATATATTATCTATAGCCGTCAAAACGTAGATAATACACTCGCATGGAAAATTATCCATAACCGGGTTGTAGGTTGTTAAATGAATAATCGACCGAAAAGAAAGGCATCAGGGTACCAGGACTAGGTATGCAAAAGATGACCAATCAAAAGAGGATAAAAGTTGCTAACTCGGAGCAAATATCCAAAAGAAAGGGCAGACCCAATGGGGACAATACTGCTTGATCAAGGCAAGTATCCAAAGGGGAAAGAATATCAATACCGCAAAGAGGGGATTACATCTACCGGTTTGTAGGCAGAAAACCACGGAAAAGTAACCAGTCATCATCGGGATGAGCACAAAGGGTTAACTCCAACAAGGGGAGGAATGTGGGATTTTACAACTACCAGCTAGTGGGTAGAAAACCACAAAGATAGGACTTACAACTACCGGTTTGTAGGTAGAGGCCAACAAACAATATCCGCCAGGGGATGAAAGTGGGATTTTACAACTACCGGCTAGTGGGTAGAAAACCACAAAGATAGGACTTACAACTACCGGTTTGTAGGTAGAGGCCAAACGATCTGCTGAGAGACAGAGTGAGAAAAAAGGATTTACAACTACCAGCTAGTGGGTAGAAGACCGTAAAGAAAGGACTTACAGCTACCGGTTCGTAGGTAGAAGCCAACAAATTCCGCTGAGGATAAGATGAATGAGTGCCGGTTAGTGAGCGACTATTCATTTATGCCCCAGGGAAGCACAAGAGACAGCCAATAGGAAGCCAATTCAGGATTGATCCAAAAAGGCAGACTGAAACAAGACTCATCCTAATGAGGAAAGAACTCAATAGGGAAAAACCCATCCCGTGTAGGGAGGGAACGGAAGCAACCGTCATCCACGAGGATGTATCTCAGTGGGGAAATGGCAGGAAAGGATGGACACTTTCTGCTTAAGGGGGTTGGCTCTACATGGAGAGATTAGACACACCCATATTTGTTTAAGGAAAAATCTACTGGAGAGATCTGTATTACCAACTAGCAGAAGGCAAACAATCAACAGATACCCGGCAACAGCTGCAACATGAGTAACCAAATGCTATGATTATGCATGCATGCATTATGCATGATGAATGTATGATGAATGCTGACAAACAGACATGCTTAACACGCAGGTCCGGGAATCAACCGTCCGGAGAGAAAACCAAAATCGTCATCCTGCAGGGGAGGAAGAGCCATGAGAGGCTTCTGGAGGGATCGTCAGTCACAACTGGAGAACAGAGTTCAACATACAGGCGTACGCGCCACAACAACTTGCTGAAAGAATCATAGGCCCCAAGGGGCAACCAGATCTCTGATGAGAAATACAAAGGCATTGACAAAGCTCCTCGTGCAAACAACTCCGTTGAGGGATCTATCTGAGGGAATGCCGGATTACGGGGATGTCGACCCTCCGGGTACTGAATCTTCAAAGAAAAACACCCGTGCTGGTGGAGAGGAAGACTGACCTGCTGGAGGGGCGAAAGTTGAAGTCTTCAGTAAACACTCTGCTAGGGGAGCTGCCCCACAATAATGTCCGAAACAGCAAACTTGCTGGGGATGCCCCACGATAGGGCTCAAACAGCACTCTACTGGGGATGCCCCATAATAGAGCTAACAGGGATTTGGAGGAAGAATCTGTACTGCCGGGAACATGAAGATGAACAACTTCAAACAACACTGTATCGGGCAAATCCACTGAGGAGAGACCATACGAGGTTCTGCAGGACAAAGATACAGTCATGCTCGAGATACGAACAATTGTCTTACCTGTTAGTAATCAAACCACCCTCGGGAGAGCACTGTGGGTCTCCTAAGTATTCTTCCACCATTGTGAAGGTTCACTTTGTTTAAGAGCAATTTTGAAAAATTTGTTTATTTTGAAAACAATGATACTTTATCAATTAAAACATGCAAAACCTTTGTTGAGTTGAGACAAATAAGAGTGCAAATAATGAGATAAAAGCTCAAATCGATGTAATGGAATGGTAGTCTGCAAAGGGCGAGACTCCATAGATCTGTACAAGTTTGAAATCGGTGATATATATTGGAGAGGGCTACATTGAACATAATGACCTTTCCTCTACCATTCTGAATTTTCGATGTATTCGGAGCTTCAGTCGACGACGAATCGAGAATCCCTGACGGATGACAGATATAGAGCACAGTCTTGTCAAGATGCAGTTACTTGCCAAATCCCTAATTTTTGCCTAGATTGCCCCAGTGTGAGGTGCTCAATCTAGCGGGATGCGAATTCTCTCTTTTTTTTCAATGTCTCTAACTTTTGCCTGGATCGCCCTTTCGGGTTTTCAATCCACCGAGACGCTCCTTTTTGCCTAAGTCGCCCTTTGGGGTGTTCGACTTATCGAGCTTTTGCTTCTTTTTTGTTTCTAGGCGAAGTATTTCTTGACTGCATCTGGAATCCACAGGACGAGTGAACTTCTCCATCCATTGTTGTAAGTGTCGAGACATTGCCTGAAGAGGCTCTCTTGTCAACACATGGACATTCATAGCTTGGGGGTTCACTTGCCCCTGGAATCAGGCACGAAAGACAAGACTTTCTTGAGCACAAGGTCCCTCGGAACACACGAGGCTTGATCTTCTTGTCAAATGCTTTCTGACCATAAAACATGGCAGTTGATCTTTTGTTTTTGCTTGAATTCAGCATCAGTCAACTTGGGACTTTGAGGGTGCTATCTTTCTTTTGTTTTCTTCTTTCTTTCTTTTTTCTTTCTTCTGATTTGATTTCTTTTGATTTCTTTTGATTTTGATTGATTTCTTTTTTTTTTGATTTTGCACCCTCCTCTTTTTTTTTCTTTTTCTCTTTTTTTGATAAATGCCCCAGTTGGCTGTTCTGCTGATTCTCGAGATGCAGCTGAGTGTGATCTTCTTTTCTTGCTCAAGAAGTCGGGAAATACCGTCAGGAGTCCCTTCAAGCATCATCTTCTTCCGCTTCGAATACAGGGAATTCAAAATTGGGAGATGACGTCCGATCATTATGTTCAATGGGTTTAAGAAACAACCTGCATAATGATTTTGATATGAAAAGCTTTTTGAAAATCAAACAAGACAATCGTTATGCAGATGAAAATATTGCTTTTATTCTTGTTTTTTAAAGGTTTTTTGTGATCACCAATTTCATGCAAAAAAGCAAAAAGGGAAAACAAATGGAAAACAAATGTTTTATCATGAATTATTTGAATGAAAATATCATTGCACAAAATGTTGCCAACAATGCCATCACTTCTCCTTTTGGCATGGGAGAAGGGTTTTTAAACAAAGTGATTATTGCTCTGACTTATGAACAACTGTAGGAACGCCCACAGTGACCCAATTGTGATAGATCCCACCAGGGATGACAACTGTCAGTATCCTTGCATCAGCAACTTCTGTTTTCTGAACAACCCTTCTGAAGAACAAGTCGGCGCCAGCCCAGGACTTGTTATCTTCAAGCTTGATTAGCATTGGGACCTAAATCCTCCAAGATCAGAATACCCGTCCTCACAAGGTCTTGAACCTTCATCTTCAGCTGGAAACAGCTATCCACATCATGACCGGGAGCACCCGAATGATACACACAATGTTGTTCAGGCCTATACCACCACCGAGGGTTGACAGGTATGGGCGGCGGGTCTCTGGGCGTAATCAAGTTCCGCTCTAACAGAGAGGGATACAGTTCGGCGTAGGACGTGGGGATTGGATCAAAAATGATCTCCTTCCTCTCATTACTTGTACCAGCTTGATTACCATTGTGAGGTTGAGAAGCCTGCTGCTGAGGACGATGTTGCTGACGCTGATGCTGCTGAGCTGGTCTCCTCTGTTGCTGTTGAGGTTGAGTTGCTGGAATAGTCACAGCAGCAGCCTGACGGTTCTGTCCTCTGTTTGCACTCCTCCGACGGTGCACAACATTTGTTTCACTTTCTCCCCTTTTGGGTGCCCCAGAGGATGGCTTCTTAGAACCGGAAGAACTTGAAGAGCCAGGATGGCGAACCGGAGCGCGGGTTGCTCTGACATTAACAGTCTCTGCAGCAAGAGGCTGTTCACTGATTCTGATCCCCTCCAATTCGTCATTCACGGCACAATCATCAACGAGAATAGCGACAGCAGCATTCTCATGAACGGGTACATCCACTGGTGGAGCACGGTGGACTGGTGGAATCACAGCTTCCAGTCTCTGGGCTAAGGCACGCAGCTCCTCTTGCCCCTGAACAACTCCTTGCATCATGTTCGTGAACTGGGCCATGTTTGCCCTCATTTCAGCCAACTCTGTCTGAACCTGGTCCATAATCCTCTGATGATTGAGTCTGGTCGCGGTGCGGACGATGATCAACAATCCTGTCTCAGTCAAAACCCAAAGTGAGAAGTCACGTCCCCAAACATGTCTGTAATGCAAGGATGATATGTGTATGATATGCATATGATGCGAATGCTATTTCATCATGAATGATCCTGAAAAGGATATGCGTATGCGAGTTAACTTTTTCATGCATTACTATTTTTTTGGAAAATAAACATGCTATGATGCAAATGATGGCGCCAAGACTGGCAGGAACTGGCATCTGAGGAACCATCTGAAACCCCAAAGTCATCTGAGGAGCTGGCATTTGAACCCAAGTCTGGAGAACTGAGTCACCATCTGAGCGAGTACCCTCAAATTCAGCCCAGGGATCCGAAATAAACGGAACCCTCTGATCAATACCAGGGTCAAACCTCCGGCGTTCAGAAATATAACTCGTAGTCACCATCAGTACCAGGAGTCACCAACTGTACCTGTTAAAATGATCAATCCCGCCCCGCTCACGGGTGTCATCTAGGCCAGGGTAAGGTCGAGAGAAACGCAACATAAATAACCTTTCGCAGAATATCATCCTGTGCACACCCGATATATGCACCGATAATATCCCACCAGGGTCTGAACTGCTCGTGATATCAATGTTCCGCTAAGTGGCGCCATACCACCCGCTTCCCATGAATCACTCTATTCCTAATCATCCTAGATTTTCACTCATGGTCTGGGTATTGGACCTTTTACCTCAACTGACTCCCCCCCACACAGAGAAAAACAGACAGCCAGCCAGTAATGAATAATGAATATGAAATGCAAACATCAATGCACACAATCAATGCAAACAATAAATGTACATATATACAAATGAATGCAATAAATACAACAGCAAACAGCAACCAAAACCCTAATCCTAGAGAGCGCTAGGAGAGACTCGCTCAGGGAAGATGGACCAGCATAGGTCAACTTCTCTATATCCCCAGCAGAGTCGCCAGCTGTCGCATCACGCGAAAAACCGGCGGGAAAAAGAAGAAACAACAGAGCCGCCACCGTGCGTTATTTATCCCAAAAGAGGGAAAGGAAACGCTCGAAGTAAACCTAGGAAAGAACATGGTCTTGCGACCAAAGAGGATGGGTTCGGGAGTCGGTTATGCGAAGGGAAGGTATTAGCACCCCTACGCATCCGTAGTACTCTACGGGATCCACGCACAAAAGGAAGGAAAAATGGTTGCTAAAACGCTGCTCAAACACACACACACTGGCTGAAAAGAGACAAAAGAAACTGACTGAAACCGACTCGGCAGGATATCGTATCCTGGGCCTACTTAGTCTATCAGGCATTGACATCAGAGTCGAAGTAGTTCGGACTGGGGAAAACACATGCTCGCTAGGATGTCGCATCCTATGCATACGTATCTTCTCGGACGAGAGAAGAATCAGAGCATTCGTAGCTCGGCTGACACGCACACAAACAAAACACAGGCAAAGGCAAACGTGGAGCCTGAATGCCAATTGCTGGACTTACATCAGCATCCGAACCAAACACACGCGGGAAACCAACTGCCAATCGCTGGACTTATGTCGGACTCCAACCAGAGCACACACAAGGGTGGTTAAGACACAAAGGGTTGAAAAAGAAAAAAGGGCGACAGGTTGCTAAGGAGTCAGGCACTCGAGCCTAGCAACTGTCAAACAACACAAAAGAAAAGAAAAGGCGCCCGGAGAGATCAGCTCAATCTCCTGCCTACATACTTCATCTGGTGTGAAGATCAGGGCGATGTAGTTCCCCTACGCAGGGACAAGGATCTAGCCTAACCAGATAACAGAGGGAGACATAACACTAGGGAGACTACGACTCGAGCCTAGATGTTGTCATGCAAAGCCAACCCTAAGTTAAGGTTTCTAGCTAAATGGCACAAGGGCCAACCTATCCTAGACAAGGCTTGCACAGGAAGCAAGGGTCTCGATTGCAACTAGGGCAAGAGAAAGGGGAGGTCTCAATCGCAACGAGGGCGAGAGAAAGAATCGCAACGAGGGCGAAAGCAAACAAAGATTAGTGTTAGTTGTTAGTCAAACTCGGCAAGACATCGCGTCTCGTGCCTACGTATCTCATCTGAACATGAGAATCAGAGTTGCCGTAGTTCGGCAGGTAGGGACAAAGGACTCGATTGCAACTAGGGCAAGAGAAAGGGAAGATCTCAATCGCAACGAGGGCGAGAGAAGAGAAAAGGCTCGATCGCAACGAGGGCGAGAGAAAGGAAAAGGCTCGATCGCAACGAGGGCGAGAGAAAGGATCGCAACGAGGGCGAAAACAAGCACGGATTAGTTGTTAGTCAAACTCGACAAGACATCGCATCTCGTGCCTACGTATCTCACCTGAACGTGAGAATCAGAGTTGCCGTAGTTCGGCAGGCTGGGAAAAAGGACTCTATCGCAACGAGGGCGAGAGAAAGGAAAAGGCTCGATCGCAACGAGGGCGAGAGAAAGGAAAAGGCTCGATCGCAACGAGGGCGAGAGAAAGGAAAAGGCTCGATCGCAACGAGGGCGAGAGAAAGGAAAAGTCTCGATCGCAATGAGGGCGAAAGCAAACAAGGAGTAGTCTAAACTAAACCTAACTTGCACGGGAAGCAAGTCTAAGCTAGCCTAAGAAGCAAAGCAATCACAATCACAGATAGCACACACTATATACACACAAGAGGCTCACACAAGGTTTAGGTTTTAGTTGAGGGGTCATATCAACCTCAACAAACAAACCTCTGGAATGGGGTGAAGTGTGCTCTTAACCTTGCCATTGAGGGGCTAAGGTGAAGCAGATGAAAGGATGAAGTGAGGATGAGACCTCACAGCTCTTATCCCTGGCCAGGGAGAGCTAATAGACAAATGAGCATGGGTCCAGAAAGTGGGAACCCTTCTATACTCGAAGACTCTGACACTGTACACTTTGTACAAGATCTTGGGTTTGTATCCCAATGCATCAACACACAGCAGTGTGAGCAGAGGGATGACACAACAAGAGTAGTGGGGGATAGATTGCATATCCCTACCTTCCACCAATTGCCTTACTTGAAGGACTTTTCCTGCTTGGGACAATTTTAAACACACACAAGCATGGCCTCTTAAGGAGGACTTCAGACAGTTTGCCCGGTCAAATAACAGACCGGGTCTCCAGACTACATGAAGTAACAGAGATTATACCTCAAGCAAGTTGCTAAAAAGCAAAGCAAAGCAAGTTCAGAGAACTTAAGCAACTAAAGTACCTAAAAAAGTCAAAACAATCAGCAAACAGTTCAAAAGTTTAAATCAAAAGGAATTGGTAAACAGTCAACACAGATGGTCAACTGTGCAAGGCACAAGACTCAAACACATGAGTCAAACCTACAAAACAAAGGTTAGCATATGATAAACAATCAAGTTCAAACAAGTTTGAATGATCTTGGAGGCATTGGTGCTTAACCTGAAACAGGAACTCAATTGTAAGCTCAAAAGACCACTAGGACTAGCCTAGGGTCAAGGATGAAAGAAAAAGTCAAAACAGCAAAGAAAAGTCAACCAAAGTCAAGGTCAAACATTCAAGAAGCTATTTCAATTGGACTCACAATCACATCATGCATCATCATCAACTCATAAGCAAAAGAAGGCAAGGTATGGCAAATGAAAGCACACAAAAGTCAACAGAATGACTTGCATCAAAAGTCAACCCAAACAATCTCAAAAATCATCAAATAAATCACATTCAATCCTAACATCTAACATGGTAAGCATGTCAAATTTCATGGCATTTGGATGAGAGGAAGGCAGTCAATGAAAATCAAGAAGTCAAACCAAATTTAAGCATGCACAATGAAGGTCAACAAACATGAGTCAACTTTAAAAAATCATATCAAATTGAAAACAGGTGAGAAATGAATGAGATTAACACCAATGCAAAGCTCAAGATGTCTAGTTATCACATATGAAATTTCATGGTCATACAATATGGTATGAGAATTTCCCAAAGGATTTGGCAACATGTATCACATAAAGTCAACATTTGACTAGGCAGGGAAGAAAAATCTCAAATAAATGTAAAACAGCACAATTAATTTCCAGAAAATTCACACATGAATTAGACATGTAAGGGAGGGATCATGCAAAATTTGGAGTCATTTGGAGGTCAAGAAACAAGTTAACAAAATTCATGAAAATGCACATTCATGGTGTGACACCAAATGTAACACCTAGCTTCAAAAATTCAAAGCTCACACACCACATATGATAAATGCATAAACTTTATACCAAAATGAAGATGATTGAGTCTAGTTTCAACACAAAAAAATTCAGGCTCATTGGATACATCATGACAATTTCACAAAAAGAATGGCAAAGGGTGTCAAATGTGCATACATGTTAGGAAACCAATTACCAACTAAAATCCAGCCAATGAAAAATTAATTAAAAATCATAATCAAATACTAGACATCCATGTGAAGATGATGGAAAAAATTTTATGATTTTTGGATGAATAATGAAGAAGAAATGAATTTTGTAAGATTAATGAATAATTGAAGCAACATGAACAAAATGCATGGCATAGATGGTCAAACATGTGGTCAGCGTGGCAATTTTGTAAATAGCATCTCATTAATCAAAACTGTGCGTTTCAAACAGGACACGTGAAATGTTTTAATTGGCTATCTCTCAATGGAACAGTACACGCAGGGAAAATCAATAACAACAGCCAATAGCATTCATACTTTCTGGGAAATGGCTTTAAGGTTCATACAGCTTAGGGTTTCACCTTTATGTAATCATCAAAACCAAAATTCAATAACATCACACGAGCAGCATGGCAGTGGTATAATGAACATCAAGCAACATCAACTAACAAAACCAAACAATAGTTCATGCAAATTCTGGAAATGCTAGGGTTTCAAAAGCAACAGCATGATCATCATCTTCATGTTCGACCATTAATCATGAACAACAAAACATAAACAGAATCATTAATAATCAAGCATGGCCATGAAACAACATCCTTATGCAACATCAGCTAACAACAAAACAAACACAACCATGGGAATTCTGGGCAGATATGAAGGTTCAAACAGCAGAGCATCATCACCATCATTCAAACATGAGCAAAATCGAATCACCCAGAAATCCAAATTAAACATGGCAATAGCATCTACCAACAATAAGCATCACATATCCAGCAATCAAAGACATTAAAACAAGCTCACAAAAGGGAAATCGAAGGAAACCAGTTTGAACATGAAAATATAAATTCAGATTTCTCACACATCTCTTAATCATTTTGAGCAAAGCATAGTTTAATGGAACCAGCATTCAAAGATCTTCATTAAATATGGCAAAGCTTTGAAAAATAAGGGATTCGAAAAAATACCAAGTTTGAAGCACAACTGAGTTGCAATGAAGTTTTGGCTACTTTGGCTTGGAACAGGTATTCTCTAGGCCTTGAAATGATGAATGATGAAGCTATTTCCACTCAAGGATGCACAAGCTAGCTTGAAACGATTTCTGCCATTGAAGGGTGCCTTGAAGATGCAGTGCTCAAAAGGGAGTTCCAGTTGGTAATTGATGGTTCAAAGAGCTTCACAAGATGGTCCAAGTGATGAAGGAAGCAAAGGTTCCCTGTGGTCTTTGAGGTTTGATTCCAAATCGAGCAAAATGCAAAATTGCAAGAGAGGAGAGAATGAATGTTTCTGTGCGTGTATGGCTTGTGGCTAGGGTTAGAAAGTCCAGAAAATTCACTTTATATTGTCTGTTTAAGGTCCACTAATGAAATGCTAAACTGGTTTTGTCTTAATGAAGTGATTTGCCTTTTTACTAATGTGCACATAAGTGGATATGGAGGTGTGAATCATGCACGATTTGGGCTTAATATAGGCTGCAAAGACCATCCAATTTGCTGTTTGTTGTCTACTCATGAAGTGCTAACCTTGCTTTTACTTATGAAACCAATTTGCAAAATTTACTTATTTTGACCGAGTTGGCAAGGAGGTGCATGGTCTGGCCAAGTTAGGGCTCTAGACAAGTTGCAAATGACATATAAAACCATTTCCCAATAGCCAAATATGTTGAAAAGTCTTAATTCAAAAAGTCAATGGTTGGTCAAACTTGAAAATGCATAAAGTCAAGGCCAAAAATGCCATTTTGAATGGTAGGGTTTTAGGACATGATGAATGAATTTTTGGAAAGATGGTGTTAAATGGAGATTGTAGGAAAAAATCCCACCAAATTTGGCCAAAGGAATCATGAGATATGCTCCTTTGAAGTTCACAAATTTTTGAAATTGAAATGATCATATCTTGACAACCATACATGGGATTTGGGAGTTCTTGGACTTTTTGAAAATGGGAGAACAAGATCTTCAACTTTCATGTTGGGCTAAAATTCATTTGGAGCTTGTATCATGATGCAAGTTGAGGATCAAGAAGTTTCCATTTTTGGCAGTTAAAATTACAGGTCCACTTTCTATTTTGGGAAATTTTCTGATTGGCTTCAAATTCTTCAATGATGTTGATTGCCATGACACATGAGGCCTATTGGGACATGAATAAGCTCTCTCAAACCATTTCCATCCATCAAAACCATAGAATCAACCACAGTTGACCAACTTTGACTTTTCTAGGGTTTTGGACTGACTGTGCACTTCTGATGAATTCCAAACCCTAATTCCTTGAGACCTTGACTTCAAATGATGTCCCAAGTTGTATGGACTCTTGATTATTGATCATGGTGCCCAAATTCCACAAGAATGGCCACCATCCACTGCTTTGACTGATTGTTGACTGTCTAGGGTTTTTGACTGACTGTGCATGAACTGATGACATCTGAACCTTCAACCCTTGACTTGAACACTTCAAATGGACCTCCAAGTCATGTGAACTTGATGGGCAAACCCTAGGGCCTTGGCTCCTTGAGAAACACCCTTGCTTGATTGGTTGACTGATCTCCTGATCAGTTTGACCTAATTCTTTGCTTGCTTGCTCTTGAGGCAACTGGGGACAATGCAAATGCTATGCAATGGATCATGATATGCTATGACCTAATATGAGATGGTATGTACAATGATAGGTGCAAATTTGAGGTGCTACACTTACGACTACTGAATACTGGGTAGTAGCCAACAACTCTGATGAGGATAAAAAGATAGGGTTTACATCTACCGAATACGGGGCAGAAAACCACAACTCCGCGTGGGATTGAAAGAATCACAATTCCGCACGGGAAACAAAATAGGGTTTGACAAACCACAAACTGCTGCAGAGCAGAAAAACTAGGATTTACAACTACCGAATACTAGGTAGAAAACCAAATCAACTCTCGTTGAGGAATAAAAGGTATATAACCACAAATTCCACCAAGAAGAGGGAACATAGGACTTACAACTACCGGTATAAGGGTAGAGGCCCAAAAAGATTCCGCTGGGGATAAAAAGAATTATTGCCAGTTACTGGGCAATTTATTCATTTATTCCACAGGGAAGCACGAGAAACAGCTGACAAATGCCAATTCGGAATCAAACCGAAAAGACAGACTGAATCAAGACTCATCCTATGAGGATATAACTCAATAGGAAGATCCATCCCAATATATGTGTTGGGAGGAAACGGAAGAAACCGTCATCCACGAGGATAATCTCGGTGGGGAACTGCAGAAGAACAGACAGACACTTTCTGCTTAGGGGCTGACTCTATATGGAGAGATTTAAACACCCAACATCTGCTTGGGAAGA
Organism: Lathyrus oleraceus; assembly: GCF_024323335.1. NCBI lineage: Eukaryota > Viridiplantae > Streptophyta > Magnoliopsida > Fabales > Fabaceae > Lathyrus > Lathyrus oleraceus. The sequence goes on along the minus strand of NC_066579.1, from coordinate 166,153,022 downwards.
TCTATTGGAGATCTATAAAACCCATAGCAGGAGACAACGAACAAGAGATATATGGCAAAAAATGCAACATGAATATCTTAATGTTTATGATTATGCATGAATATGCGTGATTTATGTTTGATGAATGCTGACAAAACAGACATATCTAACACAAACAGAGTCTAGGAATCAAATGCCCGGTACTATACTTCCAGGGGAAAAACCAACTGGAAAGCCAATCTACTGGAGATCCACATGCTGAAAAGCAAAGATCTGCGGGGAGGCAAAAGATCAGAGATATCACCAAATCTCTGAGTAATGGATCAACATACAACCCAACGAGGCAAACAGAAAGTCACAACAGGCATAAACAGCCACAAAGACAAATCTGTTGGGGAAAAGGAGAAGTCCCAAAATATCTGCAGGGGAATCCTCAGCATCAAAAGTCACTGCACAAAGCGAGAACTGCTATGAAAGCAACTCCACACAACTCCACTGGGGAACAACCCTCTAAGGGAGAACAAATCATCCATGTAGAATCTATTGCACAAGCAACTCTACCTGGGGAGAACACAAATAGCCATTCCATCGGGAATACACCCACTGAAGGGAAAACAAATCACACAAGTAGATTCCGCAACAAGCCACTCTACTGAGGATCAAAAGCAATCAGGGAATCAACCCAATCTCTGGATGCTAGGCCATCAACCTACCCTACTGGGGAAACAGAGATTTCAACAAGCAGAAACTACCACAAAAGCAACTCTGTCGAGGATACCAGTTCTGACGGAGACTCTGAGGGGATTATTGCAGATGCAATCCTGATTCTGTTGGGAATAACAACTCTCTTGGGGATTCTGCATAGATACAATCCACCAAACCACAAATCTATCGGCGGCTCCACTGGGGAAATCCCCTGAAGAATCCACTGGGGATATGGAAGAGAGCTGGGGAATCAACCACTAAATGCTGACTCTTCTGAGGAGAACATCCACAACCGCTGAGGAGGAACACAATCACTGCTCTGCTGAAGGCTAAACACTCTGATGGGGAGATAGCAACTCCGCTGGCGACTTGGCCGGGGAAGAGGGTACTGCTGGAGCAAACGAAGTCTTCCACAAGCGCTCTGCTCCGGGGATATATCACAGATTCCACTAGCGACTGTGCTGAGGAAAGATAGCAACAACCCTGCTTGCGACTGCATTGGGGAGAGACTATTGCTGGAGAAGAAAACGAAGTCTTCTACAACACCTGCTTGGGGGAACAACCCACCACAACAACTCTGCTTGGGGAACAACCCCACCAACAAATCAGGATAAAGAGGATACAGCCATGCCAGGAATATGAACAAATGTCTTACTTGTAGGAAACCATGCCACCCTTGGGAGAGCACTGAGAAATTCTTAAGTATCCTTTCATCATTGTGAATGTTCACTTTGTTTAAAACAACAATTTGAAAAAATTTATTTGTTTAAAACAATGACCTTTTATCAATTAAAACATGCAAAACATTTGTTGAATTGAAACAAATAAGAGTGCAAATAATTGGATAAAAAGCTCAAATTGATTTGATGGAATGGTAGCCTGCAAATGGCAAGACTCCATAGATCTGTACAAGTTTGAAATCAGTGATATATTTTGGAAGAGGGCTACATTGAACATAATGATCTTTTCTCTACCAATTTGAATCTCGATGTATTCGAAGCTTCAGTTGACGACGAATCGAGAACTTCTGACGAAAAGACAGCTGCGGAACAGAAAGTCTTGTCAGGATGCAGTTACTTGTCAAATCCCTAATTTTTGCCTAGATTGCCCCAGGGTGAGGTACATAATCTAGTGGGATGCAAATATTCTCTTTTTTCAAGTCTCTAATTTTTGCCTAGATCACCCTTTCGAGTTCTCCACCGAGACGCTCATTTTTGCCTAAGCCGCCCTTTCGGGTTTTCAACTTAGCGAGCTATTCTGTTTTTCATTTGCATATACTTTTTTTAGGCAAAGTATTTCTTGACTGCATCTGAATTCACAGGACGAGTGAAATCCTCCCCATCCATTGTTGTAAGCATCAAAGCACCGCCTGAAAAGGCTCTCTTAACAACATATGGACCCTCGTAGTTTGGAGTCCACTTGCCCCTGGAATCGGGCGCGAAAGACAAGACTTTCTTGAGCACGAGGTCTCCTTCTCGGAACACACGAGGCTTGACCTTCTTATCGAATGCTTTCTTCATTCTTTGCTGATATAATTGACCATGGCACATGGCAGTCAATCGCTTCTCTTCAATCAAATTCAATTGGTCATAACGATTCTGAATCCATTCAGCATCAGTCAACTAGGGCTTTGAGGGTGTCATTTTTCTTTTTTCTTTTCCTTTTTTGAAAAAAAAAATTGATTTTTGATTCTTTTTTTTTTGATTCTTTTTTTTTTACCCTCTTTTTTTTTTGATTGCATTTGCAATGCCCCAGTTTGACCGTTTTGCTGACTCTCATGATACAGCTGAATGAGCTTCTTTTTGTGCTCAAGAAGACGGGTAATCTCATCAGGAATCCCCTTCAACATCATCTTCCTCTGCCTCAAATACAAGGAATTCAAGATTGGGAGATGGTGTTGGATCATTATGTTCAATGGGTTTAGAAATCCCTGCATAATGATTTTGGTTAATGAAAACTTCAGAATTTAAACAAGCAAATCATTATGCAGATGAAAAAGATTGCTTTTATTCTTGTTTTTATGGTTTTTTGTGATCACTGATTTCATGTAAAAGCAAAAAGTGAAAACAAAAGGAAAGACAAATGTTTAACAATGCATTAATTGAATGAAATATCATTGTATAAATGTTGCCAACAATGTCATCACTTCTCCTTTTGGCATGGGAGAAGGGTTTTGAACAAAGTGAACCATTACTCTGATCTATGAATGACTGTAGGGACATCTACAGCGACCCAATTGTGGCAGACACCACCAGGTATGATGAAGTTGCTCAGGTCCTCTGCATCCTCTTCCAAGATAGCAGCAGCTTCTTCAGGTTGATCAGCATGGATGAAACCTCCACTCTTGAACAAACCTTGCTCGTTGAATGCCCCAGAAGAATAGCCAATGCCAGCCCGGGATCTATTGTCTTCAAGCTCAATCATCTTCCCCAAACCAGCAACTGCACCACATTCAATGGCCAGTTTCGCATCGCGATAGGAAGCAAATGAAGGAGACTTCTTCTCAATTGGTTCATCAATAGATAAAGCTTGGAACGGAGTTCCAACTTCATCCTCAGCATCAATATACGAGAAAGAAGACAAGTGGCTAACCAGGAGAGCCTTTTCTCCCCCTACCACAACCAGTTTCTTATTTTTGACAAATTTCAGCTTCTGGTGTAGGGTGGATGTCACGGCGCCAGCCTCGTGAATCCATGGTCTACCAAGGAGACAGCTATATGATGGGTGGATATCCATAACCTGAAAGGTAACTTGGAAATCACTAGGTCCAATCTTGATTGGGAGATCAACTTCCCCAATCACAGTCTTACGCGACCCATCAAAAGCCTTCACAACAACACCACTCTGCCTCATAGGAGGACCCTGATATGACAATCTAGCAGTGTGGTCTTTGGCAATACATTCAAAGATGATCCAGTGTCCACCAGCACGTTGGACATGGCATCAGTCTTGCAGTTCATTGAAATGTGTAAAGCCATGTTGTGGTCTCTTCCCTCCTCAGGGAGATCAGCGTCACAGAAACTCAAAGTGTTGCAAGCAGTGATGTTTGCAACTATACTGTCAAACTGTTCTATGGTGACGTCGTGATCAACATAAGCCAGATCCAATACTTTCTGCAGAGCCTCCCTATGGGGTTCTGAATTCAGAAGCAGAGATAATACGGAGATTTTGGATGGCGTTTGTAGAAGCTGGTCTACAACATTGTACTCACTCTTTTTGATGAGCCTCAGCATCTCATCACATTCTTCATTCACAACGCCACTCGGGCCAACAGAAGAATCAGGAGTCTTTTGTACAGAGGAGGGTTTGGCAACAGCAAGTGTCGGGTTCTGAACATTCACAGCCGTCCCAATCGGACGCTCGGCAGAATCAGAAGCAACAGCTCTAGCCTGAGGCTTAGGAGCAGAAAACACACGACCACTCCGGGTCAATCCACTGACATCATCGATGTTGGTAACGGAAGTTGAAGGCAACGACACTTCCTTCCCATCTTCAACAGCAACGGGATTGTATCTGAAGGGAACAACTCTATCAGATGAATAAGGCACAGGGCCTGCAGGCTTGATTGTTAGAGAAGGAGAGACCTTCGGCTTGCTGCCATCATAACGAATGACAACAGGCTCAGGCAGCTTGAACACAAGAGAAATAACATTTACTTCTGGTTCATCTTCATCAACATTACGGTTCTGAAGAATCTCTATGGTACCTTCATCTAACAGCTCTTGAAGCTCTCTTCGCACTTGGCGACAACCCAGTCTATTAACAGAGCAAATGCGGCATCTGTCATGGTCATGCTCCATATGACTGTACTGACACAGCAAACGATGCAACTCGACCAAAGACTGTCGAATATGGCTCACATATTTGACTTTGTACTTCCCAGGGCACCCCTGGACCATATTCACAGATTTCCCATGCTCGGGCAATGGGTTCTTTGTAACATTGGGGCATGAGTCCTCGAAGCTCAGAATACCGCATCGCATAAGGTCTTGAACCTTGGTTTTCAATGGATAGCAGTTCTCGATGTTGTGATCCGGAGCACCGGAGTGATAAACACAGTGTTGATCTGGCTTATACCACCATTGCGGATTTGCAGGCACAGCTGGAGGATCCCTTGGAGTAACCAGCTTCCTTTCCAACAAGGAAGGATACAACTCAGCGTATGACATAGGAATGGGATCAAAGCTGATCTTCTTCCTATCATAATTCAGATTAGCCGGGTTACTAGTACTGCCACGAGGCTGGTAAGCCTGTTGCTGTGGACGGTGCTGCTGCTGATACTGAGGTTGTTGCTGATGCTGATTAGGCTGCTGATACTGAGCACTATCCCTGAAAACAGGTGCTATGTGAGCCACCTGGTGCTGACTGCTTGCACGACGTACAGGCTTCCTCTGAACAGAGGGTCTTCTTGATTTAGCATGGGATTGCACAGCATGTGCCTCCCCATCTTTCTTCTTAAACGCCCCATACCGTTTAGAAGAGCTCTCATCTTTATTCAAACGTCCTTCACGGACTCCTTCCTCCAGACGCATCCCCATGTTCACCATCTCGGTGAAATCAGAGGGAGCACTCGCAACCATCCGCTCATAATAGAATGAGCTAAGAGTCTTCAAAAAGATCTTAGTCATCTCTTTCTCTTCTAGCGGAGGAGTAATCTGAGCAGCCAGCTCTCGCCACCTCTGGGCGTACTCCTTAAATGTCTCCTTATCCTTCTGAGACATGGCCCTGAGTTGATCACGGTCAGGCGCCATATCAACATTATATTTGTACTGCTTGACGAAGGCTTCGCCAAGATCATTGAAGGATCGGATGTTTGCACTATCAAGGCTCATATACCAGCGAAGAGCCGCACCGGACAAACTATCCTGGAAATAATGGATCAGAAGCTGATCATTATCTGTTTGCGTAGACATTTTCCTGGCGTACATAACCAGGTGAGCAAGAGGGCAGGTGTTCCCCTTATATTTTTCAAAGTCAGGCACTTTGAACTTGATCGGAATTTTAACACCGGGAACAAGGCAAAGTTCAGCAGCAGACTTGCCAAACAGATCTTTCCCTCTGAGGGTCTTCAATTCCTTTCGCAGCTCGAGGAACTGATCATTCATTGCTTCTATCTTCTCATTGACATCTGGGCCCTCAGACGGCTCAGAATGATAGATGATGTCGTCTACCCTGGGCACGATATGCACGACAGGAGGAGCAGCAGCAAGGACCGGGCTAGATGCCGGCATAGAAGCAAAAGTGGGTGCTGGAATATCAGGCATGAAACCCGGAGGCATTCCCCACGGAAACCCGGCTGGCATGGCATGCGGCACGAAGTGAGCACTAGCAGCTGGCACAGTCGGAGCGACGACTTCAGAAATAACCGTCCTCTGGGGAGGAGTTGCAGGAGGTGGAGAAGGTTGGTTCTGAGCAGACAGAAACTGCTCCATCAGAGCACTCAGACGAGCGACCTCTTCCTTCAGTTCACGGTTCTCTTGCTCAAGTTGATCCATTACTCTGGCAGAATTGGCTCTGGTATAGTACCGGTGAGTCAGCTTGTCTTCAAAATAAATGAAGAGCACAGAGTTAGGCGACAGACAAGAAGACCAAGAACGACACCTGCTTATGCAAAATGATGCATGCAATGCTTGTGCATATGCTTCGTTTTCATTTTCAAGGAACTTTTAGGGTATTATTTGCAAATTTGAATTTTTAAGCATTTAATAGCATATGGAAAATATCTCATCAAATATATTTTTGAACAAAGAAGTACAGCATTTGATTATTACAAGGGAAAAGGAAAATAGACATCATATGGATCCCTAGAAGCTCGGGATGCTGGAAGACGAGATGCACACAGCTTCTTGATCTCTCTCTCATAGGCCGCTTCCATATCCGCTTTTTCCTTTGCAAGTCGATCATACTTCCTCTTCCAGAATTTGGAAGACTGAGGAAGCAGAGAAGTCCAAGTATCATTCGGATCATCGATCACCTGATGCTCGAGAAATTCAATCAGAGCATCCTTCTCCTTCAGCTGATGAAGCAACTCTTCTCTTTCACGGATCCAAGCACGTGAAAGGTCTTCTTCTCTCAACTCCTCTACATCTTGGGTGGGGAGGGTTGAAGGCCCAGCCACAACCAACGGTGTAGGTCTCGGATGATCATACGGCATAAGGTATACATCAGCTCTCTATCTGACCCAAGAGGTATATGGCTCCAAAGCAATGCAGTTCTTCGGACCCAATTCATTCCTAGTCTTCTTGCAGATTTTGCGCCAAGCGCGGACAAATCTGGCTTTCAGGCCTTGGGGATCTTTACCCTCCTGAAAGAACACACCTTCTAACAGAATGTTATGAGGTTTATCCTTTAGGGGGAACCCAAGCTGACGACGTGCTAGGATAGGATTGTAGCTGATCCCACTACATGTACCGAGAAGAGGCACATTAGGGAATTCACCACAATAATCAATGATCTGCACAGTATCATACACGCGATCATACTAAGAGATATCATCATTAGTGAGAGACATAAGTCTCTGAGACCACCGTAGACATCCCTTGTTCTCCTTGAAAGCGACCGTCTGCGGCAAGTGAGAAATAAACCACTTATACAGCAGAGGCAAACAGCACACAATAACTCCTCCACCCTTTGCATTCCTCAGATGCAAAGAGAAATAGGCATCACCCAATAGAGTCGGAACGGGATTAAGAACTGAGAAGATCCTAATGGCATTCACATCCACAAATTTGTCGATGTTGGGGAACAATACCAATCCATAGGTGAGCAGCACAAATAAAGCCTCAAAGGCATCCTCACTCATGGCCTTCCCATAAACGGTAGCTTGAGCAATGAGGAACTCCGAAGGAAGACCCTGAATTCCACCTTTAGTAGTCAGATTAGCTTTAATCAAGGCTTCATCTATGTGCAACAAGTCTGCGATCTCTCGAGCAGTCGGAATACTCTCTAAGCCACTGAACGGCACCTGATCCAGAATAGGGATCCCAATAAGATGAGCATACTCCTCGAGCGTAGGCAACAACTGGAAGTCCGAAAATGAGAAGCAGTGATACAGAGGATCATAAAACTGAGCCAAAGTACTCATCAAACCCTCATCAACCTGAGTAGTCAACAGAGGCAGAAGCTTCCCATAACGAGCTTTGAAACCCAAGGGATCTAGTACATAAGATGTCAGATTCCTTAACTCTTTCACATCGGGCTGTCTAAAGCTGTACTTCTTTGTATGCCTTTTCGGTCTTTCCATGTCTGAAAATTTTGCAAATAAACCCTTTAAGTTCCTTGAAAATTTTCTCATTCTAATGACATGAATGCAGATGAATGCATGAATGCATGAATGCAACAATCACACTCAAGGATCAGGCAAGTCACACCAGACAAAGGTCATGGGAAAGCTCATTGTATCCCTAATATCAATCATCCATTTTGGTGGATTATGGTTTTCACCTTATCAACACCCAAGTTCCATTGATATTAACGGTACATGAACCGGCTCAATCATCCTTAATATCAATCATCCATTTTGGCGGATTATGGTCTGCACCTTATCAACGCCCAAGTTCCATTGATATTAAGGATATTTGAACGACTCAACCACGAATCACGGGTTTGTTGAGAGTCACGAGCATGGAGTCTCGGTTAAGAACCACCCAAAGGGAGTGTACTAGGGTTTAAACCTGCCAGACATGTTCTACCAGAGGTTCCCATAATCATCGTCCCATCTTTCGGATATTATCGGAGGAACGAATACTCATATTCCAAAAATATTCTCAAGAGAGACTCTTATGAGTGTAGTATCGCGTAACAATCGCATCAGATCTGACATCTGAACGACCTCCGCACTACGTCCTAAAAATAGGTCAAGATGGGTTTGGTAAACTACGGTCCTTGGCTTCTAAGGCACATGATTGAAAGAATAATGCCTAACCACAAATAACTTGTGTGACATTATTAATCCAACATGACCTCCACCAAGTGAATGGACTCGCAAGTCAACTGGCTAAGGAATACTTCACACCAGTCAACAAGACTACGCCATTCTCCTATCCTAGAGTGCACTCGAGTTCGGGTATAGATCTCATCTCATAGAGATCACCAAAGCAACAACAATTGTATATCAAGCAATTCAAACATTACAATCAATACAGTTATCCCAAATTGTACAAAAATATGTCAAATAACACATAAACAAATATCACACAACAAGGGTGAAAAGTAGGCAAAACCCACTGAGGAAGGTCTAATGTTCTCCCCAGCAGAGTCGCCACTTTTCTGTAGCGGTGTATTCGTCACTTTATGATTTATTGATTAAATCAAAAGCAAAGCATACAAAGAAATCGAGTCGCCACCGCACTTTTATTTATCCAAAGGATTGGCTAAAAAGCGAACAAAAGCCTAAGAAGTTTTACACATAGAAAACTAATGAAAAGATCAGAGAATCTGGGTAAGGGGTTAATTACGCAATGGGAAGGTGTTAGGCACCCAAAACGTCCTAGGTACTCCTAGGGAGCCCTTTTCACACTTGTTGTATAAAAAGTTTATTTGTTTATGACATATTGTGAAAACATGATTGGGAAGATGAGAAAAGAATATACAATTTATTATTTTTGTGTTTGAACGGATGAACCCGTTGCCTACGTACCTCTCCATGAAAGGTAAGGATCAAAACGCCGTAGTTCGGCTAAAAAATTTCCAAAATATGAGTGGGTTCATTTTAAAACAAGAGCACTAAGGCTTTTCATTATCAACGGGAGAAAACTCAACCAAGACCAACAATCCACCATGCGAGGATGGCTTCAACATACTAGTGAGGGGTTAACCCTATAATAAGTATGGAAGACTTACAATCAACTCACTAAGGATGTGGTGAGATTTACATCAACCACTATGAGAATTAAAACCTATGGCTAATGTATGAAAACATATCAACAATGGACAAAGCCACAAAACAATTGAATGGGTGAAGTTAATTGATTATGAGTATTCACAAAAGGATGGTCAAAGTATGATTAGAATTCAATTCAGAAAGAAGTGTTATCAAAAGTGAAGTTTGAAAAGTCAAGAACTTAAGGTCCAGGTTTCTAATTTGAAAAAGGCATGAAAATGTTTGCACACTATGTATTTACAAGTTTTAAAAGTCAACAAGTGAAAAGGGGTTTTGAACCAAAAGGATATGGATGAAGGAGTGTAAAACTTCCTAGAAGTTCACCTCTTGAAATCATATGGAAGATGATTCAAGTGTGTCCTTTGGAATGAGGCAACAAAGCAAGTAAGCAAATAAAACAAGGTGATACCGGATGCCAATCAATGGACTTATACCAATCTCACAGACAAAAGCGGATACCGGATACCAATCAATGGATTTACACCAATCTCCTAAAACAAAACAAAGATACCGGATGCCAATAAATGGACTTACACCAATCTCACAAAACAAACACGGATACCGGATACCAATCAATGGATTTACACCAATCTCCTAAAACAAAACAAGGATATCAGATGCCAATAAATGGACTTATTCCAATCTCCTAAAGCAAAACAAAACATGGATATCAGATGCCAATCTATCTGGACTTATACCAACCTCCAAAGGATGATCATAGGATTACAAATGCCAACAACATGGACTTATAATTGAATCCTCACATACAACAAACAAACAAGCACTAAGCAAAGAGGACATAAGTGGCCAATGAAATGGTCTTACACTCAATCTCTTCCAAATCATAGGAACAATGGACAATGAATGGACTTACAGTTGATTCCTCAATGGACAAACAAAGATGTGTCACAAAGATATGAAATGATGATCATGTAATAATGAACAATTAATTATGATAAATACACAAAGGCAAACAAGCAAGCATGCACAGATGAATCAAGCAATCAATCAAACAAAGTCAATTAGCACCCACTATATACAAGCAATTGGGCTCAAGCAAGGGTTAGACTTTAAAGTCAACTGGAATGGGGTAAGTGGTGCTCTTAACCTTAACATTGAGGGTTAAGATGAAGCAGATGAAAGGATATGAGGGGTTTGCCTCATTGCTCTTATCCCTGGTCAGGGAGAGCTTTGAATATCAGAAGGTGTGGGAGTTCAGAAAGTTGGAACTCTCTCCACAAGTTAATGACTCTATAGATCTTGGGTTAAGATCCACAATGCTACAACATGTAATGTGAGCAAAGGGATGACACACAGAATAGTAGGAGATGGACTACACATCTCTTTTATCTACCAATTGCCTTATCAAAAGGACTTTTCCTGCTTGGGGACAAAGATAAACAATCACAAGCATTGCCTCTTAAGGAGGACTTCAGACAGGTGCCTGGCCAAGTAACAGGCCAGGTCTTCCAGACTACATGAAGAAGAGAGGTTATACCTAATGTGGTTAAGCAACCAAGCAAGTTCAAAGTGAACTTAAGCAACTAATGTACCTGTGGAAACATCAAACAAATCAGTATACAACTCAGATAAACAACCAACAGTTAATGCAACACACAACCAATATAGGCAAAGGCATAAGCCACAAGTCAATCCCAATTGAATCAACATCAACCTACAAAACACACATTAGTAATCAAAAGCAAATATCAAATTCTCTCAATATGAGGCATCATCAATTGTGTAACTTGCATGTGCAACCTGAAACAAAGCTCCAAACATGAGAAGCAAACCACTAGGACAAAGCCTAGGGTCAAAGGGGGAGAAATAATTCAAAACAGAACATGAAAATTGACAAGAGTCAAGATTAATCAAATTAGAACATCATCCAAGTGGTCTCATGTCAATATCAACTACCAAAAGAATTTCATAATCAAAACATGTCAAGATAGGCAAGTTGAAACCACATTGAAGCAACAGAATGATCAAAGCCATATTAATTCCAGAATGGCTCAATAAATCTCAAGAAAAAACCATGGCTAAACAGCACACATCAAATGATCAGCACACCAAAAATCATGGCATTTGGACAAGTATAAGAAAGTCAAAGAAATTCATCAAGTCAAGGTAAGCATTAACAAGCTCAAAGGAGGCACAAATTGATACATCAACTTAAGGCAATCCTAAAATAGAAATGACATGTGATAAATGACTCAAACCAAAGCCAAGACAAACTTCAATGTGTCTAGAATACATGTGTAAAATTTCAAGTTCATATGACAAGGCATAAGCATTTCACCAATCATCTAAGTTCAACACTCATCAAAAGATCAATTATGACCAACCAGCAAAGCAAATCTCAAAAAAATTGGAAATAGATCTAAAAATTCTACAAAAATTCATGATCAATCCTAACATCCAGAAGGAGCATCTTGCAAATAATCAGATCATTTGGCATTTATTTGGCATGGTAAATAAAATCAGCAAATCAAGCAAGCAAAGGTGTGACACACATCGTCACACCTACATTAATCACATCATATCTCAACAACCAGGAATGAGAAAAATGCAAACTCTATACCAAAATGAACATTAGGATGTCTAGTTTACACATGTAAATTTTCACATTCATTGGATTAAAATCCATCATTTCACAATCAAAATGGCAAGGCATATCAAGAAAACACGTGTATGAACATTCCCTAGCCAAAATTAAAATCCATGCGTGCACAATTTCTGGAAAAAATATCATAAAATACTAGACATGATGATGAACAATATGAAAAAAATATCATCTCGATTGGACAATCCATCAATGAGTTATGAATTTTTGAATGAAGGAAAAAATTAAAAACATGTGAAACAAGCATATGGAACATGGTTGAAATAATGACCTAAAATGCCAAAAGCCAAATGTGAAACTGCTGGAGTGGGGAATCGATCCGTGTTAGGATTCAAATCATGGCGCGCTCAATGAAATGCGTCGTTTCATTAAAGCCTCGGTGGCAAGGCTTGTGCGCTCGTGACCAATGAAAATGACACGCTGGCTCCATGCAGCCAATGCATGAGCGCTAACAGAAAATTGCATGCAAACACGGCCAGGCAAATATCAAACACAATCTGGAATTGAAAACCTAAATGTTCATCGTGTTCTTCATCAATTCATACACTCAAGAACAATTGTTCACAGAAATTAACAAACGATACATCATTGCACTCGTCTTTGCACGTACATCAACAATCTCAACTCAATTTATCCTAATTATCACTATCATGTCTGGATCGAGTAAAAGAAAATTCACACATTAATCTTATATTCAACAGATCTCACTCAAATCTTGATGAAAATTAATGCCACAAAGCTCAGAATACTCATGGATTCAAGATCTATAACATGCATATCCTAATTGCATGAATTGTTAGATTCGAAATCTTACCTTCAAGAGATTGCAGAACTGAATTCGTGACTTTCAAGCCTTGAGAAGCAAAAACAGATGATCTTCGATGCTAGTATGATGATTTGGATGAATGTTGGATGCTCAGTCTTGCCTGATCTTGCTCAAATCTACAGTTGCCATTGATGATGCTAGCTTCAACAGTTCAAGAATCAGCTCAAAATCCTTGCAATCTTGCTTCAATCCAACTCAGTTATGGTTGTAGATGATGATTCAATCGTGGAAATAGCAAGGTTTGTGAAGAATTTTGATGAATCTTCAAGAAAGAGTTTGAGAGCACAATGAAGAAAAAGTTCAGATCTGGAAATTATGGAGTTGTTCCTTTGATTTTCTGTTATGATTAGGGTTATATATCATCTGCTAATGAAGCTGGTTAATCATGATTAGGCTAATGCAAAATGGATTAAGTAAAATGAAGTGTTATGCAAATTGGCCAAAACACCCTCACATGTGCATGGCAATGCTACAGTGCACGATTTGCACTTGGAGTGAGCTTAAAAATCTGTTTGGAGGCAAATGAAATTGGTTGGAAGTGAAAGCAAAGCATATTTTTCAAATTGTTACTTTTCCCTCCAAAATTCAAATAAAGTTCAAGTGAAAAGTTCAAAAAATTTGCAATGAGAATTGATGAAATGTTATGCATGATTATGATAGTAGAGATCAAGAGAAAAATGTTCCAAAAAGAACCACTTCAATTGGCCTTTTGGTTCAAAAGTTATGCCTTCTTGAAGTTCAAATTTGCTTGGCAATGATTGATCCATAACTTCTCAACCACAAATGGGAAATGGATGTTCTTAGACTTTTTGGAAAGGTGAGAGCAAGACCTTCAACTTTCATGTTGGACAAAATTCCATTTTAAGCATTCTTGATGATGTAAACTTGAGGAGAAGACCCTTCCATTTTTGGCAATTTGAAATTACAGGTCACTTACTATTTTTGGAAACTCTTCATCTGACCTCAAATTCTTCAATGTTGATATTTGAAATGTCAAATGAGACTTGTATGGACATGAATTAGGTCTCTCTAACCATCTCCCACCTTCAAATCCATGATTGAATGCACAGTTGACTTGTGTTGACTTTTCTAGGGTTTCAGCTGACCTAGCTATGCTCAGATGAAATTCAAGCCTCTTCCACTTGAGATCTTGATTCAAAATGATATCATGGTTCATTTGAACTCTTGTGAATGATCATGGTGCCCAAATTCTTCAGAATGGCCACCATCTATTGGCTTAATGCCTGCCTTTGACTGGTTTGACCTAATGTTGCTTCATCTGCAAGACACAAGGTTAGATGACAATATTTTTGTACTTTTGGTTAGTAAACAAATGAAAAGCAATGATATACAAATGCAAGACATGCTTGGTGATCAAGAACCACTCTCAAAAGATGACCCACCCACTAAGAAAGCAAGCAAGGTGCACAATGATCCTTGAGGCAATGATATGATATGATATGATGCCATGAGGGATCTTAGGGAAAAAATTGGGGTCTTACACCTTGGTGTGACTTCTAAACATCTCTTGGTTCCAACAATGTTCTTACTGATGAGAACCATTTTTAAACACCCTATTGTTGAACCAAGTCCTCGCTCACCACAGTCTTGGAGTAGTACTAGTGACCATAGTACTCTTTTTTTGCTTTCCTCTTATTGTAGGATGTAGTCATTTATTATCCAGACATTAGGACAAATGAAATAACTCATAATCATATCAGCAAACACAATTTTAGATTTTGGTACCCATAATCTTATGGGTCCTTTTGTGTTTGTTACTCTATGCCTTTTTTTATAAATAATTTCCCTTGCCATAGAGTAATGCCTAGCCTTAATCCAGACTTTCTTCTAGAAGAAATTCTGTCATGGATAAGTTTTGACATTAGATTTTGAATATTTCAGAAGCATGGATCCAGAAGTTTCAAGTATAGGTTTTCTCATAACCTTGACTTGAAGGTCTTAGGCTCTGAAATTCCTTGACCTTTTGACTTTAGGATCATAGTGTATGATTTCATCAAAACCTCTAACTTTGAGATCTCAGGTTCTGACTTCTGCAGAACTTTTGTCTTTGAAGTCTCTGGTTCTATCAGAACCTTTGACTTCTCTATTATTTATCTTGAGATCCCTTCGGTAATAGACACAACTTAGTCATAAGCCTTTTATCAATATGACTAGAAGAAGATGGTTCTGAAAGATTCTTCCATGTCAAGGTTCTAAAAACCACACATTTCATGAAAGCTAAGACCATCTCTTTTTCTATTGCTTACTTCATAGATCATGGATTCAATCAAGGCTCTGTTGATATATATTGTTAATAAATCTTGAGAGCCATATCCTGCTCAGGCAGCAACTAGATTTCTTTCCAATGTCTTAACAATTTCTTTAGAAGATTTCAATTCTTCTTTAAGAAACTCAATATGTTTCTTAACAGCCATCATGTGCCTTGCCTAATCTTGAAAAAGGCTCATGAAATCATGAATACGATCATACTAAGATAGGTTAGAATATACCATATCTTTCTCATCAGATTCAGAGCCAAAACCTGACTTAGACTCCGAATCAGAAAGTGTAAGAGCCATCAATGCAAGATTGGCATCTTCAACTTCTATATCTAAATCTTCTTCATCATCAAGTTTATACCATGTTTCCATGAGACCTTTCTTGAACTTCCTCTAAAACTTTCCTTCAGAAGGCTTCCCTTAAATGATATGTCCTTTTATTATATTAGGACAATCATTTCAGAAGTGATTAGGCTTATTGCAAGTTTGGCGGATTTTCTGATCATCTTCTCTATTCTTTGAACAAAAACCTTTGAAGTTATAACTTCTACCAAAGAGTCCCTTGTTACTCTTGGGCAGTTGTTGAAATCTCTTGAAAATGAATGTCATTTCATCATTAGCAGAATCCCCATTAGAGTTTACTTAAACAAAATCTTCTTTTGGTTTTTCTGTCTTTTGAGAATATGAAAATCTGATCAGTCTTCCTTTTAAACAAGCAGATCATGATTAAACCTTGATTCCTACAACAAGCACATCTATCCCATGAGTCAGTCTTAAGGATTAAGAAATACTTTCATACTCACAAAACAAATGACTTAAAGCAGAAAAGGTTTCTTGATTTCTACAATAAGCACACTTGTCCCACGGGTTAGTCTTAAAGATTAAAAATCCTTTCATACTCACAATACAAGTGACTTAGATTATAAACAAGTTTCTTGATCTCCTCCATCTTAACTTTATTTACCTTTTGTAGTTTCCATTTTGTAACTAATGAAGGAAACTTCAAGGAAAACTTAGTCACTACTTGAGTAGATTTTTCTCACCGAATCTTTTTCGTTTCACGATTAAGTGAAATAAGCACAGTTGGGCTCTGATACCAACTGAATCTGAGAAAACTACACAGGAAGAGGGGGTTGAATTGAGATGCCCAAAAATCTCTTTTCACTTTTGATTCTAGAACATTAGATTTTGAACTACGTTCAGAGTCTGATACTAGAGTGAGTAACAAAAGTGAAAGGTTTACTTCCTTTTCTTAACTAAGTTTCAGAACCTAAGGTGTCAAGCTCAAATTCTGATACAAGTAAGAGGTTGAATCATATCATAATTTAGAGTTTGTTTTCATAATGGAATGTAACTGTAGAACTAAATAAATAAACACATAATATATCATGGTTCCTTTCAAACCGAGAGTAGTCTAGTCCTATTGCAGCATAAGAGCTTTTAACTATAGTTAGAATGATTACAATTGCCTAAGCCAGCAACTCAAGACTTCCTGATCAATCAACCTAGATTAAGACTTCTTAATCTTCCCTCAAGCATGAGACTTCACTTCCTGAACAACCCATTCAGGAATTCCTACTTTTCCCTTAAGCATGAGACTTCAATGCTCAATCGCATTGATCAAGACTTCCTTGCTTTGCCCTCAAGCATGAGACTTCAATGCCTAAATAACCTGTTCAGGACCTCCTGCTCTTCTTACAAGCATGAGACTTCAATGCTCAATCACCAAAGAAGATACTTCTTTTCTTAATCTAACAGAAAGAGACTTACTCTAAGCGTAGTGGCCAGAATCTTTAGATTCTCTTAACAAAAGAGTCTGGTATTAACCTTGTGTTTATGTGAGTGATTATTGGTTAAGGAGATACATAAAGATTACACACTGTTGAGCAGAATATAGGTTGATTACTCCTAAGTGTGGAAGATTGAAGTTTTCAACCTTCTTCTCTTCAAGCACAAATTTCCTTCTTTGTTGTGCCTATTTGTTCTGATGATCTTCTAGGATCATTTTCACTCTACTCGCACACACTTAACTCTTGTGGTTATATTTTCTATTTAGAATGTGTTTCTCTCATCTCTATTTTCTATGTAAGATAGATTCTCTCTCTCTCAATCCATTTTGCAAACTGGTATCATAGCTATGTGAACATAGTCATGGATTCTTCAACTCACATTTATTCTTGGTCAGAGGCAATAGAAAATTTGAATGTTTTCAATCTTTATCTTAATTGGATGCTGAGAATAGATCCTTTGAAGATTGAAACTACTAATGGTACAAGTAGTCGTTGAAGATCTTTAGTCGTTATACAATAGAGTGAGCTAAAAACTCAGCTAGCATAAAGACGTTGAGAAGAGCAGACCATAGTTTAAAATAGTTGAAGAGATAAGATCCTGACAACGTTACTTTATCTTGATTTGACATAAAGCAGTGTAACATTGTCACGTGATCTTATTTGGATAACTTCTAACCGGGGAATTCTTTTAGATATTTGTTGAAGCTAGACTTATGTCATTGTTATCCTTATACTTAGCTTCCTAAATCAGATGTTTTTTACAGAATTAGTTAAAGCATGACTAGAAGCTAAAGTATGTCTTCAGAACCTGCTTGGAGTGAGACTTCAGAGTCCAGAGTTAACAGGTTCTAAGTTTTCCTTCATCAGAGTCTTGATCAAAACTAGTCTGGATAAACACTTTCAGAGTTGATGACTTGATGTAGACAAACTCCTTGAAGCATAATATTCAGAATTTTTGATGAAGCTTGTTCAGAAGATGCATAGTCATTCATTTACAGTAGAGTCTACTTGCTTCAAACGATTCCAATCTTCAGAGCTTTTCTGATCTTTGTATTTCATGTAAGCTTAAATTCTGCATATGAAAGACTTGAGTAGAGTCTTCAGAGTCTGAAAGCTTGGTTCTGATCCTTCAGATTCTGAACAACTTTATTTTTCTTTAATAGGTCTTCTGAGTGATTAACTCGATTTATATCAAGGTTAATGTCTTTTGATCCCGCACACTAGAATAACCATTATTAAACCTTATTGTTCTTTAAATACTTTGTTATGATCAAAACCTTTTAAGGGAATGAATAAATCTTGTTCTAACAACCTTGTCGATCTACCATTTGGAAAGAAGACTAACCGCTTCGATCTACCATTTGGAAAGAAGACTAACTGCTTTGATTCGCTGTTTGGAAGGAAGACTCACTACTTTACTTTGTTATTTATTGTTTGGTTGGAAGTAAATCTTAAACCTCATTATTCCTTGTATAAGAAGGGTTTGTGAGTATAACCTACTAAAAGTTCTCAAGTTTATTAGATGTTATCAAGATCAATTCATGGGGACATGACTAAATTGTTTCTTGATTGAACCTGTATAACTCTTGGTGTTCCTCTATTCTCTTAACTTTTTACATTTCTTCATTTTATATTCTATTAATTTATTTTCCGCTGCATAATATTAAAACAATTGCTAAAATGTTTTCAAACCGATGTTAAACCAAAAAGTTGTTTAAAACCATATTTTTCAAAACCACATAATTCATCCCCTCTTATTTGGGAAGTCACGTGTCCAACAGAAGTTTGACCATGTGGTGACTACAATAATTGAGTCCCACAATGCAAAAACTTTGTATGTAGCAGAGTTATAGGGAAACATTGAAAGTCATGTCAATCAAATATTAGAGAAGACTGAGAAAGTAGTAAAAGAAGAACATCTCGAGAGTCAAGTAAATTTCATAAACACTTTTGAATCAAGTCGTACTTGAGAAGAAAGAAGTCAAAATAATTACAATAGAGGAATACGAAATTATAGAGGCAGAGGTCGGAGAAATTATTAAGGAATAGGACTTGGCAATTTTAGCCAATAAAGAGACAATAATTTCAATCCATCCAATCAAGGAAGAGGTGGAATTAATTTTAGATTTAACAACCGTGGTCGAGAAAGAGGTAACTACAATCAAGAAAGAACAAATTATAGTTGTTATCATTCTAGAAAGTTTGGACACAAAGCAACTGATTGCAGATACAAACATTAGGCAAATGTGGCAGAAAGTTCGTATCAAAATATCGGTGAGTATTGTGAAAATCCACAAAATTTATTTTTGACAAGTAATGCATTTTTAGAAGAAGAAAATATTTGGTATTTAGATACTAGGTTTAGTAACCATATATGTGAAAAAGGGAGTTATTTTTTTCTCTAGATGAAACAACAAAGTCAGTGGTAAAATTTGGAAATAATTCAAATATTTCAATTTTGAGGAAAGGCCAAATTTCTATCAGGTTGAAAGATGGATCACAAAACTTCATTGTTCATGTTTTCTATGCTTATGCTCTTCATCACAATCTATTGAGTATGGGAGAACTATCATAGAAAGGTTACAACATGCATATTTACAATGGTTTTTGCATGTTGGTTGGCAAAATGGTAGATTTATCACAAAGGTAATAATGGCATTGAACCACCTATTCCCTTTGAAAATTCAACATGAGAAATTTCCTTGCTTGAGTACTATTATTCTCAATAATGATTGGTTATGGCACGAGAATTGGTCACCTTCATTTTCCTTGCTTGAAATACCTATCACGAAACGAATATGTTCCTGGTTTGCTTGTTGTCAATATTCCAAATGGAGTATGTGAGACTTATCAAATTGGAAAGAAGCGTAAAGAATCATTTCTAACTGGAATGTCTTGGAGAGCAAAGAAATTACTATTGATAATTAATTCCTATTTGTGTTTAGTGGAAATACCAACACCTTGTGGTTATAAGTACTTTATTACTTTTATTGATGTTTTTAGCAGAAAGGCTCGGGTGTATTTCGAGAAACAAACATCAGAAGCATGTCATGCCTTCAAGTCATTCGGGGAATTTGTAGAAAAACAAAGTGGTTGTAAATTCAAAGCATTGAGGACAGACAAAGGCCAAGAATACCTCGTCGGTATAAGTTTCTTTGAGCCACATGGAATTAAGCATCAATTAACATCAAGATGCACACCTCTGTAGAATGGAGTTGCGTGAAGAAATAATAGAACAATCACATATATGGTGAGATGCATGCTAAAAGCAAAGCAAATGCCAAAAGAATTTTGGGCAAAAGTTGTGGCTACAACATTTTATATTTTGAATAGATGTCTAACAAAAAGTGTTCAAGAAAAGACTCCCAAAGGAGATTGGAGTGGAAAAAGACCTTCAATCTGGCACCTTAGTCTTTTTGGATGAATTGCATATGCTCATGTAACATATCAATTGAGAAAGAAGTTAGATAACAAAGGAGAAAGATGTATCTTTATTGTTTATAGTTCAAAATTAAAGGCTTATAAGCTTTACAATCTAGAGACAAGAAAGGTGATTATCAGTCGAGATATGACTTTTGATGAGGAATGAATGTGGGATTAGTCCTTAAAGTCACAAAAGGATCCAATATCAAATTCGAATTATGTTGAAGAGGGTAATGAACATAATCCAACACCTGATGAGCCAAAAACATCCAACCGACAACAAAGGTTGCGTAGATTACTAACCAGACTACATGATTGTGTTTTGGGTAACGATAATGACCCATCTGATGAAGAGATTATCAATTTTAATTTATTTGCAGATTGTGTGCCATTAAATCATGAATGAAGAAATTAATGCAATTGAGAAGAATCAAACATGAGAATTGAGATATTTGCCAACAAACAAAAGGCCTATAGGAGTGAAGTGGATGTACAAGACAAAGTACAAACCCAATAGTGAAATTGATCGCTTTAAAGCGATATTGGTAACTATAGGGTACAAACAAAAACCAGGTATTGATTACTTTGAGGTATTTGATCTTGCTGCAAGGTTGAATACAATTTGAGTGCTTATTTTGTTATCAACTCAAAATAGTTGGAAAATACATCAAATGGATGTTAAATTTGCATTTCTTAATGGTAATTTGGAAGAAGAAATGTATGTTAAACAACCTGCAGGATATATAGTCAAAGAAAAGGAAGATAAAGTCTACATATTGAATAAAGCATTATATGACTTGAAGCAGGTGCCAAGAGCTTGATATAATGATATTTATTCTTATTTTGTGCATAATGGTTTTCAAAGATGTCTCTTTGAGCACAATTATATATTAAAAATTTATTTAGGTTGAAGATGTTATCATTATATGCATGTATGTTGATGATTTGATTTTTACTGATAATAATTCCAGGATGGCTACAAAATTTATTGAGGCTATGATAAGCTATTTTGAAATGACGAATTTGACTACAAAATTTACCTGATATCCTTGGCATTGAGGTCGTCCGACAAAATGATGAAAATTTTATTTCTAAAAAGAAGTATGCGGGTGATACTTTGAAGAAGTTCAATATGGAGCGTTTGAAGTCAATTTACACGCTCATTGAAGAAAAGTTGAAGTTTACAAGAGAAAATGATGGCAAGATGGTAGACTCAACCCAATAAAAAAATTTGATCGAAAGCCTGAGATATTTGAATGCGACAAGACCAGATATAGTATATAGAGTTGCTTGGTTTTATATATTCATGGAAAAACCATGTGTTAGCCATTTGTAAGGAGCTAAGAGGATTCTTCGTTATATCAAAGGTACACTAATTGGTTGAATTTTTTATGCTAGTAATAATTATGTGGAACTTGTTGGATACACAAATAGTGATTGAGTTAGAGCTATAGAAACAAGAAAAAACACGTAAGGGTACACATTTCATTTAAGCATAGGTGCAATTTCATGGTCTTCAAAAGAAACAACCATTTGTTGGCTTTCTACCACTGAAGCTAAAAATATTGCATCAACCAGTTGTGTTACTCAAACAATATGGATGAGAATAATTTTAAAAGTAATACATATCAGAAGCAGACTAATTCTACAAAGATATATTATGACAACAAGTAAGCTATTGGACTGAATAAAAATTTAGTTTTTTTATGACCGGTTCAAGCATATTGATATTTGATTTCAAAAGATAAGAGTTGATAAGTAAGAAAGAAGTGGTGATCGAGTATTGTCCCATTGAAGAATAAATTATAGATTTTTTTACAAAATCATTAAAGATTGAGTTATTTTAGAAATTAAAAGATGTTTGGAATAATAAATTTAGGAGATGGATTTGAGGGAGGCAATGTCAGAATTAAGTCAAATAGTATGTAGAAGTATTGAGAAAAGTTGGCAAATTAAATAAATATTGACTAAAAGAATTTAAAGGCCAGATGTTTTGTTCAGGTAGAATTAAACTTATATATTAAGAAAGAAAATAAATATTGGATGCTTACATACTAAGTTTCTTAGTCATTATTAAATTTGTAATTCAAAACTTATATAAAGGCATCTAAACTAGTGGTGTTCACGGTGTTGTTTTGGTGGTTTTGGTGCTAAAAATCATCTGAATCGCAAGAGAAAAAAAATATATAGTTCGGTTTGGTTCAATTGACTTTTAGAAATAAAACATAATCAAATCAAACTAAATCAATGCGGTTTGAATTGATTCGATTTCTTACAAGATTTTTATTGAACCATACAAACACATATAGAGAACAACATAACTTTGTATTTAGTCATTTATACATTATCAAATAACAACAAAACTCATCAGATTTAGACAAAAACTTCTCATTCAATATATAAAAATCAGTTTAGACAAATATTGAAAAAAATAGTAGCATTAAACAATATCAAAAATATTATAATAAAACAAAAAAAAATAGAGGAGATGAAAGATTAGAGAAAATGAAAAAGAAAGAGTATAAGAGATGTGAGATTAGATAAGAAAAGTGCAATAAAAACTTAATTAGAAGAAAAAATAATAATATAAAAATGAGAAGATAAAAAAGAAAGAACATAAGAGATGAGACATTAGAGTAGAAGATGTGAGACATGCATGGAAAAAAAAGGTGAGAAGAATGCACGATTTACAAGGAGAGGTTTGTGAAAGTTGAAATTGAAACCCTAAGTGTAAGTAAGAGAAAATCGTTCGTAATTGTAAATTTAAGGTATATTAAATTTGAGTTTTTGATTGGATGTGAAATAAGTGAAATTTGAATTGTAACATAATGCTGATTGATTTGGTTTAGTTCGATTTGCAAAATACAAACCGCAAACCAAACCAAATCGTGCGGTTTTGTTAAAAAAATGACTCAAATACATCCGAATTAAATATAATTTCGTTTAGATTTGATTTGATTTGCAGTTTTTTATTAGATTGATTCGATTTTGAACACCTATAATCTCAACGATGCTTTATAAATTAATCAATTTTGTAAAATCAAATACTAATGAGAAATTCATTCCCCCTTACTCAGGAATGGCTTGGGTAACTTTACTGTTACCCATGACTTTGTAACTTTAGTTAATAGAATGAATAAATGAATAATTAATATATATTATATTAATATAATAGAATAATTTATTGCCTAAAGTTAACAAAATTATATTGTTCCAAAGTCACCGAAACCTAGTCCCCTTTGCTCTGTCTGCCTTGTGTGTTTGTGTTTCAGTTTATATACACAGATATCATAACAGGCTTTTCTTTTCTACAAATGTCCAAATTTTGAAATAAAAGTGCCAAAATACTCTGTTTTGAAAAAATATTATGGAAGTGTCTACTTTTTAAAAACACTCGTCCATTAAATGACCAAGAGGATGCATAAAATTTCCTAAAGGTACACTCGGCCACCATTGGCCGAAGACTTTTATTTATTTTGTTTTTTGTTTTTTTAAAGATATAAATTAGTTTTTTAATTAATAAATATAATATTTAGATTATAATATTTTTTTTATAATTTAGAAATATATTAATTAAATGTTATATTATTTTTTAAATACAGTAGTGTATATTTGCAAATATTCTAAATCGAATCGAATTGACTTGTTGAAGAGGTTGAACTATGAATTGAAGAGGTCATCTGTCTGATTTGATTGTTATATCATATAGTATATTGGACCAATTAAACCACATCAGTAACTCCTTGTTAAAAAAAAATTATAATTTAAATATTATTTTTATTATAATATCAATAATTTTTTTAATATATAAATTGGAGGGGTCACCGGTCTAGTTTGATTGATTCAATATCTTACATGATCTAATAATCTAACCAGACCGTCTTTAATTTATGATCATGATGTTTATCGAGCCAATTCGGTTCAATTTAGAGCATTTATAAATATACACTACAATATTTAAAAAATAATATAATATTTAATTAGTATAATTTTAAATTATTAAAAAAAATATTATAATTTAAATATTAATTTTATTATTTTATTAATTAAAAAACTAATTTATATCTTTAAAAAATAATATTAATGAAGTCATCGAATGACCGAGGGTATTTTTAGAAAATTCCATGCATTCTTTTAGTCATTCAATGATGGGTGTTTTCAAAAAGTAGGGCGCTTCCATAATTTTTTTTAAAAACAGGATATTTTGACACTTTTATTTCAAAATTGGAGCATTTGCAGGAAAAAAATCGCTAACTACTAACTTTAAAAAAAAAGTTGGTAACTAACTCTATAACACATCAATATTTCTAATAATTCATTTAATAATATTTTGAAGGTGTCGAATTTAAAGAATATGATGTTCATGAATTTGTTAAACGAAAAAAAAGAATCCACCTAAGAATAACCAAAATGTGTTGGGTTGGAAATGTCCACTAACAAATTTGAATGTTCGATTCATTTGTGCATCTCCCCCTAACTTACGAAACCTCCAAATATCTTTGATGGTGACTAGAAACTCATCGTCCTATGTATTTATATACTTTTTGTCATCATTTATTATAAGTGAATCAATGTCATGAAAATAACATATTAGAATTTTTAGTTGACACACTTTAATGTGGGCCCCGATTTTCATACTTTCCGTGTCCGAAACGCGTAACATGTCCGATTTTTCCACTTGGCGGAAGGTAGGTGACTTGACTTGAATTTGATTTCTTTTTCCTTTTAATATTATTTTTTAATTTAAGCATTTTCTATTTTTGATTTTATAAAAAATATCTAAAACTTGTTTACTTTAAATATATTTTACGAGTGAAATGGAAAACACTTCAAAATAAATAGGGCGTAAATTTTGGCACTTCAAAATATATATAATTTTAATTTCAATAAAATATACTTTATTAAATTAAAATATATTAGTATAAGTTATTATACAAAAAATTATTTCATTATTTTTTTAGTTAAATTTAAATTTGTTGATAAAATATACTTTAAACCTAAATACAATATTGATTTTTTCGAATAAAGGATCTCTTTGTTTAAAAATCAAATTTGTTGTTGGTGTGAGAATGCTTAGATGATCAAATTTAACATGTCTTATTTTGAAGTTAGTTTTGTTGATTTTTCTTTTATAAAAATAACCCTTTTTTTCAATTTAAATATTAAAATAACCTATTTTTTAAAATTAATTATTGAAATAACCTATTTTCATTATTTATGCGTTTGTTGAACTGACGCATCTAATTGATAATTAAAGGAGGCGTTCAATTCATTGACGCATGCATGCATTGCTAATGAGCATAAACGTTAATGGCCTAGGCACATGCACGCCTTGAAGCCACATGCATTGACGCGTGCATACACTACATCAGTGTATGCGCCAATGCATGTGATACATGCACTATGCATGTTTTGTTTTTAATTTTATATTTTATATTTATAATAATTAAATTAACGACTTAAAAGAAAAATAATATTATATTATAAAGTTAAAATATATAAATTGACAAGAAAATCAATGATTCGTTCGATTAAAACGTCTCTCTGCTCCACATCCAGGCGCGTTAGCCTGTCTTCGAGGTCTCCCACGATTTTCCTGAGGTGTTTGGGGTCTTTCAGTGCTAACATGATGCAATGGTGGATGGTGTGAAGGTCCGGTGGAAGGTCTAGCGGTATGTGATAGATTTGTCATCATTTCTCCCCAATAGTTGGGGGATTGTTGCCAACGACGATTCTGTAATTGAGTTCGGTGCTCATGTTGTCGTAGTTGGGTCGTTGTAGTTCGGTGGATTGTGGACGGTATGGTTGCCCAAATTGGTACATTGAATCATTTTGGAAACGAAGCAATGGTTCATGTGGTGTAATAAAGTCAAATAATGGTTGGGTGTTGTGGCGATAGGATGTTTGGGTGTTCATTGATGGGGGGCTACGATGACATGATGTTGAATTGTATGAATCATATGGGCTATAGACTATTGTGGTGGATGCGTATGGTTGTTGGTGGTTAGGTTTTGATTCCTGTTTTTGAGTTTGGGTGTGTGGCATGAATTGGTTGCGAGGTTGAGTGTTTGGTGGTTGGGTGTATATGGTAGGGTGGTGGTGTGAGGTTGGTCGTTGGGGTTTGGGTGGGTTGACATTGTTCTTGGGCGAGGATTTATTGTTGGACGTTTGATGACAAAGCTCGTTGGTGTGATCAATCAAATACCTTGGCTCAAACACAAATTGTGGCATTGTAACCGACTTAAACCATGCCATATAATGTTGAGTTGGTCTAGCACCATGTATGATTGGTTCGTTTAAGATGTGTTGTCGTCGAAATGAGCTCTGCCTATTCCAGTTGTCAGCATCTTACCAGGAGAGGAGTGATTCTTAGGAGATTGGTTCTATGGGGCCATTTCACACATGCTTAATCACGAACCCAATGCAAGATCATCACAAACTTAGCTCTCAGTTAATATGCGATGAAATTTTGTTTGTCGTTAGTGACAATCTATCGTTAAAGGTGAGTACAATAATCTCGCATATTATAACACAATACAACTATACTCCATCATACATGAAGGCTTGGATAGCTAGGACTAAGGCAGTTGAAAAAGTGTTTGGCAATTGGGAGGAGTCATACAAACAACTTCCAAAATACTTGGTGGCTCTTAAACATTATTCTCTAGGGACTATTGTCAATTTGGAAACGTTGTCGGCATATACCCTAGACGGGACTTGTGCTATTGATAATGGAATATTCCACGGACTTTTCTGAGTGTATCAACCATGCATCAAAGGTTTTGCTTTCTGTAAATCTATTATACAAATTGACGGTACATGGTTGTACGGGAAATATAAAAGGAACGCTACTGATGGCAGTGACACAAGATGGCAACAATAACATTTTTCCAATCATTTTTGCCCTAGTTGAAAGGGAGACTGCTGGGGTGGAGTTTTTTCCTAAAAAATCTCTGATTGCACGTTGCTCCTCAACCTAACTTATGTTTGATCTCAGACTGACACCCTTCAGTAGTGAATGCCTACAAAAACATTGATAATGGCTGGCAAGATCCTCCGTTGATGCATGTCTACTGCATTAGACATATCGCTCAAAATTTCATGCGGGAGATCAAAGACAAAACGTTGCGGAAGAAGGTTGTCAATGCAAGGTATGCATTAACAGAATCTTCTTTCAAACACTACCGTGAAGACATCAGATTGTCAAACACAGGTGCAGCAAGGTGAATTGATAATATTCCATTAGAGAAGTGGACTAGGGCATATGACAGCGGTCAACGTTGGGGCCACGTGACAATAAATCTTGTGGAATCAATAAACTCTGTCTTCAAAGGCATCTAAAACCTACCTATAACCGCTTTAGTGCAAGCAACCTATTTCAGGCTAGGGGCGCTGTTTGAGACTAGACGTTCCAAATGGAGTTCAGCGTTACAATATAGGCAGTTGTTCAGAGATGCTTCAATGAAATTCATTAAAGAGTAAGCTGCCAAAGCTAACACACATGTGGTCACGGTGTTTGACCATACTAAAGGTTGGTACAGTGTTGTCGAGTCGATGAATCACAATAAAGGAATGCCAAGGGGACACTATCGAGTGGAACTAGATAGAGGTTTGTGCGACTGCGAAAAGTTCCAAGCCTTTCATATGCCCTGATCCCATGTCATAGCGTCATGTTCAAAGGTTCGACGGGATTCATCCTACTTACTATCTGACGTTTACAAAGTCATAAGCATTTCAAATGTTTATAAAATTAGCTTTTCAGTGGTAGCAAAAGAAGATTATTGGCCTGCATATCAAGGGGGCATTCTCTGGCACAATGAAATAATGCGAAGAAAGAAAAAGGGTCGCTCAAACAGCACCCGTATTCGAACCAAAATGGATACAGCGAACAAAATGGTTAGATTATGTAGTTCATGTCGCCAGCCCGGTCATAATCGTACTAATTGTCCTAGTGTTGGAACAAGCACAACAATATAATTTTAATTGTAACTATTTTGCTTTATATTAAAAACAATATTCATTTCATATGATAACTTTGTGAGGAAATACCATCACAAACAAATACAACACATAAGTAACACATAAACAACAATACAACAAACTACAGCAAATAAAATACCATCACTAACAAATACGACACACAAATAACATAACTATGCCATTACAACAACATAACTATGCCATTACAACCATCAAAATAATTTTGAACATAGTATACATCATCCTGTGAACGTCTTTATCAGTCTTAATATCCACTCATACATGAACTTCTCCATTTTGGTTGAACGTAGACTCAAGCCATTGAATTCTTTTGATCCTTCCACCCTATGCAATTTCTCCATTTAACCAACAGTTCAAGGCCCTATTAAGACGTTCAAACATTTTTATATTCCAAAGTCGGATCTTTGTCGGAGGTTGCACTGCTGAAAAGATTAAATCGACATTTCTCTTATGAATATATGAATATTCAAACATTTTAAAGAAAAGAAAATTGAAGGATATTGAAGAAAAATGGAAGGAGGGTAAGAAGTTAGGTGAAAAATTATGAGAGAAACACTCTGTATTTATAGATCAACACACACATGCATGCGCCATTACCTTGGGCACACACACATATGCCTACATGCATGCGCCAATGCATGTGGCACATACTCACATGCCTACATGTATGTGCCAATGAATGTGGTGCCTTCACCATACATGTGTCATTGCATGTGACGCCTTCACATGCATGGTTGCATGCATGCGCCAATGGGTTGGGCGCCTCCTTTAATTGTCAATTAGATGCGCCACTTCAACTGGTGCATAAGTAATGAAAGGTGGTTATTTAGGTAACTAATTTGAAAATAGATTATTTTAGTATTTAAATTGAAAAATGTGGTTATCTTATAAAACAAATCAATTTTTGTTACTATGATAATGCCTAAATGAATAAATTTAATATCCATGCCATGTTTTTGGAACAATTTTGCTGATATTTCAACTTCAAAATTTTCAACCATTATTTTCTTTGTCATCAAATTAACCCAACAACGGGTCGCGAGACCAAAATATAAAAAAGATGAAATTTCATACAAAAAGAAAAATAATTTATATTGGTCAATTCTCTCCTTAAAAGTATTGCATTTAGTGTTACATATTGGAGCCCCCATTTATTTTCATGAGCAAATGCAATATCATTGAAATCACCGGTTGTAAGCCAAGATTCATACATGGTACCACTTATCCGTTTCAAATCTTCCCACAACACTCTTCTATTATCGAGAGGTTAGGGCTAGCATACATAGGAGAAAAATAACACACTTCTCCTCTATGAAACTACACCTTAACATGCATAAATTGGAATTGTTTCTAAATCAAGGTAATATGCATTGAATCATCTTTCCACGTAAGAACAATACCTCCAGCATATCCAATAACGTTTATTGCAAGAAGCCCATTAAAACCTA
Organism: Lathyrus oleraceus; assembly: GCF_024323335.1. Taxonomy (NCBI): domain Eukaryota; kingdom Viridiplantae; phylum Streptophyta; class Magnoliopsida; order Fabales; family Fabaceae; genus Lathyrus; species Lathyrus oleraceus. The sequence goes on along the minus strand of NC_066579.1, from coordinate 166,123,067 downwards.
ACTTGTTAAAAAAAATTGAGTTTATTTGGATCATATTTGGTCTCCATAATTACTAACATATGAGTTTTATGCATGCACACATATCGATTATAGTACCGGTAGAATGATGAGTTGGCTGCACCTCTGAAGTTCCATACAAGAAAGTTCTTTTGTTCAATCATCATGACAAGGATAAAATTAATAATAACATGTTCCCAAGGAAAACTTCAAGCTAATACAGAGTTTCCTTTACAAAGTCCATATCAAACTCCAAGGACTCTATGATTCCCAATGATTTTATACTCTCATGGCTACTCTGGTTACTCGTTTCACCATTTCAAGCCAAATTCTCCCATAACTTCCATATCTCGTGTCTTCCTGGGTTTTCTTGTTTTTTGCACCACTACCCAAGATCCTTCTATGTTATTTTCCTTCTGCTCTCCTTGCCCAACATGCTCTTGATTAGCTATTTCAATAACTTTTACATCTTGGTCATTCTGCATATGTTTTTTGGGGCAACCTTTTTGATAATGACCAAATTTTCCACACCCAATACACAACAGATGCAAACCTTCATATTCTATTATATACTTCCTTCCTTTTATTATGAACATGGCTATTAGGGGCTTGGATAAATCTATTTCCCACACATATTCTAGCGTATTTTCCACGTTCTTGCATCGATGTCTTTTTATCTACCTTAATTGGTTTTCCGATTCTATTACCAATGAATGTTAGTATCCTAAAATCGTAATACTTAATAGGCAGTCCAGACATTTGTACCCAGACAACGACCTTCTCACTAGTGTCACTTGCTGTATGAAAATTAGGGTTTCATCCCTTCAGTAGTAGTCATATATGAACCAATTCCCATTTAATATTGCAACATTGTGATCATCTTCATGCGATAATGTGACTAAGTAGTAATCATTTCTTAGCTCAATGATGTTGATCACTCATTTTCTTACCCATATTTGCTTTAGCCTTGTCTCCAAAGCCTTATACCCTATATGTCTTCCAAACAATTTCACTATCACCCCTCAGCGTCATGTGTTGAATTGATTTAGTCAAGTTTGTTTCCTTATTTCTAGCTAGAAGTGGATTGTAGTTTGTTACTACACGTTCATTTTGTTCCCTATTTATTTTACTGCATTTCACAAGGAATAAACAAGTCATTCCCAGTACTGTTAATTGTTTTCTATTGAATTCTTGTTGCATCTAACAATCTAGTATCAAAGCGTGAATTGAGAAAGATAGGTTCAGAAGCAAACTTTCTTTCAGCGTCCATTCCAAAGTTCGAAGGTGACTATGATCATTGGAGCATGGTCATGGAGAATCTTCTTCGATCCAAGGAGTACTGGGTTGTTGTCGAATCGGGCTACAACCAGCCTACGAGTATGGATGGGATGACGCCAACGCAAAAACAAAATCTAAAGGAGATGAAGCTGAAAGATTTGAAAGCTAAGAATTACTTGTTTCAGTCACTTGACAAGTTAATTTTGAAGACGATTACGCAGAAGGAAACATCCAAACAGCTATGGGATTCCATGAAGATGAAGTGTCAAGGTAATGTTTGAGTGAAGAGAGCTCAACTCAATCGTCTACGCCGGGACTTTGAGGTTCTGGCAATGAAGCAAGGCGAATCGATAAATGATTACTTTGGTCGAGTAATGACAGTTGAAAATGACATGAGGAATTATGGGAAAGATGTGAGTGATGTCAAGATCGTTGAGAAGATTTTGAGAACACTTACTAATAAATGGAACTACATTATTTGTTCCATTGAGGAAGCCAAGGACATAGATCAACTCTATGTGGATGCCTTGCAAAGTTCTCTGCTCGTTCATGAGCAAAAATTCAAAGGAGATGGAGGAGAAGAACATGCTTTTAAAGTGACCCATGAAGAGGGCTATGGTGGAAGAGGATGAGGAAAAACTGCTTTCAAAGGAGGCCGAGGACAAGGTAGAGGCAGGGGTCGCCTAAATTGGAGCAAAGATACGGTTGAGTGTTATAAGTGTCATAAGCTTGGACACTTTGAGTATGAGTGCCAAGCAAATTATGCAAATTTGGATTAATAGAAAGAGATGGTGCTAATGGCATATACCAATAAGCTTATAGGTGATCGAGACGATGTATGGTTTATTGACTCTGGATGTAGCAATCACATGTATGGTGATTCATCTCTCTTCTGTGATTTAGAAAAGGGGTTCAACAAGGTGGTAAGATTGGGGAATTATGCAAGCATCAATTTGTTGGAAAGGGAAGTGTTCGATTGACTGTAAAAGGAGTGAATCACCTTGTACGAGATGTGTATTATGTATTGGGGTTGAAGAATAATCTTCTCAGTGTTGGGCAGTTGCAAGGAAGGGGTTTGGTTGTACTGATGCGGTCAAATATGTGTCGAATTTATCACCACACAAAGGGATTGATTTTAAAAACCACCATGGCTTCCAATCGAATGTTTGTATTACTATCGAACACTCGATCTGTCAAAAAGGAAAGAGATGAAGAGTGTCTCCAAGTAATCACTCAAGACGTGGCTCATTTATGGCATCGAAGATTCAGTTATCTCAGCTACAAAGGATTGAAGACTTTGCAAACAAAGGGTATGGTGAGAGGCTTGCCAAGTTTTTCCGAGGGTGAGATTATGTGCAGTGATTGTTTGAAAGGGAAGCAACATAGATATGTAATCCCAAAGAAAAGTACATGGAGAGAATCATCAAAGTTGGAGCTCGTTCACACTGATATTTGCGGCCCAATATATCCGGTTTCAAAGGGCAACAAGAGGTATTTTATTTGCTTCATTGATGATTATAATAGGAAGGCATGAGTGTATTTTCTTGCTTTTAAGTCAGATGCATTCACTTAATTTAAGTTATTTAAAGCTCTTGTCGAAAAAGAAACTAGTTTGCCCATTAAATGTCTCAGAACAGATCGTGGGAGTGAATTCACATCAAATGAGTTCAAAGAATACTATGAAACGAATGGGATCAAGAGGTAATTAACTGATGCATATACACCGCAGCAGAATGGAGTTGCTGAGCGGAAAAATAGAACCGTGATGAATATGATGAGGAGCTTATTGGTTGAGAAGAATGTTCCAAGAAAACTCTGGGTAGAAGCAGTGAATTGGGCATTTTATGTTCTTAATAAATGTCCGACATCATCGGTGAAAGAAATGACGCCAGAAGAAGCTTGGTGTGGGGTGAAACCTTCAGTCGAGCACTTGAGAGTCTTTGGTTGTATAGCACATACTCATGTACCGGATGCTCGGAGAACAAAGCTTGAGGATAAGAGCCATTGTCGTGTTCTTTTAGGGGTAAGCAAAGAATCAAAGGCATATCAGCTATATAATCCTATCTCTAAGAGGATTATAATTAGTCGGGATGTCATCTTCGAAGAAGAATAATAATGGAACTGGGAGAGGAGCTTTGAAGATGACAGAAGGTTTGATCTGGAATGGGAAGATGGCAACGGTGAAGAGGTGGAGGATTCTGACGATGGTAGTGAAGAAGAAAACGTAGCTTCTCCGGTGAGGGACAGATCCAGTGATAGAAATGAAGAAGATGAAGCGGCTCCTCCGATGACACCCCGAGTAAGAAGAGCACCAACATATTTGAATGATTTTGTCTTTGGTGATGGTCTTTCAAATGAAGGGGAAGAGGTACAAACTCACTTAGCCTTGTTTGCTAGTGTTGTTCATTCTGATCCAATTTCGTTTGACGAAGTAGTAAAGGAGGAGAAATGGAGAACAACCATGGATGTAGAAATGAGATCAATTGGGAAGAATGTGTAGCGGTAAATTCATGATCATCAAGCTATGGATAAGCTAGAGATCAAATAATAAGAGTCGCCACCGTGTTTTTATTGTTTCCAAGGGAAAACGGAAAAAGTATGAACAAAACCCAAAAGTAAGAAGTTTTCAAATCAAAACTAATAAAATGTTAGAGATTACAGGTAAGGGGGTTGGTTACACATAGGGAAGGTGTTAGTACCCAAAGTGTCCTAGGTACTCCTAGGGAGCCCTTTTTGTGTGCATATGTATTTTGTACAAAGTGATGTTTACAAACAAATAGAATGGAGGGATGAGAAAAGAATTCATTAATTATATTTTGTGCTTGGCAAGACCTTCGGTCCTGTGCCTACGTACCAACATAAAAATAAGGGATCAAAACCTCGTAGTTCGTGATACAAATTTCAAAGTAGATGTATTGCTTTTAACAAAAATTAAGTTTGAAAGGCACAAAGGCCTAAGAATGGTTTGGATGAGTTAGTTCTTTTTGGCTTTTTGAAAGTTTAAGTCAAGTATAGTTAAGTTTATTTACAAATTTAATTTAAGAAAAGAAGTTTGTAAATGCAATGGCATAAGGCCAAATTTTCTATCCTTTTTGCAAAAGTGGTCAAAGTTTAGAAAAAAATAAGTTCAATCAAAGAAGGTTTTGAAAAGGGAGGGAGAGATTTTGAATTTAAAGAAATGGGGAGAAGATGAAGAGACTAATCCTATGTACAAAAATTAAAAGTTTAGAGTTGAAAAGATCTGACCAAATGGGTAGCAATCCAATAGACAAGAATGTCAATAGAAACCCAGAATTCCCTTGGACTTTTTAGAATCAAGAAACACACAAATGCACAATTATATTATCTTGAAGAGCAAGGCATCAAATAAAGATGGCCACATCCAAGCTTATCCATTCCATGATCTTCTTCAAGGTAGCCCATGTATCAGATGAATTCCATAAGTCACAGGTTCAAAATAACAGCTTCACAATGATCATGTTGCAGATGAACTTAGAGAGATCTTGAATGATGTATCAGATGAAGTTTCAAATTGCAAGCACTTGGTTTCTCAATAAGTTGGCATTGGCCAGGTCCTTTAGCATAGGAATGTTGCCTAAGTTCTAAGTCTATTTGTCCAAGATCAAGCCAATAGTCCACACAAAAGTTTTTTAGGGTTTTTGTTGTTATTATGTACATTAATGGTCAAAGACCATACAAACAAGCAAAATATACAAAAACAAAATATATCACACAGTATGGTCCAAGTGGACAAAGTGAAAATTGCATTAACATAAACAATTAGAATAATAATGAACAATGACAAATGTATAAAAGCTAGAATTAAATGACATTAAAGTAAATGGCTTGAAATTAAAAGTTAGTAGTTAATGGGTTAGAAGTTAGTATGGTTTTGCTTTTTGCTTTTCATTTTTAGACATTCTTTGGAGAACACTTAACCCACTTATCACAAGCATGGATCCTTGAACCAAGACATCTTCCACAGGAAGGAAAAAAGGCCAAGTTTCCACACAATACAATGAAAGAGGGGAGACTTACAATCTCACTAACTAGAATGCTATGCCTTTTATGTCACAAATTTAGCACTATGTTAAGCAATCGTAATTGGACTTATGTAGAAGTCATAACTATTTGAGATCGGGCAATAGAATTTTGGTGTTAATGCATGTTAGAGACATAATATTATGAACTATGCTCATGAAACATACCACACACAAAAAGAATATGAAAAAGGTGTGGCCTAATCTCATCCATACTCATGTTAATTTTTCAATCAACTAGCTTTAGGACTTTGAGATATCATAGGCCGAATGAGATGAATGCATAAAGAAGGGGAATGCGATGAAGTGGGAGGGGAATATGGGAAAACTCAAATTGATCAAAGGAGGACTTTTACCAAATTAATATCATTCATTTTGGGAGATGGGATGTACATTCCATCAATCTCCTAAATTCAATGATATTAATTTGACAAAGTCAAATCAACCTTGATCAAGACCCAACAACAAGAGTCAAACATAAACAAGTCATCACAATTGGTCAACAAAATTATTTGACATTTATTCAAATTAAAAAATACTAAAATAATGCATTTAAATTAGATATGGTTTGTCAAATTCCTAAAATCTCATCAAAACACCAAATAAATGACCATGAAATTTACCATAGGTCAAACAAGGTCAAAGGACCTTGGAGAAAAAATTTCAGATTTTTTAAAGACTTAAAAGTATTTTTAAACAATTAAAAACAAATGAAAAATCAATTAAATCATGAAAAATATTAATAATGACCCAAAAAATAATTTTAATTCAGAATATGAAAGAGAAAAATATTTGAATTTTTTTGGTGAAACTCTCATATTTTTTGGATCAATATTAAAATTAATATGGATTAATGAAAATAAAGTAATTAAAATGAAATTCAAATAATCAGAAAAAACATGGACCACTTGATCTCCCTCATTAATTGAGGTGACAGATCAAGTAGCCACCAGCGCGCGTTCCATGGTGCGTCTGAGTCAAAGGTCCACACGCTTGGTAATTAAAATGCACGCTCATGATTAAAATAATTTAAACTCATCCATTGGCTCAGGACCACGCCACATCATTGTCGGAGCAAAGCGCCGGTCGTCTTTTCAAGCGACCTTGGCCGGACTGGTCCATTCATCACCTCAACAAAAATGAAAAAGGAGGCCATGATCTGAAAGGAAAAATGGCGTAGGTCACGAATATCACCTCAATTTTAACTAACTCCTCACATATAAAAAGATATGAGGAGTTGAAATTTGAGGTATGTCAACTGAGTTGCTTCGATTTGAACTCTAAGCAACTCAATCTTCTTCCCTACATTGGTAGGACTTCAGACAACCAAAGAATCAAGAGAATTGAGCAAGATTGAGAGAGAATCAAAGAGATGAAGTTTTTTGAAAATTACCTTTAATGCAGTGCAATTCTTGAGGTTGCTTGCTCCAAACACGACCTGATCACACTTGAGAAGCTAGCAGGAAGTGATTCATGAGGTTGCAAGGCTTTGGATCCTGGAGTTTTTGAATCTCCAACAGTTGAGATTCAAACTCAAATTTCAATTTGAAATTTATCAGGTTTTCCTTTGGAATGAGAGGGTTTCAAATGGGGGGCAAAGCTGGCGCACAAGGTGTGTTCAATTCTGATGCTAGAGGTCTCTATTTATAGCTGCAACTCATGATATTTGCATCTTCAAATTCACTTTCCAAAATTGGAAATTGATGATACATGAGTGCATGGGCGTGTACAGGCCCATGAGATCATTGCTTAAGGTCCACAAATCAGTGTGAGAGGGTCTGAAATCAACTTGGATTGCAAGGCAAGTGTGTGTGAAGATTTGAAGTTTGATCTTTGCCAAATGATGATACCATGTTCATGCCATGCGCAGCCCTAGCAATCCTTGTCCAAAATGGATGAAATTGGACTTTTTGGAAAGGTTAGATCAAGAGGAACAACTTTCATGTTCAACACTTTTCCATTTGGATCTTGTATCATGATGAATTTTGAGGTGGAAGTCATATATCTCAATATTCCACCTTGCTTAACTTTGTATGGGAGCTTCAAATGAGAAAAGTGTCTTCATAAAAGTTGTACGTCTTTCAAAGACCTTAAAAATGGTCATAAATTTCATGTCATTTGGATTTGAAATGATAGAGTTATGCATTTTTGAAGTTTGGAAAAATCACTTGTTCAATGGTATAGGTCAAAAGTGACCTATAATGTACCCTCATATCACATGCTCATAAAAGTTGAATTAGCTCTCACTCTAAACATCAAAGTTGAAGTAGACATCTTGAATTTGATTGTTCAACTTGGAAATATTTCATCTCATGAAAATTGAGCAGGTTATGGCCTTAGGAAGTTGACTTTCAAATTAGGGTTTAGACAAAATGACCTATAATGTTTCAACATAGAAAATGATTTTCCAAGAAAAACTAGCTCTAGGTCTCAACATGAAAGTTGTTTGTAATGTCATCTAGAGTAAGTTTTCGCTTGGAATAATTTTCATATGGTGAAAATTGTAAGAGATAAGGTCTAGGGAGACCCAGTTTTGATCAGATGAAATCATCTGGCCAACCACCATCAACCAACTTGCTAATCTTCAATTCTTTTACTTTATAGGCTCATGGTAGATCATATATGCATAAATGATGAATTTTGAAGTGTCCCTTGAGAAATTTGATCAATTGGTGAGATAGCTTGTTGGAGAAGTTACCCAAGATACCCAGTCAAACTAGGGTTTCCAAGGCAAATCACCTCCAAACTCTTGAAGAAAACTTGATCACTATGACATGTAGTAATCATTGGAACTCATATATGATGCCCATAACCTATTCTTGTATCAATTCAATGGTTGTGCTCTTTGTCATAGGGGTCTCAAACCCTAAATATGAACTTGATAGATCAATGGAGATCATGCCCTACCTACAAAAGAGTTAGGCAAATGCATAGACATATTTTTGGTATTTTGGTTAGTAAAATGATAAAATACAAGTATGATACAATCATATAGTACTTTGTGATCTCTCCTAAAACAAACCCAATGAAAGAGGGGTAAGGAGGATGCCAATATATGATCCCAATGCTAATGCTTATGATGAAATTGCATGAGGGATCTTAGGGTCAAAATTAGGGTCTTACAGCTGCCCCTATTTAAGGACATTCTAACTGAGGAGACGAAGGTTAAAATCTTCATGTCGACTCAGTAGAATGGGCTTAAATAACAACATATAGAAACAAATTTTGGTCCTTAAGAGACCTCATGATGCATATGATATGAAATGAAAAAGTAAATTCTTTGTGGGGAAATATTGCCACAAAGGAAAAGAAATCAGAGAGCCCGAAAGTCCACAGGAGTATAATACATTCCGTAAGGAAAACTCACTGGGGAGACAGAGACTCTAGGGGATAAAAGGATTTATGCGTAGGCCAGGCTACGACTTAAAAATACTGGGGGACTTGAGGAATTCCATACAACATGGAAAAGACTCAGTCGGGGAACTAACAATATCTGCGAGGGGTACGAGTAAGTCAAGATAAAACTGAAATACTTGAATAATACAGGGAAAAGCGATTTCACTAAGGAAATGCGCACTCATCTCAACTTGGGAGAAATGAACTTCAACACAGGAGGAGCAAAAATCTATTATCTACTACTTGTTACTGGGTAAGGAGATAATAAAAATCTGACAGAGAGGACATCCGTCATCGGTTAGGATGAACATATCAAGGATGACTCGCTGGGAAACCACGAAAAGGAATATTCATTACCGGTTACTGGGTAAGAATAACCTTGCTGGGGAAAACTGCAGAAAATAGGATTTATAACTACCAGTTACTAGGCAGAAGACCAAGGGTGAGAGTATCCGTCATTGGTTAGGATGAACATATCAAGGATAAACTCAACAGGGAAGAAAATCTATCATCGGTTAGGATGAACATATCAAGGATAGACTTGCCTGGGATTGTCAAGGAGGATACCTGTCATCGGTTAAGATGAACATATCAAGGATATACCAACTGAGCAGCAAAGTAGGAATTACATCTATCGAATACTGGATAGAAGACCATCAAAGAGAAAATCCGTCACCGGTTAGGATGAACATATCAAGGATAGACTCTGAGAGAGGAGATAAAATAGGAATTACATATATCAGTTACTAGATAGAATACCAAGAGAGAGAATTCGTCACTGGTTAAACTGAACATATCAAGGATCAACTCTGCGGGAAAAAGTAGGGTTTACAACTATCAATTACTGGGTAGAATACCGCAAAGAGAAGGAAACCTGTCATCTGTTAGGATGAACATATCAAGGATTAACTCTTTGGGAAACAAGAGTAGGGAATATAACTACCTTTTTACTGGGTAGAATACTGAAAAGAGAATATTCGTCATCGGTTAGGATGAACATATCAAGGATAAACTCAAGAAGGGGAGAGAAAGATACCCGCCACCGGTTAGGGTGAACATATCAAGGATATACTTCCTGGGGAAACAGATCCACTAGGGACTCTACTGCCGGGACACTTTTTTCGGATATTAGGCAAGAAGTAACAAACTACAAACTAGGAAGAATATTACCAGTTACTGGGAAATAGACTCTTAGGGAACTCAAAGTATCTATCTAGGTAGGAGCTAGAAAGAAATAGTCAATCAAGACTCAACCCAATGAGGACATAACTCAAGGGGAGTGATTCCATCCAGATAAACAACTGGGGAGGAAACTGAAGTAATAATCATCCACGAGGAAATAACTCAGTGGGGAAGAGGAGAAAGGTTAAAGTCTTTCTGCCTAAGGGGCTGACACTCTACAATTGAGGGAGGACAGACACCGAAATTTGTATGGGGATAAAGTACCGCCATACAGGGAATGAGAATCTCTAACCAACAATTTAATCAGATATGCAAATATGAAATTATATGAATGTATGTATATATGATGATTATGCTGACAAAGACGATCACAAAGGATACAAAGGTGTCGCAAAGAAATTGAATCATTGGTATAATCCCTGGTCAATCCACAAAATATGGAGACAACTGCTGGAGAACAGAGAGGTCAACAATCCAAAAAGGCTCGACCCTAACTGGGGGAAGGATGAGATCTACTGAGGAGAGAGAAATACCACTGAACTTGTGGGGAATTTTAGGTCAGCACCATAAAAATGGGAGACAACCCTACAGGGAAATAAACTGCCAGGAACCAAGAAGAAACTCTGACTGGGGAGCAAGTCGACTGACGATTGGCGGGGAAACCAATGCGATCAGTTGGAGAGATCAACCACTTCTGCTGAAGGAACCTAAACTCCATTGGGGAAGGCAGAAACTCTGTCGAGGAAGACAAGTCGCAGAGTACCTGAATCAACCAACTCAACTAAGAAAAAGAATAAAGCTCTACTGGGGAATCAAAAATTCCGCTGAGGAACTGAATCAACACAATCGTCTAGGGATACCCGAAGGGTTAACTGCTTGGGGAACCTCTGATGTTTCGCACTCAAAGACTTGTTATCCATCAGAATGCTGTTGATATATCTTTTAATTTGCCTTGGAAAATGTTTGCTTTTATATGTTTTAAGAAAAAGAGATTTTGATTAAAAAATTTAAATTTTCAAAAAATGATCATAATAATATTTAAATTATTGGCTGAAATAAATAAGAGTAGAAACAATTGGATAAAAGCTCAACTTTATTTGATAGAATGGTAGTCTCTAAATGACAAGACTCCATAGATTTTTTACAAATCTGAAAATGGTAATTTATATGGAAAAGGGTTACATTGAATACAAATGATCCTTTATCCTCCTACCAACTCTTGATATCCACTGTGCTCTCAACCGCTACCGGGGTGATGAATTGATGCCAACCCTTGTGCTCAATCAAATTTTCAAAACACTAAAAATCAGTAGAATGCAGTTACTTGCCATAATCCCTAATTTTTTCATAAGTTGCCCCAAGGTGGAGTACTCAACTTATCGGGAAATTCTTTCTGTTTTTATGTCTCTAATTTTTTCCTGGACCACCCTTTTGGGTTTTCAATCCACTGAGACGCTCATTTTTGCCTAAGCCGCCCTTTCGGGTTTTCAACTTAGCGAGCTGTTCTTTTTTTAGGCAAAGTATTTCTTGACTGCATCTGCGTTCACAGAACGAGTGAACTCTTCACCATCCATAGTTGTAAGTATCAATGCACCGCCTGAAAAGGCTCTCTTAACAATATTTGGGCCTTCATAATTAGGAGTCCATTTTCCTCTAGAATCTGGCTTAAATGATAAAATCTTCTTGAGCACAAGGTCACCTTCTTTGAACACACGAGGTCTGACCTTCTTATCAAAAGCTTTCTTCATCCTTTGCTGATACAACTGACCATGACACATGGCAGTTAATCTCTTCTCATCTATCAAATTCAGCTGATCAAACCTGGTCTGACACCATTCAGCCTGAGTCAACTTGGCTTCCATGAGCACACGCAATGAAGGAATCTCAACCTCTACGGGGAGCACTGCTTCCATACCATACACAAGAGAGAAAGGGGTTGCCCCTGTTGAAGTGCGGATGGATGTATGATACCCATGCAAAGCAAATTGGAGCATCTCATGCCAATCCTTATACGTGACAACCATCTTCTGAATAATCTTCTTGATGTTCTTATTTGCAGCTTCAACAACCCCACTCATCTTGGGTATGTAGGGAGAAGAATTATGATGTGCAATCTTGAAGTCTTTGCAAAGAGCTTCCACCATATTATTTTTCAAGTTCGATCCATTGTCACTAATGATATTACTTGGCCCACCATAACGACATATGATCTGATTCTTGATAAACCTTACAACAAATTTCTTTTGGATATCAACCAAGTGGTATGATTCAACATATACTGACGCAGACGCTTAGCAGCCCAAGCCAATGCTCAACAAGTTTTCTCAAGCATAGAATATCGGGTCTCACAGTCGGTGAACTTCTTACTGAGGTAGTAAATTGAAAATTCTTTCTTTCCAGTCTCATCTTGCTGACCAAGAACACAACCCATACTCTCTTCGAGCACAGTCAAATACATGATCAACGGTCTTCCTTCAACAGGTGGAGACAAAATCGGAGGCTCAAGTAGATATTCCTTGATACTGTCAAAAGCTTTATGGCAGTCTTCGGTCCAATCACAAGACTGATCTTTCCAAAGAAGCTTGAATATAGGCGCACATGTGGCAGTCTTGTGGGAAATGAATCTGGAAATATAACAGCTTCACAATGATCATGTTGCAGACGAACTTAGAGTGTTCTTGAATGATGTGTCAGATGAGGTTTCAAATTGCAAGCACCTGGTTTCTCAATAAGTTGGCATTGGCCAAGTCCTTTAGCATAGGAATGTTGCCTAAGTTCTAAGTCCATTTGTCCAAGATCAAGTGTTATACGGTGAACTGACTTTTGTGTTTTGCTTTGAAAAGCAATGTCGCGGATAGCAAGAGTCGCCACCGACTTTTCTTTTATCCAATAAGGAAAGGCGGAAAAGAACAGGAAAGACCTTGATCAGATTTTGAGTTCGGGAGGTACATTATACAAAGGGAAGGTGTTAGCACCCTTTGTATCCATGGTTATCCATGGGCTCTTAATTGCTTAACTCACTTATGTTTACCTTGTTCGAGAAAGTGTTTGAGAAATGTGGTGTGTTTAGAAAATATTTTGAAAGGAGAGTTTGACTTTATAATGATTCTTGTACGAATGTATACAAAGTGTTTATCTCGTTTGATTTTGAAAGATGTTTAGAAAAATATAACTCGGCGATGATTCTGGTGCGAATGTATACCAAGTGGTGATTTTCTAAAAGATGTTTTGAAAAGTGGGAGGTGTGAAAAGTATTTTAAGCTGCGAGCAAGCATTTAAGAGTTATACTTAACCAAGGTCTTTATAGGTATTTCCTATCCTTAGGAGGGTAAAACTGTCCTTACTATTGAGAAGTAAGTAGTCTTATCCTTTGGATGTAAAGGGACATCGTAGGGTCGTCGATTGGTCATTGAAGGCAACATTTGTAAGGATACCTTAGCATTCGAAGAGACGATCATCATTTAACCGTAGGCTACCGCGAAGGGTCATCGAGGGACAAAGTCATGTATTCGAAGGCAACATTCGAGGGACTATGATGATTTAACCGAAGGGTCTTTGCTAAGGGTATCCTTACATTCGCGGGACATGGCCGTAATATCGTAAGGCAACAAAGAGAGGGCCCAAATCATATGTTCGAAGGCAATGTAATCAGTCAAGTAATTATAATGAATCTTCACAAGGGTATCCCACAAATAAAGTGGAATACCTAGCAAACTGTCTCTTCAGGAGTATGTGAACCCTCACAAAAATTCAACAAACGGGTTAGAATACCAAGCTAGGGTGCAACCAAGAGTTGCACCAAACAAAAGAACCACAACAATAATAGTGTTAGGCAAACAGCGTATAGATGCAATAGAAAACATGTCAATCAAGTACAGAACATATTAGAATGCAAACAAAGAAACAAATACTGTCATGTTTGCTACTGCCTCGCCTAGCGAAGGCTTGGCGAACCCTCGCTACATGTTCGCTCAGCGAAGTGCTAGCGAACGGCTGCGGGTTCTGGGTTCTTCTTTGATAATAGTGCGATTTCATGAACCCCAAACCCCATGGCATCCATTACAGAGATTACATGGTTAAACATTCAAGATATCGTGTTACACATTCATGCATACTTAAACCCATATGCAAAACCTAATGATACATTTAAAAATTCAATCATAATGCCTCATGTATTTGAAGATGTCAAATTAGGAGCATAAAATAGTGGGGGTGTGGCAAACCTGTTTGCAATTGCAATTGCACCGTTGGACTTGCAGATCACTCTTATGGTTTGTACCAGATTGAGTTGGGCGGAGGTAACCTTTGTGCAGATGAGTTTCCTTCGGGGTATCCGGGGGTTACTCTGAATTCTCTTCGTTAGCCTCCAGGGTTTTTTTCGGTTGCCTCTGTTAGGGTTTGCTTGTTCCCTCTTTGTCCTCCATCTATCTATGTGTCCTTCTCCGTGTGAAGTTCTGGTATTTATAATAATTGTGTCTTGGTGGGCTCAGAATTAAGCCCAAAATTTTCTGGTATTTCGTGAGCTTTGCTAGGCGAGTGAGCTAGCAAAGGATTCCAGTAGCTAATTCATCAAAACTCGCTGGAGCGAGGAATGACGCGTGGGAGTCCCAAAATACATGCTTCATACTCAGCCATATTGTTGGTACAGTCAAAACATAGTCTAGAAGTGAAAGGAGTATGGCAACCCCTGGGAGAAATAATTACAACACCAACACCATTGCCCAATGCATTAGAAGATCTGTCAAAAACCATAGTCCATCGGGATCCCAGTTCGGGTCCTTCATCTGGTCTAGGTTCTTCATAATCAGTAACAAGCATGACATCCTCATCTGGGAACTCAAAATTCATAGATTGGTAATCATCAACTGCTTGATGAGCCAAATGATCAGCTAACACGCTTCCTTTGATTGCTTTCTGAGTAGTATATTGGATATCATACTCTGTTAAAATCATCTTCCATCTTGCTATTCTTCCGGAGAGGGCAGGTTTCTCAAATATATATTTGATAGGATCCATCTTAGAAATCAATAAAGTGGTATGATTCAACATATACTGTCTTAGTCGGAGAGCAGCCCAAGCCAAAGCACATCAAGTTTTCTCGAGCAATGAGTATCTTGTTTCACAGTCGGTAAACGTTTTGCAAAGGTAGTATATGGCATGCTCTTTTCGACCAGACTCGTCATGTTGCCCCAACACACACCCCATTGAATTTTCTAACACGGTCAAATACATGATTAGAGGTCTTCCTTCAACTGGTGGCATCAGAATTGGAGGTTCTTAGAGATACTTCTTGATTTTGTCAAAAGCTTCTTGACATTCATCATTCCATATAATCTCTTGATTTTTCCTCAGTAATTTGAAGATGGGTTTGCAGGTAGCAGTCAAATGGGAGATAAATCGGGCAATGTAGTTCAAGCGTCCCAAGAAACCTCTGACTTCTTTATCTGTACGGGGAACCAACATTTCTTGAATAGCTCTCACCTTAGCCGGGTCAACCTCAATTCCTTTACCATTGACAATAAAGCCTAAGAGTTTACCGGATCTTACTCCAAAGGTGCATTTGTTCGGGTTCAATCTCAACTTGTACCTTTTCAACCTCTCAAACAGTTTGTATAAATGATCGAGATGTTCTTCTTCAGTATGAGATCTGGCTATCATGTCATCCACATATACCTCTATTTCATGATGGATCATATCATGGAACAAAACCACCATAGCACGCTGGTATGTTGCCCCTGCATTCTTTAAACCGAATGGCATTACTTTGTAACAGAAAATGCCCCATTGCGTCACAAACGTAGTTTTCTCCATGTCTTCAAGTGCCATCTTAATATGGTTATAACCTGAGAATCCATCCATGAATGAGAATACCTTGTGTTGAGCGGTGTTATCTACCAGAACATCAATGTGCGGAAGTGGAAAGTCAACTTTGGGACTCGCTTTATTCAAATCTCTGTAATCTACACACATTCGCACCTTACCATCCTTCTTTGGCACTGGTACCACATTAGCAACCCATTGAGGATAAGAAGTAACAGCCAGGAAACCTGCATCAAATTGTTTCATAACCTCGGCTTTGATTTCCTCAGACATTTCAGGACGCATGCGACGAACCTTTTGCTTAACAGGATGACAATCTTCCTTCATTGGCAAACGATGCACTACTATATCAGTATCCAGTCCTGGCATGTCTTCATAAGACCAAGCAAAAATCTCTCTATAGTCATGTAACATCTGAATCAATCTTTCTTTGACACTGTTTCCTAAGCCTGCTCCTATTTTGACTTCTTTCTTGTCTACTTCAGTACCCAGATTTACAATTTCAATTGATTCCTCATGCGGCTGTATAATATTTTGTTCTTGCAGTAACAGTCTGGCAAGCTCTCCAGGTACTTCACAATCTTCCTCACTTTCGTCCTCGGCTCGGTAGATCGGATTTTCAAAGTCATAGTGAACAGTAGCAGAATTATTATCAACAGGATCCAGAGTGGATATGGATCTGCAATTTGTTACGTGAGTGTGTGTAAGAAAGCATAGCTTGTTTAAAAGATGACAGGAAAGATAAAGAGCGCAATATTTGAATGCAAAAAGTCCATTGATTTAATGTGGATATGCTTATGAAAATGACAAAACCCTTAACAAATTAGCTATTTGTGCCCCGGGCATAGACACAATGCTTTAAGAAGTTCAATTGTAAAAATTAAAAATTTGCAACACTAAAATAGGCAATAACAATTACTCTTGACTAAACGAAATCGAGATAGTGTCCTCAGCCTTCCAATTATTGAGTCCGTCACCAATTGTTGGGAAAATCCAGCTATCCCAGTCGCAATCGCTATCAGCATCTTCTACAGCATTAATCTGATCTTTGACTACCTTTTCAGAGCTAAATCCCAGGCCAAATCTATCAGACTTGTACGGTACATCGATCAGTTGACCCCAGCCAGTACGACCACCATCTTCAACCACGGCTTGAGCGTCTTTCAGAGAAGTCATAGCAGGAGGAGCACGAATAACCTTGGGCACCCGGGAAGTTGGCTTAAGGACAGGACTGGTCGGAGGAACTACTTCAAATGACTGAGAAGGAGTCTCAAAGAATTCACCATCCATATCGACGTATCTGAAGGTATGCACACTACTGACAATATACTCTTCTTCTCCACACACAGTGACAATCTTACCTTCTATTGGATACCTCAGCTTTTGATGGAGAGACGAAGCTACAACACTTGCCCCATGAATCCAAGGGCGTCCCAGCAAGCAGGAATAGGCAGGACGAATGTTCATTACGTGAAAGGTAGTGTTGAAGACTTGAGGTCCTATCTTGATAGGGAGAACCACTTCACCATGGACAACACTCTTCGCACCATCGTAAGCACGCACCACAACGTCACTAGGTTTCAGTTCAATGCTTTTACAGTCAAGTTTATCGGGCACAGCTTTCGGTAGCACATTCAAAGAAGAGCCATTATCGATCAACACATGAGACAAGGTGATCCCCTTACACTCAATGGAGATATGCAGAGCTTTATTGTGATTCTTTCCTGCTGGTGTCAGGTCAGCATCGGAAAAGCCTAGGCCATTGTCAACAGCCAAGTTAGCAACATAATTTTCAAACTGATCGACAGATGTCTCCTGAGGTACATGAGCGGTCTTCAAGAATTTTATCAATGCATTGGCATGAGATTCAGAAGATAACAACAAGGATAACATCGAAATTTTAGACGGAGTATGCCCCAACTGTTCTACCACATCAAAATCACTCTTGCGGATGATTTTCAGCATTTCTTCCATTTCCTGTTTGGCAATATCTTCGGTAGTAACTTCGACTGGTGTCCTTGACTGAGAAGGATTGATTACTGGTTCCTTTCCTCGAGTTTTAGGGACGGGAGGTGAGATTTCTGGAGAAAAGATCCTTCCGCTTCGAGTAATTTTACTAGTCCCAACAATGTCAACGTCATTAGGATTAACAGAATTATCATCTTGCTTTATGCCGTGGATGTAAACATCACCTCCATAATTCCACGGAATGGCTTTGCTTGAGGAATACGGTACTGGGCCAGGTGCAGTAATAATTAGGGGAGCTACCTTGGGCATAGCAGTAATCTTCACAGGCACTCTAGTAGCGGTAATCTTCACTGGAACTTTGGACCTAGCAATCACAGATATTTCTTCAATCGGGTTTTCCACCTTAGGAATCTTTTCTAAGAGAATTGTACGATCATCCATCAGCCGTTGAATACCATTCCTCAACTTTAAGCAATCATTGGGTCGGAGTATACAGAGATCGCAATTTTCAGCACAACCTGGAAATAAACCAGCTTGCAATAAATTCTTCTTGATGATCAGGAGAGGAGATGTTAAGTCAGCTACATTAGAAATGTGAGAATTGTCATCCACAACATTAACAGTCTTGTCATGATTAGGCATAGGAGAAGTGATGACATTAGGAGTCTCCAGAGGATCAAATTCAATTTCTCCAGCGTCGATTATATCCTGAATCTTATTCTTCAACAACCAACAATCGTTTGTATTATACCCGGGGCTATCGGAGTGATATGCACACCTGGCATTGGGATTATAACGGGGAGAAGTAGTGTTGGGATTTGCAGGAGGATCTCTGAGGGTAATTAAATTTGCTTTTAGCATACCCTGCAGTGCCTGTGCTAAAGTCATATTGGTCTTCGTAAACTGTCTTCTTGGCCTGTCTTGTCTGTGTTGGATGTTTTGAGATGGCGGTGCTGTAATCGTAACTGCTCCAACAGCATGGTCACGATTTTTCTTGTTATGACCCCTTTGACCGTACACAACATTTGATTCGTTCCTCCCCTGATGGGACTTTTTGGTGCTTGCAGAGGTAGCCACCTGTATCTTTCCACTTCGAATGCCACTTTTAACACGTTCACCTGTTAATATAAGTTCAGTGAAACCCGATGAGGAACTTCCCAATAGATGGCTGTAGAATGGGCCAAGCAGTGTACCCATGAACATGTCCACTATTCTCGATCAGTCATAGGGGGTTTGACTCTGCCAGCCAAATCTCTCCATTTTTTAGCATATTCTTTGAAGCTTTCTTTAGATCCCATAGTCATATTCTGCAACTGTAGCCGAGTAGGTGCAAATTCAGAATTATACTGGTAGTGCTTGTAGAAATCTGTCGCTAAATCAGTCCAGGTGCGGATGTTAGAGCTCTCGAGCTGATAATACCACTCTAACTGTGTGCCAGACAGACTCTCTTGGAAGAAATGGATCCATAGCTTCCTATCAGTGGTATACGGCTGAATCTTTCTCACATAAGCTCTCAGATGCATCTAAGGACAAGACGCACCATCATACTTAGTGAAAGCGGGGACCTTGAATTTGCGGGGAATGACCACCTCAGAGACCAGACCTAAGCCTTCGAAATCCAGACCGGGCGCCTTCTGACCCTCCATAGCTAGCATGCGTTCTTCCAGCAACTTATACTTATCATCTTTTGGAGAGTACTGTTCATTTTCATAATCTTCATCGTCGTCCTCAGGGTTGAAGGGATCAACATTCTCCTCTTCCGAATCATTTTCTGTCTCCTCTTCTTGATCCTTCGGAATTCTAATCTTGACTCCTGCGGCCTGTCCTTTAAGCCTTCTTCCCGGGTTAATGTAACTCCCAGCTTTCTTGTCTTTCTTCTTCTCGAGCAAGAGAGCCTTCAGCTCCTCCTACCCCTTGGATAAGTTCAAGATCATCTCCTGGAATTGAGCATTTTGAGCCTGGAGATCTTTGATAGTTTGTTCGAGAGCCATCTTTCTGTTTGAGAGGAAGACCATGAGAACATTGATCCTTTAGAGTACATGTTATGCAATGTTATGTTATGCTATGCAATGTATGAAATGTTTTCAAGGACTTGTGGATTTTAACTTTGCGTAAACCACCAAAAGAGGGAAACTTTTATTAATAATTTCTTTAATCAATGTTCATTACAAAAAATAATAAAAATACAATGAAAGCTCAAGTCTCCCAGGGACGGCTTCTTTTTGGGCGGAGATATGCATTGAGTCTTCGTTCCTCATTAAGCTGGCTGGTGAGCTCTAATACTTTCTTCCTTTCTGCACCGAACTGAGTTTCAAAAGTATCCCTTTCCTCTCTCAACTGGATCTAGGATTTCTTCAATTCTTCAACATTGGTAGGCATATCTGGATAAGGAATGATCCGAGGGGCACCTCCTTCAACTTTTGGTTCGACAATCAGAGGTCCGATTGCAAGATATGGCATGGTAAGCTCACGAGCTCTGGCGCGTACCCATCTGAGATAAGGTTCCATAGGAATAGAGTTTTTTTGTCCTAAAGTACTTCTTTTCACCATGCCCCAAGCTCGTACAAACCTTTGACGGAGACCTTGAGAGTCGTTGTCATAGTCAAACACAGTGCCTTGAATAATTATTTCATGTGGACCATCTCTTCGAGCATAACCAAACTGACGTAGGGCTAAAGCTGGGTTATAAGTAATACCTCCTCTTATCCCCAGGAGTGGTAAGTTAGAGAATTCTCCACAACGGTCAATGATGATAACATTTTCTTTGGGTTGGGGACACCAAATGATGTCTGAATGGGAGAGCGACATTATCCTTTGAGACCATTTCAAATTTTGCCCATTCTTCAAGACTGATTGAGGAAGGTGCGAAATAAACCACCTAGATAATAAAGGTACGCAGCACATGAGAGTCCCTTGCCTTTTCATAGTACGAGTGTGAAGGGAATGCAAAATGTCTCTAAGCAAGGTGGGCACAGGGTTATGAGTGAGAAATATCCTAACAGCATTCATGTCTATGAATTGATCCGGGTTAGGAAATAGCACCAAACCATAGATTAGTAGTGCTAGAACATCTTCGAAAGCATGGACATTCATAACTTTTAGGAATTCTCGGGCCTTATTTATCAGAAATTTGGCAAGTAAACCCTTAACTCCACTTCTTGTTACCCAATTAGTTTCAATGTCGGACTTTGTCATGTGTAAAGCCGCGGCGACTTCTTCAGACTTCGGAATCTTTTCTAAACCACTAAAAGGTGTTTGATCAAGGATAGGTATCCCAAGCATCCTGGAGAATTCTTCTAATGTGGGTACCAACTAATAATCTGGGAAGGTGAAGCAATGATGTTTAGGATCGAAGAACTGGAATAGAACTCTCATCATATCTTCTTTGAAACCAGTGGTAACTAAATTGAGGAGAGAACCATGTTTCTTGATGAACTGAGCATGATTGGGAAGCTCTGACACTAAATTCTTGAGTTGGGGAGAGATCTCTACAAGATTGATCCGGATGGTCTTCCTGGAAGCCATAGCCTGTTTAACAGAGCAAAGTTAAATCCCTAAGTCCTTGAAATGGTTAGTACAATGTCATGATGTCATGATGTTATGATGTTATGATGTTATGATGTTATGATGTTATGATGTTAAGTAAGTAACAAACACAAACAAGTCACACCGCAATCATTCCTAGGTTTTAAGGCTTGCATGAGTTCCATAGGTAAGTACCCTCCCCACTGAAGTTTGGTTGGTTCCACCTGTCCTAGAATAGTAACCGGGTTCTAGAAGGATCTCAAATCATCGACCTTTCCTTAAGTCCACTTCAGTGCAACACCAAGCGGTTGACCAAAATTTCCCTAAAGTCCAATCTCAAAGAGTGTAGTATCGAGTATCAACCAACCCCAGTCGGAACCGAAGTCAGTTATCTCACTACTTTCTAATGGCTAGGATGAGTCAATTAGGGTTCTAAAGGTCTGGTTAATGCTTTGATGACACCACGCAGACGCCAAATTTTTCCTCAAGTAAACATGAGGAACATCAGGACATCTAAAGTGTCACATTAACCGTAGCCATCATTTTAACCATTCCAGTATACGCCGAACAGTCGCGATGATCTCTTGCTACTTACCTAAAGTACACTAGATCCGGGTGTAGGATCTTTCACTCAAGCATAGAATACCCAAACAATCCCTTAAAAGTAAATCAGACGAAGGAACAATTCGAAAACATAAATGACCTTATTTTTTTTTTAAGGTAACCTCTCTTTTCAAGGTCCCAAGCAGAGTCGCCAGTTCTGTTATATGGTGAACTGACTTTTGTGTTTTGCTTTGAAAAGCAATGTCGCGGATAGCAAGAGTCGCCACTGACTTTTCTTTTATCCAATAAGAAAAGGCGGAAAAGAACAGGAAAGACCTTGATCATATTTTGAGTTTGGGAGGTACATTATACAAAGGGAAGGTGTTAGCACCCTTTGTATCCATGGTTATCCATGGGCTCTTAATTGCTTAACTCACTTATGTTTTCCTTGTTCGAGAAAGTGTTTGAGAAATGTGGTATGTTTAGAAAATATTTTGAAAGGAGAGTTTAACTTTATAATGATTCTTGTACGAATGTATACAAAGTGTTTATCTCGTTTGATTTTGAAAGATGTTTAGAAAAATATAACTCGGCGATGATTCTGGTGCGAATGTATACCAAGTGGTGATTTTCTAAAAGATGTTTTGAAAAGGGGAGGTGTGAAAAGTATTTTAAGCTGCGAGCAAGCATTTAAGAGTTATACTTAACCAAGGTCTTTATAGGTATTTCCTATCCTTAGGAGGGTAAAACTGTCCTTACTATTGAGAAGTAAGTAGTCTTATCCTTTGGATGTAAAGGGACATCGTAGGGTCGTCGATTGGTCATTGAAGGCAACATTTGTAAGGATACCTTAGCATTCGAAGGGACGATCATCATTTAACCGTAGGCTACCGCGAAGGGTCATCGAGGGACAAAGTCATGTATTCGAAGGCAACATTCGAGGGATTATGATGATTTAACCGAAGGGTCTTTGCTAAGCGTATCCTTACATTCGCGGGACATGGCCGTAATATCGTAAGGCAACAAAGAGAGGGCCCAAATCATATGTTCGAAGGCAATGTAATCAGTCAAGTAATTAAAATGAATCTTCACAAGGGTATCCCACAAATAAAGTGGAATACCTAGCAAACTGTCTCTTCAGGAGTATGTGAACCCTCACAAAAATTCAACAAACGGGTTAGAATACCAAGCTAGGGTGCAACCAAGAGTTGCACCAAACAAAAGAATCACAGCAATAATAGTGTCAGGCAAACAACGTATAGATGCAATAGAAAACATGTCAATCAAGTACAGAACAGATTAGAATGCAAACGAAGAAACAAATACTGTCATGTTCGCTACTGCCTCGCCTAGCGAAGGCTTGGCGAACCCTCGCTACATGTTCACTCAGCGAAGTGCTAGCGAACGACTGTGGGTTCTGGGTTCTTCTTTGATAACAGTGCGATTTCAGGAACCTCAAACCCTATGGCATCCATTACAGAGATTACATGGTTAAACATTCAAGATATCGTGTTACACATTCATGCATACTTAAACCCATATGCAAAACCTAATGATACATTTAAAAATTCAATCATAATGCCTCATGTATTTGAAGATGTCAAATTAGGAGCATAAAATAGTGGGGGTGTGGCAAACCTGTTTGCAATTGCAATTACACCGTTGGACTTGCAGATCACTCTTATGGTTTGTACCAGATTGAGTTGGGCGGAGGTAACCTTTGTGTAGATGAGTTTCCTTCGGGGTATCCGGGGGTTACTCTGAATTCTCTTCGTTAGCCTCCAGGGTTTTTTTCAGTTGCCTCTGTTAGGGTTTGCTTGTTCCCTCTCTGTCCTCCGTCTATCTATGTGTCCTTCTCTGTGTGAAGTTCTGGTATTTATAATAATTGTGTCTTGGTGGGCTCAGAATTAAGCCCAAAATTTTCTGGTATTTCGTGAGCTTTGCTAGGTGAGTGAGCTAGCGAAGGATTCCAGTAGCTAATTAATCAAAACTCGCTGGAGCGAGGAATGACGCGTGGGCTTCGCCTAGCGAAGGGTTTGCTCGTCTAGCGAGAATGCCAACTTAGGTCATCTTCTGGATTTGGTAACCTGTGCGCTGGACCCTTGTTCCTTTAACATTAATGTCTTGAAAATGGATTAGAATGTCTTGAAAAATGTCCTGAAAACTTAACGGGCAAATTTTGGGGTATGACAGCTGCCCCTGTTCAATATTCATAAACCGAGAGAGTTAGAATGGTATGTATGCCATTCGTGATCTGGAGGTGGAAGATTATTGAACACTTAGAATGCCCCAAAAATTTGCGCTTGTTAATTAAAAGTTAGTCTTGATGGAGATGGGCTTAGAGATGCCATCCAGAAATTATGATGATGGGGGCTTCAGAGTGCGTCGTACATTAGACCATATCTGAAGACATGGGTGTCACACTGGGTCTTACGCTAGACCGTCTCTGGGTAGCAGAATGAGCCGTTCGTTAGGCTGTATGCTAGATCGTATCTGAGTTGCAGAATGAGCCGCTCGTTAGGCTGTATCTGGAGAAATAAATATCAGAATGGATCGTACGCTAAATCGTATCTGAGTTGCAGAATGAGCCATCCATTAGGCTTGCGACTTCACTGGGGATAAAAGATCAGAATGGGTCATACGCTAGATCGTCTCTGAGCAGGAGGAGCCGTCCGTTAGGCTGTATCTGATGATAAGTGTAGCACCTCAAATTTGCACCTCCCATTTTGTATATACATTTTCATCTTAGGTCATTAGCATTGCATTGTCCACTGCATAGCATTGCATTGTCCTTTGCCTAGTGCAAGTCATTCAGTCAAGACTGGTCAGGAGATCCAGTTGTGCAAGCAAGCAAGTGCATTTCTTATGGAAGCAAAGCCCTAGGGTTGGTTCATTGAGTTCATATGACCTAGGGATCATTTTGAAGTGGTTTGACCAAAGATTGGAGGCTCAGAGATCATCAGTCAAGATGCAATTCATCTGAAACCCTAGAAAGTCAACCAAAGTCAACTGTGAGTTCAATCATGGATTTGAAGGTGGGAGATGGTTAGAGAGACCTCATTCATGTCCATACAAGCCTCATTTGACATTTCAAACATCAACATTGAAGAATTTGAGGTCAGATGAAAAGTTTCCAAAAATAGTAAGTGACCTGTAATTTGAAATTGCCAAAAATAGAAAGGTTTTCTCCTCAAGTTTACATCATCAAGAAAGCTTCAAATGAAATTTTGTCCAACATGAAAGTTGAAGATCTTGCTCTCACCTTTCCAAAAAGTCCATGAACATGAATTTCTCATGTATGGTTGAAGAGATATGGATCAATCATTGCCAAGTCAATTTGAACTTCAAGAGTGCATAACTTTCACACCATAAGGCCAATTGAAGTGGTTCTTTTTGCAACATTTCTCTCTTGATCTCTACTATCCAAAACATGCATCACATATCATGCATTTCCATCACAAAAATTTTGGGCTTTTCATTTGAATTTTGGAGGGAAAATCCAAATTCAAAAATTGTGCATAGCTTTCACTTCCAATCATGTGCATTTGGCTTAAAACAGGTTTTGCAAGTGAATTAAGACAGATTTCGTGCACTGTAGCATTGGTCTTCATGCATATAGGGTGAATTGACAAATTTGCATAACACTTGGTTTTAGCTAATTCCAATTGCATTGCTTAATTGTGATTTGTTCATGCTGTTGCTTCAATGACCTTCCAACTTGCATGCTTTGCCTTATTTGACTTGTGAAATGATTTTGGGGCATGATATGGATGTGGAACTTTTTGGTTGATGTTCTTATTGGATTGAAGTTGATTCATGTCAATTTTCATGTTTTGTTTTGAATTATTTTTCCCTCTTTGACCCTAGGCCTTGTCCTAGTGGTTTGTGCTTATGTTTGAGCTTTGTTTTCAGGATAAGAAGCATATGGCCTTGAGGAGATTGATTCACATTGCTTGAATTGGTTTGATTGGTTGATGTTGACTAACATTGATTTGTTTTGTAGGTTGCTTTTAGCTCATTTGAGTTGAGCTTGTGCCTTGCGCAATTGCCTTGCTTGTTTGACTGTGTCTGTTGACCATTGGTTATTAACTGTCTGTTTAACTTTTTGAGTTGTATACTGATTGAGTTGGATTGTTTTCAGGTACATAAGTTGCTTGAGTTCATTGTGAACTTGCTTTTGCTTTGCTTGATAGCTTAAGCATTGAGGTATAATTTCTCTGACTTCATGTAGTCTGGAAGACCTGTCCTGTTACTTGGGCAGGCACCTGTCTGAAGCCCTCCTTAAGAGGCAATGCTTGTGTTTGTTTACCTTTGTGCCAAGCAGGAAAAGTCCTCTAAGAGGCAATTCGCAGATAAAAGAGATGTGAAATCCATCTCCTGCTATTCAGTTGAGTCATCCCTTTGCTCACACACCTTATGTTGATGCATTGTGGATATTAGCCCAAGATCCTTGTTGAGTCAGTCATATGTGGAGAAGAGTTCCAACTTTCTGAACTCCCACACTTTCATTTGTCTAAAGCTCTCCCAGGCCAGGGATAAGAGCTGTGAGGTCTTACCCTCACTTCCCATCTCATCTGCTTCACCCTAACTCTCAATGTTAGGGTTAAGAGCTAACATTACCCGATTCCAGTTGGCTTGTGTTTCACAGTCTAACCTTGTGTGAGCCCACTTTGTTTGTATATAGTGTGTGCTAATTGTGTGAATGATTGTTTTGCCTGTGCTGTTTAGGATAGCTTGCTCCCTGTGCAAGTTAGATAGCAACCTTAACTTAGGGATGATATGCATGATAACTTTTAGGCTCGAGTCGTAGTCTCCCTAGTAGTTTGTCTCCCTTTGTATCTGGTTAGGCTAGTCCTTTTTCCCTACGTAGGGGAACTACGTCGCCCTGATCCTCATACCAGATGAGGTACGTAGGCAGGAGATGAGCTCATCTCTCCGAGCGCCCTTTTTGTTTTGTCCTTTGTGTGTGTTAGGAGATGGATGTAAGACCAGCGATTGACGTTCAGTATCCTATTGTTGTGTGCTTGGAGTCTGACGTAAGTCCAGCGATTGGCAATTGGTTTCCAGTGTGTGTTTGTTTGGTTCGGAGTCTGATGTAAGTCCAGCGATTGGCATTCGGTTTCCATGTTTGCCTGTTTTGTGTGGAGTCTGACATAAGTCCAGCGATTGGCAGTCGGTTTCCTGTGTTGTTTTGTTTGGCGTGCGTTAGCCGAGCTACGAGTGCTCTGATTCTTCTTTAGTCCGAGAAGATACGATGCATAGGATGCGACCTCCTAGCGAGCACGTTTCCCCTGTCCCGAACTACGTCGACTCTGATGTCTGTGCCTGACAGACTACGTAGGCCCAGGATACGATATCCTGCCGAGTTAGTTTCTTTTGTCGTTTCTGTGTCTCTTTTCAGCCAGTGTGTTTGTTTGAGCAGCGTTTTAGCAACCTTTATTCCTTCCTTTTGTGCGTGGATCCCGTCGAGTACGACGGATGCGTAGGGGTGCTAATACCTTCCCTTCGCATAACCGACTCCCGATCCCACTCTCTTTGGTCGCGAGACCATGTCTTTTCCAGGTTTACTTCGAGCGTTTCCTTTCCCTCTTTTGGGATAAATAACGCACGGTGGCGGCTCTGTTGTTTTGTTTTCCCGCCGGTTTTTCGCGTAATGCGATAGCTGGCGACTCTGCTGGGGAATAAACAAGTTAACCTCTTGCTGGTCCATCTTCCCTAAGCGAGTCTCTCCTAGCGCTCTCTAGGTTAGGGTTTTGGTTGCTTGTTGCTGTTTCATTTATTGCATTCATTTATTTACTGTTTGCATTTATGTTTGCATTCATTCATATTCATCTGTACTGGCTTTGCTGTGTTGTCTCTCTGTTGGGGTGGGAGTTACTTGAGGTAAAAGGCCTAATACCCAGGCTATGAGTGAAATCTAGGAAACCTAGGAATAGAGTGATCCATGGGAAGCGGGTGGTATGCGCCACTTAGCGGAACATTGATATCACGAGCAGTTCAGACCTTGATGGGATATTATCGTTACATACTTCGGGTGTGTATATGATGATATTCTGTGAAAGGTTATTTATGTTGCGTTTCTCTCGACCTTTACCCTGGCCTAGATGACACCCGTGAGTGGGGAGGGAATGATCATTATTACAGGTACAGTTGGTGACTTGTCGGTGACTTGTTGGTGACTTGTGGTCCTGTTGGCGACTCTTGGTTCTTCAGATGACAGTTTCTCAGATGACTTTGGGTTTTAGATGAATTGTGGTTCCGAGTTCAAGCCGAAGCTCTGACCATGTGCTCCGAGATGCACAACCGACCAGTCATAATTGCATCATTTGCATCATAGCATGTGTATTTCCAAAAAATAATAATGCATGAAAAAGAAAAAGTTAACTTGCATGTGCATATCCTTTCTCAAGATCATTCATGATAAAATATAGTACCCATATCATGCATATCATGCATATCATGCACATATCATCCTTGCAGTATAGACATGCTTGGGAGAGACTTCTCACTTTGGTTCCCGACTGAGACAGGATAGCTGATCAGAGACCGCATTGCTACTCAACCAGACTCAATCATCAGAGAATTATGGACCAAGTTCAGACGGAGTTGGCTGAGGTGAGGGCGAACATGGCCCAGTTTATGACGATGATGCAAGGGGTTGCGCAAGGTCAAGAGGAGCTTAGAGCCCTGGTTCAGAGACAAGAGACCGTGATTCCGCAGTCCAACCGAGCGTCACCGGTGGGCATCCCAGTTCATGAGAATGTTAATGCTGCTGCTCCCGTCAATGACTATGCCATAGGTGATGAGTTAAGGGGGATCAGAATTAATGGACAACCTCTTGTTGCAGAGACTGTCAATGCTAGAGCTACCCGGGCTCCTGTTCGTCATCCTGCTCTGCTTGTTGATAGGCAAGAGGACATGTTCACTCTGCTCAATGATGATGATGAAGTTGTGAGAACTGAAGAGAGGAATAGAAAAGTGGATGCCCTTGCTGAGAAAATCCGTGCCATGGAGTGTCAGAACTCTCTGGGGTTCGATGTAACTGATATGGGTTTGGTTGATGGATTGAGGATCCCTTATAAGTTCAAAGTGCCGTCCTTTGACAAATATAATGGCACTTCCTGTCCTCGCACTCATGTGCAGGCTTATTACAGAAAGATCTCAGCATACACTGATGATGAGAAGATGTGGATGTACTTTTTCCAAGACAGTTTGTCTGGAGCGTCTTTGGACTGGTACATGGATCTGAAGAAAGAATCAGTCAGAAGCTGGAAAGATCTGGGTGAAGCCTTCTTGAGGCAGTATAAGCACAACATGGATATGGCTCCAAGCCGAACCCAACTGCAGAGCTTGTGTCAGAAGACTGGGGAAAGCTTCAAAGAGTACGCCCAGAGGTGGCGTGAGCTAGCCGCAAGAGTGCAACCTCCGATGTTGGAGAGAGAGCTGATTGACATGTTCATCGGGACCTTACAGGGTGTGTTCATGGACCGCATGGGGAGTTACCCGTTCAGTAGCTTTTCTGATGTTGTTGTCTGTGGGGAGAGGACTGAGAGTCTCATTAAAGCAAGAAAGATTCAAGATCCTGGCTCTTCAAGTTCTTCGAATTCTAAGAAGACATACTATGGGGCACCCAAAAGGGGAGAGAGTGAAACGAATGTTGTGCATCGTCGGAGGAATGTGAACAAAGGACAGTATCGTCAGGCTGCTGCTGTGACTATTCCAGCAACTCAACCCCAACAGCAGAGAAGGCCAGCTCAGCAATATCAACATCAACAACCTCGTCCTCAGCAGCAGGCTTACCAGCCTCACAATGGTAATCAAGCTAGTACAAGTAGTGAGAGGAAGAAGATCATTTTTGATCCGATCCCTATGTCGTACACAGAGCTGTATCCCTCTTTGATAGAGCGGAACTTGATTACTCCCAGAGACCCGCCGGCTATACCCGTCAACCCTCGGTGGTGGTATAGGCCTGATCAGCATTGTGTGTATCATTCGGGTGCTCCTGGTCACGATGTGGAAAGCTGCTTTCAGCTGAAGAATAAGGTGCAGGACCTTGTCGGATCAGGGATTCTGAGCTTCGAGGACTTAGGTCCCAGGGTTAATCAAGCTTGAAGATAACAAGTCCCGGGCTGGCGGTGGCTTTTCTCCTGAGGTATTCAATGAAAAGGGTTGTTCAAGAGCAGAAACTGCTGATGCAAAGGATTCTGACATTTGTCATCCCTGGTGGGATCTATCGCAATTGGGTCACTGTGGGCGTTCCTACAGTTGTTCATAAGTCAGAGTAATAATCACTTTGTTTAAAAACCCTTCTCCCATGCCAAAAGGAGAAGTGATGACATTGTTGGCAACATTTGAGCAATGATATTTTCATTCAAATAAAAGCATGTTAAAACATTTGTTTTTCCATTTGTTTTCCCTTTTTACTTTTTGCATGAAATCGGTGATCACAAAAAACCCTAAAAACAAGAATAAAAGCAATCTTTTCATCTGCATAACGATT
Organism: Lathyrus oleraceus; assembly: GCF_024323335.1. Lineage (NCBI taxonomy): Eukaryota > Viridiplantae > Streptophyta > Magnoliopsida > Fabales > Fabaceae > Lathyrus > Lathyrus oleraceus. Next base: position 166,092,818 of record NC_066579.1, on the reverse strand, counting down.
GTCTTGTTTGATTTTCAAAAAGCTTTTCATACTCAAAATCATTATGCAGGTTGATTCTTAAACCCATTGAACATAATGATCCGACGTCATCTCCCAATTTTGAATTCCCTGTATTCGAAGCGGAAGAAGATGATGTTGAAGGGATTCCTGACGAGATTTCCCGATTTCTTGAGCAAGAAAAGAAGATTACTCAGCTGCATCTCGAGAATCAGCAGAACAGCCAACTGGGGCATTACAAAAAAGAAAGAAAGACAAAAGACAAAAAAAAAAGGAAAAGAGGAGGGTGCAAAATCAAAAAAAAATCAAAAGAAATCAAAAGAAATCCAAATCAAAAGAAAGAAAAAGAAAGAAAGAAACAAAAGAAAAATAGCACCCTCAAAGTCCCAAGTTGACTGATGCTGAATGGATTCAGAGTCGTTACGACCAAATGAATCTGATCGAAAAGAAGAGATTAACTGCCATGTGTCATGGTCAGTTATATCAACAGAGAGTGAAGAAGGCATTCGACAAGAAGGTCAAGCCTCGTGTGTTCCGAGAAGGTGACCTTGTGCTCAAGAAAGTCTTGTCTTTCACGCCCGATTCCAGGGGCAAGTGAACCCCAAGCTATGAATGTCCATATGTTGTCAAGAGAGCCTTTTCAGGCGGTGCTTTGACACTTACAACAATGGATGAAGAAGTTCACTCGTCCTGTGAATCCAGATGTAGTCAAGAAATACTTCGCCTAAAACAAAACAAAAAAGCAAAATAGCTCGCTAAGTCGAACACCCCAAAGGGCGACTTAGGCAAAAAGGAGCGTCTCGGTGGATTGAAAACCCGAAAGGGCGATCCAGGCAAAAGTTAGAGACATTGAAAAAAGAATTTGCATCCCGCTAGATTGATCACCTCACACTGGGGCAATCTAGGCAAAAATTAGGGATTTGGCAAGTAACTGCATCTTGACAAGACTGTGCTCTACATCTGTCATCCGTCAGGAATTCTCGATTCGTCGTCGACTGAAGCTCCGGATACATCGAAATTCGGAATGGTAGAGGAAAGGTCATTATGTTCAATGTAGCCCTCTCCAATATATATCACCGATTTCAAACTTGTACAGATCTATGGAGTCCTGCCATTTGCAGACTACCATTCCATCACATCAATTTGAGCTTTTATCCTATTATTTGCACTCTTATTTGTTTCAACTCAACAAATGTTTTGCATGATTTAATTGATAAAGTATCATTGTTTTCAAAATAAACAAATTTTTCAAAAAAAAATTGTTCTTAAACAAAGTGAACAGTCACAATGATGGAAGGATACTTAGGAGATCCGCAGTGCTCTCCCAAGGGTGGTATGATTATCAACAGGTAAGACATTTGTTCGTATCTCGAGCATAACTGTATCTTTTTTCCTGTAGAACCTCTTATGGTTTCTCCTCAGCGAGGTAGCTCAGTGTAGTGTTGGTTGAAGTTGTTCATCTTCATGTCCCCGGCAGTGCAACATGCTTCCTCCAAGTCCCTGTTAGCTCTATTGTGGTGCATCCCCAGTAGAGTGTTGTTTGAGCCCTACCGTGGGGCATCCCCAGCAAAGTTTGCTGTTGGAACACTTTTGTGGGCCAGTTCCCGAGCAGAGTGTTTATTGAAGACTTCAAACTTTCGTCTCTCCAGCAGAGCAGTCTTCTCCTCTCCCCGACATGGGTGCTTGTCTTTGGAAGATTCGGTATTTGGTGGATTGACATCCCAGTAATCCGGCTTTCCCTCGGATAGATTCCTCATTGGAATTTGTTGGGATGATGAGCTTTATCAATGCATATCTATCTTCATCAGAGATCTGGTTGCTTCTTGGTATCTCTGATCTGTAGCATGAGTTGTTGTTGTGGCGTGTCTGCCTGTATATTGAACTCTTCTCCGGTTGTGGTTGATGATCCCTTCGGCAGCCTATTGTGGCCTTCCTCCCCCGGAGGATGATGTTTGTTCCCTGATGTCCCAGTCTCCAGCAGACTTTCTTTTGCTCCCTGGTGACTTTGGGCCTTCCCTCTGGACGAGTAGTACCGGATGGTTGATTCCTGGACCTAGGTGTGTTGAGCATGTCTGTTTGTCAGCATTCATCATACATTCCTCATGCATAATGCATACATGCATAATCATAACATTCAGGTACTCATGGGGCATCTGTTGCCATGTATCTGTTGATGGTTGTCTCCTGCTAATTGGTGATACAGATCTCCCCAGTAGATCCTCCCCTAGCAGATGTGGGTGTGTCTGATCTCTCCATATAGAGTTGACCCCTTAAGCAGAAAGTGTCTGTCGTTTCCTTCTGCAGCTCCCCACTGAGTTATATCCTCGTGGATGACGGTTGTTTCCGTTCCCTCCCCACACATAATGGGATGGGTTTTCCCTATTGAGTTCTTTCCTCATTAGGATAAGTCTTGATTCAGTATGCCTTTTTGGATCGATCCTAAACTGGCTTCCTTGTGGCTGTCTCTTGTGCTTCCCTGTGGTATAAATGAATAGTTGCTCACTAACCGGCGCTCATTCATCTTATCCTCAGCGGAATTTTTGGCTTCTACCTACTAACCGGTAGTTGTAAGTCCGATCTTTGCGGCTTCTACCTACAAACCGGTAGTTGTAAGTCCTATCTTTATGGTTTTCTACCTACTAACCGGTAGTTATAAATCCCACTTTCATCCCCTAGCAGAGGTAACCTTTGTGGTTCATTCTGGTTGTTGGCGGATTTGGCGGTCTTCTACCTACTACCCGGTAGTTGTAAATCCTTTTTTCTCACTCTGTCTCTCAGCAGACTGTTTGTTGGCTTCTACCTACTAACCGGTAGTTGTAAGTCCGATCTTTGCGGCTTCTACCTACAAACCGGTAGTTGTAAGTCTTATCTTTGTGGTTTCCTACCTACTAACCGGTAGTTATAAATCCCACTTTCATCCCCTAGCAGAGGTAACCTTTGTGGTTCATTCTGGTTGTTGGAGGATTTGGCGGTCTTCTACCTACTACCCGGTAGTTGTAAATCCTTTTTTCTCACGCTGTCTCTCAGCAGACTGTTTGTTGGCTTCTACCTACGAACCGGTAGTTGTAAGTCCTATCTTGGTGGTCTTCTACCTACTAACCGGTATATGTGAATCCTCTGTTCTCCCCTTTGTGGAGTCAACTCTTGTGCTCATCCTAGTCGATGACGGTTACTGTTCCGTGGTTTTCTACCTACTAACCGGTAGATGTAATCCCCTCTTTGTGGTTATCATTATCCAGTTTCGGTATTGATATTCCTTTCACCTTTCGGATATTTGCTCCAAGTAAGCAATTTGATCCCCAGCGGGTCCTCTTTCATTCACCGTTTGCTGGTAATGTTTGTGGTTTCCCCTTTTGATTGGTCATCTTTGCATACCTAGTCCTGGTATCCCAATGCCTTTCTTTCTCGGTCGATTTATCCATTTAACAACCTACAAACCGGTTATGGATAATCTTCCTTGCGAGTATATTATCTACGTTTTGACGGCTATAGATGATATATCTCATGCGCTCCTTGGTCGAAGTGTTGTTCTTCCCAGTCGAGTAGGATTCGTATTCCTTGTGGAATCGAATGTCCATCCTTTAACAAGTTTGCTTTCGCTCTCTTCAGGATGTTTAGTGATTTGGAACACACACCAATTCACGTTTTCGGTTGATCTATCCTTTAACAACCTACAACCCGGTTATGGATAATCTTCCGTGCGAGTATGTTATCTACGTTTTGACGGCTATAAATAATATATCTCATGCGCTCTTTGGTTGAACCCTTTGTTTGTTCCCCCAACTGAGTAAGATTCGTATTCCTTGTGGAATCGAATGTCCATCCTTTAACAAGATTGCTTTCCTAGCCCTCTTCAGGATGATGAGTGTTTTGGAACACAAACCAATTCACGCTTTGGTCGGTCACCTGTTTCATGCCTATAACCCGGTATCCTTGGTGTTCCTTCCTGTCTGCTCCCTGTCGTGACCTTGATCTCCAGTGAGCTACCTCTCCGTTGGTTTCGGTAAACGTTGAGTTTTTCCTATTCGTCCATTGACGTATAGTGACACCTTTCCCCTCAGAGTCACCTCTCCGTTGGTTTCGATAAACGTTGAGTTTTTCCTATTCGTCCGTTGACGTCTAGTTGTATCTTCCCCAGTAGAGTTCTCCTTCTCCGTTGGTGTCTATAAACGTCGAGCTTCTCCTTCTCCGTTGGTGTCGATAAACGTCGAGCTTCTCCCGTTCGTCCATTGACGTCTGGTCGAGTCTCCCATTCGTCCGTTGACGTATGGTTGCCTTGCTTTCCAGTCATTCATTAATGTCTGGTTACCTCTCCGTTGGTTTCGATAAACGTCGAGTTTTTCCTAGTTGTCCGTTGACATCTAGATGTATCCCTTTCTTCCCATTCATCCTTTGATGTCTGGTCACCTTTCTCCGTTGGTGTCGATAAACTTCGAGCTTCTCCCTTTCGTCCGTTGGCGTCTGGTCGAGTCTTCCTATTCATCCTTTGATGTCTGGTCACCTTTCTCCGTTGGTGTCGATAAACGTCGAGCTTCTCCCGTTCGTCCGTTGACGTCTGGTCGAGTCTTCCCATTCATCCGTTGATGTTTGGTTACCTCTCCGTTGGTTTTGGTAAACGTCGAGTTTTTCCTGGTCGTCCCCAGTAGAGTTGCCTCTCCGTTGGTTTTGGTAAACGTCGAGTTTTTCCTAGTTGTCCGTTGACATCTAGATGTATTTTCCCCGCAGTCATCCGTTGATGTCTGGTTACCTCTCCGTTGGTTTCGATAAACGTCGAGTTCTTCCTGGTCGTCCGTTGACGTCTAGTTGTGATTTCTGTTCCCATACATCGTCTTTCGATGTCTGGATGAGGCTGTACCTTTGAAAAAGGATCAAAATTCCCAGTAATAAGCATTAGACCCAGTTGAGGTTGCTGTTGGATCCCCGCAGAGTGCAAATTTCTACGGTTCTTCGGTATTCAATCCCTGTTTACCCTGAAAGTCTGACAACCGTTGCTCTCATCCATTCGGGTTTCCAGTTGATTGAATAGGGGCAGCTGTAGCACCTCAAATTTAAACCTCCCATTTTGTATATACATTTTCATCTTAGGTCATTAGCATTGCATTGTCCACTGCATAGCATTGCATTGTCCTTTGCCTAGTGCAAGTCATTCAGTCAAGACTGGTCACGAGATCCAGTTGTGCAAGCAAGCAAGTGCAATTCTTATGGAAGCAAAGCCCTAGGGTTGGTTCATTGAGTTCATATGACCTAGGGATCATTTTGAAGTGGTTTGACCAAAGATTGGAGGCTCAGAGATCATCAGTCAAGATGCAATTCATCTGAAACCCTAGAAAGTCAACCAAAGTCAACTGTGAGTTCAATCATGGATTTGAAGGTGGGAGATGGTTAGAGAGGCCTCATTCATGTCCATACAAGCCTCATTTGACATTTCAAACATCAACATTGAAGAATTTGAGGTCAGATGAAAAGTTTCCAAAAATAGTAAGTGACCTGTAATTTGAAATTGCCAAAAATGGAAAGGTTTTCTCCTCAAGTTTACATCATCTAGAAAGCTTCAAATGAAATTTTGTCCAACATTAAAGTTGAAGATCTTGCTCTCACCTTTCCAAAAAGTCCAAGAACATGAATTTCTCATGTATGGTTGAAGAGATATGGATCAATCATTGCCAAGTCAATTTGAACTTCAAGAGTGCATAACTTTCACACCATAAGGCCAATTGAAGTGGTTCTTTTTGCAACATTTCTCTCTTGATCTCTACTATCCAAAACATGCATCACATATCATGCATTTCCATCATAAAAATTTTGAACTTTTCATTTGAATTTTGGAGGGAAAATCCAAATTCAAAAATTGTGCATAGCTTTCACTTCCAATCATGTGCATTTGGCTTAAAACAGGTTTTGCAAGTGAATTAAGACAAATTTCGTGCACTGTAGCATTGGTCTTCATGCATATAGGGTGAATTGACAAATTTGCATAACACTTGGTTTTAGCTAATTCCAATTGTATTGCTTAATTGTGATTCAGAGTTTCATTAGTACAGCATATATATAGCATAATCATAACAGAAATTGGATTAACACTGCATAATTTCCAGATCTGAAACTTTTTCTTCATTGTGCTCTCAAACTTTTTCTTGAATATTCATCAAAATTTTGCACAAACCTTGCCTTTGCCTTGATCAATCCTTGATCCACAAGCATAGTTGGACATTTTGGAAGCAAGATCCATCCATTTTCGAGCTAATTTGGAACTGTTGAAAGTAGCATCCATTAATGGCAGTTGAAGATTTGAGCAACATCAAGCACGATTGAGCACCAATTCTTCATCCATTCATACATCTAAGCATTGGAGATCATCTGTTTCTGCATTGCCAAGCCTAGATCCATCAAATTCAGTTCTGTAGCTTCCATAAGGTTAGAAATCGCGTGCCTTAATTCTTGAAATTGTGATATGCATGTTGTAGATCGTTCATCCCTGAGTATGCTGAGCTTTGTCTCATTGAATTTCATTAAGAAATGAACAAGATATGCTAGATCTAAGTTTTATGTATGAAACTTCCTTTGCTTGAATCTTTGCATGTGTGTAGAATTAGAGTAATCCAAGTTTAGATTAGTGATGTGCGTGGAAAGATGAAGCCAATGGTGTATTCGTTTTTTATTTCTGGCATAATTGTTCATGACCTGGAAAAATTGTGAAGAACACGCATGAAGATCTTAGGGTTTATGACTCCAGAACGTGTTTGATCTTCTCCCGCGTGCTCTGCATGCGTTTGAGTGTTTTTGTTCATGTATTGGTACGCGTGGCATTGAGGTGGCGTTATGATTGGTTGCTGTTGCTCAGCCTTGCCACATAGGCTTTAATGAAACGGTGCGTTTCATTGATGAGGCGCCTAATTCAAAATGCAACTCGGTTCGAGTCCTGGCTGAGGCTTTTATCCAAATTCCTTTTGCATTTTATTCCTTTCCTTCATCCATGTTCATGTACATTCATCCATGTGTTTTTATTTTTTCATTCATTTCAAAAAATCATATCTCCATGAATAATGATCCAAATGACCTGGGAATTTTTGCATTGTTCTCCTCATGATCTCTAGTTTTTTATGGCTATTTTTCCACAATTTGTTCCTGGATGAAAAATGTTTTGGCCTAGGGTTTGTGTGTGCATGTCCAATATGAACCTTGCTTGCCATATCTTTTATGAAATGATGGATTTTATTCCAATGATTGTGAAATTTTGCATGCTTAAACTAGACATCCTAATTGACATTTTGGTGTTGAGTTTGAATTTTTAGCATTTCTGGTTGTTGAGTTATGATCTTTTTAATGTAGGTGTGACAATGTGTGTCACACCTTTGCTTGCTCAACTTGTTGATTTTATTTGTCATGCTAGTTAAATGCCAATTGATGAGATTTTTTGCATGATGCTACTTCTGGATGTTAGGATTAATCTTGAATTATTGTGGAATTTTTGGATTCATTTCTGATTTGTTTGGGATTTTCCTTTCTGATTGGCCAGTTGTGGACTTTTGGATAGTCATGAACTTCGATGATTTGTGAAATGATGGTTGTTTATCATATGAACTTGAAATTTTGCATAATGTTTCTAGACACTTTGAAGTTTATTGTGGCTTTGGTTTGAGACATTTATCATGTTTGGATTCTATTTTAGGCTTGTGCTAAGATGATGTATCATTTTGTGCCCTAATTGAGCTTGTTTGTGCTTGCCTTGCCTTATGGAATTTATTTGCCATGCTTAAACTTGTCAAATTGCCTTGATTTTTGGTGTGTTGATCATTTTATGTGTGCTGTTTAGCCATGATTTTTCTTGGGATTTATTGAATCATTTTGGAATTAATGTGCATTTGTTCATGCTGTTGCTTCAATGAGCTTCCAACTTGCATGCTTTGCCTTATTTGACTTGTGAAATGATTTTGGGGCATGATATGGATGTGGAACTTTTTGGTTGATGTTCTTATTGGATTGAATTTGATTCATGTCAATTTTCATGTTCTGTTTTGAATTATTTTTCCCTCTTTGACCCTAGGCCTTGTCCTAGTGGTTTGTGCTTATGTTTGAGCTTTGTTTTCAGGATAAGAAGCATATGGCCTTGAGGAGATTGATTCACATTGCTTGAATTGGTTTGATTGGTTGATGTTGACTAACATTGATTTGTTTTGTAGGTTGCTTTTAGCTCATTTGAGTTGAGCTTGTGCCTTGCACAATTGCCTTGCTTGTTTGACTGTGTCTGTTGACCATTGGTTATTAACTGTCTGTTTAACTTTTTGAGTTGTATACTGATTGAGTTGGATTGTTTTCAGGTACATAAGTTGCTTGAGTTCATTGTGAACTTGCTTTTGCTTTGCTTGATAGCTTAAGCATTGAGGTATAATTTCTCTGACTTCATGTAGTCTGGAAGACCTGTCCTGTTACTTGGGCAGGCACCTGTCTGAAGCCCTCCTTAAGAGGCAATGCTTGTGTTTGTTTACCTTTGTGCCAAGCAGGAAAAGTCCTCTAAGAGGCAATTCGCAGATAAAAGAGATGTGCAATCCATCTCCTGCTATTCAGTTGAGTCATCCCTTTGCTCACACACCTTGTGTTGATGCATTGTGGATATTAGCCCAAGATCCTTGTTGAGTCAGTCATATGTGGAGAAGAGTTCCAACTTTCTGAACTCCCACACTTTCATTTGTCTAAAGCTCTCCCAGGCCAGGGATAAGAGCTGTGAGGTCTTACCCTCACTTCCCATCTCATCTGCTTCACCCTAACTCTCAATGTTAGGGTTAAGAGCTAACATTACCCGATTCCAGTTGGCTTGTGTTTCACAGCCTAACCTTGTGTGAGCCCACTTTGTTTGTATATAGTGTATGCTAATTATGTGAATGATTGTTTTGCCTGTGTTGTTTAGGATAGCTTGCTCCCTGTGCAAGTTAGATAACAACCTTAACTTAGGGATGATATGCATGATAACTTTTAGGCTCGAGTCGTAGTCTCCCTAGTAGTTTGTCTCCCTTTGTATCTGGTTAGGCTAGTCCTTTTTCCCTGCGTAGGGGAACTACGTCGCCCTGATCCTCATACCAGATGAGGTACGTAGGCAGGAGATGAGCTCATCTCTCCGAGCACCCTTTTTGTTTTGTCCTTTGTGTGTTTTAGGAGATGAATGTAAGACCAGCGATTGGCGTTCCGTATCCTATTGTTGTGTGCTTGGAGTCTGACGTAAGTCCAGCGATTGGCAGTTGGTTTCCAGTGTGTGTTTGTTTGGTTCGGAGTCTGATGTAAGTCCAGCGATTGGCATTCGGTTTCCATGTTTGCCTGTTTTGTGTGGAGTCTGACATAAGTCCAGCGATTGGCAGTCGGTTTCCTGTGTTGTTTTGTTTGGCGTGCGTTAGCCGAGCTACGAGTGCTCTGATTCTTCTTTAGTCCAAGAAGATACGTATGCATAGGATGCGACCTCCTAGCGAGCACGTTTCCCCTGTCCCGAACTACGTCGACTCTGATGTCTGTGCCTGACAGACTACGTAGGCCCAGGATACGATATCCTGCTGAGTTAGTTTCTTTTGTCGTTTCTGTGTCTCTTTTCAGCCAATGTGTTTGTTTGAGCAGCGTTTTAGCAACCTTTATTCCTTCCTTTTGTGCGTGGATCCCGTCGAGTACGACGAATGCGTAGGGGTGCTAATACCTTCCCTTCGCATAACCGACTCCCGATCCCACTCTCTTTGGTTGCGAGACCATGTCTTTTCCAGGTTTACTTCGAGCGTTTCCTTTCCCTCTTTTGGGATAAATAACGCACGGTGGCGGCTCTGTTGTTTTGTTTTCCCGCCGGTTTTTCGTGTAATGCGACAATAAGGGATAGTCATACGTTAGACTACACTTTAGAATGTACCGTACGCTAGGTAGTATCTGAGGAATAAAGATCAGAATGCATCGTACGCTAGATCGTATCTGAGTAGCAGAATGAGCCGTCCGTTAGGCTGTATCTGATGATGAAAGGGGTAGTCATACGCTAGACTACACGTCAGAATGTACCGTACGCTAGGTAGTATCTGAGGAATAAAGATCAGAATGGATCGTACGCTAGATCGTATATGAGTAGCAGAATGAGCCGTCCTGTTAGGCTGTATCTGATGATGAAACGGGTAGTCATACGCTAGACTACACGTCAGAATGTACCGTACGCTAGATAGTATCTGAGGAATAAAGATCAGAATGGATCGTACGCTAGATCGTATCTGAGTAGCAGAATGAGCCGTCCGTTAGGCTGTATCTGATGATAAAAGGGGTAGTCATACGCTAGACTACACTTCAGAATGTACCGTATGCTAGGTAGTATCTGAGGGGATGAACATCCAAATGGGTCGTACGCTAGACCGTATTGGAACAGTTGAAGGAACCATACGTTAGGCTGAATCAGAATGAGCTGTACGTTAGGCTATGTCTGATAATGTTTGTATATGTTGTATTCGCGATAAATGTCTGGGATGGGCTTAAAGATGCCATCATTAGGAGGATGTCAAAATGCTTATCAGAATGAACATTCATATGGGTTATATCTGAAAGATGCATCTGAATCTCAAATGTAACTGATGAGGGTGTCCGTCTGAATGAACCTTTATTTTGACTGTATCGGGAGGATAATTAACCTAAAAAAAAGTTAGCCTCATGCCATGTCATGATGTATGAGATGTTTTATGCTTTTGAAGATAAATACGAACATTGCATGCACGTATATGATGTGAAATGATGCATGAAAATGAATTATGCGTCCGAAAAACTTTGCCAGGGGAACATAAATCCCCATATTCTGGTTGGAGATATTTGTATTGATGTCCCTTTCTTAGCTGGGGACATTTGATTTCTTGTTTGATGGTAGAAATATTCAACAGGACCTGGCTGGGGGATAAAAGAGATGACCAGTCTGTCTAGTAATGCCAATTTCTTCTGGGAAATAACTGGTTTTGTTGGGGAATAGGATTAGCAACCGGATTCATCAGAAAGCATGGTTAGACTTTATCCTCGACCCTAAAGTCTTTTAGTAACTGCTATTTCTATTTTATGCATGTATTTTCGGTAAACATCAATCATGTTCAAATGCATATATTAATTCGAATTAAATCAATGGACGTTTATGCAAACAAAACAGAGAAAGTAAAACAAAAGCATCTTTTTGGAAATAAAATTGTATCGATTTTGAAAGAGGGCCTATAAATAGGCAATTTGAGTACAAGGAGACAGAAATCCTAGTAAGAGGAAATTGTCAAGAAAATAAAGAAAAAGCTATGAAGAAAAAGTCCTATTGATTTTAATTCCACTACTGTCATTATGTCTTCAAGCCTCTCATCTCTTGCTGTCGGATAGAAGTGATTGGCTCGTTCAGTCCCTTTGACTTGGGTGAAGCTGACCGAGAACGGGACATAGTCATACGCTTTAATCCCTAATTTTTGCCTGGACCGCCTTTTCAGGTTTTCAGTCCACCAGGATACCCTTTTTTGCCCAAGCCGCCTTTTCAGGTTTTCGACTTGCCGGGTGTACATTTTTATATGTTTATCCCTAATTTTTGCCCGAACCCTTTTGGTTCGCCGTGATGCCCTTACTTTTGCCTAGATACGTTGACCTAGCGGGTCTCTTTTATGCGTAGTATTTTTTAACTATGTCTGCGTTCACGGGATGTGGGAAGTCTTCGCCATCCATTGTAGCAAGCATCATGGCTCCACCAGAGAATACCTTCTTAACTACAAACGGCCCTTCGTATGTGAGAGTCCATTTGCCTATAGAATCACCTTGTGGTAGAATGATACACTTTATTACCAAGTCGCCAATTTGATATACCTGTCTCTTGACTTTTTTATTAAACGCCTGGGTCATGCGCTCCTAAATCGCATAAGGCTTTATCTATGACAAATTTTCCTATGTGACAGGGTATAGAGAAACTACCTGGATCTTTAAGTTTAGGGGGCATATTCTGGATTATAGCGCTACATTCAGCAGTGAGTGTAACAGTTTCGCTATCTTCAAGTTTCCTTTTGTTAGAAGGAATTTCTTTTAAGAACTTAGCATATGAGGGCATCTGCGTAATAGCTTCTGTAAACAGAATTGTGACATTTAATTGTTTCAGTAGGTCAACAAATTTTTTAAATTGGCCCGCATCTTTGGTTTTAATAAGCCTTTAAGGGTAAGGGATAGGTGGTTTATAAGGTGGTGGAGGTACATAGGGTTCTTTCTTTTCTACGGTTTCCTTATTACTCTCTTCCTTTTCCTTAGGTGTACTTTCTTCCTCAGTTGACTTTTTAGAGTTTTGGTTTTCAGTTCTTGGATCTACTGGTCCTTCCACTTCCGTTCCACTTCTTAGTATGATTGCATGAGCGTGGCTTTTCGGGTTAGGTTGGGGCTGTCCAGGAAATGTACCAGTTGGGGCAGCAGTAGGCGCTTGTTGTTGAGCTACTTGTGATATTTGTGTTTCCAGCATTTTGTTATGGGTAGCCAGGGCATCTACTTTACTTGCTAGTTGTTTGATTTGTTCGCTAGTGTGTATATTGTGGTTTAAGAAATCTTTATTGGTTTGCTGTTGAGAAGCTATAAAGTTCTCCATCATGACCTCTAAGTTGGATTTCCTAGGAACATTATTGTTAGGTGTAGATGGGGTCGGCTTTTGATATCCAGGAGGTATAACTGGGGCTTGATTTGGAGCTTGTCCTGGTGCGTATAAAGCATTATTACTTTTATATGAAAAATTAGGATGGTTCTTCCAGTTTGAGTTATAGGTATGCGAATAGGGATTTCCTTGAGCATAATTCACTTGCTCTGCTTGGATTCCTGTTAGGAGTTGACAATCTGCAGGAGTGTGACCTTGGAGTCCACAGACTTCGCAATTCTGAGTTGCGGCAACCACGGTGGTTGGAGGTGATACATTTAAACTTTCAATTTTCTGGGCCAGAGCATCCACTTTTGCATTAACATGATCAAGGCTACTTATCTCGTACATGCCACTTTTCGTTTGAGGTTTCTCTACCATTGCTCGGTCGCTTCCCCACTGATAATGGTTTTGGGCCATGCTTTCGATAAGTTGATAAGCATCGGCATAAGGTTTATCCATAAGTGCACCACCTGCGGCGGCGTCTATTGTTAACCTTGTGTTGTACAAGAGACCATTATAGAAGGTATGAATCACTAACCAGTCCTCTAAACCATGGTGTGGACAAAGTCTCATCATGTGTTTGTATCTTTCCCATGCTTCGAAAAGAGACTCGTTATCTTTCTGTTTAAATCCATTTATCTGGGCTCTCAACATAGCTGTTTTGCTCGGAAGAAAATATCGGGCAAGGAAGACTTTCTTCAACTCGTTCCATGTGGTAACTGAGTTGGAAGGAAGAGACTGAAGCCATCTTCTAGCTTTATCTCTTAACGAGAAAGGAAAGAGACGAAGTCGAATTGCCTCTGAAGTGACACCATTAGCTTTAACAGTATCAGCGTATTGGACAAATACGGATAAATGAAGGTTTGGATCCTCGGTGGGATTTCCAGAGAATTGATTCTGTTGCACTGCTTCCAACAGTGAAGGTTTAAGTTCGAAGTTGTTTGCTTCGATTGCGGGTGGAGCAATACTCGAATGCGGCTCATCTTGTGATGGAGCGGTGTAATCTCGAAGAGCACGAGCTGGTTCTGCCATCTCGGGTATCGATGAAGGAAGAAGATTTTTGAGGTCGGGCACTTCGATAGGAGGGAGATTGTTTGCAGCACGATATTCCCGAATTCTTCGTAAGACTCGGAGATATAGTTCGATGTCGTTGATTCGTAAGTAAAACGGCTCTCCTTGTGAGCGAGTGTGTGGCATACAAATCAACGAAAGAAATAAAAATAAAAGTATGCCTTAGTCTCTACAACGTAACAGAAGAGTTACGATATCGACTAAATAAAAGTCCCCGGCAACGGCGCCAAAAACTTGATCGCGACTTTATGAGTCGATTGGGGTACTAACTGCAAGTGCACAGTTCTATCGCGTAGTTTTAAAAGATATCAATCCCACAGGGACTTATGAATCGATATACCGTTTTCTAAGGTTACTTCGTAAAGCTAAGGCGGATGATACTTTGATTGTTTGGGGGAAAAGTTAAAACTAAAATAAGATCTAAGTTAAATATCAATTAAGCGGATATCGGTATGTAGTTCGTCGTAATTAGGGAATCAAGTCTTCGTTGGTTTCTTGGTTTTAAAATAAATCTTTTCAGTGGACACTATTGATTAAAAGTCTTTTCTCAAACTCTCGCTCTGTTGAATAGACTATGACTTTGTATTAACGTAGCTGTCACTTATTAGTTAAGTCCAAAATCACCTTTTGAAAACAATAGAATCTATAGAAACTCTTTTTAAGAAAATACTAATCGTTTAAACACCCTCGTCTCAAACTCTCGCTCTGTTGACTTAGATTATATAATTAAATTCAAATGCTTAACTCTCGTCCTCACATTTAACTTTTAAAAATACTTTTTGAAAAAGATTAGAATTTAAGTAACTCTAAAAATTGCTTTCACCCTGATCTAGAATTAATGTCCAATTTACACTGTCCAGTTAAAAACTCAAACTTTCGTTCTATTGATTTTAACTTCTTTAGTCTTTTACTCTCGTACAAAAACCTTGGTATTAAACCTGTAAATTGAGACCATAAAAAGAGTGATTTTATTTTTAAACGTAATTAAACCAACTTAGTTTTGATTCCTTCATTCCGCTTACTTTACATACCGATACCTAAATAAATTAGTCGGACATGCTAAACAGATCTAAACAATCATCATGCTTAAATAAATCCATCTCAAGCAAACAATATAAATAAACAATAATGCAGGGCATATATAAATTCAAACAATAATTAAAGAACCTGAATAATTAATAGCAAACTTGAACACTCCACCACAAACCGGTTGGATTTGTTCTTGAATTCTTCAATCGGACAGGAAAATAAAAGTGAAGGAATAAAAATCTAGGGCCTAACATAAGGTTAGATCCAGTAAAAGATACACAATAGTTTCCGGTGTAGAAACTATTGTGTGAAAAATTAATTAAGTGCTGAAAGATTGACTGGAAAAGAAAATAAAAATTGCAAATAAAGTAAAAACTGTAAAAAGGTAATGCTGTAAAGTATGCTTGCACGGCCGGAAGAGAAACAAGAACGAAGAAGAGAGAGCTTTAGGGTTGGAAGGAAGTGACTATTTATACTAGTCTACTTTGTAACGGTTTCCAAAGCTTTCCGTGTAAAATCCTCACGTTCCAAGAGTCAAGCGAAATAATAGGCTTCAACGTGCCTCTGTTGCGTTGCTGAAGCCAAAAATATAGGAGAATGGTGTGACGTCCGTCACACCATGTGTTACGCTCGTAACACAAGGCAGCAGGGCGTGACGCTCGTCACACCTTGTGTGGCGCTCGTCACAGGCTCAGCGCTCATGGCTTGTAGTTTTGGGTTGGGCTTTAGTGAAATTGCTTCTCTTCATTTCTTTTTGCACCTCCTTTTCTTCCTTTTTCACTTATGCTTCAAATAAGCTACCTGAGATAAATAGAAGGAAAAATACCAAGTAGTATCGAATAAAATGAAATAAATTGAAGCGAATAATAATATAATTTAATTAAATCGATTCCAAGAATGTGATATTATTTCATGTTATCAATCTTTCATAATTCTTAAAGAGGGAATCTGAACTTCCACTGGTAAAATGGCTTCCATTCCGTAGACTAAAGAGAAAGGAGTTGCCCCTGTCGAAGTGCGCACTGAAGTGCGATAACCATGAAGAGCAAAGGGTAACATCTCATGCCAGTCTTTGTATGTTACTGTCATCTTTTGTATGATCTTCTTAATATTCTTATTAGCAGCTTCTACGGCGCCATTCATCTTTGGCCGGTACGGAGAAGAGTTATGGTGTTTTATTTTGAACTGCGCGCAGAGTTCAGTAATCATCTTGTTATTCAAATTAGTACCATTATCAGTGATAACTCTTTCAGGGATGCCATACCGACAAATGAGACTATTCTTGATGAACCGTGCCACCACATTCTTGGTGACAGAAGCAAATGAGGCTGCCTCTACCCACTTCGTAAAATAATCAATAGCAACAAGAATGAAACGATGTCCATTAGAAGCAGTAGGTTTAATCTCTCCAATCATATCAATGCCCCACATTGCAAAGGGCCAAGGTGCTGTCAATACGTTCAATGGAGCAGGAGGTACATGTACTTTGTCCGCATAGATCTGGCACTTGTGACAAGTTCTGGAGTGATGGTGGCAATCAGCTTCCATGGTAGACCAATAATACCCTTATCTCAGAATCTTCTTGGCCATCGTATGTCCACTAGAATGAGTCCCAAAAATACCATCATGTATGTCTTCCATAATCTTTTCTTCTTCCCTTTTATCCACACAGCGCAGCAAAGTCGAATCATGATTACGTTTGTATAATACTCCATTACTCAAAAAGAATTTAGCGGAGAACTTCCTCAGAAATTTTCTGTCATTGATGGATGCCCCTTCAGGTTATTCCTGAGTTTCTAAATATCTTTTTACTTCGTGGAACCAAGGTTTCTCTTCTACTTCATCAGTATTAAGTTCATAACAATATGCTGGTTCATCTAATCGTTCAACGGTGATCATGGGAGCTTCATCATCCCATCTGACTCTAAACATAGATGACATGGTAGCCAATGCGTCTGCCAACTGATTCTCTTCTCGTGGAATATGTTCGAATGTAATCTCTTCAAGTATGGGATTAATGTTAACACCCGCTCTCGATAAGGGATGAGATTCAGATGTTTAATGTCCCATGCTCCTTTGATCTGACTGATTACTAAGGCTGAGTCTCCGTACACACTCAAAAACTTGATTCTCAGGTCTATAGCAGCCTTGAGTCCCAAAATACATGCTTCATACTCAGCCATATTGTTGGTACAGTCAAAACATAGTCTAGCAGTGAAAGGAGTATGGCAACCCCTGGGAGAAATAATTACAACACCAACACCATTGCCCAATGCATTAGAAGATCCGTCAAAAACCATAATCCATCGGGATCCCAGTTCGGGTCCTTCATCTGGTCCAGGTTCTTCATAATCAGTAACAAGCATGACATCCTCATCTGGGAACTCAAAATTCATAGATTGGTAATCATCAACTGCTTGATGAGCCAAATGATCAGCTAACACGCTTCCTTTGATTGCTTTCTGAGTAGTATATTGGATATCATACTCTGTTAAAATCATCTGCCATCTTGCTATTCTTCCGGAGAGGGCAGGTTTCTCAAATATATATTTGATAGGATCCATCTTAGAAATCAATAAAGTGGTATGATTCAACATATACTGTCTTAGTCGGCGAGCAGCCCAAGCCAAAGCACATCAAGTTTTCTCGAGCAATGAGTATCTTGTTTCACAGTCGGTAAACTTTTTGCTAAGGTAGTATATGGCATGCTCTTTTCGACCAGACTCGTCATGTTGCCCCAACACACACCCCATTGAATTTTCTAACACGGTCAAATACATGATTAGAGGTCTTCCTTCAACTGGTGGCATCAGAATTGGAGGTTCATGGAGATACTTCTTGATTTTGTCAAAAGCTTCTTGACATTCATCATTCCATATCATCTCTTGGTTTTTCCTCAGTAATTTGAAGATGGGTTTGCAGGTAGCAGTCAAATGGGAGATAAATCGGGCAATGTAATTCAAGCGTCCCAAGAAACCTCTGACTTCTTTATCTGTACGGGGAACCGGCATTTCTTGAATAGCTCTCACCTTAGCCGGGTCAACCTCAATTCCTTTACCACTGACAATAAATCCCAAGAGTTTACCGGATCTTACTCCAAAGGTGCATTTGTTCGGGTTCAATCTCAACTTGTACCTCTTCAACCTCTCAAACAGTTTGTATAAATGATCGAGATGTTCTTCTTCAGTATGAGATCTGGCTATCATGTCATCCACATATACCTCTATTTCATGATGGATCATATCATGGAACAAAACCACCATAGCACGCTGGTATGTTGCCCCTGCATTCTTTAAACCGAATGGCATTACTTTGTAACAGAAAGTGCCCCATTGCGTCACAAATGTAGTTTTCTCCATGTCTTTAGGTGCCATCTTAATCTGGTTATAACCTGAGAATCCATCCATGAATGAGAATACCTTGTGTTGAGCGGTGTTATCTACCAGAACATCAATGTGCGGAAGTGGAAAGTCATCTTTGGGACTCGCTTTATTCAAATCTCTGTAATCTACGCACATTCGCACCTTACCATCCTTCTTTGGCACTGGTACCACATTAGCAACCCATTGAGGATAAGAAGTAACAGCCAGGAAACCTGCATCAAATTGTTTCATAACCTCGGCTTTGATTTCCTCAGACATTTCAGGACGCATGCGACGAACCTTTTGCTTAACAGGATGACAATCTTCCTTCATTGGCAAACGATGCACTACTATATTAGTATCCAGTCCTGGCATGTCTTCATAAGACCAAGCAAAAATCTCTCTATAGTCATGTAACATCTGAATCAATCTTTCTTTGACACTGTTTCCTAAGCCTGCTCTTATTTTGACTTCTTTCTTGTCTACTTCAGTACCCAGATTTACAATTTCAATTGATTCCTCATGCAGATGTATAGTCTTTTCTTCTTGCAGTAACAGTCTGGTAAGCTCTCCAGGTACTTCACAATCTTCCTCACTTCCGTCCTCGGCTCGGTAGATCGGATTTTCAAAGTCATAGTGAACAGTAGCAGAATTATTATCAACAGGATCCAGAGTGGATATGGATCTGCAATTTGTTACGTGAGTGTGTGTAAGAAAGCATAGCTTGTTTAAAAGATGACAGGAAAGATAAAGAGCGCAATATTTGAATGCAAAAAGTCCATTGATTTATTGAATGTGGATATGCTTATGAAAATGACAAAACCCTTAACAAATTAGCTATTTGTGCCCCGGGCATAGACACAATGCTTTAAGAAGTTCAATTGTAAAAATTAAAAATTTGCAACACTAAAATAGGCAATAACAATTACTCCTGACTAAACGAAATCGAGATAGTGTCCTCAGCCTTCCAATTATTGAGTCCGTCACCAATTTTTGGGAAAATCCAGCTATCCCAGTCGCAATCGCTATCAACATCTTCTACAACATTAATCTGATCTTTGACTACCTTTTTAGAACTAAATCCCAGGCCAAATCTATCAGACTTGTACAGTACATCGATCAGTTGACCCCAGCCAGTACGACCACCATCTTCAACCACGGCTTGAGCGTCTTTCAGAGAAGTCATAGCAGGAGGAGCACGAATAACCTTGGGCACCTGGGAAGTTGGCTTAAGGACAAGACTGGTCGGAGGAACTACTTTAAATGACTGACAAGGAGTCTCAAAGAATTCACCATCCATCTCGACGTATCTGAAGGTATGCACACTACTGACAATATACTCTTCTTCTCCACACACAGTGACAATATTACCTTCTATTGGATACCTCAGCTTTTGATGGAGAGACGAAGCTACAGCACTTGCCCCATGAATCCAAGGGCGTCCCAGCAAGCAGGAATAGGCAGGACGAATGTTCATTACGTGAAAGGTAGTGTTGAAGACTTGAGGTCCTATCTTGATAGGGAGAACCACTTCACCATGGACGACACTCTTCGCACCATCGTAAGCACGCACCACAACGTCACTAGGTTTCAGTTCAATGCTTTTACAGTCAAAATTATCGAGCACAGCTTTCGGTAGCACATTCAAAGAAGAGCCATTATCGATCAACACATGAGACAAGGTGACCCCCTTACACTCAATGGAGATATGCAGAGCTTTATTGTGATTCTTTCCTGCTGGTGTCAGGTCAGCATCGGAAAAGCCTAGGCCATTGTCAACAGCCAAGTTAGCAACATAATTTTCGAACTGATCGACAGATGTCTCCTGAGGTACATGAGCGGTCTTCAAGAATTTTATCAATGCATTGGCATGAGATTCAGAAGATAACAACAAGGATAACATCGAAATTTTAGACGGAGTATGCCCCAACTGTTCTACCACATCAAAATCACTCTTGCGAATGATTTTCAGCATTTCTTCCATTTCCTGTTTGGCAACATCTTCGATAGTAACTTTGAGTGGTGTCCTTGACTGAGAAGGATTGATTACTGGTTCCTTTCCTCGAGTTTCAGGGACGGGAGGTGAGATTTCTGGAGAAAAGATCCTTCCGCTTCGAGTAATTTTACTAGTCCCAACAATGTCAACGTCATTAGGATTAGCAGAATTATCATCTTGCTTTATGCCGTGGATGTAAACATCACCTCCATAATTCTGGTACTTATAATAATTGTGTCTTGGTGGGCTCAGAATTAAGCCCAAAATTTTCTGGTATTTCGTGAGCTTTGCTAGGCGAGTGAGCTAGCGAAGGATTCGCTAGGCGAGCAGGTAGTGAAGGATTGCAGTAGCTAATTCATCAAAACTCGCTGGAGCGAGGAATGACGCGTGGGCTTCGCCTAGCGAAGGGTTTGCTCGCCTAGCGAGCATGCCAGCTTAGGTCATCTTCTGGATTTGGTAACCTGTGCGCTGGACCCTTGTTCCTTTAACATTAATGTCTTGAAAATGGATTAGAATGTCTTGAAAAATGTCCTGAAAACTTAACGGGCAAATTTTGGGGTATGACATCAAGCCAACAGTCCACACAAAAGTTTTTTTTTAGGGTTTTTGTTGTTATTATGTACATTAATGGTCAAAGACCACACAAACAAGCAAAATATACACAAACAAAATACATCACACAGTATGGTCCAAGTGGACAAAGTGAAAATTGCATTAACATAAACAATTAGAATGATAATGAACAATGGAAAATGTATAAAAGCTAGAATTAAATGACATTAAAGTAAATGGCTTGAAATTAAAAGTTAGTAGTTAATGGGTTAGAAGTTAGTATGGTTTTGCTTTTTGCTTTTCATTTTTAGACATTCTTTGGAGAACACTCAACCCACTTATCACAAGCATGGATCCTTGAACCAAGACATCTTCCAAAGGAAGGAAAAAAGGCCAAGTTTCCACACAATTCCATGAAAGAGGGGAGACTTGCAATCTCACTAACTAGAATGTTATGCCTTTTATGTCACAAATTTAGCGCTATGTTAAGCAATCGTAATTGGACTTATGTAGAAGTCACAACTATTTGAGGCTGGGCAAAAGAATTTTGGTGTTAATGCATGTTAGAGACATAGTATTATGCCACACACAAAACGAATATGCAAAAGGTGTGGCCTAATCTCATCCATACTCATGTTAATTTTTCAATCAACTAGCTTTAGGACTTTGAGATATCATAGGCCAAATGAGATGAATGCATAAAGAAGGGGAATGAGATGAAGTGGGAGGGGAATAGGTGAAAACTCAAATTGATCAAGGGAGGAATTTTACCAAATTAATATCATTCATTCATTTTGGGAGATGGAATGTACATTCCATCAATCCCCTAAATCCAATGATATTAATTTGACAAAGTCAAATCAACCTTGATCAAGGCCCAACAACAAGAGTCAAACATAAACAAGTCATCACAATTGGTCAACAAAATTATTTGGCATTTATTCAAATTAAAAAATACTAAAATAATGCATTTAAATTAAATATTGTTTGTGAAATTTTTTATAAAATCTCATCAAAATACCAAATAAATGGCCATGAAATTTATCATAGGTCAAACAAGGTCAAAGGATCTTGGAGATTTTTTTATAGATTTTTTAAAGACTTAAAAGTATATTTAAACAACTAAAAACAAATGAGAAATCAATTAAATCATGAAAAATATTAATAATGATCCAAAAATTAATTTTAATTCAGAATATGAAAGAGGAAAATATTTGTAATTTTTTGGTGAAACTATCATATTTTTTGGATCAATATTAAAATTAATATGAATTGATGAAAATAAAGCAATTAAAATGAAATTCAAATAATCAGAAAAAACGTCGACCACTTGATCTCCCTCATTAATTGAGGTGGCAGATCAAGTAGCCACCAACGCGCGTTCCATGGTGCGCCTGAGTCAAAGGTGCACACGCTTGGTAATTAAAATGCACGCTCATGATTAAAACAATTTAAACTCATCCAATGGCTCAGGACCACGCCACATCATTGCCGGAGCAAAGCATCGGTCGTCTTTTCAGACATCCTTGGTCGGACTGGTCCATTCATCACCTCAACAAAAATGAAAAAGGAGGACATGATCTGAAAGGAAAAATGGTGTGGGTCACGAATATCACCTCAATTTTAACTAACTCCTCACATATAGAAAGATATGAGGAGTTAAAATTTGAGGTATCTCAACTGAGTTGCTTCGATTTGAACTCTAAGCAACTCAATCTTCTTGCCTACATTGGTAGGACTTCAGACAACCAAAGAATCAAGAGAATTGAGCAAGATTGAGAGAGAATCGAAGAGATGAAGTTTTCTGAAAATTACCTTTAATACGGTTCAATTCTTAAGGTTGCTTGCTCCAAACACGATCTGATCACACTTGAGAAGCTAGCAGGAAGTGATTGATGAGGTTGCAAGGCTTTGGATCCTGGAGTTTTTGAATCTCCAACAGTTGAGATTCAAACTAAAATTTCAAGTTGAAATTTATCAGGTTTTCCTTTGGAATGAGAGGGTTTCAAATGGGGGGCAAAGCTCGCGCGCAAGGTATGTTCAATTCTGATGCTAGAGGTCTCTATTTATAGCTGCAGCTCATGATATTTGCACCTTCAAATTCACTTTCCAAAATTGACAATTGATAATGCATGGGTGCATGGGCGTGTACAGGCCCATGAGATCATTGCTTAAGGTCCACAAATCAGTGTGAGAGGTTCTGAAATCAACTTGGATTGCAAGGCAAGTGTGAGTGAAGATTTGAAGTTTGATCTTTGCCAAATGATCATACCGTGTTCATGCCATGAGTAACCCTAGTAATCCTTATCCAAAATGGATGAACTTGGACTTTTTGGAAAAGTTAGATCAAGAGGAACAACTTTCTTGTTCAACACTTTTCCATTTGGAGCTTGTATCATGATGATTTTTGAGGTGGAAGTTTGGAGATTTCAACATGTTGAAATTTTTTCTAAGTGTCAAGTCATATATCTCAATATTCCACCTTGCTTAACTTTGTATGGGAGCTTCAAACGAGAAAAGTGTCTTCATAAACGTTGTACCTATTTCAAAGACCTTAAAAATGGTCACCAATTTCATGTCATTTGGATTTGAAATGATAGAGTTATGCATTTTTGAAGTTTGGAAAAATCACTTGTTCAATGGTATAGGTCAAAAGTGACATATAATATACCCTCATATCACATGCTCATAAAAGTTAAATCAACTCTCACTCTAAACATCAAAGTTGAATTAGACATCTTGAATTTGATTGTTCAAGTTGGAAATCTTTCATCTCTCTAAAATTGAGCAAGTTATGGCCTTAGGAAGTTGACTTTCAAATTAGGGTTTAAATAAAATGACCTATAATGTTTCAACATAGAAAATAATTTTCCAAGAAAAACTAGGTCTAGGCCTCAACATGAAAGTTGTTTGCAATGTCATTTAGAGTAAGTTTTATCCTTGAATAATTTTCATATGTTGAAAATTGTAGGAGATAAGGTCTAGGGAGACCCAGTTTTGATCAGATGAAATCATTTGGCCAACCACCATCAACCAACTTGCTAATCTTCAATTCTCTTGACTTTATAGGCTCATGGTAGATCATATATGCATAAGATGATGAATTTTGAAGTGTCCCTTGAGAAATTTGATCAATTGGTGAGATAGCTTGTTGAAGAAGTTACTCAAGATACCCAGTCAAACTAGGGTTTCCAAGGCAAATCACCTCTAAACTCTTGAAGAAAACTTGATCAATATGACATTTAGTAATCATTGGAACTCATATATGATGCCCATAAGCTATTCTTGTATCAATTCAATGGTTGTGCTCTTTGTCATGGGGGTCTCAAACCCTAGATATAAACTTGATAGATCAATGGAGATCATGCCCTACCTACAAAAGAGTTAGGCAAATGCATAGACATATTTTTGGCATTTTGGTTAGTAAAATGATAAAATACAAGTATCATACAATCATATAGTACTTGGTGATCTCTCCTAAAACAAACCCAATGAAAGAGGGGTAAGGAGGATGACAATATATGATCCCAATGCTAATGCTTATGATGAAATTACATGAGGGATCTTAGGGTCAAAATTGGGGTCTTACAGCTGCCCCTATTTAAGGACATTCTAACTGAGGAGACTAAGGTTAAAATCTTCATGTCGACTCAGTAAAATGGGCTTAAATAACAACATATAGAAACAAATTTTGGTCCTTAAGAGACCTCATGATGCATATGATATGAAATGCAAAAGTAAATTCTTTGTGGGGAAATATTGCCACAAAGGAAAAGAAATCAGAGAGCCCGAAAGTCCACAGGAGTATAATACATTCCGTAAGGAAAACTCACTCGGGAGACAGAGACTCTAGGGGATAAAAGGATTTATGCGTAGGCCAGGCTACGACTTAAAAATACTGGGGGACTTGAGGAATTCCATACAACATGGAAAAGACTCAGTCGGGGAACTAACAACATCTGCAAGGGGTACAAGTAAGTTAGGATAAAACTGAAATACTTGAATAATGCAGGGAAAAGCGATTTCACTAAGGAAATGCGCACTCAACTCAACTGGGGAGAAATGAACTTCAACACAGGAGGAGAAAAAATCTATTATCTACTACCTGTTACTGGGTAAGGAGATAATAAAAATCTGACAGAGAGGACATCCGTCATCTGTTAGGATGAACATATCAAGGATGACTCGCTGGGAAACCACAAAAGGGAATATTCATTACCGGTTACTGGGTAAGAATAACCTTGCTGGGAAAAACTGCAGAAAATAGGATTTACAACTACCAGTTACTAGGTAGTGGACCAAGGGTGAGAGTATCCGTCATTGGTTAGGATGAACATATCAAGGATAAACTCAACAGGGAAGAAAATCTGTCATCGGTTAGGATGAACATATCAAGGATAGACTTGCCTGGGATTGTCAAGAAGGATACCTGTCATCGGTTAAGATGAACATATCAAGGATATACCAACTGAGCAGCAAAGTAGGAATTACATCTATCGAATACTGGATAGAAGACCATCAAAGAGAAAATCCGTCACCGGTTAGGATGAACATATCAAGGATAGACTCTGAGAGAGGAGATAAAATAGGAATTACATCTATCAGTTACTGGATAGAATACCAAGAGAGAGAATCCGTCATTGGTTAAACTGAACATATCAAGGATCAACTCTGCGGGAAAAAGTAGGGTTTACAACTATCGGTTACTGGGTAGAATACCGCAAAGAGAAGGAAACCCATTGTCGGTTAGGATGAACATATCAAGGATTAACTCTTTGGGAATTAAGAATAGGGGTTATAACTACATTTTTACTGGGTAGAATACCGAAAAGAGAATATTCGTCATCAGTTAGGATGAACATATCAAGGATAGACTCAAGCAGGGGAGAGAAAGATACCCGTCACCGGTTAGGGTGAACATATCAAGGATATACTTCCTGGGGAAACAGATCCACTAGGGACTCTACTGCCGGGACACTTTTTTCGGATATTAGGCAAGAAGTAACAAACTGCAAACTAGGAAGAATATTACCAGTTACTGGGCAATAGACTCTTAGGGAACTCAAAGTATCTATCTAGGTAGGAGCTAGAAAGAAACAGTCAATCAAGACTCAACCCAATGAGGACATAACTCAAGGGGAGTGGTTCCATCCAGATAAACAACTGGGGAGAAACTGAAGTAATAATCATCCACGAGGAAACAACTCAGTGGGGAAGAGGAGAAAGGTTAAAGTCTTTCTGCATAAGGGGCTGACACTCTACAATTGAGGGAGGACAAACACCGAAATTTTTATAGGGATAAAGTACCTCCGTACAGGGAATGAGAATCTCAAACCAATAACTTAATCAGATATGCAAATATGCAAATATGAAATTATATGAATGTATGTATATATGATGATTATGCTGACAAAGACGATCATGAAGGATACAAAGGTGTCGCAAAGAAATTGAATCATCGGTACAATCCCTGGTCAATCCACAAAATATGGAGACAACTGCTGGAGAGCAGAGAGGTCAATAATCCAAAAAGGCTCGACCCTAACTAGGGGAAGGAGGAGATCTGCTGAGGAGAGAGAAATACCACCGAACCTGTGGGGAATTTTAGGTCAGCTCCATAAAAATGGGAGACAACCCTACAGGGAAATAAACTGTCAGGAACCAAGAAGAAACTCTGACTGGGGAGCAAGTCGACTGGCGATTGGCGGGGAAATCAATGCGATCAGCTGGAGAGATCAACCACTTATGCTGAAGGAACCTAAACTCCACTGGGGAAGGCAGAAACTCTGCCAAGGGAGACAAGTCGCAGGGTACCTGAATCAACCAACTCAGCCAAGAAAAAGAATAAAGCTCTACCGGGGAATCAAAAATTCTGCTGAGGAACTGAATCAACACAATCGTCTAGGGATACCCGAAGGGTTAACAACTTGGGGAACCTCTGATGTTTCGCACTCAAAGACTTGTTATCCATCAGAATGCTATTGATATTTCTTTTAATTGTCTTGGAAAATATTTGCTTTTATATGTTTTAAGAAAAAGAGATTTTGATTAAAAAATTTAAATTTTCAAAAAATGATCATAATAAAACTTAAATTATTGGCTGAAATAAATAAGAGTAGAAACAATTGGATAAAAGCTCAACATTATTTGATAGAATGGTAGTCTGTAAATGACAAGACTCCATAGATTTTTTACAAAGCTGAAAATGGTAATTTATATGGAAAAGGGTTACATTGAATACAAATGATCCTTAATCCTTCTACCAACTCTTGATATCCACTGTGCTCTCGACCGCTACCAGGGTGATGAATTGATGCCAACCCTTGTGCTCAATCAAATTTTCAAAACACTGAAAATCAGTAGAATGCAGTTACTTGCCATAATCCTTAATTTTTGCATAAGTTGCCCCAAGGTGGAGTACTCAACTTATCGGGAAATTTTTCTGTTTTTATGTCTCTAATTTTTGCCTGGACCGCCCTTTCGGGGTTTCAATCCACTTAGATGCTCATTTTTGCCTAAACTTCCCTTTCAGGTTTTCAACTTAGCAAGTTGTTCTTTTTTTAGGTGAAGTATTTCTTGACTGCATCTTCATTCACAGAACGAGTGAACTCTTCACCATCCATAGCTGTAAGTATCAATGCACCGCCTGAAAAGGCTCTCTTAACAATATATGGGCCTTCATAATTAGGAGTCCATTTTCCTCTAGAATCTGGCTTAAATGATAAAATCTTCTTGAGCACAAGGTCACCTTCTTTGAACACACGAGGTCTGACCTTCTTATCAAAAGCTTTCTTCATCCTTTGCTGATACAACTGGCCATGACACATGGCAGTTAATCTCTTCTCTTCTATCAAATTCAGCTGATCAAACCTGGTCTGACACCATTCAGCCTGAGTCAACTTGGCTTCCATGAGCACACGCAATGAAGGAATCTCAACCTCTACGGGGAGCACTGCTTCCATACCATACACAAGAGAGAAAGGGGTTGCCCCTGTTGAAGTGCGGATGGATGTACGATACCCATGCAAAGCAAATTGGAGCATCTTATGCCAATCCTTGTACGTGACAACCATCTTCTGACTAATCTTCTTGATGTTCTTATTTGCAGCTTCAACAACCCCACTCATCTTGGGTATGTAGGGAGAAGAATTATGATGTGCAATCTTGAAGTCTTTGCAAAGAGCTTCCACCATATTATTTTTCAAGTTCGATCCATTGTCACTAATGATATTACTTGGCCCACCATAACGACATATGATCTGATTCTTGATAAACCTTACAACAAATTTCTTTGTTACATTTGCATACGATGCCGCTTCAACCCATTTTGTGAAGTAGTCAATTGCCACCAAAATGAAACGATGTCCATTTGAAGCTTTGGGTTCAATCATCCCATAAATATCAATTTCCCACATGGAGAAAGGCCATGGGGAAGAGATAACATTCAATAGTGTCAGAGGAACATGAATCTTATCAGCATAAATTTGACACATGTGGCACTTCTTTGCAAACTTGCAACAGTCAGATTCTATTGTCAGCCAATAGTAACCTACTCGCAACATCTTCTTTGCCATTGCATGTCCATTGGAATGAGTACCAAAGGAACCTTCATGCACTTCGGTCATCAACAAGTCTACTTCGTATCTATCCACACATCTGAGCAAAACGTTGTCGAAGTTTCTCTTGTACAGTATATCACCATTCAAGTAGAAATTACCGGCTAATCTTCTCAAAGTCTTCTTATCTTTCAAAGAT
Organism: Lathyrus oleraceus; assembly: GCF_024323335.1. Lineage (NCBI taxonomy): Eukaryota > Viridiplantae > Streptophyta > Magnoliopsida > Fabales > Fabaceae > Lathyrus > Lathyrus oleraceus. Next base: position 166,064,428 of record NC_066579.1, on the reverse strand, counting down.
GCCCCAGGCGGGTAAATCTGACTTTGGAGGAAACCTTTGATGTCATAATACCATGGCTTCTCGTCTTTGATCTCTTCAACAACAAACACATGGGCTGGCCTATCAAGACGCATCACAGACAAATTAGGAACTTCATTCCAATATTTCACCATAATCATTGATGCCAATGTCGCAAGAGCATCTGCCATCCGGTTTTCATCTCGAGGGATATGATGAAACTCAACCTTTGTAAAGAAAGTTGAAATCCTCCTCGCATAATCTCTATACGGTATTAAACCGGGTTGATTCGTCTCCCATTCTCCTTTGATTTGATTCACAACCAAAGCCGAATCACCGAAGACATCCAAATACTTGATTCTGAGATTCACGGCCTCTTCAATCCCCATAATGCAAGCTTCATACTCTGCCATGTTGTTTGTACACTTGAAAGTCAATCTAGCTATAAATGGTAGATGCGTGCCTTGAGGAGTAATAATCACTGCCCCAATGCCATTTCCATAATGATTAACAGCTCCATCAAATACCATGCCCCAACGGGAACCAGGTTCTGGCCCTTCTTCAAGCAATGGTTCATCACAATCTTTCATTTTCAAGTACAAAATCTCTTTATCAGGAAATTCATGCTGCACTGACTGATAATCTTTAATTGGATGGTGAGCCAAATGGTCAGACAAGATACTACCTTTGATTGCTTCCTGAGATCGGTATTCGATATCATACTTTGATAACAACATCTGCCAACGGGGAATTCTCCCAGTTAAAGCAGGCTTCTCAAATATATACTTGGTTGGATCCATTTTGGATATCAACCAAGTGGTATGATTCAACATATACTGACGCAGACGCTTAGCAGCCCAAGCCAATGCTCAACAAGTTTTCTCAAGCATAGAATATCGAGTCTCACAGTCGGTGAACTTCTTACTGAGGTAGTAAATTGAAAATTCTTTCTTTCCAGTCTCATCTTGCTGACCAAGAACACAACCCATACTCTCTTCGAGCACAGTCAAATACATGATCAACGGTCTTCCTTCAACAGGTGGAGACAAAATCGGAGGCTCAAGTAGATATTCCTTGATACTGTCAAAAGCTTTCTGGCTGTCTTCGGTCCAATCACAAGATTGATCTTTCCGAAGAAGCATGAATATAGGCGCACATGTGGCAATCATGTGGGAAATAAATCTGGAAATATAACAACTTCACAATGATCATGTTGCAGATGAACTTAGAGAGATCTTGAATGATGTATCAGATGAAGTTTCAAATTGCAAGCACTTGGTTTCTCAATAAGTTGGCATTGGCCAAGTCCTTTAGCATAGAAATGTTGCCTAAGTTCTAAGTCCATTTGTCCAAGATCAAGCCAACAGTCCACATAAAAGTTTTTTAGGGTTTTTGTTGTTATTATGTACATTAATGGTCAAAGACCATACAAACAAGCAAAATATACACAAACAAAATATATCACACAGTATGGTCCAAGTGGACAAAGTGAAAATTGCATTAACATAAACAATTAGAATGATAATGAACAATGACAAATGTATAAAAGCTAGAATTAAATGTCATTAAAGTAAATGGCTTGAAATTAAAAGTTAGTAGTTAATGGTTTAGAAGTTAGTATGGTTTTGCTTTTTGCTTTTCATTTTTAGATATTCTTTGGAGAACACTTAACTCACTTATCACAAGCATGAATCCTTGAACCAAGACATCTTCCACAGGAAGGAAAAAAGGCCAAGTTTCCACACAATACAATGAAAGAGGGGAGACTTACAATCTCACTAACTAGAATGCTATGCCTTTTATGTCACAAATTTAGCGCTATGTTAAGCAATCGTAATTGGACTTATGTAGAAGTCACAACTATTTGAGACTGGGCAAAAGAATTTTGGTGTTAATGCATGTTAGAGACATAGTATTATGAACTATGCTCATGAAACATACCACACACAAAAAGAATATGCAAAAGGTGTGGCCTAATCTCATCCATACTCATGTTAATTTTTCAATCAACTAGCTTTAGGACTTTGAGATATCATAGGCCAAATGAGATGAATGCATAAAGAAGGGGAATGCGATGAAGTGGGAGGGGAATAGGTGAAAACTCAAATTGATCAAAGGAGGACTTTTACCAAATTAATATCATTCATTCATTTTGGGAGATGGGATGTACATTCCATCAATCCCCTAAATCCAATGATATTAATTTGACAAAGTCAAATCAACCTTGATCAAGGCCCAACAACAAGAGTCAAACATAAACAAGTCATCACAGTTGGTCAACAAAATTATTTGGCATTTATTCAAATTAAAAAAATACTAAAATAATTCATTTAAATTAAATATTGTTTGTCAAATTTCTAAAATCTCATCAAAACACCAAATAAATGGCCATGAAATTTATCATAGGTCAAACAAGGTCAAAGGACCTTAGAGAAAAAATTTCAGATTTTTTAAAGACTTAAAAGTATTTTTAAACAATTAAAAACAAATGAGAAATCAATTAAATCATGAAAAATATTAATAATGATCCAAAAAATAATTTTAATTCAGAATATGAAAGAGGAAAATATTTGAATTTTTTTGGTGAAACTCTCATATTTTTTGGATCAATATTAAAATTAATCTGAATTAATGAAAATAAAGCAATTAAAATGAAATTCAAATAATCAGAAAAAACGTGGACCACTTGATCTCCCTCATTAATTGAGGTGGCAGATCAAGTAGCCACCAACGCGCGTTCCATGGTGCGCCTGAGTCAAAGGTCCACACGCTTGGTAATTAAAATGCACGCTCATGATTAAAACAATTTAAACTCATCCAATGGCTCAGGACCACGCCACATCATTGCCGGAGCAAAGCGTCGGTCGTCTTTTCAGACAACCTTGGCCGGACTGGTCCATTCATCACCTCAACAAAAATGAAAAAGGAGGACATGATCTGAAAGGAAAAATGGTGTGGGTCACGAATATCACCTCAATTTTAACTAACTCCTCACATATAGAAAGATATGAGGAGTTAAAATTTGAGGTATCTCAACTGAGTTGCTTCGATTTGAACTCTAAGCAACTCAATCTTCTTGCCTACATTGGTAGGACTTCAGACAACCAAAGAATCAAGAGAATTGAGCAAGATTGAGAGAGAATCGAAGAGATGAAGTTTTCTGAAAATTACCTTCAATACGGTGCAATTCTTAAGGTTGCTTGCTCCAAACACGATCTGATCACACTTGAGAAGCTAGCAGGAAGTGATTGATGAGGTTGCAAGGCTTTGGATCCTGGAGTTTTCGAATCTCCAACAATTGAGATTCAAACTCAAATTTCAATTTGAAATTTATCAGGTTTTCCTTTGGAATGAGAGGGTTTCAAATGGAGGGCAAAGCTGGCGCGCAAGGTATGTTCAATTCTGATGCTAGAGGTCTCTATTTATAGTTGCAGCTCATGATATTTGCACCTTCAAATTCACTTTCCAAAATTGACAATTGATGATGCATGGGTGCATGGGCGTGTACAGGCCCATGAGATTATTGCTTAAGGTCCACAAATCAGTGTGAGAGGGTCTTAAATCAACTTGGATTGCAAGGCAAGTGTGTGAGAAGATTTGAAGTTTGATCTTTGCCAAATGATGATACCATGTTAATGCCATGCGCAGCCCTAGCAATCCTTGTCCAAATGGATGAACTTGGACTTTTTAGAAAGGTTAGATCAAGAGGAACAACTTTCATGTTTAACACTTTTCCATTTGGAGCTTGTATCATGATGAATTTTGAGGTGGAAGTTTGGAGATTTCAACATGTTGAAATTTTTTCTAAGTGTAAAGTCATATATCTCAATATTCCACCTTGCTTAACTTTGTATGGGAGCTTAAAATGAGAAACGTGTCTTCATCAAAGTTGTAGATCTTTCAAAGAAATTCAAAGTGGTCACCAATTTCATGTCATTTGGATTTGAAATGACAGAGTTATGCGTTTTTGAAGTTTGGAAAAATCACTTGTTCAATGGTATAGGTCAAAAGTGACCTATAACGTAGTCTCATTTCACATGCTCATAAAAGCTGAATTAGCTCTCACTCCAAACATAAACGTTGAAGTAGACATCTTGAATTTGATTGTGCAACTTGGAAATATTTAATATCATAAAAATTGAACAAGTTATGGCCTTGGGAAGTTGACTTTTAAATTAGGGTTTAGACAAAATGACCTATAATGTTTCAACATAGAAATTGATTTTCCAAGAAAAACTAGCTCTAGGTATCAACATGAAAGTTGTTTGTAACGTCATTTATAGTAAGTTTTCTCTTGGAATAATTTTCATATGGTGAAAATTGTAGGAGATAAGGTCTAGTGAGACCCAGTTTTGATGAGATGAAATCATCTGGCCAACCACCATCAACCAACTTGCTAATCTTCAATTCTCTTGACTTTACAGGCTCATGGTAGATCATATATGCATAAGATGATGAATTTTGAAGTGTCCCTTGAGAAATTTGATCAATTGGCGAGATAGCTTGTTGAAGAAGTTACTCAAGATACCCAGTCAAACTAGGGTTTCCAAGGCAAATCACCTCCAAACTCTTGAAGAAAACTTGATCAATATGACATGTAGTAATCATTGGAACTCATATATGATGCCCATAACCTATTCTTGTATCAATTCAATGGTTGTGTTCTTTGTCATCGGGGTCTCAAACCCTAGATATGAACTTGATAGATCAATGGAGATCATGCCCTACCTACAAAAGAGACAGGCAAATGCTGTCGCATCTCAAAAAATAAGATTCCTCACGATGGTCACGGAAAAATTTATATTCGAACAGAGTCGCCATCTGTCGCATCTCGAAAAATGCGATTCCTCGCGATGGTTGCGGAAAAATTTATATTCGAACAGAGTCGCCATCGAACTTTATTTATCCCAATGAAGGAATAGGAAAATATCGATAAAACCTTTAGGGAATATAATAATGGTCGTCGCAACCATATTCGGGTTCGGGAGTTGATTACGCAAGGGGAAGGTATTAGCACCCCTCACGTCAGTTGTACTCAACGGGAACCTTTTATTTCTAATTTGCGTTTCGAGTGTTACTTTATGTTTGTTTGTTATCTCCGGGTTATAAATATATTAAAAATAGAAATGGATGGGAACCTCAGAAAGGGAAAAGGGGAGGTTTTTTATTAGTGTGCTTGCGAAGATACAACAATCTCCTGCCTACGTATTCTTATGGTATAATAAGGAAATCAGAGCATTCGTAGTTCGGGGAACTACGGTTGGTTGGTGTCTTTTAGCGAATAGTTGTTTAGATCGCGTTCTAAAGGCTAAACATTGGTTTAGCTACTCTCGGCGGAGGCTTAAGCAATAGTTTGTTGTACGCATTAGATAGGATTAAACAATGTTCTTTCTGAAAATATTTTTTGTCACATGAGGGTGACAAATTGGATTAATATGTTGGATGTTTTGATTGATTGGTTTTGATCGCACGGGAGCGAGAAAAGTATATGATTGATGTGTTGAGATATTTTTGGTTGGATGACGATTACTCGGATAGTTGAGTAAGACAACTCGTATCCAACAGTCAGGAAAGGGAATAGAAGAATCTAGACCACTTTCTTTTTCATCCTTATTTATATAAAGGATTTGATAATAATTAAGGTGTTTTGAATGGATGACGAATACTCGGATAATCGAGTAAGACAACTCGTATCCTAATAATTGGGAAAAAGAATAGAAGACTCTAGACCGCTTTCTGTTTCATCTGAGTATTTATGAAAATAAGGTTGTGTATGGTTAACGTATTTTAGAATGAACGACAAGTACTTGAATGACTGAGTAAAACAACTCATATCCAAGCATTTGAGAAGAGGAGTTGAAAGCTGAAAACCATCTCCTTTTTCGTATAGTTTGTTAAGAAAATGATTTGATTAAGTTGTATGTTTGTGGAAAAATGACAATTGTTCGACTGACCGAGTAAGAGAACTCTTATTCAACCAATTGAGGAGAGAAGTTGAAGACTCAAAGTCATCTACTTTTTCATTTCATTATTATGAAAGTATTTTGATTTAATCGGGGTTTGTGCTTAAGTGGATTAGAGATGACGATTATTCAACTAACCGAGTAAAAGAATTCGTATTCAAATAATCAAGGAGAGGAGTTGAAAACTCAACACCATCTCTTTTTTCATTTCTAAATGAAATAGTATTTAATTGTGATTAAGTATTTTAATTTAATTTTAATAAAGAATACTCAATGTTGGATCGAGGTTTTAAATTTGTATTTTATGAATGAATTGAATTTATTTAGTGAGTAGTTCATCTAATCGATTAATTAAAATCAAATAGGTCTCATTGTAAGAAAGCTCAAGAGTAAGCTATGTGAGATTGATGGTGATGCTTTAGAAGCAATCGACTTACAAAGGCATTTAAAATGGGCTCGACTTTGAATCGAGAAGTTTAATTTGTTTAAAAATTGGTTTGAATTGATGGCATGGGAATGGTTTGTCATAAAGGTAGCACAACACGCATATAAAATCAAACACTTATACAAATGACTAAATAAATATTAATACAAATAAATCTCCTAAATCCCAAAAAAATGGATGATTATATACTTAAAATAACTAATGATGGTGATAATAATAATAGATAATCAAATAATTTTAATTATTTTTAGAAATGACAATAGAAATTTAATTAATTTATAAAACTCTATTTAAATCAAGTAAGAAAAAAATGGACTAAATGAAAATAAAAATAAAAACAGTTTGGGCCTTGGGATAGAAACCAAGCCCAAACTGAATTTGTCAAAAATGGGCAAATGGGAGGTTCAAACATGAAAACAGATGCAGGCCCAGGCTTGAAAGGCCCAATCCGAAACACATAGGGCCCTAAAAAAGCAGTCAACCGTGTTGACTCTTGGGGATGCCTTGGACCGTCAGATCAAGAAGTCTGACTTGGTCCTTAGATCATGTGATGGATAGGGAAAGGTACACCACCATACGATGGGGGGATCCACACGGGATCCCTTGGTTGACTCAGCAGTCAACCACGCGTGACATGCCCCTGGGAGACCACTTTGCCTCCCTGCATTTACTCTCATCACTATACAAAGCCATTTTTGAGAGAGAGAGAGAGAGCTCATTTGACACTCTCGTGTCTCTCTCCTCAATCAAAGCCTCTCTCACTCTCTGCAACTTACGATCCACCCACGGCCAAAACCCACTGGAGAAGACGGTGGTGGTCGGCCAGCGGTGGCGGCGCCGCCTTCTTCTCCGGCGACCCTCTACCCCAAAACCTAAACCTCCAAACACTAACCCCATCTTATTTTTATCGGTGACCATAAATCCGGCCTCGTCTTAACCTAAATGTTCTTACTCCGACCGGATCGGCGTCCCTATCAAGACGGAGATTCAAATCTCCGTTCAACTCTCAACATCAACCATGACTCTCAACTGCTAACGGACTCATTGTAGCACCTCAAATTTGCACCCATCATTATGCATACATTTTCATATTAGGTCATAGCATATCATGGTCTATTGCATAGCATTGCATTGTCCCCAGTTGCCTCAAGTGCAAGCCAAGCAAGAATTAGGTCAAACTGATCAGGAGATCAGTCAACCAAGCAAGCAAGTGTGTTTTTCATTGAGCCAAGGCCTTAGGGTTTGTCCAACAAGTTCACATGATTTAAGGATGCATTTGAAGTGTTCAAGTCAAGGGTTGAAGGCTCAGAGGTCATCAGTTCATACACAGACAGTCAAAAACCCTAAAAAAGTCAACTGTCAGTCAAAGCAGTGGATGGTGGCCATTCTTGTGGAATTTGGGCACCATGATCAATAATCAAGAGTTCATACAACTTGGGACATCATTTGAAGTCAAGTCCTCAAAGGATTAGGGTTTGGAAGTCATCAGTCAATGCATAATCAGTCAGAAACCCTAAAAGTCAACTGTTGGTCAACTGTCCATTTAATCAGTGATTGGATGATTGGAATTGGTTTGTGAGAGTTCATTCATGTCCAAATAGTCATCATACATCATGCCAAACACCATCATGGAAGAATTTGAAGCCAGATCAAAAATTTCCCAAAATGGAAACTGGGCCTGTAACTGAAACCTGCCATAAATGGAAAGTCTTGATCCTCAAAATTATATCTTGATACAAGCCTCAAATGAATTTTTGTCCAACATGAAAGTTGAAGATCTTGTTCTCCCATTTCCAAAAATTCCTAGAACTCTCAATTCCCATGTGTGGTTGGCAAGTTATGATCGAATCGATTTCAGAAAATCTTGAACTTCAAAGGGCCATATCTCTCAAACCGTTTGGCCAATTTTGGTGGGGTTTTTTCCTACAAGTCACATTTGATCCCCTCTTTCCAAAAATATAAATTTCATGAGCCAAAACTTCACCAATCAAAATGGCATATTTTGACTTTTCTCATTTAAATGCAAGTTTGACCAAGAGTTGACTTTTTGATATAAACCTTTTTCTATCATTTGGCCAATTGGAATAGCTCAAAAATATCATTTTAAGTGTGTTTGCAAGCTCAAATTGTGCAGTACATGAGGCCATTGCTTGGTTGCTTGAATTGTAAGAAAAGTACAATCTCACCATACTTGTCCATACCATCCACCATGCCTTGCCTTGTACCTCAAAAGAACAGCAGCATTATGCAGCATTTTTTCTGTCACTATGAACACATTTTGCAGCCATAACCAACAGTACAAGGAGGCCATGCCAAGTTGCTTGGATTGAGGGAAGGAAGTACATGTTCTCACCAAATGCATCTCATGAACCATACTTGTACCACTCTCACATAGCAGAATTTTTCCCTCATTTTCTGTCATGAACAAACATTATTGATTGCAGACATGATGGATTTTCTCAAGTAACATTCACTTGGCTTTTGGGCAATTTCCAATTTTCTGTCAAACTGTCAAGAGGCAAGGCATTGCAATACCAAATACCATTTCCCTCACCATTTCCTGTCATGAAAATGAATCAGCAGCAGCATCAAATGGAGTGAGGGCAAAGAAATTCATTCATGCTCACATTCTAAGCATGACTTTGCTGTTGCACTTTCCTAATTGGCTGTCAAGAGAATTTTCAAAAGAACAAAACTAGCCATGCTTGGTACTGCACATAGCAGTCTTGTCATTTTGCTGTCATGCTACAAACCAATGGCAGGCACACAAACCATTTAGCACACAGTAGACAACCCTTGGCTCACTCTCTCTCATTGGACCTGCTTTCCTCCAAATTGCAAATACTGTCAAGAAGGCATGGCACAAGACCAAGAGCAAGTCCTTTTCATCACATTGGTTCTGCCACTTAGCATGATTATCTGCAACCAACATAACACTGCAGCAGAAAATCATTGATTCACCTTGCCCTCACCTTGCTTTTTTTTCTGTCAAAACATAACAAACTAAGCCTGGCTTGACAACATATCCTGCATCATTTCCTACCACTTGTAGACAACAGCATCCATCAAAAAAAAAATAGATTGGCATATGGAAATTGATTCTGCCCACTAACCCTGCTATTTGCATTTCATTTTTTCTGTCCAAACCACAAAACCATCATCAAACCAACAGTTCCACCATCATTTTTCTGCCATGAAGTAGCAGCAGCCTCCCACCAACTTCCCACTCTCTCACACTTCTCATTCTTGGCCAAGGTCATTGTGCTGTCCAAGCACAAAAAAACAAAAGAACCAAACCCTCTAACCACACTGCATACAGCATTCTCTCAAAAACTCACCTGCTATTGGCATCTCATTTCTTTTGTCCAAAGCACAAAGAAACCAAACCTTGCAGTATCCAAGAGCAACTTCTCAACAGTAGGCATCCTTTTCTCCAAAACCTGTCAAAGGCCAAACCACCAAGCAATCAAGATAGCAGGGCATGGCATTTTCCTGTCAAGCCAACAGACTGCAGACAACACTCCCTCATTTTTGACCTGGCCTTGGGGACTCTTGCAAAAGTCTGTCACAACAGCCAATACATAATAGACCAAGAGCTTCATTCAAACAAAAAGAACCATGCTCCTACCTTGCTTTGCATTTCTAAACCCTGTCCAAAACATTAAAATGACCAAGCCTTGCACTTTACTTTCATGATCCATTCATCATATGAACCATTATGCACTCATTCACTCAAAAATCATACCTTGACTCTTTTTCATTTTTAGTCCAAAAACTCCAAACCCTGCCTTGCCAACCATAGCAGTTTGTTTCATCTCAACTTTTCATCATTGCCAACCAACTAGCCAACATAACACCAAAAAACACACAAGAATTCCCAAACTCACCATTGCAGAAAAACTCACTTTCTACTTCAAAATCCAAATCTTCAAAATCATCATTTCCCCCAAATTCCTTGGAAACTATCCATTCAAACACCTTCCATATAACATATAGAAGCTACTGTAGGCAGAAAATCGCATCTGTAATCACTAAATCGTCATATCCAAATCTCACATTTTTCACGCTTGCAACTTGAGTTGGCCAGAATAGTTGAGGAGGTTTTAAGGCAAACTCTCAATGGCATTACATTCCTGGAGCATCAAAGGTGCTAAAGGGATCATTTAGCACCATTAAAAGTGCTTGAAATAGAATCTCCATCTTCACCTACAAGCAAAATCAGTTCAGTGGCCATCTGCATTTCCAGCTTGGTTCAAGTTCAAGTAAGGTGTCAAACAGCTTGCCTTGGACTCTTTGAAGCCATTTGGATACCTGTCAAGCATTGAAAGCATCTCCAGCATCACATTCAACATTGCCCTGTTCAGGTTAGCAATTTGCCTTCGAAATGCTCGATAGAAGGATTTTCATGTCTTAATATGTGAATGAGAAATGCTATATTCAACCCCCTGAACATGATTGAATGCCTATTTTCATCCAATTTTGCTTGTGTGTGATTTTGAGTTTTGCTGCTAGGGGGTTAGGGTTTCTGTGTTCATCATGATGTATCTTTATGCACAGTGCACCATTTTGAATTTCATGACCATGGTTGTGTTAAGCACATGAAATAGATGAATTTTGGTTTTTGTTTCATTTGATTTCGTGCACTGTAGAGGAAGATACATGTTGTTGAAGTTTGAAAAATATGTTTATGTTTGGGGAAGAAGATGGAGCCAGGGCGCGCGAAGTTTTAAGTTAAAAAATTATGCTTGGCCTATTTTGATTGGAAGCGAAATTGTGTCACCAATTGACACATAGCCCAGTGGTGGGCGCGCTGAGTTGAATTACCAGGGGGAGGGGTTCGAATCCCACCTCTCCCCATTTGAGTTTCTTGCCTTTTAAAAAAATGTTTTTATGTTTCCTTTCAAACTTCCATTTTGATTTTCATTTTTTTGATTTTGTTTTACTTAACATGAACTAAATATGTGAACATGAAAAATGACAAAAAAATATGAGTGTTTGACTTTGTTGACTTTTTAGGCCATTTTGTGAATTTATCCCGATTTTATGAGTTCTACCGATTAAATTGTCATCTTGTGCGTTTCATGTGGTTATTTTGATCTTTCAGACCTAGGATTTTTGTGTGAAATCAATTTAGGGTAGGAACATGTCCCCTTAGACACTTAGGGTAATTTTTCACACAATGCTCGATTTAATTTTGACAAAGTCCCGATTAAATGTTTTTGACCTCCTAAACTTATCCAAATGAGATGAAATTTGACATGCTTACCATGCTGTGGGTTGTGATTGGTCTTGATTTATTTGGTGATTTTTTTGGAAATGTTTAAGATTTGCTTTTGAGTTAAGTCTTGCTGTTGACTTCTATGAGCTTCTGTTTGCCATACCTTGACCTGATTTGTCCATGAAATGATGATAGTGATTGATATGGATGTGAACCCAATTGGTTGTATTTCTTGAATGTTTAAACTTGACTTTGATTGGATATCCCTTGCTGTCTTGACTTTCTCATTCACTTTTGACCCTAGGCTTGCCCTAGTGGTCCTGTTACTCACCTTTGAGCTTGTGTTTTCAGGTTGACCATCAAATGGCCATTGAGACCAATTCTTTTGATTGAGCTTACTCAAGTATCATTGACTAACTCGTGTGTTTTGTAGGTGGCTTGGCTCACATGCCCTAAGCCTTGTGCCTTGCACATCCATGTGCCTCTAATTGACTGTTGGCCTCTGTTTCCTTTTACTTTGTTTGAAGTTGTATACTAACATCTGCTTGACTGTTTCAGGTGCTTTAGTTGCTTAGTTCCTTGTGAACTTTTTGCTTTGCTTTGCTTGTATAAGCAATTTGCATTGAGGTATGTCTCTTCTACTTCATGTAGTCTGGAAGACCTGGCCTGTTACTTGGCCAGGCAACTGTCTGAAGTCCTCCTTAAGAGGCAATGTTTGTGACTGTTTACTTTTGTCCTTGCATAGAGTCAAAGACCTCCTAAGTGAAGAGGCAATTGGTGGAAGGTAGGGATATGCAATCTATACCCCACTATTCAGTGTGTCATCTGCTTTGCTCACACCACTGTGTTGATGCATTTCAGATACAAACCCAAGATCTTGTACAATTGTACAGTTGAGTCAGTTCTAAATGTGTAGAAGGGTTCCCACTTTCTGAACCCACACATTCTTGTCTTGAGCTCTCCCAGGCCAGGGATAAGAGCTGTGAAGTCTTACCTTCACTCACCTTTCATCTGCTTCACCTTAGCCCCTCAATGGCAAGGTTAAGAGCACATTCACCCAGTTCCAGAGGTTTGTTTGTCGAGGTTGATATGACCCCTTGACTAAAACCTAACCCTTGTTTGAGCCACTTGTTTGTGTATAGCGTGTGCTATCTGTGCTTGTAGGATTGTTTGACTTGCTTCCTGTGCAAGTTAGGATTAGTTTAGACTTGCTTCCTGTGCAAGTTGGGTTTTGCTTGGCTTGCTTCCTGTGCAAGTTAAGTGTGTGTGGCTTGCTTCCTGTGTGAGCCATGCTTAGGATAGGTTGGCCCTCGTGCCATTTAGCTAGAAACCTTAACTTAGGGTTGATTTTGCATGATAACATCTAGGCTCGAGTCGTAGTCTCCCTAGTTGTGTCTCCCTCTGTTATCTGGTTAGGCTAGTCCTTTATCCCTGCGTAGGGGAACTACATCGCCCTGATCTTCATACCAGATGAAGTATGTAGGCAGGAGATTGAGCTGATCTCTCCGGGCGCCTTTTCTTTTCTTTTGTGTTTGTTTGACAGTCATAGGCTGAGTCCCCGACTCCCTATCTATCCGTTGTGTGTGTTTAGGTTCGGATGTCAATGTAAGTCCAGTGATTGGCATTTGGGCTCCATGTTTGCCTCTCTGTGTGTGTTTTAGGTTCGGATGCTGACATAAGTCCAGTGATTGGCAGTCGGGCTCCACGTTTGCCTGTGTTTTGTTTGTTTGTGTGCGTGTCAGCCGAGCTACGGATGCTCTGATTCTTCTCTCGTCCGAGAAGATACGTATGCATAGGATGCGATATCCTAGCGAGCATGTGCCGTTTCCCCAGTCCGAACTACTTGGACTCTGATGTCTATGCCTGATAGACTAAGTAGGCCCAGGATGCGACATCCTGCCGAGTTCAGTTTCAGTCAGTCTCTTTCGTTTCTTTCAGCCAGTGTGTGTGAGTATTTGAGCAGTGTTTAGCAACCAATTTCCTTTCTAGTGTGCGTGGATCCCGTAGAGTACTACGGATGCGTAGGGGTGCTAATACCTTCCCTTCGCATAACCGACTCCCGAACCTATTCTCTTTGGTCGCGAGACCATGTTCTTTCCCAGGTTTACTCTGAGCGTTTCCTTTCCCTCTTTTGGGATAAATAACGCACGGTGGCGGCTCTGTTGTTCTTTCTTTTCCCGCCGGTTTTTCGCGCGATGCGACAGCTGGCGACTCTGCTGGGGAATAATAGAGAAGTTGACCTATGCTGGTCCATCTTCCCTGAGCGAGTCTCTCCTAGCGCTCTCTAGGTTAGGGTTTTGGTTGCTTTGTGCTGTGTTTATTTATTGCATTCATTATTTACTGTTTGCATTCATTGTCTATTGTTTGCATTTATGTTTGCATTAATGTTTGCATTTATTCATCTGTTCACCTGGCTGGTTGTTTGTTTCTCTCTGTGTGGGGGGGAAGAGTCAGTTGAGGTAAAAGGTCCAATACCCAGACCATGAGTGCAATCTAGGATACCTAGGAATAGAGTGATTCATGGGAAGCGGGTGGTATGGCGCCACTTAGCGGAACATTGATATCACGAGCAGTTCAGACCCTGGTGGGATGCTGTCGTTACATACTTCGGGTGTGTATATGACAGTATTCTGCGAAAGGTTATTTATGCTGCGTTTCTCTCAAGCTTTACCCTGGCCTAGACTACACCCGTGAGTGGGGAAGGGTTATTCATCACAGGTACCGTTGGTGACTCGGTTCTGTTGGTGACTTGGTTCTGATGGTGACTTTGTGTTCAGACAGTGTTCAGTTAACCTTAAGTGGGATTTATGTTCCGATTTTGACTGAAGCTTCGACCTAGTATCAGAGTTTGCACAACCAGCCAGTCCAGTCTGCATCATTTGCATCATAGCATATTTATTTTTCAAAAGAAACGCATTGAAAAAAAAATCAAAAAAATCATCAAAAAAAAAAAGAAAAAGAAAAAAAAACTAATCCCTGCATGCATATCATTTCTCAGGTACATTCCAGAGCTTGTTCACTGATAGAGATGGCAACAGTCCCAGAGTTGAAGCGGAAGACCTGTTCCTACAGTTTCCACCGTGAGCCGTTGACTCCGCTAGTTGAGTTGGGTAGCCTCGTGACAGACGATCGACTGAAGAGTTTTGTTGGGCGGTATGGAGATATCTTGACAGTATTGAAGACGGTAGTGGATCCAGTACCTCTGCAGACACTATTTCAGTTTTATGACCCAGAGCTCAGGTGCTTCACTTTCCAGGATTATCAGCTTGCACCCACTCTCGAAGAGTATTCTATCCTATTGAGTATCCCTATTCAGCATCAGACTCCTTTCCTGGACGTCCCAAAGGAGGTCGATTTCAGAGTTGTTGCCAGAGCTCTCCATTTGGGTATCAAGGAAGTCAGTGATAGTTGGAAGTCCAGTGGGGATGTTGTAGGATTGCCTTTGAAGTTTCTGTTGAGGGTAGCTAGAGAAGAAGCAGAGAAGGGAAGTTGGGAAGCCTTTCATGCCCAGTTGGCCATCATGATCTATGGGATCGTCTTGTTTCCGAGTATGCCAAATTTCGTTGACTATGCTGCAGTCAGTATCTTCATTGGAGGAAATCCAGTTCCCACTCTATTAGCTGACACTTACTATGCTATTCACAGTAGGCATGGTAAGGGTGGAGCTATCAGGTGTTGTCTCCCACTTTTGCTCGGATGGTTCTTGTCTCTTCTGCCAGTCAGTGGACCTTTTGTGGATGCTCAGAGCACGCATAAATGGACTCAGAGGGTTATGTCTCTTACCTCCTATGATATCAGGTGGCAATCTTACCGGATGGATGTGCGTAACGTCATTATGAGCTGTGGAGGATTCCGTAATGTGCCACTCGTAGGGACTAGGGGTTGCATCAATTACAACCCGGTTCTTTCTCTTCGCCAGTTGGGGTTTGTGATGAAAGGAAGACCACTTGAGGCTGAGGTAGTTGAAAGTGTGTATTTTGAGAAGAAGGATGACCCGGCTAGATTGGAGCAGATAGGGAGAGCTTGGAAGTCTATTGGTGTGAAGGATGGATCTGTCTTAGGGAAGAAGTTTGCCGTCGCTATGCCCGATTACACTGATTGGGTCAAGAAGAGAGTAGAAACTTTGTTGTTACCCTATGATAGGATGGAGCCGTTGCAGGAGCAACCACCTTTGATCCTTGCTGATAGTGTGCCTGCGGAGCACTACAAGCAAGCCCTGATGGAGAATCGCCGTTTGAGAGGGAAGGAGCAAGATACCCAGATGGAGCTGTACAAAGCTCAGGCTGATAGGTTGCACTTGGCCCATCAACTCAGGGAAGTGCAAGGAGAGGATGCTAGCAGAGCAAGGAACAAGAAGAGATCCTACGAGGAGATGGAGAGTATGTTAGATGCAGAACACCGGGAGCGCTTGAGGCTGCAGAGAGCAGAAGCCAGTTATCAGAAGAAGATCAGAGACTTGGAGAAGCAACTCAGAGATAAAGACATCCAGTTGAAGAAGGAAGTAGACTTGAGACAGGCATCAGAGGATTACCTTGGAGGAGAAGTGGTAGAGCTTAGACGACAATTGAAGGAGAAGATTACCCCTCTACCAGAATGTTCAGAATGCACACTGTTGATAGACCAGTGCCATTACCTGAAGACCCTCATTCCGGAAGACCGTCTGTCTTAGTTTGTATCTCTGATTGTATTTTGTTGAGAATCACCTCCAGGCTTGTTGGATGGGATTCATTTGCGTGTAAGCCATCTCTTGGATCTTTTTGTTGAGAATCACCTCCAGGCTTGTTGGATGGGATTCTTTTTCTTTGTACGTTGTTTATTCAGATATTCTGTTGACATTGTTTGTATGCCTTATTACCCTTATGTATGTATAAGGATGTCAGCATTTCCTTGTATCTGTTTGTTCTCTTATTGCTGCAGGTTGCCATCTTTTCAGGATGGGTCAGGCTCTTTGAATGCCTGAGAAATGAGCATATCATGTGCATCATACGCATCATTAGCATCATACTCATATCATTTTGCATAACAGGTGTTCTTGGTCGTGACTTCTCACTCTTGGTTCCTGTTTTAGGCAGGATAGCTGATCAACGTCCGCACCGCTACTCAACAAGACTGAATCAACAGAGAAGTATGGATCAATTTCAAGCTGAGTTGGCTGAGATGAAGGCTAGCATGGCCCAGTTTATGAATATGATGCAAGGGGTTGCACAAGGTCAAGAAGAACTCCGAACCATGGTTCAGAGACAAGAGGCTGCAAATCCACCGATCAACCATGCTCCGCCAGAGGGAGGCCCGGTCAATGATAACAATGTTGCTGCTGCTGTACCCGTCAACAACTATGCTGTAGGTGATGAGTTGGGGGGTATTCGAATCAACGGTCAACCTATTGTGCCAGACGCCGCTAATG
Source organism: Lathyrus oleraceus (assembly GCF_024323335.1). Taxonomy (NCBI): domain Eukaryota; kingdom Viridiplantae; phylum Streptophyta; class Magnoliopsida; order Fabales; family Fabaceae; genus Lathyrus; species Lathyrus oleraceus. Next base: position 166,047,401 of record NC_066579.1, on the reverse strand, counting down.
CCAGAGTAGTCCGTGCTCCGGCCCGTAATCCTGTTCCGATTGTTGACAGACAAGAGGATATGTTCTCTCTGCTCAGTGAAGACGAAGACGTTCTGGGAAGGGTTAATGAGAGAGACCGCAAAGTTGAGGCTCTTGCTGAGAAGATCCGTGCTATGGAAAGTCAAAATTCTCTCGGTTTTGATGTTACTAATATGGGATTGGTTGAAGGTTTGAGAATCCCTCACAAGTTCAAAGCACCGTCATTCGACAAATATAACGGTACTTCTTGCCCTCGCACCCATGTGCAGGCTTACTACAGGAAAATCTCTGCGTATACCGATGATGAAAAGATGTGGATGTATTTTTTCCAAGATAGTCTATCTGGGGCTTCTTTGGACTGGTACATGGAATTGAAGAGAGATTCGATCCGATGCTGGAGAGATCTGGGTGAGGCCTTCTTGAGGCAGTACAAACACAACATGGACATGGCGCCGAGCCGGACTCAGCTGCAGAGTCTTTGTCAGAAATCCAATGAGAGTTTCAAGGAGTATGCCCAGAGGTGGCGTGAACTGGCTGCTAGAGTTCAGCCCCCTATGCTGGAGAGGGAGTTGACAGATATGTTTATCGGTACTCTTCAAGGTGTGTTTATGGACCGGATGGGGAGCTGCCCATTCGGTAGTTTTTCTGATGTTGTCATTTGTGGAGAGAGGACTGAGAGTTTGATTAAAACTGGGAAGATCCAAGATGCTGGTTCCTCTTCTTCTAGGAAGCCGTTTGTTGGGGCACCTCGTCGAAGAGAGGGTGAAACTAATGCCGTTCAACACCGCAGAGATCAGAATAGAAGTGAATATCGTCAAGCTGCTGCAGTAACCATTCCGACACCTCAACCTCGTCAGCAACAACAACAAAGAGTTCAACAACCGCAACAACAACAGCAACAGCAACGTCCTTTCCAGCCTAGGCAGAAATTGCAGGCTGATAGAAGATTTGATCCTCTGCCTATGTCTTACGCAGAGTTATTACCCGAGCTACTCCGATTAGGGTTTGTAGAGCTGCGTACGATGGCTACTCCGACAGTGCTGCCGCCCGGCTATGATGCTAATGTTAGATGTGACTTTCATTCTGGGGCACCAGGCCACCATACTGAGAAGTGTCGAGCTCTCCAGCACAAGGTTCAAGATTTGATCGATGCCAAGGCAATCAACTTCGCTCCAGTGCCTAATGTCGTAAACAACCCTATGCCTCAGCATGGTGGGCATAGAGTGAACAATATTGAGGGGAAGGAAGCTGAAGATCTGGTTGTTAATGTTGATGATGTTCAGACTTCTCTGCTAATTGTGAAGGGCCGTCTACTGAATGGGGGTGTCTACCCGGGCTGTGATGAGGATTGTTTGGGCTGTGCAGAATCTGAGAATGGTTGTGACCAGTTAAGGGCCGGTATCCAGGGTATGATGGATGAGGGTTGTTTGCAATTCAGTAGGGCTGTAAAAGATCGTGGAACAGCGTCAACTATCACCATTTACTTTAAACCGTCTGAAGAACGTGGACAAAGGGTCGTCAGTGCACCTGCAGCAAATGGTACCCCAGTTACCATTCCCGTGCCTGTAACCATCAGTGTTCCAACTACTATCGTTGCGTCTGAAAGAAGGGCTGTTGAGAATAGTAGAGCTGTGTCGTGGAAGTATGATAATGCTCACCGCAGTTACAGAAGGGCAGAAAGTCAGATGAGACCAGTGAATCAAACTCCAGTAACAATTGGTTTACCGAATAGAGTTCCTGCAACTGTTGGTCCGGCTGTGGATAATGTAGGGGGTCCAGGAGGTTTTACCAGAAGCGGTCGTCTGTTTGCACCGCAGCCTTTGAGGGACAATAATGCTGAGGCTCTCGCCAGAGCAAAGGGTAAACAAGCGGTGGTGGAGGAAGAGCCCGTCCAGAAGGAAGCGCCCGAGGGGTCATTTGAGAAGGACGTGGAGGAGTTTATGAAGATAATCAAGAAGAGTGACTACAAGATTGTAGATCAGTTGAATCAAACTCCTTCCAAGATTTCTATACTTTCACTGTTGATGTGCTCTGAGGCACACCGTAACGCCTTGCTGAAGATGTTGAATATGGCTTACGTGCCTCAAGAAATTTCTGTCAATCAACTGGAGGGTGTGATGGCCAATGTGAGCACCAGGCATGGCGTAGGTTTCACCAATCTGGACTTACCGCCTGAAGGGCGAAACCATAACAAAGCCTTGCACATCACCATGGAGTGCAAGGGGGCAGTGTTGTCTCACGTATTGGTAGACACCGGGTCGTCGCTGAATGTGTTGCCTAAGCAGATTCTGAGGAAGATTGATGCGGAAGGGTTTGTGCTTACTCCCAGTGACCTGATCGTTCGTGCTTTCGACGGATCCAAACGTTCTGTGTGTGGGGAGGTTACCTTGCCTGTGAAGATAGGTCCTGAGGTATTCGATATCATCTTCTATGTCATGGACATCCAACCCGCCTATAGTTGTTTATTGGGGCGTCCATGGATTCATGCAGCAGGGGCAGTCTCGTCGACTCTCCATCAAAAGCTCAAGTATGTCTGGAACGGTCAGATTGTGACTGTGTGCGGTGAAGAGGAGATTCTGGTGAGTCATCTATCCTCGTTCAAATACGTTGAGGTGGATGGCGAGATCCACGAAACCTTATGCCAGGCGTTTGAGACTGTGGCTCTCGAGAAAGTGGCGTACACTGAGCAGAGGAAGCCAGGTGCTTCAATTACTTCTTACAAACAGGCTAAGGAGGTTGTCGATTCTGGCAAAACTGAAGGCTGGGGCAAGATGGTGGATTTGCCGGTTAAAGAAGACAAATTTGGCGTTGGTTATGAGCCTCTCCAAGCAGAGCAGAATGGTCAAGCGGGTCCGAGTACCTTCACCAGCGCTGGGCTGATGAATCATGGCGACGTCTCTGCAACCGGTAGTGAAGACTGTGACAGTGATTATGATTTGGACAACTGGGTTCGCCCGTGTGCACCAGGGGGGTCTATCAACAACTGGACGGCTGAAGAAGTGGTTCAAGTTACTCTTCTAACAGAGTAATTTTTTGTTGTTTTGTCATTTTGCATGAAAATCCTACGTTCTGCCCAAGGCGTAGTGATTCATTTTTGTAGGGCCTCATCATGTTTTAATGATTATCATTAATGAAGGACATTTTTTGAAATCAAACTTTGTGATCCCTGTCTTTCTATTTTTGTTTTCGTTTTTCTTTTTCAAAAACAATAGAAATGGCAATGTTTTTTTGTTTTTGTGACTTCTTGAACTCTTTTTCTAAAAACAAAGCATTAAACATGCAGAAGCGATCTTATGGCATTCACTATGAACAGTTCTGTTATGGCTCAGTATGATTTCGACAATCCCATCTACCAAGCTGAAGAGGAGAGTGAGGAAGACTGTGAACTCCCTGCAGAATTGGCCAGATTGCTGAAGCAGGAGGAAAGGGTCATCCAACCTCATCAGGAGGAGTTGGAAGTTGTTAATTTGGGTACTGAGGACGCCAAAAGAGAAATCAAGATTGGGGCTGCTTTAGAGGACTCTGTCAAGAGGAGGCTGATTGAGATGCTGAGAGAATATGTGGAGATATTCGCCTGGTCATATCAAGATATGCCTGGTTTGGATACAGACATTGTGATGCACCGATTACCTCTTAGAGAAGGATGTCCTTCGGTCAAGCAGAAGCTTCGTAGAACGAGTCCTGACATGGCAACTAAGATCAAGGAAGAGGTTCAGAAGCAGTGGGATGCAGGTTTTTTGGCTGTTACAAGTTATCCCCCATGGGTGGCCAACATCGTTCCTGTGCCGAAGAAGGATGGCAAAGTCAGAATGTGTGTCGATTACCGGGATTTGAATAGAGCGAGTCCGAAAGATGATTTCCCACTACCTCACATTGACGTATTGGTTGATAATACGGCTCAATCCTCGGTATTCTCTTTCATGGATGGTTTCTCCGGGTATAATCAGATCAAGATGGCGCCAGAGGACATGGAAAAGACGACATTCATTACACCTTGGGGCACGTTCTGCTATAAGGTGATGCCATTTGGGCTAAAGAATGCTGGTGCTACCTATCAGAGGGCAATGACGACTCTTTTTCATGATATGATGCACAAAGAAATCGAAGTATATGTGGATGATATGATTGCAAAGTCGCAGACAGAAGAGGAGCACCTGGTTAATTTGCAGAAGTTGTTTGACCGGTTGAGAAAGTTCAAGCTGAGGTTGAATCCGAACAAGTGTACGTTTGGGGTGAGATCAGGGAAGCTTTTAGGCTTCATTGTCAGTGAGAAAGGGATTGAGGTAGATCCAGCAAAAGTCAAAGCTATTCAAGAGATGCCTGAACCGAAAACGGAGAAGCAAGTCCGTGGGTTTTTAGGGAGATTAAACTACATTGCAAGGTTCATATCTCATCTAACTGCTACATGTGAACCAATCTTCAAACTGCTTAGAAAGAATCAAGCGATCAAGTGGAATGATGATTGTCAGAAAGCTTTTGACAAGATTAAGGAGTATTTGCAGAAACCTCCAATCCTTATACCTCCAGTTCCAGGGAGACCTCTGATAATGTACCTGTCAGTGACTGAGAACTCGATGGGGTGTGTATTGGGACAGCATGACGAGTCTGGTCGAAAAGAGCATGCCATATACTACCTTAGCAAAAAGTTTACCGACTGTGAAACAAGATATTCACTGCTCGAGAAAACTTGCTGTGCTTTGGCCTGGGCTGCTCGCCGACTAAGGCAGTATATGTTGAACCATACTACCTTATTGATTTCTAAGATGGATCCAGTAAAGTACATCTTTGAGAAACCAGCTCTCACCGGACGTGTTGCCCGTTGGCAGATGATTTTAACAGAATATGATATTCAGTACACGTCACAGAAGGCCATCAAAGGTAGTATTCTGTCAGACTATCTCGCCGAGCAACCGATTGAAGACTATCAGCCTATGATGTTTGAGTTCCCTGATGAAGACATCATGTATCTGAAGATGAAAGATTGTGAAGAGCCTCTTGTCGAGGAAGGACCGGACCCGGATGACAAGTGGACACTGATGTTTGATGGGGCTGTGAATATGAACGGTAATGGTGTTGGGGCAGTATTGATCAATCCTAAAGGTGCTCATATACCTTTTTCTGCCAGATTGACGTTTGACGTCACCAACAACGAAGCTGAGTATGAGGCTTGTATCATGGGGATAGAAGAAGCCATTGATCTGAGGATCAAAACTCTCGATATATTTGGAGATTCCGCTCTAGTGGTCAATCAAGTCAATGGAGATTGGAATACGAATCAGCCGCACTTGATTCCGTATAGAGATTACACCAGAAGAATACTGACGTTCTTCAAGAAGGTGAAGTTGTATCATGTCCCCCGGGATGAGAATCAGATGGCTGATGCTTTGGCAACTTTGTCGTCTATGATCAAAGTTCATTGGTGGAATCATGTGCCACATGTTGCGGTGAATCGACTTGAGAGGCCTGCGTATGTGTTTGCAGCCGAGTCTGTTGTGATTGATGAGAAGCCGTGGTATTATGACATCAAGAATTTCCTCAAGACTCAGGAGTATCCTGAAGGTGCGTCGAAGAATGACAAGAAAACCCTGAGAAGGCTAGCTGGAAGCTTTTATTTGAATCAGGATGATGTGTTGTATAAGAGAAACTTTGACATGGTCTTGCTCAGATGCGTGGACAGACCCGAAGCAGACATGTTAATGCAAGAAGTTCATGAAGGTTCCTTCGGTACTCATGCCGACGGACATGCAATGGCTAAGAAATTGTTGAGAGCGGGTTATTACTGGATGACTATGGAATCCGATTGTTTCAAGTATGCTCGGAAGTGCCATAAGTGTCAAATCTACGCTGATAAGGTGCATGTACCACCAAGTCCTCTGAATGTCATGAATTCGCCTTGGCCGTTTGCCATGTGGGGCATTGATATGATTGGGAAGATCGAGCCTACTGCTTCGAATGGACATCGCTTCATCTTGGTTGCGATTGACTATTTCACCAAATGGGTAGAAGCAGCTTCCTATGCCAACGTTACCAAACAAGTGGTTACCCGGTTCATCAAGAAAGAAATCATCTGTCGTTATGGAGTTCCTGAGAGAATCATCACTGACAATGGATCGAATCTCAATAACAAGATGATGAAAGAGCTTTGTAAAGACTTCAAGATTGAACATCACAACTCTTCTCCTTACAGACCGAAGATGAATGGTGCTGTAGAAGCGGCGAACAAGAATATCAAGAAGATTGTGCAGAAGATGGTCGTTACGTACAAAGATTGGCATGAGATGCTGCCTTTCGCTTTACATGGGTACCGTACCTCAGTACGTACGTCGACCGGGGCAACCCCTTACTCCCTTGTGTATGGTATGGAAGCTGTCCTACCTGTCGAAGTGGAGATTCCTTCTCTGAGAGTTTTATTGGATGTCAAGCTGGACGAAGCCGAGTGGATTCGAACAAGGTTTAACGAGTTGAGCCTTATCGAGGAGAGACGACTAGCAGCTGTATGCCATGGACAGTTGTATCAGAGAAGGATGAAGCGAGCCTTTGATCAGAAAGTGCGTCCTCGAAGCTATCAGATCGGTGATCTAGTTTTGAAGAGGATCCTCCCTCCCGGTGCAGATAACAGGGGCAAGTGGACTCCTAATTATGAAGGTCCGTATGTTGTGAAGAAGGTCTTCTCTGGTGGAGCCTTGATGCTTACGACTATGGATGGTGAAGATTTTCCGTCTCCTGTCAACTCAGATGTAGTAAAAAAATACTTCGCATAAATTGACCCGCTGGACAAAAAGAAAAAGTCCAGGCAAAAAAAAAGGGCATCCCGGCGAACCAAAAAACAGAAAGAAAAGGTTCGGGCAAAAGTTAGGGATAAAATAGAAAAAATTGTACACCCGGTAAGTCGAAAACCCGCAAGGGCGACTTAGGCAAAAATGGGTATCCCGGTGGATTGAAAACCCGAAAGGGCGATCCAGGCAAAAATTAGGGATTAAAGCGAAGACTACAGTCTGAGTTTGTCTGTACTTCATCAAGCTTTGTCGTCTGCCATCTCGAAAGATGTGATCCGTCCAGTCATTCTTCTCAGAAAGCAAGGAGTTGGGAGGAAAGCTGATGATCTGTGAGTTATAACAGAATTGGGAAATGGTGGATGCCGTGTTCACATTGCCATTAGGATAGATTTTTTCCTTTGTGTGCAATTACCTCTTTCTAGGAATTGCTTCCCAATGTATTTGCCTCTTCAGGCACATTTTCAATCAATAAAATTGTTATTCAGATAAATAGCTCTTGATTTTTATTTTTACTGTTTTGTTTGCAAAAATGTCCGAATTTTTGATAAGCATTGCATAAAAGAACATGGGGGCTACACAATAACGTGCAGAAAGATAAAACATTTGAAAATCATTTTGAATGTTGAGGACACTTGAGCGTATCTTGTCCATGTATCCCCTGGGGCATTTTGTTGTGTTGTTTTTCAGGTTGGCATCTGTGAGGACGTTTCCTCAGCAGATATTTTCCCCAAGCAAGTTTGGAAGCTATCAGAGTTATGTTCCCCCGCGAAGACGTCTGTGGATAGCGCCTTCTATTCCCCAACAGATCTAAGGATTGCCTATCCCCAACAGGCCTGTATTTGCCATTTCCTCCCCGAGTGAGGCAGGTTCATTGAAATTTATCTCCAGCATTTATCCTATCTGTGGACTGAAGGATATCCCCAGCGGAGTTTACCTTTTCCCAGCAGCAGTGCTATTCTTCAATATGAGTGTGAAGTCGCTTTACCATTCCTCAAGCAGAGTTCCCCGCAGAGTATTTCCCCAAGAGGAGTCTCCCCACAGAGTCAGAGTATCTGATCATTTTGGCTCCCTAGCCAGGGTTCATTTGCATTTTGCATGTAGTAATCATTGCATCCTCAAATTGCGTAGCATTTCCATTCATAAATGGAGCATTACGCCATGGAAAAAATCAAACATATGCATTCATGTGTTAACTTCACCAGACCGTATCCCCGGCAGAGGCGGATTATTTCATTCAACATCAGCACCAAGTCTGCTACAGTTGCTTCGACAGCATTCAGATTTGATTATCCCCACAGAGGTTTATTTCCTCACCCGATGGTGACAGAGGTTTATTTCCTCACCCGTTGGTGACAAAAGTTTGTTTCTCTCCAGTGAGACCCCCAGCAAGTGGTCAACCTTGCCTTGACATATCCCAGATGTCGTTCTTGTGATACCAGTAAGTGTCATGCTAGCACCCGCGTGTGTTTCTTTGTTTGGTGTCTGTAAACACCATCATTTCGATGTCTGTAAACGTCGAGTATTCCCATTCATCTGTAAATGTCTGGTCGATTTTTTTTTGGTGTCTGTAAACATCGGATATTTTATCCAGTCATCAGTAAATGTCTGGTCATCACTTTTGGTGTCGGAAAACACCATTGTTTCGGTGTCTATAAACATCGAGTTTTCTCTCCAGTCATCGGTAAATGTCTGGTCATTTTTTGACGTCGGTAAACATCATCTTTCGATGTCTGTAAACGTCGAGTATTCCCAGTCATCTGTAAATGTCTGGTCATTTTTTCTGATGTCGGTAAACATCATCTTTTGATGTCGGTAAACATCGAGTCTTTTCCTCAGTCATCGGTAAATGTCTGACAATCCCCAGCTAGAAATCCCCAGTAGAGTCATTTGTAAATGTCCTATCTGGTTTCCGGTTGCAAATATTTGTATCTCCCCAATAAAATTCTCATTCCCAGTCATCGGTAAATGTCTGGTCATTTCTTTAGATGTCGGTAAACATCATCTTTCGATGTCGGTAAACGTCGAGTCTCATCCCAGTCATCGGTAAATGTCTGGTCATGCTTTGTTTTCTTGGTTGATAAAATCAAGATCCCCAGAAGTCGTCGGTAAACGTCTTGTCTGGTTACACCACAAAGATTTTGTTCCTCCCCAAGCGGAGATGCCATCGGTAAATGGCCCAGCTTTCTTCGATATCGGTAAATATCGAATTCCCAGTTGCAGCAGCCATCGGTAAATGGTCTTGCTAAGTTGACATCGGTAAATGTCAAGTTTCTTTGAAGCCACCATCGGTAAATGGTCTTGCTTCCTTTCTACATCAAATTTGTTTCCCAGCAGCCATCGGTAAATGGTCTTGCTGAAATTGATATCGGTAAATATCAAGGTTTAACCATCGGTAAATGGTTTTGATTTTCAGAAATTTGCGTCACAGCAGCCATCGGTAAATGGTCGTGCTGAAGTTGATATCGGTAAATATCAAGGTCCCAGTTTTAACCATCGGTAAATGGTTTTGCTTTTCAGAAGTTTGTTTTCCCCAGCCGCCATCGGTAAATGGTCGTGCTGCAGTTGATATCGGTAAATATCAAGGTCCCAGTTTTAACCATCGGTAAATGGTTTTGCTTTTCAGAAGTTTGTTTTCCCCAGCCGCCATCGGTAAATGGTCGTGCTGCAGTTGATATCGGTAAATATCAAGTTTCCAGTTCTCCAACCATCGGTAAATGGTTTTGCTTTTTCTGAAGCTGTCATGCAGTTTGCCATCAGTAAATGACGTGGTTCTTTTGTATCATATCCAGTATTGTGCAAATTCTACGGTTCTTGGTATTCAATCCCTGTTTACCCTGAAAGTCTGACAGCCGTTGCTCTCATCCATTCGGGTTCCCAGCTGATTGAATAGGGGCAGCTGTAGCACCTCAAATTTGCACCCATCATTATGCATACATTTTCATATTAGGTCATAGCATATCATGGTCTATTGCATAGCATTGCATTGTCCCCAGTTGCCTCAAGTGCAAGCCAAGCAAGAATTAGGTCAAACTGATCAGGAGATCAGTCAACCAAGCAAGCAAGTGTGTTTTTCATTGAGCCAAGGCCTTAGGGTTTGTCCAACAAGTTCACATGATTTAAGGATGCATTTGAAGTGTTCAAGTCAAGGGTTGAAGGCTCAGAGGTCATCAGTTCATACACAGACAGTCAAAAACCCTAAAAAAGTCAACTGTCAGTCAAAGCAGTGGATGGTGGCCATTCTTGTGGAATTTGGGCACCATGATCAATAATCAAGAGTTCATACAACTTGGGACATCATTTGAAGTCAAGTCCTCAAAGGATTAGGGTTTGGAAGTCATCAGTCAATGCATAATCAGTCAGAAACCCTAAAAGTCAACTGTTGGTCAACTGTCCATTTAATCAGTGATTGGATGATTGGAATTGGTTTGTGAGAGTTCATTCATGTCCAAATAGTCATCATACATCATGCCAAACACCATCATGGAAGAATTTGAAGCCAGATCAAAAATTTCCCAAAATGGAAACTGGGCCTGTAACTGAAACCTGCCATAAATGGAAAGTCTTGATCCTCAAAATTATATCTTGATACAAGCCTCAAATGAATTTTTGTCCAAAATGAAAGTTGAAGATCTTGTTCTCCCATTTCCAAAAAGTCCTAGAACTCTCAATTCCCATGTGTGGTTGGCAAGTTATGATCGAATCGATTTCAGAAAATCTTGAACTTCAAAGGGCCATATCTCTCAAACCGTTTGGCCAATTTTGGTGGGTTTTTTTCCTACAAGTCACATTTGATCCCCTCTTTCCAAAAATATAAATTTCATGAGCCAAAACTTCACCAATCAAAATGGCATATTTTGACTTTTCTCATTTAAATGCAAGTTTGACCAAGAGTTGACTTTTTGATATAAACCTTTTTCTATCATTTGGCCAATTGGAATAGCTCAAAAATATCATTTTAAGTGTGTTTGCAAGCTCAAATTGTGCAGTACATGAGGCCATTGCTTGGTTGCTTGAATTGTAAGAAAAGTACAATCTCACCATACTTGTCCATACCATCCACCATGCCTTGCCTTGTACCTCAAAAGAACAGCAGCATTATGCAGCATTTTTTCTGTCACTATGAACACATTTTGCAGCCATAACCAACAGTACAAGGAGGCCATGCCAAGTTGCTTGGATTGAGGGAAGGAAGTACATGTTCTCACCAAATGCATCTCATGAACCATACTTGTACCACTCTCACATAGCAGAATTTTTCCCTCATTTTCTATCATGAACAAACATTATTGATTGCAGACATGATGGATTTTCTCAAGTAACATTCACTTGGCTTTTGGGCAATTTCCAATTTTCTGTCAAACTGTCAAGAGGCAAGGCATTGCAATACCAAATACCATTTCCCTCACCATTTCCTGTCATGAAAATGAATCAGCAGCAGCATCAAATGGAGTGAGGGCAAAGAAATTCATTCATGCTCACATTCTAAGCATGACTTTGCTGTTGCACTTTCCTAATTGGCTGTCAAGAGAATTTTCAAAAGAACAAAACTAGCCATGCTTGGTACTGCACATAGCAGTCTTGTCATTTTGCTGTCATGCTACAAACCAATGGCAGGCACACAAACCATTTAGCACACAGTAGACAACCCTTGGCTCACTCTCTCTCATTGGACATGCTTTCCTCCAAATTGCAAATACTGTCAAGAAGGCATGGCACAAGACCAAGAGCAAGTCCTTTTCATCACATTGGTTCTGCCACTTAGCATGATTATCTGCAACCAACATAACACTGCAGCAGAAAATCATTGATTCACCTTGCCCTCACCTTGCTTTTTTTTCTGTCAAAACATAACAAACTAAGCCTGGCTTGACAACATATCCTGCATCATTTCCTACCACTTGTAGACAACAGCATCCATCAAAAAAAAATAGATTGGCATATGGAAATTGATTCTGCCCACTAACCCTGCTATTTGCATTTCATTTTTTCTGTCCAAACCACAAAACCATCATCAAACCAACAGTTCCACCATCATTTTTCTGCCATGAAGTAGCAGCAGCCTCCCACCAACTTCCCACTCTCTCACACTTCTCATTCTTGGCCAAGGTCATTGTGCTGTCCAAGCACAAAAAAACAAAAGAACCAAACCCTCTAACCACACTGCATACAACATTCTCTCAAAAACTCACCTGCTATTGGCATCTCATTTCTTTTGTCCAAAGCACAAAGAAACCAAACCTTGCAGTATCCAAGAGCAACTTCTCAACAGTAGGCATCCTTTTCTCCAAAACCTGTCAAAGGCCAAACCACCAAGCAATCAAGATAGCAGGGCATGGCATTTTCCTGTCAAGCCAACAGACTGCAGACAACACTCCCTCATTTTTGACCTGGCCTTGGGGACTCTTGCAAAAGTCTGTCACAACAGCCAATACATAATAGACCAAGAGCTTCATTCAAACAAAAAGAACCATGCTCCTACCTTGCTTTGCATTTCTAAACCCTGTCCAAAACATTAAAATGACCAAGCCTTGCACTTTACTTTCATGATCCATTCATCATATGAACCATTGTGTACTCATTCACTCAAAAATCATACCTTGACTCTTTTTCATTTTTAGTCCAAAAACTCCAAACCCTGCCTTGCCAACCATAGCAGTTTGTTTCATCTCAACTTTTCATCATTGCCAACCAACTAGCCAACATAACACCAAAAAACACACAAGAATTCCCAAACTCACCATTGCAGAAAAACTCACTTTCTACTTCAAAATCCAAATCTTCAAAATCATCATTTCCCCCAAATTCCTTGGAAACTATCCATTCAAACACCTTCCATATAACATATAGAAGCTACTGTAGGCAGAAAATCGCATCTGTAATCACTAAATCGTCATATCCAAATCTCACATTTTTCACGCTTGCAACTTGAGTTGGCCAGAACAGTTGAGGAGGTTTTAAGGAAAACTCTCAATGGCATTACATTCCTGGAGCATCAAAGGTGCTAAAGGGATCATTTAGCACCATTAAAAGTGCTTGAAATAGAATCTCCATCTTCACCTACAAGCAAAATCAGTTCAGTGGCCATCTGCATTTCCAGCTTGGTTCAAGTTCAAGTAAGGTGTCAAACAGCTTGCCTTGGACTCTTTGAAGCCATTTGGATACCTGTCAAGCATTGAAAGCATCTCCAGCATCACATTCAACATTGCCCTGTTCAGGTTAGCAATTTGCCTTCGAAATGCTCGATAGAAGGATTTTCATGTCTTAATATGTGAATGAGAAATGCTATATTCAACCCCCTGAACATGATTGAATGCCTATTTTCATCCAATTTTGCTTGTGTGTGATTTTGAGTTTTGCTGCTAGGGGGTTAGGGTTTCTGTGTTCATCATGATGTATCTTTATGCACAGTGCACCATTTTGAATTTCATGACCATGGTTGTGTTAAGCACATGAAATAGATGAATTTTGGTTTTTGTTTCATTTGATTTCGTGCACTGTAGAGGAAGATACATGTTGTTGAAGTTTGAAAAATATGTTTATGTTTGGGGAAGAAGATGGAGCCAGGGCGCGCGAAGTTTTAAGTTAAAAAATTGTGCTTGGCCTATTTTGATTGGAAGCGAAATTGTGTCACCAATTGACACATAGCCCAGTGGTGGGCGCGCTGAGTTGAATTACCAGGGGGAGGGGTTCGAATCCCACCTCCCCCCATTTGAGTTTCTTGCCTTTTAAAAAAATGTTTTTATGTTTCCTTTCAAACTTCCATTTTGATTTTCATTTTTTTGATTTTGTTTTACTTAACATGAACTAAATATGTGAACATGAAAAATGACAAAAAAATATGAGTGTTTGACTTTGTTGACTTTTTAGGCCATTTTGTGAATTTATCCCGATTTTATGAGTTCTACCGATTAAATTGTCATCTTGTGCGTTTCATGTGGTTATTTTGATCTTTCAGACCTAGGATTTTTGTGTGAAATCAATTTAGGGTAGGAACATGTCCCCTTAGACACTTAGGGTAATTTTTCACACAATGCTCGATTTAATTTTGACAAAGTCCCGATTAAATGTTTTTGACCTCCTAAACTTATCCAAATGAGATGAAATTTGACATGCTTACCATGCTGTGGGTTGTGATTGGTCTTGATTTATTTGGTGATTTTTTTGGAAATGTTTAAGATTTGCTTTTGAGTTAAGTCTTGCTGTTGACTTCTATGAGCTTCTGTTTGCCATACCTTGACCTGATTTGTCCATGAAATGATGATAGTGATTGATATGGATGTGAACCCAATTGGTTGTATTTCTTGAATGTTTAAACTTGACTTTGATTGGATATCCCTTGCTGTCTTGACTTTCTCATTCACTTTTGACCCTAGGCTTGCCCTAGTGGTCCTGTTACTCACCTTTGAGCTTGTGTTTTCAGGTTGACCATCAAATGGCCATTGAGACCAATTCTTTTGATTGAGCTTACTCAAGTATCATTGACTAACTCGTGTGTTTTGTAGGTGGCTTGGCTCACATGCCCTAAGCCTTGTGCCTTGCACATCCATGTGCCTCTAATTGACTGTTGGCCTCTGTTTCCTTTTACTTTGTTTGAAGTTGTATACTAACATCTGCTTGACTGTTTCAGGTGCTTTAGTTGCTTAGTTCCTTGTGAACTTTTTGCTTTGCTTTGCTTGTATAAGCAATTTGCATTGAGGTATGTCTCTTCTACTTCATGTAGTCTGGAAGACCTGGCCTGTTACTTGGCCAGGCAACTGTCTGAAGTCCTCCTTAAGAGGCAATGTTTGTGACTGTTTACTTTTGTCCTTGCATAGAGTCAAAGACCTCCTAAGTGAAGAGGCAATTGGTGGAAGGTAGGGATATGCAATCTATCCCCCACTATTCAGTGTGTCATCTGCTTTGCTCACACCACTGTGTTGATGCATTTCAGATACAAACCCAAGATCTTGTACAATTGTACAGTTGAGTCAGTTCTAAATGTGTAGAAGGGTTCCCACTTTCTGAACCCACACATTCTTGTCTTGAGCTCTCCCAGGCCAGGGATAAGAGCTGTGAAGTCTTACCTTCACTCACCTTTCATCTGCTTCACCTTAGCCCCTCAATGGCAAGGTTAAGAGCACATTCACCCAGTTCCAGAGGTTTGTTTGTCGAGGTTGATATGACCCCTTGACTAAAACCTAACCCTTGTTTGAGCCACTTGTTTGTGTATAGCGTGTGCTATCTGTGCTTGTAGGATTGTTTGACTTGCTTCCTGTGCAAGTTAGGATTAGTTTAGACTTGCTTCCTGTGCAAGTTGGGTTTTGCTTGGCTTGCTTCCTGTGCAAGTTAAGTGTGTGTGGCTTGCTTCCTGTGTGAGCCATGCTTAGGATAGGTTGGCCCTCGTGCCATTTAGCTAGAAACCTTAACTTAGGGTTGATTTTGCATGATAACATCTAGGCTCGAGTCGTAGTCTCCCTAGTTGTGTCTCCCTCTGTTATCTGGTTAGGCTAGTCCTTTATCCCTGCGTAGGGGAACTACATCGCCCTGATCTTCATACCAGATGAAGTATGTAGGCAGGAGATTGAGCTGATCTCTCCGGGCGCCTTTTCTTTTCTTTTGTGTTTGTTTGACAGTCATAGGCTGAGTCCCCGACTCCCTATCTATCCGTTGTGTGTGTTTAGGTTCGGATGTCAATGTAAGTCCAGTGATTGGCATTTGGGCTCCATGTTTGCCTCTCTGTGTGTGTTTTAGGTTCGGATGCTGACATAAGTCCAGTGATTGGCAGTCGGGCTCCACGTTTGCCTGTGTTTTGTTTGTTTGTGTGCGTGTCAGCCGAGCTACGGATGCTCTGATTCTTCTCTCGTCCGAGAAGATACGTATGCATAGGATGCGATATCCTAGCGAGCATGTGCCGTTTCCCCAGTCCGAACTACTTGGACTCTGATGTCTATGCCTGATAGACTAAGTAGGCCCAGGATGCGACATCCTGCCGAGTTCAGTTTCAGTCAGTCTCTTTCGTTTCTTTCAGCCAGTGTGTGTGAGTATTTGAGCAGTGTTTAGCAACCAATTTCCTTTCTAGTGTGCGTGGATCCCGTAGAGTACTACGGATGCGTAGGGGTGCTAATACCTTCCCTTCGCATAACCGACTCCCGAACCTATTCTCTTTGGTCGCGAGACCATGTTCTTTCCCAGGTTTACTCTGAGCGTTTCCTTTCCCTCTTTTGGGATAAATAACGCACGGTGGCGGCTCTGTTGTTCTTTCTTTTCCCGCCGGTTTTTCGCGCGATGCGACACTCATCCCAGCAATCGGTAAGAAAAAGTTTGAAAACCCTAACCCTAATTTCAAAATTAAACCTACCAATCATTGTGATTTTAAAAAATTAACAAAGGGTTTTTGCTCTATTTACAGCGGCGAATGAAATGGCGTACGAAATTTAAGCAAAAAAAGGAGAGGAAAGCTACTTGGTTCAAGTTACGTCGTCGACGACGCGAGCTTCTCCGTCACGACTTAGATAAGTTCCTTCTTCCCTTTTAATTATTTTTCGTCTTCTTATGTTCTTTCTATCTTTTTCGTTTTCGATGGTTGTGTGGATGGCAAGGTTATTTGGATTTCTTGCAGAAATTAACACTATGTTTTTAACTCAAAGTTCTCTGGGTACTAAATAATGAAATTGTCCAGTTGATCCTCCCCATGAGAAGCTATCAAATCCTATGATAAACTTTGTCAGGAAATCTTTAGCTCATCCCAGATTTCATGGGATTTGATTTTGTGGATTCGTTATATTTCTGGGTGTTCATTGTGGTATTTTGGGCAAAGTGTTAAACTGATCAAATTTGTTTATTATTCTTTAGTTTTTTAAGTGCTTATTGATAAGACTTTTTTTTGAGTTAAGCTTATTTCTTCGTAGGTCACACAAAGATGAAATGACCCTGATTGAGGAAAAGGTTTGTGCCGGCTTTAGGAGGAGGTTGGATTTTAGGGCGTTTTACTCCAAAGGGTGGTTCGACCTAAAGGATGGTGTTGGCAACTGGTGTTTCAAAGGCTTTGCCTTCAACTTCTGAATGTACAGCACACAATTTAATTATTCAATTTCACTTTGATGTAACGTTTTGTATTTTGGATAATTGTGTATAGTGCTTTTTGGACTGTTTGTAACATATTGTATGGTTTTAGCTTAAGACCTTATTGGTGTGATTAATTACAATGCTCAAACTTTATCTTATTATTTCATTTGGAAACCTGTTTGGACCACCAT
This sequence comes from Lathyrus oleraceus, assembly GCF_024323335.1. Taxonomy (NCBI): domain Eukaryota; kingdom Viridiplantae; phylum Streptophyta; class Magnoliopsida; order Fabales; family Fabaceae; genus Lathyrus; species Lathyrus oleraceus. Next base: position 166,030,372 of record NC_066579.1, on the reverse strand, counting down.
GAACATTCAATTAATGGTTGCCTTCAGTATATTACTATCAGCAAAATAAAAATGTAACCAAAGGTCTAAAATAAAATGCACGTCACAAGTATTGCAATTTCAACTCCAATTACAAAACCAACAAAGGATCTTGGCACATGAGTCTAAATATGGTGACTTAGCTTAAACCCAACACATACATGCTTCAAAAATGCAAATTTAATTTAGGGACCTATGAAGGACTTAGAAATAACATGTGATGTAAAACCTAACAAGTGATCATAAAAATATAACATGGCTCTTAATACTTACTAATAAGAAAATGGACTTTGGATTAGTAATGTAAAAGAGATTTGAACCACACTTTGGACTTGCAATATTAATTATGGACATGTTGATGGGAATGGGCCATTTTTTAAAACCAAAAGATCTTATGGATAAACCAAAATGGGCCTTGTTAACCAATAAGTCCCAAAATGCGCATACCATCCCATGCTTTAGTAACAACAATAAGAGACAAACACAACATATGTTTTCTTGAGTCATTTACAAGGATCTTAACAGATGAAATGCTACTGAAAGATTTGTTGAAAATTTGATGTCACTGAGGGTTTTATTTAGAATAATCATGTGAGTATTGAATGTGTCTTTAGAAATGATGGGGAGTTTGGAGTAGTTTAGGGCTGAGAAACCCTAAGATAGAGCTTATGCCTTATAACATCTGATGGTGAATGCTGGTGAAAGATTTTTCTTACCCGGACAAAATTGGGGTATGACAGCTGCCCCTACTTAATTACCTTGAACCGGAAAGTAAGAATGACAGCAGTCTTCGTACATTCACAGTGGGAGATAATTAAATACAAGAAAGACCCAAATTTTGTCCTAGGAAATGCAAGGAAGAAAATACAGGAAGAAAATGCAGTGAGAAATAGTAAGAGACATTATCTTAAAGTAAACCGAAAAAGCTAAGACTTTCTGGGAGTCGTCAGAACAGTAACTTGGACGTCATAGTCGAGATATGTTAGTATTGGAATGACATCCCTAGATAAATCTCAAGACATTTCCAGGATGCTAGAGCAGTATAAAGAAAATCTGGCACGAGACTCTTCATATTGATGAAGCAACATCTCAATAGTAAAAGTGAGATTCTCTGTATTGAGTCGAAGCAACATCTTATATGGTAGAATTAAGATGTTCCAGCAAGGGAAAGATACCTTAATTTAATCTAAGACTATCCGAGGATATTAGAGCAGTATCTCTAAAAAAATCTGAAATGAGACTCTTCATATTGATGAAGCAGTATCTCAACCAGTAAAAATGAGATTCTCTATATCGAGTCGAAGCAGCATCTTATCTGATAGAATTAAGATATTCCAGCAAGGGAAAGATATCTTAATTGAATCTAAGACTCTCCGAGGATATTTAGAGCAGTATCTCTAAGAATCTGAAATGAGACTCTTCATATTGATGAAGCAGTATCTCAAACAGTAAAAATGAGATTCTCTATATCGAGTCGAAGCAGCATCTTATCTGATAGAATTAAGATATTCCAGCAAGGGAAAGATATCTTAATTGAATCTAAGACTCTCCGAGGATATTTAGAGCAGTATCTCTAAAAATCTGAAATGAGACTCTTCATATTGATGAAGCAGTATCTCAAACAGTAAAAATGAGATTCTCTGTATCGGGTCGAAGCAGCATCTTATCTGATAGAATTAAGATATTCTAGCAAGGGAAAGATATCTTAATTGAATCTAAGACTCTCCGAGGATATTTAGAGCAGTATCTCTAAAAATCTGAAATGAGACTCTTCATATTGATGAAGCAGTATCTCAAACAGTAAAAATGAGATTCTCTGTATCGAGTCGAAGCAGCATCTTATATGATAGAATTAAGATGTTCCAACAAGGGAGAGATACCTTAATTGAATCTAAGACTCTCCGGGGATATTAGAGCAATATCTCTAAAAAATCTGAAATGAGACTCTTTATATTGATGAAGCAGTATCTCAAACAGTAAAAATGTGTTTCTTCAGATAAATGAAGCAGTATCTCGAATATTCGTCTGTTGGGGGATTATTTTTAAAAGACTCCCTTTGGAGGAAATATACTAGAAATGCTCTGTAGGGGAAAAGCTCATAAGAGACTTTTTAGGGTAACCTCTGCTTGGGGAGCAATGATAGCAAAGAAAATGCTGGGAATATCATTATTAATCATAAAGTTGAAAAATGGTTTGCTGAGAAATACTTCCACGAGCACATGTAGGGAAATAACTTTATTTGGAAATGAGGAATGTCTAAGATATACATGAATGAACCTGGATTCTGATATTTTATGTTTGATTTTTTGTACACTGTTCCACTTCAGGTGGGAATACCATGCATGGGATGATGCATGAGATGTATGCAAGTATGCAATTATTGGGGATATTTAGGATGTGCATGTAGGAATGCGAACCGTATAAGGCTATGCATATGTATGCCAATGATTGGTATGATTATTTCTTAGCGAATTTTCCTATTTGGTAGGAATATTATGTATGTAATTGATGCACATGACGTATGTGATGTATGCGGGTATGCAAATGGGTAATTGGGATATGCCCCGGTTAAGGCATTTTTTCTTTGAGGAATGATGCCAATGGTGTGGACTTTTGTTATTGGGGGCGACCAATGAAGATCAAGCTTTGCTGCCCCACTAGGTGATTTTGGGAATATATTTGGGTTTTTCCAAGCCACTGAAGGGTTCAGACTTCTCAACACGCGATACTCCGATAACGATTTATTAACGTTTCTGCTGGAAATGCAATGGAGCCTTGCCCCGGTTTGGCTATACCATGAGTACATTTATGAGAGGCGTCAATTAGTGGTTGAAAGGAACATAGGTGTCTGCAAACAGTCTTACACCTCTATGAAAAACAAGAACGAACTTGGAGACTAGGGGATTTGTCCACTTACTGTTTCAAAAGCAATTTTATCACTTTATTCAAACATGTGTTTTTTTTTTTCCAAAATTTTAAGAGTGATGTTTATCAAAAATAAAGGTGCTTTGCAAATAAACAGATAAAATACAAAATGATTTGGGCACAACTTTTGTTGAGAAAATTTCTCTTTTATTGATTTGACCCTTAAATGGGCGACTGTACATAAATATGCAATTCCTTAATGAGGTAATTGTTGTGCATAGAAACAAAATGACAATAAAAAAATTGAGTTCATATTGAGTTTCCACACTGCTATGATCCTTATGTCTTTGATAGTCCGAGCACCTTGCTTCTGAAGAGTGGGGTAGATTGATTCTTTACCTTCGAGGGATACGTCAGGTGTCTGTAAGTACAACTCTTTGCCTTGGAATTAATCCCTAACTTTTGCCTGGACCGCCCTTTCGGGTTTTCGATCCACCGGGATACCCATTTTTGCCTGAGTCGCCTTTTCAGGTTTTCAACTCAGCGGGTCAATTCTTTTATTTTAATCCCTAATTTTTGCCTAGATCGCCCTTTCGGATTTTCGATCCATCGGGATAGCCATTTTTGCCTAAACCGCCCTTTCAGGTTTTCGATTTAGCGGCTTTTATTATTCCACTTTTTTAGGCGAGGTACTTTTTAACAACATCAATATTGGTGGGAAGTGGCAACTCATCACCGTCCATAGTTGCTAGGATTAGAGCGCCTCTGGAAAAGGCTCTAACCACCACAAATGGACCTTCATAATTTGGTGTCCATTTCCCCCTGGAGTCCTTGTGAATGGGCAAGATTTTCTTCAGCACCAAGTCCCCTTCTTGAAACACCTTGGGACGAACTTTCTTGTCGAATGCCTTCTTAAGACGCCTCTGATAGAGTTGATCGTGACCTAAAGCTTTCAAGCGTTTATCCTCAATAAGGTTGAGCTCGCCGTACCTTGATTGAACCCATTTTGCCTCGTCTAGCTTAGCCTCCATCAAGACTCTCATCGAGGGGATCTCCACTTTTATAGGGAGAACTGCTTCCATGCCGTATACCAAGGAATAAGGGGTTGCCCCTGTTAAAGTTCGTACCGACGTGCGATAGCCATGTAACGCAAAAGGCAACATCTCATGCCAATCCTTGTACGTGACAACCATCTTTTGGATGATTTTCTTGATATTTTTGTTCACAACTTCAACAACCCCATTCATCTTAGGCTGATATGTTGATGAGTTGTGATGCTCGATCCTGAATGCTGTGCATAACTCCTCCATGGTCTTGTTGTTGAGATTAGACCCATTATCAGTGATGATTTTGTTGGGAGTCCCATATCGACATATGATGTTGTTTTTTAAGAAACGAGCGACTATATGCTTCGTGACATTCGCATAAGATGCGGCTTCCACCCATTTGGTAAAGTAATCTATGGCCACCAAGATAAAACTGTGTCCATTTGATGCTTTGGGTTCTATCATTCCAATCATGTCGATGCCCCACATAGAGAAAGGCCAAGGTGATGCTATAACATTCAGCGGGGTAGGCAATACATGTATCTTGTCAACATAGATTTGGAATTTGTAGCATGCTCTGGTGTAATGATAATAGTCGGCTTCCATCATTAACCAGTAGTAACCTGCCCTTAGGATTTTCTTTGCCATGGTGTTCACATTTGCATGTGTACCGGAGGACCCCTCGTGTATGTCCTTCATAAGTTGATTAGCTTCATGCTTGTCCACACACCTCAACAAGACCATGTCATAGTTTTGTTTGTATAATACCTCCCCATTCAAGAGGAACCTCGATGCTAACCTCTGGATGGTCCTTTTGTCAAGGCTGGAAGCCTCTGTCGGATATTCCCACTTCTCCAGATACTATTTGATATCAAAGAACTAGGGTTTACCATCTGGCTCTTCTGCTGTCGTCAGGCAATGTGCAGGTTCATCAAAACGCCTAATTTCCATGTGAGGCTGATGGTTGGGCCATACTAATTTGTACATGGAAGCCAAAGTTGCCAAGGCATCTGCCATCTGATTCTCTTCTCGAGGAATATGAGAGAAAGTGATTTTGTCGAACTTTGGGAGTAGCTTCAGCACATAATCTCGGTATGGGATTAGGTTAGCATGCCTTGTTTCCCAATCGCCTCTGATCTGATGTATCACTAGAGCGGAATCCCCGAATACTTCTAGTATCTTGATCTTCAACTCAATAGCTTCTTCCAACCCTAGTATGCAAGCTTCATACTCGGCCATGGTATTTGTGCAGGTAAAACAGAGCTTTGCGGTGAACGGTAGATGGAAATTCTTGGGAGACATCAGCACTGCCCCAATTCCATGGCCTATTGCATTTGAGGCGCCATCGAACATGATAGTCCAGCCTGCTCTTGGCTCGAGACTCTCCTCTAGTTCGGAGTCTTCAGCATCCTTAACAGACATGATGTTCTCATCTGGGAAGTCAAACTTCAAAGGGTTGTAATCCTCCAGCGGTTGGTGAGCAAGATGGTCTGCTAATACGCTTCCTTTGATTGCCTTTTGCGCAACATATTGAATATCGTATTCTGATAACAACATCTGCCATCGGGAAATTCTACCGGTGAGAGCTGGTTTCTCGAATATGTACTTGATGGGATCCATTTTAGATACCAACAAAGTCGTGTGAGTTAGCATGTACTGCCTGAGACGCTTAGCGGCCCATGCGAGTGCACAACAAGTCTTCTCGAGTAATGAATATCTGGTCTCGCACTCATTAAGCTTTTTGCTTAGATAATATATGGCATGCTTTTTTCTACCAGTCTCATCTTGTTGTCCCAATACTCAACCCATAGACTCATCGAGCACGGTTAAATACATGATGAGAGGTCTCCCATCTGCAGGGGGCATCAGAATCGGCGGATCTTGCAAGTATTCCTTGATTTTATCAAAGGCTATTTGGCAGTCATCATTCCACTCCACACCTTGATTTTTCCTTAGAAGCTTGAATATTGGTTTACACGTGGCAGTAAGGTGAGAGATGAACCTGGCGATGTAATTTAGTCTCCCCAAGAAACCACGAACCTCCTTCTCAATCCTTGGTGCAGGCATGTTCTGAATGGCTCTAACCTTGTCGGGATCTACTTCAATTCCTTTTTGGCTTACGATAAAGCCTAAAAGCTTCCCAGATCGAACCCCAAATGTGCATTTGTTAGGATTAAGTCTCAATCTAAACTTCCTCAAACGAGCAAACAGTTTCCCCAGGTTATTGATATGTTCTTCTTCTGTCTGGGATTTGGCAATCATGTCGTCAACATACACCTCAATCTTTTCATGAATCATGTCATGAAAGAGAGTCACCATAGCACGTTTATATGTTGCCCCAACGTTCTTTTATCCAAATGGCATTACTTTGTAACAAAAGGTTCCCCAAGGGGTAATGAACATGGTCTTCTCCATGTCCTCGGGATCCATTTTAATTTGGTTGTATCCAGAGAAGCCTTCCATAAAGGAAAATACGGAGAACTGAGCTGTGTTATCCACCAATACATCAATGTGAGGTAATGGGAAATCGTCTTTGGGACTGGCTCTGTTTAAGTCTCGGTAGTCTACGCACATGCGGACCTTCCCATCTTTCTTCGGTACCGGTACAATGTTGGCAACCCATTGTGGGTACTTAGCGAATTCCAGGAAACCAACGTCAAACTGCTTTCTCACCTCTTTATTGATCTTGAGAGACATATCTTGTCGAGTTCTTCTTAGCTTTTGTTTGACAGCAGAGCATTCTTCTTTAAGGGGAAGCTTGTGGGTCACGATATCAGTATCTAATCCGGACATGTCTTGGTATGACCATTCAAACACGTCATTATATTCGTGGAGGAGCTCTATCAATCTTATCTTCACTGCATCTTGAAGCGCGGCGCCTACCCTTACTTATCTCTTGTCTTCTTTTGTTCCCAGATTGATAACTTCAACGTCCTCCTGGTGTGGTTGAATGACCTTCTCTTCTTGTCAGAGTAATCTGGCCAACTCTTCAGGGAGTTCACAATCTTCCCCCACTTCGTCTTCAGCTTGGTAGATTGGACAATCAAAATCATATTGGACCCTAGCAGTGTCGTTATTAATGGTCTCGGTGGTGTTTCTGCATGTTATGATTTATGCAGTTTATTTAGAAAGTGCGTGCATAAAAATTGATGCCATTTTGTAAAAAAAATGAAAGGAAAGAAATAGAAATTTGAATGCAAATTGCCATTTTATTAATGATATGAAAACTCTTGAAAAAGATAAAGGAGGCCCTACAAAACGCCATTGTGCCTTGGGCAGAGCATAGGGTTTCGTCTAACATAATAAAATTACTTTTGAAAAAATTGGGGAACTTTCACAGCCTTCCAGTTTTTCAGCTCTTCATTAGGTGCGGCTTGTCGCATCCAACTAGACACCCCCTCTTCGTGATCTTTGTCACTGATCATCGTCACCTGTTTGCCAAAAATATGGCCAATGCTGGTGAATGTTTCCTCTACAAAAGGATTATGCTCTTTGTCATGTTGGTTACCGGGTTTATTTGATGACGGGTCATAGCGCAGGCCAAACTTGTCTTGTTTCTCTTTCACTTCCACCACTTTGCCCTAGTCTTGAGCATTTTCACTTTCCATAACAGCCTTAGCTCCTTGCCACGAGGCCATGGACGGTCCTGATTTCAAGGTCTCCAATATCTGTTGGATGGCCATCATATTTACCACTTCCAAGGATTGGAATGGTGTCTCAGTTATCTCGCCATCCACCTCGATATATCGGAAAGATGTCAAGTGGCTAACCAAGATATCCTCCTCCCCTCCAATCACATTCATCTTGTCATTTGTAATGAATTTTAGCTTTTGATGTAGAGTGGAGGTGACGACGCCTGCAAATGAATCCATGGTCTCCCAAGTAGGCAACTATAACCGGGATGTATGTCCATGACCTGGAACGTGATATTGAAAATAGTTGGACCTATCTTGGTTGGTAAGTCAACCTCTCCTATCACTTCTCGCCTTGAGCCATCAAATGCCTTTACGATTAGGGTGCTGGGCTTCATACTTATCCCTTCCATTGGCAGCTTTATCAAAGTTGTCTTCGGCATGACGTTCAGCGAGGAACCTGTGTCTACTAATACCCTTGATAGTATAGTGTCCATGCATTTCAAGGAGATATGTAGGGCCTTGTTATGGTTCTTTCCCTCGACCGGCAGTTCATCATCGTTAAAACCCCAAAAAATTCCAGTGGTCACACAAGCTATCACATTGTCAAACTGTTCTATTGTTATGTCCTTCGTGATATGTGCAACGCTTAATATTTTCAACAGCGAGTTCCTGTGTACTTTTGAGTTGAGCGATAAAGATAACATGGAGATTTTTGAAGGTGTTTGATTTAGTTGGTCCACCACTTTATAATCACACTTCTTGATTATCCTCAGAAATTCCTCAGCCTCTTCACGAGTGACTGTCGCTTTAAGAGACAAGTGCATGTCTTGCTTTCTTGATTAGGGACGGGGATCTGGACAGTAGCTTCCTTCCCTTTAGCCTTTATAGAAATATCAACAGTTCTTGGCACGAACACTCGGCCACTACGTGTCATTCCTGTCGGCCCCACAATCGAGGTGACGTTTGGTTCGTTGATCATTAAAGGTTGGTCTTCCTGCCCTTGCTTAAAAGCTCTGGGATGATATATCCATGGGACCGCCTTCTCATCTTCATACGCGAACGGTGCTGGAAACTCTATCACTAATGGGATTATAGGTATTTCCACATTAACCTCATCATAAGGGATGTCCACCACGGCTATCTCTTCCTGGCGCTTGCTCTTGACACGGCGATTTATCTGTAACTCGCCTTGATCCAGCATTTGTTGTATAAAATTCCTCAACTTTTTATTGTTCTCTTCAACAACTAGCTCCTCTGGGATTAGACCACTCTTCAGCAATTTTGCTCCTATCCTGGCGATAGGGGTTTGAATCTCTTCAACCTTACAGATCAATTTACCTTGATCACTCTCCTCAATGGCACTGACGGAAGCATCCTTATGTGTTGGCATGGGATTGGTGTTCACGTTCGGGCGTCTCGGAGTGAAGGAGACAACCTTTGCTTCGATCAAGTCTTGTACCCGATTTTAAAATGCGAAACAATTCTCCAAGGTATGATCGGGCGCTCCCATGTGAAACTCGGAATGGGCATTAGCATCATATCCGGGTGGATATGGAAAAACAGCCGGTTTTAGCTCCCTCAATATCAGAAGGCCCTCCTTTTGCAGATATGGGAATATTTGGCTATAAGGTATTGGTAGAGGATCGAGTTGCCTTCTTGGAGGCCTTGGCTTGAATTATCTTGGTGGCGCGGTGTTTTGCTGTTGACGATGTTGTTAATGTTGTGGTTGATACACTTGTTGTTGCTGCATTGGTTGTTGATAAGGTATGGGTACCACGACGGCGACTTGGCCATATGAAGCTTGTTTCTTCCCCTTATAGCCTCTGGATATAACGTTTGTTTCACCTTCTCTTTTCTTCTGGAAGCCTCCAAAATACTTTTTCGGTGCGCTAGGGGCTGCCACAGCTCCTGGAATCTTTCCATTTCTCAACCCTTTCTCTATGCGATCTCCGATTGTGACTAGATGCGCAAAGTCGGACGCTACACTACTCACTAATCTATCAAAGAATGGGTCCTTCAAGGTGTCCACAAATATTCCGATCATTTCCTTTTCAGACAATGGTGGCTTTACCTGAGCATCACACTCTCTCCATCGTTGGGCGTATTCTTTAAATGACTCACTTTCTTTCATAGCCATCCCTTGCAACTGCATTCGGTCGGGTGCCATATCTAAGTTATATTTGTATTGACGGAGAAATGCGTCAGCCAAATCCTCCCAGCTTTGAATCCTCCCCTGCTCTAAGCTCATGTACCATCTTAGAGACGCTCCACTTAGACTGTCTTGGAAACAATGTATAAGCAGTTTGTCATTTTCGATATGAGCAGCCATTTTCTTGAAGTAAATTACTAGGTGACTTCTTGGGCAAGTCATGTCCTTTGTATTTCTCGAAATCAGAAGTTTTAAATTTAGTTGGGATGACCAAATTTGATACCAAACGCATGTTCATGGCAGAGGTGCCGAAGATATTATTCCCCTCCATATCTTTGATCTTCTTTTCCAAGGTGCGGAGCCTATCTGTAGCAGGATCTGAAAGTATCTTAAGCTTCGGTTGATCAGGCACACAGAAAGCATTGTACGGGTCATCTCCAATTTCGGATCCATGATGAGTAGACGCATTAGAAGGCTCTGCACGATCCCCATCTCATTTGCCTCCTACCGGTATATGAACCAATCTCTTCTTGGTGGGGACGAAACTCTCGTCTTGGGGGTCCAAACCTGGTGTGCTATCATTCCTTTTTGCCCTAGCTTCTTCATCCACAACCCTCTCTCTTTGGGCAATTGTGAGCATTGTCTCCAACAGTTGATCCATTTTCTCTTGGATCATATTGATGTCTATCCTCATGGTAACTTGGTTAGCCTCAACTTGCTCTAACATCATCTTGTAGTTGCTTCGCGTCTTGTATCGGTGTTGATTAGTCAGTGTTGCTGGATAAAGGGTAAAAAGGTTGGGTAAGCCTTTTTTAATTTTTATGAAGCGTGATGCATAATGCAGATGCGGATGTTATGCATATTTTATCTTCAGGGAATCATTCGAGTTCCATTAGTTGTTAGTAAATTAAAGAAACAAGAAATAGCAATAATGGAGTAATTTTTTAAACGCCATTCATTCAAGTACATAACATTAGGGGTCCAAAAAGGCCATAGTTCAAAATACATTGTTAAAGGAACAAAATATAAGACATAGGAAAATTAAACTGCATGCTTTCTGGATTGGAGCTCTTCTAGTTCTTCCTTGAATCTCTTCAGCAACCCTCTACAGAGCAGAATGAAACTGATTATGGTTGGAGGAGTGTTATCTTCCTTCAACTCTTCAACTGCGTCTCTTAACTTCCATGGTAATTCTTTAGCCGCCCAATTATAGAACCCCACTAGCCCATCGAGCGTTGCATGGAACTTATCCCTATCTCCTTGCAAGAAGTCTATGGTCTTCTTAAAGGATTCATAATCTTCAATCACATACTCTCGCTCCTTCAACCATATGGAGTTGTCTTGGTGTAATGACTCTAGCTGGTTCTTCCAATAGCTGGCAGACTCTTTTGCGTCTCTTACTTCTCGACACTTCTCCTCCCATATCAGGGATGAAACCCTAGAACCTTCGGTGGCTATATTCTTGAGTCGGCGTTCTTGATCCGCTTCAGCCTTTGCATGACAAACAGAAATGGTGAGTTCTTTTATCTGAGCCCCAAGTGTATCTCTTATCGTCTTGTTTTCCTTTATGGCCAGATGCCACCAATGCTCATTGTCTTGACATTCTTTCTGGGCTCGTCGTAATTGACCCTTAAGAGTATCTAGACAATGATCAGCTTGTTCTAGTCCCACTTTTATCTTTTTCCTCTTATGCTCCTCTTTGTTGAACTTTTCCACATGTGCTTGAAGTTGTGCATCCTTTCTCTCAAGCTCCCACTTCATGGTGTTTTTCTCATTGATGATTTGTTGGAGTTTTATCTTCAACTCTTCATTCTCTTTTTCAAGCTTTGCCATGGTGGTCTTGAGTTCCTCCACTTCTTCAATAGGGACATGGGTGAGCTTGGGTTCAGGAAGAGGTACAGGTGTCCGAATGACGAATGGCATTTTGATCATCTCCACCCTTTCCTTTACCTAATGAAAATATGGTTCTTTTGTAATCCCATTTGCTCTCCCCAAATCAACTTTCCCTTTTCGATTGACGTTCTTCCAAGCCTCTTTGATTCGTTGGGACAAGCTAGGATTCTCAACCCCAAAGTCAAGCAACAAGAAAGCTTCCAAAGACCTTGCCTCTGGAGGGCCTTCCATTGGGTAGCCGAGCTATCTTAGTGATAGAACCGAGTTAGAATTCACGCATCCTTGAGTTCCAATAAGTGGTAAATTAGGGAAATCTCCACAGCTGAATATGATGTCCATGTTGATGTATTCTTTGGAATACCAAGAAAGATCTTCAGATCGGAGTGATCCCAATCTCTGAGGCCAACTAACATCTGTTTGTTCTACCCAAACACCTGTCTTCGGAAGATGCTCAAGAAACCTCTGATATAGTAAAGGAGCATAACAAGCAATCATCCCTTTCTTCTTGGTGTATCTATGGCTCATGTAATAGTAAACATCAGCTAACAAGATGGGTACTAGGTTTCCAGTAAGGAAAACGCAAATAGAAGCCAATGTCTATGAAACCATCCATATTTGGGAACAGGACGATGCCATAGATGGCCAACGCAATAGCAGAGTAACAAGCATCCCAACTTTCTGTTTTTAGTAGGGTATGAGCTCTTTCCAAGAGAAAACTTAGCGAAAATCCTTTGGTATTCCCTTTGGTCTCTAGGTTAGCCTCTACTTTTTTTTCGTCCATGTGAAGCGTGCTAGCAATGATCTCAAGGGGAAAAGATTCATCTATCCCTTCAAATAATGGCTTGTTCTTCATAGGGATCCTAACAAGACGCTTGAATTCTTCCAACATTGGTGCTAGCTGGAAGTCTTGGAATGTGAAACATCTTAAAGGTAGGTCATATAATTGAGCCAGAGTGACTAAAGTTGTATGGTCCACTCGTTGGTTGAGGATGCTGAGCAGATTGCCATAGTTCTTCCCAAGGTTGATTATGTATACCAGGTGCATCTGAGAGACCAAGTCACATAAGCTTCTTAGATCGGGATCTTTGAACTTGAAAGAGTAAAATTTCCTTTTGCTTGATTCCATGCTTCTTGAATTCCTGCAACTTATAACACTCAGATTCCTTGGAAATAAAATAATATGAATGTCATGTTATGAATGATGTTATGCATGCCACAGGTAGGTCAACATACAGGCCGTGAGAGTGGGTATCCTTGGTTACTAAACAAAACCCTTTTGGGAGGATGCTAAAGTTAAGAGGTTCCCAAAGTCATCAATCATTATTTAGGAAGGTTTTTGTCATGACAAAAGCTCATCCGCCAATAACATCCCCAAAAAGAGTTTCGTCTGGGTGAGGCCTTCGTATGGTCCCAAAGAGGAAGACTCTTAGTGGGTCCATACTACACAACTCTCGAGTCCAAGGTGTAAGACCCCAATTTTGTCCCTAAGATCCCTCATGGCATCATATCATAGCATTACATTGCCTCAAGGATCATTGGATACCTTGCTTCCTTCCCTGTGGGTGGGATCTTTCTTGAGAGTGATTCTTGATCACCAAGCCTTGCTTGCATTTGTATATCATTGCTTTTCTTTTAGTCACTAACCAAAAATGTACAAAAATATGTCATTAACCTTTGTTACTTGCAGCTTAAGCAGTCAACAGGTCAAGGCATTCAAGTGAATCCTTTGTGCAAGAGATGAGGGTTCCATTGAGATGTGGATCATGTGATCATTATTTTGAGCTCATATGAGCTAGAGGTTCATTGTGAAGCAAATTCCCCAGGTGGTTGAGGCCCAAGTTCATCAGAACATTTTCAGGTCATCTAAGGCCTATGCCAGTCAACTGAAAAGTCAACTGTGGGTTTTGAATTGAGAAATTGAGTTTCTTCATCCCATTCATGTTCCAACAATGCTTATTCATCATGTCAAACATCTACTTTGAAGAATTTGAGGTCAAGTCAAAAGTTTCCAAAAATGGAAAGTGACATATAATTTCAAGTTTCCAAAAATGGAAAGTTTTTGGACCAACTTCAACTCAACTTTCCAACATCAAAGGAGCTTCAAATGGATTTTTGTCCAACATGAAAGTTGAAGATATCTCTCTCCCATTTCCAAAAAGTCCAAGATCATGAGCATCTGATAAATGGTTGAGGAGATATGATCAAATCATTGTCAAGTGTGCTTGGAACTTCAAAAGGCCATAACTTTTGACTCATAACTCCAAAATGAGTGCCTCTTTTTGCATAATTCTTCTCATGACATGTATTTTCCAAATCATTCATCACATTGCATGAAATCTCATCATATGATCATTTGTTCTTTCATGCCCATTTTGGAGGGAAAATGATAAATTTGAAATTAGTGTATTGTATGGACAAAATACCATTGCCATTGTGTTCATTGGAAGATTTTAAGTGAAATTGATCATGCATGTGGTACTGTTCACGTTTGAATTTGCCATGCACCACACAAATTGTCATTTTTGGTCACACACCTTATTTTCATTAATCTCAATTAAACCATGCTTAATTTTAATTAGGATGTGATTAAGACTGAGTATATATACCAAATCCTAACAGAATTTGAGAGGCTTCACCACTTCTAGATATAAACTCTTCTTCCCTCCAAATTTTTCTCTCAATCCAAATTCAAATTTTCTTCACATAAGCTAGTGATTTTCTTGCATATTCTTGTTCTCTGATCTTCATTTAGTGCAGATCAAGCTTTGGTTTGAAGGATTCGAGTGGAAATCAAGCATACTCCAAGCAAGAACATGAAGATGGAAACTGATTATTGAGCTCGATCCAAGCATCTTCAAGCCTCAATTATTGCATAAAGCTTCAAGACATCATCTCAGGAGTAGATCTGCAGCTTGCAAGGCCTTGAATCCATAGATTTCAGCAACTGCTCTTCAAGAGGTAGGTTTTTCGATTCTCTTAATTGCTGATTTTATGTGCATGATCTTGTAGTTCTTCTCTTGCTGATCAATCTGATATAAATTTCATCGAATTTGGTTGAGAATTGGCTATGTTATGATGATTTAAAGTTTTAGATGCAAATATGTTTTCATTCGATTCTCTTAATACATGATGAATTGATGTGAGATAATGATAGATTTGGAACCTACATAGCATAAGCTTTCGATTGGTATACTTGTTCGTGAATTCTGGAAAAAAAATTGAACGCATGCACTGTAGCTCCGCCGTCTTCGCGAAGAAGACGGTGGAAACCACTACGTACCGTACGCGTACAACATGCTATAGTTTAGACCGTACGCGTACCATACGCGTACCATGCTAGGGTTTGTCTGGTTCAGGCGCGCGCACACGCTTCGATTCTGGCTGGTTCCATTTTTTCAAATTAATCCACATTTCTTCTTTCCCTCCAAATATCATGTACATATGTCACATTTTATTTCATTTTTTTCCAACTTTGAAAAATCATTAAAAATTGAAAACACATCCAATTAATTCCCAATTTTTTGCAAAATGTTCATGTGTTTGTCTATTATTTTTTAGTAGTGGTTTCATGATTTTATCATCTCTGGATTTTTGATTGTGGACTGTTGATTGAACATGTATGCATTTGTGACATTGCCTCATTCTTTCTATTGTGAAATGCTCAATAATGATCCAATTGCCATGAAATTTTGTATGATGATTCCCAACATGTTGCTTGACCTTTGAGGCTTTGTTGTGTATTTTTACCATTTTTCATCACTGTTTTATACACATGATTGTATGGTGTGACAATGTGTGTCACACAATTAGATGTCTTGCTTGTGCATTTTCATATCCATGTCAATTGAACTCTGTTGATTCTGATTTTTGGCATGATGATTATATTTGACATGTTGTGTGCTTATAAAAATTTCCAGAATTGTTTGAGTCATTTCTGTTTTAATATGGAATTTTGATTCTTGATGATCAATTGTATGCACCTTTTGCTTGCCTTGTCTTCTCTTGCTCACTACATGACTTTGCTTTATGCTTTTGACTTGGTCCTTTTTAGGACATGTTCATGATTGATTAAATGAGCTTTATGTTGAAAATTGGTTGTTGTTTTGACTTTTTACTTTGCTTTTGACCCTAGGCTTTGACCTAGAGGTTTGGACTCACATTTTGAGCTTTGCATTTCAGGTTCAAGCAATAAGTCCTAATGGATGATGTGATCTCTTTGCTTGAGATACACTTTGCTTTGTTTAACTAACGTTGATTGTGTTGTAGGTCCTTGGAGGGCTAACTCACTTGAGTTGTTGAATTACATTGTGTATATTAGTTGTCTGACTGTTGACTGTCTGTTTGATTTGTCTGAATGTAAATATTGACTGGTTTACCTTTTCTTACAGGTACTTTAGCCGCTTTAACTCATTATTTGAGTTGCTTTGCTTTGCTTGTGGTTGGTATACCACTTAGGTAATTTCTATTCTCCATGTAGTCTGGAAGACCTGCTATCATTGGCAGGCACCTGTCTGAAGTCCTCCTTAAGAGGCAATGTCTGTGTATGTTTATCTTTGTGCTTAACACCTCCTTGTCGAGGCATACAGGTTAAGTCCTCCTAAGTGAAGAGGCAATTGGCAGATAGAAGGGATGTGCAATCCATCCCCTGCTATTCAGTTGAGTCTTTCATCTTGCTCGCACTACGTGCTGATGCATTTGAATAAACACCCCAAGATCTTGTATATAGAGTCAGTCATGTGGAGTAGAGTTCCTCATTCTGGACTCCCACACCTTCTTTGATTCAAGCTCACCCCGGCCAGGGTTAAGAGCTATGAGGTCTAACCCTCATCCCCCATTTCATCTGCTCACCCTGACGGTCAATGTCAGTGGTTAAGAGCCTAAACACCCTTACATATCTGGCTTGTTTGTCGAGGTTGATATGACCCCTTGACTAAAGCCCAGCCTTGTATGAGCCTCTTGATTGAGTATAGAGTGTGCTAATTGATTGATTGTTTGCTTACCTGTGCATCCTTCATGTTGCTTTGGCATATTGTTTGCATTTTGCTTTTGCATTTGTTATCTGCTTTGCTTGAGGAGTCAGATGTAAGACCATTGAATGGCTATCTGTTTACTGTTCCTTTTGAGGAGCTGGATATAAGACCATTGATTGGCACTCCATATCTTGTTTTGTTTTGTTGCTTTGTGGAGATGGATATAAGACCATTGATTGGCACTCCATATCCTGTTTTATTTTGTTGCTTTGTGGAGATGGATATAAGACCATTGATTGGCTATCTGTTTCCTATCTTGTTTCTTTTATGGAGTTGGATGTAAGACCATTTATTGGCACTCCGTTTCCCGTTTGTCTTCGGAGTTGGACGTAAGACCATTTATTGGCAATCCATTTCCAGTTTTGTTGCTCCTTTGAACTTGCTTATTTGCTTTATTGCCTTGCTTTGTGCTTGTTGACTATTCCAAAGGAACCACTTGGATCATCTACATATGATCTCAAGAGGTGAACCCCTATGAAGTTTTGCTTCTTATCCTCCCATCTTTTGTTCTTTAAATCCCCATTTGCATGTTAACCCAAACCAGAAAACTATTGTGCAAACATTTTCATTTGTTTTCAAAACTAGAAACCTATGCCTTAAGCCTCTGATTTTCAAACTTCATTTTCATAATACTTCTTCTGAATCGAATTTAATGTCAACTTTGACCATCTTTGTGAATGCTCATAATTGGTTAATTTCACTCACTCAATTGCTTTTTGTGGCCCTTGTCCACTTCTTGATAAGTTTTCATGCATTAGCCGTAGATCTGAATTATCTTAGTGGTTGATGTAAATCTCACCATATCCTTAGTGAGTTGATTGTAAGACTTCCATACTTATTATAGGGTTAACCCCTCACTAGTATGTTGAAGCTATCCTCGCATGGTGGATTGTTGGTTCAGGTTGAGTGTTTTCCCTTTGATAATGAAAGACCTTAAGGCTTTTGTTTAAAATCAATCCACTCACTTTTTGGAAATCTTTTAGTCGAGCTACGAGGTTTTGATCCTGTAAAGGCACGTAGGCAATGGGTTTCATCCATCCAAACACAAAAATAATAAAATTGTATATTCTTCTCTCATCCTCCCAATCAATGTTTGCACAATAAATATTTTCATAAACAATACTTTTTACAACAAGTTGTGAAAAGGGTTCCCTAGGAGTACCTAGGATGCATTGGGTGCCTAACACCTCCCCTTTGCATAATTACCCCCTTACCCAGATCTCTGTACCCCCTTTTATTAGTTTTCTTTGTAAAACTTCTTAGGCTTTTGTTCGCTTTCTAGCCATTTCATTTGGATAAATAGAAGTGCGGTGGCGACTCTATCTTTGTATGCTTTGCTTTTGATTTAGTCAATAAATCATAAAGTGACGAATACGCCGCTACACAAGGTTCTAATGAGGTTCTCAGAGTCATAGATTGAGGTTGGGAATACTATTGTAAGGTAGTAATACGCCTAAGGGATCTCATCTGATTGGGGCTTTCGTATTAACCCAATAAGTCTGGGACTTTTCAGGTAAATACTACATAACCACCGGATATAATGGGTTAAAAGGTCCCTAGAGTCATTGATCCAACTTGAGAATACTATCATCGTGATGAAAACTCGTCGGACAATAATATCTCAAGAGAATCTCCTCTAGGCGGGGTCTCCGTATCTTCCCAACAAAGAAGACTCCTTGTGGGCGTCCACTATGCAACCATCAACTTAATCTTATGGTTTTTCTCAGACTCAGGTGGAGAGCCTATCTCACAAAGTATCACCAACTAGAGAAGCCCAATAATACATAGCCAATAAAACACCAGACAATAATTATGACAACATAGTAATAACAGAATAAATAACAAACAAATAAACAAAATTAACACACAATACATCAACTGAACTAAATTAGGCTTCACTCTCTCATGCTTGGAGCTAGTCCCCAACAGAGTCTCCATCTGTCGCATCTCGAAACATACGATTCCTCGCGATGGTCACGGAAAATTTTATATTCGAACAGAGTCGCCATCTGTCGCATCTCGAAAAATACAATTCCTAGCAATGGTCGCGGAAAAATTTATATTCGAATAGAGTCGCCACCGAACTTTATTTATCCCAATGAAGGAATAGGAAAATATCGATAAAACCTTTAGGAAATAGAATAATGGTCGTCGCAACCATATTCGGGTTCGGGAGTTAATTACGCAAGAGGAAGGTATTAGCACCCCTCACGTCCGTTGTACTCAACGAGAACCTTTTAGTTCTAATTTGTGTTTCGAGTGTTAATTTATGTTTGTTTGTTATCTTCGGGTTATAAATATATTAAAAATAGAAATGGATGGGAACCTCAGAAAGGGAAAAGGGGAGGTTTTTTATTAGTGTGCTCGCGAAGATACAACAATTTTCTGCCTACGTATCCTTATGGTATAATAAGGAAATCAGAGTATTCGTAGTTCGGGGAACTACGATTGGTTGGTGTCTTTTAGCGAATAGTTGTTTAGATCGCATTCTAAAGGCTAAACATTAGTTTGTATACTCTCGGCAGAGGCTTAAGCACTAGTTTGTTGTGCGCATTAGAAAGGATTAAACAATGTTCTTTATGAAAAGATTTTTGGTCACATGAGGGTGACAAATTGGATTAATATGTTGGATGTTTTGATTGATTGGTTTTGATCGCACGGGAGAGAGAAAAGGATATGATTGATGTGTTGAGATATTTTTGGTTGGATGACGATTACTCGGATAGTTGAGTAAGACAACTCGTATCCTAACAGTCGGGAAAGGGAATAGAAGACTCTAGACCACTTTCCTTTTCATCCTTAATTATAGAAAGGATTTGATAATAATTAAGGTGTTTTGAATGGATGACGAATACTAGGATAATCGAGTAAGACAACTCGTATCCTAATAATCGGGAAAAGGAATAGAAGACTCTAGACCGCTTTCTGTTTCATCTGAGTATTTATGAAAATAAGGTTGTGTATGGTTGACGTATTTTAGAATGAACGACGAGTACTTGAATGACTGAGTAAAACAACTCATATCCAAGCATTTGAGAAGAGGAGTTGAAAGCTCAAAACCATCTCCTTTTTCGTATAGTTTGTTAAGAAAATGATTTGATTAAGTTGTATGTTTGTGGAAAAATGACAATTGTTCGACTGACCGAGTAAGAGAACTCGTATTCAACCAATTGAGGAGAGAAGTTGAAGACTCAAAGTCATCTCCTTTTTCATTTCATTATTATGAAAGTGTTTTGATTTAAACGGGGTTTGTGCTTAAGTGGATTAGAGATGACGATTATTCGACTAACCGAGTAAAAGAATTCATATTCAAATAATCGAGGAGAGGAGTTGAAAACTCAAAACCATCTCTTTTTTCATTTCTAAATGAAATAGTATTTAATTGTGATTAAGTATTTTAATTTAATTTTAATAAAGAATACTCGATGTTGGATCGAGGTTTTAAATTTGTATTTTGTGAATGAATTGAATTTATTTAGTGAGTAGTTCATCTAATCGATTAATTAAAATCGAATAGGTCTCATTGTAAGAAAGCCCAAGAGTAAGCTATGTGAGGTTGATGGCGATGCTTTAGAAGCAATCGACTTACAAAGGCATTTAAAATGGGCTCGACTTTGAATCGAGAAGTCTAATTTGTTTAAAAATTGGTTTGAATTGATGGCATGGGAATGGTTTGTCATAAAGGTAGCACAACACGCATATAAAATCGAACACTTATACAAATGACTAAATAAATATTAATACAAATAAATCTCCTAAATCCCAAAAAAAAGGATGATTATATACTTAAAATAACTAATGACGGTGATAATAATAATAATAATAATAGATAATTGTAACACCTCAAAATTTGCCCTCCTCTTCTTGGGACTAGTTTAGCATATTGCATTGCATATTTTTAGGACATTAGGCATTTGCATTGTTGCATATCATTTGAAAATAAGAAAGTCATCCTCTAAAGTCTTTTTCAAAAGATGGAGAGGTTAAGTGGTTCAAGCCTGGGGGTCTCTATGAATGAATGATCAACCATCTGAGGGTTTGCAGTGCATTAGGGTTTCCTGATCCTTCAAAGAGCTTGAGCATTATGTTGGTTGCAAGGATATGTTACCATCATCATGGTTCTATAATCATCCAGGGCTTCATTGTGCATGCTCCAGTTCCTTTGGATTAGGGTTTTGACCTCAGGTCAACCCTAATCATTGACTTTCTTCCAGCCAGGGTTTCTCAAGGAGAGGAGGATTAGATTAGGATGAGGATCATATGATCATTATATTGGGCTTGTATAAGCAGGGGGTTCATTGCTGAGCAAATTCTTCAAGTGGTGGAGGTTCAAGCTGATCAGAGCATGTCAAGGTCATCTAAGGACCTATACTGTCAACTGTGCAAGACCTGAGGGCTATGAGGTGGGGAAATGAGTTTCAACATTTCATTCATGTTCAAAAGAGGTTCATTTTTCATTATAAACATATATCTTGAAGATTTTGAAGTCAGAGCAAAAGTTTCCAAAAATGGAAAGTGACTTGTAATTGAAAGTTTCCAAAAATGGAAAGATTTTGGTTCAAATTCAACTTGATTTTACATCATCAAAGAAGCTTCAAATGAAATAATATCACAAAAAGTCCAAGATCATGAGCATCTGATGAATGGTTGAGAAGTTATGATCCAATGATTGCAAAGTGTGCTTGAAACTTCAAAGTGCCATAACTTTGGCTACAAAACTTCAATTTGAGTCACTCTTTTTGCAAAATGCTTCTTATGAGCTATATTTTTCCAAATCTATCATTGCATTGCATGAAATAATATCACATGATCATTTGGCCATGCATGAATATTTTGGAGGGAAAATGAAGAATTTAAAATTGGTGCATCACATGAACTTAATTCCAATTCCATCATGATTGTTGGATGATTTTAAATGACTTTGAGCCCTAACATGCTACTGTTCACGTAGGATTGAGCCATGCACCCTCATTTTGCATTTTTGGTCATACACCTTATTTCATCTTAATTTTTCATTAGCCAAGGCAAGGGTGATTAGCAGCATAATTAACATGTTATATATAAGGCTAATTGTAATAGAATTGCTCAGTTTTCACATTCTAGATCTAGATTTTTTACTTCCCTCCCTTTTTGCTCTCATCTCAAACTTCAAATTTCTTCACCTAATCCATTGATTTTACTGCATAATTGTGTTCATTGAGCCTCATAGAGTAGGAATCAAGCATTGGAATGGTGAATGTGGTGCAGAATTGTGCATAATCAAAGCTTGAACATGAAGATGGAAGTTGCAATTTGAGCTAGATCCAAGCCATTTCAAGCATCAATTCGTGCCTAAAGCTTCAATACACAAGTGAAGGAGAAGATCTGGATATTGCTAGGCCTTGAACACGCGGTTTCATCATTCTGCTCTCCAAGAAGGTTGGATTTCGATCATCATAATTCTTCATTTTATTGCCATAATTGTGTAGAGTTTTTGTCACTAATGATTCTGATATGAATTTTTTTGAAAATGGATGAGAATTGAATGAGTTATGTCGATTTAAAGCTTTGGTATGCAAAATGTTTTGCTTCGATTTGCCGAATCCATGAAGAAATAGGAGTTTTAGATGATATATTCGTGTTCTACGTTGAATCAACTTTCGATCCATATATAGCATGCCAATTTCTGGGAATTTTTTCACTGTAGCGCCGTCGGCCTCGCCGGAGAAGAAGGCTTTTTCAGCCTTGCGCCGCCGTTTGTAAAAGTGACTTAGGGTTCACTGTAGCGCATGCATGAACATAACAGGTCTCGGTTCGATTCCGTGCGAGGACATCTTATTTTTCCACATTTGATTCCCTTCATTTTGCTAAACGGCAGCGTTTCAAGGTTAAGCGCTTGCAACATCACGTTCCTCTGTTCGATACCTGGTTCCAGCGATTGAAAAATCCAGTTAATTCCTCATGTACAGTGGAACGCAGCGTTTCACTTATTGAAACGCGCTTGGAACCTCTCGTTCCTCAGTTCGATTCCTGGCTGCATCATTTGTGCATTTTATTTTTTGAGCGCTCTTTTGTGACCTCCATGACCTTAGTTCGAGTCTGGCTTGGTGTATGTTGTGAATATTGTTTCAAATTTCATTTTCCATTTTATTTCCATGTTATTTTCATGATAATCCATATATTTTCATCAACTTGCAAAAATCCTAAAAAATAGCAAATTAATCCAAATTGTTCCCAATTTTTTTTCACTTAATTGTATTGATGTCTATTATTTTTAGATGTCATTTGTGTGAATTGAATGGTTCTGGATTTTTAAATGAGCTTGTGTGTTTGAACATGTATGTAAATGTACTATGCTTCATTCAATTGATTGTGAAATGCTCATTAATTGTCCAATTGCCATGAAATTTGACATGCTTATTCCTAACATGCTACATGATTTTTGAGACTTGGTTTGGCATTTTTATCATTTTTCATCTCTGTTTTGTAAACATAAACTTTGTGTGTGACAATTTGTGTCACACATTTGGATGATGCATTTGTTCATTTTCATTGACATGCCATTTGATGTCTTTTGGTCCTATTTTTTTGCATGAGGCTTGTGTTTAACCTGTTGTGTGCACATAAAAAATTTCATGATAATTGGATGTGTTTCTGATTTAATGTGGAATTTCTCTTCTTGATGTCCAATTGTGATCACCATTGCTTGCCTTTGCCTTATCTTGTTTATTTGAGGGCTTTGCCTTATGATTTGAGTTTGGTCCTTTTTAGGACATGTTCTTGCTTGATTAAATGTGCTTCATGTGAAATATCAACTTCTGTTTTGACTTTTTGCTTTGCCTTTGACCCTAGTCTTGGTACTAGTGGTTTGTACTCACCTTTTGAGCTTTGTATTTCAGGTTCAAGCATCTAGCTCTAGTGGTTGACGTGATCTCACTTCATGAGATGCAAATTACTTTGTACACTAATCCTTGTTGTGTTGTAGGTCCATGGGAGATGAACTCACTTGAGTAGCTTACACTTTGACTTGCATTGTGTACATATTGGAAATGTCCCACTGTTGACTGTTTGGTTTGTCTGAATACAATATTGACTTGTTTGACTTTTGTACAGGTACATTAGTCGCTTTTAGCTCATTGCTTGAGCTTTGCTTTGGCTTGTGGTTGGTATACTACCTAGGTAATCATCCTCTAACTCCATGTAGTCTGGAAGCCCTGTCGTTTCTTTTGGCAGGCATTTGGCTGAAGTCCTCCTTAAGAGGCAATGACTGTGTTTGTTTACGTTTGTGCTCAAGACCTCCCTGTCGAGGCATGTTACTTAAGTCCTCCTAAGTGAAGAGGCAATTGACAGATAGAAGGGATTAACAATCAATCCCCTGTTATTCGTTGAGTCGTTCATTATGCTCGCACTACGTGCTGATGCTCTTGAACCTAACCCAAGATCCTTGTATATAGAGTCAGTCAAGTGGAGTAGGGTCCCTCATTCTGGATCCCCACGTTTTCATTGATTTGAAGCTCACCCAGGCCCGGGTTAAGAGCTATGAGGTCTAACCCTCATTACCTTTCATCTGATCACCCTGACGGTCAATGTCAGTGGTTAAGAGCTTCATCATACCCTTCTAGTGTTGGCTTGTTTGTCGAGGTTGATATGACCCCTTGACTAAAGCCCAACCTTGTATGAGCCTCTTGTTTGCATATAGCGTGTGATGCCTGTACATTTGTGCTTATTTGTTGTTTGAGCTGACTTGCTGCCTGTGTGAGTTAAGTTTTGATTAGATACCTCAACCTAGGGCTATTGTGGATTGCATGACAACTATTAGGCTCGAGTCAGTCTCCCTTTTAGTTTGTTATTCCCCGGTCTCTGGTTAGGAGAAAGTTTCTCCCCTGTTAAGGGGAACTACGTCGCCCTGATTCTCATACCAGATGAGATACGTAGGCTGGAGATCGTGCGAGATCTCTCCGGGCACTTTTTTCTCTTCTTTGCGTGTGTTTGCTTGACAGCTATTAGGCTCGAGTTCCAGACTCCTTAGTAGCTTGTCATTCTGATAACCTTTTCTTTAAGGTTCGCTGGTTAGCGATTGTTTGTGTGTTTGGAGTCGGATGTAAGTCCATGTATTGGCATTCTGTTTCTTTATTTGTGTGTTTGGAGTCGGATGTAAGTCCATCTATTGGCAGTCTGTTTCCTGTTTGTTTTGAGGAGTTAGATATAAGTCCAGCTATTGGCATTCTGTTTCCTTGTTGTGTTTTTCTTTTGACGTCTCAGCGTCCCTTTTCAGTGTTTTGTTTCGGCGTGCGTTAGCCGAACTACGAGTGTTCTGATTCTTTCTCTGGATAGAGAAGATACGTAGGCATAGGATGCGATATCCTAGCGAGCACGTTTCCCATTTCCCCGAACTACGTCGACTCTGATGTTTGTTTCTAACAAACTACGTAGGCCCAGAATGCGACATCCTGTCGAGTCCCCTTCCTCCATCTTCTTTCACCTGTTTGCTTATTCCAGTGTGCGTGCATTCTTTGAGCAGTTATTCAGCAACCTTATTCTATTCTTTTGAGCGTGGATCCCGTCGAGTACGACGGACGTGAGGGGTGCTAATACCTTCCCCTTGCGTAGCCGACTCCCGTACCTTGCAATTTCTGGTCGTAAGACCGTTCCTTTCCCTTTTTCAGGTTTACTTCGAGCGTTTCCTTTCCCTCCTTTGGGATAAATAACGCACGGTGGCGGCTCTGTGTCTTTTCCCGCCGGTTGTTTTTCGCGTTGCGACAGCTGGCGACTCTGCTGGGGAACTCTAAAGAAGTTGACCTCTTGCTGGTCCATCTTCCCTAAGCGAGTCAATCCTAGCGCCCTCTAGGATAGTTTTGGTTGCTTTTACTTCTCTATTTATTGCATTTATGATTATTATGCTGTGTATATTTGCATATATGTTTGCATGCATTATATTTTCATTATGTTGGATTCTGTACAGGTTGGTTCCTTTGATTTGGGGTGGGTGTTCTGAGCGGGGCTAAAACCCAGGCCCGAGTATACACCTAGGATTAGCGTGGTCTCATGTTGCCTCTCATGTTAGGTCAACATGTTTTTGGCAACGTGACATACCACAAGCCGGACGAGGTTCATCTGAGAGAGTCCTTCCATTATGGAGTATCCACTTTGGTTGGGTTATCTCTTTTGACTTGTTGACTTCGGTGACCGTTCTTTCCCGTATCTTTGGTTTAGATGATCTTATGAGAGCTGCAACGCCTCACCCGAAAGGGCAAACCCGTTGAGTATCTTGCCCGATTATCGAGACCATTATCCGCCTTAGGATGACCTTGTTAGAATTCACCTATGAGGGGGGGGGGGGGGTTGATTCTTACAGATGCATGTTCTGATGGTGACTTTCGGATGTTGACTAATGGTTCAGTTTTGAGCTCGGTCCTATTTATCAGTCGGATTTATGGATATTTATTTCTAAGACGCCGGAGTTCTGTCCGTGGTATTTATCAGTGGGGATCCGTTTATTTCAGGATTCCCTGGGTTGGTACATATGATTTTGAAGTTATTTGTTCAGAGGATTTTCTGTGATGATGGTGATGTATCATCCGTTCCGTTTATTTTGGAACCCTAAGTCGGAATCGTGGTTACTCGTTCCCTCAGATGGTTGTGATCGGTTCAGAGACCGGAATTCAGTACAGTTGATGTTCAGATGACTTGGAGGATGGCACAGTGACTTGCATTCATGCATCTACATCATCCATATTTTGCATTCATCTGCATTTAACCCATGTCTATCCATACTCAGGGTACATTCTCGATTGAGATTCTGGTTGAGAGACATCTTGATGTCAGAATGTTATTGTCAAATTATTATCCGTCTCGATGAAGCCAGAATCGAAGGACAGAATGTTCCTCATACGGATAGACATTGCATTCATGCGTGAGTCATAATAACCTGTCTTTTGTTTTGCAGGTGTCAGTTCCTAACGTGTTTGGTTTACACAGGAATCATTGCTCGCGCACGCAGAATCATTCCTTTGCACGTAGCTCGTCCGCACAGATACCCTACTAGGCGCAACAAATCCAAACAGATGGATCTACCCAACGCAGATATTCTCAAGCTAAAAGAGAAGATGGGAGAGTTGATCAGTGTTATGCAAGGGTTTGCCTTGGGACAGAAAGCACTTGCCGAGAAAGTGGAGAAGCTCGAGCGGGCTTCGGCTGCCAACAGTGGTAATAATCAGGAGGGTGTTTCCAACAACGGTCTTGGTGGTTCTAGGGACGGTGGTGACCCCGGAAGAAAGACGACTACTGCTGGTGTAGTGATCAACAATAGTGGTGGGTTTGGTTTTGCTGCAGGCGGTGGGCCCGGTCCTGTAGTTAATAATCTGAAGGATAATTAGTTTCCTCCTTTCTTTGGGGCTGAGGAGGATAGAGAAGAAGATCAGTTCTCGGTACTGAATGAGCAGTTTGGCCAGTATGGTGTTCAACCACCAAACAAAGAAATTCAGGTGCTAGCCGAGAAGATCAGGGCTTTGGAAAGCCATGCTACTCCTGGGGCTATCAATATGACAAACATGGGGCTGGTTGAGGGGATTGTGATCCCGCAAAAGTTTAAAGTGCCCACGTTTGATAAATACAATAGGAGTTCTTGCCCGGAAACTCATCTCCAGGCCTTTGTCTGGAAAATTTTTGCCTACACAATGGACCAGAAGCTTTGGATGTATTTCTTCCAGGATAGCTTGTCTAGTGGGTCTCTTGAATGGTATACCAAGCTGAGATCATCGGATATTAAGAGCTGGCAGGATCTGGGGGATGCGTTCTTTAAACAGTACCAATTCAATGTTGACATGGCTCCTAGTCGTACCCAGCTGCAGGGTATGTCTCAGAAGCCAAGTGAAGGGTTTAAAGAATACGCACAGAGATGGAGGGAGTTGGCTGCCAGAGTTCAACCTCCGCTGGTGGATCGGGAGATGTCTGATCTGTTCATGGGTACCCTGCAGGGGATTTTTGCTGAAAGGATGGTGGGTTTTCCCGTCACTGGCTTTGCAGACATAGTAATGGCTGGTGAGAGAATTGAAAGTTGGCTGAGAATGGGGAAAATACAGGGAAATGCTCCATCATTTGGAGTAAAGAAGCTATTTGGGAACGGTCAACGCAAGAATGAGGGTGAATCGAGTGCTGTGTATGCCCAGAGAGGACACGGTAGGGATCGTTACTACCAGCACATTGCTGCGGTAACAATTCCTGTTGGTAATCAATCGGTACAACAGCAACATCAGCCACCTCAGTAGAGAGCACAGAGAGCGGGGTACCAAGTGAGAGGAAAGGGTACTGATCGTCAGTTTGATAGGCCACCCGTGACATATGCTTTTCTGTTTAAGAAGTTGATGGATCTTGGGTTGGTTCAGTCGAGGACGATGGCTCCGGTAAGACCAGATCAGAGGCCTCCTAACTATGATGAGAACGCCAAGTGTGAATTCCATTCTGGTACACCAGGGCATAACATTGAGGGTTGTAGAGCCTTTAAGAATGTTGTCCAAGACTTGGTAGACTCCAAGGCCATCAATTTTGCACCATCTCCGAATGTTAATGCTAATCCCATGTCGGCGCATGGTCAGGTAATGGTGGGTGTAATTGCTGAAGATTCAGGTCACGTCTGTGCGGTGGGTGAAGAGGTCGACAATGACTGCGAGCTCGATGGTTGGATAAAACCGTGCGTACCAGGGATGGAGATCCAGAACTGGAAGGCCGAAAAGATCATCATTGTCACTCTACGTGAAGAGTAATATTTCTATTTTTCAATTCTGTCTACATGAAAGCCATATGTTTTGCCCGAAACATAATGGTCCATTGTAAGGGCCACCTCATGTGTTTCATTGTGCAACATTTTGCATCATTAATAAATGGATGTTTTTCACATTAAAAGCGGTGTTCCCTGTTTTTCATTTATTTTTGCAGTTTAAAACAAAAATAAAAAATGGCAATGTTTATTTTCATTTTTTCTTCCTTTTGATTGGCTTCGTTCCGACTGTTGTATTCTCCGGATCTTATTGATAACAATCCTGTTACACCCTCATATGACTTCGATAATTCGATCTATCATGCCAAAGAAGAAGGCGAAGAAGATCGTGAACTGCCGGAAGAATTAGCCAGGTTGTTGAATCCAGAGGAGGAGGTGATTCAGCCGCATGAGGAGCGAGTTGAGCTTGTTAACCTATGTACCGAAGAGGTCAGAAAGGAAGTAAAGGTTGGGACCGCCTTGGAGGCGAGTGTCAAGAGTGGAGGTGATGCCATTCGGTCTTAAGAACGTCGGTGCCACATACCAGAGGGCTATGGTGACTTTGTTTCAGGATATGATTCATCATGAAATCGAATGCTATGTTGATGACATGATAGCAAAGTCCCAAACAGAAGAGGGGCATTTGGTAGACCTGGCCAAATTGTTTGACCGGTTGAGACAATTCAGGCTGAGGTTGAATCCGAGTAAGTACACTTTCGGAGTATGGTCCGGTAAGTTGTTGGGGGTTTATTGTGAGTGAAAGAGGAATCGAGGTTGATCCTGCTAAAGTAAAAAGCAATACAAGAAATGCCTGAACCGAGAACAGAAAAAGAGGTTCGTGGTCTCTTAGGTAGATTGAACTACATTTCATGGTTCATATCTCACCTAACCGCCACGTGTGAA
The DNA here is from genome assembly GCF_024323335.1 of Lathyrus oleraceus. NCBI lineage: Eukaryota > Viridiplantae > Streptophyta > Magnoliopsida > Fabales > Fabaceae > Lathyrus > Lathyrus oleraceus. The sequence goes on along the minus strand of NC_066579.1, from coordinate 166,001,099 downwards.
CCCGTATTCAAGCTGTTAAGAAAAGATCAAACGGTCAGGTGGAATACTGATTGCCAAGCGGCATTTGAAAAATAAAAGAATATTGGCATGAGCCTCCGATTCTATTGCCTCCTATGGAGGGACTACCGTTAATTCTGTACTTGACGGTCCTCGAGGGGTCTATGGGTTGTGTACTGGGGCAGCATGACGAGTCTGGTCGAAAAGGGCATGCAAATTACTACCTTAGCAAAAAGTTTACCGACTGTGAAACAAGATATTCACTGCTCGAGAAAACTTGTTGTGCTTTGGCATAGGCTGCTCGTCGACTGAGACAGTATATGTTGGTTCGTACCACTTTGTGGATTTCCAAGATGGATCCGATCAAGTATATATTTGAGAAGCCAGCATTGACCGGACGGGTTGCGAGATGGAAAATGATTTTGACCGAATGTGATATCCCGTACACCTCTCAGAAAGCAATAAAAGGGGAGTGTATTGTCTGATTACCTCGCTCAGCAACCCATGGAGGATTATCGACCGATGAAGTTTGAGTTCCCTGATGAGGACATCCTGGTTCTCAAATCGAAAGATCGTGAGGAACCGATCCCGGAGGAGGGGCCTGACCCTGAATCCGAACGGATCCAGATGTTTGATGGGGCCGTTAATGTGAATGGTAGTGGAATTGGTGTTGTTTTGGTTACGCCGAAGGGGTCCCACATTCATTGTGCTGCCCGGCTAACATTTGAATGCACCAATAATGTGGCAAGAACAAAGCTTGTATCCTGGGTATCGACCCTCGGTGCGTACATCAACTGGGGCAACGCCTTTCTCGCTGTGTATGGGATGGAAGTCGTGCCACAGGTCCAAAATCCGTCATTGAGAGTCCGGATGGACGTAAAATTGAAAGAGACGGAATGGGTAAGGACTCGGTACGAAGAGTTGAGCCTGATTGAGGAAAAGAGGCTAGCAACCATTTGTCATGGGCAGTCGTACCAGCAGCGAATGAAACGTGCTTTGGACCGAAAGGTATGACCTCGTGTGTATCACGTGGGAGATATGGTGTTGAAAAGGATCCTCCCTCCTTATGAAGGTCCATTCGTGGTCAAGAAGGTTTTCTCTGGCGGAGCCTTGTTGTTGACGACCATGGATGGTGAGGTTTTTCTATCCCCTGTGAATGCGGACGCAGTTAAAAAATACTTCGTATAAGAGACCCGCTGGACGAAAAGAATAAAATAGTCCAGGAAAAAAAAGGGCATCCCGGCGAACCAGAAAAAAAATGAAAAAGGTTCGGGCAAAAATTAGGGATAAAAAGAAAAACTGTACACCCGGCAAGTCGAAAACCCCACAAGGGCGGCTTGGGCAAAAAAGGGTATCCCGGTGGACTGAAAACCCGAAAGGGCGGTCCAGGCAAAAGAGGGATTGAAACAAACAACTGTGTCTAGCATGATCGTTTGTTTTTTGGATATGACACGTGGATAGTCCCCGACAGAGATCGGTTGGAAGTGTCTTGTTCAGAAGGCAGAAAGTGCGGAGAGTCTTGAGGACATATGGGGTGTAACCGAGTTGGAACTCGATGAGATCACGGGTTCACATTGCCATTAGGATAGATTTTTTCCTTTTGTGCGCAATTACCTCTTTTCAGGGATTGCTTCCTGTGTATTGCTCGGTTTTGAGCCACCTTTTTCAATCAATAAAATGTATGTTCAGTCAAATAATTTTGTTTTTGTTTTTCATTACCGCTTTGATTGCAAAAACATCTGTTTATTTTGATAAAGAATCTTTGCATTTTGAGACATAGGGGTCCCTTCCAATGCATGTTCGTAAGATTGAAAACCGGAAATCTTATTCAGAAGGTTGAGTGACCCAGGTGTTGAAATCTTGGCACGCTCGGGGCACGTTTTTATCTGACGATCTCTTTTGCAGGTGCCGTTAGATATTTTCACTCACTTGCAGGTTGTGATGTGAAGCCTTTTGACAAAAGATCCCCGTGGAGTCCAATCAGGGACAAGGGATTGAAGAATGGTGAAAAGACGTCGAAAGATGTGCGACGATCCCTGAGGATTAACCAAGAAGACTCTTCAAAGTCTGAAATAGAAAGTTACCACTTTGGTTCGATGGTGGATACTAGTGTTCGACGAGTCGACAGGTGTTCCATGCCAACATTCCGTATCTCCCCAGCAGGTTCGAGATCGGTGTTTCCTCGGCAGCCAAGTCTGAAGGTTGTTGTTGTTTCCCCTAGCAGGGTGGAGGTTGTTATTTCCCCAGCAAGTCGAAGATTGTTGTTTTCCCCGCAGAGTGCGTTGGTGGATTCTTCCCCAGCAAGTCGGAAGATTGCTGTTTCCCCAGCGGAGGTGTGCGTCAGTAGCTGTTTCCCAGCGAAGTCCCCAAGCGGATTGAGTTCAGTAGAGGTCGTCCCTGGTGAGGGTTGTCCTTTCCCCAACAGCAGTGCTATTCCCCGACAGGGTGGAGATTGGAGTGTTATCGGGTTCCTCAGCGGAGTTCCTCGAGCTCCCCAGTAGAGTTCCCTGAGGGGGATACCTTTTTATGCATTCATCATTTAGAGAAGCATAGCATATTGCATAATTCATTGCGTAGCATTTCCATGGTTATGGAGCATTACGCTGAAAAAAATCATCATGCATCGGCATTGCAAGCATAAGCTAGTCTCAGGCCGTGGTTACCGTTTGAGGATTAGTTTTGCGGGATGGTGAAGATGTTACTCCGAGGAGCTTAGCATCAGCATTACGCAATCAGCGCGACTCAAGCCGTGGTTACCGTTTGAGGATTAGTTTCACCGGATGGTGAAAGTGTTACTCTGAGGAGTTTAGCATCGTGATTTTGGATCAACAACATTCCCCAGTTAGTCCCCGGCAAGCGTCTGCCTTGTTTTGACATATGTAGATGTCATCCCTGCGATACCGGTAAGTGTCGTGTCGATCCCCGTAATGTCTGTTTTCTTTGGTGTTAGTAAACATCATTGTTCGATGTCAGTAAACGTCGAGTTCCTCCCCAGTCATTGGTAAATGTCTGGTCGATTATCTTTTCTTTGGTGTCAATAAACATCATTGTTCGATGTCAGTAAACGTCGAGTTCCTTCCCAGTCATTGGTAAATGTCTGGTCGAGTATCTTTTCTTTTGTAATCCCATTTGCTCTCCCCAAATCAGCTTTCCCTTTTCGATTTACGTTCTTCCAAGCCTCCTTGATTCGTTGGGACAAGCTAGGATTCTCAACCCCAAGGTCAAGCAACAAGAAAGCTTCCAAAGACCTTGCCTCTGGAGGGCCTTCCATTGGGTAGCCGAGCTATCTTAGTGATAGAATCGAGTTAGAATTCACGCATCCTTGAGTTCCAATAAGTGGTAAATTAGGGAAATCTCCACAGCTGAATATGATGTCCATGTTGATGTATTCTTTGGAATACCAAGAAAGATCTTCGGATCGGAGTGATCCCAATCTCTGAGGCCAACTAACATCTGTTTGTTCTACCCAAACACCTGTCTTCGTAAGATGCTCAAGAAACCCCTGATATAGTAAAGGAGCATAACAAGCAATCATTCCTTTCTTCTTGGTGTATCTATGGCTCATGTAATAGTAAACATCAGCTAACAAGGTGGGTACTAGGTTTCCAGTAAGGAAAACGCAAATAGAAGCCAATGTCTATGAAACCATCCATATTTGGGAACAGGACGATGCCATAGATGGCCAACGCAATAACAGAGTAACAAGCGTCCCAACTTTCTGTTTTTAGTAGGGTATGAGCTCTTTCCAAGAGAAAACTTAGCGAAAATCCTTTGGTATTCCCTTTGGTCTCTAGGTTAGCCTCTACTTCTTTTTCGTCCATGTGAAGCGTGCTAGCAATAATCTCAAGGGGAAAAGATTCATCTCTCCCTTCAAATAATGGCTTGTTCTTCATAGGGATCCTAACAAGACGCTCGAATTCTTCCAACATTGGTGCTAGCTGGAAGTCTTGGAATGTGAAACATCTTAAAGGTAGGTCATATAATTGAGCTAGAGTGACTAAAGTTGTATGGTCCACTCGTTGGTTGAGGATGCTGAGCAGATTGCCATAGTTCTTCCCAAGGTTGATTTTGTATACCAGGTGCATCTGAGAGACCAAGTCACATAAGCTTCTTAGATCGGGATCTTTGAACTTGAAAGAGTAAATTTTCCTTTTGCTTGATTTCATGCTTCTTGAATTCCTGCAACTTATAACACTCAGATTCCTTGGAAATAAAATAATATGAATGTCATGTTATGAATGATGTTATGCATGCCACAGGTAGGTCAACATACAGGCCGTGAGAGTGGGTATCCTTGGTTACTAAACAAAACCCTTTTGGGAGGATGCTAAAGTTAAGAGGTTCCCAAAGTCATCAATCACTATTTAGGAAGGTTATTGTCATGACAAAAGCTCATCCACCAATAACATCCCCAAAAAGAGTTTCGTCTGGGTGAGGCCTTCGTATGGTCCCAAAGAGGAAGACTCTTAGTGGGTCCATACTACACAACTCTCGAGTCCAAGGTTCTAATGAGGTTCTCAGAGTCATAGATCGAGGTTGGGAATACTATTGTAAGGTAGTAATACGCCTAAGGGATCTCATCTGATTGGGGCTTTCGTATTAACCCAATAAGTCTGGGACTTTTCAGGTAAATACTACATAACCACCGGATATAATGGGTTAAAAGGTCCCTAGAGTCATTGATCCAACTTGAGAATACTATCATCGTGACGAAAACTCGTCGGACAATAATATCTCAAGAGAATCTCCTCTAGGCGGGGTCTCCGTAGCTTCCCAACAAGGAAGACTCCTTGTGGGCGTCCACTACGCAACCACCAACTTAATCTCATGGTTTTTCTCAGACTCGGGTGGAGAGCCTATCTCACAAAGTATCACCAACTAGAGAAGCCCAATAATACATAGCCAATAAAACACCAGACAATAATTATGACAACATAGTAATAACAGAATAAATAACAAGCAAATAAACAAAATTAACACACAATACATCAACTGAACTAAATTAGGCTTCACTCTCTCTTGCTTGGAGCTAGTCCCCAACAGAGTCTCCATCTGTCGCATCTCGAAAAATACGATTCCTCGCGATGGTCGCGGAAAATTTTATATTCGAACAGAGTCGCCATCTATCGCATCTCGAAAAATATAATTCCTAGCAATGGTCGCGGAAAAATTTATATTCGAATAGAGTCGCCACCGAACTTTATTTATCCCAATGAAGGAATAGGAAAATATCGATAAAACCTTTAGGAAATAGAATAATGGTCGTCGCAACCATATTCGGGTTCGGGAGTTGATTACGCAAGAGGAAGGTATTAGCACCCCTCACGTCTGTTGTACTCAACGGGAACCTTTTAGTTCTAATTTGCGTTTCGAGTGTTAATTTATGTTTGTTTGTTATCTTCGGGTTATAAATATATTAAAAATAGAAATGGATGGGAACCTCAGAAAGGGAAAAGGGGAGGTTTTTTATTAGTGTGCTCGCGAAGATACAACAATTTCCTGCCTACGTATCCTTATGGTATAATAAGGAAATCAGAGCATTCGTAGTTCGGGGAACTACGGTTGGTTGGTGTCTTTTAGCGAATAGTTGTTTAGATCGCATTCTAAAGGCTAAACATTAGTTTGTATACTCTCGACGGAGGCTTAAGCACTAGTCTGTTGTGCGCATTAGAAAGGATTAAACAATGTTCTTTATGAAAAGATTTTTGGTCACATGAGGGTGACAAATTGGATTAATATGTTGGATGTTTTGATTGATTGGTTTTGATCGCACGGGAGCGAGAAAAGTATATGATTGAGGTGTTGAGATATTTTTGGTTGGATGACGATTACTCGGATAGTTGAGTAAGACAACTCGTATCCTAACAGTCGGGAAAGGGAATAGAAGACTCTAGACCACTTTCCTTTTCATCCTTAATTATAGAAAGGATTTGATAATAATTAAGGTGTTTTGAATGGATGACGAATACTAGGATAATCGAGTAAGACAACTCGTATCCTAATAATCGGGAAAAGGAATAGAAGACTCTAGACCGCTTTCTGTTTCATCTGAGTATTTATGAAAATAAGGTTGTGTATGGTTGACGTATTTTAGAATGAACGACGAGTACTTGAATGACTGAGTAAAACAACTCATATCCAAGCATTTGAGAAGAGGAGTTGAAAGCTCAAAACCATCTCCTTTTTCGTATAGTTTGTTAAGAAAATGATTTGATTAAGTTGTATGTTTATGGAAAAATGACAATTGTTCGACTGACCGAGTAAGAGAACTCGTATTCAACCAATTGAGGAGAGAAGTTGAAGACTCAAAGTCATCTCCTTTTTCATTTCATTATTATGAAAGTGTTTTGATTTAAACGGGGTTTGTGCTTAAGTGGATTAGAGATGACGATTATTCGACTAACCGAGTAAAAGAATTCATATTCAAATAATCGAGGAGAGGAGTTGAAAACTCAAAACCATCTCTTTTTTCATTTCTAAATGAAATAGTATTTAATTGTGATTAAGTATTTTAATTTAATTTTAATAAAGAATACTCGATGTTGGATCGAGGTTTTAAATTTGTATTTTGTGAATGAATTGAATTTATTTAGTGAGTAGTTCATCTAATCGATTAATTAAAATCGAATAGGTCTCATTGTAAGAAAGCCCAAGAGTAAGCTATGTGAGGTTGATGGCGATGCTTTAGAAGCAATCGACTTACAAAGGCATTTAAAATGGGCTCGACTTTGAATTGAGAAGTTTAATTTGTTTAAAAATTGGTTTGAATTGATGGCATGGGAATGATTTATCATAAAGGTAGCACAACACGCATATAAAATCGAACACTTATACAAATGACTAAATAAATATTAATACAAATAAATCTCCTAAATCCCAAAAAAAAGGATGATTATATACTTAAAATAACTAATGACGGTGATAATAATAATAATAATAATAATAATAACAATAATAATAATAGATAATTGTAACACCTCAAAATTTGCCCTCCTCTTCTTGGGACTAGTTTAGCATATTGCATTGTATATTTTTACGACATTAGGCATTTTCATTGTTGCATATCATTTGAAAATAAGAAAGTCATCCTCCAAAGTCTTTTTCAGAAGATGGAGAGGTTAAGTGGTTCAAGCCTGGGGGTCTCTATGAATGAATGATCAACCATCTGAGGGTTTGCAGTGCATTAGGGTTTCCTGATCCTTCAAAGAGCTTGAGCATTATGTTGGTTGCAAGGATATGTTACCATCATCATGGTTCTATAATCATCCAGGGCTTCATTGTGCATGCTCCAGTTCCTTTGGATTAGGGTTTTGACCTCAGGTCAACCCTAATCATTGACTTTCTTCCAGCCAGGGTTTCTCAAGGAGAGGATGATTATATTGGGATGAGGATCATATGATCATTATATTGGGCTTGTATAAGCAGAGGGTTCATTGCTGAGCAAATTCCTCAAGTGGTGGAGTTTCAAGCTGATCAGAGCATGTCAAGGTCATCTGAGGACCTATACTATCAACTGTGCAAGACCTGAGGGCTATGAGGTGGGGAAATGAGTTTCAACATCTCATTCATGTTCAAAAGAGGTTCATTTGTCATTATAAACATATATCTTGAAGATTTTGAAGTCAGAGCAAAAGTTTCCAAAAATGGAAAGTGACCTGTAATTGAAAGTTTCCAAAAATGGAAAGATTTTGGTTCAAATTCAACTTGATTTTACATCATCAAAGAAGCTTCAAATGAAATTTTGGTCAACATGAAAGTTGAAGATCTTTCTCTCTCATTTCCAAAAAGTCCAAGATCATGAGCATCTGATGAATGGTTGAGAAGTTATGATCCAATGATTGCAAAGTGTGCTTGAAACTTCAAAGTGCCATAACTTTGGCTACAAAACTCCAATTTGAGTCACTCTTTTTGCAAAATGCTTCTTGTGACCTATATTTTCCAAATCTATCATTGCATTGCATGAAATAATATCACATGATCATTTGGCCATGCATGAGTATTTTGGAAGGAAAATGAAGATTTTAAAATTGGTGCATCACATGAACTTAATTCCAATTCCATCATGATTGTTGGATGATTTTAAATGACTTTGAGCCCTAACATGCTACTGTTCACGTAGGATTGAGCCATGCACCCTCATTTTGCATTTTTGGTCATACACTTTATTTCATCTTAATTTTTCATTAGCCAAGGCAAGGGTGATTAGCAGCATAATTAACATGTCATATATAAGGCTAATTGTAACAGAATTGCTCAGTTTTCACATTCTAGATCTAGATTTTTTACTTCCCTCCATTTTTGCTCTTATCTCAAACTTCAAATTTCTTCACCTAATCCATTGATTTTACTGCATAATTGTGTTCATTGAGCCTCATAGAGTAGGAATCAAGCATTGGAATGGTGAATATGGTGCAGAATTGTTGTAAGACCCCAATTTTGGGCCCTAAGATCCCTCATGGCCCATATCATTCATATCATAACCTCAAGGATCATTACATGCCTTTGTCCCCTCCTAGTGGGTAGATTGCCTTGTGGTTTGTTTCTTGATCACCAAGCATACTTTGCATTTGTATATCTTTGCCTTTCATATGTTTATCATTCAAAGAGTACAAAAATATTGTCAGTCTAACCTTGTTGCTTGCAGTTGAAGTAATCATCAGAAATTAGGTCAAAGTCAGTCATTGATCAGTCAAAGCAATGGATGATGGCCATTCTTGCAGAATTTGGGCACCATGATCATTAATCAAAAGTTCATACAACTTGTGATATCATTTGAAGACAAGTTCTCAAGGAATTAGGGTTTGGAATTCATCAGAAGAGGATCAATCAGTCCAAAACCCTAGAAAAGTCAAACTTGGTCAACAGTTGATTTAATCAGAGATTTGATGGATAGAATTGATTTGAAGGAGTTCATTCATGCTTGTCTAAGCCTCATATATCATGTTCAACCTCATCATGGAAGAAAATCAAGTCAATCAGAAATTTTCCAGAAATAGAAAGTGGACCTGTAATTTCAACTGCCAAAAATGGAAACTTCTTGATCTTAAACTTACATCATGATACAAGCTTCAAATGAATTTTTGCCCAACATGAAAGCTGAAGATCTTGTCCTCCCATTTTCAAAAAGTCCAAGAACTCTCAAATCCCATGTGTGGTTGTCAAGATATGATCAAATCATTTTCACCAATTTTTGAACTTCAACAAGCCATAACTCTCAAACCATAAGGCCAAATTTGGTGGGGTTTTTTCCTACACATCACATTTTTCATCCTCTTTCCAAAAATATAAATTTCATGACCTAAAACCTTACCATTCAAAATGGCATTTTTGGACCTATTCCTTTAAAAATCAAAGTTTGACTCACAGTTGACTTTTTGATTTATGCATTTTTTCTCACTTTGGCCAATTGGGAAAGGTTTAAAATCATATTTGAAACTTGCCTCAAGCTTAAAACCATCATCATACCACCATTTTCCCATCATTTTGAATTAAAATGCAAAATGGACAAAATTGGCAATTGGCTTCATTTGAACAAATCAAGTACAGCAATTCATGTGCAGCCACAAAACAGCAAACATACAGTCTGTCTGCAGCCTGTAGCAGGCCCAAATTTGTGCCAATTCACACCTCCACTTCACTTGTACAAAGATTAGCAAATGTGCATTTGGTCATCTTTTAGCTAAATATGATTAAGCATTCCTTAAGACAGTCATATATAAATTGTTTTTCTGCCACAAAGCAACCCTAGAGACCAAGAAATCGCAGCCTCCACAGACTAAAAGGACATTTTCTCTCATTCTTGCATTTTGGCAAAAACCCAATTTCTGCACAAACCATTAAAAGAGCTCGAGTTCTCTTGCATCCTTCATCATCAGAACATCTTTTGGAGCCTTGTTACGGCCTTAATCACCAGATGGAACTCCAGTCTTTGTTCTGTTTTCCAAGCACATCAAACATGGCAGTGAGAGTTTGGAAGGATTTCAAGCAAGTGTGAGTCAAGGTTCTTCAAAGTTTCTTCACTCCAAAAGCATATTGGACCTCTGATTGAGCTGGAAGCATACAAACTGCACTGTTTCATTGGGTTTTCCAAACCAGGTGAATTTTTCGACTTCATTGTTTTCTTAAGTCTTGCTACACACCATGTAAGTCTTGTTTGGTAGGTTGACTTAAGCTCTGAATCACATTAAATGGATGACTATGCTATGAGATATAAGGATTGCTATTTTAGTGAGCATATGCATTTTTCATCGATTTGCTTTGTTGGGTTTGATTTGTTGAAATTGCATACCATATTCTTGTTGCTGGAGGTTTAATGATGCTATTGGCATGTTTGGTTTCATTTTTTGGGCACTTTGATTCTTGATGATTTTTACATAATGATGATGAAACCATTGCTGCTGTTTGAACCAACCCTGTCCAAAATTTCCATGATCAATGTTTTTGGTTGTTGGCTAATGTTTGTTTGATGGTCATTATACCATGCCCTTGTGTGTCTTTGCTTGAAAACTTATTGGATGATTGTTGAACCATGGAGTTGAATTGATAAATGCTGCTGAAATTGATGCTGTTATGCTTGAACATTGCCCAGAAAAACCACATGTACTGTGTTGCATATTGTTGTTTGGTTGCTATGTGAACATTGCCATATGCCTTGCCATTAAGTAATTTTGCTCAAAACCTGTTTGATGCTGTTTGGATGTTGGCTAAATTTGTTTGAAAATACCATGAGCCATACTGTCAAACCATGCTGCCAAACCCTAATGCTGTTTATATGCTGTCGTGTACTTTTGTTTTGGTTTGATATGATGCTGACAAACATATGCTGCCATGCCTCTTGAATTTTGGTTGAGAATGCATGTTGATGATGAGCTTGTTTTGATTATATGATGAACATGAGTTGTTGCTGCTATTGCTGAACCTTACTGCAGTTTAGAAAACCCTCATGAACTGCATTTGAATGTTGTTGTTTGGTTTGTTGTTTGAATCATGATGATGAATACCATGCTGCTACACCCTGCTAGCTAAAACCTACTGTTGTTATTTAAACCACAAACCATGACTAGAAACTCCCATGATTATGTTGTTTGCTGTTAGCTAGGCTTGCTAAAATGATAAATGATCATTACCATTGCTGTCTGCTTGATGCTGTTATGATAAGTACATGATGATGAATGCATTGTGCTGCTGTTGTTGGTATATGCTGTTGGTCTTTTTTTTGCTTGGTTTGATTTTAATGTTGTTGTTTTTAGAACATGATAACCATGCTGAACCATGCTGATAAACCCTGTTACTTTCTCCCAGAAATCCATCTCATGTATGTTGTTTTGCTGTTTGCTATATGAGCATCATGAATGTTTGTTGCCATGTGATTTCCATATTGTTGTTTGATGATGAAATCCCATGCTGTTTCGAGACCTAACTCTGCTCAGCTTGCCATTGAATTTTGTTTAGAATTTGTTTGGTTGCTGCTTGAACATACCTGCTGCTGTTCATAAACCCCCAGCATATTTTCCAGGAACCATGTACATGTGCATATATGTTGGCCATTATTTCTGCTTGTGATCCCATGACGCATCTCATTACCATGATGATTGTTTGATGCTTGGTTGAAATTATGTTTGTTAATTACAAATCCCATGCTGCTGTTTCGAAACTTGCCATGACTTCAATGTTGATTACATGTACCATGCTGCATATCCTGCTGCAGTTTTGAAATATGAATGTATGCTTTTGTTTGGCTGCAGTAAGAACATTCTCATTGCCATGTTGTTGTTGGTCGAATTTTGGTGCTGCTGTTATTGCTTGAACCATAAGCTTGCAAGATTTCCTCATGAACTGATGGCATTGTTTTGTTGTCGTGTTATGGTTGTATTAAAGATTCCATGATTATGCTATGTTGTTGTTTGTTGGCCGTGTGAGCATCACCATGAAAACCATGCTGCAGCTTTTGAAACCTTATGAACATGTTCAGAAAAACCATGTGAATTGTACTGCATGCTATTGTCTGGTGGTTATGTGAACATTACATGATTGATATGCTGTTGTGTGATGGTTGTTTTTGTGTTTTGGAAGCTGAACATGAGCCTTGCTGTGTTAGAAACCCTTAGGGTTTTAGAAACTCAGAGCTTTGAAGCTCATTGGCCAATTTACTGTTTCATTGGGCAACAGCCAATGAAAACATTTCAATTGCCTTGCCCAAAACGCAGCACTTCAATAAGTGACTGCAGAATTACACAAATGCCATTGTTGACCTTGTTTGCCATGCTTGTTTGTTCATATTTCATCAAGTATTCATCAAACTTCCACAATTATTTGCTCTTTCATTTCAACTCCAAAAATTATGATTTTTTTTTGCATGATGATCACAAAGATGTCTATTATTTAATCTTGATTTTTAATTAATTTTTGGTTGGCTGAATTTTAATTGATAAATGATTTCTTCACATGTGTGCATGAATGATACCCTTTGCCATTTCAATTGTGAAATTGTCATATTGCATCCATTGCCTTTGAAATTTTTTTGTGGTAAAACTAGACACCTTGATCTTCATGTCCATATAAAGTTTGTGCATTTATCATTTGTGGATTGATAGTTTTGATTTTTTGAAGTTGTGTGTTGCATTTGGTGTCATACCATGATCATGCATTTTCACAATTTTTGTTCACACACTTCTCTACATCCAATTGACCCCAAATTTTGCATGGATGATCCCTTGTATGTCTAATTGATATATGAATTTTCTTGGATTTAATCATGCTGTTTTCCATTTAATTGAGAATTTTCTTCCATATGTGGTCATTTGTTGACTTTTTGTGCTATGCCTTGCCAAATCCTTTGTGAAATTCTCAAATCATGTTGTATGATCATGAAATTTCATATGTGATAACTAGACACCTCAAGCTTTGCATTGGTGTTAATATCATTCATTTCTCTTCTGTTTTCAAATTGATATGATTTTTTGAAGTTGACCCATGCTTGTTGACTTTCACCATGCTTACTTAAATTTGGTTTGACTTCATGATTTTACTTGACTGCCTTCCTCTCATCCAAATGCCATGAAATTTTACATGTATGCCATGTTAGATGTTAGGATTGAGTGTGATTTATTTCATGATTTTTGAAAATGTTTGAGTTGACTTTTGAATGAAGTCTTTGCTGTTGACTTTTGTGCGCTTCCCTTGCCATGCTTTGCATTGTTTTGCATATGAAATGACCATGATGCATGATTTGGTTATGAATCCAATTGAGAATACTTCTTGAATGTTTATACTTGGTTTGGGTTGACTTTTTCTTGCTGCCTTGACTTTTCCTTTCATCTTGGACCCTAGGCTAGCCCTAGTGGTCTTCTAAGCTTATGTTGAGTTCATCTGTTTCAGGTTAAGCACTAATGCCTTGAGGATCATTCAAATATTTGTTTGAGTTGAATTATATGATGTGCTAACCCTTGTTTTGTAGGTGACTCATACTTGAGTCTTTGTGCCTTGCACAATTGGTCCTTCTGTGTGACTATTGGGTTATTTCCTTTTGGTTTTGACTGTTGACTTGTTACTAATTGGTTTGACTTTTGCAGGTACTTTAGTTGCCTAAGTTCTTTGAACTTGCTTGCTTGCTTTGCTATTTAGCATTTGCTTTGAGGTATAATTACTTCTTCTTCATGTAGTCTGGAGACCCGGTCTGTTATTTGACCGGGCAAACTGTCTGAAGTCCTCCTTAAGAGGCAATGCCTGTGTTTGTTTAAATTTGTCCTAAGCAGGAAAAGTCCTTCAAGTAAGGCAATTGGTGGAAGGTAGGGATAAGTAATCTATCCCCCACTATTCAGTGTGTCCTCTCTTTGCTCCCATTACATGGTTGAAGCAATGAGATAAATACCCAAGATCTAATCGAGTCAATAATGTGGAGAGAGTTCCTACCTTCTGAACTCCCACACTTTCTTTGATGCTCTCTCTGATTGGAGATAGAAGCAATGAGGCATACTCCTCATCTCCTATTCATCTGCTTCACCTGAGTCCCTCAATGGCCAGGTTAAGAGCGACTCTCACCTATTACAGTGGACTTTCAAAGTCAAACCCTCTTGTGTGAGCCCCCATTGTTTGGCTATAGAGTGTGCTGTTTGCTATTCATTGTTTGATTGATTGCTTCATACGCACTTGTTTGCTTATATGTTATGCATTTATCATCATCATCAATTGCCATTAGTGCATGATCATATCTTTTGTCTGTGTGACTTTTGTCATTGTTGCTTGCCCATTGAGGACAATTGTAAGTCCATTGCTTTGGCATTTGCTCCTGTGATATGGAAGGATAGAGTGTAAGACCTCATTGGTCACTCACATCTTCTGTTATCTGTGTGTATGTGAGGATACAGTTATAAGTCCCTGTAAGTTGGCATCTGTTATCCTGTGATCATAATTTGATCTGTTTGAATGTATGTGAGGTTGCAGTTATAAGTCCCTGTAAGTTGGCATCTGCTTTCCTGTGATCATAGTTTGTTCATCTGTTTGTATGAGAGGTTGCAATTATAAGTCCCTGTAAGTTGGCATTTGCATTCCTGTGATCATATTGTTGCTTTTGTTCTTGTATGTGAGGATCCATTGTAAGTCCCTGTAATGTGGCATTGGATTTCCTAGGACCATACTGTGGAGTTAACCTAAGTCCAGATAGATTGGCAGTTAACTTCCATGTTTCTTTTTTGTTTTCTTCTGAGGAGATTGGTGTAAGTCCATTGAGTGGCATCTGATATCCTGTTCTGTTTTAGGAGACTGGTGTAAATCCATCTATTGGTATCCGGTATCCGTTTTTTATTTCTTTGCCTGCGGAGATTAGTGTAAGTCCATTGAGTGGCATCTGATATCCCATTCTGTTTTAGGAGATTGGTATAAGACCATTGATTGGCATCCGGTATCCGCCTTTTTCTTTGCTTGCTTTGTTTGTTTGTTATTATTAATTGCATTCCAAAGGACACACTTGAATCATCTGCTATATGATTTCAAGAAGTGAACCTTCTAAGAAGTTTTACTATCCGTCCCTCATCCATTCATCATTCATTATGTCCTAAACCTTTTCACACATTTACTTTCAAACTTGACATAAGTGTTGTGCAAACATCTTCATGTTTTTCTAACTAAAAACCTGGACTCAAGTCCTTGACCTTTTTCAAACTTCATTTTCATAATACTTATTTGAATTGATCTTAATCATACTTTGACTTCATTTTCATAATCATAATCAGTAACTCCACTCATTCACTTGTTTTGGCTTTGTCCATTAATCTTTTCATACATGAGCTATAGGTTTGATTTATCTTAGTGGTTGATGTTAATCTCACCTTCTGTCTTTAGTGATTGAATTGTAAGTCTTCCTTGCCTATTATAGGGTTAACCCCTCTCTGGCTAGTTGAAGCTGTTCTCACATGGTGGACGTTGTTGTTTGTATAAGGTTGAGTTTTCTCCCGTGGATAACGTAAGACCTAGGGTTTGTGTTTAAAATTGAACCTAACCCACTTTTGGAAATCTTTTAGCCGAACTACGGCGTTCTGATCCTTACCTTTGATGGAAGGTACGTAGGCAACGGGTTCATCCGTTCGAACCCAATAAATAAAAAAATGTATATTCTTTTCTCATCATCCCAATCATGTTTGCACAATATTTTTGTCATAACAAATAATCATTTAGCATAACAAGTGTGAAAAGGGCTCCCTAGGAGTACCTAGGACGTAGTGGGTGCCTAACACCTTCCCATTGCGTAATTTACCCCTTACCCAGAATCTCTGATCTTTTTATTAGTTTTCTACGTGTAAAACTTCTTAGGCTTTTGTTCGCTTTTTAGCCAGTCCTTTGGATAAATAAAAGTGCGGTGGCGACTCGAAATTTTCATGTATCTCTTAGCTTATGGTTTAATCGATAGATCATATAGCGACGAATACACCGCTACAGAAAAGTGGCGACTCTGCTGGGGATCGAACCCAGAATCTCTGGTTGTATTGCCTACTTTTCACCCTTGTTGTGATATATTATTATTTGTCATTTGACATATTTTTGTACAATTTGGGATCACTGTATTGATTGTAATGTGTGAATTGCTTGATATACATTTGCTGTTTGCTTTGGTGATCTGTGAGATGAGTTCTGTACCCGAACTCGAGTGCTCTCTAGGATAGGAGAATGGCATAGTCTTGTTGACTGGTGTGGAGTAGTCCTTAGCCAGTTGACTTGCGAGCCCATTCACTTGGTGGAGGTCATGTTGAACTAATAATGTCACACAAGTTATTTGTGGTTAGACATTATTCTTTCAATCATGTTCCGCAGAAGCCAAGGACCTTAGTTTACCAAACCCATCTTGGCCTATTTTTAGGACCGTAGTGCGGAGGTCGTTCAGATGTCAGTTCTGATACGATTGTTACGCGATACTACACTCATAAGAGTTTCTCTTGAGAATATTCTTGGAATACGAGTATTCGTTCCTCCGATAATATTCGAAAGATGGAACGATGACTATGGGAACCTCTGATAGAACATGTCTGGCAGGTTTAAACCCTAGTACACTCCCTTTGGGTGGTTCTTAACCGAGACTCCATGCTCGTGACTCTCAACAAACCCGTGATTCGTGGTTGAGTCGTTCAAACATTGTTAATATCAATGGATCCCGGATCAGGTGTAAAACCTAAAATCCACCAAAGCGGCTGGTTGATATTAGGAATGTTTGAACCGGTTCATGTACCGTTAATATCAATGGAACTTGGGTGTCGATAAGGTGAAAACCTAAATCCACCAAAATGGATGATTGATATTAGGGATACATAGAGCTTTCCCACGACCTTTGTGTGGTGTGCTTTGCTTGATCCTTGAGTGTGTTTGTTGCATTCATGCATTCACGCATTCATCCGCATTCATGTCATCAAAAGAGAAAATTTTCAAGGAACTTAAAGGGTTATTTGCAAAATTTTCAGACATGGAAAGACCAAAAAGGCATACAAAGAAATACAGCTTTAAGCAGCCCGATGTAAAAGAGTTAAGGAATCTGACATCATATGTATTAGATCCCTTGGGTTTCAAAGCTCGCTATGGGAAGCTTCTGCCGTTGCTGACTACTCAAGTGGATGAGGGATTGATGAGCACTCTTGCTCAGTTCTATGATCCGCTCTATCATTGCTTCTTATTTCCGGACTTCCAGTTGCTGCCGACTTTGGAAGAATACTCTCACCTTATTGGGATTCCGATTCTGGATCAAGTGCCGTTCAGTGGCCTAGAGAGTATTCTATCTGCTCGAGAGATTTCCAGTCTGTTGCACATAGATGAAGATCTGATTAGAGCTAATCTGACTACCAAAGGCGGAATTCAGGGTTTTCCTTCCGAGTTCCTCATTGCCCAAGCTACCTTCTATGGGAAGGCCATGAGTGAGGATGCCTTTGAGGCTCTATTCGTATTGCTTATCTATGGATTGGTGCTGTTTCCCAACTTCGACAAGTTCGTCGACATGAACGCTATTAGGATCTTTTCAGTTCTTAATCCAGTTCCGACCTTGTTGGGTGATGCGTATGTCTCAATGCATCTGAGGAATATGAAAAATGGAGGAGTTATTGTCTACTGTCTACCCCTGCTGTACAAGTGGTTTATTTCGCACTTGCCGCAGACAGTTGCTTTCAAGGAGAACAAGGGATGTCTACGGTGGTCTCAGAGACTCATGTCTCTCACCAATGATGATATCACCTGGTATGATCGCGTGTATGATACCGTCCAGATCATCAATTCTTGTGGTGAATTCCCCAACGTGCCTCTTCTTGGTACATGTGGTGGGATTACCTACAACCCTACGCTTGCACGTCGTCAGCTTGGGTTCCCCCTAAAGGATAAACCCCATAACATTCTGTTAGAAGGTGTATTCTTTCAGGAGGGTAAAGATCCCCAAGGCCTGAAAGCCAGATTTGTCCGCGCTTGGCGCAATATTCGCATAAAGAGTAGGAATGAATTGGGTCCAAAGAACTGCATTGCTTTGGAGCCCTATACCTCTTGGGTCAGACAGAGGGCTGCTACCTATCTAATGCCATACGATCATCCGAGACCTACACTGTTGGATGTGGCTGGGCCTTCAACCCTCCCTGCCCAACGTGTAGAGGAGTTGAGAGAAGAAGACCTTTCGCGTGCCTGGATCCGCGAGAGAGAGGAATTGCTGCAGCAGCTCAAGGAGAAAGATGATATGATTGAATTTCTCGAGCACCGAGTGATCGACGATCCGAATGACACTTGGACTTCTCTGCTTCCTCAGTCATCCAAATTCTGGAAAAGGAAGTATGATCAACTTGCGAAGGAGAAGGCTGACATGGAGGCTGCCTATGAAAGAGAGATCAAGAAGTTGTACACTTCTCGTCTTCCAGCATCCCGAGCTGTTAGGGATCCATAGGATGTCATTTACCTTTTCTCTTTGTAATATTTAAAAGAATGCTGTACTTCTTTGTCTATATATTTTGAATGAAATATTTTCCATGAGCAATCAAAATGTTTAAAAATTCAAAATATTGCAAATGAATACCCTGAGGGTTCCTTGAAAAACAAAGCATTTGCACAAGCATTTCATGCATCATTCCTGCATAAACAGGTACCCATTTTTCTGGTCTTCTGGTTCTAACATCTGCTCTTCATTTATTTTGAAGACAAGCTGACTCACCGGTATTATACGCGAGTCAACTCTGCAAGGATTATGGAGCAATTGGAACAAGAGAACCAGAGTCTGAGAGATGAGGTCGCCAGACTTGGCGCTCTGATGGAGCAACTTCTTGCTGCCCAGAATCAGCCTGCTCCTCAACAGCCAGCAACTCCCGTTCAGCGGACAGTTATATCAGAGGTAGCTACTACATCAACGGTGCCTGTTAGTGCCCATCAGCCAAATGCCATGCCTCCCGGTTTTCCTTGGGGGATGCCTCCTGGTTTTATGCCCGATCTGCCAGCTCCAACATTTGCTCAAATGCCGGCATCTAGCCCGGTCCCTATTCCTGTTCCTCCTGTCGTGCATACCATGCCGAGGGTAGACGACACCATTTATCACTCTGAGGCATCTGAGGGCTCAGATGTACATGAGAAAATGGATGCGATGAACGATCAATTCCTTGAGTTGAGAAAGGAATTGAGAACTCTCAGAGGCAAAGATCTCTTCGGCAAGTCAGCAGCCGAACTTTGTCTGGTTCCCGGTGTGAAGATACCTGTTAAATTCAAGGTCCCAGACTTTGAGAAGTATAAAGGGAACACTTGTCCTTTGGCACACCTGGTCATGTATGCCAGAAAGATGTCCACGCAAACAGACAACGATCAACTCTTGA
The DNA here is from genome assembly GCF_024323335.1 of Lathyrus oleraceus. Taxonomy (NCBI): domain Eukaryota; kingdom Viridiplantae; phylum Streptophyta; class Magnoliopsida; order Fabales; family Fabaceae; genus Lathyrus; species Lathyrus oleraceus. The sequence goes on along the minus strand of NC_066579.1, from coordinate 165,981,792 downwards.
TCCACTATTTTCAAGACAGTTTGTCTGGTGCTGCCCTCCGTTGGTATATGAGCCTGGACAGTGTCAACATCCGCTCTTTCAATGACCTTGGCGAAGCTTTCGTCAAGCAATATAAATACAACGTTGACATGGCGCCTGACAGAGATCAACTCAGGTCTATGTCACAAAAGGACAAAGAGACGTTCAAGGAGTACGCCCAGAGATGGCGTGAGCTGGCAGCTCAAATCACTCCACCATTAGAAGAGAAGGAGATGACCAAGATCTTTCTAAAGACTCTTGGGTCATTTTATTATGAGAGAATGGTGGCCAGCGCTCCCTCTGATTTCACCGAGATGGTGAACATGGGGATGCGTCTTGAAGAAGGCGTCCGTGAAGGACGGTTAACTAAAGATGATGGTTCTTCCTCTAAGCGTTATGGAGCGTTTAAGAGGAAAGAAGGAGAAGCGCATGCTGTGCAGTCTCAGCCCAAACATCGAAGACCCTCTGTTCAGAGGAAGCCTGCACATCGTGCCGGACATCAGCATCAGGTGGCTAATGTGGCACCTGTATTCAAGGATAATGCTCAGCAGTATCAGCATCAGCAGCAATATCCACAGACGCAGTATCAACAGCAACAGCAGCGTCCACAGCAACAGGCTTACCAGCCTCGTGGAAGTACAACCAACCAAGCAAATGTGAACTATGATAGGAAGAAGGTCAGCTTCGACCCTATTCCGATGACATATACAGAGCTTTATCCCTCCTTGTTGGAGAGGAAGTTGGTTTCTCCTAGGGATCCTCCTGCTATTCCTGCAAACCCGCAATGGTGGTACAAACCAGACCAGCATTGTGTCTACCATTCCGGTGCTCCGGGCCACAATGTAGAGAACTGTTTCCCGCTGAAGAATAAGGTTCAAGACCTTATGAGAAGCGGAATTCTGAGTTTTGAAGACTCAAACCCGAATGTCACCAGGAACCCATTGCCTTCGCATGGGAAATCCGTGAATATGATCCAGGAAGACCTTGGGAAGTACAAGGTGAAGTATGTCAGTCATATCCGGCAATCGTTGGTTGATTTACATAAGATGCTGTGTCAACACAGTCATTTGGAGCATAACCACGATAAGTGCCGCGTCTGTTCTATTAACCGCTTGGGTTGTGATCAGGTTCGCTGTGAACTTCAAAAATTGTTGAATGAAGGTACCATTGAGATTCTCCAGAATCGCAATGTTGATATTGTTGAGCCCGAAGTGAGTGTCATCTCCCCGGTGTTCAAATTGCCAGAGCCCGTTGTTATTCGGTATAATAGCAACAAGCCTAAAGCTTCCCCTGCTTTGATTATCAAGCCAGCCGGCCCTGTGCCGTATTCATCTGATAAAGCTGTACCTTTCAGATATAGTCCTGTTGCTGTCCAGGATGGGGTCGAGGTTCCTTTGCCGTCTACCTCCGTGACCACTATCGCTGATGTTAGTGGGTTGACCCGCAGTGGTCGTGTGTTTTCTGCGCCTGCTAAGGCTGTTGCTTCTGACACTGTTGTGCACCCTGTAGGGAATGCTGTGAATGTTCAGAATCCGGCACTTGATGTTGCCAAATTCTCCTCGTCTGTACAAAAGACTCCCGTTTCTTCAGTTGTTGGCCCGAGTGGCATTGTTGATGAAGAATCTGATGAGATGCTGAGGCTCATCAGAAAGAGTGAGTATAATATTGTAGACCAGCTTCTACACACGCCCTCCAAGATTTCCATTCTTTCTTTGTTGCTGAATTCAGAGCCTCATAGGGAGTCTCTGCAGAAAGTCTTGGACCTAGCGTACGTTGATCACGACGTCACCCTGGAACAATTTGATAGCATTGTTGCAAACATTACCGCTTGCAACACTCTGAGCTTTTGTGACGCTGATCTCCCTGAGGAGGGAAGAGACCACAACATGGCTTTACATATCTCAATGAATTGCAAAACTGATGCAATGTCCAACGTACTGGTGGACACTGGATCGTCCCTTAATGTATTGCCAAAATCCACACTCTCTCGTCTGTCATATCAAGGTCCTCCTATGAGGCAGAGTGGGGTTGTTGTTAAAGCTTTTGATGGGTCGCGTAAGACCGTGATTGGGGAAGTGGATCTCCCAATCAAGATTGGACCAAGTGATTTCCAGATCACTTTTCAAGTAATGGATATTCACCCATCATACAGCTGTCTCTTGGGCAGACCATGGATTCACGAGGCTGGCGCCGTGACATCCACCCTACACCAAAAGCTGAAGTTTGTCAAAAACAAGAAATTGGTTGTAGTAGGGGGAGAAAAGGCTCTCCTGGTCAGTAATTTGTCTTCTTTCTCGTACATTGATGCAGAGGATGAAGTTGGAACTCAGTTTCAAGCTTTATCTATTGATAAACCAATCGAGAAGAAGTCTCCTTCATTCACTTCCTACCGTGATGCAAAGCTGGCCATTGAATGTGGTGCAGTCGCTGGATTAGGGAAGGTGCTTGAACTTGAAGATAACCGATCCCGGGCTGGCATTGGCTATGGTTCTGGGGCATTCAACGAGCAAGGTCTGTTCACAAGTGGAGGATTCATCCATGCTGATCAACCTGCAGAAGAGGAAGCTGCTGCTATCATTGAAGAAGAAGATGCAGAAGACTTGAACAATTTTGTTATTCCTGGTGGTGTCTGCCACAATTGGGTCGCTGTGGATGTTCCTACAGTTATCCATAGATCAGAGTAATTGTTCATTTTGTTTAAAACCCTTCTCCCATGCCAAAAGGAGAAGTGATGACATTGTTGGCAAAGCATATATACAATGATGTTTTCATTCAATTTTTGCATTGTCAAAACATTTGTTTTTCCTTTGTTTTCACTTTTTGCTTTTCTTTATGAAATCAGTGATCACAAAAAACCATAAAAACAAAATAAAAGCCGTAAAAGCAACATTCTTTCATCTGCATAATGATTTGCTTGTTTAAATGCTGAATTTTTCTTAACCAAAATCATTATGCAGGTTGATCCTAAAACCCATTGAACATAATGATCCAACGCCATCTCCCAATTTTGAATTCCCTGTATTTGAGGCAGAAGAAGATGACGTTGAAGAGATTCCTGATGAGATCACCCGTCTCCTTGAGCACGAAGAGAAGATCATTCAGCCGCATCTCGAAGACTTGGAAACAGTCAACTTGGGATCTGAAGATTGTGAGCGCCTGGTGAAGATTGGGGCACTTCTTGAAGGGTCTGTTAAGGAAGATTTGATCAGCTTGCTACGAGAATATTCAGATATCTTTGCTTGGTCCTATGAAGACATGCCGGGTTTAGATACAGATATTGTGCAACATTTCCTGCCTTTGAAGCCTGAGTGCGTGCCTGTGAAGCAGAAGCTCAGAAGAACTCATCCAGATATGGCAGTGAAGATCAAAGAGGAAGTTCAGAAGCAAATTGATGCGGGGTTTCTGGTGACTTCGACATATCCTCAATGGGTGGCCAATATTGTGCCTGTTCCTAAGAAGGACGGAAAAGTCCGTATGTGCGTTGATTACAGAGATTTGAATAAAGCTAGCCCAAAAGATGATTTTCCTCTACCACACATTGACATGTTGGTAGACAATACAGCTAAATTCAAAGTCTTTTCCTTTATGGACGGATTTTCCGGATATAATCAAATCAAGATGGCACCAGAGGATATGGAGAAGACAACATTCATCACACCTTGGGGAACATTCTGTTATCGAGTGATGCCCTTCGGTTTGAAGAACGCCGGAGCCACGTATCAACGAGCTATGACTACCTTGTTTCATGATATGATGCACAAGGAGATAGAAGTCTATGTTGATGATATGATTGCTAAGTCCCGAACGGAAGTTGAGCATATTGAGCATTTGTTGAAGCTTTTTCAGCGTTTGAGGAAGTTCCAGCTTCGTCTGAATCCGAACAAATGTACTTTTGGAGTCCGTTCCGGAAAGTTGTTGGGTTTTGTGGTAAGTGAAAGAGGTATTGAGGTTGATCCTGCAAAGGTCAAAGCAATACAAGAGATGCCCGCACCCAAAACTGAGAAGCAAGTCCGAGGTTTTCTTGGCCGCTTGAACTACATTTCCAGATTTATATCCCACATGACTGCCACATGTGCGCCGATATTCAAGCTCCTCCGGAAAGATCAGTCTCATGATTGGACCGAGGATTGCCAGAAAGCTTTCGACAGTATCAAAGATTATCTGTCCGAACCTCCGATTTTGTCTCCGCCAGTGGAAGGAAGACCTCTGATTATGTACTTAACAGTTCTTGAAGACTCGATGGGTTGTGTACTCGGTCAACAAGATGAATCAGGGAAGAAGGAGTTTGCTATATACTACCTCAGTAAGAAGTTTACTGATTGTGAGTCTCGGTACTCTATGCTTGAGAAGACGTGCTGTGCTTTAGCTTGGGCAGCTAAGCGTTTGCGCCAGTACATGATAAATCATACAACTTGGTTGATATCCAGAATGGATCCAATTAAGTATATCTTCGAGAAGCCTGCTTTAACTGGGAGGATTGCCCGTTGGCAGATGCTGTTGTCTGAGTATGATATTGAGTATCGAGCTCAGAAAGCTATCAAAGGTAGTATCTTGGCTGACCACTTAGCGCACCAGCCAATTGAAGATCATCAGTCTGTTCAGTATGACTTCCCTGACGAGGAAATTCTGTATTTGAAGATGAAAGATTGCGATGAGCCTACACTTGATGAAGGTCCAGAACCTGGTTCCAGATGGACGATGGTGTTTGATGGCGCTGTTAATCAATATGGAAATGGAATTGGGGCAGTAATTGTTAATCCCCAGGGTTCGCACATTCCATTTACAGCAAGGCTAACTTTCAAATGCACGAATAATATGGCGGAGTATGAAGCCTGTATTATGGGACTTGAAGAATGCATTGATTTGAGAATCAAGTATCTTGATGTCTATGGTGATTCAGCTTTGGTTGTCAATCAGATCAAAGGTGAATGGGAGACGAATCAACCAGGTCTCATCCCATACAGAGATTATGCAAGGAGAATTTCAACTTTCTTCACAGAAGTTGAATTTTATCATATTCCTCGAGAGGATAATCGGATGGCAGATGCCCTTGCTACGCTTGCTTCCATGATTGTTGTCAGATGGTGGAATGATGTCCCCAATATTACTGTGATGCGCTTGGACAGACCCGCTCACATATTTGCAATTGAAGAAGTGAAAGATGACAAGCCTTGGTATTTTGATATCAAGAATTTCCTCCAGAACCAGGTCTACCCGCCTGGGGCATCTGTGAAAGATAGGAAAACTTTGAGAAGGTTGTCAGGCAGTTTCTACCTCAGTGGTGAAGTGCTGTACAAGAGAAATTTTGATATGGTTTTGCTCAGATGCGTGGATAGACACGAAGCAAACCTATTGATGACTGAGGTCCATGAGGGTTCATTTGGTACTCATTCCAATGGACATGCCATGGCTAAGAAGATGTTGAGAGCAGGCTACTATTGGCTGACAATGGAGTCTGACTGTTGCAAGTATGTGAAGAAATGTCACAAGTGTCAAATTTATGCGGATAAGATTCATATTCCTCCGACACTCCTGAATGTGATTTCATCACCATGGCCTTTCTCTATGTGGGGAATCGACATGATCGGTATGATTGAGCCGAAAGCGTCCAATGGACATCGGTTTATTCTCGTAGCAATTGATTACTTCACCAAATGGGTTGAAGCCGCGTCGTACGCGAATGTAACCAGACAGGTGGTTGTGAAGTTTATCAAGAACCAGCTGATTTGCCGTTATGGTGTGCCAGAGAGGATCATTACTGATAATGGATCCAATCTGAATAACAAGATGATGGATGAGTTGTGCGCTGAATTTAAGATTGCACACCATAATTCCTCTCCTTACAGACCTAAGATGAATGGGGCTGTTGAAGCTGCTAACAAGAATATCAAGAGAATTATCCAGAAGATGACTGTCACGTACAAAGATTGGCATGAGATGCTGCCATTTGCTTTGCATGGATATCGTACGTCTGTACGCACTTCAACAGGGGCAACCCCTTTCTCTCTTGTTTATGGCATGGAAGCCGTTCTCCCAGTAGAGGTGGAGATCCCATCAATGCGAGTCTTGATGGAAGCCAAGTTGACTGATGCTGAATGGATTCAGAGTCGTTATGACCAGTTGAATCTGATTGAAGAAAAGCGTTTAACTGCCATGTGCCATGGTCAGTTGTATCAACAGAGAATGAAGAAAGCATTCGACAAGAAGGTCAAGCCTCGTGTGTTCCGAGAAGGTGACCTTGTGCTCAAGAAAGTTTTGTCTTTCGCGCCCGATTCCAGGGGCAAGTGGACTCCAAACTACGAGGGTCCATATGTTGTTAAGAGAGCCTTTTCAGGCGGTGCTTTGATGCTTACAACAATGGATGGGGAGGATTTCACTCGTCCTGTGAATTCAGATGCAGTTAAAAGATACTTTGCCTAAAAAAAAAAGTATATGCAAATGAAAAAAAAACAAATGAAAAAAACAGAATAGCTCGCTAAGTTGAAAACCCGAAAGGGCGGCTTAGGCAAAAATGAGCGTCTCGGTGGAGAACCCGCAAGGGTAATCCAGGCAAAAATTAGAGACTTGAAAAAAAATATATTTGCATCCCGCTAGATTGAGTACCTCACTCTGGGGCAATCTAGGCAAAAATTAGGGATTTGGCAAGTAACTGCATCCTGACAAGACTTTCTGGTTCATCAGTCGTCATTTCGTCAGAAGATTCTCGATTCGTCGTCAACTGAAGCTTCGGATACATCGAGATTCAAATTGGTAGAGAAAGGATCATTATGTTCAATGTAGCCCTCTTCCAATATATATCACTGATTTCAAATTTGTACAGATCTATGGAGTCTTGCCATTTGCAGACTGCCATTCCATCAAATCAATTTGAGCTTTTTATCCAATTATTTGCACTCTTATTTGTTTCAATTCAACAAATGTTTTGCATGTTTTAAATTGATAAAATGTCATTGTTTTAAACAAATCAAATTTTTCAAAATTATTGTTTTAAACAAAGTGAACATTCACAAGATTGAAAGGATACTCAAGAATATCTCAGTGCTCTCCCGAGGGTGGCATGATTTCCAACAGGTAAGACATTCGTTCATACTCCTGGTTTGGTGGTATCTTCTTTCTCCAGATCTTTGTTGAGGCTGTTCCTCAAACAAAATCGTTGTTGGGACTGTTCCCCAGTACAATCGCAAGCAATGATTTGTTGTTGAAGACTTTGTTCTCACCAGCAGCAGTTTCCCAGCATGGGTGTTTTCTTGAGAAGTCTCGGTGGTTGATGGTTTGTCATCCTGGTGCCCCGTTACTTTTTCCAGTGGGTTGTCTGCCCCAGACTTTATCTGTCTCCTCAGCACAGTCATGAGTATAATTGATTGGTTGATGCTCCCCTCGGAGTCGCGAGTAGAGCTGTTATTTATATCCCCACCAGGATTGCAAGTGGAGTTGTTACCGCTTTTTCCCCATGCAGTGTTGCCAGCAGGATTTGTCTGTTTCCTCAGCATCTTTGTTTTCTTTTGAAAACTCGGTAAGTCAGTGGTTTGATACCCGGTACTTTACCCTTTTCCCCGGCGAAGTCGTCTGCGGAATTGTTGCTCTCTCTCCATCAGAGTTATTCTCTCCAGCAGAGCGGGATTTATTTTCCTACTCCGTGTTTGATTTGGGTTGGTATCTTAGTATATTTCAACCATCCTTTCCTCAGCATAGTCTGCAGAATGTTTGTTGTGGCAGTTTTCGCCGGTTGAGTACTCTTTCAATCCCCGATATGGTCGGATGATGGCTATAGCCTCCAGTGAACGGATTAATTTCCTGACTGTTTGTGATCCCCAGTAGAGTGGCTTGTATTGCAGAATCTACTTGTTGTGATCAGTTTGCTGTATATTCTCCCAAGTGGAGTGGTTTGTTGCATAATATTTTTGTTTGATCTGTCCTCCCTCAGTGGCTTGTTCCCAAGAGAGTAGCCGACAGTTTTTTCCCCAGTAGAGTTGCTTATGCAGTTAGATTCTATTTGGATGATATCACTCTCCCTCAGTGGGTTGTTCCCCAGCGGAGTTGTGTGGATTTGCTTCTACAGCAGTTCGTGTTCGTACTTGTGTAACGCACTTTTTGTTTCTCAGTTGACACTGGGATCCCCTGCGGATATACTTTGGGATTTTCTCTTGTTCCCCTACAGATTCGTCTTGGTGGCTGTTTTTGCCCGTTGTGACTATCTGTACCCTGATTGGGTTGTTTCCTAATATCTCTGATTCTCTGCTTCTTCAGCAGTACCTGCAGATCTTTGCTTTACAGCATGATAGATCTCCGCAGATTGGCTTTCCAGCTGGTTTTTCCCCTGGAAGTATAATACCGGACGTTTGGTTTTTGAACCTGTTTGTGTTAGAATTGTCTGTTTTGTCAGCATTCATCAAACATAAATCACGCATATTCATGCATATTCATGAAACATTCAGATATTCATGTTGCATTTTTGCCATATATCTTTTGTTTGTCATGTCTCCTGCTATGGTGATATAGATCTTCTTTACAGATCTCCCCAAGCAGATGTCGGGTGTTTAAAAATCTCTCCATATAGAGTCAGCCCCGTAAGCAGAAAAAGTTTGTCTTTCCTTCTGCAGTTCCCCACTGAGATATATCCTCGTGGATGACGGTTTCTTCCGTTTCCTCCCAACATATATTGGGATGGATTTTCCTATTTGAGTTATATCCTCATTAGGACGTATCTTGATTCAGTCTGTCTTTTCGGATCATTCCCGAATTGGCCATTTGTCAGATGTCTTGTACTTCCCAGTGGGTTGTTCCCCAGTGGAATGTTTTTGGGCCTCTACCCTCATAACCGGTAGTTATAAGTCCTATATCTTTCCTGGCTTTCTTGATAGAATTTGTGGTTATACACCTTATATTCTCCAGCCAGAGTTTTTGGTTTTCTACCCGTATACTCGGTAGTTGTAAATCCTATTTTTCCTGCTCTTCAGCAGTTTGTGGTTTGTTATAAACCCTGTTTTGGTTTCCCGTGCGGATTTGTGATTTGTTCTATCCCCACGCGGAGTTGTTGGTCTTCTACCCCGTGTTCGGTAGATGTAAACCCTAATTTTGTGGTTATCTTCATTCAATATTTTTGATGTTGATTTTCCTTTGCTTGTATAAGTTGCTCAGATCAGCACTTATACCCCTAGCAAGTCTTTTGTGGATAATTGCCGTATGCTAGCAATTTTATCCCCAGTGGGTCTTTTCACCGTATGCTAGTGATTTGTTCCCCGGATCATCGGTTGTTTACCAATGCGTCCCCAGCTAGTCTTCTGTCGATAATTGCCGGATGCTTGCAATTTATCTTCAGCAGTTCGCCTTTCATTTACCCTTTTGTCGGTAATGTCTGTTGCTCTTGGTGATTGGTTATCATTATATACCTAATTTGGTATCCCGATGCCTTTCTGTTCGGTTGATTTATCCTTTGTTAACCCAGTAACCGGTTGTGGATAATCTTCCATGCGAGTATATTATTCACGGTCTGCCGGTAATGAATAATATATCTCATGCACTCTTCAGTCGAAACATTTTGTGTTTCCCCAGTCGAGTAAGATTCGTTATTTCCCTTTGTGGAGTCGAATATTTTCTTGTTGTTGGATAATTGCCGGATGCTTGCAATTTATCCCTTTGAGTTGTCTTTCGTTTACCCGTATGCTTGGTATCGATTGTCTCTCCTTTTGGTTAGTCACCTATTATATACCCAGTAACCGGTATCTCTGGTGTCTTTTCCTTTCGAGTATATTATTCACGGTCTGCCGGTAATGAATAATATATCTCATGCACTCTTCAGTCGAAGCCTTTTGTGTTTCCCCAGTCGAGTAAGATTCGTTATTTCCCTTTGCGGAGTCGAATATCTTTGTTGTTGGATAAATTGCCGGATGCTTGCAATTTATCCCTTTGAGTTGTCTTTCGTTTACCCGTATGCTTGGTATCGATTGTCTCTCTTTCTGGTTAGTCACCTATTATATACCCAGTAACCGGTATCTCTGGTGTCTTTTCCTTTCGAGTGTATTATTCACGGTCTGCCGGTAATGAATAATATATCTCATGCGCTCTTTAGTTGGAATCCTTTGTTGATTTCCCCCAACTGAGCAAGATTCGTATTCTTTGTAGAATCGAATAGCCATCCTTTAACCAGTTTGTGTTTCGGATGATGAGTGTTTTGGAAGTGAAAACCAATTCACGTTTTCGGTAGATCACCTATTATATACCCAGTAACCGGTATCTCTGGTGTTTCTTACCATGCGAGGTTATTATCTACGTTCTGACGGTAATAGATAATATATCTCATGCGAGTATCTTATCCACGGTCTGCCGGTAATGGATTTTATATCTCATGCACTCTTTGGGTTTGTGTCCCCATTTGAGTAAGATTCGTTTTCCCGTTGTGGATTCGAATGTCCATCCTGTAAGTTGTTTTGCTTTTTCAAGCCCTCCTTTTGGATGATGAGTGTTTTGGAAGTGAAAACCAATTCACGTTTTCGGATTTTATCCTATAAACAACCCAGTAACCGGTTCAGGATAATTTTCCTTTCGAGTATATTATTCACGGTCTGCCGGTAATGAATAATATGTCTCATTTGAGTATTCTATCCACGTTCTGACGGTAATGGATATTATATCTCGTTCACTCTTGAGTCGATCTTTTGATTTGTTTTCCCCTCAGAGTAAGATTCATTTTCCTTGTGGAATTGAATGTCCATCCTATAAACAAGTTTGCTTTTTCTAGCTCTCTTCAGGATGATGAGTGTTTTGGAAGTGAAATCCAATTCACGCTTTGGTCGGTCACCTATTATATACCCAGTAACCGGTATCCTTGGTGTTCCCTCCTTTCTGCTCCCTATTATGACCTCGGTCCCCCTGTGGAGTCAGATTTTCCTGAGTTTGTTACCCGTATGCTTGGTAACATCTCATTTCTTTGTTGCTTCCCCAGTGGAATTTTCTTTTGCTTCTCCTCAGGAGTCAGCTTGTGTCTCTCCAATGGATTTATTTTCCTTTGGAATTCTTTCCCAGTGTGAGTTCTTCACTCCCCAGTGAGTTCTCCTGTCTGTTTTTTCTGTTCTTCTAATCAGAGTCGTGTTTTGTTCGCGTTATGTCAGTTTTGTTTTTCCCCAGTTTAGAGTCGTGTCTTGTTCACACATTTCTTTTTCTTTTATTATCCCCATAGAGTCTTATTAGAGTCTCTGTTCCTGGTGAGTGTACTACTCCGATGGATCGTCTTTTCTTCTGTGTGAATCATATTCCCCACAGAATTTGTGTCTTTTGCATGCATACATCTGCATCATGAGGTCTCTTAGGGACCAAAATTTGTCTCATTACTGTTATTTAAGCCCATTCTACCGCGTCGAGATGAAGATTTCTAAACTTCACTTCTCCGGCTAGAATGACCTTAAATAGGGGCATCTGTAAGACCCCAATTTTGGGCCCTAAGATCCCTCATGGCCCATATCATTCATATCATAACCTCAAGGATCATTACATGCCTTTGTCCCCTCCTAGTGGGTAGATTGCCTTGTGGTTTGTTTCTTGATCACCAAGCATACTTTGCATTTGTATATCTTTGCCTTTCATATGTTTATCATTCAAAGAGTACAAAAATATTGTCAGTCTAACCTTGTTGCTTGCAGTTGAAGTAATCATCAGAAATTAGGTCAAAGTCAGTCATTGATCAGTCAAAGCAATGGATGATGGCCATTCTTGCAGAATTTGGGCACCATGATCATTAATCAAAAGTTCATACAACTTGTGATATCATTTGAAGACAAGTTCTCAAGGAATTAGGGTTTGGAATTCATCAGAAGAGGATCAATCAGTCCAAAACCCTAGAAAAGTCAAACTTGGTCAACAGTTGATTTAATCAGAGATTTGATGGATAGAATTGATTTGAAGGAGTTCATTCATGCTTGTCTAAGCCTCATATATCATGTTCAACCTCATCATGGAAGAAAATCAAGTCAATCAGAAATTTTCCAGAAATAGAAAGTGGACCTGTAATTTCAACTGCCAAAAATGGAAACTTCTTGATCTTAAACTTACATCATGATACAAGCTTCAAATGAATTTTTGCCCAACATGAAAGCTGAAGATCTTGTCCTCCCATTTTCAAAAAGTCCAAGAACTCTCAAATCCCATGTGTGGTTGTCAAGATATGATCAAATCATTTTCACCAATTTTTGAACTTCAACAAGCCATAACTCTCAAACCATAAGGCCAAATTTGGTGGGGTTTTTTCCTACACATCACATTTTTCATCCTCTTTCCAAAAATATAAATTTCATGACCTAAAACCTTACCATTCAAAATGGCATTTTTGGACCTATTCCTTTAAAAATCAAAGTTTGACTCACAGTTGACTTTTTGATTTATGCATTTTTTCTCACTTTGGCCAATTGGGAAAGGTTTAAAATCATATTTGAAACTTGCCTCAAGCTTAAAACCATCATCATACCACCATTTTCCCATCATTTTGAATTAAAATGCAAAATGGACAAAATTGGCAATTGGCTTCATTTGAACAAATCAAGTACAGCAATTCATGTGCAGCCACAAAACAGCAAACATACAGTCTGTCTGCAGCCTGTAGCAGGCCCAAATTTGTGCCAATTCACACCTCCACTTCACTTGTACAAAGATTAGCAAATGTGCATTTGGTCATCTTTTAGCTAAATATGATTAAGCATTCCTTAAGACAGTCATATATAAATTGTTTTTCTGCCACAAAGCAACCCTAGAGACCAAGAAATCGCAGCCTCCACAGACTAAAAGGACATTTTCTCTCATTCTTGCATTTTGGCAAAAACCCAATTTCTGCACAAACCATTAAAAGAGCTCGAGTTCTCTTGCATCCTTCATCATCAGAACATCTTTTGGAGCCTTGTTACGGCCTTAATCACCAGATGGAACTCCAGTCTTTGTTCTGTTTTCCAAGCACATCAAACATGGCAGTGAGAGTTTGGAAGGATTTCAAGCAAGTGTGAGTCAAGGTTCTTCAAAGTTTCTTCACTCCAAAAGCATATTGGACCTCTGATTGAGCTGGAAGCATACAAACTGCACTGTTTCATTGGGTTTTCCAAACCAGGTGAATTTTTCGACTTCATTGTTTTCTTAAGTCTTGCTACACACCATGTAAGTCTTGTTTGGTAGGTTGACTTAAGCTCTGAATCACATTAAATGGATGACTATGCTATGAGATATAAGGATTGCTATTTTAGTGAGCATATGCATTTTTCATCGATTTGCTTTGTTGGGTTTGATTTGTTGAAATTGCATACCATATTCTTGTTGCTGGAGGTTTAATGATGCTATTGGCATGTTTGGTTTCATTTTTTGGGCACTTTGATTCTTGATGATTTTTACATAATGATGATGAAACCATTGCTGCTGTTTGAACCAACCCTGTCCAAAATTTCCATGATCAATGTTTTTGGTTGTTGGCTAATGTTTGTTTGATGGTCATTATACCATGCCCTTGTGTGTCTTTGCTTGAAAACTTATTGGATGATTGTTGAACCATGGAGTTGAATTGATAAATGCTGCTGAAATTGATGCTGTTATGCTTGAACATTGCCCAGAAAAACCACATGTACTGTGTTGCATATTGTTGTTTGGTTGCTATGTGAACATTGCCATATGCCTTGCCATTAAGTAATTTTGCTCAAAACCTGTTTGATGCTGTTTGGATGTTGGCTAAATTTGTTTGAAAATACCATGAGCCATACTGTCAAACCATGCTGCCAAACCCTAATGCTGTTTATATGCTGTCGTGTACTTTTGTTTTGGTTTGATATGATGCTGACAAACATATGCTGCCATGCCTCTTGAATTTTGGTTGAGAATGCATGTTGATGATGAGCTTGTTTTGATTATATGATGAACATGAGTTGTTGCTGCTATTGCTGAACCTTACTGCAGTTTAGAAAACCCTCATGAACTGCATTTGAATGTTGTTGTTTGGTTTGTTGTTTGAATCATGATGATGAATACCATGCTGCTACACCCTGCTAGCTAAAACCTACTGTTGTTATTTAAACCACAAACCATGACTAGAAACTCCCATGATTATGTTGTTTGCTGTTAGCTAGGCTTGCTAAAATGATAAATGATCATTACCATTGCTGTCTGCTTGATGCTGTTATGATAAGTACATGATGATGAATGCATTGTGCTGCTGTTGTTGGTATATGCTGTTGGTCTTTTTTTGCTTGGTTTGATTTTAATGTTGTTGTTTTTAGAACATGATAACCATGCTGAACCATGCTGATAAACCCTGTTACTTTCTCCCAGAAATCCATCTCATGTATGTTGTTTTGCTGTTTGCTATATGAGCATCATGAATGTTTGTTGCCATGTGATTTCCATATTGTTGTTTGATGATGAAATCCCATGCTGTTTCGAGACCTAACTCTGCTCAGCTTGCCATTGAATTTTGTTTAGAATTTGTTTGGTTGCTGCTTGAACATACCTGCTGCTGTTCATAAACCCCCAGCATATTTTCCAGGAACCATGTACATGTGCATATATGTTGGCCATTATTTCTGCTTGTGATCCCATGACGCATCTCATTACCATGATGATTGTTTGATGCTTGGTTGAAATTATGTTTGTTAATTACAAATCCCATGCTGCTGTTTCGAAACTTGCCATGACTTCAATGTTGATTACATGTACCATGCTGCATATCCTGCTGCAGTTTTGAAATATGAATGTATGCTTTTGTTTGGCTGCAGTAAGAACATTCTCATTGCCATGTTGTTGTTGGTCGAATTTTGGTGCTGCTGTTATTGCTTGAACCATAAGCTTGCAAGATTTCCTCATGAACTGATGGCATTGTTTTGTTGTCGTGTTATGGTTGTATTAAAGATTCCATGATTATGCTATGTTGTTGTTTGTTGGCCGTGTGAGCATCACCATGAAAACCATGCTGCAGCTTTTGAAACCTTATGAACATGTTCAGAAAAACCATGTGAATTGTACTGCATGCTATTGTCTGGTGGTTATGTGAACATTACATGATTGATATGCTGTTGTGTGATGGTTGTTTTTGTGTTTTGGAAGCTGAACATGAGCCTTGCTGTGTTAGAAACCCTTAGGGTTTTAGAAACTCAGAGCTTTGAAGCTCATTGGCCAATTTACTGTTTCATTGGGCAACAGCCAATGAAAACATTTCAATTGCCTTGCCCAAAACGCAGCACTTCAATAAGTGACTGCAGAATTACACAAATGCCATTGTTGACCTTGTTTGCCATGCTTGTTTGTTCATATTTCATCAAGTATTCATCAAACTTCCACAATTATTTGCTCTTTCATTTCAACTCCAAAAATTATGATTTTTTTTTGCATGATGATCACAAAGATGTCTATTATTTAATCTTGATTTTTAATTAATTTTTGGTTGGCTGAATTTTAATTGATAAATGATTTCTTCACATGTGTGCATGAATGATACCCTTTGCCATTTCAATTGTGAAATTGTCATATTGCATCCATTGCCTTTGAAATTTTTTTGTGGTAAAACTAGACACCTTGATCTTCATGTCCATATAAAGTTTGTGCATTTAT
Source organism: Lathyrus oleraceus (assembly GCF_024323335.1). Lineage (NCBI taxonomy): Eukaryota > Viridiplantae > Streptophyta > Magnoliopsida > Fabales > Fabaceae > Lathyrus > Lathyrus oleraceus. The sequence goes on along the minus strand of NC_066579.1, from coordinate 165,966,207 downwards.
CATTTGTGGATTGATAGTTTTGATTTTTTGAAGTTGTGTGTTGCATTTGGTGTCATACCATGATCATGCATTTTCACAATTTTTGTTCACACACTTCTCTACATCCAATTGACCCCAAATTTTGCATGGATGATCCCTTGTATGTCTAATTGATATATGAATTTTCTTGGATTTAATCATGCTGTTTTCCATTTAATTGAGAATTTTCTTCCATATGTGGTCATTTGTTGACTTTTTGTGCTATGCCTTGCCAAATCCTTTGTGAAATTCTCAAATCATGTTGTATGATCATGAAATTTCATATGTGATAACTAGACACCTCAAGCTTTGCATTGGTGTTAATATCATTCATTTCTCTTCTGTTTTCAAATTGATATGATTTTTTGAAGTTGACCCATGCTTGTTGACTTTCACCATGCTTACTTAAATTTGGTTTGACTTCATGATTTTACTTGACTGCCTTCCTCTCATCCAAATGCCATGAAATTTTACATGTATGCCATGTTAGATGTTAGGATTGAGTGTGATTTATTTCATGATTTTTGAAAATGTTTGAGTTGACTTTTGAATGAAGTCTTTGCTGTTGACTTTTGTGCGCTTCCCTTGCCATGCTTTGCATTGTTTTGCATATGAAATGACCATGATGCATGATTTGGTTATGAATCCAATTGAGAATACTTCTTGAATGTTTATACTTGGTTTGGGTTGACTTTTTCTTGCTGCCTTGACTTTTCCTTTCATCTTGGACCCTAGGCTAGCCCTAGTGGTCTTCTAAGCTTATGTTGAGTTCATCTGTTTCAGGTTAAGCACTAATGCCTTGAGGATCATTCAAATATTTGTTTGAGTTGAATTATATGATGTGCTAACCCTTGTTTTGTAGGTGACTCATACTTGAGTCTTTGTGCCTTGCACAATTGGTCCTTCTGTGTGACTATTGGGTTATTTCCTTTTGGTTTTGACTGTTGACTTGTTACTAATTGGTTTGACTTTTGCAGGTACTTTAGTTGCCTAAGTTCTTTGAACTTGCTTGCTTGCTTTGCTATTTAGCATTTGCTTTGAGGTATAATTACTTCTTCTTCATGTAGTCTGGAGACCCGGTCTGTTATTTGACCGGGCAAACTGTCTGAAGTCCTCCTTAAGAGGCAATGCCTGTGTTTGTTTAAATTTGTCCTAAGCAGGAAAAGTCCTTCAAGTAAGGCAATTGGTGGAAGGTAGGGATAAGTAATCTATCCCCCACTATTCAGTGTGTCCTCTCTTTGCTCCCATTACATGGTTGAAGCAATGAGATAAATACCCAAGATCTAATCGAGTCAATAATGTGGAGAGAGTTCCTACCTTCTGAACTCCCACACTTTCTTTGATGCTCTCTCTGATTGGAGATAGAAGCAATGAGGCATACTCCTCATCTCCTATTCATCTGCTTCACCTGAGTCCCTCAATGGCCAGGTTAAGAGCGACTCTCACCTATTACAGTGGACTTTCAAAGTCAAACCCTCTTGTGTGAGCCCCCATTGTTTGGCTATAGAGTGTGCTGTTTGCTATTCATTGTTTGATTGATTGCTTCATACGCACTTGTTTGCTTATATGTTATGCATTTATCATCATCATCAATTGCCATTAGTGCATGATCATATCTTTTGTCTGTGTGACTTTTGTCATTGTTGCTTGCCCATTGAGGACAATTGTAAGTCCATTGCTTTGGCATTTGCTCCTGTGATATGGAAGGATAGAGTGTAAGACCTCATTGGTCACTCACATCTTCTGTTATCTGTGTGTATGTGAGGATACAGTTATAAGTCCCTGTAAGTTGGCATCTGTTATCCTGTGATCATAATTTGATCTGTTTGAATGTATGTGAGGTTGCAGTTATAAGTCCCTGTAAGTTGGCATCTGCTTTCCTGTGATCATAGTTTGTTCATCTGTTTGTATGAGAGGTTGCAATTATAAGTCCCTGTAAGTTGGCATTTGCATTCCTGTGATCATATTGTTGCTTTTGTTCTTGTATGTGAGGATCCATTGTAAGTCCCTGTAATGTGGCATTGGATTTCCTAGGACCATACTGTGGAGTTAACCTAAGTCCAGATAGATTGGCAGTTAACTTCCATGTTTCTTTTTGTTTTCTTCTGAGGAGATTGGTGTAAGTCCATTGAGTGGCATCTGATATCCTGTTCTGTTTTAGGAGACTGGTGTAAATCCATCTATTGGTATCCGGTATCCGTTTTTTATTTCTTTGCCTGCGGAGATTAGTGTAAGTCCATTGAGTGGCATCTGATATCCCATTCTGTTTTAGGAGATTGGTATAAGACCATTGATTGGCATCCGGTATCCGCCTTTTTCTTTGCTTGCTTTGTTTGTTTGTTATTATTAATTGCATTCCAAAGGACACACTTGAATCATCTGCTATATGATTTCAAGAAGTGAACCTTCTAAGAAGTTTTACTATCCGTCCCTCATCCATTCATCATTCATTATGTCCTAAACCTTTTCACACATTTACTTTCAAACTTGACATAAGTGTTGTGCAAACATCTTCATGTTTTTCTAACTAAAAACCTGGACTCAAGTCCTTGACCTTTTTCAAACTTCATTTTCATAATACTTATTTGAATTGATCTTAATCATACTTTGACTTCATTTTCATAATCATAATCAGTAACTCCACTCATTCACTTGTTTTGGCTTTGTCCATTAATCTTTTCATACATGAGCTATAGGTTTGATTTATCTTAGTGGTTGATGTTAATCTCACCTTCTGTCTTTAGTGATTGAATTGTAAGTCTTCCTTGCCTATTATAGGGTTAACCCCTCTCTGGCTAGTTGAAGCTGTTCTCACATGGTGGACGTTGTTGTTTGTATAAGGTTGAGTTTTCTCCCGTGGATAACGTAAGACCTAGGGTTTGTGTTTAAAATTGAACCTAACCCACTTTTGGAAATCTTTTAGCCGAACTACGGCGTTCTGATCCTTACCTTTGATGGAAGGTACGTAGGCAACGGGTTCATCCGTTCGAACCCAATAAATAAAAAATGTATATTCTTTTCTCATCATCCCAATCATGTTTGCACAATATTTTTGTCATAACAAATAATCATTTAGCATAACAAGTGTGAAAAGGGCTCCCTAGGAGTACCTAGGACGTAGTGGGTGCCTAACACCTTCCCATTGCGTAATTTACCCCTTACCCAGAATCTCTGATCTTTTTATTAGTTTTCTACGTGTAAAACTTCTTAGGCTTTTGTTCGCTTTTTAGCCAGTCCTTTGGATAAATAAAAGTGCGGTGGCGACTCGAAATTTTCATGTATCTCTTAGCTTATGGTTTAATCGATAGATCATATAGCGACGAATACACCGCTACAATTGTGCATAATCAAAGCTTGAACATGAAGATGGAAGTTGCAATTTGAGCTAGATCCAAGCCATTTCAAGCATCAATTCGTGCCTAAAGCTTTAATACATAAGTGAAGGAGAAGATCTGGACATTGTTAGGCCTTGAACATGCGGTTTCATCATTCTGCTCTCCAAGAAGGTTGGATTTCGATCATCATAATTCTTCATTTTATTGCCATAATTGTGTAGAGTTTTTGTCACTGATGATTCTGATATGAATTTTGTTGAAAATGGATGAGAATTGAATGAGTTATGTCGATTTAAAGTTTTGGTATGCAAAATGTTTTGCTTTGATTTGCCGAATCCATGAAGAATTAGGAGTTTTAGATGATATATTCGTGTTCTACGTTGAATCAGCTTTCGATCCATATATAGCATGCCAATTTCTGGGAATTTTTTCACTATAGCACTGCCGGCCTCGCCGGAGAAGAAGGTTTTTCAGCCTTGCGCCGCCGTCTGTAAAAGTGACTTAGGGTTCACTGTAGCGCATGCATGAACATAACAGGTCTCGGTTCGATTCCGTGCCAGGACATATTATTTTTCCACATTTGATTCCCTTCACTTTGCTAAACGGCAGCGTTTCAAGGTTAAGCGCTTGCAACATCACGTTCCTCTGTTCGATACTTGGTTCCAGCGATTGAAAAATCCAATTAATTCCTCGTGTACAGTGGAACACAGCGTTTCACTTATTGAAACGCGCTTGGAACCTCTCGTTCCTCAGTTCGATTCCTGGCTGCATCATTTGTGCATTTTATTTTTTGAGCGCTCTTTTGTGACCTCCATGACCTTAGTTCGAGTTTGGCTTGGTGTATGTTGTGAATATTGTTTCAAAATTCATTTTCCATTTTATTTCCATGTTATTTTCATGATAATCCATATATTTTCATCAACTTGCAAAAATCCTAAAAAATAGCAAATTAATCCAAATTGTTCCCAATTTTTTTTCACTTAATTGTATTGATGTCTATTATTTTTAGATGTCATTTGTATGAATTGAATGGTTCTGGATTTTTAATTGAGCTTGTGTGTTTGAACATGTATATAAATGTACTATGCTTCATTCAATTGATTGTGAAATGCTCATTAATTGTCCAATTTCCATGAAATTTGACATGCTTATTCCTAACATGCTACATGATTTTTGAGACTTGGTTTGGAATTTTTATCATTTTTCATCTTTGTTTTGGACACATGAACTTTGGGTGTGACAATTTGTGTCACACATTTGGATGATGCATTTGTTCATTTTCATTGACATGCCATTTGATGTCTTCTGGTCCTATTTTTTTGCATGAGGCTTGTGTTTAACATGTTGTATGCACATAATAAATTTCATGATCATTGGATGTGTTTCTGATTTAATGTGGAATTTCTCTTCTTGATGTCTGTCATACCCCAAAATTTACCCATCATTTTTCCTGAAAAAAAAAAATTTAATTAATTAATTAAATAATTAAAATAAATAAATAAATAAAATATAACAAATTATTTTGGACTTGGGTCTCCCTCATTCCAAGCCCATTACCCACAAAATTAGTCTATAAATACTGAAGTTTCAGTAGAGGAAAAGGAGTTACACTTGGGGTTAGACTTAGAGTTTACACTGGGAGATTCACTGGAGAAAGAAGGAAGAGAAGCAAAACACTCTGAGGTTTCCTTGGAACAAAACCTTGAGGAAAAAGAAAGAGAGAGAACAGAGAAGGACGGATAGAAACTTTGGCATAGGAACCCTGCCAACCCGGAGAATTCAGAATAAAGAAACCCTGAAGGCAGCTCATCCGCCCCGAAGCCATCGCCGCCCAATTCCCGCCGCCTAACTCATTCCGATACCACAAGTGGTCAATCCCTTCAACCTTGAATTGGAAAACAGGTTTGCGTATCTCTATTGTTTATACTTTCAATTGGCCATATCTACACATATAATGCATCATGATTAAATGTTGATATATAATTTGCTTTCGTATGTGAATTTAAATATGCCTGAATACCCTGAATGTTTGACCATGCTGTTCCTGTGATAAAATGCCATAAAGTTCAAGGTTCCTAACATGGGGCTGTTTTTCTCAAAATTCAAAATCCGTGGCCGTTCGCCTGGCCTTCGCTAGGCGAGGCAGAGGCGAACGAGACAGTACCTGATTTTTCTAGTCTGTTTTTTTTTATGTTTTTATCATAGCCATGCATTATTCATCCTATCCTATTTACTGTTGCGATATTTTTCCGGTGTAATCTTCGATTGCACCCTGATTTGGTATTCTGACATGTTTCTTTTTGAGCTTCGAAAAGGTTCACATATCCCAGGAAAAGGTTATTGGCTAGGTATTCCACTTTATTTGTGGGATACCCTTGTGGAGTTTTCACCCTAAATTACCTAATTAATTTTGATGTATTAATTTTAATGTATTAATTTTAATGTATTAATTTTAATGTATTAATTTTAATGTATTAATTTTAATGTATTAATTTTAATGTATTAATTTTAATGTATTAATTTTAATGTGGGAGAATTCCTCCTAATCACCTAATTAATTGTAAAACTTTGCCTTTGAATAAGTGATCTTGGACCTCTCTTTGTTGCCTTACGATTACGATATTACGGTCATGTCCCGCGAATGTGGGGATACCCTTAACAAAGACCCTTCGGTTAAATCATCATAAAATAAATTATAGTCCCTCGGATGTTGCCTTCGAATATACAACTTTGTCCCTCGATGACCCTCCGATGTTGCCTACGGTTAAATGATGATAGTCCCTTCGAATGCTAAGGTATCCTCATAACTGTTGCCTTCAATGACCAATCGATGACCATACGATGACCCTTTTACATCCAAAGGATAAAACTACTTATTTCTCAATAATAAGGACAGTTTTACCCTCATAAGGATAGGAAATGCCCGTAAAGACCTTGGGTCGGTATAACTCTTAATTGCTGGCTCACAACTTAAAACACTTTTTCGCACCTCACACCTTTCAAAATACCTTTAGAAAATCACCACTTGGTATACATTCATACTAGAATCATTACCGAGTTATATTTTTCTAAACAATTTTCAAAACTAAACGAGATAACCACTTTGTATACATTCATACAAGAATCATTACAAAGTTAAATTCTCTTTTCAAAACAATTTTCCAAACAATTCACAAACACTTTTTTAGACAAAAATAATATAAGTGATCGAGCAATTAAGAGCCCATGGATAACCATGGATACAAAGGGTGCTAACACCTTCCCTTTGTATAATGTACCTCCCGAACCCAAAATCTAAATTAAGGTCTTTCCTGTTCTTTTCCACCTTTCCTTATTGGATAAAAGAAAAGTCGGTGGCGACTCTTGCTAACCGCGACATTGCGATTAAAACCACAAAAAGTCCAGTTCACCGTATGACAGAACTGGCGACTCTGCTGGGGAATATTTAAAAAGAGAGGTTACCTTAAAAACAAGATCACTTATTCAATTTGTCTGATTTATTTTTAAGGGATTGCTTGGGTATGTTATGCTTGAGTGAAAGATCCTACACCCGGATCTAGTGTACCTTAGGTAAGTAGCAAGAGATCATCGCGACTGTCCGGCGTATACTGGAATGGTCAAAATGATGGCTACGGTTAATGTGGCACTTTGGATGTCCTGATGTTCCTCATGTTAGTTGAGGAAATATTTGGCATTCGCGTGGTGTCATAAAAGCATTAACCAGACCTTTAGAACCCTAATTAACTCATCCTGGCCATTAGAAAGTAGTGAGATAACTGGCTTCGGTTCCGACTGGAGTTGGTTGAGACTCGATACTACACTCTTTGAGATTGGACTTTAGGGAAGCTTCGGTCAACCACTTGGTGTTGCACTGAAGTGGACTTAAGGAAAGGTCAATGATTTGAGATCCTTCTAGAACCCGGTTACTATTCTAAGACAGGTTGAACCCACCAAACTTCAGTGGGGAAGGTACTTACCTATGGAACTCATGCAAGCCTTAAAACCTAGGGATGATTGTTGTATGACTTGCTTATGCTTGTTATTTGTTTAATATCATAATATCATAACATCATAACATCATAACATCATAACATCATAACATTATGACATTGCACTAATCACTTCGAGGACTTAGGGATTTAACTTGGCTCTATTTTGTAAGGCTATGGATCCCAGGAAGACTATCCGGATAAATTTTGTAGTCATCTCTCCTCAACTCAAGGATTTAGTGTCAGAACTTCCTGATCAGGCTCAGTTCGTCAAAAAGCATGGTTCTCTCCTCGATTTGGTTACCACTGGTTTCAAAGAAGATATGATGAGAGTCCTAATCCAGTTCTTCAATCCTAAACATCATTGCTTCACATTCCCAGATTATCAGTTGGTGCCCACATTAGAAGAATTTTCCCAGCTGCTTGGGATACCTATTCTTGATCAAATACCTTTCAGTGGTTTAGAAAAGATTCCGAGGTCCGAAAAAGTTGCCGCAGCTTTACATATGACAAAGTCAGATATTGAAGCTAATTTGGTAACAAGAAGTGGAGTTAAGGGTTTACTTGCCAAATTTCTGATGAATAAGGCCCGAGAATTCTTAAAAGTCATGAATGTCCATGCTTTCGAGGAGATTCTAGCATTACTAATCTATGGTTTGGTGTTATTCCCTAATCCAGATCAATTCATAGATATGAATGATATTCAGATATTTCTCGCTCGTAACCCTGTGCCTACCTTGCTCGGCGACATTTTGCATTCCCTTCACACTCGTACTATGAAGAGGCAAGGGACTCTCATGTGCTGCATACCTTTATTATCCAGGTGGTTTATTTCGCACCTTCCTCAGTCAGTCTTGAAGAATGAGCAAAGTTTGAGATGGTCTCAAAGGATAATGTCGCTCTCCCACTCAGACATCCGTTGGTGTCCTCATTTCAAAGAAAACAATATCATCATTGACCGTTGTGGAGAATTCCCTAATGTACCACTCATGGGGATAAGAGGAGGTATTACTTATAATCCTGCTTTAGCCCTACGTCAGTTTGGTTGTGCTCGAAGAGATGGTCCACATGAAATAATTATACAAGGCACGGTGTTTGACTATGATAACGATTCCCAAGGTCTCCGTCAAAGATTTGTGCGAGCTTGGGGCATGGTGAAAAGAAGTACTTTAGGACAGAAAAACTCTATTCCTATGGAACCTTATCTCAGATGGGTCCGCACAAGAGCTCGTGAACTTGTCATGCCATATCTGGCAGTCGGACCACTGATTGTTGAACCAGAAGCCGAAGGAGGTACTCCTCAGATCGTTCCTTATCCAGATATGCCTACCGATGTTGAAGAGTTAAAGAAGTCCTGGATCCAGTTGAGAGAGGAAAGGGATACTTTTGAAGCCCAGTTCTGTGCTACAAGGAAGAAGGTGTTAGAGCTCACCGGCCAGCTTAATGAGGAACGAAGACTCAATACATATCTTCGCCCAAAAAGAAGCCGTCCCTGGGAGACCTGAGCTTTTATTGTATTTTACTTCTTATTATAATGAATATTAATCAAATATTATTAATAAAAGTGGCTTTCTTTTTTGGTAGTTTATGCAAAATTAAATTCCAAAAGTCCTTGAAAACATTTCATACATTGCATAGCATAACATGACATTGCATAACAGGTACTCTAAAAGGATCAGTATTCTCACGGTTTTCCTTCAAACAGAAAAATGGACCTCGAACAAACTGTCAAAGATCTCCAGGCTCAGAATGCTCAACTCCAGGAGATGATCTTGAACTTATCCAAGGGGCAGGAGGAACTAAAGACTCTCTTGCTCAAGAAGAAAAAGGACAAGAAATCTGTGAGGCACATTAACCCGGGAAGAAGGCAGTTTACGAAGATCAATATGACTTTAGCACAAGCACTGCAGGGTATGCTAAAAGTAAATTTAATTACCCTCAGAGATCCTCCTGCAAAACCCAACACTACTTCTCCTCGTTATAATCCCAACGCCAGGTGTGCCTATCACTCCGATAGCCCCGGGCATGATACGAATGATTGCTGGTCGCTGAAGAACAAGATTCAGGATATGATCGACGCTGGGGAATTTGAATTTGATCCTCTGGATATTCCTAATGTCATCACTGCTCCTATGCCCGATCATGACAAGACTGTTAATGCTGTAGAAGATGTGAATAGCGATTGCAACTTGGATAATTGGAAGGCTGAAGACACTATTCCAACTTCCTTTAGTCAGGAGTAATTGTTTGTTGTTTATTCAATGTGTCAAATTTGGTTAAATGTTTTGTCATTCTCATAAGCATATTCATATTCAATAAATCAATGGACTTTTTGCATTCAAATATTGCGCTCTTTATCTTTCCTGTCATTTTTCAAATAAGCTATGCTTTCTTGCACACACTCACGTAACAAATTGCGTATCCACATCCACTCTGGATCCTGTTGATAATAGTTCTGCTACTGTTCATTATGACTTCGAAAATCCGATCTACCAAGCCGAAGATGGAAGTGAGGAAGATTGTGAAGTACCTGAAGAACTTGCCAGACTGTTACTGAAAGAAGAAAGGACTATACAGCCGCATGAGGAGTCAATTGAAACTGTCGATCTGAGTACTAAAAGTAGACAAGAAAGAAGTCAGAAGCCTCTTGGGGCACTTGAATTACATTGCCCGGTTTATATCCTACTTGACTGCTACTTGCAAACCTATCTTCAAATTACTGAGGATAGTCAAGAGATGATGAATGTCAGGAAACTTTTGATAAAATCAAGAAGTGTCTCCAAGAACCTCCAATTCTGACACCACCAGTTGAAGGAAGACCTCTAATCATGTATTTGACCGTGTTAGAAAATCCAATGAGGTGTGTTGGGGCAACATGACGAGTCTGGTCGAAAAGAGCATGCCATATACCGCCTTAGCAAAAGGTACCGACTGTGAAACAAGATACTCATAGCTCGAGAAAGCTTGTTGCGCTTTGGCTTGGGCTGCTCGCCGACTAAGACAGTACATGTTGAATCATACCACTTTATTGATTTCTAAGATGGGTTCTATCAAATATCTATTCGAGAAACTTGTTGTCTCCTGAAAGAGTTATCACTGATAATAGTGCTAATTTGAACAACAAGATGGTTACTGCACTCTGCACGCGGTTCAAAATAAAACACTCTAATTCTTCTCCGTACCGGCCAAGGATGAACGGCGCCGTGGAGGCTGCTAACAATGTCCAGAAGCTTATACAAAAGATGACAGTAATGTACAAAGACTGGCATGAGATGTTACCATTTGCTTTTCATGACTATCGCACTTCAGTACGCACTTCGACAGGGGCAGCTCCGTTCTCTTTAGTCTATGGAAGGGAAGCCATCTTACCAGTGGAAGTTCAGATTCCCTCGCTAAGAATCATGAAAGAGGCGGGCTTAGATGAAGAGGAACGGATTCAGACTCGACTCGATCAGATAAATTTGATTGAAGAGACTCGCGGCTGTTTGTCATAGGCAGATATATCAGAAACGCATGACCCAGGCATTCAACGAAAGGGTCAAGCGACAAGTGTATCAAATTGGCGACTTGGTAATCAAGCGTATCGTGCTACCGCAAACTGATCCCAGAGGCAAATGGACTCCCACGTACAAAGGGCCATTTATAGTTAGGAAGGTATTCTCTGGTGGAGCCATGATACTTGCTACAGTGGATGGCGAAGATTTCCCGCATCCCGTGAACGCGGACATAGTTAAAAAATACTACGCATGAAAAAGACCCGCTAGATCGACGTATCTAGGCAAAAGTAAGGGCATCCCGGCGAACCAAAAGGGTTCGGGCAAAAATTAGGGATATATATAAAAAATGTACACCCGGCAAGTCGAAAACCTGAAAAGGTGGCTTGGGCAAAAAAGGGTATCCTGGTGGACTGAAAACCTGAAAAGGCGGTCCAGGCAAAAATTAGGGATTAAAGCGTATGACTATGTCCCGTTCTCAGTCAACTTTCATCCAAGTTCAAGGGACTGACCAAGCCAATCACTTCTATCCGACAGCAGGGGATGAGATGCTTGAAGACATAATGGCAGTAGTAGACTTAAAATCAATAGGACTTTTTCTGCATAGCTTTCTCTTTGTTTTTGACAATTTCCTCTTACTAGGATTTCTGTCTCCTTGTACACAATTTGCCTGTTTATAGGCCTTCTTTCAAAAATCAATACAACCCTCTTTCAAAAAAAGATGCTTTTGTTTTTTACTTTTCTGTTTTGGTTGCGTAAATGTCCATTGATTTAATTTGAATTAATATGTGCATTTGAATATGACCAATGTTTACCAAAATACATGCATAGAATAGCAATAGCAATTACTACCCTACTTCAGGATCAAGGAAAAGGTCTAATCATGCTTCCAATGAATCCACTACCAATTCTCTTCCCCCCAGCAAGCCTGTTTTTTTCCCCAGAAGAAGTTGGCAGTATTCCCCGGCACAGCCAGCTATTCCCCAACAGAGGTCGGCATCATCAGACAGATTGATCATCTCATCCATCCCCAGCCAGGCTCTGTTGAATATCTCTACCATCAGACAGAAATCAGAACCCCCAGCCGAGAGAGGGTCCTCAACACGAATATCTCCAATCAGTAGATGGGGATTTATTTTCCCCAGTAGAGTCCCCAAGCAGAACTTCTCATACGCATAACTCATTCATTGCATCATTTCACAGCATACGCATGCATACAACATTCGCATTTATTTTCGAAAGCATAAAACATCTCATGCATCATGACATGGCATAAAGCTAACTTTTCTTTGCAGGTTAATTATCCTCCTGATATAGTCAAAGTAAAAGGCTCATTCAGGCAGACGCCTTTATCAATCACAGACAAGATTCAGATACATATTCCAGACGCAATTCATGGGAACATTCATTCTGACAACACTTCGATATCCTCCTAGCGATGGCATCTTTAAGCCCATCCCAGACATTTATTGCAAGTACAACGTATACAGATACAGCCTAACATACGGTTCATTCTGATTCAGCTCAACATATGACTCCTTCAACTCAGATACGATCTAGCATACGATCCATTCTGACCTTCGACAACTCAGATACGATCTAGCGTACGATCCATTCTGACCTTCTTCAACTCAGATACGATCTAACAGACGATCCATTCTGACCCTCAACAACTCAGATACGATCTAGCGTACGATCCATTCTGACCTTCTTCAACTCAAGTATAGTCTAATGCACGACCAAGTTAGACCTTCATCTGACCAGATGCTACCTTCGGACAGGTACATTTCTGGATGGTAGTCCAGTATACGGCTACTCCCTTTCCCAGATGCTACCTTCGGACAGGTACATTTCTGGATGGTAGTCTAGTATACGGCTACTCCCTTTCCCAGATGCTACCTTCGGACAGGTACATTTCTGGATGGTAGTCTAGTATACGGCTACTCCCTTTCCCAGATGCTACCTTCGGAAAGGTACATTTCTGGATGGTAGTCCAGTATACAGCTACTCCCTTACTCAGATGCTACCTTCGGACAGGTACATTTCTGAATGGTAGTCTAGTATGCGGCTACTCCCTTTCCCAGATGCTACCTTCGGACAGGTACATTTCTGGATGGTAGTCCAGTATACGGCTACTCCCTTTCCCAGATGCTACCTTCGGACAGGTACATTTCTGGATGGTAGTCTAGTATACGGCTACTCCCTTTCCCAGATGCTACCTTCGGACAGGTACATTTCTGGATGGTAGTCCAGTATACGGCTACTCCCTTTCTCAGATGCTATCTTCGGACAGGTACATTTCTGAATGGTAGTCTAGTATACGGCTACTCCCTTACTCAGATGCTACCTAGTGTACGGTACATTTCTGAAGTGTAGTCTAGTGTACGACTACTCCCTTTTACCATCAGATTCAGCCTACTGGACGGCTCATTCTGCAACTCAGATTCGATTTAGTGTACGATCCATTCTGAGCTCCAGCAACTCCAATGCGGTCTAACGTACGACCCATTCGGATCCTCAACTACTCAGATGCTACCTAGTGTACGGTACATTTCTGAAGTGTAGTCTAGTGTACGACTACCCCTTTCATCATCAGATTCAGCCTAACGGACGGCTCTCTCTTCAACTCAGATACAATCTAGCGTATGGTCCATTCTGATCCTTTATCCCCAACAGCATATGACACACTCCGACTCCCCAGCGAAGTCGGCAGCCTAATGGATGACTCATTATTCGGTCTAATGTACGACCCAGTGTGGCACCCATGTCTTCAAATTGGCCTAATGTACGGCTCGATCTGAAGCTTTCGTCATCAAACCTCCCGGATGGCATCTTTAAGCCCATCTCCATCAAGACCAACTGTCGATCCTCAAGTGCAAATTTTTGGGGCATTCTAGTGTTCAATAATCTTCCACCTCCAGACCACGAATGGCATACACGCCATCCTAACTCTCTCGGTTCAAGAATATTGAACAGGGGCAGCTGTCATACCCCAAAATTTACCCATCATTTTTCCTGAAAAAAAAAATTTAATTAATTAATTAATTAATTAATTAAATAATTAAAATAAATAAATAAATAAAATATAACAAATTATTTTGGACTTGGGTCTCCCTCATTCCAAGCCCATTACCCACAAAATTAGTCTATAAATACTGAAGTTTCAGTAGAGGAAAAGGAGTTACACTTGGGGTTAGACTTAGAGTTTACACTGGGAGATTCACTGGAGAAAGAAGGAAGAGAAGCAAAACACTCTGAGGTTTCCTTGGAACAAAACCTTGAGGAAAAAGAAAGAGAGAGAACAGAGAAGGACGGATAGAAACTTTGGCATAGGAACCCTGCCAACCCGGAGAATTCAGAATAAAGAAACCCTGAAGGCAGCTCATCCGCCCCGAAGCCATCGCCGCCCAATTCCCGCCGCCTAACTCATTCCGATACCACAAGTGGTCAATCCCTTCAACCTTGAATTGGAAAACAGGTTTGCGTATCTCTATTGTTTATACTTTCAATTGGCCATATCTACACATATAATGCATCATGATTAAATGTTGATATATAATTTGCTTTCGTATGTGAATTTAAATATGCCTGAATACCCTGAATGTTTGACCATGCTGTTCCTGTGATAAAATGCCATAAAGTTCAAGGTTCCTAACATGGGGCTGTTTTTCTCAAAATTCAAAATCCGTGGCCGTTCGCCTGGCCTTCGCTAGGCGAGGCAGAGGCGAACGAGACAGTACCTGATTTTTCTAGTCTGTTTTTTTTTATGTTTTTATCATAGCCATGCATTATTCATCCTATCCTATTTACTGTTGCGATATTTTTCCGGTGTAATCTTCGATTGCACCCTGATTTGGTATTCTGACATGTTTCTTTTTGAGCTTCGAAAAGGTTCACATATCCCAGGAAAAGGTTATTGGCTAGGTATTCCACTTTATTTGTGGGATACCCTTGTGGAGTTTTCATCCTAAATTACCTAATTAATTTTGATGTATTAATTTTAATGTATTAATTTTAATGTATTAATTTTAATGTATTAATTTTAATGTATTAATTTTAATGTATTAATTTTAATGTGGGAGAATTCCTCCTAATCACCTAATTAATTGTAAAACTTTGCCTTTGAATAAGTGATCTTGGACCTCTCTTTGTTGCCTTACGATTACGATATTACGGTCATGTCCCGCGAATGTGGGGATACCCTTAACAAAGACCCTTCGGTTAAATCATCATAAAATAAATTATAGTCCCTCGGATGTTGCCTTCGAATATACAACTTTGTCCCTCGATGACCCTCCGATGTTGCCTACGGTTAAATGATGATAGTCCCTTCGAATGCTAAGGTATCCTCATAACTGTTGCCTTCAATGACCAATCGATGACCATACGATGACCCTTTTACATCCAAAGGATAAAACTACTTATTTCTCAATAATAAGGACAGTTTTACCCTCATAAGGATAGGAAATGCCCGTAAAGACCTTGGGTCGGTATAACTCTTAATTGCTGGCTCACAACTTAAAACACTTTTTCGCACCTCACACCTTTCAAAATACCTTTAGAAAATCACCACTTGGTATACATTCATACTAGAATCATTACCGAGTTATATTTTTCTAAACAATTTTCAAAACTAAACGAGATAACCACTTTGTATACATTCATACAAGAATCATTACAAAGTTAAATTCTCTTTTCAAAACAATTTTCCAAACAATTCACAAACACTTTTTTAGACAAAAATAATATAAGTGATCGAGCAATTAAGAGCCCATGGATAACCATGGATACAAAGGGTGCTAACACCTTCCCTTTGTATAATGTACCTTCCGAACCCAAAATCTAAATTAAGGTCTTTCCTGTTCTTTTCCACCTTTCCTTATTGGATAAAAGAAAAGTCGGTGGCGACTCTTGCTAACCGCGACATTGCGATTAAAACCACAAAAAGTCCAGTTCACCGTATGACAATGTCCAATTGTGATCACCATTGCTTGCCTTTGCCTTATCTTGTTTATTTGAGGGTTTTGCCTTATGATTTGAGTTTGGTCCTTTTTAGGACATGTTCTTGCTTGATTAAATGTGCTTCATGTGAAATATCAACTTCGGTTTTGACTTTTTGCTTTGCCTTTGACCCTAGTCTTGGTACTAGTGGTTTGTACTCACCTTTTGAGCTTTGTATTTCAGGTTCAAGCATCTAGCTCTAGTGGTTGACGTGATCTCACTTCATGAGATGCAAATTACTTTGTACACTAAGCCTTGTTGTGTTGTAGGTCCATGGGTGATGAACTCACTTGAGTTGCTTACACTTTGACTTGCATTGTGTACATATTGGAAATGTCCCACTGTTGACTGTTTGGTTTGTCTGAATACAATATTGACTTGTTTGACTTTTGTACAGGTACATTAGTCGCTTTTAGCTCATTGCTTGAGCTTTGCTTTGGCTTGTGGTTGGTATACCACCTAGGTAATCATCCTCTAACTCCATGTACTCTAGAAGCCCTGTCGTTTCTTTTGGAAGGCATTTGGCTGAAGTCCTCCTTAAGAGGTAATGACTGTGTTTGTTTACGTTTGTGCTCAAGACCTCCCTGTCGAGGCATGTTACTTAAGTCCTCCTAAGTGAAGAGGCAATTGACAGATAGAAGGGATTAACAATCAATCCCCTGTTATTCGTTGAGTCGTTCATTATGCTCACACTACGTGCTGATGCTCTTGAACCTAACCCAAGATCCTTGTATATAGAGTCAGTCAAGTGGAGTAGGGTCCCTCATTCTAGATCCCCACATTTTCATTGATTTGAAGCTCACCCAGGCCCGGGTTAAGAGCTATGAGGTCCAACCCTCATTACCTTTCATCTGATCACCCTGACGGTCAATGTCAGTGGTTAAGAGCTTCATCATACCCTTCCAGTGTTGGCTTGTTTGTCGGGGTTGATATGACCCCTTGACTAAAGCCCAGCCTTGTATGAGCCTCTTGTTTGCATATAGTGTGTGATGCCTGTACATTTGTGCTTATTTGTTGTTTGAACTGACTTGCTGCCTGTGTGAGTTAAGTTTTGATTAGATACCTCAACCTAGGGCTATTGTGGATTGCATGAAAACTATTAGGCTCGAGTCAGTCTCCCTTTTAGTTTGTTATTCCCCGATCTCTGGTTAGGAGAAAGTTTCTCCCCTGTTAAGGGGAACTACGTCGCCCTGATTCTCATACCAAATGAGATACGTACGCAGGAGATCGTGTGAGATCTCTCCGGGCACTTTTTTCTCTTCTTTGCGTGTGTTTGCTTGACAGCTATTAGGCTCGAGTTCCAGACTCCTTATTAGCTTGTCATTTTGATAACCTTTTCTATAAGGTTCGCTGGTTAGCGATTGTTTATGTGTTTGGAGTCGGATGTAAGTCCATGTATTGGCATTCTGTTTCTTTGTTTGTGTGTTTGGAGTCGGATGTAAGTCCATCTATTGGCAGTCTGTTTCCTGTTTATTTTGAGGAGTTAGATATAAGTCCAGCTATTGGCATTCTGTTTCCTTGTTGTGTTTTTCTTTTGACGTCTCAGCGTCCCTTTTCAGTGTTTTGTTTCGGCGTGCGTTAGCCGAACTACGAGTGTTCTGATTCTTTCTCTGGATAGAGAAGATACGTAGGCATAGGATGCGATATCCTAGCGAGCACGTTTCCCATTTCCCCGAACTACGTCGACTCTGATGTTTGTTTCTGACAAACTACGTAGGCCCAGGATGCGACATCCTGCCGAGTCCCCTTCCTCCATCTTCTTTCACCTGTTTGCTTATTCCAGTGTGTGTGCATTCTTTGAGCAGTTATTCAGCAACCTTATTCTATTCTTTTGAGCGTGGATCCCGTCGAGTACGACGGACGTGAGGGGTGCTAATACCTTCCCCTTGCGTAACCGACTCCCATACCTTGCAATTTTTGGTCGTAAGACCGTTCCTTTCCCTTTTTCAGGTTTACATCGAGCGTTTCCTTTCCCTCCTTTGGGATAAATAACGCACGGTGGCGGCTCTGTGTCTTTTCCCGCTGGTTGTTTTTCGTGTTGCAACAATAATCAAATAATTTTAATTATTTTTAGAAATGATAATAGAAATTTAATTAATTTATAAAACTCTATTTAAATCAAGTAAGTAAAAAATAGACTAAATGAAAATAAAAATAAAAACAGTTTGGGGCTTGGGATAGAAACCAAGCCCAAATTGAATTTGTCAAAATGGGAAAATGGGAGATTCAAACATGAAAACAGATGCAGACCCAGGCTTGAAAAGGCCCAATCCGAAACACACAGGGCCCTAAAAAAGTAGTCAACCGTGTTGACTCGTGGGGATGCCTTGGACTGTCATATCAAGAAGTCTAACTTGGTCCTTAGATCATTTGATGGATAGGGAAAGGTACACCACCATATGGTGGGGGGATCCACATGGGATCCCCTGGTTGACTCAGCAGTCAACCACGCGTGGCATGCCCCTGGGAGACCACTTAGCCTCCATGCATTTACTCTCATCACTATACAAAACCATTTTTGAGAGAGAGAGAGCTCATTTGACACTCTCGTGTCTCTCTCCTCAATCAAAGCCTCTCTCACTCTCTGCAACTTCCAATCCATCCACGACCAAAACCCACCGGAGAAGACTGTGGTGGCCGGCCAACGGTGGCGGCGCCGCCTTCTTCTCCAGCAATCCTCTACCCCAAAACCTAAACCTCCAAACACTAACCCCATCTTATTTTTTCCGATGACCATGAATCTGGCCTCGTTTTAACCTAAATGTTCTTCCTCCGACCGGATCGGCGTCCCTATTAAGACGGAGATTCAAATCTCCGTTCAACTCTCAACATCAACCACGACTCTCAACTGCTAACGGACTCAACCCAGCAATCAGTAAGAAAAAGTTTGAAAACCCTAACCCTAATTTCAAAATAAAACCTACCAATCATTGTGATTTAAAAAAATTAACAAAGGGTTTTTGCTCTATTTACAGCGGCGAATGAAATGGCGTACGAAATTTAAGCAAAAAAAGGAGAGGAAAGCTACTTGGTTCAAGTTACGTCGCCGGCGACGCGAGCTTCTTCGTCACGACTTAGATAAGTTCCTTCTTCCCTTTTAATTCTTTTTCGTCTTCTTCTATTCTTTCTATCTTTTTCGTTTTTGATGGTTGTGTGGATGGCAAGGTTATTTGGATTTCTTGCAGAAATTAATGCTATGTTTTTTACTCAAAGTTCTCTGGGTACTAAATAATGAAATTGTCCAGTTGATCCTCCCCACGAGGAGCTATCAAATCCTATGATAAACTTTGTCAGGAAATCTTTAGCTCATCCCAGATTTCATGGGATTTGATTTTGTGGATTCGTTATATTTCTGGGTGTTCGTTGTGGTATTTTGGGCAAAGTGTTAAACTGATCAAATTTGTTAATTATTCTTTAGTTTTTTAAGTGCTTATTGATAAGACTTTTTTTACTTAAGCTTATTTCTTCGCAGGTCACACAAAGATGAAATGACCCTGATTGAGGAAAAGGTCTGTGCCACCTTTTGGAGGAGGTTGGATTTTAGGGTGTTTCACTCCAAAGGGTGGTTCGACCTAAAGGATGGTGTTGGCAACTGGCGTTTCAAAGGCTTTGCCTTCAACTTCTGAATGTGCAGCACACAATTTAATTATTCAATTTCACATTGATGTAACGTTTTGTATTTTGGATAATTGTGTATAGTGCTTTTTGGGCTGTTTGTAACATATTGTATGGTTTTAGCTTAAGACCTTATTGGTGTAATTAATTACAATGCTCAAACTTTATCTTATTATTTCATTTGGAAACCTGTTTGGACCACCATGAACATTCAATTAATGGTTGCCTTCAGTATATTACTATCACCAAAATAAAAACGTAACCAAAGGTCTAAAACGAAATGCACGTCACAAGTATTGCAATTTCAACTCCAATTACAAAACCAACAAAGGATCTTGGCACATGAGTCTAAATATGGTGACTTAGCTTAAACCCAACACATACATGCTTCAAAAATGCAAATTTAATTTAGGGACCTATGAAGGACTTAGAATTTGGCATAAATATTTGGGATGTGAAAATGGGCTAATAACAAGTGATCATAAAAAAATAACATGGCTCTTAATACTTACTAATAAGAAAATGGACTTTGGATTAGTAATGTAAAAGAGATTTGAACCACACTTTGGACTTGTAATATTAATTATGGACATGTTGATGGGAATGAGCTCTTTTTTAAAACCAAAAGATCTTATGGATAAACCAAAATGGGCCTTGTTAACCAATAAGTCCCAAAATGCGCATACCATCCCATGCTTTAGTAACAACAATAAGAGACAAACGCAACAGATGTTTTCTTGAGTCATGTACAAGGATCTTAACAGATGAAATGCTACTAAAAGATTTGTTGAAAAATTGATGTCACTGAGGGTTTTATTTAGAATAATCATGTGAGTATTGAATGTGTCTTTAGAAATGATGGGGAGTTTGCAGTAGTTTAGGGTTGAGAAACCCTAAGATAGAGTTTATGCCTTATAACATCTGGTGGTGATTGTTGGTGAAAGATTTTTCTTCGGACAAAATTGGGGTATGACAGGTGCCCCTGCTTAATTACCTTGAACCGGAAAGTAAGAATGACAGCAGTCTTCGTACATTCACGGTGGGAGATAATTAAATACAAGAAAGACCCAAATTTTGTCCTAGGAAATGCAAGGAAGAAAATGCAGTGAGAAATAGTAAGAGACATTATCTTACAGTAAAACGGAACAGCTAAGACTTTCTGGGAGTCGTCAGAATAGTATCTTGGACGTCATAGTCGAGATATGTTAGTATTGGAATGGCATCCCTAGCTAAATCTCAAGACTTTTCCAGGATGCTAGAGCAGTATAAAGAAAATCTGGCACGAGACTCTTCATATTGATGAAGCAGCATCTCTACAGTAAAAGTGAGATTCTCTGTATCGAGTCGATGCAGCATTTTATATGATAGAATTAAGATGTTCCAGCAAGGGAAAGATACCTTAATTGAATCTAAGACTCTCTGAGGATATTAGAGCAGTATCTCTAAAAAAATCTGAAATGAGACACTTCATATTGATGAAGCAGTATCTCAAACAGTAAAAATGAGATTCTCTGTATCGAGTCGAAGCAGCATCTTATCTGATAGAATTAAGATATTCCAGCAAGGGAAAGATGTCTTAATTGAATCTAAGACTCTCCGAGGATATTTAGAGCAGTATCTCTAAAAATATGAAATGAGACTCTTCATATTGATGAATCAGTATCTCAAACAGTAAAAATGAGATTCTCTGTATCGAGTCGAAGCAGCATCTTATCTGATAGAATTAAGATATTCCAGCAAGGGAAAGATATCTTAATAGAATCTAAGACTCTCCAAGGATATTTAGAGCAGTATCTCTAAAAATCTGAAATGAGACTCTTCATACTGATGAAGCAATATCTCAAACAGTAAAAATGAGATTCTCTGTATCGGGTCGAAGCAGCATCTTATCTGATAGAATTAAGATATTCCAGCAAGGGAAAGATATCTTAATTGAATCTAAGACTCTCTGAGGATATTTAGAGCAGTATCTCTAAAAATCTGAAATGAGACTCTTCATATTGATGAAGCAGTATCTCAAACAGTAAAATAAGATTCTCTGTATCGAGTCGAAGCAGCATCTTATATGATAGAATTAAGATGTTCCAGCAAGGGAAAGATACCTTAATTGAATCTAAGACTCTCCGAGGATATTAGAGTAGTATCTCTAAAAAAATCTAAAATGAGACTCTTCATATGATGAAGCAGTATCTCAAACAGTAATAATGAGATTCTTCAGATAAATGAAGCAGTATCTCGAATATTCGTCTGTTGGGGGAATTTTTTTTGAAAAGATTCCCTCTGAAGGGGAAAAGCTCATAAGAGACTTTTTAGGGTAACCTCTATTTGGGGAGCAATGATAGCAAAGAAAATGCTGGGAATATCATTATTAATCATAAAGTTGAAAAATGGTTTGCTGAGAAATACTTCCACGAGCACATGCAGGGAAATAACTTTATTTGGAAATGAGGAATGTCTAAGCAATACATGAATGACCCTGGATTCGGATATTTCATGTTTGATTTTTTGTACACTGTTCCACTTCAGGTGGGAATACCATGCATGGGATGATGCATGAGATGTATGCAAATATGCAATTGTTAGGGATATTTAGGATGTGCATGTAGGAATGCGACCCGTATAAGGCTATGCATATGTATGCCAATGATTGGTATGATTATTTCTTAGCAAATTTTCCTATTTGGTAGGAAGATTATGTATGTAATTGATGCACATGACGTATGTGATGTATGCGGGTATGCAAATGGGTAATTGGGATATGCCCCGGTTAAGGCGTATTTGCTTTGAGGAATGATGCCAATGGTGTGGACTTTTGTTATTGGGGGCGACCAATGAAGATCAAGCTTTGCTGCCCCACTAGGTAATTTTGGGAATATATTTGGGTTGCTCCAAGCTACTGAAGGGTTCAGACTTCTCAACACGCGATACTCCGATCACGATTTATTAACGTTTCTGCTGGAAATGCAATGGAGCCTTGCCCCGGTTTGGCTATACCATGAGTACATTTATGAGAGGCGTCAATTAGTGGTTGAAAGGAACATAGGTTTCTGCAAACAGTCTTACACCTCTATGAAAAACAAGAACGAACTTGGAGACTAGGGGATTTGTCCGCTTACTGTTTCAAAAGCAATTTTATCACTTTGTTCAAACATGTGTTTTATTTTTTCCAAAATTTTAAGAGTGATGTTTATCAAAAATAAAGGTGCTTTGCAAATAAACAAATAAAATACAAAATAATTTGGGCACAACTTTTGTTGAGAAAATTTCTCTTTTATTGATTTGACCCTTAAATGGGCGACTGTACATAAATATGCAATTCCTTAATGAGGTAATTGTTGTCCATAGAAACAAAATGGCAATAAAAAAATTGAGTTCATATTGAGTTTCCACACTGCTATGATCCTTATGTCTTTGATAGTCCGAGCACCTTGCTTCTGAAGTGTGGGGTAAATTGATTCTTTGTCTTCGAGGGATACGTCAGATGTATGTAAGTACAACTCTTTGCCTTGGAATTAATCCCTAACTTTTTCCTGGACCGCCCTTTCGGGTTTTCGATCCACTGGGATACCCATTTTTGCCTGAGTCGCCCTTTTGGGTTTTCAACTCAGCGGGTCAATTCTTTTATTTTTTCCCTAATTTTTGCCTGGATCGCCCTTTCGGGTTTTCGATCCACCGGGATAGCTATTTTTGCCTAAACCGCCCTTTCAGGTTTTCGATTTAGCGGCTTTTATTATTCCACTTTTTTTGGCGAGGTACTTTTTAACAGCATCAGTATTGGTGGGAAGTGGCAACTCATCACCGTCCATAGTTGCTAGGATTAAAGTGCCTCCGGAAAAGGCTCTAACCACCACAAATGTACCTTCATAATTTGGTGTCCAATTCCCCCTGGAGTCCTTGTGAATGGGCAAGATTTTCTTCAACACTAAGTCCCCTTCTTGAAACACCCTGGGACGAACTTTGTTGTCGAATGCCTTTTTAAGACGCCTCTGATAGAGTTGATCGTGACCTAACGCTTTCAAGCGTTTCTCCTCAATAAGGTTGAGCTCGTCGTACCTTGATTGAACCCATTTTACCTCGTCTAGATTAGCCTCCATCAAGACTCTCATCGAGGGGATCTCCACTTCTATAGGGAGAACTGCTTCCATGTCGTATACCAAGGAATAAGGGGTTGACCCTGTTGAAGTTCGTACCGACGTGCGATAGCCATGTAATGCAAAAGGCAACATCTCATGCCAATCCTTGTACGTGACAACCATCTTTTGGATGATTTTCTTGATATTTTTATTCGCAGCTTCAACAGCCCCATTCATCTTAGGTTGATATGGTGATGAGTTGTGATGCTCGATCCTAAATGTTGTGCATAACTCCTCCATGGTCTTGTTGTTGAGATTGGACCCATTATCAGTGATGATTTTGTTGGGAGACCCATATCGACATATGATGTTGTTTTTTAAGAAACGAGCGACTACGTGCTTCGTGACATTCGCATAAGATGCGGCTTCCACCCACTTGGTAAAGTAATTTATGGCCACCAAGATAAATTTGTGTCCATTTGATGCTTTGGGTTCTATCATTCCAATCATGTTGATGCCCCACATAGGGAAAGGCCAAGGTGATGCTACAAATTCAGCAGGGTAGGCGGTACATGTATCTCGTCAGCATAGATTTGGCATTTGTAGCATGCTCTGGTGTAATGATAATAGTCGGCTTCCATCGTTAACCAAAAGTAACCTGCCCTTAGGGTTTTCTTTGCCATGTGTAATACCCCAAAATTTACCCTTCATTTTTTCTGAAAAAAAAAAAAGAAAAAAAAAAGAAAAAAGAAAAAAATTATTTAATTAATTGATTAATTAATTAATTAAATAAATAAAATAAATAAATAAATAAAATATAACAAATTATTTTGGACTTGGGTCTCCCTCATTTGAGCCCATTACCCACGAAAATCAGTCTATAAATACTGAAGTTTCAGTAGAGGAAAACACACTTGGAGTTACACTGGGAGATTCACTTGAGAAAAAGGGAGAGAAGCAAAATACTCTGAGGTTTCCTTGGAACAAAACCCCGAGGAAAAAGATAGTGAGAGAAGAACTAACAGAGTTCAGAGCAGCCTCCAAACCCTGAAGGGAAATCAACTTGTAAACCTCACGGGTGCAACTCAATTTCAATCAAGCTCTCCAATCAGGTTTGCCCTATATCCATCATCTTTATGCCTTTAATTTGAATGCTCTAAATGTATGAGGTATTATGGGTGAATTTTATACCTTTTTTGTGAGCCTTTTATGAATTTTGATGGAATTATTCATGTGGTTACATTTTGATTTAGGGGCAACTCTGGGTTACCCTATTTTGTTTATTCTAACCTGTCTTGTGTTTCCATGGCATTGTTTTCTCTTGATTTCATCCTGCTGCTCTAACCCTTTGTCGAGTTTTGTGAGGGCTCACATGGCTTTCGCAGAGACACTCGCGTGGTTTCCCACTTTATTTGTGGGATACCCCCTGGAGTTTTATTCTGATTATTCGTGTTGACTGATTTCCTTTGACGGTCCAGCTGGAGATATTTCAGGGTTTCTTGCCCCTTTAACTGCTATAGCTTCGGATCTTTATCCGTGTGGTAATTTTTTCCCTTTCTCATACTTTATCGCTTTCTTAGCTGGAAGACCTCGATAGGAGGCAATGTTTGAGCCCCTTGGTGGCATTTTACTTTGAGATACATGTTTTGTGTTTTGTATTCATATCCCTGCAGGTAGCGCGGTTCCTTCGTCAAGGACTGCCTTTTTGCCCTCGAGCATCCCAAACCCTAAAACCCAAAGCAACACGTTTACTCCTTCTACTACAGGCGAGTAAGTCTCCAAAGTTCGAGCATCCGGTAGATTGCGTAGTAACGTCGTTCGTCCAAAACCCAATCCATAACCCTGTAGTTAGCCGAACTACGGCTTGCTCTGATTCTCATTCCAGATGAGATACGTAGGCATAAGACGCGATGTCTTAGCGAGCACACATCCCCCCAACCCATAGGTCAGCCGAGCTACGAAGACTCTGATTCTCATATTCAGATGAGATACGTATGCAGTAGATGCAACATCCGCGTGAGTCATTTTCATTCAACCCCTTTTTTTTAGTAAATAAACACATTAGGTAAACCCACCCCCTTTAGACAAAAAACACAAAAGTGGATCCCGTAGAGTACTATGGATGCGTAGGGGTGCTAATACCTTCCCTTCGCATAACCGACTCCCGAACCCAAGATTTGGTTGCGAGACCCCGTCTTGTCCTTTCCTTTTTTCAGGTTTACTTCGAGCGTTTCCTTTCCCTCCTTTGGGATGAATAACGCACGGTGGCGACTCTCCTGTCATTCTCTTTCGCCGGTTGTTTTTTTCGCGCACTGTATTTTTCAGGTTGCGACAGCTGGCGACTCCGCTGGGGATCTTTAAGAAGTTGACCTCTTGCTGGTCCATCTTCCCTAAGCGAGTCCCTCCTAGCTTTTGTAGTTTATTTGTGTATTGGGTGTTCATGCTTTTGTACAGTTATTTATTTACCTGGTTTACCTTATTACATTGTATACATATCATTGTTGTATCTGTTGGCTGGCTATGGCTGCTTGGTGATCTTTGTGAGATGAGTTCTATACCCGAACTCGAGTGCACTTAGGATAGGAGAATGGCATAGTCCTGTCAACTTGTGTGGAGTATTCCTTAGCGAGTTGACTTGCAAGCCCATTCACTTGGTGGAGGTCATGTTGAGATCAATAATGTCACATAAGTAAGTTGTGGTTAGACATTACTTGTTCCAATATAGACCTAAGAAGCCAAGGACCTTAGTTTACCTAACCCATCTTGGCCTATTCGTAGGACGTAGTGCGAAAGTCGTTCAAGTGTAAGATTTGATACAATTGTTACGCGATACTACACTCATAAGAGTCTCTCTTGGGAATATTGTTGGAATACGAGTAGTCGTTCCTCTAATAATATCCGAAAGATGGGATTATGACTATGGGAACCTTTTGTAGAACATGTTTGGCAGGTTTAAACCTTAGTACACTCCTTTTGGGTGGTTCTTAACCTAAACTCCATGCTCGTGACTTGCGACAAACCCTTGATTCATGGTTGATCCGATCAGGTATCCTTAATATCAATGAAACTCGGGTGTTAATAAGGTGTAAACCATAATCCGCCGAAATGGGTGGTTGATATTAAGGATAACATGATCCATCCCATGACCTTTGTTTGGTGTACTCTTAATTTCTCTCCAGACAGTGCAACCTGACAGATGTTCAAGCAGATACAGCAATCCTGATTCCCATGCCACTGCACTGCATTCACATCATTTTGCATCACATCATTTTGCATTCATAATCATTCACACATGTTTATCCATTTATGTGGGGTTTATATCTTCCACTTGATTCTAGTTGGAATTTTCTTGGTTCTCATCAACGACTTAGTCTTTTCTTACACTGTTTATCAAATGTGAGACTGGAATCAAGGGGGTAGAATACCTTTGGAATTGATAAACATGTCATTGCATTTGCATAGTCATTAGCATGTCTTGCATAACAGGTACTTCCGCAGGGGTGACCATTCCAGCTGCAGCACCACTATAACAACAACAATCACAACGTCAACCAGCTCAGTATAAACAGCAGCAACAACCGGGTAACAGACCCGCTTATCAACAGAGGCAAAGGATGATGGACCGGCGTTTCGACACCTTTCCAATGTCGTACGCCCAGTTACTTTCTAGTCTTCAACAACTACAACTTGTGCAACTGCGCACTCTGGCTCCTCCTGTTGGTAGACTTCCGGTGGGTTACGACGCCAGCGCTAGGTGTAGCTTCCACTCTGGGGCACCTGGCCATGACATTGAGAATTGCAAAGCTTTTAAGCACGTAGTTCAAGACCTCATAGATTCAAAGGTCATCGACCTTGCACCGGCTCCGAATGTCGTTAACAATCCCATGCCCCAGCATGGTGGTGCGAACGTTAATTTGGTAGAGGGAGAAGCCAAGTCCATTAAGGATGTGTTGAAGTTGAAGACTCCATTGTCGGATGTCAAAGGATGCTTGCTGAAGGCCGATGTCTTCCCCGGTTATGGGAAGGGTTGTTTGGATTGTGCCACTCAGAGTGGAGTTTGTTTGAAGCTACAGCAGGGTATCCAGGCCTTGCTCGACAAAGGTATCCTCCAGGTTGAAGATTTGTCTGTCCAAGAGTCTGTGAAAGAGGTTAAAGCGGGTGTCTCTATCTCATCCTTTAAGCAGGCACGGGCCGTGGTGGATTCAGGTGTTGCTCCCGGTTGGGGGCGTCTGTTGGAATTACCAGTGAAAGAAGATAAGTTCGGTATCGGGTATCAGCCAGCTCTGACTTCTACAACACTTCAGGGGCCGATCACTTTCTCCAGTGCTGGCATCATTCAGTATGGTCAAGTCTCTGCAGTCAACGAAGAAGATGGGGATAGTGATTGTGACATTGACAACTGGGTGCGTCCGAGGATCCCGGGTGAAGTCATCAACAATTGGTCTCCTGAAGAGATTATCCAAGTCACTCTTCTTGAAGAGTAATTTTCTTTGTTTATTCATGCATATCCAAGTCTTACGTTCCGCCCAGGGCGTAATGACTCATTGTAGGGCCCATCTATGTGACACTTGCATTTTTTATCATAAATAAAGGACGTATTTTTGCATTCAAATATTTCGTTCCCTGTCTTTCTATTTTTGCAGTTTTTCAAAATAAAAAAAAATGTCAATGTTTCGTTTAGTTTTCACTTCTTGTTCACACTCATAAGCACATACCATCACTCATGCAGATGCACAACACCGGATCCTATTGATAACGGTTCTGCTATGGCTCGTTTCGACTTTGAAAATCCAATCTT
This sequence comes from Lathyrus oleraceus, assembly GCF_024323335.1. Lineage (NCBI taxonomy): Eukaryota > Viridiplantae > Streptophyta > Magnoliopsida > Fabales > Fabaceae > Lathyrus > Lathyrus oleraceus. The sequence goes on along the minus strand of NC_066579.1, from coordinate 165,937,884 downwards.
TCAAGCTGAAGAAGAGGGTGATGAAGACTGTGAACTCCCTGAAGAACTTACCAGGTTATTAAAACAAGAGGAAAGGGTTATTCAACCGCATCAAGAGTCTGTTGAAGTGATTAATCTCGGCACCGAAGACGCCAAGAGAGAAATCAAAATAGGGGCTGCTTTGGAAGATAATGTGAAGAAAGGGCTTATTGAATTGCTGCAAGAATACGTTGACATCTTCGCCTGGTCTTATCAGGACATGCCTGGGCTGGACACAGACATCGTGGTACACCGCTTGCCTCTCAAAGAAGGTTGTCTTCCGGTCAAGCAGAAGCTCAGAAGAACAAGACCAGAGATGGCTGTCAAGATAAAGGAAGAAGTGCAAAAGAAGTTGGATGCAGGGTTTCTAGCAGTCACCAATTATCCGCCATGGGTTGCGAACATCGTCCCAGTACCTAAGAAGGACGGAAAGGTACGGATGTGTGTCGACTATCGGGATCTGAACAGAGCTAGCCCTAAAGATGATTTCCCATTACCTCACATCGACGTTTTGGTGGATAATACAGCTCAGTTCTCGGTATTCTCCTTCATGGATGGCTTTTCTGGCTATAACCAAATCAAGATGGCACCAGAGGACATGGAAAAGACAACTTTCATAACCCCATGGGGCACCTTCTGCTACAAGGTGATGCCGTTTGGTCTGAAAAATGCCGGAGCAACATATCAGCGAGCAATGGTGACTCTGTTCCATGATATGATTCATCATGAAATCGAGGTTTATGTGGACGATATGATTGCCAAATCTCAGACAGAAGAAGAACATTTGTTGAATTTGCAGAAACTGTTTGAGCGTTTGAGGAAATTCAAACTGAGACTTAACCCGAACAAGTGCACTTTCGGGGTGAGATCGGGAAAATTGCTGGGTTTTATTGTTAGCGGAAAAGGGATTGAGGTGGATCCCGACAAAGTAAAAGCGATACAGGAAATGCCAGAGTCAAGAACAGAGAAGCAAGTCCGTAGTTTCTTAGGGAGGTTGAACTACATTGCAAGGTTCATCTCTCACCTAACAACCACGTGTGAGCCAATTTTCAAATTGCTGAGGAAAGATCAGGCTATCAGGTGGAATGAAGATTGTCAAAGGGCTTTCGAGAAGATAAAAGAGTATCTACAGAAACCTCCAATCCTTATACGTCCAGTTCCTGGGAGACCTCTGATAATGTACCTGTCAGTGACCGAGAACTCGATGGGGTGTGTATTGGGACGGCATGACGAGTCTGGTCGAAAAGAGCATGCCATATACTACCTTAGCAAAAAGTTTACCGACTGTGAAATCAAATATTCGCAGCTTGAGAAAACTTGTTGTGCTTTGGCCTGGGCTGCTCGCCGACTGAGACAGTATATGTTGAACCATACTACCTTGTTGATTTCTAAGATGGATCCAGTGAAATACATATTCGAGAAGCCAGCTCTCACCGGAAGGGTCGCTCGTTGGCAAATGATTTTAACAGAGTATGATATTCAGTACACGTCACAGAAGGCCATCAAAGGGAGTATTCTGTCAGACTACCTTGCCGAGCAACCGATTGATGATTATGAGCCAATGAAGTTTGAATTCCCTGATGAAGACATCATGTTCCTCAAGATAAAAGACTGTGAAGAGCCAGTTGTTGAGGAGGGACCTGATCCAAACGAAAAGTGGACTTTGTTGTTTGATGGGGCTGTCAATGCTAGAGGAAGTGGAATTGGCGCTGTCATTACTACTCCGAAGGGTGCCCACATGCCTTTCACCGCTCGTTTGACTTTTGAGTGCACAAATAATGAAGCTGAGTACGAGGCCTGTATCTTGGGTATTGAGCAAGCCATTGATCTGAGAATCAAGACTCTGGACATCTTCGGAGATTCAGCTCTGGTGATCAATCAAGTGAATGGTGATTGGAATACTCTCCAGCCCACTTTGGTCCCCTACAGAGATTACACGAGAAGACTTTTGACTTTCTTCACAACGGTAAAATTGTATCATATACCTCGTGATGAGAACCAGATGGCAGATGCACTTGCTACTCTATCCTTCATGATCAAGGTAATTCGTTGGAACCATGCTCCCAGGATCGATGTGATGCGCCTTGACAGGGCCGCGTATGTGTTTGCTGCTGAACTGGTAGTCGATGACAAGCCCTGGTATCACAATATCAAGTGCTTTCTGAAGAATCAAGAGTACCCTGCAGGGGCATCCAACAATGACAGAAAGACTTTGAGGAGATTGGCAGGCAGTTTCTTCTTGAACAAAGACGATGTGCTGTATAAGAGGAACTTCGACATGGTTTTGCTCAGATGCGTGGACAGACACGAGGCGGACATGTTAATGCAGGAAGTTCGTGAAGGTTCCTTCGGTACTCATGTCGGTGGACATGCAATGGCTAAGAAATTGTTGAGAGCGGGTTATTATTGGATGACCATGGAATCAGATTGTTTCAAGTATGCTCGGAAGTGTCATAAATGCCAGATTTATGCTGATAAGGTGCATGTACCGCCGAATCCTCTGAATGTGATGTCTTCGTCGTGGCCGTTTGCCATGTGGGGCATTGACATGATTGGAAAGATTGAGCCGACTGCTTCCAATGGGCATGGCTTCATCCTTGTTGCCATTGACTATTTCACCAAGTGGGTCGAGGCAGCGTCGTTCGCGAATGTCACCAGACATGTGGTTGCCCGTTTCATCAAGAAAGAAATCATTTGTCGCTATGGGATTCCCGAAAGAATCATTACTGATAATGGTTCTAATCTCAACAACAAAATGATGAAGGAGTTGTGTCAGAACTTCAACATTCAGCATCACAATTCTTCCCTTTACCACCCTAGGATGAACGGCGTTGTTGAGGCGGCAAATAAGAACATAAAGAAGATTGTGCAGAAGATGGTCGTCACGTACAGAGATTGGCATGAGATGCTACCCTTCGCCTTGCATGGGTACCGTACTTCAGTACGTACGTCGACCGGGGCAACCCCTTACTCCCTGGTGTATGGTATGGAAGCAGTCCTACCTGTTGAAGTGGAGATTCCTTCTCTAAGAGTCCTGTTGGATGTCAAGTTTGACGAAGCCGAATGGATTCAGACAAGGTTCAATGAGTTGAGTCTTATCGAAGAGAAGCGAATGGCAGCCATTTGTCATGGGCAGTTGTATCAGAGTCGGATGAAGAGAGCCTTTGATCAGAAAGTGCATCCTCGTTGTTTCCAAGTCGGAGATTTAGTGTTGAAAAGGATCCTTCCTCCTCAGACAGATCACAGGGGCAAGTGGACTCCTAACTATGATGGACCGTATATTGTCACCAAGGTTTTTGATGGTGGGGCTTTAATGCTTGCAACTATGGATGGTGAAAACTTCACTTCCCCTGTGAACTCAGACGCAGTTAAAAAATACTTCGCATAAAATAGACCCGCTGGACAGTAAAAAGAATAGTCCAGGCAAAAAATGGGCATCCCGGCGAACCAAGAAAATGAAAAGGTTCGGGCAAAAATTAGGGACAAAAAAAAAAGATTGTACACCCGGTAAGTTGAAAACTTGAAAAGGCAACTTAGGCAAAAATGGGTATCCCGGTGGATTGAAAACCCGAAAAGGGCGATCCAGGCAGAAGTTAGGGATTAAGCGAATGACTGCGTTCTGAGTAGTTCTGAATCTCATCTCGTGCCAATGACTGGAAATTTTTGAAGGATAGGAAACAGTCCAATCACTCTTTTAGAAAGCTGATCATCTGGAGGATCTTAAAGACGGGCAAGTCATAGCAGAATTGGAACCCAATAGAAATCCATTTCACATTGCCATTAGATTAATTTCTGTTTTTATCTATTGTGCGATTACCTCTTTCCAGGGATCGCTTCTTAGTGTAAATGCCTATTCAGAGGCCATTCAATCAATAAAATCATGTTATTCAGTATATCTCTGTTTTCATTTTCATTTTACTGTTTTGTTTGCAAAACTGACGTCCGAATTTTTGATAAACATTGCATCAGGACACATAAGGGCTTTACAGGTACATGCTTAATAAACATTTAAAATTGCTGTAAATTTTAAGTGCTTTGGATCGTCTATTCAGAACAGATACCCTCGGGGCATTCCATTAAAATCCCCTGTGGATGATCGTGAATATCTTCCTCAGTGAAGTCGCCAACAGACGAATCTGGTGTCTTATCCCTGCAGAGCTGATCAGAGTGTTGGATTCTTCAATCCCCAGCAGGTTCTCACCACTGTACTTCCCCAAGCGTTTGTTTCAGGACATACACTCCCCAGTAGAGTTGACAGTGCCAGACTATATATCCCCAACGGAGTTGACAGTGCCAGACTGTATCTTCCCAGCAGAAGTGGCTGCTCCTTAGAGTTCGATGCCAGATCGATAATCCCAATGCCAGATCCATGGTTTCTTTCCTTGAAGCAGAACCTCGGTACCGTATCAGTGTTTGCTCCCCCTGTTGAGTCATCTCTCGCAAATCGTGGTTGCCAGAACCATTGTAGCTTTCCTCAGCAGCAGGCTTCCAATGCCATTCTTTCCCCGATCAGAGTCTCGGTATGGCCAGAACACTGCATGGCTAGTCATCTCCCCACAGAGTTCTTTGCGCTGTGCATCTCCAACAGCCTTGCCAGGGTCCAGAAGATGGTGATCATTTCCCCAGTAGATCCCCTTGCCTCAGCTTGGCATTCTACCCAGCATTTCGCATCCCTGCATGTAGAATCATATTGCATTGCATCCTTCCAAATCGCGTAGCATTTCCATTTTCATGGAGCATTACGCCATTGAAAAATTCAAACATACGCATGTAAGCATAAAACATTCTCGGTATCCCAAGTGATAAGCTAGAAGTTGTTTCCAGTACTCAGACTGAAGATTGTTCATGACTTACCTTTGTCATCCCCAGCAAGTGTCATTGGCCCATGCGCCGCCTCTATTATCATTCCCTATTTCTGCCGATGCTGACAGGCATGAAGTTTTCCGGTATCCAGACCGAAGTGGCATTCAGGCCAATTTTCCGATATTCAGATCGAAGAAGTTTCCGACGTTTAGGTCGATGCAACTTGTGGCATTCAGGCCAGTTTTCCGGTATCCAGACCGAAGTGGCATTCGGGCCAGTTTTCAGGTATCCAGACCGAAATGGCATTCAGGCCAGTTTTCCGGTATCCAGACCGAAGTGGCATTCAGGCCAAGTTTCCGATGTTCAGATCGAAATCCTTTCCAGTATTCAGACTGATGAGCGACATTCAGGCCATGGTTATTTCTGTGTTACCATTTATTTTGGTATCCAGTTTAACATTCTTTTTCGATATTCAGACTGACTCTCACCGTACCAGACGAATTCTTCTTTCAAGACCACCTCTTTGCCGATTCTGACAGACATTGTTACTTCACTTCACTTCAGTGCAAATTTTTGGGCTTTTATTGTATTCAATCCCTTGATACCTCGAATGCACGAAAGCAGCTGCCATCTTCTTTCCGGGTCTCCAGTTGATTGAATAGGGGCAGCTGTAATACCCCAAAATTTACCCTTCATTTTTTCTAAAAAAAAAACGAAAAAAAAAGAAAAAAGAAGAAAAAAAAAGAAAAAAGAAAAAATTTTATTTAATTAATTAATTAATTAAATAAATAAATAAAATAAATAAATAAATAAAATATAACAAATTATTTTGGACTTGGGTCTCCCTCATTTGAGCTCATTACCCACGAAAATCAGTCTATAAATACTGAAGTTTCAGTAGAGGAAAACACACTTGGAGTTACACTGGGAGATTCACTTGAGAAAAAGGGAGAGAAGCAAAATACTCTGAGGTTTCCTTGGAACAAAACCCCGAGGAAAAAGATAGTGAGAGAAGAACTAACAGAGTTCAGAGCAGCCTCCAAACCCTGAAGGGAAATCAACTTGTAAACCTCACGGGTGCAACTCAATTTCAATCAAGCTCTCCAATCAGGTTTGCCCTATATCCATCATCTTTATGCCTTTAATTTGAATGCTCTAAATGTATGAGGTATTATGGGTGAATTTGATACCTTTTTTGTGAGCCTTTTGTGAATTTTGATGGAATTATTCATGTGGTTACATTTTGATTTAGGGGCAACTCTGGGTTACCCTATTTTGTTTATTCTAACCTGTCTTGTATTTCCATGGCATTGTTTTCTCTTGATTTCATCCTGCTGCTCTAACCCTTTGTCGAGTTTTGTGAGGGCTCACATGGCTTTCGCAGAGACACTCGCGTGGTTTCCCACTTTATTTGTGGGATACCCCCTGGAGTTTTATTCTGATTATTCGTGTTGACTGATTTCCTTTGACGGTCCAGCTGGAGATATTTCAGGGTTTCTTGCCCCTTTAACTGCTATAGCTTCGGATCTTTATCCGTGTGGTAATTGTTTCCCTTTCTCATACTTTATCGCTTTCTTAGCTGGAAGACCTCGATAGGAGGCAATGTTTGAGCCCCTTGGTGGCATTTTACTTTGAGATACATGTTTTGTGTTTTGTATTCATATCCCTGCAGGTAGCGCGGTTCCTTCGTCAAGGACTGCCTTTTTACCCTCGAGCATCCCAAACCCTAAAACCCAAAGCAACACGTTTACTCCTTCTACTACAGGCGAGTAAGTCTCCAAAGGTCGAGCATCCGGTAGATTGCGTAGTAACGTCGTTCGTCCAAAACCCAATCCATAACCCCGTAGTTAGCCGAACTACGGCTTGCTCTGATTCTCATTCCAGATGAGATACTTAGGCATAAGACGCGATGTCTTAGCGAGCACACATCCCCCCAACCCATAGGTCAGCCGAGCTACGAAGACTCTGATACTCATATTCAGATGAGATACGTATGCAGTGGATGCAACATCCGCGCGAGTCATTTGCATTCAACCCCTTTTTTTTAGTAAATAAACACATTAGGTAAACCCACCCCCTTTAGACAAAAAACACAAAAGTGGATCCCGTAGAGTACTATGGATGCGTAGGGGTGCTAATACCTTCCCTTCGCATAACCGACTCCCGAACCCAAGATTTGGTTGCGAGACCCCGTCTTGTCCTTTCCTTTTTTCAGGTTTACTTCGAGCGTTTCCTTTCCCTCCTTTGGGATGAATAACGCACGGTGGCGACTCTCCTGTCATTCTCTTTCGCCGGTTGTTTTTTTCGCGCACTGTATTTTTCAGGTTGCGACACCATGGCGTGCCCATTTGCATGCGTACCGAAGGACCCCTCATGTATGTCCTTCATAAGCTGATTCGCTTCATGCTTGTCCACACACCTCAACAAGACCATGTCATAGTTTTGTTTGTACAATACCTCCCCATTCAAGAGGAACTTCGATGCTAACCTCTGGAGGGTCCTTTTGTCAACGCTGGAAGCCTCTACCAGATATTCCCGCTTCTCCAAATACTGTTTAATATCAAAGAACCAGGGTTTACCATCTGGCTCTTCTGCTGTCGTCAGGCAATGTGCAGGTTCATCAAAACGCCTAATTTCCATGTGAGGCTGATGGTTGGGCCATACTAATTTGTACATGGAAGCCAAAGTTGTCAAGGCATCTGCCATCTGATTCTCTTCTCGAGGAATATGAGAGAAAGTGATTTTGTCGAACTTTGGGAGTAGCTTCAGCATATAATCCCGATATGGGATTAGGTTAGCATGTATTGTTTCCCAATCGCCTCTGATCTGATGTATCACTAGAGCGGAACCCCCGAATACTTCTAGTATCTTGATCTTCAACTCAATAGGTTCTTCCAACCCTAGTATGCAAGCTTCATACTCGGCCATGTTATTTGTGTAGGTAAAGCAGAGCTTTGTGGTGAACGGTAGATGGAAATTCTTGGGAGACATCAGCACTGCCCCAATTCCATGGCCTATTGCATTTGAGGCGCCATCGAACATGATAGTCCAGCTTGCTCTTGGCTCAAGACTCTCCTCTAGTTCGTATTCTTCAGCATCCTTAACAGACATGATGTTCTCGTCTGGGAAGTCAAACTTCAAAGGTTGGTAATCCTCCAGCGGTTGGTGAGCAAGATGATCTTCTAATACGCTTCCTTTGATTTCCTTTTGCGCAACATATTGAATATCGTATTCTGATAACAACATCTGCCATCGGGCAATTCTAGCAGTGAGAGTTGGTTTCTCGAATATGTACTTGACGGGATCCATTTTAGATACCAACCAAGTCGTGTGAGTTAGAATGTACTGCCTGAGACGCTTAGCGGCCCATGTGAGTGCACAACAAGTCTTCTCAAGTAATGAATATCTGGTCTTGCACTCATTAAACTTTTTGCTTAGATAATATATGGCATGCTTTTTTCTACCAGTCTCATCTTGTTGTCCCAATACTCAACCCATGGACTCATCGAGCACGGTTAAATACATGATGAGAGGTCTCCCTTCTGCAGGGGGCATCAGAATCGGCGGCTCTTGCAAGTATTCCTTGATTTTATCAAAGGCTATTTGGCAGTCATCATTCCACTCCACGCCTTGATTTTTCCTTAGAAGCTTGAATATTGGTTTACACGTGGCAGTAAGGTGAGAGATGAACCTGGCGATGTAATCCAGTCTCCCCAAGAAACCACGAACCTCCTTCTCAGTCCTTGGTGCAGGCATGTTCTGAATGGCTCTAACCTTGTCGGGATCTACTTCAATTCCTTTTTGGCTTACGATAAAGCCTAAAAGCTTCCCAGATCGAACCCTAAATGTGCATTTGTTAGGATTAAGTCTCAATCTAAACTTCCTCAAACGAGCAAACAGTTTCCCCAGGTTAGTGATATGTTCTTCTTCTGTCTGGGATTTGGCAATCATGTCGTTAACATACACCTCAATCTCTTCATGAATCATGTCATGAAAGAGAGTCACCATAGCACGTTGATATGTTGCCCCAACGTTCTTTAATCTAAATGGCATTACTTTGTAACAAAAGGTGCCCCAAGGGGTAATGAACGTGGTCTTCTACATGTCCTCGGGATCCATTTTAATTTGGTTGTATCCAGAGAAGCCAACCATAAAGGAAAATACGGAGAACTGATTTGTGTTATCCACCAATACATCAATGTGAGGTAATGGGAAATCGTCTTTGGGACTGGCTCTATTTAAGTCTCGGTAGTCTACGCACATGCGGACCTTCCCATCTTTCTTTGGTACCGGTACAATGTTGGCAACCCATTGTGGGTACTTAGCGACTTCCAGGAAACCGGCGTCAAACTGCTTTTTCACCTCTTCTCTGATCTTGAGAGCCATATCTGGTTGAGTTCTTCTTAGCTTTTGTTTGACAGCGGAGCATTCTTCTTTAAGGGGAAGCTTGTGGGTCACGATATCAGTATCTAATCCGGGCATGTCTTGGTATGACCATTCAAACACGTCATCATATCCGTGGAGGAGCTATATCAATCTTGTCTTCACTGCATCTTGAAGCATGGTGCCTACCCTTACTTCTCTCTTGTCTTCTTCTGTTCCCAGATTGATAACTTCAACGTCCTCTTGGTGTGGTTGAATGACCTTCTTTTCTTGTCTGAGTAATCTGGCCAACTCTTTAGGGAGTTCGCAATCTTCCCTCACTTCGTCTTCATCTTGGTAGATTGGACAATCAAAATCATATTGGACCCTAGTAGTGTCGTTATCAATGGTCTCGGTGGTGTTTTTGCATGTTATGATTTATGCAGTTTATTTAGAAAGTGCGTGCATAAAAATTGATGCCATTTTGTAAAAAAACAAAAGGAAAGAAACAGAAATTTGAATGCAAATTGCCATTTTATTAATGATATGAAAACTTTAGAAAAAGATAAAGGAGGCCCTACAACACGCCATTGTGCCTTGGGCAGAGCACAGGGTTTCGTCTAACATAATAAAATTACTTTTGAAAAAATTGGGGAACTTCCACAGCCTTCCAGTTTGCCAACTCTTCATTAGGTGCGACTTGTCGCATCCAGCTAGACACCCCCTCTTCGCGATCTTCGTCACTGATCATCGCCACCTGTTTGCCAAAAATATGGCCAACGTTGGTGAATGTTTCCTCTACAAAAGGAATCTGCTCTTTGTCATGTTAGTTACCGACTTTATTTGATGACGGGTCATACCCCAGGCCAAACTTGTCTCGTTTCTCTTTCACTTCCACCACTTTGCCCCAATCTTAAGAATTTTCACTTTCCATAACAGCCTTAGCTCCTTGCCACTGGGCCATGGACGGTCCTGATTTCGAGGTCTCCAATGTCTGTTGGATGGCCATCATATTTACCACTTCCAAGGATTGGAATGGTGTCTCAGTTATCTCGCCATCCACCTCGATATTTTGGAAAGATGTTAAGTGGCTAACCAAGATATCCTCCTCCCCTCCAATCACAATCATCTTGTCATTTGTAATGAATTTTAACTTTTGATGTAGAGTGGAGGTGATGGCGCCTGCGGAGTGAATCCATGGTCTCCCAAGTAGGCAACTATAATCGGGATGTATGTCCATGACGTGGAACGTGATATTGAAAATAGTTGGACCTATCTTGGTTTGTAAGTCAACCTCTCCTATCACCTCTCGCCTTGAGCCATCAAATACCTTTACGATTAGGGTGTTGGGCTTCATACTTATCCCTTCCATTGGCAGCTTTATTAAAGTTGTCTTCTGCATGACGTTCAGCGAGGAACCTGTGTCTACTAATACCCTTGATAGTAAAGTGTCCATGCATTTCAAGGAGATATGTAGGGCCTTGTTATGGTTCTTTCCCTCGACCGGCAGTTCATCATCGTTAAAACCTAAAAAAAATCCAGTGGTCACACAAGCTATCACATCGTCAAACTGTTCTATCGTTATGTCCTTCGTGATATGTGCAGCGCTTAATATTTTCATCAGTGAGTTCCTGTGTGCTTCTGAGTTGAGAAATAAAGATAACATGGAGATTTTTGAAGGCGTTTGATTCAGTTGGTCCACCACTTTATAATCACTCTTCTTGATTATCCTCAGAAATTCCTTAGCCTCTTCACGAGTGAGTGCCGCTTTAGGAGACAAGTGCATGTCTTGCATTTCTTGATTAGGGACGAGGATCTGGACAACAACTTTCTTCCCTTTAGCCTTTGCAGAAGTATCAGCAGTTCTTGGCGCGAACACTCAGCCACTACGTGTCATTCCTGTCGGCCCCATAATCGAGGTGACGTTTGGTTCGTTGATCATCAAAGGTTGGTCTTCCTGCCCTTGCTTAAAAGCTCTGGGCTGATATATCCACGGGACCACCTTCTCATCTTCATACGCGAACGGTGCTGGAAACTCTATCACCAATGGGCTTATAGGTATTTCCACATTAACCTCATCATAAGGGATTTCCACCACGACTATCTCTTCCTGGGGCTTGTTCTTGACACGGCGATTTATTTGTAACTCGCCTTGATCCAGTATTTGTTGTATAAAATTCCTCAACTTTTTATTGTTCTCTTCAACAACTAGCTCCTCCAGGATTAGACCACTCTTCAGCAATTGTGCTCCTATCCTGGCGATAGGGGTTTGAATCTCTTCAACCTTACGGATCAATTTACCTTGATCACTCTCCTCAATGGCACTGACGGAAGCATCCTTATGTGTTGGCATGGGATTGGTGTTCACGTTCGGGCATCTCGGAGTGAAGGAGACAGCCTTTGCTTCGATCAAGTCTTGTACCCGATTTTGAAATGCAAAACAATTCTCCCATGTGAAACTCGCAATGGGCGTTAGCATCATATCCGGGTGGATATGGAAAAACAACCGGTTTTAGCTCCCTCGATGTCAAAAGGCCCTCCTTTTGCAAATATGGGAGTATTTGGCTATAAGGTACTGGTAGAGGATCGAGTTGCCTTCTTGGAGGCCTTGGCTCGAATTTTCTTGGTGGCGCGGTGTTTTGCTGTTGACGATGTTGTTGATCTTGTGGTTGATACACTTGTTGTTGCTGCATTGGTTGTTGATAAGGTATGGGTACCACGGCGGAGACTTGGCCATATGAAGCCTATTGCTTCCCCTTATAGCCTCTGGATATAGCGTTTGTTTCACCTTCTCTTTTCTTCTGGAAGCCTCCAGAATACTTTTTCGGTGTGTTGGGGGCTGCCACAACTCCTGGAATCTTTCCATTTGTCAACCCTTTCTCTATGAGATCTCCGATTGCGACTAGATGCGCAAAGTCGGACACTGCATTACTCACTAATCTATCAAAGAATGGGTCCTTCAAGGTGTCCACAAATATTCCGATCATTTCCTTTTCAGATAATGATGGCTCTACCTGAGCAGCCAACTCTCTCCATCGCTGGACGTATTCTTTAAATGACTCACTTTCTTTCATAGCCATCCCTTGCAACTGCATTCAGTCGAGTGCCATATCTAAGTTATACTTGTATTGACGGAGAAATGCGTCAGCCAAATCCTCCCAGCTTTGAATCCGCCCCTGCTCTAAGCTCATGTACCATCTTAGAGACGCTCCACTTAGACTGTCTTGGAAACAGTGTATAAGCAGTTTGTCATTTTCGGTATGAGCAGCCATTTTCCTGAAGTACATTACTAGGTGACTTCTTGGGAAATTTTGTCCTTTGTATTTCTCGAAATCAGGATTTTTAAATTTAGTCGGGATGACCAAATTTGATACCAAACGCATGTTCATGGCAGAGGTGCCGAAGATATGATTCCCCTCTATAGCTTTGATCTTCTTTTCCAAGGTGCGGAGCCTATCTGCAGCAAGATCTGGAAGTATCTTAGGCTTCGGTTGATCAGGCACATAGAAATCATCGTACGGGTCATCTCCAATTTCGGATCCATGATGAGTAGGCGCATCAGAAGGCTCTGCACGATTCCCATCTCCTTTGCCTCCTACCGGTATATGAACCAGTCTCTTCTTGGTGGGGACGAAACTCTCGTCTTGGGGGTCCAAACCTGGTGTGCTATCATTCCTTTTTGCCCTAGCTTCTTCATCCACAACCCTCTCTCTTTGTGCAATTGCGAGCATTGTCTCCAACAGTTGATCCATTTTCTCTTGGATCATATTGATGTTTGTCCTCATGGTAACTTGGTTAGCCTCAACTTGCCCTAACGTCATCTTGTAGTTGCTTCGCGTCTCGTATCGGTGTTGATTAGTCAGTGTTGCTGGATAAAGGGTAAAAAGGTTGGATAAGCTTTTTTGAATTTTTATGAAGCGTGATGCATAATGCAGATGCGAATGTTATGCATATTTTATCTTCAGGGAATCATTCGAGTTCCATTAGTTGTTAGTAATTTGAAGAAACAAGAAATATCAATAATGGAGTAATTTTTTAAACGTCATTCATTCAAGTACATAACATAGGGGTCCAAAAAGGCCATAGTTCAAAATACATTGTTAAAGGAACAAAATATAAGACATAGGAAAATTAAATTGCAGGTTTTCTGGCTTGGAGCTCTTCTAGTTCTTCCTTGAATCTCTTCAGTAACCCTCTACAGAGCAGAATGAAACTGATTATGGTTGGAGGAGTGCTATCTTCCTTCAACTCTTCAACTGTGTCTCTTAACTTCCATGGTTATTCTTTAGCCTCCCAATTACAGAACCCCACTAGCCCATCGATCTTTGCACGAAACTTATCCCTATGTCCTTGCAAGAAGTCTATGGTCTTCTTAAAGGATTCATAATCTTCAATCACATAATCTCACTCCTTCAACCATATGGAGCTGTCTTGGTGTAATGACTCTAGTTGGTTCTTCCAACTGCTGGCAGACTCTTTTGCGTCTCTTACTTCTCGACATTTCTCCTCCCATATCAGGGGTGAAATCCTAGAAGCTTCGGTGGCTATATTCTTGAGTCGGCGTTCTTGATCCGCTTCAGCCTTTGCATGACGAACAGAAATGGCGAGTTCTTTTATCTGAGCCCCAAGTGTATCTCTTATTGTCTTGTTTTCCTTTGTGGCCAGATGCCACCAATGCTCATTGTCTTGACATTCTTTCTGGGCTCGTCGTAATTAACCCTTAAGAGTATCTAGACAATGGTCAGCTAGTTCTAGTCCCACTTTGATCTTTTTCCTCCTATGCTCCTCTTTGTTGAACTTTTCCCCATGTGCTTGAAGTTGTGCATCCTTTCTCTCAAGCTCCCATTTTATGGTGTTTTTCTCATTGATGATTTGTTGGAGTTTTATCTTCAACTCTTCATTCTCTTTTTCTAGCTTTGCCATGGTGGTCTTGAGTTCCTCCACTTCTTCAATAGGGACATGGGTGAGCTTGGGTTCAGGAAGAGGTACAGGTGTCCGAATGACGAATGGCATTTTGATCATCTCCACCCTTTCCTTTACCCAATGAAAATATGGTTCTTTTATAATCCCATTTGCTCTCCCCAAATCAACTTTCCCTTTTTGATTGACGTTCTTCCAAGCCTCTTTGATTCGTTGGGATAAGCTAGGATTCTCAACCCCAAAGTCAAGCAACAAGAAAGCTTCCAAAGACCTTGCCTCTGGAGGGCCTTCCATTGGGTAGCCGAGCTGCCTTAGTGATAGAACCGGGTTACAATTCACGCATCCTTGAGTTCCAGTAAGTGGTAAATTAGGGAATGATAAGTCTTTAGTCAAATAAGAGTCCTAGTTTTTAGGATAGTTTGTTGAATTGATTTAGTCAAGTTTGTTTCCTTATTTCTACCTAGAAGTGGGTTGTAGTTTGTTACTGCATGTTCATTTTGTTCCCTATTTATTTTATTGCACTTCACAAGGAATAAACAAGTCATTCCCAGTACTGTTAGTTATTTTCTATTGAATTCTTCTTGCATCCAACATCATGGTCTATGAATTCTCCTTTCTTCATGTTTGGAGATGATAAAATCGGGGCAAGCATACTTTCTATCCATATGTTCTTCAATTCTCTTAGGAGTCAAGGTTTCGTTAGTGATATCCATTGGATTGAATCGTCTTCTCCTTCTTAATCACTAGTAACATTGATATTTTAAAGCTTTTTCCCATCAACATCTCCTTATAAGATATGTCTATTGACGCATGCTTCTGTTCCTCAGTAGTCTTCTCCTTACTCTCCATATCGCTCTTTGTTCTCGAAAAAATTTATGCCTCTTGGACGATTCCATAATCAACTTTTGTTGCCATAATAGAAATCCTTTTGCATGAACTTGTCCCTAATCATTTTTTATCAAGGGCAGATGCAATGCAGAAACTGATGGCAGTGTAAATTCTTTGATTTACTTTGTACTAAGTGCTTTCAGGTCATCTTCCTCAACTTTGTTCAGTTGGGTTGTCGATGTAAACCATAACGGAGCAGAAGTCATTTTAGAGCTTCAAGAATCCACATGTACCTTTTAAAGCGGTCAAATTTTCTCCTATAATAGTTTCCTTTCTTTGTAAGTATGAGCAACCATAAAAGAAATTTTTAGAGTTAAATGAATATAATTATTCCATTTATTTCTTAACTACCATGGAACAATATAAGGAAGATTTAAAATCTAGAGAAACCAATTTTAAGTCATTTTTTAACTACCGTGTAATCCAAACTTTCTTGAATTGAACTTAAATGGTATTCATGTCTCCTTCAAGCTCATCAAGAAGATCATAATACTAACCAAGGGTGATAACAAACCTCCTAAAAAATAGGTTACGCATATCTTAAAATGTCATCACATGAGGCACTACCAAGGCCGCCCAGGGCAAAACCATCTATGTTGCACTTAACCCAAAAATCAATTAGAGAAGCCCATATATCTTCCTTGAGAAAGGAGACATTGGGAGGGTGTAAGCCAATCCCAAAAGATTTTAACAACACAAAATCAACATTAGATGTAGTTGTAGTCACAAAAATATTTGACATTATCATGCTCATCAAAGTGTTTTAATTGTTTTTCTTATTGTTGAATCTAATTTTATTCTACTGTACGAATCTTTGTTAAGAATAAGCCAAACCTCCATAATGTATTATGTTGACAGTTGAAATTGATGGTAGAACTTGTTGGGTCATCAATTTAAGATTTAACATGAGGGAGCATTTTTACACAAGGTCTTTCTTTATGAGCAACACACCTTGTGAGAGACACATCACATATTCACTCAAAACCTTAAGATGATAGGTTAGTGGATTCTCTCACTTATAAAGTGATCAATCTTCATTTTTCTAATCAATGTGGGACTTCCCCACACTTGTTTCTCAACACTTCCAACTCACACTTGTTTTTTTCTATACAGAACTGAGTCAACAGCAGATTATGGAGGTCATAGGATATGAACATAATAAATGAATGGAAGTTTCAAAGCTTAATTCACATTGGTTGAAAATTAATGATGTGGTTCTATGTGTTGAACATATACATTTTGTTTTAATAATGAAAAAGAAACTAAGACAAAAATCATGAAACATCGTCAAATAGAGTTTAAGTGTGAATAAAATAAAAAAGGAGAGGTTTTTTATAATATATGCAAAATAATCAAAAACTAAAGAACTCGACTGAGAATAAAGTCAATTGTGAAAAACTAGTATGAGATCACGTGTTATGCCTGTTTATTTATTTTTTATAGGATAAAATGTAAAATTAAGTGTATGCTCTCAAAGTACTAAAGTCGTATCACACACATACACACACTTTAAATATGTTTTCAAAACTTCTTATTTTTAAAAAAACATCTCCTAAAACTTCATGGTTTGGGTTAAGCTTTTTAAAACCGAAGCCTGATCAATTATAATTTACAAAGCTCGGTTAATCGATTATGCAATAAAAATTCTCCTTCTAAAGGATTGTGACACTTATCTAATCAATTATGGGGCTAACATGCTTAATAATTGATTAAGAAGGCCTTTTAATCTATTATGGATCATCTCCAACAAAATCTCTCCTACTTTTCTAGGTTATAATTGATTATGGTTGCAACGTAATTGATTATTGTGCAGATCTGGCCACTAAAATCTCCCTTTCAAAGCTAAATATCTTACAATAAAAGGATGATTTGCTATCATTTGAAAACACACAAGGAATATGAAATTAACCCCTATTATACTCATCATATTTCTCTTATAAACTTTATTTTTGCTTTAATATTTTTTTAGTGTTATTCCTTTATGGGACCAAAATTGATCGGAGAGTCAATGGTTACAATGAACGATATTTGACTTGAACCTGATATGCAGAGGAGGAGAGGCTAACATGCAAGGTTATCACTCCAATGCTCAAGTCAATATATGAAGAAGAACAGTGAATTAAGTTTTGAAATCAAAATTGTGTACCTGAAATTAGCGCGGATGATCTTTATATAATAGAGTGATTATAACAACCTGTTATTCCCTAGACGTATGACACATGGAACCTTTGGATGTATTCGTGCCCTAGATCTTACGTACTCTTCCGCAAGATAGTTCTCATGTGTCGTAATCAGTTTGGGTGAATCCTTGCTTCCTTTATCATCGGTTGATGGTCATTCTTGTCGGCTCAGAATAGTTTTCCCCCAAGCCTCTATCTTTATATGACATTGCAATGATTTTTTGCATTCACCACATTCATGTTGATTCATTCCTTTAGCTTAGATGGAAAACCAAGAGGAGACGTTATTGTTTTTGAGAATTCACACCTTTAATGTGCCCCGTGCTTCATTTTTATTTTTGTAGGTTCCCTCATAATGATCTTCGGTAACTGAAACACTTAAGTGTTTTACAGAGGTGATCTGAAGTGTTGATAGAGTTTATTCCTTTTAGTAAGTCATCATACGATTCTTGAGGATTCAATTTCACTTTTCTTTGTGACGTTCTTTCTGCTTCATTATTATATGCATTTATAAAATGATTTCCTTTCTTGTACTTGAAAAAGTAGGGTCTTCCATGAATAAAAAAATCAAATGAAGATACTTGTGCTTCTTGGGTTAACAATGTCTCTTCGTCAACTATTTTCCTCTTCATTCAAAAGGGTGGTCTAGACGTATTTTTTATGGATGTTGGTCCATCTTCGAATTAGGGCATCTTTACCCTTAGGGAGAATGATAGAATCTTTAGTGAGTAAGGTGAATGTTCCATCCCTTTGTACGAGTGTATCTTCTCATTCCTGGGATTTCGAATTCCCTTTAACAGCTTTGAAAAAGAAGTTCTTAATCACTTAACTGTTGCCCCATCGTAGTTGCACCCTACAAGTTGGGCGTATGTGAAACTCTTCCAGTATTGGTTCACATATTTAAAGTGGAAACCTTCTCTATCCTTTTTCTTCCATATCTTTAAAGTTCAACTTAGTTGTACAACTCAAGCGCGAGGCCATGGTTTGATTCATCTGGTGAAGATATTTGTTGCTTCAGAGCTTTTTTGTAGAGCTTGAAGCATTTCAAAAATTGATTCTTCTAGGTTTTACTTCTCTTCCCCGAGGCTCATGAAACAATATACACCAGAAGGATTGAAGTGGGAGGCAGGTGCACCAACCTATTTCCCAGGTACTAGAACAATGGTCACTTCCTGATGGGGAATAAATTGTATATCTACAAAAAGTGTGACCTATCTCAGGATTATCTGTATATGAATAAATGGATGGTCGATTTTGTCAAAGATTTAGGTTACCTTGGAGGTGTTACTCCTCGTTATGAAGTTTCACAGAAGTGCGTGAAATGAATTATCAAAACCTATATGCTGATGGATACTCGTTCCAAGGAGGAAAGGAAGGTCATTTTTTATGAGTGTCAGATGTACTTGTCCTCTTTGGCGTCAACTCGATTATTTATGATGTGCATACTTTGGTAATCATTATTTGCATTCTCAATGAAAGATGAAGAGGTGTTGTGTCTCTTAATACGGGGAATCTGACCAACTCAGATTGTAACGTTCCCTTCAAATTCTTTGAGGCTGGTCAATGGTATTTCCCCCTCACGGTCTATTGGGGTGTTGGTGTTTTGAATGGCCCTCAACAACTGTCGAGTGTGTCGAGTCCTCTGGCTCATGTACATTTGAGGAGGTTAGACCTCGACCCTCCAGAAGAACACCACGTGTCTTCCTTTGAGGAACATTGTTCTTATCTAGCCAACCTGGCCGGGTGGGCTTGTGAGGAGTAACTGTTAACTTTAGAACATTATACTTGGTACACTTGCTACTCTGGCCATTTTTAGGGCGAACAGTTGGGATGATTTCTTGTCTGACCACTAATGCAAGGACAATCAATGACTTGAAGAAAGTATTTATAGCTTGATACTCTAGCAAGATACATACCTGTAAGAAATACAGAAAATGTCTTCTTCTTACTTAGGGTAAGTGATGCTTTAATTTCCCTCGATATTCCAAACTCTCCATTTGACCAAGAAATGGTTATGGTGAGGGGTGTAGCAAAGAAGGATAAAGCTATAACTTTTTCTCAGGCTACTCTATCGTCTACTTAGGCGTTATTTTCTATAGTTCAGAGAGATCTAGAAGCACCGCATCTTGAGAACACTTCATTGGATCAAAGTCTAGTTGTGTCCTCTGTTTCTAGTATCACATTTATTTCATAGTCCTTTGAGAATGCCTTGTAGGAAGTGGATCATTTTCACCATCTTCTGCATGTTTTGAGAGAGAAAATTTGATCGGACCAAATGCTCAAAGATGGGAAGATCTACTTCTTTAGGGATTATTAACCCTTTTTTAACATCATGTTATAAGACCCCAATTTTGACCCTAAGATCCCTCATGCAATTTCATCATAAGCATTAGCATTGGGATCATACCTTGGCATCCTCCTTACCCCTCTTTCATTGGGTTTGTTTTGGGAGAGATCATCAAGCACTATGTGGTTGTATCATACTTTTATATCATTATTTTACTAACCAAAATACAAAAATATGTCTTTGCATTTGCCTAATCTTTTGTAGGTAGGGCATGATCTCCATTGATCTATCAAGTTCATATCTAGGGTTTAAGACCCTCATGACAAAGAGCACAATCATGAATTAATCTAAGAATATTTCAAAGCATCATATATGAGTTCCATTGATTCCTACATGTTATATGGATCAAGTTTTCTTCAAGATTTTGGAGGTGATTTTCCTTGGAAACCCTAGTTTGACTCGGTATCTTGGGTAACTTCTCCAACAAGCTATCTTACCATTTGATCAAATTTCTCAAGGGGAACTTCAAAATTCATCATATTATGCATATATGATCTACCATGAGCCAAAAAAGTCAAGATAATTGAAGGTTAGCAAGTTGGTTGGTGGTGGTTGGCCAGATGAACTCATGTGATCAAAATTAGGTCTCCCTAGACCCTATCTCCTACAATTTTCACCATACAAAAATTATTCCAAAATAAACGTTACTCTAAATGTCATTCCAAACAACTTTCGTGTTGAGACCTAGAGCTAGTTTTGCTTGGAAAATCATTTTCTATGTTGAAACATTATAGGTCATTTTGTCTAAACCCTAATCTGAAAGTCAACTTCCTAAGGCCATAACTTGCTCAATTTTTATGAGATGAAATATTTCCAAGTTGCAAAATCAAATTCAAGTTGTCTAATTTAACTTTGATGTATGGAGTGAAAGCAAATTCAACTTTTATGAGCATGTGATATGAGGTTACATTATAGGTCACGTTTGACCTATACCATTGAACAAGTGATTTTTCCAAACTTCGAAAATGCATAACTCTATCATTCCAAATCCAAATGACATTAAATTAGTGACCATTTTGAATTTCTTTGAAAGATCTACAACTTTGATGAAGATACGTTTCTCATTGGAAGCTCACATAAAAAGTTAAGCAAGGTGGAATATTGAGTCATATGGCTTGACACTTAGAAAAAGTTTCAACATGTTGAAATTTCCAAACTTCCACCTCAAAATTCCCCATGTTCCAAGCTCCAAATGAAAAAGTGTTGAACATCAAGCTTGTTCCCCTTGATCCAAGCTTTCCAAAGAACCCAAGTTCATGCATTTTGGATGAGGTTTGCTAGGTCTGCGCATGGCTTTAACAGAGCTGCATCTTTGGCAAGAATCAAACTTCAAAACTTCAGTTCACTTTGCCTTGCTAATCAAGCTTCCATTCAAACTTCATTTGGATTGATTTTGGACCTTTCTGCATTGCATAATGGGCCTGCACATGCCCATGCACTCGTATCATCAACATTGCTAAATTTGGACAAAATTTGAAGTGTGAAAATATAATTCATTCATGCTATTAATACATGCTCTCTGTGCTCATTTGAATCACACCTTGTGCGCCAGCTTTGCTCCCCATTGAAACCCTCTCATTCCAAAGGAAAACTTGAGAAATTTCAATTTGAAATTTGAGCTTGAATCTCAACTGTTGGAGATTCAAGAACTCCAGGATCCAAAGCCTTGCAACCTCTCTAATCACTACCTGCTAGCTTCTCAAGTGTGATCAGATCGTGTTTGGAGCAAGCAACATCAAGAACTGCATAGCATGAAGGTAATTTTCAGAAAACTTCATCTCTTCGATTCTCTCTTAATTCCACTCAATTCTCTTGGATCTTTGGTTGTCTGAAGTCCTACCAATGTAGACAAGAAGATTGAGTTGCTTAGAGGTCAAATCGAAGCAACTCAATTGACACACCTCAAAATTCAACTCCTCATATCTTTCTATATATGCGGAGTTAGTTAAAATTGAGGTCAGATTCGTGCTCTACGCTATTTTTTCTTTCAGATCATGTCCTCCTTTTTCATTTTCTTGATGGTGATGAATGAACCAGTCCGGCCAGGGTCACCGGAGAAGATGACTGGTCTTTGGACGCCGGCGATGCGCTGGATGTGTTCAGAGTCATTGATCTGGTTCAAATTGTTTTAATCTCATGCGTTGCTTTTAAATACCAAGCCTATGCCACGTTGACTATAGTGCACCATGGAACGCGCGTTGGTGGCCACTTGATCTACCACCTCAATTAATGAGGGAGATCAAGTGGTCCACGTTTTTTCTGATTATTTGAATTTCATTTAAATTGCTTTATTTTCATTAATTCATATTAATTTTAATATTGATCCAAAAAATATGAGAGTTTCACCAAATAATTTCAAATAATTTCCTCTTTCATATTCTGAATTAAAATTATTTTTTGGATCATTATTAATATTTTTCATGATTTAATTGATTTTTCATTTGTTTTTAATTGTTTAAAAAAATACTTTTAAGTCTTTAAAAATTCTGAATTTTTTTCTCCAAGGTCCTTTGACCTTGTTTGACCTATGATAAATCTCACGGCCATTTATTTGGTGTTTTGGTGAGGTTTTAGGATTTCGACAAACCATATTTAATTTAAATGTCTTATTTTAGTATTTTTTAATTTGAATAAATGCCAAATAATTTTGTTGACCAATTGTGATGACTTGTTTGAGTTTGACTCTTGTTGTTGGGCCTTGGTCAAGGTTGATTTGACTTTGTCAAGTTAATATCATTGGATTTAGGGGATTGATGGAATGTACATTCCATCTCCCAAAATGGATGGATGATATTAATTTGGTAAAAGTCCTCCTTTGACCAATTTGAGTTTTGATCCATTCCCCTCCCTCTTCATCTCATTCCCCTTCTTTATGCATTCATCTCATTTGGCCTATGATGTCTCAAAATCCTAAAACTAGTTGATTGAAAAATTAACATAAGTATGAATGAGATTAGACCACCTCTTTTGCATATTCTTTTTGTGTGTGGTATGTTTCATGAGCATAGTCCATTATACTATGTCTCTAACATGCATTAACACCAAAATTCTATTGCCCGGCCTCAAATAGTTGTGACTTCTACATAAGTCCAATTACAATTGCTTAACATAGCGCTAAATTTGTGACATAAAAGGCATAGCATTCTAGTTAGTGAGATTGTAAGTCTCCCCTCTTTCATGGTATTGTGTGGATTGACCTTTTTTCCTTCCTTTGGAAGATGTCTTAGTTCAAGGATCCATGCTTGTGATAAGTGGGTTGAGTGTTCTCCAAAGAATGTCTTAAAATGAAAAGCAAAAGCAAAACAATACTAACTTCTAACTCACTAACAACTAACTTTTAATTTTAAACCATTTACTTTAATGTCATTTAATTCTGGCCTTTATTCATTTGCCATTGTTCATATCATTCTAATTGTTTATGTTAATGTAATTTTCACTTTGTCCACTTGGACCATATTGTGTGATATATCTTGTTTGTGTATACTTTGCTTGCTTGTGTGGTCTTTAACCACTAATATGCATAATAACAAACAAAAACCCTAAGAAACGGTTGTGTGGACTGTTGGCTTGATCTTGGACAAATGGACTTAGAACTTAGGCAACATTCCTATGCTAAAGGACTTGGTCAATGACAACTTATTGTGAAACCAAGTGCTTGCAATTTGAAACTTCACCTGATACATCATTCAAGATCCCTCTGAGTTCATCTGCAACATGATCATCATGAAGCTGTTATTTTGAACCTGTGATTTGTGGAATCCATCTGTTACATGGGCTAATATGAAGAAGATCATGGAGTGGCTAGAGCTTGGATGTGGCTATCTTTATTTGATGCCTTTTCTCTTCAAGATAATATAATTGTGCATTTGTGTGTTGCTTGATTCTAAATGTCCAAGGGAATTCTGGGTTTCTATTGACATTCTTGTCTATTGGATTGCTACTCATTTGGTCAGATCTTCTCAACTCTAAACTTTTAATTTTGTGCATAGGATTAGTCTCTTCATCTTCTCCCCATTTCTTTAATTTTAAAATATCTCCCTCTCTTTTCAAAATCTTCTTTGTTTCAACTTATTTTGTTCTAAACTTTGACCACTTTGTAAAAAGATAGAAACTTTGGCCTTATGCCATTGCATTTTCAAACTCCTTTTCTTAAATCAAACTTGTAAATAAACATAACTATACTTGACTTAAACTTTCAAAAAGCCAAAAAGAACTAACTCATTCAAACTATTTTTTGGGCCTTTGTGCCTTTCAAACTTAATTTTTGGTAAAAGCAATGCATCCACTTTGAAATTTGTATCACGAACTACGAGGTTTTGATCCCTCATTTTTATGTTGGTACGTAGGCACAAGACCGAAGGTCTTGCCAAACACAAAAATATAATTAATGAATTTTTTTCTCAATCCTCCATTCTATTTGTTTGTAAACATCATTTTGTACCAAATACATATGCACATAAAAAGGGCTCCCTAGGAGTACCTAGGACACTTTGGGTGCTAACACCTTCCCTCTGTGTAACCAACCCCCTTACTTGTAATCTCTGACTTTTTATTAGTTTTGATTTGAAAACTTCTTACTTTTGGGTTTTGTTCGTACTTTTTCCCTTTTCCCTTGGAAACAATAAAAGCGCGGTGACGACTCTTGTTAATTGATCTTTAGCTTATCCATAGCTTAATGATCATGAATTTACCGCTACACATGTGATGTAAAGTATAATTGAAATGAAATATAGTTGGTGTTGTTTATACTTGTTTAAGGTATATGTGTTTGATCTCGAGAACGTTGCTATGGGCTTCGTGCAAACTTATGAGGTTTTCCCTCGAAGTTAATTGAACATCTCTAGGTCTATATATGACCAGAGGTTAGTACCTTTTCCCCCCTCCCCAAGTGAAAACTTGGTCTAAGGTTAGCGTGTGGACAACCCACTATGGTCTATAGAATGGCTAGATACTAGAGAGGGTGGGTCGTTATTATCATTTTAGTGGTTTTGCCGCTTTCTTTGTGTGTGTGCTTCACATTGTGGGGTTTTGATTGTTATGGTTGCATGCTCACGACGTTTGTGACAACACTCCCGAGTCTTTGTATTGGGATTTTATCCCTTTAGTCATACCACAGACTCGTCGTTACTTACACAAACACAAAGAAAATAGATATTTAAGAATTTTCAATTTCTTCATTAACAATTAGGAATTCATTGTACAGTTGTGAGAAAATTGATTATTCAAAAAATAACATCAAATGCAAATTTGAAAACATAATCAGGTGGACTAGCCGCCACTTATTCTCCCTGTCATCCATCTTTTTAGAGTGCCCACTTCTGGGAGGTCAAATGTTCATGCTCCTAAGCTTCCTGGTTAGGTATGCTACATTGATTTCCATGGACTTGGTTTCTCCTTGGTTAGGCTGGAGTACTTGACATATCCTTTTGGACCCTTCAAGATCAACATTGATTATGACCAATTCTCCATAAAGGTTGTGACATTTGAGCTTGAGGTGGACCGATGAGGCCACGACGTATAAGTGAAGCTACATGAAATATACCCGAGCGCATCAGACGCTCAAAGATACAACAGAGTCACCATCAAACTTTATTTATTCCCGAAGGAAAGGGAAAACATCGATAAAAGTCAGGGGAAGATAAAAAGGGCAAGGAAGTCGGTTATGCAAGGGGAAGGTATTAGCACCCCTCACGTCCGTTGTACTCAACGAGAGTCGTTTCGATTGTTCTTTGTAAGAACGGGTGTTATTATCTAAAGATTGCTCACAAAAGGAGAAAAAAAGGAAATACTCAGGGTGAAAAAAGAAAATAATAATTAATGTGCTCGCCAAGGATTCAAATCCTCGTGTCTACGTATCCTCATCATGCAATAAGGAAGTCAGAGCTCCATAGTTCATGGTAGAAAATACATATATGTTAGTTACTTTTAATTTACAGTGTTAATGTTCATGTTCTAACAGTTAACTCGCTTGTATACTCGAGCATGAGAGACTTGAGCATGTGTTTGTTTGTGATAGAATGGATGCGCTTGGATCATACTCTAGCAGTTAAACATTACTTGTATAGTCGCGCATGGAGGCTTAAGCTCTATTCACGGTAGAACGGAAGTAACATGTCCTTTATGAAAAGGTTTGAAGAAAGAAGATGATACCCAAAAGCAAAATGAATTTGGTGAGTTGAGTTTTCTTTTATTCTGAAAAGAAAGTATTGATTTGCATTGCAATAAAGTCTATGAATGGAGATGAATTCTCTTAGCAACTAGATCATTCGTCCCGTACCCAAAGATATTCAGAATAAGGATTTGAATGCATCATCTCATCCCTTCTCTATTGCTTAAGGCTCGTGGTGCACAATTCTAATAGTATTTTTAATTGTTTATTGATTTTTATTCATAAAAATTATTTTAGTCTTAAATTGAACTAAGAAAAGAATGGGGAAAAGAAAACCTGAAGGGTTGAGAGCTTGATCTCCAGTCTGCATGCCACATATATGTAGGAAGACTTGTCACTTGTTTGATTTAAATTTCACTAAAGCCTGTGAGTAGAGGTGAATGTTGTGAGCAACAGGATCATTCGTCTCGTACCAAAAGATATTCAAAATGAGGATATGAATTCTCTCTCTCATCCCTTCTCTACTACTTAAGGCTTATGACGTGCAATTTGCATCATAACTTATGAGTGTTGAAGTCGAACCTTTGTAGTGCTTGAACAATGATCCAGTATGTCCGCAATGTCTGACTTGTATTGATTTGAATGTGAAGTCTTGACCTTATTGTTAGCTTGATATCCAATGCATCCAGTATATGGAAATTGTTGTTTATTAAATTTTCCAACATAATTTTCATCTTCTTCAACCCCCAGAACGTCCATTAAATAATCTCCAAAATTATTTTATTCCTGAAACAAAGTTATAGCCCTCTGTTTCAGCTATCCAACGCTTCGAATGGCACTCGATTTGGACTTACGGATCAGAAGTTATGACCAAAACGATTTCGACAATAAAACATAAAAACAGGCCGCGAGTGTGACGGACAGCATGCATAATTTTCTGCGGTTTTCATCGTTGGAGGACTTCCGGACCTCCGATTTCAATTCCGTAAAAAGCCAAACGTTCAGAAAATTATAACTCACACAATACTCCAAATATATAACGTTAATTTGCAGTTTTAACACAATCAATCACCACAATCATCAAAACCTAACAATCCTAAAATCATGCAAATTAGGGGTTTTAACCTAAACATACATCTACCCATTGACCCGATCATACTAACCCATAATAATAAGGATTCCCCCCTTACCTCTTCAATTTGATGGAAACCCTAGCTCTTCTCTTTACTTTTCCTCTCCTCTTTATCTATTGCCTTCAATGTTCAAATGAATTCTAATTCTCACTCTCCCCACCTCTTACTATTTATATTAGTATTCTAGTTGGGCTTAAATCATGACACCCATCTAATTTAATTACTAGGCCCAATAATACCTAATATTTAAATATCTCTTATTTAAATTTAAATAAATTAAACCACTCACTATGCACACCAAGTTAGTTAATTCAATTATTTAATTATATCAACTAAATAACTAATTAACACGCTAAATTAATTAATATACTCGATCATTATACTACCTAACAACCGATTAATTACTTAACACTCCAAATAATTAAATATAATATAATAATAATAATATACGAACTAATTACTAAAATTGGACTGTTACAATATGAACTATTAAGTGTGATGTTAATTGTTTAATTGTTGTTGTTGTGAATGGTTTGCTCGATTGTTAAATGCCTTGCCATTGATGTTGAATTGTTGTGCTAGATTTTTGGATTGGAAAGGATATGGCTTGTACTGCTGTTATTAAATTGGCCTACTATTGCTATTGCTTGAATGATGTAGGAAGTGGTTGCAAGATTTGGGTTGGCTGTTGTTATTTGCTCATGACCTGGCCTGCATGATGTTGTGCATTGTTGGGATATTCACTGTTGTGAAACATATGGCCATGAAGGCATGATGTAAGATTTACTGCATTGCTTTGAAGGATTGTATGCACTAGTATTGATATGCTCATGGTTGTTTGTAATGGTTGTTGAGCAGGGTTTGTTGAGTGCATTGCCTTTGGTTGCTTGTCATGCTTGAAATTGGTTTGGTTGTAAATTACATATGGTTCATGCTATGGTTGGAAATGAACATGTTGATCCATGAAATTCCTTAGGTGACATATTGGTTTTTTTTATCTTTGTTTTGTAGGCAATGGATGAATGCATGATTGGATCTTGAAGAACAAGGACATTAAGGTTTGGGGATTTTGAAATGATGAGTTGACTTTGGTCAACTGGTTGACCAAAAAGTTAACTTATGCAAAAATTTAACTTTTTTGTGTAATTTTTTCAATGTAATCAATGAATGGAATGTATTTTTTAGTCAAATGTTCTAATGAATCACATGGAACAAATTGAAGTCGAATGATCACTTTCTTTCAAGTTCACTATGGAACAAATGACTTAGATGCCTTCTAAAACAAGTTTAATGGAAATGAGTGTAATGGAAACCAAAGGACCAATGGAATGCCTTGACCAAAATAGACAATGGAATTGAATCAATGGGACTAGAAAGCTTGCATGAATCTTGACACAACAATGGAACATGAGTATGCCATAAGAATGGAATGGAACTTGGATCAGATGATGACCATGAAAACCAATGATAACATGTAATTAATGAATGGAATATGAATGAAATATGGATGCAAGCATGCCTTAGACCAATCATATAGTACCATGAACTAGGGTTTTAACTAGGTGAAAGATCAAAGTGCCAAGCAACAAACAAGAACTTTAAACCAAGTGAGTAATCAACACAAGTAATCCATCAATGCCATGAACTAAACTAGGGTTTCTACCCCCTCAAAGAAAGGCACAAGGTTCACAAACCTCCCATATCAAGAATTAGGGTTTGGTATGGATGTAACACCAAGATCTAACTTCCAAGGCCTCGGGTACCTAGCAACTAGGGTTTTGCTCCTTGATCACCATGATGGACTCTCCATATGATTGTAGCATTGCAATTCCTAGGGCTTGATCCTCAAGCAAACCTTAGCTCATTTTTAAGTATAATTAGTCTCAAATCATTGAATCTATGGTGATATTAGTATATTAGATGATATGGATGTACATGAATGCAAATGAATCTCAAACCAAAAGGTTAGATGAAAATGAAAGGGAAGAGGAAGTTTTGGGGTATGACAGTTGTCCCTATTTAATCTTCTCGGACCTGAAGGTGTGAATAGTAACGACTTTCAAACATTCAAGGTAGGATAGGATTAAAAACCCAAATAACCAAGAATTTTTCTCGTAGGGAATGAATGAAATGTGAGGTAAAGGTATTAATGGAAATTGTTTAATAAATGGTGTATAGGTTTTTGTATATGGTTATCTGTTGGGGATCAGCTGAGATGTATGTGCGAAGAATGGATCAACTGTAAAGAGATGTTGATCATGCATGACATATGCAATATGATTGACTTTTTTTTCTCCACTAATAAGTTTTAGAAGGTATCGGTAAGAAGTGAAAATATTTTCCGTTGGGGAACATATTACGTAAGATTTTGAATATGGTTTGCCAGGCAGGACCTGGGCTTTTGAGTGATATATGACTTTGCTAGGGAAGACACTATAGGAATTCAAAATAATAGTATGACGTCAACTATGAGGTTGGAGATAGAAACACGACTAACACTGACTGCTGGGGATAGAAATGTATTTGACATTAATACTGCGACTGGGATAAATCTGAACATTCTCAACTCTCTAGTCGGAGACAAAAAATTGTTAACATCAACTCTGTGACTGGGGATAATGATTTACATCAACTCTACGGTCGGGGATAACAACATGATTAAGATCAATTCAGTGACTAAAAGTAGGAATGATAGACATCAGTTTTGTGATAGGAGCAAAAGAATGATAGACATTAGTTATACGACTGGGATACAAATGATCACCAACAACTATATGGATGAGGTAAGATGATTGACATCAACTCTGCAATTAGGAGTAATGGTTACCAACAACTTTGAGGTTGAGATAGAAGATAGACCTCAACTATGAGGATGGGATCAAAAATTGGATGTCAACTTTGAGGTCGATTGAAAATTAGACGTCAACTTAGAGGTTGGGGGATAAAAACACAGATATCATCTCGGAGGCTAGGCGTCAACTCTGAGGCTAGGAATAACAGATAGACAACAATTATGAGGTAAAAAATAAAACTACTTATCAACTTTGAAGCTGGGGATTGAACGATTGACATCAACTTTGAGGCTGGAAATTAAAGAGAGATAGACATTAACTCTGAGGCTAGGGGTAGAAACAATAAACATCAACTCTAAGGTTAGAAGTAACAAAGATTGACATCAACCCAAAGGTTGGGGATGAAAATGACAAAAGATCGACTCTGAGGCTAGACGTCAACTCTGAGGTTAGGGGTAAAAGGGTATTTCAAGAGGGAAGTAAACACTGAGGTTGGGAGATAAAAATGACTAGAATAGACATAAGAAAGATCAACATCAAATCTGAGGTTAGGGATAAAGAAGATGTATATCAACTCTGAGGTTGGGATGAAAAATAGGCATCAATTATGAGGTGGGGCATAAGAATGTTTGAACATCAACTCTGAGGTTGGGAATAACAGGATATACGTAAACTCTGAGGTCGGGGAAAAATGGTAGGCGTCAACTCTATGGTTGGGAATTCCAAAGATAGATATCAACGTTGAGGTTGGAGACAAGAAAGATCAACTCTGAGGTCAAACTTAAAGAAGATAGACATCAACTCTGAGGTTGAGAATATATATGATTGACATCAACTCTAAGGCTAGAAATAAGAAAAGAGACATCAACTCCAAAGTTGGAAAAAAGGTAAACATTAACTCTGAGGCTGGAGAAAAGATAGACATCAACTATGAGGTTGGGAATAGAGATGATTGGCATCAACTCTGAGACTAAAGATGGAACTTATATATATCAACTCTGAGGTTGGGAATACGATGATGAACGCCAACTCTGAGGTTGGAGATAAAAAGAATAGACAACAACTCTGAGGCTGGAAATAAGATGGTAGACGTCAACTTTGAGGTTGGGGATAAATACAAACGAATATTGAAAATAGATAAACACAGACGGGTGAATGGATACCAATACAGACGAGTATTGAAAAAAGGATAAACACATACGAGTGAATGTATACCAATACATACGAGTATTGAAAGTAATGGTAGACACAGACGAGTGAATAGATACCAATACAGACGAGTATTGGAAAAAAAAAGAAACATAGACGAGTGAATGGATACCAATACAGACGAGTGAACGAATACCAATACAAACGAGTATTAAAAAAAGTGGTAGACACAAACGAGTGGATAGATAGCAATACATACGAGTATTGAAAAAAGTCATAGACATAGACGAGTGTTGAGACTCAATATAGACGAGTATTGAAAAAGGTGGGTTAATACAGACAAGTGTCTAACTTAGGCTTCCTGAATTTGAGGGATGCCAAGTGAGTTGGCCTTTAGAAACGAGCCAATAAGGATTAGGCTTTGAGATGAATGGCCAGACAGGGACTGGACTTTTGAAAGGGGCTTGCCAGACAGGAACTAGGCTTTAACACGCTATGTCAAATGGGGACTTTGCAGTAGGCATGAGAACCTCATTATTTCCCTCAGGCCCAACGGTGGGGATAAAGATCTTGAAATATGGCTACCCACCCCAAGACTCACCAAACCTACATAAGGTATTTCAAAACAATCAAGATGCAAAGTTTTGACAAAGATAGCTTGCTCGTGCAAAAGGTAACGAGGACTTACAAAAGGTAAGTAAAAAAGGAGACACCTTAGGAAACCCTGTTGGGAATGCCAACTAGCTTGCTCGTGCCCCAGGCTTGATCTGAGATACTTTGAAAGTAAGGAGAGGAATTTCCCCTTTATGGACAGTCTTTCCCTAGTTTATTGAGCATCTGCATGGATTGCCCCAGTCATAAGTTATGCATCAACTTTGTCGTAGGATGATCTCAACCTGACCTGCCCCAATGTCTTGGAACTGTATACCTTTGATTAACCATCTCTGAGAGATTGCCTTCTTGTGCTCTTGGGGTGGCATTCCTCAGTATGAGCCTTGAAGTAACTTTGCCATTGGCTGGCTGATCTTTGAGGGAATGTCCTTGACTAACCGATCTTGGAGAGATTTGCTGAATCTCGACGTGATTGCCCCAGATTGACTGAATCTTGTAGATATTTATCAACTTGATTGCCCCATATTGACTTAATCTTGCAACTTTTTGCCTTTTCTTCTCAACGCAGTCTTCGGGCGTTCTGCCCTTTGGTGGGATCACTTGAAATGACTTGCCCCTGCTCAATGAACTTCTTGGGAGTTCTAGCTTTTGGTATCATCAAGCTCCTCAATTCACACTCATTATCAACATTTATTTCATGGTACAAACTTCTCTACACCTTATCTTCTGCCTAAATGGGCTATCCCATAATAGGTAATTCTCGAATATACAACATTTGAGACCTTCTTCATATCCTTCTACTTCCATGCCCACTTGCGTAAACAATCGATGTAAGGTTATAAACTCTCATTCCTTCCATGTGATATCCCACTTAGGATAACTACTGTCACCGACTGCCTTTTTAGGGATGTGAATTAAGCTATGAAGCTATTGCATAGGTCGATCCATGACTCGATGCTCCCATTCAAAAGAGCTTTGAACCACAGCCTAACAGATCCTGTCAAAGTTTGTGCAAATAGTTTGCACTTGGAAGCTTTGTTAACATGGAAGTAGCTCAAACGCTCATCGGCGAGTTAAACACGCTCGTCGAGATTTCCTTACCTATTGTACTTGTTTAACTTAAAAGGATTCTCTAATGGCTCTAGTTTCCTGGTGTCCAAAACACAGTCGCAAGGAGGATGCTCTTGGGGATTCTTCGTTGGTGGTTTCTCTACCTGATCCTGCAGATGAGCATGGCTACCTCGGTCTCCCCCAGGGCTTGAGGAGGAGTTTGATGCTTCTTACTCTTCTAATGATTATGAAATTCTTTAGCTCTGTCTCTTCGTGACACGGTTAATCTAGGAACGATAGCTTGGCTTTTCTTTGAAAAAGCTTCTTTCACGGTGTTTACCCTTGGAGGCACATTATGTAGGCTTTCTTCAAGGTGAATAAAAATTTCTTTTGTTGCATGTGAGTTCTATTGCCAAATAGTGTTATACATGTTGTCCAACAACACATTAATGCTTTGTACTCTGAGATTAGCTTGCAGCAGTTGGAAACTAGAGAATGTTTAATGTCGTGAGGCTGGTGATGGTATTAGAGGTCTGAGCAGAGGTATCAGAGTGGATCCTTTGATCTATGGAGGTTAAAGTATATTTGGATGCAATAGAGTGTCTATAACAACTTAATCTATAATACCTTAAGGAGGAGGAGGAGGCGGATGAGTTCTCACACGATTGAATGGCAATGGCTTCACATAAGGCAAAAAAACTAGTAACTTTAGATCCATCCATTGTTGGATGGTTTCGAAGTAAGGAATCTAGAAAATCTAAAAATCAAGGTTGATATGCTACTCGACTAGGTATAACATTGTGAATCAAATGTTTGATTTCGAGAACTTTAACTAATAAGTTGAAGAGATTTTGAATCTATGGATCAAATAGAGAATGTGAGATTGTGGAAAACATAAGAATCCAAAGTCGACTCCCAAATATGACACCATTTTCCGTTATGGAACCAAAATTGATCGGAGAAGTGGTGGTTATGATGAACGACGATGAACCTAGACTTGAGATGCGGATGACAAGAGGCTGATCTGCAACTTTAGCACTTCAATGCTTAAGTCAATATATGAAGGAGAAGAGTGAATGAAGTTTTGAACTCGAAATTATGTACCTGAAATTAGCGTGGGTGCTCTTTATATAATAGAGCAGTTATAATAACTTATTATTCCCGAGGTGTATCACGTGGGATCCGTGGGATGTATCAGGGCCATAAATCTCATGTACTCTTCTGTATGGTAGTTCCTTTGTGTTGTAATTGTTGGTGTAAGCCCTAGAGGCCAATACTTTTGGTACTTGTATCGAATTATTTATTAATAATAAAAGGTTTTTTATTTATTATGTTTGTTTAATAAAGTCCCTAGAATAGCTAGTCCGTTTAATGTATCAAGTGTGACTTAATCATGAGATCCTATTAAATATAAGGACATTATTCTTAAAGTATCCGTAGTCGAGCTTTATTGTGAATGAGGATAACATTAAAGCATTAAGACTATTATGTATATAGACTAATGATCTCATCTCATGGATAAGCATCAAGTCTTAAACATAGGTATGAATATTAACAGTAATATTTATACTGGATTGACCCGCTATGAAAATACTATATAGAATGTTATGCAAAGTGTCATATGTTATTCTCATGGTGATAATGATGTATACCACCCTTCGACCTGAAACCACTATGGACCCTAGATGTAGAGTCGAATGCCTTATTGTTGATCAAACATTGTCCGTAATTGGATGATCATAAACACAGTTGATGGATACTCCACGAAGCATGCTAAAGGACATGAGTGACCTAAATGGAATTTGTCCATCCTGCGTAACTGGATAAATGTCTACGGGCCCAATATTGAACTGGGCAAGGATGACACGGTCTATGCCTTGTGTTCAATATAGACATAAGGGTAAAAGGGTAATTGTACACATAAGTATTATAACAAAAGGACTTGTCAGATCATATAACATTTTCGTGTCTTGGGTAGCAGTGACGTGTTGCTAGATACCGTTCACTGTTTATTATGTTAAATAAGTGATTTAATATAATTGCTAATGTTGCGAAAACCTACAGGGTCACACACAAAAGGACAGAATGATGAGTGATAAAGTAAATAAGGAACACCGTAAGGTACGGTGCACTTAAGTGAATTGTAGAACATCGTAAGGTACGGTGTACTTAAGTAGAATACAAAATATGGTAAGGTACCATACACTTAAGTGATTTTGGCATATCATAAGATATGGGCCACATACACTTAAGTGGGCTTTTTAGCTTGCAACCCACACAAGTGGTTCTATAAATAGAAACCTTGTGCATAAGCATTTGTGCAGTTGTAATTTCGTTTCTCTCTCTCTCTCTCTCTCACACTCAAAACCCTCATTCATAGCAGCTAGCATTGAGATTGAAGGAATTCGTTCGTGTGAACTGAGTAGAGGTGTTGTCACCATTCAATATTTATGATTGCTCCGTAGATCTACATCAAAGATTTCAATTGCCACAAGAGGTAACGATTTTATCACTGATCATGCCCATTAGTAAGGATCTCTAAAGGAGAAATTTTTTAAATTCCGCTGCATTTTGGATCGCTATTCTCCTTCAGTAATCACTTTGGGTTAATCCTTGCTTCCTTTATCTTCAGCCGCCATTCTGGTCGGCCCGAAACAAGTGTCGAGAAAGAAAAATATTTAAGTAGAGTTATGTTATGTAAATCAATGATAATCTCTAATTGTAATTGAGAGATGGATATTCTATTAACTCGGATACTTTTAAAGGTTGCAAGTTGGACTTGAGATTAAAAGTTTGGTGTAATAAGGTTGTGGTATGATCCTGTTGTAAAAGCTCTATAATAGTGAAAATCTCAAGGGTCACAACTTGGAGATTGAATGCATGCCTCATGGTTTTAGGTTGAACTATGATAAATATGGTGTGTTCTTCTCTAATCTCTTATCTATTTTCTTTTTTGTCTTTATTTTATTATTTTATTGTACCTCTCTTCATCTTTTTTACTGCTTCTTAAAAGCAACCTTAAAACAACTTTTCTTTTTAAAATTTCAAATAAAATTTATATCACAACTCTCCCCTCTTGTGTTTGAAGTCACTTGGTCAACAAGTGGCATCATAGACTAATTCATGTTTAAAGACTAATCCTTTCAGGAGAAATAGTGACTTTAAACTACTATTTTAAAATATAATTTTCCATGAACAAGCCACCACCATTCAATGATGAAAGGTAGATTTTGTGGAAAGTAAAAATGAACATTTTTCTTAAAACTTTTGACTTTGAAGTGTGGATTCAATTAAAAACAAAACATTTATTCTGATGTATGTCATAAATAATAAAGTTGTAAATAAACTGACCATAGAATAATAATAAAAAATGCAACATAATTTTAAAGGCTGATATTTAATAACTAGTACATTAGCTACTAGAGAGTACTATTGTGTATCAAACTATCGCACTAAGAAAATAAATGTGGGATACCCTAAAATTTATTTATGAAGATATTTTTTAGATAAAAAAATTCTAGAATAAACACACTTGATCAAAATTTCAAATTACTCAAAATTTTTGAAGGGAACATCCATAAATTGTTTATTCATAAAATAAAATATCTCAAAACTCTTGGTGAAACACTCAAAAATAATTTGACTAACAAAAATCCTTGAATTTAATAAATATTATTGGCAATCTAGAGCAACTACGGTGTCTAAACCTTGGGATTTTTCTCATAAAGACCTAGCTAGTATTCTTGAGAAATTGTTAGATATTTTTAAAGAATTGAAAGATCTCGAGAAAATTAAAGAGAAAGAGACCACTATAAATAAATATATTCAGAAAGATGAAACTAAAAGATCATTTACCATATGTAATGACAACTTAGACTTATGTGATGAAATTGAACGAGAGACTGACAACTTAGACTCATATGATGAATTTGAACTAGAAATTGACAACTCAAACTCATATATGGTATTTTATTTTTAGGTGCACAAGATAAGCCACAATGTCTAGATTTGCAATGAAGATTCTCCTAAAATGCAGTTATAGACACTTTTGAATGGAACCAATAAGAATCGTAGAGTTTTGGTTCATGTGTCTCTTCATTTCCCGAAGGTAATAATAAGCTCCATAAACCCCTAAAGGCAGATCATCGATCCATTAAAAGCTTGCATATCAAAATCTATATTAGGCGACAACTTCTCTTTCTTCAATCTTAGCTTCTCGAAAAGTTTGGCATATATAATATCACATGAATCTCCCCCATTAATGAGGATTCTCAAAATGTTGAAGTTTTCCATGATCGTTGTTATAACTAGCGGAAAGATCTCATTTGGAATTTCGTCTACCTTCTTGTTGTCTTTAAACATGATAATAGGTAACATTGGTTTCTCTTTAGCAATTCTTTCTTATTAATTTCCACCAACTCGTCATTTTTCCTCTTCATCATTCCTTTTGGCCGTGTCTTAATAGATATAATGAAGTTAACCCCCATGTGAAATAGGTTATGAATTGTTGTTTCCCTCTTCGAACCTCATAATCATTGTTGTTGTTATACTCTTCTTTCTTAGTCTTGTTGACAACCTCAATCGTCTTTTTTTATGAGGATTTATCCTGACAGGGGGGATTGTTTCTTTATGGCGAGTCATCCGTCACTTATAATCTATAGGAGAAGTAACTTCTCCTCTCACGATCTTCTTTCCTCCTATCTTCTTGGGCATACCAATTTAACATTCCTTTATTTATTAACTCTCCAATGGCATCTTTCAGAGGTAAACTTGTTTGTGTTATGCTTGTGGCTTTTGTTAAAGTGGAAAAACCTTAAATTGTATGTCATAGCTAATTTTATAACGGGATGTGGGTACCTTACTCTGGCCTATCTGAAGGACATATCTATGCACTCTTGTAAAATCTTTTCTTTCAAGGTGTTAAGAAATGTATAAAATGAAAATCTGGATCGTGGCCCTCGGTAAACGTCCTTGTCCTTGTCATCTCGACACTGGGGTGTGTTTTTATCTCTAGACCGACCATTCATTGGTTTCCCCGATTCTTTGTTTGTTTCTACATCTTCTACTAGAAACATCTCTTCATAATTGATATGTGGTTGGGCCATAGTAAGGAGATCATTCATGCTTCCAACACCTTTCAGTCCCAACTTTTCATAGAGCATGCAATCCACCGTCAATCCTTTTTTCAAAGATCCAACACTTCAGTCGGTCATTTGATGTACTTACCAATACCTCCACCTTTGTGAATCGATGAATATACTCCCATAGGGTTTCCTTATTTTTCAGATAGATCATGTTGAGGATGGTTATCATCTTTGGTTATCACTTTTGTACTATAAATTGAGCTATAAATGCATCACCAAATTTCTTCCAAGAGTTGATGGAACCATTCAATAGGGTTTGGAACTACGTCATGGAAAATCCTTTGAGAGTTATTTCTAAAAAAATGTGTTTCACCGCACTCATATCATGGTGATAGTCAAGCATGGTAAATATGTGTTCAATGTGTTTGTCCAAGTCCCCGATTCAGTCTTAATTGTCCAACTTCGTCAAATTTTCTAGACATTTGGAAATCTTATTGTCGACGATATGTTTTGAGAATGGATTTGTCTAACAGTAAATGGGTTAATCCTTGGCACACTGCACATCTCTTTTCTAGGAATGGTACGATAGAGATCTCCCAGGGCGAAAATCTTCAAGGAAATGGGTGTACGACTACCATCTCCTCCCCCATAACTGTGAATAGGAGATTGGTAAGCCTAAGGATGGAAGTTTTCAGGTGGAAGATCTCATGTGTTATGATGCGGCGTCACAGAGATTCACATTAGGTGTAACTCAAAGGCTGTGCTGGAATACCTCATGTTGTGTGTGGACTCATGATGGGTTTATTTGTTGGTTTTCTTTTACTCGTCAGAACCTCCCAGCCATAAGGTATACATTATACTATTGTATCAAATTGTAAATGTTAGTGATGAGTTTGTTTGGCTTTTACAATCCAAGTAAGGCCTAATCTTGTTGAAGACCTAAGAACATTTCAAGTTTGTGAGTTTGTGCTAGCAGTTGAGGTTATTTAGAATTTTGGTTATAAAGTAACTACTGAAAAGGTTAGAACGACATCAAGATCTGAAAAGTGCCTCGGCCGATCGATGGGGGAGCTAGAGGCAAATGAGATGAAATATTTGAAGAAGTTACTAGAACCAGATTGCCTCTCCCTACGGGAGAAGTGTAACTTCTTATGTTGGAGTGAGGATCAACGCGACGACTTCAACCGCGTGATGAGTGTTGTGGCGAGAGGTTATTCGAGCTGATTTGGAAACCATCATTATCAATTGAGAAAATTAACTATGATTTGATTGGTTGATAAAACATTTATGATAGCCCAACTGGAAGGAATTAATGAAGTATGTGTGGAATTTTGCGATTCCCATAGTTGGCGCTAATATTCTAATGCAAAACAATAGATTGAGAGCATGTTGATATAAAGTTCTTCGAAACAACGACACAAATCTTTGATACGGTGGATCAAGGATGTGTCTGCAAAGTTAACACTCTAATGTTAAGTAAATGAGGTTAAACATACATAATTTAACGAGTGGATGAAAATTATACATGTTATAGTGTATAATAGTTCATATATGGTGGAGGGTTAAAACCACTTAATGTTAGTGCAACACAGAATAAAAGGATACCATATAATTGAATTCAATAGTCGATGATGAGCAAGTAATTCAAATCTAGTATATAGCTTTCTCGCAATAGTCCACATTTCCATGTCCATTGTTCTTCATTGAGTATGTTTTGAATTGTGAACATTTGGTGTTGGATCAATTAACATTTGATTTTGAATTGAAAATATATATATATATATATATATATATATATATATATATATATATATATATAAAAGTTGACTGAAATCATGCTGTGAAAGAAAAGATGACTGAAATCATTTAAAATTTATAAAAATAATTAAAGTATAGTCGGTACCGTAGGTTATTATTATAATAATAGAAAAAAATGGGAGAGAAAAGGCATAATTGGTAAAAGTGTGTGGAGACCGTGTTGCGCAGTTAGGAATTTATAAAAAAGCATCGTCCATTGATATATAAAACGCAACCGTTTCATTTCATCGAATATTCAAACACGCGCTCTTTCATAATCATCATAGAAACTCAAATCAAAGAGGAAGAAACACCGATTCTCCTTTTCTCTCTCTAAACAACTATGGCAGATCAACTCACAGACGATCAGATCTCTGAGTTTAAGGAAGCTTTCAGCCTATTCGATAAGGATGGCGATGGTTAGAATCGAATCAAATCTCTCGCTTTTTTCGTTTTTCTTTTACTTTGATGCGATTTTTTTGGTAGATCGGTTCTTTTGTTGTGATTTTATGTTGATTCAATTGTTCTGTGATTTGGATTAGGAATTTTGATGTTTTTTGTTATGATTTGATTATTATTCAATTTGTTTTGAATTTCTTTTAGGTTTATCGTTATTGCTATTATTATGTTAATTTATAGTTGATTTGAGTTTTGTTGATTTAGATGAAAGCGTATTTTCAAAAAAGTGAATCGGAAATTTTAATTAAGTGTTTCAAGAAAAAAATTGTATGAAGCTCAAGAAAATTGCAATTTATTAGAAATAAGTTGTAGCATATAGGTGTATTCTTTTCTTTTTTTTGGTTTATTTTACTTTTTTGGTGCTAAATAGATTGGAGTATTCTTTTTTTTTTCTTCTTTTTTTTCTTTTTTCTATTCAATAACCAGGTAGGGTAAACATTATGATTTCAATGATGAAGTCAGGGATAAAATATAAGTCTTACCTTGATAACCTTTTTCAAATTGTTATTGGCATTTTTGTGGATATTATTCATAGCTAGTTTACTATAGTTTCTGAGTTTATTTATGTATCTGAGTTTTGAGAAACATGGCATGATGGTAGGTGCTGAAAGATATGTTTTTTCATGATGTAGGTTCTTGTAGAGTTTTTGCTTTGTTCAAATCAGAACTTTCTTTTATTATTTAGATTTACAGAAGTTTATTTTTTCTTTTGAAAATACAGAGATTGGTGATTGAGTTTTAATAAATGAAAAAAGTTGACTATTGGATGTGGCTTGTATAGCTGTAGTGAGGAAGAGTGCTGGAGTGGAATTGGATCTTACTAACCATAATTGTCATGAATGAGAAAAGTTTGATTACATATTGGCTATATGTGACTGGTCTGTGTGTTGTTAGCCTCAAAATTATAGCTCGACCTTCTAACTTTAAGAGGCATAGTTCAAATCTCCTTGGAGATAGTTGAAAAGTTGTATTTGTTGTTGATGATAATTATATATGGTGTGAACTTGCAGGTTGCATCACAACCAAGGAGCTTGGAACTGTTATGCGATCATTGGGACAAAACCCAACTGAAGCAGAGCTTCAGGACATGATCAATGAAGTAGATGCTGATGGGAATGGTACTATTGACTTCCCCGAGTTTCTCAACCTCATGGCAAGGAAGATGAAGGACACCGACTCTGAGGAGGAGCTGAAAGAGGCATTTAGGGTTTTCGACAAGGATCAGAACGGATTCATCTCTGCTGCTGAGCTTCGCCATGTGATGACCAACCTTGGTGAAAAGCTCACTGATGAAGAAGTCGATGAGATGATTCGAGAGGCTGATGTTGATGGTGATGGCCAAATAAACTACGAGGAATTCGTTAAGGTGATGATGGCCAAGTGATCTCTCTCACTTCATTTCTATCACTTGTATAACAGTGCTTTTATTTCATGGTTAAATGTTAATTAGTGGTAAGTGTTGCTACTCATGATTGTGGTCGAATGGTGTCTTACTAGTTTTTCTTGTAATTTTGTTCTTTAAAAAAGTTGTAATGTTGAATGTGACTTCGGTTTCTAGCTTCTCATTTTTTGGTGATGAAATATTTCTTTCTTGACATTTCCGTTGAAGGTTAAAGATGGGATTTTATAAGTTTGACTATTAGATTTATCCTCTTAGAATTTGTTTTTAAGCTTTTTTTTTCTCGATTTGGTTTTTGTTATATTTTGTTTCCACACTAAAGTCTTCAAGTTACCACAATCAAAAATTATTTTATGTGAGTGAGTAAACAAATTTGTTATTTTTAAATTATTAAAATATTTAGTCTTTTAAATTATTTAATTAAAATGTTAAATAATGTTTTGAAATGATTTTTATTTTAAAAATATGTACTATTAATTAAAATATATTATAAACTTTAGTATATCTTTCTAGAAAGAAAAAAAATTATCTAAAGATCCTATTTAGAATTTTTTATTTATTTTAAATAATCAAGTATTTCAATTTAATTTCTAAAATAATCACTATTTAAAATTATTTATTAAAATAATAATGTTTCGTAAAAGCATGCGTTAAACCAATGTAATCAAAACATACTTATTATATATCATGTGTATGCGTCATTGCATGTGGCGTAAGCTGAATACATCTATATTTTTAAAATTTAAAATTTTATACTTATAAATAAATAAAATAAATAAGTAAATAAAAACAATTATTAATACTATGATAAAAAATTAAAGTACATAACAATTGACAAGAAAATGAATGACACGCCTGATCGAAACGCCTCATGTCCATATTCGGTGTGTTAGCCTGCCTTCGAGGTCTCTCAGGATTTTCCTAAGGTGTTGGGGGTCTTTGATTGCTGACATAATGCAATGGTGGTTGGTGTGAAGGTCTGGTGGAAGGTCAATCAACATTTGATAAATTTGTCACCATTTCTCCCCAATAGTTGGGGTTGTTGCCGCCAACGGCGTTGCCGTAATTGAGTTTGATGTCCATATTGTCGTAGTTTGGTCGTTGTGGTTGGGTGGTTTGTGGACGATATGGTCGTCCGAATTTGGACATTGAATCGTTTTGGAAACGAAGCAATGACATGTGGTGTAATAAAGTCAAATAATGGTTGGGTGTTATGGCGATGAGATGTTTGGGTGTTCATAAGTGGGGGGCTATGATAGGATGAGGTTGAATCGTATTGAAATTCTGGTATCAAATATGAGATGTCAAGGTAATGTCACGACACTAATATTTGAACAATATAAGCAGGATAAAAGATAAAGAACAGTAATACAAGTGACACAAGCAATTGTTAACCCAGTTCAGTGCAAATTCACTTACGTCTGGGGGCTACCAAGCCAGGAAGGAAATTCACTAAACAAAATTAGTTCAAAGACTCTCAGTAAATAACTTCAAGTTATAGTCTTCTCACTTAATCTCTACCCGTGTGACTTCTATCTAAGAACTCTTAGATATGAGATCCTACTCACTTCCCCTCAATCACAGCAGTGATGTAAAACCAATTAAAGAAGACACTCTTCAAGAACACATACTTGATCTTACTTAAAAGCTTCAACCAAGTAAACACACACTCATGATTCAAAGCTTAGAGTGGACAAATTACAACTCAAAAGTCAGTCCAATTCAATCATTTATGGATGAATGAATGACTCACAATACACACGACCACACAAGACTAAAACCCTTACTCTCTCTCAATATTTCGTTCGTTATTTTTTGTGTGTTAAAACCAAGTTTTCCATGCCCTTTATATAGAAGTGTTTGGCTGGGCTTGGACATCATAAAACCCTAAAAATATTTTCCATTCTTATCTTCTTATGACAGTTGATAATATCTCGTTGGAAAATAAGTCAATCTGGTTGTAATTGCTGATTGAATGGTGGGTTCAATCATCACATAAATCACACATAGATTAGCATAAAAAGCGCAATCACACAATACATAGCATTCAGACTGAATCTTTTGTATACAGATGTCTTGACATCGGGTCTGACATCTCAGTAAAATCCTGCACAACCACATTTTAAACACCCTGCAGGAACATGTTATCTCATGTCAAGACAACACTTGTGACAACTTGTGAACACTCTAGGTTTTACCAAAATTGATGCCAACGCATAGAACCAACAAACTCCCCCTTTGGCAAATTTTGGCTAAAACATAC
Organism: Lathyrus oleraceus; assembly: GCF_024323335.1. Lineage (NCBI taxonomy): Eukaryota > Viridiplantae > Streptophyta > Magnoliopsida > Fabales > Fabaceae > Lathyrus > Lathyrus oleraceus. The sequence goes on along the minus strand of NC_066579.1, from coordinate 165,894,519 downwards.
ATCAGACCATTTGTTTCACAAGAGAATAATCACATCATCAGTTTAGCAGCAGAAGTAATAAAATACACATTTACTAGCTAAAATAGCAACTAGTAAACACATATTAAATACACATGCGCTCTTCCTCCCCCTCAGTCTGCTCAACACAGACAACACCTTCAACATCACCTGTAACATACAGATTATCTCCAATATACATCCTCTTCAACATCATCTGTCATCTGTTTATAGCATAGCTACTTTAGCTACAGCTAATTTAGCTACTTATCCCCCTTTTAACCCAAAAGAGACCAAAGAGACAAAATAAATGTCTATTAGTCAAACAGAATGTCACACAGAATGTCAAAGCATATTGTTAGGTGTTACAGATCCACAAACATACACAACTTTACAAGCTGAGATAAAAATCCAGAAAAACCAAAAAGAACCCAAAAAAAATACATCAAGGCATCAGAACATGACAGCCAAAAGAACCACCAAGAACATCCATCACAACACATCATCAGAAAAGTGGGGGACAACTTCAACAAAACTAGTGAGAGGAGCTTGCATCTTCATCAGCTTCAGAACCAGAACTGCCACTTGATTCATCTTTAGATTCAGACCTCTCACTAGAGGTTTGGGCTTCTGTTTCCTTGGCATGTCCAACATTATCTCTATCAGCTTGCTCCAAGCTTTCAATCAGAGCCTCCAAAGCTTCTTTCCTGGCTTTTGCCACCCTTATCCCTGTATCCAATTCTTTACAAGTTTCTTTCAATTCAGCAATAAGACCACCTTGTGAGGCTGGCTTCTTCACAACAGATGTCATGACAATGTCATTGACATGACCGCCTTCAAACAATTTGTAATGAACTGATAGAGGAGGTTTTCTTCTGCTAGGAAGATCATTTGTGCTCAGAATTCCAGGTTGTTGGCTCAGGATAATCCCACAAATAATTGAGGGAAAAGCTATGGGCAGCTTCACTGCATTTGTAGAAGCATGTTTGACAACTTGTTCAAACATGAATCTACCATAATCAAATTTCAGCTTGGCTCCAATAGCAAAGATGAACCTTCCAAGAGCATTTGAGATTGTAGAGATGTGATTGGTTGGTACCCAGTTTGCTGACCCAATCTTGTGCAAAATAGCATATTTCACAGTTAGCTTTCCAGCAGGGAGATGCTTCTTGCTAGGCCACTCCTTGACCTGTCTTGCAGTTATTTCCCTACAGACCTCATTGTTTGTGGCTTCTAGTTCACATGCACCTTCTGTTCCTCTTCCTAGAAACTTATTAATCACAGTTGGAGAAAAAGTGATACACTTCCCTCTTACAAACACTTTACAAAACTCTTTGTTGTTTTTATCAACAATGTCCTTAGGGATGTTGACCACAAGTTGTTTCACCAGTCCTTCATAACACTGAGGTAACCCAACAACAGTTTTCATTAATCCAGTAGTTTTAATAAGGTCCATGACCTCTTTAACCTCCACAACATCCTTGCCCAATTATCTTTCCACAACCACCCTTCTTTGGATTACAAACTTCCATTTTGCTGCTCCATCTTCAAGATGGAAGGAAATATTATCCAAGTGTACAACAACAACTTTTACAGGGGATTTCCTAAGAGATGTCCTCTTGGTAGGGACATCTTCTTCAACATCTTCATCTAAGTCAAAAATTTCTCTTACTTTTCTCTTCTTCACCTCCACTTTGCTCCAAGACTTTGAGGGGCCTACAGCAGTAGCCTTCTTAGCGGTTTTGGCTGTCATCATTTCAGTCACAGACCTACCCTTTCTGGTCTTCATCCTCTTAGCCACACTAGGCTTCAAGTGATGAAGCAAGCTATCATCTTCATCATCTGAACTCTCAACTTCTAGGTCAATCACCTTCTTTGCATAATCATGCTTCTTAGACTGAGAAGCATTCGCAGTAGGTGATGCCACAGTTTTCTTACTAGACAAAGTTTGCCCTAAAGAGCATAATCCTTCAGCAGCTATATCTTTTTCAGACCTAAATGAATCACCATCCTTCTCATTGTGAGGTCCAACCTCAGGAGAGGGGTCCCTTCTTGATAGAGGAGTAGAAACTCCCTTTATAGAGTGTCTTTCATTGAGGATTCTCGTGACAAGATTTCTAATGACACGATCAGTGTGATGCATGTCGTCCTTAGAGCTAGGAGTATGAGTAGAGCTGAAGGGGATATTAGAACTGTTACCTTGAGTATGGCATGCAGTGGCAGATGAGCCAGGAGCTTCTCCTGGGATGACAGACAAGGGAATCACATCTAAAATATCTTCATCAAGAGATTCCATAGAGGGCGTTCTATCCTTGTGAGTAGGTTTGATAGAACCAGATGGTGTTGGATGTTGTGACATCTTATTATTCTTGTGGAAAGGTTTCTGTTGCCCTAGCAGAGAGGTTTGATGAAGTCGAAGGAAGGTGGGAATGTTTGAGTAGAGGTTGCGTGTGAAAAGGCAATAAATGGAAGTTCCAATACTAGGTGATGATTTACCATAAATGGGGCACTTTATTTTAAGTGGGCAGACAATATTTTTATTACCTGTTCCACTCCAAATTAATTGCTACAAATTCTCATAGATACAAATCCCTAATTTCCTTCTTATACATTCAAATTTATTAGCATCCAAAGCCTTTGTAAATATATCAGCTAACTACATTTCAGTAGCAACATGCTCCAGGGCTATGATTTTATCTTCCACTAGTTCTCTAATAAAATGATGATGAATATCAATATGTTTTGTCCTGTTATGCTAAATAGGATTCTTAGAAATATTTACACCACTCAGGTTGTCACAGTACAATGTCATGACATCTTGCGTGACATTGTATTTAGTCAGCATTTGTTTCATCCAAACCAGTTGAGAACAACTACTTCCAGCTGCTATGTATTCAGCTTCAGCAGTGGACAGAGACACATAATTTTGTTTCTTACTAAACCATGATATTAAGTTGTTCCCCAAGAAGAAGCATCCTCATGATGTGATTTTCCTATCATCAGCACTTTCAGCCCAGTCAGCATCATAGTATCCAGTCAGCACAGATCCAGATCCATGAGTGTACAGCATCCCATAGTCATTAGTGCCATTGACATATTTCAGTATCCTTTTCACTTGGTTTATGTGACTGACTTTTGGTTCAGCTTGATATCTAGCACAAACACCTACAGCAAAAGCAATGCCAGGTCTGCTTCCTGTGAGATATAGCAGACTCCCTATCATGCTTTTGTAGAGACTTTGATCTACACTAACACCATTTTCATCTTTAGAGACTTTAAGATGAGTAGGAGCAGGTGTCCTTTTATGACTTTCATTCTCCATGCCAAACTTCTTAACAATGTTTTTGGCATATTTGCTTTGAGATATAAAGATAGAATCTTCCATCTGCTTGACTTGTAGCCCAAGAAAATAGGCCAGCTCTCCAACAAGGCTCATTTCAAATTCAGACTGCATCTGTTTAACAAAATGTTCAACCATCTGATCTAACATCCCACCAAACACAATATCATCCACATATATTTGAGCCACCATGAGTTTTCCTCCTTCATTCTTAACAAATAAGGTCTTGTCAATGCCTCCCTTCCTGTATCCATTGTTAATGAGAAACACTGTGAGTCTATCATACCAAGCCCTAGGAGCTTGTTTCAAACCATAGAGGGCTTTCCTCAACTTATACACATGCTTTGGAAGATTTGGATTTGTAAACCCTTTAGGTTGTTCAACATACACTTCCTCATTTAAGTAACCATTCAAGAAGACACTTTTTACATCCATTTGGAACAGTTTAAACTTCAGAATACATGCCACTCCAAGCAATAGTCTAATGGACTCAAGGCGAGCTACAGGGGAAAATGTTTCATCAAAGTCAACTCCTTCAACTTGAGTGTATCCTTGTGCTACTAATCTTGCTTTATTTTTAGTAACCACCCCTTGTTCATCAGATTTATTCTTGTAAACCTACTTTGTTCTAATAACATTTATTCCTTCAGGTCTTGGAACTAGTTCCCATACTTCATTTCTCTCGAATTGGCCTAACTCTTTCTGCATGGCATTGATCTAGAATTCATCAGTCAAGACTTCCTTGACATTCCTAGGCTCAATATTGGACACAAAACAACCATGTGAGATCACTTCCCTTGATCTAGTTGTGATCCCTTTATTTGGGTCTCCTATAATGAGATCTTTAGGATGATCCTTCTGAATTCTGATAGAGGGTCCCTTATTAATTTCGTCAATTTCAGGTTCAGCTTGAGTGAGTTCAGTTTCATTACTTTTGTCTGGGAAATCAGTTGGGGCATCATTTAGAGATGTCTCAACATCGTCTGTGACATCAGTCTATTGATCATCAACCACAACATTGATAGATTCCATCATTACTTTTGTTCTGGAATTAAAGACTCTAAATGCTCTGCTGTTTGTTGAGTAGCCCAGAAATATTCCTTCATCACTCTTGGGATCCATCTTCCTTCTTTGTTCACGATCAGTCAAGATATAACATTTACTACCAAACACATGGAAGCATTTGACAGTAGGTCTTCTTCCTTTCCAGACTTCATATAAAGTAGTAAGAGTCCCTTTCTTCAAGGTTACTCTATTGTGAACATAGCAGGCTGTGTTCATAGCTTCAGCCCAGAAGTGGTAGGGCAATTTCTTAGCATGAATCATAGCTCTGGCAGATTCTTGGAGAGTTCTATTTTTCCTTTCTACCACACCATTTTGCTGAGGGGTAATGGAAGATGAGACCTCATGACTAATTCCTTCAGATGCGCAGAATCCAGCAAATTTGTTGTTCTCAAATTCTTTCCCATGATCACTTCTGATTCTGATAACCTGACTTTCTTTTTCTCTTTGAAGTCTTAGGAAAAGATCTTTAAATACCTCAAATACATCAGATTTTTCCCTTATAAAATTGACCCAGGTGTATCTGGAGAAGTCATCCACCACCACATAAGCATAATTTTTCCCATCAAGACTTTCCACCTGCATAGGTCCCATTAAGTCCATGTGGAGAAGTTCCAGCACTCTAGAAGTGGTTTCATATCTGAGCTTCTGATGTGACATCTTTGTCTATTTTCCAATCTAACATTCCCCACAAACTCTTCCTTCATCAATCTTTAAGTTTGAGATTCCTCTGACAGCTTCAACAGATATAATCCTCTTCATTCCTTTAAGATGCAGATGGCCTAATTTTTGATGCCATAGCTTCACTTCTTCTTCTTTGGCTAGAGTACACATTGATGAATAACCAGTTTCTTGAGAACTCCACATATCGCAGTTGTCCTTAGACCTGACTCCTTTCATGATCACTTCATTTTCTTTATTAGTAATCAAACATTCAGTTTTTGTGAAGTTTACAGTTAGACCTTGGTCACATAGTTGACTGATGTTGATTAGGTTTGCAGTCAGTCCTTTAACAAGTAGGAAATTGTCAAGGTTAGGGACTCCAGGGCAGTTTAGCTTTCCAATCCCCTTGATTTCACCCTTTTGTCCATCATCAAAGGTTACATAGCTGGTGGCATGAGGATGAAGGTCAATTACCAGGTTTTTGCTTCCAGTCATGTATCTGGAGCATCCCCTGTCAAAATACCAATCTTCTTTGGCTGAAACTCTGAAGGAAGTGTGAGCTATCAGGTTAGTAACACCAGTCCTAGGAACCCATTGTTTTCTGTTGATAGGGATGTGATGTTTGGGTCTAGGTTGATGATGAGAAGGACTAGGATAGCCATACAACTTATAACAGAATGGTTTTATGTGGCCAAATTTTCCACAGTAATGACATCTCCATCTTTGGTGTTTTACTTTATGATGTCTTCCCTTATGATGTTGTGACACATGATGTGACATCTTTGGTTTGCTACCAGTGTGACTACACTCAGGTTTGGATTCATTGAACCCAAGGTCAGACTTGTCTCCTGCCATTTTTCCAGTCTGGAGAATTTTGTCTAAGGTGTCAGATCCATTGTTTAGCATTCTGACATACTTTGTCATCTCATCCAGTTTGGAGTTCAAGAACACTGCTTCAGTCTTCAACTTAGATATGGTTTCCAAGTGTTTTGTCTTCTCATTCTCCAGTTGTGTTATCAATTTCTTCTGACTTTCCACTTGTTGACACACTTCTTCGCTTCTGTGATACAACTTTCTGTAGGTAGTGGCTAACTCATCAAAGGTTACTTCATCATCACTTGGGTCTTCATCAGAACCCCATCTTCCAGTCAAGGAAGTCACAAGATTTGCAGACTCTCCTTCTGTTTCACTTTCATCAGACTAAGTAGCAGTAAGACTCTTCTTCTGTTTCTTGAGGTAGGTCCCACATTCAGCTCTAATGTGTCCATACCCATCACATTCATGGCACTGAACTCCTTTTCCTTCTTTGGACTTTTCATCAGATCTTATTCTTCTTCCAGCATTATTGGACCTATTGATGTCAGATTAAATGTTCTTGACATTAGACTTAGACCTTACATCCATCTTTTTCAGAAGTTGGTTGAACTGTCTCCCTAGTAATGCTACATTATTTGCCAGATATTCATCATTATCTTGACCACTTTCTTCCTCTTTCTCTTCAGTGTTTGACATGAAAGTTATGCTTCTGACTTTCTTTTCAGATCCATCACACATTCCCAACTCAAATGTTTGGAGGGATCCAATTAGCTCATCCACTCTCATATTGCAAATGTCTTGAGATTCTTCTATGGCTGTCACTTTCATGGCAAATCTCTTAGGAAGTGACCTGAGTATTTTCCTCACTAGTTTTTCATCTGACATCTTCTCACCCAGGGCTCCTGAGGCATTAGCAATTTCAAGGATGTTCATATGAAAGTCATGAATATTTTCATCTTCTTTCATCCTCAAATTTTCAAACTTGGTAGTGAGCAGCTGCAATCTAGACATCTTCACTCTAGAGGTGCCTTCATGAGTGGTTTTGAGAATATTCCAAGCACGTTTAGCCACCTCACAGTTGTTCACCAGTCTGAAGATGTTCTTATCAACCCCATTGAATATAACATTCAATGCTTTAGAGTTTCCAAGGGCTAGTTCATCCTCCTCCTTGGTCCATTGTTCCTCATCCTTCTTATTAGTTGTAACTTCTCCTTCCTTAGTAATAATTGGATGTTCCTAGCCTGTTAGAACAACCTTCCAAGCCTTATTATCCAAAGATTTCAAGAAGGATACCATTCGAGGTTTCTAGTAGTCATAGTTAGATCCATCCAGAATTGGTGGTTTGTGAACAGATCATTCGTCTCTATCCATAGTACCAGAAAGTAACGTCCCTAGATCTCACCCAGAACCAGAGTAGATTGCCTGCTCTGATACCAATTGAAATTCTAGTATCAGATATGATATGTCGAAGGAAATGTCACGACACTAATATTTGAACAATATAAGTAGGATAAAAGATAAAGAACAATAATACAAGTGACACAAGCAATTGTTAACCTAGTTCGGTGCAAACTCACCTACGTTTGGGGGCTACCAAGCCAGGAAGGAAATCCACTAAACAGAATTAGTTCAAAGACTCTTAGTAAATAACTTCAAGTTACAATCTTCTCACCTAATCTCTACCCGTGTGACTTCTATCTAAGAACTCTTAGATATGAGATCCTACTCACTCCCCCTCAATCACAACAGTGATGTAAAACCAAATATTACAATGAAAGAAGACACTCTTCAAGAACACATACTTGATCTTGCTTAAAAGCTTCAACTAAGTAAACACACACTCATTCTTCAAAGCTTAGAGTGGACAAATTATAACTCAAAAGTCAGTCCAATTCAATCATATATGGATGAATGAATGGCTCACAATACACACGACCACACAAGACTAAAACCCTTACTCTCTCTCAATATTTCGTTCGTTATTTCTTGTGTGTTAAAACCAGGTTTTCCATGCCCTTTATATAGAAGTGTTTGGCTGGGCTTGGACATCATAAAACCCTAAAATTATTTTCCATTCGTATCTTCTTATGACAGTTGATAGTATCTCGTTGGAAAATAAGTCAATCTGGTTGTAATTATTGATTGAATGGCGCGTTCAATCATCACATCAATCACACATAAATTAGCATAAAAAGCGCAATCACACAATACATAACATTCAGACTGAATGTTCTATATACAGATGTCTTGACATCGGGTATGACATCTCTGTAAAATCCTGCACAACCACATTTTAAACACCCTGTAGGAACATGTTATCTCATGTCAAGACAACACTTGTGACAACTTGTGAACACTCTAGGTTTTATCAAAATTGATGCCAGCACATAGAACCAACACATATGAATCATCCGGGATATAGAGAGATGTGGTGACTACGTATGGTTGTTGGTGGTTAGGGTTTGGTTCCTGGTTTTGAGTTTGGGTGTGTGGCATGAATTAGTTGCGAGGTTAGGTGTTTGGTGGTTAGGTGTATATGGTATGGTGATGGTGTGAGGTTGGTCGTTGGGTTTGGGTGGGTTGGCATTGTTCTTAGATGGGAATTTGTTGTTGGGTGTTTGATGATGAAGCTCATTAGCATGGATCAATCAAATACCTTGGCGTAGACACAAATTATGGCGTTGTAACCGACCCAAATCATGCCATATAATGTTGAGTTAGTCTAGCACCATGTATGATTGATTTGTTTAAGATGTGTTATCGTTGATTCCTCCAATGACGACACATCTCTTTTTTGAAGTCTCTCCAATCGAAATAATCCCATTGTCCATCAACTATTTATTGATGGCAATCTCCCAAACACGTCGGAGGTTCTGGAATTTGTTGTTGCATGCCGAACTACAGTTTTACACGGTCACTCTGGTGCATCTCCACAGTATTGAACCGAATGATTGGTATTTTTGTTGTCCAAACTACAGCAGCATCATGGTTAACCTGATGATCAAAACCCAGATACGCCCTCTAGATAAACTGTATAAGAATTTGACATGATTAGAGGATATGTAATTGAATAATTTTTTTAAATCAAAAGTAGAGTTGTTTAGTAGTAATACATTGTTTGGTCCAATGTAGTATAAAAGATTGCGATAGACTACTATAATGTGTTTGGGACATCTGTTGTAATTCATCCCCTTAACTGACCACCTATATTGCAAAGATTTAAAATATATTAGTTACAGTTAGTTGTAGTATAAAGTCTAACAAATTAGAAGATTTAAGATAAACTTACTTTTTTGCATAGGGGAATGTGAATGGCTTCTCGTTGACTGGAGCGAGTGACGACATTCTTGACCAACCTCATGCTTGTAGCAAATAGGCGCAAGAATAAAACGTACAAGTATTTTTTTTTGGCATTTTTACACAACGAACTATATAGACGAGATAAAAAAAATGAACTCCAACTATATGTGCCTACTTTATTTATGTTCCGTAATAACGACAAATACATAACATTTACCGTATTACCAGTACTTTCAGGAAATAAAAAAATTACCAAATGGAATCATAATATAACATCGAACTTTAATTATCTTTTCATACTCAGTAGATTCTTCATTTAATGTTATACTTGAATAATATTGTTTAAGATATTTTAAATAAATACCTTGACCCCTAGGTTGTCCCGAAGTATGTCTCGTAGTTGTGTCTTCACATAAAGGGGCACCCAATAATTTTTCACATGTAGAGTTATCTTGGTTAATTCTACCATTTACGGTCTTACCATCGATGGATAGACCTAACAACATGTAGACCTTCACAAGTGTGACGGTATACTCACTGAAAGAAAGGTGAAATGTGTGGGTCTCGGGTCTCCATATTTCTAATAAAGCAAGAATAAATTTGTAGTCAACTGAGTATGAGACTATGTTGAGTAGATTACCAAAACTGCATCCTCGAAGATATGGTTCTATCAAAGGATCGTGTGGTACATATTTGTAGATGTTTAATTGGCTGCATTGTATGGTAAAACACTAGCTGGATTCTAATGTCTTGACTGATGTCATGACATGTTGTGGAGATGTTTGTTTGACTGCATTGTATGTTAGAATATCTAGCTGTACTCTGATGTCTGGGCTGATGTCATGACATACTTGAGTAGTATACTGCAGGTTTAGCTAATACAGGAATTATTGAATGTCAAACTGGATGTTATGACATTCATCCCTGTCAGCAGATACTGAGGAATAGAACAGTTGGTGTTCTGCTATAACTCAATATTTATTTTCAGTTTGTTTATCAAGGAAATAACAGACCTGGCATAAGGCCTACTGTCTGAATGTCAAACTGGATGTTATGACATTCATCATTGACAGCATATGCTGAATAATAGGCAGGTTGGTTGTCTGCTACAATTCAGTATGTATCTCAGTCTGCTTATCAAGAGGATAACAGACCTGACATAAGGCTCAATGTGTAAATGTCAAATTGGATGCTTTGACATTTATTAATGTACGCTGTTACTGAAGAATGGACATATTGGTCCTGTTCAGCTTAGCAAATTTGTACTGTCTATTTTCAGGAAAAACAGACTTAGCATATGGTCTTTGATTTGGATGTCAAACTGAATGTTGTGACATTCATTCCTGACAGCGTATGCTAAATTGTAGGTTGCTTAGTTTTTCTGTTTCAGTATTTTTCTCAGGCTATTCTTCAGGAAGTCAAAAGCTGAGCTAAAATCCAGGAAACCAACAACTAAGCTACAATTAATGAACCTAACAAATAGCCTATTTGTTAGTAACCTAGATGTGGAATTTAGGGGAACTCGCATGACCTTAATTTCAGGAAAATACAAGTACAAGGCCCAAGTGCTGCAATATAAAAGGATGGCAATCCTTCATTCAGAACTAGGGGTTTTAGGCGTGAAGATTTAATTTGTCCATTATACTTCACTGCTGTATTTTTGTGTGTCTTGTACTAGACGTATCTTGTAAGCCAAGTTATTATCATTGAGATGATTATAGGGTGTTCATTGAGTTGTAAGTGTTGTGTCACTCTAAGCTTTTAAGCGTGAGTGCTGTGTATCTTGATTAAAGTTGTTAAGCACAATCAAGAGTTGTTTGAAGTGTGACTTCACAAGTGTCTTTAATATTAATTAAAGGTTGTAATCACTGAGGTGATTGAGGGGGAGTGAGTAGGAACTCTGATCTTAGTGTAAGATTGAAATTGCATTGGGTAGGTATTAAGTGATAGGGTTAAATAGGTGGTTTAAGGTCTGAATTAATACTACTAATAGTGGATTTCCTCCCTGGCTTGGTAGCCCCCAGACGTAGGTCATGTTGGACTGAACTGGGTAAACAATTCCTTGTGTTATTTACTGCACTTACGTTTTAAGTTCTGCATAATTCTTGTCTGCGCAGAATTGGATGTCATAACAACTCGTGTGACATTGAAAGTCTGTTAACTAGAATTTCAATTGGAATCAGAGCAGGCACCCTGCCTGTTAAATTCTGGGTGAGATCTAGGGAAGTTACTTTCTATTACCATGGACAAGGATGTAGGACACTCAAATAGACCACCCATGCTGAATGGTTCTAACTATGATGACTGGAAGCCTCGTATGATAGCCTTCTTAAGGTCTCTAGATAGCAAAGTCTGGAGAGCTGTCAACAAAGGATGGGAACTGTTAGACGGTGTGGCTAGTGATCGAGAGGGGGGGGGGGGTGAATAGATCACCTCTTTGAAATTTAACGGATTTAAAGTTTTATCAGAGTTTTTAAAGTTGGCGGAAAAAATCAGTCCCGAATCGACTTCCGTCTATTCTGAACCGCTACTAGAAAACCGGACACACGAGCTTAATGCTGGATTTGAATAAGAGTGACAGAAACAATCAACACCAGAATTTTAGCTAATTGAATGCACTTATCATTAAAGTCTATTTCCAATGAATAAAACCTAGCTAACAATTTTGTCAAACAGTTGGTGTGTGTGTGATCAATGATGAACAGCAGTAGAGTTTAATAAAAAAGGTTTTCTTGCCACTGCTGTCTTGCAAAAGGAACAATCACAACACACTAACTGAAATTGCGAAAACTGTTTTAAACGTAAAGAGGAGTAAGGTAAGAATACGATACGCAGAGATTTGGTAAGGAAGTTCCCCACGTCGTCCTCGCGTGTGGGTACGTCTCCCTCTCAATTTCAAATGAAATTGAGAACTTTGATTTTCAATTATTGCCGAATTATTTGATACAAGGTTATGATACAAAGATAGAATTCTAAACTCCAAGAACTTCTTCTTGTATGAACCTTCACTTGATCTGAGCACGATCAAGAATTTCCTGCACGAAATTGCAAACAATTCACCGGTTCCACGACCTGCTTGCGAAATCCCCCGATCTCCAAACGCAACGCTGCGGCTGAATCTGTTCTACAAACGTGACTCACAAACCTTCAAGAACACTCCAGTTCTTGAAGGATAAACCAGTAGGTTTTTCCTCGAAACCCCCTTCAATCTTCAACTCAGCTAGATCCTCGATCGTTCCACTGAAAACCACAGCTAGATCCTTGATCGTACCACTGAACATTATCTCGATAAATCTTTAATTCAGAGAACAAGAATGGTTATGTGTTGATGTTCTTGAAGAAAAGTGATTGAGAAGATGAAGAAGATGAAGTCTCTTTCAGGTTTCTATGTGCTCTCAAACAATTGCTACAACACTGCTTTTGATCTTGTGTTCAATTGTTTTTCCCTCAAAGAATTCGTTCGTCTCCACTACTGTCACAACACCTCTTATATATGCTGAAAACTGAAACTGTTAGAACAAAAACCAACTTATGCATTGATACATGAGGGTATGCATCGATGCATACTGTAAGTTAAGTGAGTTTTTTGTGAATTGAATTAAGCATGTATCGATGCATAATTCGTATGTATTGATGCATATGACCTTTTCACTAACATGTATCGATGCCTAATACGTATGCATTGATACATAGGCTGTTTCAACTGATCATGCATCGATGCAAGGATCGTATGGATCGATCCATAGAGCCTTTTGCCTTTCATGTGTCGATACATGACTCGTGTGCATCGATGCATACTGAACAAAAAGGGTTTTGTGATATACCACATGCTGTATGGATCGATGCATAGGCTTATGTGTTGATGCATACTGATACAAAATGGATTTTATGTGTTATTTTAAGAGATGTATCAATGTAGGTCTTTATGTACACTTATGCAACAATAGAATGGGATAAAAACACAATAAAAACACAAATGTATCATGTGATGTAATGCACAACCAACATTTGGATGATGATCACACAATTTGCTATCATTCAAAATTAATTCAAAGTAAAGAATTTTCTCACAAACTCCCCCTTTTTGATGATGGCAAATTCTTGGCAAGATGTGTGATACTCCCCCTGAGTTTGTGCATATCTGCATTTTCTCCCCCTTTGTCAACATCAAAAAGAGGAAGAAACAGGGTTATCAAGGTAGCATGTTGTAGCAGGGCATGGCAAAAAAATTGATAAAATGGCTATCATTCACAAAGTAAAGAATCATTCACAAAGAATGACGAATAAGGGCAATAACCATAGAGATAAACAGAAAGTGAAAAGCATTTAAGTATTCAAACGAGTTTAAGAATTACATAAGCTAAACCATATATTGTGCAACAAAAATAGAAACTTGAGCAATATGAGATGAAATGCAGTGAGATGAAATGATGGTGGGTTAATTTGGATTGTGGCCACCACAGGACTCTTCATCATCTCTGGTAGGATCTCTGTAGCTTGGTGGAGGCGGAGGAGGAGGCATTGTGTCTGGATTTTGGCCCATGAAGGAGTATTGCCTAAATCGGTTCTGAACTTCAATGCTTCTAAAGCTGTCCATAATACCAGGATTTTCGCGGCAGTCGTCCATAAAGCCAGACATTTCGTTGTAGAAAACTTGATGCCATTTAACCAAGTCTTGGTGCCAAGCGTGTTGATTCTGATACATCCGTGTATGCTCATCATGCCAGTCACGATGCTCCTTGTGCCACTCAGATTATTGTACATTCCAATACCGTGCTTCTTCATGACGTTCTTTGTTGGCAATTTCCATTTGTTGAAGCATATGAGTGATGTCCGCAGTAGGTATTGAGGATGAAGTACCACCTGAAAATGGAGGGGCTGTAGGTTCAGGTACATAGTTGGTAGGAGACCACCTTCGTGGCACTCAATCACCCCAACCATCATTGGCCTCAGCTTGTGGCACATCTGTTTCAGCCGCATCCTGCATTTCTTCATCGGGCTGATCTTCAGCAACATGGATGCGTTCCGAAGGCACGTCAAAGTTGTAGATTCTGGTTTTGGATTTTCTTTCAAAGAAGTAGAAACATTTGCGGTCCTTGTCCCACCGATATCCCATATGCGATAGAGTGGAAGAGTCAAACTCTTGAGCAGCAGATGGAGATAGGAGAGGAACAATAGGTATTGCAACTTTCCAAAACTTAAGAATTTTCATTATTTGAGAAGCATAACCTAGAGCCACATTCTTGGAGCTGTCTCGCACGAAAAATAGACGTTTTACAAAGTAGTTTGCCCAATTTAAGAGAACCTTATTTTGCAGAATGTAGAGAAGATGTATGCTTGGCCTGTCCAACCGAGAATGTCCACTGTTTGTTGGACGCAGAATGTGTGTGATAATCCAGTGAAGAATACGCGGAGTTTGCTTGATCATACCAGACGTGACGTGTTCATCCTCACTCAGCGGTCTGTCTATCTTTAGGATAGATGGAGTAAAGTCCTTCATGTCAAATTCAGGATCAAAATGCAGGTCATGCCAGGACTTGACATTCATCGACGGATGCGGAATTTGAAATACCGTTTCCCAATCAGAGGCTTCAAAGGTATATGTTCTGACACCGATAGAACACCGGAACATATAGCCTCTACCAATTTGTAAGCCAGCATAAAAGGCCCGGATGAAATCCTCATGGTAATCATCCTTTGTAGACAGAAATGACCCAAGTCTTTGTGCATGTAGGAGTTCAACTACCTCATTTAGATGCAGGTGAATAGCATCTGTTTTATCAAAGACATGGGGTTTCATAACTAACCTTGTCTTGAAGGATTCCTCAAATTCAGCAGCAATAGCAGGATGAAGTAGGTCTAAGGCATTTGAAGGAACATCTGGTGGTTGCTGAGAAGTACCGGCTGTTTCCTTTCCCTTTCCTTTTCCTTTTGCTCTGGCTGGAATAGTGCGTGGAGGCATGGTGATGTGAGATTTAGGGTTTTAGAGAGAGTGAAGATGAGGAAGATTAGGGTTAGCCACTGGTTTTGGGGTTTTTGAGGACAGATGATATGAAGTCTTGAGATAGGAAGTCATAGGATTGGCTGATGTGTCGATGCATGAGAGAGAAAAAATGCATTTAATTTAAATAGCATCAGTATGTGTCAATGCAAAAGGCCATGGATCGATGCCTATCATTCAGTTTTGGTTATAACAGGTCTGTGTATCGATACATGCGATGGATGCATCGATGCATCCTGAACCAGTTGTTAAAAATTGAAATTCAGAATATATGGATCGATGCATACATGTTTTGTGTCGATGCCTACTGATGCCAAACCAGATTTTAATGAACTTTGATGCAGTATGGATATGCATTATGCACTATGTCATGATGGTTATGCCCAAGAAAGATTCATAAGTCAGATTTTTGCAATGTTCAAACAATATAGGCAAACAATAAATGCAGCCAAATTAATATCAACGAGAGTAAGAACATTTGTTCTAACATATACAACCACTTAGCAATAAGATAATTGTAGAAAGGATTGATATTACCTCTGTTGGCGTAATCTTGTGATGGATAATTGTCATCTAAAACGAATCTTATTAACCAAGGTGAGGCATAATATAATTAAGAGGCAACATGCTTAAGACATCAAATGAGAAAGATCTAAGATCCCTAATTCACGACGAATGTTGAAGAAAGGTTCCGTTGCCAAAGGTTTAGTGAAAATATCAGCAAGCTGATTTTTGGAGTCAACGTGCTCAAATACAACATCTTCTTTTTCAACATGGTCGCGAAGAAAGTGATGTCTAATCTCTGTGTGTTTAGTGCGTGAGTGTAAAACAGGGTTTTTAGTAAGGTTTATGGCACTAGTGTTGTCACATTTTATAGGAATACGTTTGAGTTGAATGTTGAAGTCTTGTAGTTGCTGCTTCAGCCATAAAATCAGAGCGCAACAACTACCGGCTGCAACGTATTCTGCCTCTGCAGTTGACAAAGCCATAGAAACCTGCTTTTTGCTATGCCAACTTACCAAGGAATTTGAAAACAGGTGACATGTACCACTTGTGCTTTTCCTATCTGATTTGCAGCCAGCAAAATCAGAATCGGAGTATCCTACTAAACTACAATCACTTCCTTTGGAATACCAAAGCCCATATTTAGGTGTTCCGTGAAGATATCTAAATATGCGCTTCACCGCTTTTAGGTGCGATTCCTTAGGATTTGATTGATAGCGTGCACACATACAAACACTAAACATGATGTCAGGTCTAGAAGCAGAAAGATACAAGAGAGATCCAATCATACCTCTGAACTTTTTGACATCTACACACTTACCATGCTCATCCTTATCTAGATTTCCGTTGGTAGGCATTGGGGTGTCAATTGATTTTGAGTCATTCATTCCAAAGCGCTTGAGTAGTTCTCTGCAGTATTTTGTTTGACATACTGCTGTACCCTCATCAAGTTGCTTTATTTGCAGTCCTAGGAAGTAGTTCAGCTCCCCCATTAGACTCATCTCAAATTCACCCTGCATAACCTTAGAAAATTCTTCGACCAAGTGTATGTTAGTTGAACCAAATATTATATCGTCGAGATAAACTTGAACTAAAAGAATGTGCTTCCCTTTGTGTTTAATAAAGAGAGTATTGTCCACTTTACCTCTTGAATATCCATGATCAATTAGGAATTTGCTAAGCCTTTCATACCAAACCCGAGGGGCTTGTTTAAGACCATACAAAGCTCGTTTTAATTTGTAAACATGATCTGGATTTTCAGCATTTTCAAAACCAGGAGGTTGTGAAACATATACTTCTTCATTTATGACACCATTAAGAAAAGCACTCTTTACGTCCATTTGGTAAAGCTTAAAATCCTTAGAACACGCATAGGCAAGCAAAAGACGTATAGCTTCAAGGCGAGCAACTGGAGCATAAGTTTCCTCATAGTCTATGCCCTCCTCTTGGTTATACCCTTGTGCTACTAAACGTGCCTTGTTCCTAGTAATCACTCCGTTTTCATCAAGCTTATTTCTAAAAACCCACTTAGTGCCTATGATATGATGATCTCGCGGACGAGGGACAAGTTCCCAAACGTCATTTCTTTTAAATTGATTAAGCTCTTCTTGCATGGCCATTAGCCAAAATTCATCAATCAAGGCCTCTTTGGCATTTTTAGGTTCTACTTGTGAAACAAACGCGAAGTGAGAACAAAAGTTACTTATCTTAGAACGGGTCATTACTCCCTTTGAAATGTCTCCCAAGATGTTGTCAATGGGATGGTCTTTTGAGGATTTCCAAGTTGTTGGAAGCTCCTTCACTTCAGCTGTCTTTTCTTCCTCATTTTCTTCATGACTAGTATCTTCCTCCTTCTCATGGGCAGCTGTTTTGGACTGATCAGTTTCCTCAACAGCTTCCTTGAGTATGTCTTCTGTAGATACACCTGCGTCATCAAAAGAAATACCTTTTCCGACATTTTTCGGATAAGACTCATCAAAAGAAACATGAACAGATTCTTCAATAGTAAGTAAACGCTTATTATACACTCTATATGCTTTACTTGACAGTGAGTAACCAAGAAAGATACCTTCATCCGCTTTTGCATCAAACTTCCCAATATTTTCCTTACCGTTATTCAAAACAAAACATTTACAACCGAATACGTGAAGATGTGATAAGTTTGGTTTTCTTCCTTTCAAAAGTTCATAAGGAGTTTTATTTAAAATAGGGCGAATTAAGATTCTGTTTAAAACATAACAGGCTGTGCTGACAGCATCAGCCCAAAAGTATTTTGGTAATCCGCCCTCATTAAGCATTGTTCTTGCCAACTCCTCTAAAACACGATTTTTACGCTCCACAACGCCATTTTGTTGTGGAGTTCGAGGAGCTGAAAAATTATGCTCAATACCATACTTGTCACAGAACTTCTCAAAGTGATAATTTTGAAACTCACCACCATGATCGCTACGAATTGTAACTATTTTGGAATTCATTTTGTTTTGGGACAAATTTGCAAAGTTTTTAAAAGCAGAAAAAGTTTCATCTTTGCTATGAAGGAATATAGTCCAAGTAAATCTAGAGTAGTCATCAACTATTACAAAGCCATAGTAATTTCCACCTAGGCTCTTTGTCCTAGAAGGTCCAAAGAGATCCATATGGAGAAGCTCAAGGGGTCGTGAAGTTGAAATTACGTTTTTAGATTTAAAAGAGACCCTCGTTTCCTTTCCCATTTGGCACGCATCACATAGGTGGTCTTTTGAAAATTTTATTTTTGGTAGACCGACTACTAGATCCTTAGATACAACCTTATTAAGCAAATCGAAATTAACACGCGCTAAACGTCTATGCCAAAGCCAAGAATCATCATTCAAGGTGACTAGACATTTAGTACTTGTTAAAGGTACATCAAACAGGTCAAGCATATAGATATTGTTTACTCTTACACCCTTAAACACAATGTTCTGTTCAGCATGTTCAATTATGCAGCAAATTTTTGTGAACGAAACTTTATAGCCCATGTCGCATAGTTGACTTATGCTTAACAAATTGTGTTTAAGTCCCTCTACTAGATGGACATTTGAAATAGTAGTGGTGGAGGGATTACCTACACTACCTTTGCCGAGTATAGCTCCTTTGTTATTGTCTCCATAAGTAACATATCCCTTCTTCTTTGCCTTGAAGTCTATAAAAAGCGATATGTCACCGGTCATGTGCCTCGAGCAGCCGCTGTCAAGAAACCACCTTTTATCTGCGGAGGCAAGGCACTCATCCTACAATATCAAAAGAGAGAAGTTGGTACCCAATTTTCATTGGGTCCAAGTGGGTAAGTGCTAACTTGGTTGCCTTTTGGCTTCCATTGATAAATACCTTTAGGGACAAGAAATCTCCTAAACTTGCATTTCTCAATGGTATGGCCAGCATGACAACAATAATGACATAAACCATGATGATGTGTTTGTTGTTTCTTGTTCATTGAATCCTTTAGAATAAAGGAGTATTTTGCATATGGAGGATTTAATGACTTCTTAAACAACCTAGAGTCAACGGCATAAGTAACTTTAGGTTGTAGCGCCTTCTTTAATTTGACCTTAAGAGTGTTTACCTCTTTTTGCCAAATATAACAAGCGTCACAATACCTAACTCTACTACATCCATCAATGTCAATAGTTTTTGAATTTTCTACAATACTGGCTTTCAACGCTTCTAAATCAATTTCAGCTTTGTTTACTTTACCTTCCAAAAATGAGAAAATATGTTTGTCGGAAGATAGTCTTTTAAAAGCATCTACAGCTTCGTTATGCAGTTTTTCAAAAGCTATTTTTAGTTCCGAAAAAGACATAGAGGAGAAATTATTGTAATAGGCTTGTTTTACCTTTTTGTCATTGTTTTTCTTCTTGTGGTAGGACAGATTTTTTGTGTGAGCCATAAGGCACAGATTTGCGGCTTCATCACCATCACTTGAGCTTTGTGTGCTTGATGAATCACTATCACTTTCCCATGCAATGTACGCTCTTCTTTGTTTGCTGTACCCTTTTGGTGAATCTTTTCTTTGATCCTTATACTTCATAGGGCAATCCGTTTTATAATGTCCAGATTTACCACAATTAAAACAGGATCCTCTTCCTCTACTCTTCTTGTTCTCTTCTTGTTTCAAATTTATAGATTGTCTTCGAAACTTCATGAGATTTTTATCGGAATGCTTGACTCCATTCTTTCGAATGAATCTATTATATCTCCTTACAAACAGTCCCATTTCCTCATCATCCGAGTCTTTGTCACTACTTGAATCATTGTCGCTTTGCTCTTTTCGTGAGGACTTAGAGCTAGAGGCCACAAGAGCTATTGGCTTCTTCTCTCCCTCTTTGTCTCTTTTCTTCTCCTTTTCCTTCTTACTTTTGTTCTCATATTTTTCAAGACTTTCGAATGCTTGCTGATGTTCTTCCAGCTTTCCAAACAGAGTTGTAATCGTAAGTCTTGTGAGATCGTTGGCTTCCTTAATTGCTGTTACTTTAGGTTGCCACTCCCTGCTAAGACACCTGAGAATTTTATTAGTAGCAATTTCATTGGAAATAGGTTTTCCAAGCGCATTCAATCGGTTAGTTAGATGAGTGAATCTCTTTTGCATGTCGGAGATAGATTCTCCTTGTTTCATGCGAAAGAGCTCAAACTCTTGATTGAGTGTGTTAATGCGGGATTGTTTTACTTCAGTAGTACCCTCATGGGCAACTTCTAAAGCATCCCACATTTCTTTAGCTGTCGTGCAATGAGATACTCGATAATACTCATCAACACCAAGTGCTGAAATTAGCATGTTTCGAGCTTTCCAATCACACGACCACTTTTTCTCATCTTTCTCATTCCAATCATCTTCTGGTTTAGGTACTATGGCGCCAGCCGCATTTGTCATAATAATTTGAAACGGACCATTTTCAATGGCAGCCCATACTAACTTATCCACAGAATTTATATGAACTCGCATGCAGTCTTTCCAGTAGCCGTAATTTTCACCGTTGAAAATAGGCGCTCTATTATACGCCCCCTTTGGTTCAGAATCCATACTGTTACAGGCAGCCACAAAGCACCAGCGAACCGGCGCTCTGATACCACTTGTTAGACGGTGTGGCTAGTGATCGAGAGGGGGGGTGAATAGATTACCTCTTTGAAATTTAACGGATTTAAAGTTTTATCAGAGTTTTTAAAGTTGGCGGAAAAAATCAGTCCCGAATCGACTTCCGTCTATTCTGAACCGCTACTAGAAAACCGGACACACGAGTTTAATGCTGGATTTGAATAAGAGTGACAGAAACAATCAACACCAGAATTTTAGCTAATTGAATGCACTTATCATTAAAGTCTATTTCCAATGAATAAAACCTAGCTAACAATTTTGTCAAACAGTTGGTGTGTGTGTGATCAATGATGAACAGCAGTAGAGTTTAATAAAAAAGGTTTTCTTGCCACTGCTGTCTTGCAAAAGGAACAATCACAACACACTAACTGAAATTGCGAAAACTGTTTTAAATGTAAAGAGGAGTAAGGTAAGAATACGATACGCAGAGATTTGGTAAGGAAGTTCCCCACGTCGTCCTCGCGTGTGGGTACGTCTCCCTCTCAATTTCACTGCTGTATTTTTGTGTGTCTTGTACTAGACGTATCTTGTAAGCCAAGTTATTATCATTGAGATGATTGCATTGGTATAGGGTGTTCATTGAGTTGTAAGTGTTGTGTCACTCTAAGCTTTTAAGCGTGAGTGCTGTGTATCTTGATTAAAGTTGTTAAGCACAATCAAGAGTTGTTTGAAGTGTGACTTCACAAGTGTCTTTAATATTAATTAAAGGTTGTAATCACTGAGGTGATTGAGGGGGAGTGAGTAGGAACTCTGATCTTAGTGTAAGATTGAAATTGCATTGGGTAGGTATTAAGTGATAGGGTTAAACAGGTGGTTTAAGGTCTGAATTAATACTACTAATAGTGGATTTCCTCCCTGGCTTGGTAGCCCCCAGACGTAGGTCATGTTGGACTGAACTGGGTAAACAATTCCTTGTGTTATTTACTGCACTTACGTTTTAAGTTCTGCATAATTCTTGTCTGCGCAGAATTGGATGTCATAACAACTCGTGTGACATTGAAAGTCTGTTAACTAGAATTTCAATTGGAATTAGAGCAGGCACCCTGCCTGTTAAATTCTGGGTGAGATCTAGGGAAGTTACTTTCTATTACCATGGACAAGGATGTAGGACACTCAAATAGACCACCCATGCTGAATGGTTCTAACTATGATGACTGGAAGCCTCGTATGATAGCCTTCTTAAGGTCTCTAGATAGCAAAGTCTGGAGAGCTGTCAACAAAGGATGGGAACTGTTAGACGGTGTGGCTAGTGATCGAGAGGGGGGGGGGGTGAATAGATCACCTCTTTGAAATTTAACGGATTTAAAGTTTTATCAAAGTTTTTAAAGTTGGCGGAAAAAATCAGTCCCGAATCGACTTCCGTCTATTCTGAACCGCTACTAGAAAACCGGACACACGAGTTTAATGCTGGATTTGAATAAGAGTGACAGAAACAATCAACACCAGAATTTTAGCTAATTGAATGCACTTATCATTAAAGTCTATTTCCAATGAATAAAACCTAGCTAACAATTTTGTCAAACAGTTGGTGTGTGTGTGATCAATGATGAACAGCAGTAGAGTTTAATAAAAAAGGTTTTCTTGCCACTGCTGTCTTGCAAAAGGAACAATCACAACACACTAACTGAAATTGCAAAAACTGTTTTAAACGTAAAGAGGAGTAAGGTAAGAATACGATACACAGAGATTTGGTAAGGAAGTTCCCCACGCCGTCCTCGCGTGTGGGTACGTCTCCCTCTCAATTTCAAATGAAATTGAGAACTTTGATTTTCAATTATTGCCGAATTCTTTGATACAAGGTTATGATACAAAGATAGAATTCTAAACTCCAAGAACTTCTTCTTGTATGAACCTTCACTTGATCTGAGCACGATCAAGAATTTCCTGCACGAAATTGCAAACAATTCACCGGTTCCACGACCTGCTTGCGAAATCCCCCGATCTCCAAACGCAACGCTGCGGCTGAATCTGTTCTGCAAACGTGACTCACAAACCTTCAAGAACACTCCAGTTCTTGAAGGATAAACCAGTAGGTTTTTCCTCGAAACCCCCTTCAATCTTCAACTCAGCTAGATCCTCGATCGTTCCACTGAAAACCACAGCTAGATCCTTGATCGTACCACTGAACGTTATCTCGATAAATCTTTAATTCAGAGAACAAGAATGGTTATGTGTTGATGTTCTTGAAGAAAAGTGATTGAGAAGATGAAGAAGATGAAGTCTCTTTCAGGTTTCTATGTGCTCTCAAACAATTGCTACAACACTGCTTTTGATCTTGTGTTCAATTGTTTTTCCCTCAAAGAATTCGTTCGTCTCCACTACTGTCACAACACCTCTTATATATGCTGAAAACTGAAACTGTTAGAACAAAAACCAACTTATGCATTGATACATGAGGGTATGCATCGATGCATACTGTAAGTTAAGTGAGTTTTTTGTGAATTGAATTAAGCATGTATCGATGCATAATTCGTATGTATTGATGCATATGACCTTTTCACTAACATGTATTGATGCCTAATACGTATGCATTGATACATAGGCTGTTTCAACTGATCATGCATCGATGCAAGGATCGTATGGATCGATCCATAGAGCCTTTTGCCTTTCATGTGTCGATACATGACTCGTGTGCATCGATGCATACTGAACAAAAAGGGTTTTGTGATATACCACATGCTGTATGGATCGATGCATAGGCTTATGTGTTGATGCATACTGATACAAAATGGATTTTATGTGTTATTTTAAGAGATGTATCAATGTAGGTCTTTATGTACAGTTATGCAACAATAGAATGGGATAAAAACACAATAAAAACACAAATGTATCATGTGATGTAATGCACAGCCAACATTTGGATGATGATCACACAACTTGCTATCATTCAAAATTAATTCAAAGTAAAGAATTTTCTCACAGGAACATCCAACTAAGACAGGTAATGATGGAGTCAGTATACAAACTCCTGAAGAAGAGTGGGACAAGGAGCAAGAGGCATTAGCCCTTGGAAATTCTAAGGCCTTGAATGCATTGTTCAATGGAATAAGTAAGAACATCTTCAGACTGGTGCTTCACTGTGAGCTGGCCAAGGAAGTTTGGGATACCCTCAAGATGACTCATGAAGGTACCTTCAAGGTGAAGATGTCTAAACTTCAGATGCTGACCACCAAGTTTGAAAATATGAGGATGAAAGAGGATGAGACTATTCATGACTTCCACATGAATATTCTTGAAATTGCCAACACCTCTGGTGGCTTAGGTGAAAAAATGGCTGAAGAGAAACTTGTAAGGAAGATTCTCAGGTCATTACCTAAGAGATTTGCCATGAAGGTAACTGATATAGAAGAGGCTCAGGAGATCCGCAATATGAAGGTGGATGAGCTCATTGGTTCTCTCCAAACCTTTGAAATGGGCTTGTGTGAGAATGTTGAAAAGAAGAACGAAAGCGTAGCTTTTGTATCTAATGCTGAAGAGGATTCATAAGCAGGATGTATTGGAGGTGATGAAAGCATATCAGAAGCCATAGCCATGCTTGGGAGACAGTTCAACAAGTTCGTGAGGAAGATTGATCAAAAAGGTAGACCAAATGTCAAGAACATCTCGTCTGACATCAGGAAAAGATCAACTTATGAAGAAAAGTTCAACCAAGGCAAGGGAATCCAGTGCCATGGATGTGAAGGTTTTGGACACGTTAGAGTTGAATGTCCTACTTACCTCAAGATGCAAAAGAGGGGGCTATCTATCACATGGTCTGAAGGAGATTCTGAGAGTGAATCTGAAGGAGAATCTGCTAAACATGTCACTGCACTAACTAGTGTGTGTGCCACTGATGATGATTCAAGTGCAGATGAACTGACCTTTGATGAACTTGCTGCATCATATAAGGAACTATGTGTCACTAGTGCAGAAGTGCAGAAGAAACTCATCAAGGAGCTGGAGGATGAGAAACAGAAGCATCTGACAGTCATAGAGGGTCTAAATGGTGAAATAACCCTGCTAACCTCCAAGCTGGATCAAATGACGAAATCCATCAGAATGCTAAATAAAGGAACGGACACCTTGGAAGAGATCCTAAAGGTGGGACAGAAGTCTGGAACCATGTCTGGTTTAGGCTTTGTGAAGAAATCCTCAGCTGAACTCAAACGCTCAAAGGCTAAAGTTCAGAAATTCAAGCGGAGGTCACACCCAATGTCTCAACATCAGGGAACCAGGATGAGTAACCATCAAAAGAAGAAATTTCAGCGATGGAGATGTCACCACTGTGGTAGGTTTGACCATATAAAAGCCTTCTGCTACAGGCTTCATGGTTACCCTAACCAAGCCCCTCATGTCCGACCTAAGCATAAGGCATACAGGCATAATGCTCCCATCAAGAAGTGACAATGGTATGCTAGGTTAGCTCACACAGCTCTAAGGGAATCTACCAGGGAAGACTGGTACTATGACAGTGGCTGCTCGAGACATATGACTGGTATGGAGAATTTGTTGGTAGACATACAACCTCACACTACCAGTTATGTGACCTTTGGTGATGGTGCTAAAGTAAAAATCAAAGGTGTGGGTAAACTGGACAGCTCTGGGGTTCCAGAACTGAACAATGTGCTGTTAGTGAAAGGACTGACTGCTAACCTCATCAGCATAAGCCAACTGTGTGATCAAGGGTTCTATGTTCAATTCACTAAGGAGCTATGTGTAGCACCTCAAATTTGCACCTACCTTGTGTACATACATTTTAATAGTAGGTCATTAACATAACATAGTCCACTGCATAGCATTGCATTGTCCTTTGCCCAAGTGCAAGTCATCAGACAAGATTAGGTCAAGATGATCAGGAGAATCAGTCAAGCAAGCAAGCAAGTGCATTTCTCAAGGAAACAAAGACCTAGGGTTGGTTTATCAAGTTCATATGATTATGTGATCATTTTGAAGTGGATTGGCCAAAGATTGGATGATCAAAGCTCAACAGTCAAGCTGAATTTCATCTGAAACCCTAGAAAGTCAACTATGGTCAACTGTGGTCAACTGTGCCTGAATTCATGGATTTGAAGGTGGGAGATGGTTTGAAAG
Source organism: Lathyrus oleraceus (assembly GCF_024323335.1). Taxonomy (NCBI): domain Eukaryota; kingdom Viridiplantae; phylum Streptophyta; class Magnoliopsida; order Fabales; family Fabaceae; genus Lathyrus; species Lathyrus oleraceus. Next base: position 165,868,656 of record NC_066579.1, on the reverse strand, counting down.
GCTTCATTCATGTCCATACAAGTCTCATTTGACATTTCAAAGATCAACATTGAAGAATTTGAGGTCAGATGAAAAGTTTCCAAAAATAGTAAGTGACCTGTAATTGGAAACTGCCAAAAATGGAAAGTTCTTCTCCTCAAATTTACATCATCATACAAGCTTCAAATGGAATTTTGTCCAACATGAAAGTTGAAGATCTTGTTCTCACCTTTCGAAAAAGTCCAAGAACACTCATTTCTCATTTGTGGTTGGCAAGTTATGATCAAATCATTTTCAAGAAAAGTTGAACTTCAAAGTGGCATAACTCTTGAACCATTTGGCCAAATTGAGTGATTCTTTTTTGAGCAAGTCACATTTGACATGTACTATCATAATCCATCATTACATTTCATCAAAAATCATCACATCAAAAGGTCATTTTTCAAGTGAACCATTTTAAATTTTGGTGGGAAAAAAAGTGATTTTAAAAAGTACATGCAATTTTCATGCCAAACCATTTCAAACAGCTTCTAAACAGAAATTTGGACTTGCTTCAACTGGTTTTTCACTGTTCCATTGGTCATTTGTGCATAAGGGCATTTTGGCATTTTTGCATAAAAGCTTCATTACACTAATCTCATTGCATTTAGCTTAATCATGTTTAACCAAGTTGATTAACACATCATATATATTCTTAATCATAACAGAAATCACATTAACATTTTTCACAATCTCAGATCCAAACTCAAATTCATCCAAATTCTCTCAAATTCCTTCAAACTTTTCTTCAACTTTTTCCCTCGAATCTTGATTCCTCTTGCAGGTTCTCCATTCCAATCATCAATTCATGCACAATTGAAGATCTGTTGAAGCATATTTTGGAAGAATCATTGAAGATTGCAACTGTTGGAGCTTGAAGATTCATAAGACAGTTGGAAATTCCTTCGAGCTGGAGCATAATTGAGCTAAAGAACATCCTTCATCCATCTTCCTTTGCATCATAGGCCATCTGTTTTCATCTTCCAAGTCTTGAAGTGCACAAAATCAAGATCTGCTTCACCATCAAGGTAGGATTCGACCACTTCAATTCTTGAAATCTTCATGTGGCTTTTGTAGATCCTAGTTAGTAGAGCACACTGCAACTTGAATCGTTCAATTTCATTAAGAACTGAGCAAGATATCTGGATTTGAAACTTTGATGCCAAAACTTATCTTGATCGATTCTCTTCATGTGGTTAGAATTAGGCTAAATCTTTGTTAGATTAGTGATCTATGAAGTGAGACGAGTCGAACGGTATGCCATTTGTGAATTTCTGTGGAGTTTTGTTCTTGACCTTGATGAACATGATGAATGTTGCTTGAATGTCCAGATTTTCGTTTCCAGAATGCTCATAGATCCGTTTGGCCGTGTTTGCATGAATTTTTGATGTTTTTGAGCCATGAAACCAACCGCAGCATGACACCTCACTTAGTGAAACGCGGAGTTTCACTAAGTGGCGCCCTATTTTGAATTGAAACGCGGATCGATTCCGCCTGGAGACATTTCCATCTTGCCTTGCATGTATTTTCTTCATTTTGCTTCACATGTTTCACCATGCTTCATTCATTTTTTATTTTTTTTCTTCTCAATACAAAAATCATAACTCATTCATTTTTTGTCCAAATAATGTGAGGTTTTTTCCACCATGATCCTTGTGATGTCCTGAATTTTTTGATGATTTTTAATGAATTTGTGCACGGGTAGAAAAAATAATTGGCCAAGGTTTATGTTCACATGCCATTCCTTGCACCATGCTTACTCTTTTGATCATGAAATGATGATGCCTAATTAGAAATTCTTGAAATTTTGCATGTGTGTTCTAGACTCATTCCTGGTCATTTTGATATGTGGTTTGTGATTTTTGAGTTCCTGGATTAGGAGATATGCCATGATCTTTAGAGGTGTGACAATTTGTGTCACACCATTTCTTGTGCAACTTCATGATTTTTGATACCATGCCATATGAACTCTAAATGACTTGAATTTTTTCATGTTGGATCTTCGGGATGTTAAGTTTGAATGTGAATTGTCCTGGAATTTTTGAATGCATTTCCAATTTGATTGAGATTTTCTTTGTGGATTGACCAATTGTTGACTTCTTGTGAGACATGATCTTAAATGTTTTGTGAAATTCTTGATATGTATTGGATGGACTTGAAATTTGGCATGTGTATTATAGACATCTTGAAGTTTGCCATGGATTTGGTCTCATTCATTTATCATGTTTGGTTTCTGTTTTGTGATTGCTTGAAGTGGATGCATGTTTTGGTGCCTTGTATGAGCTTGTTTGAACTTGTGTTGACTTGATGAATTTCATTGACTTGCTTCCCTTGGTCCAAATGAGCTGAAATTTGGTGTGTAGGTCATGTTGTGAATACTGTTTGATCATGAATTTTTTGGTGATTTATTGAAATGTTTGTGAGTTGATTTGAGTTGAGCCATTCTGTTTGGTCCTTTGAGGTTCTAAATTGCATGTTTTGTGCTCTTTCCTTCATGAAATGATAATGGTTGATGAGATGAATGTGAAACCACTTGGATTTGTTTCCTAATTGATTGATCTTGATTTTGTATAAGTTTCATGTTCTGTTTTGGATTTTTGATCTCCTTTTGACCCTAGTCTTGTACTAGTGGTTTGTGCTCTCACATTTGAGCTTTGTTTCAGGTTAAAAGCACAAGTGCTTATGCTTGATGATGTGCCCTCAATTGGAGTTGGCTTATTGATTGTTTATGACTAACTTTGAGTTTGTTTTGTAGGTTTTGAAACTTGAGTTTGAGCCATGTGGTTTGCACCTTTGTGCACTGATGATTGTTATCTGTTTGTGTTGTGGACTTGTAATTGTCTGTTTGCTTTTTGATTGAACTGAGTACTGATTATATCGGATTGATTTCAGGTACCTTAGTTGCTATAGTTCTCTTGAGAACTTGCATTTTCTTTGCTTGCTAGCTTGAGCACTGAGGTATAATGATCTTTTCTCCATGTAGTCTGGAAGACCTGGCCTGTTGCTTGGCCAGGCACCTGTCTGAAGTCCTCCTTAAGAGGCAATGCTTGTGCTTGTTTATTTTTGTCCCCAAGCAGGAAAAGACCTTTGATAAGGCAATTGGCAGATAAAAGAGATATGCAATCTATCTCCTGCTATTCTTGTTGAGTCATCCCTCTGCTCACACAACGGGTGTTGATGCATTGGGATATTAACCCAAGATCCTTGTACAGTTGTGCAGTTGAGTCAGTGTCATAAGTGTAGAAGGGTTCCCACTTTCTGGACCCACACTTCATTGTCTGAAGCTCTCCCTGGCCAGGGATAAGAGCTGTGAAGTCTCATCTTCACTCACCTTTCATCAGCTTCACCTTGACTCTCAATGTCAAGGTTAAGAGCTAACATCACCCGGATACAGATGGCTTGCTCTTGCAGCCTAACCCTTGATTGAGCCCCACTTGTGTGTATATAGTGTGTGCTATTTGTGATTGTTTGCTTTGCTGTTTGTGAATAGGATATGCTTGCTCCCTGTGCAAGTTAGCTAGAAACCTTGACTTAGGGATAATTTTGCATGATAACATCTAGGCTCGAGTTAGTCTCCCTAGTTGTGTCTCCCTCTGTTATCTGGTTAGGCTAGTCCTGTGTCCCTCCGTAGGGGAACTACGTCGCCCTGATCCTCATGCCAGATGAGGTACGTAGGCAGGAGATGAGCAGATCTCTCCGGGCGCCCTTTTTGTTTTTTCTTTGTGTGTGTTAGGAGATGGATGTAAGCCCAGCGATTGGCATTCCGTATCCTCTTGTTGTATGCTTGGAGTCCGATGTAAGTCCAACGATTGGCATTTGGTTTCCAGTGTGTGTGTGTTTGGTTCGGAGTCTGATGTAAGTCCAACGATTGGCATTCGGTTTCCATGTTTGTCTGTTTTGTGTGGAGTTTGACGTAAGTCCAGCGATTGGCAGTCGATTTCCTGTGAGGTTTTGTTTGTGTGCGTTAGCCGAGCTACGGATGCTCTGATTCTTCTTCGTCCAAGAAGATACGTATGCATAGGATGCGACATCCTAGCGAGCATGTTTTTCCCCAGTCCGAACTACTTTGACTCTGATGTCTATGCTTGATAGACTAAGTAGGCCCAGGATGCGATATCCTGCCGAGTCAGTCTTGTTTGTTTTCTTGTGTCTCTTTCGGCCAGTGTGTGTGTTTTGAGCAGTGTTTAGCAACCATTTTCCTTCCTTTTGTGCGTGGATCCCGTCGAGTACGACAGATGCGTAGGGGTGCTAATACCTTCCCTTCGCATAACCGACTCCCGATCCCATTCTCTTTGGTCGCGAGACCATGTCTTTTCCAGGTTTACTTCGAGCGTTTCCTTTCCCTCTTTTGGGATAAATAACGCACGGTGGCGGCTCTGTTGTTTTGTCTTCCCGCCGATTTTTCGCGTAATGCGACAGCTGGCGACTCTGCTGGGGAATCAGAAGTTGACCTCTTGCTGGTCCATCTTCCCTAAGCGAGTCTCTCCTAGCGCTCTCTAGGTTAGGGCTTTGGTTGCTATTTGCTGTTATTTATTGCATTCATTCATTTATTATTTGCATTTAATATGTTTGCATTAATGTTTGCATTCATTCATATTCATCTGTGCTGGCTGTGCTGTGTTTCTCTGTTTGGGGTGGGAGTTACTCGAGGTAAAAGGCCCAATACCCAGGCTATGAGTGAAATCTAGGAAACCTAGGAATAGAGTGATTCATGGGAAGCGGGTGGTATGCGCCACTTAGCGGAACATTGACATCACGAGCAGTTCATACCCTGGTGGGATATTATCGTTACATACTTCGGGTGTGTATATGATGATATTCTGCGAAAGGTTATTTATGTTGCGTTTCTTTCGACCTTACCCTGGCCTAGGTGACACCCGTGAGTGGGGAGGGAATGATCAATTTAACAGGTACAGTTGGTGACCGGTTGGTGACTTGTGGTCCTGTTGGTGACTCGGTTTTCTCATATTGGGTTCAGATGACAGTTATCAGTTGACTTTGGGTTTCAGATGAATTGTGGTTCTGAGTTCGAGCCGAAGCTTCGATCCTGTGTTCCGAGACGCACAGCCTGCCAGTCTTGTCTGCATCATTTGCATCATAGCATGTTTATTTTCAAAAGAAACGCGATAAAAAAAAAAGAAAAAAATGAAAGAAAGAAAAAAGAAAAAACTAATCCCTGCATGCATATCATTTCTCAGGTACATTCCAGAGTCTGTTCACTGATAGAGATGGCAACAGTCCCAGAGCCGAAGCGGAAGACTTGTTCCTACAGCTTTCACCGTGAGCCTTTGACGTCTCTGATAGAGTTGAGCAACCTTGTGACCAGTGATCATCTGAGAGGGTTTGTTGATCAGTATGGGGATGTTCTGACACTGTTGAGGATGGTAGTCGATCCAGTGCCGTTGCAGACTCTTCTTCAGTTCTATGACCCAGAGCTTCGATGCTTCACATTTCAAGATTATCAGTTGGCGCCTACTCTCGAGGAGTATTCCATTCTGTTGGGTGTCCCGATTCAGCATCAGGTTCCTTTCTTGGACGTACCGAAGGAAGTTGATTTCAGAGTTGTTGCTAGAGCTCTCCATTTGGGTATCAAGGAAGTCAGTGATAGTTGGAGATCCAGCGGGGATGTTGTAGGGTTGCCTTTGAAGTTTCTGCTGAGGGTTGCTAGAGAAGAAGCAGAGAAGGGGAATTGGGAAGCTTTTCATGCCCAGCTTGCTGTTATGATCTATGGGATCGTCTTGTTTCCGAGTATGCCCAACTTTGTCGACTATGCTGCAGTCAGTATCTTCATTGGAGGAAACCCTGTTCCTACTCTGTTAGCTGACACTTATTATGCTATCCACAGTAGGCATGGTAAGGGTGGAGCTATCAGATGTTGTCTCCCACTTTTGCTCAGATGGTTTATGTCTCTCCTACCAGTCAGTGGACCTTTTGTGGATGCTCAGAGCACTCATAGGTGGACTCAGAGGGTCATGTCTCTTACTTCATATGATATCAGATGGCAGTCTTACCGGATGGATGTGCGGGATGTCATTATGAGTTGTGGAGAATTCCGGAACGTGCCACTTGTAGGGACTAGGGGTTGCATCAATTACAATCCAGTTCTTTCTCTTCGCCAGTTGGGGTTCGTGATGAGTGGAAGACCATTTGAAGCTGAGATAGCTGAGAGTGTGTATTTTGAGAAGCGAAGCGACCCTGTTAGATTGGAGCAGATAGGGAGAGCTTGGAAGTCTATTGGTGTTAGAGATGGAGCTGTCTTAGGGAAGAAGTTTGCCATTGTTATGCCTGATTATACTGATTGGGTGAAGAAGAGAGTGGAAACTTTGCTGTTACCCTATGATAGGATGAATCCGTTGCAAGTGCAACCACCCTTGATTCTTGCCGAGAGTGTACCTGCTGAGCGGTACAAGCAAGCCCTGATGGAGAATCGCCGTCTGAAGGAGAAAGAACAAGATGCCCAGATGGATTTGTATCAAGCCAAAGCTGATAGGTTGAACCTAACTCATCAACTCAGAGATGCCCAGAGTGCAGATGTTGGTGGAGTAAGGAGCAAGAAGAGATCTTATTCGGAGATGGAGAACTTGTTGGATGCAGAGCACAGAGAGTGTTTGAGATTGCAGAGAGCTGAGGCCAGTTATCTGAAGAAGATCAGAGACTTGGAGAAGCAACTCAGAGACAAAGATATCCAGTTGAAGAGGGAAGTCGACCAGAGACTTGCATCAGAAGACCGACTTGGGTCAGAGGTTGTAGAGCTTAGAAGACAGTTGAAGGAGAAGATCACTCCCTTGCCAGAATGTTCAGAGTGTGAACTGTTGATAGACCAGTGTCACTACTTGAAGACGCTCATTCCTGGAAGACATTTGTCTTAGCTTGTATTTTCTGATGTTTATGTTGAGAATCACCCCCAGGCCTGTTGGGTGGGATTCATTTGTTGTACTTTGTGGGATATTTGGATCTTTGTTGTATGACCCTGTTGCTCATTTATAGATGATATTGTTGGTTCACTCTGTACTCATTGCTCTTTTGTATGTTGTTTTTGCTCCCTGTGTTATTCTTGCTGCAGGTTGCCATATTTTGAAGATGAATCAGGCTCTTTGAATGCCTGAGAAATGAACATATCATGTGCATCATATGCATTAGCATCATACTCATATCATCTTGCATAACAGGTGTTCTTGCCCAGACTTCTCACTCTGATTCCTGTGTCAGGCAGGATAGCTGATCGAAGACCGCACCGGTATTCAACCAGACTCAATCAACAAAGAAGCATGGATCAGGTTCAGAATGAGTTGGCTGAGATGAGGGCGAACATGGCCCAGTTCATGACGATGATGCAAGGGGTTGCTCAGGGTCAGGAGGAGCTCCGAGCTTTGGTTCAGAGACAAGAGACGGTTATTCAGGCGTCTAACCGTGGTTCACCTGCTGGTATTCCTGTGCCAGAGAATGTTGCTGTTGCTCCCGTTCATGACTATGCCGTGGGAGATGAACTCAGGGGGATAAGGATTAATGGACAACCTCTTGCTGCAGAGACTGTCAATGCCAGAGCTACCCGGGCTCCGGTTCGTCATCCAGCTCCGATTGTCGACAGACAAGAGGACATGTTCACATTGCTGAGTGAAGATGAGGATGTTGTCAGAGTTGAGGATAGGGATCGTAAGGTCGATGCCCTGGCTGAAAAGATTCGTGCTATGGAATGTCAAAACTCCCTCGGTTTTGATGTGACTAACTTGGGATTGGTTGAAGGATTGAGAATCCCCCATAAGTTCAAAGCACCCACTTTTGACAAGTACAATGGTACTTTTTGCCCTCGCACTCATGTGCAGGCATACTACCGGAAGATCTCTGCGTATACAGACGACGAGAAAATATGGATGTACTTTTTCCAAGATAGTCTATCCGCTGTTGGAAGGATCTGGGAGAGGCCTTCTTGAGGCAATATAAGTATAACATGGATATGGCACCGAGCCGGACTCAGCTGTAGAGTCTATGTCATAAATCCAACGAGAGCTTCAAGGAGTACGCCCAGAGGTGGCGTGAATTAGCTGCGAGAGTTCAACCCCCTATGCTGGAAAGGGAGTTGACAGATATGTTTATTGGCACACTTCAGGGTGTTTTCATGGACCGAATGGGGAGTTGCCCATTTGGAAGCTTTTCTGATGTGGTCATTTGCGGGGAGAGGACTGAGAGTTTGATCAAGGCTGGAAAGATCAATGATGCTAGTTCCTCGTCTTCCAAGAAACCTTTCTCTGGGGCACCTCGCCGTAGAGAAGGAGAAACCAATGTTGTTCAACACCGCCGGGGTCAGAACAAAAATCAGTATCAACAGGTTGCTGCAGTGACCATTCCTGCACCTCAACAACGTCAACCTCCACAACAACAGCCGAGACAACAACAACAACAACAACAGCAACAGCGTCCGTATCAGCCGAGGCAGCGTATGCCTGACAGACGTTTTGATCCCCTGCCAATGACCTACTCTGAGTTACTGCCTGAGTTGCTCAGACTAGGATTCGTTGAGTTGAGAACCATGGCTCCGCCAACAGTTTTGCCTCCCGGGTACGATGCCAATGTCCGGTGTGATTTTCACTCTGGGGCACCAGGACATCATATTGAGAAATGTCGGGCTTTTCAGCACAAAGTCCAAGATTTGATCGATGCCAAGACGATCAACTTCGCTCCAGTGCCTAATGTTGTTAACAATCCTATGCCTCAGCATGGTGGGCATAGGGTAAACTGTATTGAGGGTGAAGAAGCTGAAGATCTTGTTGTCAGTGTTGATGAAATTCAGACTTCTCTGCTGGTAGTGAAGGGCCGTTTGTTGAGTGGTGGTGTGCACCCGGGCTGTGATGAGGACTGTGTGGGTTGTGTAGAAGCTGAGAATGGTTGTGAACAATTGCGGGCTGGTATCCAGAAGCTGATTGACGAGGGCTGTGTCCAGTTTGGTCGAGCTGATAATAGAAGCCGTGGGGTAGTGTCTACTGTCACGATATTTTTCAAACCGTCTGAAGGACGTGGACCGAGGGCTGGTAGTGCGCCTACAACAAGTGGTAATCCCGTTACCGTCTTCGCACCAGTAACTGTCGGCACGCCAACTACTATTGTTGTATCAGGTAGAAGACCTGTGGTTGAGAATAGTAAGGCTGTCCCTTGGAAGTACGACAACGCCTACAAAAGTAATCGAAGGGCTGAGAATCGGGTCAGGCCGACCAATCAAGCGCCTGTAACAATTGGTGTGCCAGTCAGTAGAACTCCGGCCGTTGTGAGTCCCGTTGTGGACAATGTCGGTGGACCGGGAGGTTTTACTCGAAGTGGACGGCTGTTTGCGCCTCAACCGTCGAAAGATGCCAATGCCGAGGCATCTGCTAGAGCAAAGGGCAAACAGGCCGTGGTGGACGAAGAGCCTGCCCAAACGAATGTGCCTGGTGGCTCGTTTGAAAAGGACGTGGAGGAGTTTATGCGAATAATTAAGAAGAGTGATTACAAGATTGTGGATCAGCTCAACCAAACTCCGTCCAAAATCTCTATTCTTTCTCTGCTGTTGTGCTCTGAGGCACACCGTAATGCCCTGTTGAAGATGCTGAATCTGGCTTACGTGCCTCAAGAGATCTCTGTCAACCAGCTAGAGGGTGTAATTGCCAATGTGAGCACCAGACACGGCTTGGGGTTCACTGATCTTGATCTGACGCCTGAAGGGCGAAACCATAACAAAGCCTTGCATATCACTATGGAGTGCAAGGGGGCTGTGTTGTCACACGTGCTAGTCGACACCGGGTCTTCTCTGAATGTGATGCCGAAGCAAATCCTGAAGAAGATATCTGTTGAAGGGGTTGTGCTCACTCCTAGCGACCTGATTGTGAGGGCATTTGACGGATCCAAACGTTCTATGTTTGGTGAAGTCACCTTGCCTGTGAAGATAGGTCCGGAGACTTTCGACATCATCTTCTATGTCATGGATATCCAGCCTGCGTACAGTTGTTTGTTGGGGCGTCCATGGATTCATGCAGCAGGGGCAGTCTCGTCGACTCTCCATCAGAAGCTCAAATATGTCTGGAATGGTCAGATTGTGACCGTGTGTGGCGAAGAAGATATTCTGGTGAGTCACCTATCCTTGTTCAAATATGTCGAGGTGGATGGCGAGATCCACGAAACCTTGTGCCAGGCATTTGAGATTGTTGCTCTCGAAGGGGTAGCGTGTGCTGATCAGAGGAAGCCGGGTGCTTCAATTGCTTCGTACAAGCAGGCTAAGGAGGTTGTTGACTCCGGTAGAGCTGAAGGCTGGGGCAAGATGGTGGACTTGCCTGTCAAAGAAGACAAATTTGGCATTGGTTACGAGCCTCTCCAAGCAGAGAAGAGTGTGCAAGCAGGTCCAAGTACCTTTACCAGCGCTGGGCTAATGAATCATGGTGACTTCTTTGCAGCTGATGTTGAAGACAATGACAGTGATATTGATCTCGACTGCTGGGTTCGCCCGAGTGCACCAGGGGAAGTGATCAGCAACTGGACTGCAGAGGATATAGTCCAAGTTACTCTTCAAACAGAGTAATTTTCTTTTGTTTTTTCATTCTGCACAAAACCCTACGTTTTGCCCAAGACGTAGTGGTTCATTGTAGGGCCACATCATGTTTTACAATTTTTATCATTAATAAAGGACGTTTTGCAAACAATTTTGTGATCCCTGTCTTTCTATTTTTGTGTTTCACTTTTTCAAAAAAAATAAAAATGGTGATGTTTTTGTTTTTGTGACTTTATTGAAATCTTTTTCTAAAACAAAGCATTAAACATGCAGAAAGGATATCACGACATCTACTATGAACAGATCTGTTATGGCTCAGTATGATTTCGACAATCCCATTTACCAAGCTGAAGAGGAGAGTGATGAAGACAGTGAACTCCCGAAAGAATTGGCTAGATTGTTGAAGCAAGAGGAAAGGGTCATCCAACCTCATCAGGAGGAGTTGGAGATTGTTAATCTTGGCACTGAGGACGCCAGAAGGGATATCAAGATCGGGGCTGCTTTGAAGCCAGAGGTCAAGAGCAGATTGATTGAGATGCTGAGAGAGTATGTAGAGATATTCGCCTGGTCTTATCAAGATATGCCTGGGCTGAATACTGATACTGTGGTTCATAGACTACCTCTCAGAGAAGATTGTCCTTCGGTCAAGCAGAAGCTTCGCAGAACGAGTCCTGATATGGCGGTGAAAATCAAGGAAGAGGTTCAGAAGCAGTTCGATGCGGGTTTCTTGTCAGTAACAACTTACCCACCGTGGGTAGCCAACATCGTTCCTGTGCCGAAGAAGGATGGCAAAGTCAGAATGTGTGTCGATTACCGGGATCTGAATAGGGCGAGTCCGAAAGATGATTTCCCATTACCTCACATTGATGTATTGGTGGATAGTACGGCTCAATCCTTGGTATACTCTTTCATGGATGGTTTCTCGGGCTATAATCAGATCAAGATGGCGCCATAGGACATGGAAAAGACGACATTCATTACACCTTGGGGCACGTTCTGCTATAAGGTGATGCCATTTGGGCTGAAGAATGTCGGTGCTACCTATCAGAGGGCAATGACGACTCTCTTTCATGACATGATGCACAAAGAGATTGAAGTATACGTGGATGACATGATTGCGAAGTCGCAGACAGAAGAGGAGCACCTGGTTAATTTGCAGAAATTGTTTGACAGATTGGTCAAGTTCAAACTGAGGCTGAATTCGAACAAGTGTACGTTTGGGGTGAGATCAGGGAAGCTGTTAGGCTTCATTGTCAGTGAGAAAGGGATTGAGGTTGATCCAGCAAAAGTCAAAGCTATTCAAGAGATGCCTGAACCGAAAACGGAAAAGCAGGTTCGTGGGTTTTTAGGGAGATTGAACTACATTGCAAGGTTTGTATCTCACCTAACTGCCACGTGCGAACCAATATTCAAATTGCTGAGAAAGAACCAAGCAATCAGGTGGAATGATGACTGTCAGAAAGCTTTTGACAAGATAAAAGAGTATTTGCAGAAACCTCCAATCCTGATTCCTCCAGTTCCTGGGAGACCATTGATAATGTACCTGTCAGTTACCGAGAACTCGATGGGGTGTGTATTGGGATAGCATGACGAGTCTGGTCGAAAAGAGCATGCCATATACTACCTTAGCAAAAAGTTTACCGACTGTGAAATCAAATATTCACAGCTCGAGAAAACTTGCTGTGCTTTGGCCTGGGCTGCTCGCCGACTGAGGCAGTATATGTTGAACCATACTACCTTATTGATTTCTAAGATGGATCCAGTAAAATACATCTTTGAGAAGTCGGCTCTCACCGGACGTGTTGCCCGTTGGCAGATGATTTTAACAGAATATGATATCCAGTACACGTCGCAGAAGGCTATCAAGGGTAGTGTTTTGTCAGACTATCTCGCCGAGCAACCGATTGATGACTATCAGCCTATGATGTTTGAATTCCCTGATGAAGACATCATGTATCTTAAGATGAAAGATTGTGAAGAGCCTCTTGTCGAGGAAGGACCGGATCCTGATGACAAGTGGACACTGATGTTTGATGGGGCTGTTAATGTGAATGGTAACGGTGTTGGTGCAGTGCTGATCAATCCTAAAGGTGCTCATATACCTTTTGCTGCCAGATTGACTTTTGACGTCACCAACAACGAAGCTGAGTATGAGGCTTGTATCATGGGGATAGAAGAAGCCATTGATTTGAGAATCAAGACACTCAACATTTTTGGAGATTCCGCTCTAGTGATCAATCAGGTCAATGGAGATTGGAATACGAACCAGCCGCATTTGATTCCGTATAGAGATTACACCAGAAGAATACTGACGTTCTTCAAGAAAGTGAAGTTGTATCATGTCCCCCGGGATGAGAATCAAATGGCTGATGCTTTGGCTACTTTATCTTCCATGATAAAAGTTCATTGGTGGAATCATGTGCCACATGTTGCGGTGAATCGACTCGAGAGGCCTGCGTATGTGTTTGCAGCCGAGTCTGTTGTGATTGATGAGAAGCCGTGGTACTATGATATCAAGAACTTCCTCAAGACTCGGGAGTATCCTGAGGGAGCGTCAAAGAATGACAAGAAAACCCTGAGAAGGCTAGCTGGAAGCTTTTACTTGAATCAGGATGATGTGCTGTACAAGAGGAACTTTGACATGGTCTTGCTCAGATGCGTGGATAGACACGAAGCAGACATGTTGATGCAAGAAGTGCATGAAGGTTCGTTTGGTACCCATGCTGGTGGTCATGCAATGTCTAAGAAATTGTTGAGAGCCGGTTATTACTGGATGACTATGGAATCCGACTGTTTCAAGTACGCTCGGAAGTGCCATAAGTGCCAAATTTATGCTGATAAGGTGCATGTACCACCAAGCCCGCTGAATGTCATGAACTCGCCTTGGCCGTTTGCCATGTGGGGCATTGATATGATTGGGAAGATTGAACCTACTGCTTCGAATGGACATCGCTTCATCTTGGTTGCGATTGACTACTTCACCAAATGGGTGTAAGCAGCTTCCTATGCTAACGTTACCAAACAAGTGGTTGCCCGGTTCATCAAGAAGGAAATCATCTGTCGTTATGGAGTTCCCGAGAGAATCATCACGGACAATGGTTCGAATCTCAATAACAAGATGATGAAAGAGCTCTGCAGAGATTTCAAGATTGAACATCACAATTCTTCTCCTTACAGACCAAAGATGAATGGTGCTGTAAAGGCGGCTAACAAGAATATCAAGAAGATTGTGCAGAAGATGGTCGTGACGTACAAGGATTGGCATGAGATGCTGCCTTTCGCTTTGCATGGGTATCGTACCTCAGTGCGTACGTCGACCGGGGCAACCCCTTACTCCCTTGTGTATGGTATGGAAGCAGTCCTACCTGTTGAAGTGGAGATTCCTTCTCTGAGGGTATTATTGGATGTCAAGCTGGACGAAGCCGAGTGGATTCGAACAAGGTTTAACGAGTTGAGCCTTATAGAAGAGAGACGACTAGCAGCTGTGTGCCATGGGTAGTTGTATCAGAGAAGGATGAAGCGAGCCTTTGACCAGAAAGTGCGTCCTCGGAGCTATCAGATTGGTGATCTAGTTCTGAAGAGGATCCTTCCTCCCGGTACAGATAATAGGGGCAAGTGGACTCCTAATTATGAAGGTCCATATGTTGTGAAGAAGGTTTTCTCCGGTGGAGCCTTGATGCTTACAACTATGGATGGTGAAGATTTTCCGTCCCCTGTTAACTCAGATGTAGTCAAAAAATACTTCGCATAAATTGACCCGCTGGACAAAAAGAATAAAAGAGTCCAGGAAAAAAAGGGCATCCCGGCGAACCAAAAAACAGAAAGAAAAGGTTCAGGCAAAAATTAGGGATAAAATGAAAAGAATTTGTACACCCGGTAAGTCGAAAACCCGCAAGGGCGGCTTAGGCAAAAATGGGTATCCCGGTGGATTGAAAACCCGAAAGGGCGATCCAGCCAAAAGAGGGATTAAAGCGAAGACTACAGTCTGAGTTATCTGTACTTCATCACGCTTCGTCGTCTGCCATCTCCAAAGATGTGATCGGTCTAGTCATTCTTCTCAGAAAGCAAGTGAGTGGGAGGAAAACTGATGATCTGTGAGTTATAACGGAATTGGGAAATAGTGGATGCCGTGTTCACATTGCCATTAGGATAGATTTTTTCCTTTTGTGCGCAATTACCTCTTTCTAGGAATTGCTTCCCAATGTATTCGCCTTTTCAGGCCCATTTTCAATCAATAAAAGTCGTTATTCAGATAAATAGCTCTCTTGTTTTCATTCTACTGTTTTGTTTGCAAAAACGTCCGAATTTTTGATAAACATTGCATATAAAAACATGAAGGCTTAACAATAACTTGCAGAAAGATAAAACATTTGAAAATCATTTTGAATGTCGAGGATACTTGAGTGTATCTTGTCCATGTATCCCTGGGGCATTTTGGTTGTACGGCTTTGCAGGTCGTAATCTGTGACCGTTTCCCCAGCAAATTTTTCTCCGAGCAAGTTTGGAAGCTGTCAGAGCTGTGTTCTCCTGCAGAGATGTTTGTGGATAGTGCCTTCTTTCCTCAGCAGATCTGAGGATTGCCTATCCCCAGCAGGCCTATGTTTGCAGATTTCCCCAGTGGGTGTATTCCCCCAGCGAATATTTTCCCCAGTTGAGATCTCCCGCTGAGTGCCTGGCAGTACTCTCCCCAGGAGAGTTCCCCAGCGGAAGTTGTCAGTGGAGTGTGGTTCCCCAGCAGTCGGGTTTGAAATAATATTGCCATCCCCAGCATGGTCGTGAGCACTTGTTCCCCAGCAGGGCTATGGATATTTATCCCCAGCATAGGGTCTGATATGTGTTTTTACCCACCAGAGTTACACTCTTCCTCAGCAGAGAGGTGTGGTATCCCCAACAGGGTGGCTTTCCTAGCAGATCTCCCGAGCAGAGATTTTGTGTTGAATTTTCCTCAGCAATTCCCCGAGTGGAGCGGGTTTCAATGAAATATTTCTCCAGCAGTTATCCTACCTGTGGGTTGAGGAGTCTTCCGTAGTAGAAGGATGTTTGCATCCCCAGCTGAGTCTATCCTACAAGTGGATTGGTGGGCCGTCCCCCAGCGGAGTAGCGTTTATTCGCCAAAGCAGAGTATCTCACTTGTGGATTGGTTGGCTTTCCCCAGTGAAGTCGCCTGGTTGTCCCTAGCAAAATCTTGCTACTCCCTAGAGAGTTGCTTTGTTTGATTCCCCCAGTGGAGTATTGATGGTTACTCAGCGCAATCGCTTTGGTTAATCTTCACCAGAGAGTCGCCTGGTAGTCCTCAGCAAAGTTGTATTGGTTGTTTCCCCAAGCGGAGTCCCCGAGTGGATTGGGTCCTGTGAAGGATGTACTTAGCGGAGTCTATCCTTTCCCCAGCAACAGTATTATTTCTCCAGCATGAGTGAGAAGTCGGTGCTCTCCCCGCAGAGTATTTCTTCAAGCAGAGTAGTCTCCCCACAGGGTTGGAGTACCTGATCATTGTGGCTCCCCAGTGGAGTTTTCATCATTTGCATTTTGCATATAGTGGTCATTGCATCCTCCAAACGCGTAGCATTTCCATTCGATATGGAGCATTACGCCATAGAAAAATTCAAACATATGCATTCATGTGTTCGAAACCCATCAGACCGTATCCCCGGCAGAGGCGGATTATTGTTCAACATCTGTACAGCACGTTTGCTACAGTTGCTCCTGACAGCATTCAGGATTGATACCCCTCAGAGAGGTTTATTTCCTCATCCGTTGGTGAAAGGAAAGCCTGTTTCTCCCCAGTGAGATCCCCGCAAGTGTGTTAGCCTTGCCCCGACATATGTAGATGTCATCTTGTGATACTGTTCAGTGTCATATCAGCACCCGTGTGTGTTATTTCTTTGGTGTCGGTAAACGCCATCTTTTGGTGCTTTCCCAGTCATGCATAGTGCCTGGTCTTCCTTTGATGTCGGTAAACATCATCTTTCGATGTTCGTAACGTCGTCCTCCTTCCCTAGTGAAGCTTTCCTCCTCTCCGTTGGTGTCGATAAACGTCGAGTTTTTCCCAATCATCCGTTGATGATTTGGTTGTGTTCTCTATCTCCAGAAGGTTACTCCTCTCCGTTGGTGTCGATAAACGTCGAGTTTTTCCTATGCGTCCGATGGCGTATAGTTGCTTATTCCCCACAGATCATTTGGCAATGCCTGATGATTCCCCTCAGAGTTACCTCTCCGTTGGTTTCGATAAACGTCGAGTTTTTCCTAGTCGTCCTATGATGTCTAGTTGTACCATTCCCCATGCGGATTTACCTCTCCGTTGGTTTCGATAAACGTCGAGTTTTTCTCATTCGTCCGTTGACGTTTGATTGTATATCCTATTTCCCCGTCATTCGTTAATGTCTGGTTGATTCCCAGCCAGAATCCCTAGTAGAGTCGTCGGTGACGTCCTATTCGGTTTCCGGTTGTTGTGTCCCTTCCTTAGTGAAGTGTTCTCCTTCTCCGTTGGTGTCGATAAACGTTGAGCTTCTCCCTTTCGTCCGTTGACGTCTGGTCGAGTTTTCCTGGTCGTCCCCAGTTGATTCTCCTTCTCCGTTGGTGTCGATAAACGTTGAGCTTCTCCCGTTCGTCCGTTGACGTCTGGTCGAGTCTTCCCATTCATCCGTTGATGTCCGGTTACCTCTCCGTTGGTTTTGGTAAACGTCGAGCTTTTCCTGGTCGTCCCCAGTTGATTTACCTCTCCGTTGGTTTTGGTAAACGTCGAGTTTTTCCTGGTCGTCCTCAGTTGATTCACCTCTCCGTTGGTTTTGGTAAACGTCGAGTTTTTCCTGGTCGTCCCCAGTTGGCTTACCTCCCCATTGGTCTTGGTAAACGTCGAGTTTTTCCTAGTTGTCCGTTGGCATCTAGTTGTGATTTCTGTTCCCATTCATCGTCGTTGTGATGTCTGGATGCGACCGTAACCTTTGAAAGAGAAAAATCAAAATACCCAGTAATAAGTATCAGATCCCAGTGGACGTTTCCGTTGGTGGATCCCTGCGTTGTGCAAATTTCTACGGTTCTTGGTATTCAATCCCTGTTTACCCTGAAAGTCTGACAGCCGTTGCTCTCATCCGTTCGGGTTCCCAGTTGATTGAATAGGGGCAGCTGTAGCACCTCAAATTTGCACCTACCTTATGTACATACATTTTCATAGTAGGTCATTAACATAACATAGTCCACTGCATAGCATTGCATTGTCCTTTGCCCAAGTGCAAGTCATCACACAAGATTAGGTCAAGATGATCAGGAGAATCAGTCAAGCAAGCAAGCAAGTGCATTTCTCAAGGAAACAAAGCCCTAGGGTTGGTTTATCAATTTCATATGATTATGTGATCATTTTGAAGTGGATTGGCCAAAGATTGGATGATCAAAGCTCAACAGTCAAGCTGAATTTCATCTGAAACCCTAGAAAGTCAACTATGGTCAACTGTGGTCAACTGTGCCTGGATTCATGGATTTGAAGGTGGGAGATGGTTTGAAAGGCTTCATTCATTTCCATACAAGTCTCATTTGACATTTCAAAGATCAACATTGAAGAATTTGAGGTCAGATGAAAAGTTTCCAAAAATAGTAAGTGACCTGTAATTGGAAACTGCCAAAAATGGAAAGTTCTTCTCCTCAAATTTACATCATCATACAAGCTTCAAATGGAATTTTGTCCAACATGAAAGTTGAAGATCTTGTTCTCACCTTTCGAAAAAGTCCAAGAACACTCATTTCTCATTTGTGGTTGGCAAGTTATGATCAAATCATTTTCAAGAAAAGTTGAACTTCAAAGTGGCATAACTCTTGAACCATTTGGCCAAATTGAGTGATTCTTTTTTGAGCAAGTCACATTTGACATGTACTATCATAATCCATCATTACATTTCATCAAAAATCATCACATCAAAAGGTCATTTTTCAAGTGAACCATTTTAAATTTTGGTGGGAAAAAAAGTGATTTTAAAAAGTACATGCAATTTTCATGCCAAACCATTTCAAACAGCTTCTAAACAGAAATTTGGACTTGCTTCAACTGGTTTTTCACTGTTCCATTGGTCATTTGTGCATAAGGGCATTTTGGCATTTTTGCATAAAAGCTTCATTACACTAATCTCATTGCATTTAGCTTAATCATGTTTAACCAAGTTGATTAACACATCATATATATTCTTAATCATAACAGAAATCACATTAACATTTTTCACAATCTCAGATCCAAACTCAAATTCATCCAAATTCTCTCAAATTCCTTCAAACTTTTCTTCAACTTTTTCCCTCGAATCTTGATTCCTCTTGCAGGTTCTCCATTCCAATCATCAATTCATGCACAATTGAAGATCTGTTGAAGCATATTTTGGAAGAATCATTGAAGATTGCAACTGTTGGAGCTTGAAGATTCATAAGACAGTTGGAAATTCCTTCGAGCTGGAGCATAATTGAGCTAAAGAACATCCTTCATCCATCTTCCTTTGCATCATAGGCCATCTGTTTTCATCTTCCAAGTCTTGAAGTGCACAAAATCAAGATCTGCTTCACCATCAAGGTAGGATTCGACCACTTCAATTCTTGAAATCTTCATGTGGCTTTTGTAGATCCTAGTTAGTAGAGCACACTGCAACTTGAATCGTTCAATTTCATTAAGAACTGAGCAAGATATCTGGATTTGAAACTTTGATGCCAAAACTTATCTTGATCGATTCTCTTCATGTGGTTAGAATTAGGCTAAATCTTTGTTAGATTAGTGATCTATGAAGTGAGACGAGTCGAACGGTATGCCATTTGTGAATTTCTGTGGAGTTTTGTTCTTGACCTTGATGAACATGATGAATGTTGCTTGAATGTCCAGATTTTCGTTTCCAGAATGCTCATAGATCCGTTTGGCCGTGTTTGCATGAATTTTTGATGTTTTTGAGCCATGAAACCAACCGCAGCATGACACCTCACTTAGTGAAACGCGGAGTTTCACTAAGTGGCGCCCTATTTTGAATTGAAACGCGGATCGATTCCGCCTGGAGACATTTCCATCTTGCCTTGCATGTATTTTCTTCATTTTGCTTCACATGTTTCACCATGCTTCATTCATTTTTTATTTTTTTTCTTCTCAATACAAAAATCATAACTCATTCATTTTTTGTCCAAATAATGTGAGGTTTTTTCCACCATGATCCTTGTGATGTCCTGAATTTTTTGATGATTTTTAATGAATTTGTGCACGGGTAGAAAAAATAATTGGCCAAGGTTTATGTTCACATGCCATTCCTTGCACCATGCTTACTCTTTTGATCATGAAATGATGATGCCTAATTAGAAATTCTTGAAATTTTGCATGTGTGTTCTAGACTCATTCCTGGTCATTTTGATATGTGGTTTGTGATTTTTGAGTTCCTGGATTAGGAGATATGCCATGATCTTTAGAGGTGTGACAATTTGTGTCACACCATTTCTTGTGCAACTTCATGATTTTTGATACCATGCCATATGAACTCTAAATGACTTGAATTTTTTCATGTTGGATCTTCGGGATGTTAAGTTTGAATGTGAATTGTCCTGGAATTTTTGAATGCATTTCCAATTTGATTGAGATTTTCTTTGTGGATTGACCAATTGTTGACTTCTTGTGAGACATGATCTTAAATGTTTTGTGAAATTCTTGATATGTATTGGATGGACTTGAAATTTGGCATGTGTATTATAGACATCTTGAAGTTTGCCATGGATTTGGTCTCATTCATTTATCATGTTTGGTTTCTGTTTTGTGATTGCTTGAAGTGGATGCATGTTTTGGTGCCTTGTATGAGCTTGTTTGAACTTGTGTTGACTTGATGAATTTCATTGACTTTCTTCCCTTGGTCCAAATGAGCTGAAATTTGGTGTGTAGGTCATGTTGTGAATACTGTTTGATCATGAATTTTTTGGTGATTTATTGAAATGTTTGTGAGTTGATTTGAGTTGAGCCATTCTGTTTGGTCCTTTGAGGTTCTAAATTGCATGTTTTGTGCTCTTTCCTTCATGAAATGATAATGGTTGATGAGATGAATGTGAAACCACTTGGATTTGTTTCCTAATTGATTGATCTTGATTTTGTATAAGTTTCATGTTCTGTTTTGGATTTTTGATCTCCTTTTGACCCTAGTCTTGTACTAGTGGTTTGTGCTCTCACATTTGAGCTTTGTTTCAGGTTAAAAGCACAAGTGCTTATGCTTGATGATGTTCCCTCAATTGGAGTTGGCTTATTGATTGTTTATGACTAACTTTGAGTTTGTTTTGTAGGTTTTGAAACTTGAGTTTGAGCCATGTGGTTTGCACCTTTGTGCACTGATGATTGTTATCTGTTTGTGTTGTGGACTTGTAATTGTCTGTTTGCTTTTTGATTGAACTGAGTACTGATTATATCGGATTGATTTCAGGTACCTTAGTTGCTATAGTTCTCTTGAGAACTTGCATTTGCTTTGCTTGCTAGCTTGAGCACTGAGGTATAATGATCTTTTCTCCATGTAGTCTGGAAGACCTGGCCTGTTGCTTGGCCAGGCACCTGTCTGAAGTCCTCCTTAAGAGGCAATGCTTGTGCTTGTTTATTTTTGTCCCCAAGCAGGAAAAGACCTTTGATAAGGCAATTGGCAGATAAAAGAGATATGCAATCTATCTCCTGCTATTCTTGTTGAGTCATCCCTCTGCTCACACAACGGGTGTTGATGCATTGGGATATTAACCCAAGATCCTTGTACAGTTGTGCAGTTGAATCAGTGTCATAAGTGTAGAAGGGTTCCCACTTTCTGGACCCACACTTCATTGTCTGAAGCTCTCCCTGGCCAGGGATAAGAGCTGTGAAGTCTCATCTTCACTCACCTTTCATCAGCTTCACCTTGACTCTCAATGTCAAGGTTAAGAGCTAACATCACCCTGATACAGATGGCTTGCTCTTGCAGCCTAACCCTTGATTGAGCCCCACTTGTGTGTATATAGTATAGTGTGTGCTATTTGTGATTGTTTGTTTTGCTGTTTGTGAATAGGATAGGCTTGCTCCCTGTGCAAGTTAGCTAGAAACCTTGACTTAGGGATGATTTTGCATGATAACATCTAGGCTCGAGTTAGTCTCCCTAGTTGTGTCTCCCTCTGTTATCTGGTTAGGCTAGTCCTGTGTCCCTCCGTAGGGGAACTACGTCGCCCTGATCCTCATGCCAGATGAGGTACGTAGGCAGGAGATGAGCAGATCTCTCCGGGCGCCCTTTTTGTTTTTTCTTTGTGTGTGTTAGGAGATGGATGTAAGCCTAGCGATTGGCATTCCGTATCCTCTTGTTGTATGCTTGGAGTCCGATGTAAGTCCAGCGATTGGCATTTGGTTTCCAGTGTGTGTGTGTTTGGTTCGGAGTCTGATGTAAGTCCAGCGATTGGCATTCGGTTTCCATGTTTGTCTGTTTTGTGTGGAGTTATACGTATGCATAGGATGCGACATCCTAGCGAGCATGTTTTTCCCCAGTCCGAACTACTTTGACTCTGATGTCTATGCTTGATAGACTAAGTAGGCCCAGGATGCGATATCCTGCCGAGTCAGTCTTGTTTGTTTTCTTGTGTCTCTTTCAGCCAGTGTGTGTGTTTTGAGCAGTGTTTAGCAACCATTTTCCTTCCTTTTGTGCGTGGATCCCGTCGAGTACGACGGATGCGTAGGGGTGCTAATACCTTCCCTTCGCATAACCGACTCCCGATCCCATTCTCTTTGGTCGCGAGACCATGTCTTTTCCAGGTTTACTTCGAGCGTTTCCTTTCCCTCTTTTGGGATAAATAACGCACGGTGGCGGCTCTGTTGTTTTGTCTTCCCGCCGGTTTTTCGCGTAATGCGACACTATGTGTTGTGACAAATGGAGACAATCAGGAAGTTATGAGAGGATCCAGATCCAAAGATAACTGTTATCTGTGGGAACCTAAAGTCTCAAACTTTTCCACAATTTGCTCCTCAGCCAAGGAAGAACAGGAGGTGAAGCTGTGGCATAGACGCCTTGGTCATCTCCACTTAAGAGGAATGAAGAAGATCATATCAAAGGAAGCAGTCAGAGGAATCCCAAAGCTGCTTATTGATGAAGGAAGAGTCTGTGGAGAATGCCAGGTTGGCAAGCAAACCAAGATGTCACATCCTAAGCTGGGACATCCGACAACCTCCAAAACTCTGGAACTTCTGCACATGGACTTAATGGGACCTATGCAGGTTGAAAGTCTGGGTGGAAAGAGGTATGCCTATGTGGTTGTTGATGACCATTCCAGATACACTTGGATAAGTTTCATCAGAGAAAAGTCAGATGCATTTGATGTCTTCAAAGAACTGTGCATCAGACTTCAAAGGGAAAAGGACGGTTCTGTTGTCCGAATTAGGAGTGACCATGGGACGGAGTTTAAGAATTCCAAGTTTGATGAGTTTTGCTCGTCTGAAGGAATAAGCCATGAGTTTTCCTCTCCTATAACTCCTCATCAAAATGGGATAGTTGAAAGGAAAAACGGAACTATTCAAGAATCTGCCAGGGCAATGATTCATGCAAAGAAGCTTCCTATGCACTTTTGGGCCGAAGCGATGAATACAACTTGCTATGTTCACAATAGAGTTACCTTGAGAAAAGGAACCTCCTCCACTCTATATGAAATATGGAAAGGCAGAAAGCCCACTGTGAAGTACTTTCATATCTTTGGAAGTAAATGTTACATTCTCACAGATCGTGAACAGAGAAGGAAAATGGATCCCAAAAGTGATGAGGGTATATTCCTAGGATACTCAACTAACAGCAGAGCTTACAGAGTGTTCAACTACAGGACCAATGTCCTAATGGAATCCATAAATGTTATTGTGGATGATAAAGAGGAAGGAATCGATGTCATAGAGGATGTTGGAACATTCCTTGATACTTCAACAGACATACCAGTCAAGTCTGAAGAAGTACAGGAGACTCCTCCTGAATGTGCGGTAGATGCACCCACCAAAATGCCATCTATCAGAATTCAGAAAGACCACCCTAAGGATCTTATCATAGGGGATTCCAATAGTGGTGTGACTACCAGGTCAAGGGAAATTAGCTCAAATTCCTGTTTTGTATCCAAGGTTGAACCAAAAAATGTGAAAGAAGCCCTGACTGATGAATATTGGATCAATGCCATGCAAGATGAACTGGAGCAGTTTAAAAGGAATGAAGTATGGGAACTAGTTCCACGACCTGAAGGGACTAACATCATTGGTACCAAGTGGATTTACAAGAACAAGTCTGATGAGAAAGGAGTAATAACTAGGAATAAAGCACGACTAGTGGCTCAAGGATATACTCAAGTTGAAGGGGTGGATTTTGATGAGACCTTTGCACCTGTTGCTAGACTTGAGTCAATCAGATTGCTGTTGGGTGTGGCCTGCATTCTGAAGTTCAAATTGTTCCAAATGGATGTGAAGAGTGCATTTTTGAATGGCTACTTAAATGAAGAAGTCTATGTGGAACAACCTAAAGGATTCAGTGATCCTAACCAACCTAAACATGTGTACAAGTTAAGGAAGGCCTTGTATGGGTTGAAGCAAGCACCTAGAGCTTGGTAAGAAAGGTTGACTGAATTTCTGACCTCTCATGGGTACAGAAAGGGTGGGATAGATAAAACCCTGTTTATGAAGGATACAGATGGAAAAATCATGATTGCCCAAATTTATGTGGATGACATTGTTTTTGGTGGAATGTCAGAGCAAATGGTGAAACAGTTTGTTCACCAGATGCAATCTGAGTTTGAAATGAGTCTGGTTGGGGAACTGACTTATTTTCTTGGAATGCAAGTTAACTAAATGGAAGATTCTATGTTTCTCTCCCAAAACAAATATGCCAAAAACATAGTTAAGAAGTTTGGTATGGATAATGCTAGGCACAAAAGAACTCCTGCACCTACGCACTTAAAGTTAACCAAAGATGATGGAGGTCTGATCAATGCTTGTATAGAAGCATGATAGGTAGTCTACTATATCTAACTGCAAGTAGACCTGATATTTCCTATGCAGTTGGAGTGTGTGCTAGATACCAAGCAGAGCCCAAAGTAAGCCACTTGAATCAAGTCAAGAGGATTCTCAAGTATGTCAATGGGACTTGTGACTATGGTATGCTATACTCTCATGGCTCTGAGCCTATCCTATCTGGGTATTGTGATGTTGATTGGGCTGGGAATGCTGATGACAGAAAAAGCACATCAGGAGGATGTTTCTTCTTGGGAAACAATCTCATATCATGGTTCAGCAAGAAGCAGAACTGTGTATCTCTGTCCACTGCAGAGGCTGAATACATAGCGGCTGGAAGCAGTTGTTCCCAACTGGTGTGGATGAAACAAATGCTTATTGAGTACAATGTCTCTCAAACTGTCATGACATTGTTCTGTGAAAATCTCAGTGCCATAAATATTTCCAAGAATCCCATCCAACACAGCAGGACCAAACATATTGACATTAGACATCACTGAACTACAACTGGCTGACATATTTACAAAGGCTCTGGATGCTACTCAGTTTGAAAATTTAAGAGGCAAACTGGGAATATGCCTTTCTGAGGACTTATAGCAACCAATGATGTTTGGGATGTATTGTTTAATATCTCAACCAATTAAACAATTGAAAGTGTGTTATGACTGGACAACAGTTCACAGCTATGTTACTTACTGCAAGTATAGTAACAAGATGTTAAGGGGATATCCTAACATAAGTCGGCCTTCGTGCCTGCTGGACTTCAAGAAAGTGTTCATGCAAGAGGGGTTCAAGATGTCAGACTCAAAGTCATGGCATCTGATATGGGTGTAAAGCAAGAATGTGTAACTACTTGATCAAAGTTGTGAAGCAAGATCAAGTGGATTATGTCTTGATCAAAGCTGAAAAGCAAGATTAAGAGGGGGTATGCTTGAAGTAAAATCAAGAATACCCGCATACCCTGCTGTGAAGTAAAATCAAGTCTGTAATTCTGTCATTTGTGGGTGTAATTCTGTTTATGTTATGTTGGTCTGTAATTTAAAGTGTTGCTTTGGCAACATTTTTGACAAAAAGGGGGAGTAACACCTGTGATGCCCCAGGACAACAGATTGTTTTGTTAAACAGATATTCAAGACAAATATTCAAGATCCTCTACTCCAGAGGTTGTGCTGCAGCTGATGTTCCACTTCTATGAGTGTGAGTGTGTTTATGTGTGCTGCAATTAGAAGTTTTTATTTAACTTCTGTATGTGTGCTGCAATTAGAAGTTTTTATTTAACTTCTGTATGTGTGCTGCTATCTGAAGTTTTTATTTAACTTCCATCTGTGTGAGTGTGCTGCCACTCTGAGTGTATTAGCTAGGTTAATTTCCTACTAGATATGTGTTTTCCGCTGCTATGGACTCTGTTGTGAGACCAAAGTGTTTTAGCCAAAAATTTGCCAAAGGGGGAGTTTGTAGATGTTTAATTGGCTGCATTGTATGGTAAAGCACTAGCTGGATTCTAATGTCTTGACTGATGTCATGACATGCTGTGGAGATGGTTGTTTGACTGCATTGTATGTTAGAATATCTAGTTGTACTCTGATGTCTTGGCTGATGTCATGACATACTTGAGTAGTATAGTGCAGGTTTAGCTAATACAGGAATTATTGAATGTCAAACTGGATGTTATGACATTCATCCCTGTCAGCAGATACTGAGGAATAGAACAGTTGGTGTTCTGCTATAACTCAGTATTTATTTTCAGTTTGTTTATCAAGGAAATAACAGACCTGGCATAAGGCCTACTGTCTGAATGTCAAACTGGATGTTATGACATTCATCATTGACAGCATATGCTGAATAATAGGCAGGTTGGTTGTCTGCTACATTTCAGTATGTATCTCAGTCTGCTTATCAAGAGGATAACAGACCTGACATAAGGCTCAATGTGTAAATGTCAAATTGGATGCTTTGACATTTATTAATGTACGCTGTTACTGAAGAATGGACAGATTGGTCATGTTCAGCTCAGCAAATTTGTACTGTCTGTTTTCAGGAAAAACAGACTTAGCATATGGTCTTTGATTTGGATGTCAAACTGAATGTTGTGACATTCATTCCTGACA
Source organism: Lathyrus oleraceus (assembly GCF_024323335.1). Lineage (NCBI taxonomy): Eukaryota > Viridiplantae > Streptophyta > Magnoliopsida > Fabales > Fabaceae > Lathyrus > Lathyrus oleraceus. The sequence goes on along the minus strand of NC_066579.1, from coordinate 165,842,054 downwards.
GCGTATGCTAAATTGTAGGTTGTTTAGTTTTTCTGTTTCAGTATTTTTCTCAGGCTATTCTTCAGGAAGTCAACAGCTGAGCTAAAATCCAGGAAACCAACAACTAAGCTACAATTAATGAACCTAACAAATAGCCTATTTGTTAGTAACCTAGATGTGGAATTTAGGGGAACTCGCGTAACCTTAATTTCAGGAAAATACAAGTACAAGGCCCAAGTGCTGCAATATAAAAGGATGGCAATCCTTCATTCAGAACTAGGGGTTTTAGGCGTGAAGATTTAATTTGTCCATTATACTTCACTGCTGTATTTTTGTGTGTCTTGTATTAGACGTATCTTGTAAGCCAAGCTATTATCACTGAGATGATTGCATTGGTATAGGGTGTTCATTGAGTTGTACGTGTTGTGTCACTCTAAGCTTTTAAGCGTGAGTGTTGTGTATCTTGATTAAAGCTGTTAAGCACAATCAAGAGTTGTTTGAAGTGTGACTTCACAAGTGTCTTTAATATTAATTAAAGGTTGTAATCACTGAGGTGATTGAGCGGGAGTGAGTAGGAACTCTGATCTTAGTGTAAGATTGAAATTGCATTGGGTAGGTATTAAGTGATAGGGTTAAACAGGTGGTTTAAGGTCTGAATTAATACTACTAATAGTGGATTTCCTCCCTGGCTTGGTAGCCCCCAGACGTAGGTCATGTTGGACCGAACTGGGTAAACAATTCCTTGTGTTATTTACTGCACTTACGTTTTAAGATCTGCATAATTCTTGTCTGCGCAGAATTGGATGTCATAACAACCCGTGTGACATCGAAAGTCTGTTAACTAGAATTTCAATATTCATGTACACGACATGTAAATCTCTTTGGGTCCTAACAAAAGATAATTAAGAAATAAGTAAGAATGACTAATAAACAATAGAGACATTTTGTTAGGAAATAATAATAAGTAATAAACAATATAGAATAAGTAATAACATACAAATGTTGCAATATTATCGATTGTTTCTCTATGTTCATCACCCATGATCAATAGAGACATATTGTTGCAGATAGGTTGAGTGTTGTAGATAGGATGGGTGTTGTAAATAGGATGAGTGTTGCAATATTTATAGATGTGAAAGTAAGTTTAGTGTAATCTTGAGGGTAAGTTGCATTCACAAGAAAGTTTATTTTTCATGTGATATGTGAACATGCACCATTGGTAAGGACGCATGGATGTCTTTTTGCATGTGATGTATATGAACACGTGCCATTGGTAAGGACACATATGTTTGTCCTTTTAGGGAAGGGGAACCTTGCAGGGAACATGTCTTGTCTTGTTATGGCGCATTCATTGTTTTCTAAGACCATGCGCCATTGGTAAGGGCGCATACGTTGGACAATGAAAATGGAATCATGCAGGGAATTCTGACAGAGATTCTTGTAGTCTGAACTCTAGGCTTATGCAAGCAAGATTCTTCGTATAAGCCATTGTAAATGGCGCCTAAGTTATATCCATATAGCATGCGCCAGTCCCTTTGGCGCATAAATTAATTTATGGTTCTTCACCATTTACCCTATTTAACTGCATGATAATACATGATCAACGCCCATACCGATGGTGAAATATTTAAGTGTCAGTTATTCGGTTTTTGTTTTTGTAACACGGAAGTAACTTTGTTTACAATAAATAGGTGATCAAATTGTTCACATTTAAAACAAATAATAGAAAAGAAATTGCAGTGTAGTCAGGTGGGACAAATCATCTACAAAAATTCGGTCTTTTTTATAGACAACCAAGTAAAGTTTTATCAATTGAAGATTCAAGATGATGACGATGTTCACTATATGTTTCTCAGTCATGAACAATCTGGATTCAATGATATTGAGTTATATATATTAATACAACAAAATCAATTGTCTTAATTCGTTGATCCGTCACAAGTGTTTTGTGAAACTGATGACGAAGAATAAGCTGAAGTCGACGTTGTTGACGAGGAAGAAGAAGAAGATGAATTATTGGTTGATGAAATGGTGAACAATGAAATTGTCGACCATCAACAAAAGCCATTATCAGCTAGTCATGTATATTGTCCACCTCAACACATGACAAGCTTGAATTTTGATGTAGATGAACCTTCGTCGGAATTTTTTTACAATCCTTATGTGAAAATTCAAGGATCATTGAAAGAAGGAGACAAATTTCGCACAAATAAAGACTGTGTCAGAGCCATTAAAAAGTATCACATGGAATTATTAGCTGATTATAGGGTTGATCGAACTAATGCAACGAGGTATAAGATTTATTATCGAAATGAACTCTGATTGTTCGGGTGTTCTTAGCATCTTACCAGAAGAGGAGTGATTCTTGGGAGATAGGTGTCGCATCCGCGAAAAACAACCGGCGGGAAAAACAAACAACAGAGCCGCCACCATGCGTTATTTATCCCAAAAGAGGGAAAGGAAACGCTCGAAGTAAACCTGGAAAGGAAATGGTCTTACGACCGGAGATTACAAGGATCGGGAGTCGGTTACGTAAGGGGAAGGTATTAGCATCCCTTACGTCCATGGTACTCCATGGGAACCATTTGGGTTGTTTTACATACATGGGATTTATCTATTATTGTTTTATTTCCAGAAGAATGTGTGTGAAAGAAGGGGTGTTTTATTATTATAGTACTCGCCAAGTGTCGCATCCGCGAAAAACAACCGGCGGGAAAAACAAACAATAGAGCCGCCACCGTATGTTATTTATCCCAAAAGAGGGAAAGGAAACACTCGAAGTAAACCTGGAAAGGAAATGGTCTTACGACCGGAGATTACAAGGATCGGGAGTCGGTTACGCAAGGGGAAGGTATTAGCACCCCTCACGTCCGTCGTACTCGACGGGATCCACGCTCAAAAGAATAGAATAAGGTTGCTGATAGAAACTGCTCAAAGAATGCACACGCTGAAATAAACAGGCGGAAGAGGATGGAGGAAGAGGACTCGGCAGGATGTCGCATCCTGGGCCTACGTAGTTTGTCAGAAACAAACATCAGAGTCGACGTAGTTCGGGGGAAATGGGCAACGGGCTCGCTAGGATATCGCATCCCATGCCTACGTATCTCATCTGGAATGAGAATCAGAACTACCGTAGTTCGGCTAATGCACGCCGAAACAAACACACGCACAGACGCTGAGACGTCAAAGCAAACACACAAATGGAAACAGACTGCCAATGGCTGGTCTTACGTCCGACTCCTAACCACAAACACAGACAAGGAAACCGAATGCCAATCGCTGAGCTTACATCAGACTCCACACCCACACATAAGAGGATAACAAACAGACAAGCTAATAGGGAGTCCGGAACTCGAGCCTAAGAACTGTCAAGCAAACACACACAAAAAAGGAAAAGGGTGCCCGGAGAGATCTCGCACGATCTCCTGCCTACGTACCTCATCTGGTATGAGAATCAGGGCAACGTAGTTCCCCTTAACAGGGGAGAAACTTTCTCCTAAACCAGAGACCGAGAAATAACAACTAAAAGGGAGACTGACTCGAGCCTAAAAGTTGTCATGTAATCCACAATAGTCCTAGGTTGAGGTATCTGAACAGATCCTAACTCGCACAGGCAGCAAGTTGAAACAGCAAATAGACAGCGAATAAGCAATCACAAGAGCAAGCAGACACACTATATGCAAACAAGTGGCTCATACAAGGTTGGGCTTTAGTCAAGGGGTCACATCAACCTCGACAAACAAGCCAACTGGAAAGGGGTGTTGTTGGCTCTTAACCCTAACATTGAGAGTTAGGGTGAAGCAGATGACATGGGAAATGAGGATCAGACCTCATAGCTCTTATCCCTGGCCTGGGAGAGCTTGAATCAATGAAGGTGTGGGAGTCCAGAATGTGGGACTCTATTCCACAATGACTGACTCAACAAGATTTTGGGTTTTTATTCAAAGTGCATCAACACATGGTGTGAGCAAGATGAAAGACTCAACTGAATAGCAGGGGATGGATTGCACATCCCTTCTATCTACCAATGCCTCTTCACTTAGGAGGTATTTATATGTACAAGGCACAAAGATAAACAACCACAAACATTGCCTCTTAAGGAGGGCTTCAGACAGGTGCCTGCCAAAGTAACATGACAGGTCTTCCAGACTACATGGAGATCAAGGAAGTTACCTAAGTGGTATGCCAACCACAAGCAAAGCAAAGCAACTCAAATAATGAGTTAAAGTGGCTAAAGTACCTGTAAGAAAAGCTAAACCAGTCAATATTTACATTCAGACAAATCAAACAATCCACAACAGTCAAACAACCAATCATCAGACAACAATGGTGCAAGGCATAAGATGCAAGCAAACTAAATTGATTCACCATCCAAAAGACCTACAAAACAGCAAGGTTAGTCAACCAAAATAACTTGTATCTCAAGTGATGAGATCATATCAACCAATGTGGCTAATTGCTTGAAACCTGAAACACACAAAGTCCAAAGGATGAGAACAAACCACTAGCTCAAAGGCTAGGGTCAAAGGTGGGGAAAAAAGTCAAAACATAAACTATAACTCAACATGAAGCAACTAAATTCAATCAAGAACATGTCCTAAAAAGGACCAAATCAAAATCAAATGGCAAAGTCATGTAGTGAGCAAGAGAAGTCAAAGGCAATTTCAAAGCATTCAAATGATCATCAAGAACAAAATTCCATATCAAAATAGAAATGAATCAAATAATTCCGGAAATTTTCATGAGCACACACCATGTCTAATACAATCATCATGCCAAAAATCATAAACAGAAGGGCTCATTTGATATGGATATGAAAATGCACAAGTTGAACATCAAATTGTGTGACACAAATTGTCACTCCTAAAGTACATGTGTCCCAAATAGTGAAGACAATAGCAAAAAATTCCAAATAAAATCACACAAATCCATTAACATGTTAACAATCATCATGCAAAATTTCATGGCCATTGGATTATTTTTGAGCATTTCATACTAGAATGAATGAAGCAAGGTCCAAATGTACACATGTTCAAAGGATGCAACACAATTTAATTTCCAGCAATGGTAAAATCATACAATCAACACCATAAAATTCTAGACGTTCATAGGATCATTTAGCAAAAAGAATGGAATTATTTGGATGATTTTTCAATTTGATATGAATTTTTAAAGTTGGATAAAAAAATTGAATTAAAATGAAGCATATACATGAAAATGGAGGGAAATGGTGAAATGTGAAACGAAATTTGAAAATATGTCTCAGCAGAGAATCGAACTGGGAGCGTGCCAGGATGAAACACGGTCGTTTCATTAAACAGGTGGCATGGCTTAGTGGCAGTCAAAGGTTATGTGGCAAGGTCAACAAAGCCTGGGCCAATCGATTAGCCAACAGGCGCGCATGTGGCATATGACTGGGTCAAAGCCCTAGCGAAAACCAGAGGCGGAGCCTCCTGTACACGCACGGTGGAAACCACCGTCTTCTTCATGAAGACGGTGGTGAACAGTGTTCGTCCATTTTTTTTTGCAGTTTTTGAAAATAATTACACCATTGGACTCGTCTTGACATGTAGAACTCAAATCCACTATCATCTCATCCTAATTCAACATATATATTGCAAATCGAAGAGAAAACCAAATGATCATACAAACTTTAATTTGACATAACTCAACCAATATTCAACCAAATCACGCGAAATTTAGATCAGGATAATCAGGAAGCAAAGACCTACAAGTCTATGGCAATAAAATCATGAATTAAGAGGTTCAAAATTTTCACCTCTTGAAGATCCAACAATGGCAGTGGCAGATCCAAGGCTTGGCAAGCGTGTAAATCCACTCCTATATCACTGTTATGAAGCTTGAAGTTGAAGTTGAAACTTGGAACAGCCTAGATCTTGCTTAACAATCAACTTCCATGCTTGTGTTCTTGAGCTTGCACCACACAATTCTGGTCCAAATTTGATGATTCAAGGCTTGATTTATACTAAATCCACACCAAAGAACAAGAATATGGAAGAAAATTGAAGGCTTATGTGGAAGAAATTTGAATTTTGGTTGAGAGAAAAAATTGGAGGGAAGAAGAATTTTGAGATCTAGATCTAGAATCCTCTCAAATTCTGTTATGATTATGAATATATACCCTGTGTTAATCCACTCTTAATCAAAATTAATCATGTTTAGTTGAGATTAAGTGAAAATAAGGTGTTTGGCCAAAAATGACATTTTGCATGGTGCATGGAGCAAATGGACGTGAACAATACCAAATGAATGATTAATTTCACTTACAATCTTCCAATTAACACAATGGCAATGGTGATTTGTTCCCATGATGCACCAATTTCAAATTTAGCATTTTCCCTCCAAAATAAGCATGAATATGCATATGATCATGTGATGAATTTTCATGCAATGTGATGAATGATTTGGAAAGTTCATGTCATGAGAAGAATTTTGCAAAAAGAAACACTCAAATTGGAGTTATGAGTCAAAAGATATGCCCTTTTGAAGTTTCATGCACACTTGGCAATGATTTGATCATATCTCCTCAACCATTCATCATAAATTCATGATCTTGGACTTTTTGGAAATGGGAGAGAGAGGTCTTCAACTTTCATGTTGGACAAAATTTCATTTGAAGCTTCTTCGATGATGTAAGATCAAGTTGAATTTGAACTAAAAACTTTCCATTTTTGGAAACTTCCAATTACAGGTCACTTTCCATTTTTGGAAACTTTTGATCTGACCTCAAATTCTTCAAGATATGAATTTGACATGATGAATAAGCCTCTTTTGGACATGAATGAAGTGTTGAAACTCATTTCTCCACCTCCTAGCCCTCAGTTGACTTTCTGTTGACCTTCTAGTTGACAGATGACTTAGAAGTGCTCTGATCAGCTTGAGCCTCAACCACTTGGTGGATTGGCTCCAAAATGAAACCCTAGCTTAAATTAGCTCAATAATATAACCATGTGATCCTCCTCTCAATGGAATGCCTCATTTCTTTGAAAAACCCTGACTGGTAGAATGCAACTGATTAGGGTTGACCAGAGGTTAAAACCCTAATCCAAAGGAACCTGAGCATGAATAATGAACCCCTTGAGGATGACATAACCATGATGATGATAATGTACCCTTTTCCAATAAGATAATGGTCAAACTCCTTGAGGGACCAAGAAACCCTAATTGAAGCACAAACCCTCAGATGGCTAGTGATCATTCCATGAGACCCTCAGGCTTGAACCTCTTAACCTCTCTATCTTCTGAGAAAGACTTTTAGAGGATGACTTGCTTGTTCTCACATGATATGCAATATGCAAATGCCTAATGTCCTAAAAAATGAAATGCAATATGCTAAGCTAGTCCCAAGAAGAGGAGAGCAAATTTTGAGGTGTTACAGCTGCCCCTATTCAATCCACTATGAACCTGTCGATATGAATAACCTCGACTTTCAGATGATCATGGTGAAGAGTGATTGAATATCAAGAATAGACGAACAATTTGCACTCCGCTGAGAAAATAATTAACAATGCCTGTCAGAATCGGCAAAGAAGCAATCTCAAAAGAATAATCCGTCTGGTACGGTGAAAGTCGTCCTGAGTACCGAAAAGAAATATTGACTCGGATACCAAAATAAATGGTAACACAGGAACTACCATGGCCTGAACACCGCTCATCAGTCTGAATACTGAACATCGGAATATGAGAGTATTAATGTCGGTCTGAACACCGAAAGATTGGCCTGAATGCCCGAAAAATTGGCCTGAATGCCATTTCAGTCTAAATACCACTTCGGTCTGAATACCAGAAAACTGGCCTGAATGCCGCAAGCTGCATCGATCTGAACTTCGGAAGCTTCTTCGATATGAACATCGGAAAATCTGGTCTGAATACCCACCTCGGCCTGAACACCGAACACTTGGCCTGAATGCTGCAAGTTGCATCGATCTGAACTTCGGAAGCTTCTTCGACCTGAAAATCGGAAACTGGCCTGAGTGCCACAACGGTCTGAATACCCGAAAACTGGCCTGAATGCCGCAAGCTGCATCGATCTGAACTTCGAAAGCTTTTTCGACCTGAAAATCGGAAACTGGCCTGAGTGCCACAACGGTCTGAATACCCGAAAACTGGCCTGAACGCCACATCGGTCTGAATACCCGAAAAAACTTGTCATGCCTGTCAGCATCGGCAGAAATAAGGGACAGAGATATATGAGGCGGCACGCGTGCCAACGACCCATGCTGGGGATAACAAGCCATGAGCATGCTATCCTCTATTCATCCCTAGCAAACGAACAGTTTGCGCTCAGCTGGGGATTATTCTCTTTCTCTTTTTTGCTTTTCTTGAACATCGGAAAATCTTGATTATCATTTCCATCTCTGCCCGACAGAAATCCTTCCTCCAATATCACACTACTGGGGAATACTGTTGATTCAAAATCACGATGCCAAACTCCTTAGAGTAACATCTTCACCCTCTGGAGAAACCAATCCTCAAACAGCAACCACGGCTTGAGACTAGCTTATGCTTGCAATGCTGATGCATGATGATTTTTTAGCGTAATGCTCCATAATCATGGGAATGCTACGCAATTAGCTATGCAATATGCTATGCTTATCTATATGATGAATGCATAAAAAGTATCCCCCTCAAGGGACTCTTCTGGGGAGCTCGAGGCACTCAGCTGAGGAACTCGCCAACGCTCCAACCTCCACCCTGCTGGGGAATAGCACTGCTGCTGGGAAATAGGCAACCCTCGCCCGGGATGACCTCCACTGAACCCGATCCGTTTGGGGACTTCGCTGGGGAAGAAACCACCAACACACTATGCGGGGAAAACAACAATCTTCGACTTGCTGGGGAGGAAAAAGCTAGCAACGGACACCTCCGCTGGGGAAATAGTCATCTCCACCCTGCTAGGGGAAATAGCAACCTTCCGGCCTGGCTACTGAGGAAATATCAATCTCGAAACTGTTAGGGAGATAACAATCCCGACTCTGCTAGGGAAGACACAGACCTTGAATCTGCTGGGGGAAATAAGGAAAGTCCGGCACAGAACACCCGTCGACTCGTCGAACCCTGGTATTCAACATCTAAATCCAGTGTCAGCTTTCCACTTTTACGAGCTCCCAGGCTCGTCTGGACTTTTTTGATTCATCACTTTGTATTCTCGCTTTCTCCGTACTCCATGGAGATCGAACTCCCTGGATTCATACAAACTTTCCAGTCCTCAGACTTTGAAGAGTCTTCTTGATTAACCCTCCAGGATCATCGTACGTCATTCGTCGTCTTTTCACCATTCTACAATCCCTGATTGGACTCCACGGGGATCTTTTGTCAAAACTTCACATCACAACCTGCAAGTGAGTGAAAACATCTAACAGCACCTACAAAAGATATTGTTAGACAAAACCGTGCCCCATGCGTGCCAAAGTTTCAACACCTAGGTCACTCAACCTTCCAAATAAGATTTCAAGCTTTCAATCTTATAAACATGCATTGGAAGGGATCTCCATGTCTCAAAATGCAAAGATTCTTTATCAAAATAAACGGATGTTTTTGCAATCAAAGCGGTAATGAAAACAAAAACAAAAATTATTTGACTGAATATGCATTTTATTGATTGAAAAGGTGTGGCTCAAAATTGAGCAATACAAAGGAAGCAATTCCTGAAAAGAGGTAATTGCGCACAAAAGGAAAAATCTATCCTAATGGCAATGAGAAACCGTGATCTCATCGAGTTCCAACTCGGTTACACCCCATATGTCCTCAGACTCTCCGCACTTTCTGCCTTCTGAACAAGACGCTTTTGATCGATCCCTGCCGGGGATTATCCATGGTGTCATATCCAAAGTACAAACGATCATGCTGGACGCAGTTGTTCGTTTCAACCCCTCTTTTTCCTGGACCACCCTTTCGGGTTTTCAGTCCACCAGGATACCCTTTTTTGCCCAAGTCGCCCTTGGGGGGTTTTCGCTTTCCGGGTGTACAGTTTTTTCTTTTTATCCCTAATTTTTGCCCGAACCTTTTTCATTTTTTGGTTCGCCGGGATGCCCATTTTTGCCTGGACTATTTTGTTCTTTTTGTCCAGCGGGTCTCTTATACGAAGTATTTTTTAACTGCGTCCGCATTCACAGGGGATGGAAAATCCTCGCCATCCATGGTCGTCAACAACAAGGCTCCGCCAGAGAAAACCTTCTTGACCACGAATGGACCTTCATAATTGGGTGTCCACTTGCCCCTACGATCGTTCTAAGGAGGAAGGATCCTTTTCAACACCATATCTCCCACGTGATACACACGAGGTCGCACCTTCCGGTCAAAAGCACGCTTCATCCGATGTTGGTACAACTGCCCATGACAGATGGCTGCCAACCTCTTTTCCTCAATCAGGCTCAACTCTTCATACCGAGTTCTTACCCATTCAGCCTCTTGCAATTTCACGTCCATCAGGACTCTCAATGACGGAATCTGAACCTCCACTGGTAATACGGCTTCCATCGCATACACAAGCGAGAATGGCGTTGCCCCAGTAGATGTGCGCACTGAGGTTCGATACCCATGCAATGCAAACGGCAACATCTCGTGCCAATCTTTATAGGTCACGACCATTTTCTGCACAATCTTCTTAATATTCTTATTAGCCGCCTCAACCGCCCCATTCATCTTCGGACGATAAGGAGAAGAATTGTGATGCTCGATCTTGAATTCCCGGCACAGTTCTGCCATTATCTTATTATTCAGATTAGAACCATTATCAGTAATGATTCTTTTGGGAACCCCATATATGCAAATGATGTCTCCCTTCAGAAATCTGGCAACGACCTGCTTCGTCACGTTTGCATAAGAGGCTGCTTCCACCCACTTGGTGAAGTAATCAATAGCCACTAATATGAACCGGTGCCCATTCGAAGTCGTAGGCTCAATCTTTCCGATCATATCAATGCCCCACATAGAAAACGGCCACGGAGACGACATCAAACTCAACGGATTCGGAGGCACATGCACCTTATCAGCATAAATCTGGCATTTATGACACTTCCGCACGAAATTGAAACATTGGGCCTCCATCGACATCCAATAATATCCAGCCCTCAACAGCTTCTTCACCATTGCATTCCCACTGGCATGGGTACCGAACAACCCCTCGTGAACCTCTCTCATCAATTGGCTTGCTTCTTTATCATCAACACATCTGAGCGAAACCCAATCGAAATTTCTCTTGTACAAAACCCCATCCTTATTCAAATAGAACACCATGGCCAACCTCCTCAGAGTCTTTCGGTCCTTTTTGGATGCTCCCTCAAGATACTCTTGGGTCTCCAAATACCGCTTAATGTCATAGTACCACGGCTTCTCATCATTAGGCGTTGTTTCAACAGCAAACACATAAGCCGGTCTATCCAGACGTCCCACCTCAACACTGGGGAACTGATTCCACCACTGCACCTTAATCAAGGCAGCCAGAGTAGCCAAAGCATCTGCCAAAGAATTCTCTTCTCTAGGCACATGATACAATACCACCTTGGTGAAAAACGTCAACAATCTCCTCGTATAATCCCGGTATGGAATTAAATGAGATTGATGCGTATACCATTTTCCGTTAACCTAATTCACGACCAAAGCTGAATCTCCATATACAACAAGGTTCTAGATCCGCAAATCAATCGCCTCTTCAATCCCCAAGATACAAGCTTCGTACTCAGCCACGTTGTTGGTGCACTCAAATGTTAGCCAGGCAGCAAAAGGAATGTGGGATCCTTTCGGCGTAACCAAAACAGCACCAACACCACAACCATTCACGTTAACAGCCCCATCAAACATCAAAATCCATTCGGATTCAGGGTCAGGCCCCTCCTCCGGGATTGGTTCCTCACAATCCTTCGATCTGAGAAACATGATGTCCTCATCAAGGAATTCAAACTTCATCGGTTGATAATCCTTAATGGGCTGCTGGGCGAGGTAATCAGACAATACACTCCCCTTGATTGCTTTCTGAGAGGTATACTGAATATCATATTCCGTCAAAATCATTTGCCATCTCGCAACCCGTCCGGTCAATGCTGGCTTCTTAAAAATATACTTGATCGGATCCATCTTGGAAATCAATAAAGTGGTATGAACCAGCATATACTGTCTCAGTCGGCGAGCAACCCATACCAAAGCACAGCAAGTTTTCTCGAGCAGTGAATATCTTGTTTCACAGTCGGTAAACTTTTTGCTAAGGTAGTATATGGCATGCTCTTTTCGACCAGACTCGTCATGCTGCCCCAGTACACACCCCATAGACCCCTCGAGGACCGTCAAGTACAGGATTAACGGGCGTCCCTCCACAGAAGGCATCAGAATCGGAGGCTCCTGCAAATATTCTTTAATCTTTTCAAATGCCGCTTGGCAATCATTATTCCACCTGACCGTTTGATCTTTTCTCAACAATTTGAATATAGGTTCGCAGTTGGAGAATTGCCATCCAAGGCGCAGCGAAATTTAAAAATTTCTCCATTTAGTGATCCTTACGAATGGGCATGATCAGTGATAGAATCGTTACCTCTTGTGGCGATTCAAACCTTTGGTGCAGATCTCTGATAATGATCAAAACCTTTGATACAAATCCACGGGGCGATCACGAACGTTGAACGATGACAACGTCTCTACTCAGTCCACACGAACGGATTCCTTCAATCGCAGTGCTAGCTGTTATGAATGAAGGCTTTGAGTGAGAGAGAGATACGAAATTCCAACTCTTCAGTTGTGTTGTCTGGAGTGACAATGCTTCTACCCAAGGGGTTCTATTTATAGAACCACTTGTGTGGGCTTCAAGCCAAAAAGCCCACTTAAGTGCATTTTGGCCCATATCTCATAATATGCCAAAATCACTTAAGTATTTGGTACATTACCATATTTCGTATTCTACTTAAGTACACCGTACCTTACGATGTTCCTTAATTATTCTATCTCTCATCAATCCGTCCTTTGTGTGTGACCCTATAGGTTTTCGCGACGTTGGCAATTATATTAAATCACGCATTTAACATAATAAACAGTGAGCGGTATCTAGCAACACATCACTGCTACCCAAGTCACGAAAATGTCATGTGATCTGACAAAACCTCCTGTGATAATAATTATGTGTATAATTACCCCTTTGCCCTTATGTCTATATTGAACACAAGGTATAGACCGTGTCACCTTTGTCCAGTTCAATATTGGGCCCATAGACATTTATCCTGTTACGCAGGATTGGCAAATTCCATCTAGGACACTCATGTCCCTCAGCATGCTTCGTGGAGTACTCATCAACTGTCTTTATGGTCATCCAGTTACGGATGACGTTGGATCAGTAATAAGGCACTCAACTCTACATCTAGGATCCATAATGGTTTCAGGTCGAAGAGTGGTATACACTATTATCACCATGAGAATAACTTATGACACTTTGCATAACTTTCTATATAGTATTCTCATAGCGGGTCAATCCGGTATAAATATTACTCCTAATATACATACCTATGTTTAAGACTTGATAACTCTTTATCCATGATCCATGAGATGTGATCATCAGTCTACAAGCATAATAGTCTTAATGCTTTAATGTTATCCCACTTCACATTAAAGCTCGACTACGGATACTTTAAGAATAGTGTCCTTATGTTTAATGTGTTCTCATGATTAAGTCACACTTAATACATTAAACGGACTATCTATTCCAGGGACTTTATTAATCAACCATAATAAAGAAAATGCCTTTTATTATTAATAGATAATTCGATACAAGTACCAAAAGTATTTGCCTCTAGGGCTTACACCAACAATCTCCCACCAGCACTAGAGCCAATCAGGCATACCCCGTATGCCCATTGATCTAGTATGGCCATCATGCTTCTGCTGCGCAAGAGGCTTAGTCAATGGGTCAGCTATATTGTCAAGTGTAGGTACTTTACATATTTTCACATCTCCTCTATCTATTATCTCTCGAATGAGATGATAACGCCTAAGTATGTGTTTGGATCGTTGGTGAGATCTAGGCTCCTTAGCTTGTGCGATAGCACCATTGTTATCACAATAGAGACCAATGGGATCCACAACGCTAGGGACTATGCCAAGTTCACTAATGAACTTCCTGATCCAAACAGCTTCCTTTGCTGCACTTGAGGCAGCAATATACTCGGCCTCGGTTGTAGAATCAGCAACTGTATCTTGCTTCGAACTTTTCCAGCTCACAGCGCCACCGTTCAAGCAAAACACATAACCAGATTGCGATCTAAAGTCATCCTTATATGTCTGGAAGCTAGCATCAGTGTAACCAATTACAGCCAATTCTTCCTGACCTCCATATATCAAGAATGATTCCTTAGTCCTTCTCAAGTACTTAAGGATATTCTTAACAGCTACCCAATGGGCATCACCAGGATCAGATTGGTACCTACTTGTTGCACTTAAAGCATACGAGACATCTGGTCGAGTACATAACATGGCATACATGATAGATCCTATTGCAGATGCATATGGAGTCTCATTCATGCGTTCCCTTTCTTCCTTAGTTGAAGGGGATTGTGTTTTTGATAGACACAGGCCATGTTGCATAGGTATGAATCCTTTCTTGGAATCATGCATATGAAAGCGTCTCAGCACTTTGTCTATGTATGTACTCTGACTTAGGCCAAGCAGTTTTTGTGATCTATCTCTATAGATTCTGATTCCTAATATATAGGCTGCTTCACCTAGGTCCTTCATAGAAAAGCATTTCCCCAACCAAGTCTTTACTTGTTGCAGGGTAGGGATATCGTTTCCAATGAGTAATATGTCATCTACATATAACACCAGGAACACGATCATGCTCCCACTAACCTTCTTGTAGACACAAGGCTCATCTTCGTTCTTGATGAATCCATATTGTTTTACCGTTTCATCAAAACGAAGATTCCAGCTTCTGGAAGCTTGCTTCAACCCATAGATTGATCTTTGTAGCTTACATATCTTATGGGCTTCTTCTGGTATGTCAAATCCTTCAGGCTGTGTCATGTACACATCCTCAAGAAGATTCCCATTAAGGAAAGCAGTTTTGACATCCATCTGCCATATTTCATAATCATGATATGCAGCGATAGCAAGTAAAATCCGAACAGATTTAAGCATTGCAACTGGTGAAAAGGTTTCATCATAGTCAACACCATGAATTTGTTTATATCCTTTTGCAACCAGTCTTGCCTTATAGGTATGTACCTTACCATCCATGTCAGTCTTCTTTTTGAAGACCCACTTGCATCCTATAGGATTAACTCCTACAGGAGGCTCTACCAAGTTCCAAACTTGGTTCGTGTACATGGAATCTATTTCGGATTTCATGGCCTCTAGCCACTTCTCAGACTCGAGACCAGTTATGGCCTCTTGGTAGGTCACAGGCTCATCTTGATCCATGAGTAATACATCACCTTGATCTGTTATGAGATATCCATATCTCTCAGGTAGGTGACGTATCCTGCCTGACCTACGCTGGTCTTGTTCTACTTGAGCAGGTTGCTCTTCCACAACCATTTGTGTTTCCTGCTCTAATTCCTCCATAGGTGTATCGATGCTTTGTGATTCTTGAATTTCTTCAAGCTCTACTTTCCTCCCACTGGTTCCTTTGGAAATAAAATCCTTTTCTAGGAAAACTCCAGTTCGAGCGACAAACACTTTGCCCTCAGAAGGATTGTAGAAGTAATATCCTCTTGTTTCTTTAGGATACCCCACAAATAAGCATTGGTCAGATTTGGGCTCAAGCTTAGTTGAAATTTGTCGTTTCACATAAACTTCGCAACCCCAAATCTTCATGTAAGACATATGTGGCCTCTTACCACTCCATATCTCATATGGTGTCTTATCAACCTTTTTGGATGGAACACGGTTAAGTGTGTAAGCTGCGGTCAACAGCGCATGTCCCCAAAAGGAGTTTGGAAGATCGGCTTGACTCATCATGGATCGGACCATGTCCAACAGGGTTCGATTTCTTCTCTCAGACACACCATTCCATTGGGGTGTTCCAGGAGGAGTGAGTTGGGATAGGATCCCACACTCTTTCAGATGGTCATCAAACTCTAGGCTTAAATATTCACCACCTCGATCTGATCGAAGAGCTTTAATATTCTTACCTAGTTGGTTTTGTACTTCATTCTTGAATTCTTTGAACTTTTCAAAGGACTCTGATTTGTGTTTCATTAAATACACATAACCATATCTACTGAAATCATCAGTGAATGTGATGAAGTACTGAAAACCTCCTCTGGCTGTTATGTTCAGTGGACCACATACATCAGTATGTATGAGGGCCAAAAGATCATTAGCTCTTTCACCTTTTCCTGTGAATGGAGACTTTGTCATCTTTCCAATTAAACAAGATCTGCATGTCTCATATGATTCATAATCAAAAGAGTCCAACAGTCCATCTTTATGGAGTTTGGAAATGCGTTTCTCATTTATGTGGCCTAATCGACAATGCCAAAGGTAAGTTGGATTTAACTCATTAGGTTTCATCCTTTTAGTATTAATGTTATAAATAGGCATTTCAAGATCAATGACATATAGTCCATTGTTCATTTGTGCAGTTGCATAGAATATATCATTCAAATAAATTGAGCAACAATTGTTCTTTATTATGAATGAAAAACCGAACTTGTCCAAACAAGAAACGGAAATAATATTCCTGCTAATTGCTGGTACATAATAACAGTTCTCTAACTGAATTATTAAACCACTAGGTAAAGTCAATTCATAAGTTCCTACTGCTAAGGCAGCAACCTTTGCTCCATTACCAACTCGTAGGTCGACTTCACCTTTTGCCAATTTTCTACTCCTTTTTAGTTCTTGCACATTTGTACAAATGTGAGAACCGCATCCAGTATCTAATACCCATGATGCAGAAGTAGATAAATTAATTTCAATAACAAAAATACCTGAAGTTGGAGTCTCTACTCCATTCTTCCTATCTTCCAGGTACTTTGGGCAGTTCCTCTTCCAGTGTGCGGTCTTACCGCAATGGAAGCAGGTGCCTTCCTTTTCTATGCTTCCACTAGGCTTCAAAGCAGCACTAGTGGGTTTGGGTTTGGCAACTTCCTTGCCTTTCCCTTTATCATGTTTGAGGACAATCCTCATGTCTCGGTACCAATCCAGAAAATTTGTCCCAGACAATTTTTCTTTCTCAAGGTTTGATCGCAATATGTTGTTAGAGGTGTTTGTTGTCATGGTAATCTACATAAGGATTAATGAAAATATAAGTATCATTGACATATTTAATTAGGCCTTTAATTAAATATGCTCCCACTATTTTACTCAAAACAAATGACCCTCATCATCTGATTCGGAAAATCCCGTTGGAAGATTTTCTAGTGGGTCGAGATCCATATTTCACTTCGTTCTAAGTCCGCGTAGGCGGATTACACAAAACTAGGTTATTTTAGGTAGGAACTCCTTCCAATTGTATCTCATACAATTCTCGAAAATTTCAGTTGGGTGAATAACTCCTTATTCCAATCCATCATATGGATTATTCCCAACTCTTGCTTCTAAACATATATATAATCTTATTATAATTTGTTTAGTTAAGTTTGACCCATTGTTTTAACAGTTGGATATTACAATTATCCCATCGCACCTTACTAATATATAGATCATGCACCTCGCGTAGGCGAAACCTACATTATCCATTACTAGTCTTGATGAGTGTTAAAACTTGGAAAGCATAAACTTAATATTTAATTTGAGGGAATTTCAATTTTTCTGATCTCACCGGCTTGTTTATCATATAAACCGTCTCTCACATGCATCAACATACAATCACATGCATCAACATACAAAATGAAACAGTTATGGCCCCTAGCGCAATTGTTCTCCCAAGCCAATGAGAGAACCTAAGCTAACCTACAACGATCTAAGCTTCTCCAAGCAAGATCTTCAAGGTTGTCCTCCTTTGGCACTGACTTCTTTGCTTTCTTCATATCATTACATTACATGAAAGAAACTCGTTTTACATACGAGGGAGTGAGATGAGAAAAGAAGTTACATTTGGGAGATTAAGAGAGAGGCACGACACGCAGGTCGTATTTTAAAAACCCAAAACAAAACAAAGGAAAACTAAGGCCATAACCGATCACCACAAGACAATAATAAACACTTTATTATTATTATTAATTCCTTTAATTAATTAAAATCAAATTAAATTTCGACGACCGATCATCACATTTTAATGAACAATTCATTTAAATCGATGTCGCTTTTCGTATCAACACTTGACACCTTTAAAGCACTCAGTTAGCCGAATGGGTGAAAATTTCCTTGCGTTAACCGGTTAACCATATGCATTAACCGGTTAACACTGTTTTGAAATCTGAAAAAATTGTTTTCTGCCTTGCGTTAACCGGTTAACCAAATGTGTTAACCGGTTAACACTGTTTGAAAATGTCTTGGAAAACTGTTTTCCGCCTTGCGTTAACCGGTTAACCATATGCGTTAACCGGTTAACACCGTTAAAAAATCTCAAAAATTTTATTTCGCATTCCGTTAACCGGTTAACCATAAGCGTTAACCGGTTAACACTGTTCCAAAAAGTGTTTAGGAAGCACAACTCTTGTGCGTTCAAACCCCAATCGCATAACTCTCTGACAACACAACCCTTGTGCCGTCACTAACCCTAATGCACCAATTTCAGACTGTCAAACACGTCTCGATTGTTAATTCAGTATGATTGATCAACACGCCATTGCTTCACCATACTAATGTCGGATCAAGAAGCAAACGACCATTGATCGCTCAAAGGAAAACAATCATCGAGGTTTTGAATGAACGAAACAAGAACATTATATCATATATAATGTATTTTGCATCAGGGTTACATATATCACATATATGTAACTTGATCGATCTCAATTTAACCTTTGATTCATTCTGTTTTAATCATATTATTACATAACAAAAACAGATATCAGATTCATGGTTTCGTAAGTGGCTCTGATACCACTGTAGGAGAATTGCCATCCAAGGCGCAGCGGAATTTAAAAATTTCTCCATTTAGTGATCCTTACGAATGGGCATGATCAGTGATAGAATCGTTACCTCTTGTGGCGATTCAAACCTTTGGTGCAGATCTCTGATAATGATCAAAACCTTTGATACAGATCCACGGGGCGATCACGAACGTTGAACGATGACAACGTCTCTACTCAGTCCACACGAACGGATTCCTTCAATCGCAGTGCTAGCTGTTATGAATGAAGGCTTTGAGTGAGAGAGAGATACAAAATTCCAACTCTTCAGTTGTGTTGTCTGGAGTGACAATGCTTCTATCCAAGGGGTTCTATTTATAGAACCACTTGTGTGGGCTTCAAGCCAAAAAGCCCACTTAAGTGCATTTTGGCCCATATCTCATAATATGCCAAAATCACTTAAGTATTTGGTACATTACCATATTTCGTATTCTACTTAAGTACACCGTACCTTACGATGTTCCTTAATTATTCTATCTCTCATCAATCCGTCCTTTGTGTGTGACCCTATAGGTTTTCGCGACGTTGGCAATTATATTAAATCACGCATTTAACATAATAAATAGTGAGCGGTATCTAGCAACACATCACTGCTACCCAAGTCACGAAAATGTCATGTGATCTGACAAAACCTCCTGTGATAATAATTATGTGTATAATTACCCCTTTGCCCTTATGTCTATATTGAACACAAGGTATAGACCGTGTCACCCTTGTCCAGTTCAATATTGGGCCCATAGACATTTATCCTGTTACGCAGGATTGGCAAATTCCATCTAGGACACTCATGTCCCTCAGCATGCTTCGTGGAGTACTCATCAACTGTCTTTATGGTCATCCAGTTACGGATAACGTTGGATCAGTAATAAGGCACTCAACTCTACATCTAGGATCCATAGTGGTTTCAGGTCGAAGAGTGGTATACACTATTATCACCATGAGAATAACTTATGACACTTTGCATAACTTTCTATATAGTATTCTCATTGCGGGTCAATCCGGTATAAATATTACTCTTAATATACATACCTATGTTTAAGACTTGATAACTCTTTATCCATGATCCATGAGATGTGATCATCAGTCTACAAGCATAATAGTCTTAATGCTTTAATGTTATCCCACTTCACATTAAAGCTCGACTACGGATACTTTAAGAATAGTGTCCTTATGTTTAATGTGTTCTCATGATTAAGTCACACTTAATACATTAAACGGACTATTTATTCCAGGGACTTTATTAATCAACCATAATAAAGAAAATGCCTTTTATTATTAATAAATAATTCGATACAAGTACCAAAAGTATTGGCCTCTAGGGCTTACACCAACAGTTCGCACGTGGCTGTTAGGTGAGATATGAACCGTGAAATGTAGTTCAATCTACCTAAGAAACCACGAATCTCTTTCTCTGTTCTCGGTTCAGGCATTTCTTGTATTGCTTTCACTTTAGCAGGATCAACCTTGATTCCTCTTTCACTTACAATGAACCCCAGCAATTTACCGGACTGCACCCCGAAAGTGCACTTATTCGGATTCAACCTCAGTCTGAATTGTCTCAACCGGTCAAACAACTTGGCTAGATCTACCAAATGCCCCTCTTCTGTCTAGGACTTTGCTATCATGTCATCAACATAGCATTCGATTTCATGATCAATCATATCATGAAACAAAGTCACCATGGCTCTCTGATAAGTAGCACCGGCGTTCTTGAGACCGAATGGCATCACCTTATAACAAAAAGCGCCCCACGGTGTGATGAACGTTGTTTTCTCCATATCATCTGGCGACATTTAGATTTGATTATAGCCAGAAAAGCCATCCATGAAGGAAAACACCGAGAACTGAGCTGTATTGTCTACCAACACGTCAATGTGAGGTAATGGGAAATCATCCTTCGGGCTAGCTCTGTTCAAATCCCGGTAGTCCACACACATTCTCACCTTCCCATCCTTCTTCGGGACCGGCACAATATTTGCAACCCAAGGCGGATAATTAGTGACAGCGAGGAAACCAGCATCCAACTGCTTCTGCACTTCCTCTTTAATTTTCATGGCCATCTCAGGTCGAGTTCTGCGCAACTTCTGCTTCAATGGAGGACAATCTGCTCTCAATGGTAGCTTGTGCACAATGATATCGGTATCCAACCCTGGCATATCTTGATAAGACCAGGCGAAGATATCAACATACTCTTGACATTTGCCTCCAAAGCAGCCCCAACTTTCACTTCCTTTCTGACCTCGTCGGTACCCAGATTCACAATCTCAACTTGCTCCTCGTGCGGCTGAATCACCTTCTCCTCTTGTTTCAACAACCTGGCTAATTCCTCCGGCAGTTCACAATCATCTTCGCCTTCTTCTTCGGCATGATAGATCGGATTGTCGAAGTCATATGAGGGTGTAACAGAATTGTTATCAGTAAGATCCGGAGAATGATCGCATCTGCATGAATGTTGATTCATGCATTGCTTTAGAACCGGAGCGAGACAAATTGAAAAAGGAAAATGAAAACATTGCCATTTTTATTTTTGTTTTTATTAAACTGCAAAAATAAATAAAAAACAGGGAACACCGCTTTTAATGAAAAACATCCTTTTATTTATGATGCAAATATTGCAAAATGAAACACATGAGGTGGCCCTTACAATGAACCATTACGTTTCGGGCAAAACATATGGCTTCCATGCAAATAAAATTGAAAAACAGGAAATATTACTCTTCACGTAGAGTGACAGTGATGATCTTTTCGGCCTTCCAGTTTTTGATCTCCATCCCTGGTACGCACGGTTTTATCCATTGATCAAGCTCACAGTCACTGTCAACCTCTTCACCCACCATACAGATGTGATCTGGATCCAGCATTCCAGCACTGGTGAACGTGAACGGCGGACGACGTCCTCTGCCCTGTCCAGACGAACCTCGGCCCGGCTGATAACCCACTCCAAATCTATCTTTCTTGGCGGCGATGTCCATCATCTTCCCCCAACCAGGAGCTTCTCCCCTCTTCACCACCTCAGCAGCCTGCTTGTACGAGGAAATGGACGACTTCTCCTCTTTGGCAAAAAGAGCATTCTCCACCTTGACGGTTTCAAACGCTTGACTCGGTGTTTCAACAATTTCACCGTCCATTTCAACATATTTGAACGATGATAGGTGGCTGACGAAGATATCTTCCTCCCCACAAACCGTGACGACCTGCCCATCCCAGATGTACTTCAGTTTCTGGTGCAAAGTCGAAGTCACTGCCCCAGCAGCATGGATCCACGACCTACCCAACAGGCAACTGTACGCCGGCTGAATATCCATGACATAAAATACCGACTTAAACACCTCGGGGCCAATCTTCACAGGGAGCTCCACTTCCCCAAACACAGCCCGCTTCGAACCGTCAAAAGCTCTCACCACCAGGTCAGTGGGCCTCAGGATTAACCCATCACAGTCCAACTTTGCCAGGGCCTTCTTTGGCAACACATTTAAAGATGAGCCGGTATCAACCAACACATGCGAGAGCACGGCTTCTTTACACTCCATGGCAATGTGTAATGCCCTATTATGATTCCGCCCATCCACAGTCAGATCCAGATCAGTGAAACCCAGCCCATGACTGGCATTAACATTAGACACCACTGTTTCCAACTGATTGATGGTTATCTCCTGGGGAACATAGGCTCTCTTTAGTATTTTCAATAAAGCCTCTCTATGCCCCTCGGAGCTCAGCAATAAGGACAAGATTGAGATCTTGGATGGGGTCTGTTGCAAGTGGTCAACAAGCTTGTACTCAGACTTCTTGATGATTCTCAAAAATTCTTCAGCTTCATCATCAAGTTCTCTCTCCGACCCACCAGGCGCCGGTGTCACCACAGGAGTACCCTCGCTTACCACCTGCTTCCCTCTTGCCCTGGCTAAAGCCTCGGCCTTATCTTTCTTTTCTCTCTCTCCATCCCCATTCCTCAAAGCATCAGGTGCAAACAACCTTCCACTGCGAGTGAAACCACTGGGTCCGGCATTATCCACCTTTGAAACGGTGGTTTCACCTGCAATCTGATCATCTAACTTCTCCCCATTACAATAACCCTCTCCACCATAATACCACGGCACGACGTCATCTTTGTCATAAGGAATAGGTCCAGGTACCGTAATAGTAACTGGAGCCGCATCTGTCAGCGTTGACAAATCAACCGGATCGAAGTAGATGGTTATGGTGGAGACATCTTCCTTCCCCAAATCAACCTTCTCAAATCTGAGGCTTCCCTCATCCATCATCTTCTGGACAGCCTCCCTCAACAATACACACCCATTGGGAACAACGGCGCACGCAGCACAACAGTCATCACAGCCCGGAAAGACCCCATTCTTCAACAATTGTCTCTTGACCTCAGCCAATGGAGTCTTCAACTGATCCACATTTATCAGCCCAACAGTTCTACCATCCTCAGAAATTGCATTCACCCCCATTTGACCATGCGCAGGCATGGGATTAGCATTCACATTTGGAGACGGAGCAAAATTGATAGCTTTAGAATCCACCAAGTCCTGGACCACATGCTTAAAAGCTTTACAATTTTCCACATTGTGTCCAGGAGCACCAGAGTGGAATTCGCACTCGGCGTTCTCATCATAGCTGGGGGGCCTTTGATCGGGTCTTACTGGAGCCAAAGTCCTCAGCTGGACCAACCCTAAGTCTTTCAACTTCTTCAGCAAGAATGAGTACGTTACAGGTGGCCTATCAAATTGACGATCAGTCATTCTCCCTCTCACTTGATACCCGGCCCTCTGCGGTCTCTGTTGAAACGGCTATCGTTGTTGTTGCGGTTGTTGCTGTTGCTGTTGTTGATCATCAGCAGGAATGGTTACCGCAGCAGTGTGCTGGTAGTAACGATCCCTACTCTGTCCCCTCTGGGCATACACAGCGCTGGTGTCACCCTCCTTCTTCCTCTGATCATTCCCAAAAGGCTTCTTCGATCCAGATGACGAAGCGTTACCCTGGATCTTCCCCATCTTTAACCAACTTTCTATTCTTTCTCCGGCCACCACTATATCAGCAAAGTTGGTAACCGGGCATCCAACCATCCTTTCTGCAAACGCCCCCTGAAGGGTACCCATAAACAAGTCTGACATCTCCCTATCCATCAAAGGAGGTTGAACTCTGGCAGCCAACTCCCTCCATCTCTGTGCATATTCTTTAAACCCCTCATTAGGCTTCTGAGACATACCCTGCAATTGGGTACGGCTAGGAGCCATATCAACATTAAATTGATATTGTTTAAAGAATGCATCTCCAAGATCCTGCCAGCTTTTAATGTCAGAAGATTTCAATTTGGTGTACCATTCTAAAGACCCCCCAGACAGACTGTCCTGGAAGAAGTACATCCAAAGCTTCTGGTCCATTGTATAAGCGGAAATCTTTCAGACGAAAGCCTGGAGATGAGTTTCCGGGCAAGAACTCCCATTATATTTGTCAAACGCATGCGCTTTAAACTTTTGTGGGATCACAATCCCCTCAACCAGCCCCATATTCGACATATTGACAACCCCCGGAGTAGCATAGCTTTCAAGAGCCCTGATTTTCTCCGCCAGCACCTGAATCTCTTTGTTGGGTGGTTGGACACCGTATTGATCAAATTTCTCATTAAGTACGGAGAACTGGTCTTCTTCTCTATCCTCCTCGGCCCCGAAGAAAAGAGGAAACAGACTGTCCTTCAGATTGTTACCCATCGGACCTGGTCCTCCGCCTGTGGCAACACCGAAACCACCCCCATTATTAATCACCACACCAGCAGTAGTCTTCTTTCTGAGATCTCCTCCTTCCCTGGAACCACCAAGGCCATGGTTGGAGCCACCCTCTAAATTGATACCACTGTTAGCAGCTGAAGCCCGCTCGAGCTTCTCTACTTTATCAGCAAGTGCTTTCTGCCCCACGGCAAACCCTTGCATGACGTTAATCAGTTCGCTCATTTTCTCCTTCAGCTCGAGAATATCTGCGTTGGGTAGATCCATCAGCCTGGATGTGTTGCGTCTAGTAGGGTATCTGTGTGGACGTGTTGCGTGCAAAGGAATGATTCTACGTGCGCGAGCAATGATTCCTGAAATAATCAAGCACGTTAGAAACCGACACCTGCAAAATAGAAGACAAGTTATTATGATTCATGCATGAATGCAATGTCTATCCATATGAGGAACACTCTGTCTTTCGATCCTGGTTTCATCGAGACAGATAATAATTTGACAGCAACATTCTGACATCAACCGTCTGGTTTTGCCATACAAAGCAGAGATATATGATTTAGCAAAGATATCACCCAACCATGTGTGTGTGATGTGAGTGTGCACAGGAAAGCCAATAAAGCTTGCAGATCAATCACTGAATGATAATAACCACTGTATATCAAAAGTGCACTACACGTGCAAAAGTCATACATCAGGCTGATACAAATCAAATACAATTCTCCCGAATCAGAAAGAAAATACAAGCAAGTGAATTCCGTCAACCGGCCTGACGGTAATCCAACACATAACAAAAGTCTACACCAAAGAAGGTCCCCCAGAGGGCTCTGCATCATCGACCATCTTGGTAAACTTCACGACGAACCTAAGCTCAGTGTTCTCCTGCTGCAGTCTTCCTATCTCCTTCTGGTGAATCTTCATCTGACGGAAATAATGATCCCTCTCAGCAAGATAGTGATCTCTCTCAGCAATAATCTTCACGTTCTCTTCTTCCTTAATCTTCAGCTTTGCTTCCCACTCGGCGATAAGGACTTTAACTCTGGCTTCTCTCTGATTCCTCACAAGGATCTGCCTCCTCTTCTCATCTTCAATAACGCTCAAAGCTCTAGCTAACTTCTCCTTGGTAAGGTCATGCTCCTTTGTAGACGACTCCAACGCTCGGCTGACCTTCCAATAATAAGCGGTGTCTATCTCAAAGCGCTTCACCTCCATGGCATGTCTCTTATCCTGATCTTCTATTCTCCCTTTGATTTCCTGATTAGCAATCTGAATCCTAGCAACACTCATCTCCAATTCAGTCTTCTCTGCTTGCAGTTGATCTCTGGCTTTCTTCATCTCAAGGAACTCTTCCATGCTGACAGAAGAACATGGCCCCTCAATCAAAGGACACCAAGGATCACCCCCAGGAAATGGTAAATGAGTGAGCTCAATCCTCTTCCTAAGTCAATCATCAAATGGAGGAAAAAACCTGCTATTAACCTTACCAAAAGGAACCTTGCCCTTCCTCTGAATATTGCGCCACTCATCAGACACTTGCCTCAACTTTGGCTGATTACCCTCAATCGGGAAATAAAAGGACTCCTGAATCTCTCGTCCAAGAGAAGGACCCTCCACAGCAAATCCCATTTGTCTCCTAAGAAGCACCGGGTTGTAATTAATGCAACCTTGAACTCCTATAAGAGGCACATTGGGAAGACTTCCACAACTGTAAATGAAATCTCGTCCAGCCACACCATTGTGAGTCCAAGCTATGTCCTTGGCTCGCAAACCCATCAACCTGATTGACCATTTGACAGTAGGATCAAGAAAAACAAAGGCACCTCGGGAAGGCAAATACCCCATGAACCATTTGTACAACAGCTGAGCACAACATTGGATCAATCCCCCACGCTGCTTCTCGTTCCGATTATGGACGGAGTAATAGACATCTCCAACCAGGGTAGGAATGGGATTCCTATGCATAAACAACCGGATGGCATTAATGTCCACAAAGTTCTTCTGATTAGGGAACATGATGATTCCATAGATGCTCACAGCAATCAAAGCACAAACGGCCCTCCAATTACCCACAACAGCATGCTCCTTGGCTTTAGCCTCCAAGAAACTCAGATGAAAACTAGGCAACTTTCCCTTCTCCTTCAAACCCCCCTTAGTCACTTCTGGGCTCAAATAAAGAGCACGAGAGATCTCAGCAACATCAGGTTCTCCCTTAGTGACATAGAATGGAATCTGATCTCTGATCTGAATCCCCAGGATGTTGGTATAGTCCTCCATCAAAGGCCCCAACAAGTAATCCGGGAACACAAAGCACCTCAAGCCCGGGTCATAAAACTGGAGAAAAATATGGATGGCACTCATATCTGTATGAGTAAGCTTGAAAACCAACTTCAGAATACCACTGTAATCCTCACGGAACATCCCCACATGGTCAGGTGTAATCAATGTTATCATCTCTTTCAACACATCAATCTCTGGATTGAAGAAACTGTAGACGACGTCATCTTTCAAGTCGGGCCTCATGTCTTAAACAAAGAAGTCTCTCAACCAGGATCTCAATCAAGAATGTCCCCTGCATATGGATAAACATGAGTTAGATGCAGATAAATGCAAAATGTGAATGATGTTGATGTATGAATGCAATGCACTATGCCATCCTCCAAGTCATTTGATCATCAACTGCACTAGATCACGGTCTCTGAACTGATCACAACCATCTGAGGGAATGAATAACCATAAATCCAACTCAGGGTTCCGAAATAAACGGAACGGAGGATATATCATCATCATCACCAGAAAGTCCTCTAAACAGATAACCACAAGACCCTCTGAACCAGCCCAGGGAATCCTGAAATAAACGGATCCCCACTGATAAATATCACGGACAGAACTCCGGCGTCTCAGAAATAAATCCATAAATCCGACTTATAAATAAGACTTTGATCAATAACTGAACCATTAGTCACCATCAAAGTCACCATTAGAACATGCATCTGTAAGAATCAACCCTCCCCTCACAGGTGAATTCTAATCAGGTCATCCTAAGGCGGATAATGGTCTCGACGATCGGACAAGATACTCAACGGGTTTGCCCTTTCGGGTGTGCCGTTGCAGCTCTCATAAGATCGTCTAAACCAAATATCCGGGAAAGAACGGTCACCGAAGTCCCCAGCTCAGATGAGGTAACTCAACCAAAATGGATACTCCATAAAGGAAAAGCACTCTCAAATGAACCTCGTCCGACTTGTGGTATGTCACGTCGCCAAAAACATGTTGACCTAACATGAGAGGCAACATGAGACCACACTAATCCTAGGTGTATACTCGGGCCTGGGTTTTAGCCCCACTCAGAACACCCACCCCAAATCAGAGGAACCAAACCTGTACAGAATCCAGCACAATGATAGTATGATGCATGCAAACATTTATGCCAATATATACAGTCACAGTATAATAATCATAAATGCAATAAATAAAGCAGCACAAGCAACCTAAACTATCCTAGAGAGCGCTAGGAACGACTCGCTTAGGGAAGATGGACCAGCAATAGGTCAACTTCTATGTCCCCAGCAGAGTCGTCAGCTGTCGCATCCGCGAAAAATAACCGGCGGGAAAAACAAACAACAGAGCCGCCACCGTGTGTTATTTATCCCAAAAGAGGGAAAGGAAACGCTCGAAGTAAACCTGGAAAGGAAATGGTCTTACGACCGAAGATTACAAGGATCGGGAGTCGGTTACGTAAGGGGAAGGTATTAGCACCCCTTATGTCCATGGTACTCCATGGGAACCATTTGGGTTATTTTACATACATGGGATTTATCTATTATTGTTTTATTTCTAGAAGAATATGTGTGAAAGAAGGGGTGTTTTATTATTATAGTACTCGCCAAGTGTCGCATCCGCGAAAAACAACCGGCGGGAAAAACAAACAACAGAGCCGCCATCGTGCGTTATTTATCCCAAAAGAGGGAAAGGAAACGCTCGAAGTAAACCTTGAAAGGAAATGGTCTTACGGCCGGAGATTACAAGGATCGGGAGTCGGTTACGCAAGGGGAAAGTATTAGCACCCCTCACGTCCGTCGTACTCGACGGGATCCACGCTCAAAAGAATAGAATAAGGTTGCTGATAGAAACTGCTCAAAGAATGCACACGCTGAAATAAATAGGAGGAAGAGGATGGAGGAAGAGGACTCGGCAGGATGTCGCATCCTGGGCCTACGTAGTTTGTTAGAAACAAACATCAGAGTCGACATAGTTCGGGGGAAATGGGCAACGGGCTCGCTAGGATATCGCATCCCATGCCTACGTATCTCATCTGGAATGAGAAACAGAGCTACCGTAGTTCCGCTAACGCACGCCGAAACAAACACACGCACAGACGCTGAGACGTCAAAGCAAACACACAAATGGAAACAGACTGCCAATGGCTGGTCTTACATCCGACTCCTAACCACAAACACAGACAAGGAAACCGAATGCCAATCGTTGGGCTTACATCAGACTCCACACCCACACACAAGAGGATAACAAACAGACAAGCTAATAAGGAGTCCAGAACTCGAGCCTAAGAACTGTCAAGCAAACACACACAAAAAAGGAAAAGGGTGCCCGGAGAGATCTCGCACGATCTCCTGCCTACGTACCTCATCTGGTATGAGCATCAGGGCAACGTAGTTCTCCTTAACATGGGAGAAACTTTCTCCTAAACCAGAGACTGAGAAATAACAACTAAAAGGGAGATTGACTCGAGCCTAAAAGTTGTCATGCAATCCACAATAGTCCTAGGTTGAGGTATCTGAACAGATCCTAACTCGCACAGGCAGCAAGTTGAAACAGCAAATAGACAGCGAATAAGAAATCACAAGAGCAAGCACACACACTATATGCAAACAAGTGGCTCATACAAGGTTGGGCTTTAGTCAAGGGGTCATATCAACCTCGACAAACAAGCCAACTGGAAAGGGGTGTTGTTGGCTCTTAACCCTAACATTGAGAGTTAGGGTGAAGCAGATGACATGGGAAATGAGGATCAGACCTCATAGCTCTTATCCCTAGCCTGGGAGAGCTTGAATTAATGAAGGTGTGGGAGTCCAGAATGTGGGACTCTATTCCACAATGAC
The DNA here is from genome assembly GCF_024323335.1 of Lathyrus oleraceus. Taxonomy (NCBI): domain Eukaryota; kingdom Viridiplantae; phylum Streptophyta; class Magnoliopsida; order Fabales; family Fabaceae; genus Lathyrus; species Lathyrus oleraceus. Next base: position 165,812,219 of record NC_066579.1, on the reverse strand, counting down.
TGACTCAACAAGATTTTGGGTTTTTATTCAAAGTGCATCAACACATGGTGTGAGCAAGATGAAAGACTCAACTGAATAGCAGGGGATGGATTGCCCATCCCTTCTATCTGCCAATGCCTCTTCACTTAGGAGGTCTTTATATGTACAAGGCACAAAGATAAACAACCACAAACATTGCCTCTTAAGGAGGGCTTCAGACAGGTGCCTGCCAAAGTAACATGACAGGTCTTCCAGACTACATGGAGATCAAGGAAGTTACCTAAGTGGTATGCCAACCACAAGCAAAGCAAAGCAACTCAAATAATGAGTTAAAGCGGCTAAAGTACCTGTAAGAAAAGCTAAACCAGTCAATATTTACATTCAGACAAATCAAACAATCCACAACAGTCAGACAACCAATCATCAGACAACAATGGTGCAAGGCATAAGATGCAAGCAAACTAAATTGATTCACCATCCAAAAGACCTACAAAACAGCAAGGTTAGTCAACCAAAATAACTTGTATCTCAAGTGATGAGATCATATCAACCAATGTGGCTAATTGCTTGAAACCTGAAACACACAAAGTCCAAAGGATGAGAACAAACCACTAGCTCAAAGGCTAGGGTCAAAGGTGGGGAAAAAAGTCAAAACATAAACTATAACTCAACATGAAGTAACTAAATTCAATCAAGAACATGTCCTAAAAAGGACCAAATCAAAATCAAATGGCAAAGTCATGTAGTGAGCAAGAGAAGTCAAAGGCAATTTCAAAGTATTCAAATGATCATCAAGAACAAAATTCCATATCAAAATAGAAATGAATCAAATAATTCTGGAAATTTTCATGAGCACACAACATGTCTAATACAATCATCATGCCAAAAATCATAAACAGAAGGGCTCATTTGATATGGATATGAAAATGCACAAGTTGAACATCAAATTGTGTGACACAAATTGTCACTCCTAAAGTACATGTGTCCCAAACAGTGAAGACAATAGCAAAAAATGCCAAATAAAATCACACAAATCCATCAACATGTTAACAATCATCATGCAAAATTTCATGGCCATTGGATTATTTTTGAGCATTTCATACTAGAATGAATGAAGCAAGGTCCAAATGTACACATGTTCAAAGGATGCAACACAATTTAATTTCCAGCAATGATAAAATCATACAATCAACACCATAAAATTCTATACATTCATAGGATCATTTAGCAAAAAGAATGGAATTATTTGGATGATTTTTCAATTTGATATGAATTTTTAAAGTTGGATAAAAAAATTGAATTAAAATGAAGCATATACATGAAAATGGAGGGAAATGGTGAAATGTGAAACGAAATTTGAAAATATGTCTCAGCAGAGAATCGAACTGGGAGCGCGCCAGGATGAAACACGGTCGTTTCATTAAACAGGTGGCATGGCTTAGTGGCAGTCAAAGGTTATGTGGCAAGGTCAACAAAGCCTGGGCCAATCGATTAGCCAACAGGCGCGCATGTGGCATATGACTGGGTCAAAGCCCTAGCGAAAACCAGAGGCGGAGCCTCCTGTACACGCACGGTGGAAACCACCGTCTTCTTCATGAAGACGGTGGTGAACAGTGTTCGTCCATTTTTTTTTGCAGTTTTTGAAAATAATTACACCATTGGACTCGTCTTGACATGTAGAACTCAAATCCACTATCATCTCATCCTAATTCAACATATATATTGCAAATCGAAGAGAAAACCAAATGATCATACAAACTTTAATTTGACATAACTCAACCAATATTCAACCAAATCACGCGAAATTTAGATCAGGATAATCAGGAAGCAAAGACCTACAAGTCTATGGCAATAAAATCATGAATTAAGAGGTTCGAAATTTTCACCTCTTGAAGATCCAACAATGGCAGTGGCAGATCCAAGGCTTGGCAAGCGTGTAAATCCACTCCTATATCACTGTTATGAAGCTTGAAGTTGAAGTTGAGACTTGGAACAGCCTAGATCTTGCTTAACAATCAACTTCCATGCTTGTGTTCTTGAGCTTGCACCACACAATTCTGGTCCAAATTTGATGATTCAAGGCTTGATCTATACTAAATCCACACCAAAGAACAAGAATATGGAAGAAAATTGAAGGCTTATGTGGATTTGAATTTTGGTTGAGAGAAAAAATTGGAGGGAAGAAGAATTTTGAGATCTAGATCTAGAATCCTCTCAAATTCTGTTATGATTATGAATATATACCCTGTGTTAATCCACTCTTAATCAAAATTAATCATGTTTAGTTGAGATTAAGTGAAAATAAGGTGTTTGGCCAAAAATGACATTTTGCATGGTGCATGGAGCAAATGGACGTGAACAGTACCAAATGAATGATTAATTTCACTTAAAATCTTCCAATTAACACAATGGCAATGGTGATTTGTTCCCATGATGCACCAATTTCAAATTTAGCATTTTCCCTCCAAAATAAGCATGAATATGCATATGATCATGTGATGAATTTTCATGCAATGTGATGAATGATTTGGAAAGTTCATGTCATGAGAAGAATTTTGCAAAAAGAACCACTCAAATTGGAGTTATGAGTCAAAAGATATGCCCTTTTGAAGTTTCATGCACACTTGGCAATGATTTGATCATATCTCCTCAACCATTCATCATAAATTCATGATCTTGGACTTTTTGGAAATGGGAGAGAGAGGTATTCAACTTTCATGTTGGACAAAATTTCATTTGAAGCTTCTTTGATGATGTAAGATCAAGTTGAATTTGAACCAAAAACTTTCCATTTTTGGAAACTTCCAATTACAGGTCACTTTCCATTTTTGGAAACTTTTGATCTGACCTCAAATTCTTCAAGATATGCATTTGACATGATGAATAAGCCTCTTTTGGACATGAATGAAGTGTTGAAACTCATTTCTCCACCTCCTAGCCCTCAGTTGACTTTCTGTTGACCTTCTAGTTGACAGATGACTTAGAAGTGCTCTGATCAGCTTGAGCCTCAACCACTTGGTGGATTGGCTCCAAAATGAAACCCTAGCTCAAATTAGCTCAATAATATAACCATGTGATCCTCCTCTCAATGGAATGCCTCATTTATTTGAAAAACCCTGACTGGTAGAATGCAACTGATTAGGGTTGACCAGAGGTCAAAACCCTAATCCCAAGGAACCTGAGCATGAATAATGAACCCCTTGAGGATGACATAACCATGATGATGATAATGTACCCTTTTCCAATAAGATAATGGTCAAACTCCTTGAGGGACCAAGAAACCCTAATTGAAGCACAAACCCTCAGATGGCTAGTGATCATTCCATGAGACCCTCAGGCTTGAACCTCTTAACCTCTCTATCTTCTGAGAAAGACTTTTAGAGGATGACTTGCTTGTTCTCACATGATATGAAATATGCAAATGCCTATTGTCCTAAAAAAATGAAATGCAATATGTTAAGCTAGTCCCAAGAAGAGGAGAGCAAATTTTGAGGTGTTACAATAGGTTATATGGGTCCAGTTCACATATGCTTAATCACGAACCCAAATCTATGGGAGGATTCATACAAAGAATTTCCAAAATACTTGGTGTCACTTAAGCATTATGCTTCGGGGACTATTGTCAATTTGAAAATGTTGTCGGCATATACCCCAAACGGGACTTGTGTTAGTGGTAATGGCATATTCCACAGACTCTTCTGGGAGTATCAACCATGCATCAAAGGTTTTTATTTCTGTAAACTTATTATACAAATTGATGGTACATGGTTGTACGAGAAATATAAAGGAACGATACTGATGGCAGTGGCACAAGATGATAACAACAACATTTTTCCAATCGCCTTTGCACTAATTGAAGGGGAGACTGCTGGGGGATGATGTTTTTTCCTAAAAAATCTCCGATTGCATGTTGCTCCTCAGCCTAACTTATGTTTGATCTCAGATAGATACTCTTCAATTGTGAGTGCCTATAAAAACATTGATAATGGCTGGCAGGATCCTCATTCGATGCATGTCTACTGCATTTGACATATCGCTCAAAATTTCATGCTGGAGATCAAAGACAAAACGTTGCGGAAGAGGGTTGTCAATGCAGGGTATGCATTAACAGAACCTTCTTTCAAACACTACCACGAAGACATCGGATTGTCAAACGCATATGCAGTAAGGTGGATCGACAATATTCCATTGGAGAAATGGACTAGGGCATACGAGAACGGTTAATGATGGGGCCACATGATAACAAATCATGTGGAATTAATGAACTTTGTCTTCAAAGGCATCCAAAGTCTGCCTATAACCGCTTTAGTGCAAGCAAACTATTTTAGGCTAGGGGCGTTGTTTGAGATCATACGTTCCAAATGGAGTTCAGTGTTATAATTTGGGCAGTTATTCAGTGATGCTTCAATGAACTTCATTAAAGAGGAAGTTGTCAAAGCTAACGCACATGTGGTCAGGGTGTTTGACCGTACTAAAGGTTGGTACAATGTTGATGAGTCAATAGATCACAATGAAGGCATGTCAAAGGGACATTATTGAGTGAAACTAGATAGAGGTTGGTGCGACTGTGGAAAGTTCCAAGCCTTTCGTATGCCCTGTTCCCATGTCATAGCGGCATGTTCAAAGGTTCGACATGATCCTTCCAACTTACTATCTGACGGTTACAAAGTCAGAAAACTTTGCAATATTTACAAAATTAGCTTTTCGGTGGTAGCAAAAGAGGATCACGGACCTGCATATCAAGGGGACATTCTCTGGCACAATGAAATAATGTGAAGAAAGAAAAAGAGTCGCTCAAACAACACCCTATTCAAACCAAAATGGATACGGCAAACAAAATGATTAGATTATGTATTTCATGTCACTAGCCCAGTCATAATCGTACTAATTATCCCAGTGTTGGAACAAGCACAACAAGATAATTTTAATTGTAACTCTTTTGTTTTATATTAAAAACAACATTCATTTCATATGATAAGTAGAATAAATACAATAATTAAACAACAACACAAGAAACTACAACAAACAAAATAACATCACAAACAAATACAACACACAAACAACATAACTATGCGATTACAACCATCCAAATAATTTTGTGAGAAGTATACATCATCATGTGAATGTCTTTGTTGATTTTAATATTGACCCAGAAACAAACTTCTCCATTTTTGTTGAAAGTCGTATCAAGCCATTGAATTCTTCTGATCCTTTTACCATCTGCAATTTCTCCATCTAACCAACGGTTCAAGGTCATGTTAAGATGTTTGAACGTATCTACATTTCAAAGTTGAATCTTCATCGGAGGCTGCACTGCTGAAAAGATTAAATCGATATTTCTCTTGTGAATATAAGGACACAAATATGAATATGAAGACATTTTAAAGAAAATTAAAGGAAATTGAAGAAAAAAAACAGAAGGAGATGGTAAGAAGTTGTGTGAAAAATTATGGGAGGGTGATGTTGTGTCTTTATAGATGGAGTGGTAGAATAGTAGCCACATGCATTGACACACATAGAATGAACTATGCATACACCATTGCATATGTCACTCCTACTGGTGCATTGACCATGAATGTGTCAATGCATGTGACGCCAATGAATAATATTTTTTATTGGAAGCGCCAATACAACTGGCGTCTAGGTTATATGTTTTTTGAAAAATGATTATTTTTGTAAATATTTAAAAAAAATTATCTTAGAATTTTAATTAAAAAAAATAGATTATTTTTTAAAAAAAAAATCTCCTATTTACTTTTGAGTATTGTCTACGGAAAAAAAATGACTTAAAGATATATTAAAAAAAAATTGTTTCTTAAGAGGGAATATTTTAGAAGAGAACAATACATCCATACATTTAGAATCATTTTAAGAAGAGATTGAAAAAAATTACTTGATAAAGGAAAGGAGAGGACTTCACTTTTATGTTATAATGGTATTGAAGTTTTTTTTCGTCATGTTTTTTATATTGTTCCAATAGTCAACACATTTGGCGTCAAATCTTCATTTGTTTTATTATTTGTGAGGTAGGGCAACAATGTAGCCGATGCTTCTATAATTTTTGTCAACATCATTTAAAATATGTTTATTGAAAATGTTCTCTTTTTTTCAAAAAGTTTCACTATTATTTTATTTGGATGCAAAGAAATAATAAAATTTAGAAAATAATATTATGGAGACGGTTCTTAATAGAGCATTTGAGTTATTTAAGTCTTGGAAACTTGCTAATGATTTAAACACCTTCTCCTTATCAAGCTACTTCTTGTAACAAGTGAAATAAACCATCAAGAAGGAGATTTAAATGTAACGTGAATGCTTCTTTTTGGTCTTTGAACAACAAAGTGAGAATTGGTGATTGTATCATAGATGAATAAAGTGTTTTGTTTTAGTTAAAACTAAGTGGTTCTCTCATATTTGCAATGTGCGAATGTCGTTTATTTTTGCCTCTCAATTTAATGATATCATTAGTCGGTGTAAAGACTTTATTTTTACATATTTTAACAACTCTGGTGTAAAATTTATTAAGAGACAATTAAATAAGGTTGCTAATAATCTAATGAAAACGATCATATCATTAATTACTTCCCAAATTTTAGTAGAAATAGCATATTGTATAGAACATTGATTAATGAAATATAATTTTCTCTTTAAGAATCAGAAGATGAAAAATTAAAGAGATTATTCCTTCTTTATAATACATAAGAAAACTGAATATCCAATAAAATATAAATATGAAAAATAATAACATTAATATTAAAAAATTAAAATTATTTTTGTTATGGGTCGGTTAGAAATAGTCCTACCATTCTTACTCATCCTATGCTATCCTATGTTGGAATAATGGCCTTGTTCCATCACGAATTTTCTCAATGAATGAAGATAGATAGTTATTTATACGATCTCAAGAGATGTCAACCAAAAACACATCTAAAGGTCATCCGTAAAGAATGGTGAGCAAATAGATGATTCGTTATTTTCCTCCCTCTATATATAGAGCAGGTACCAAATTGAGGTAACATGTTTTTAATACAATTTCATTTCACTCTTTTTCTCCATATACTGACCTGAGTGTTGGAGTGATTATCTTACAGTTGTCCCCCACTCCATCACACCGGAAGTTGCGATCCATCATCATCTCCAATCAACTTCTCATTTTTGGTTCCAGAATGGAACAAGGGCGTCGTCAGTGGGAATCAACTCTTGATTCGTATGATTTCTTCAAATTCGCATTCGTTATTCGACTTTTGCAGCTCGTTACTCTTTCCTATCACCGGGGCACGCAATCGTAATTGAACGTGAAGATTTATCGTATTTTGATTCGACTTAGCACTACTTTAGTCTCATTTCTTCAAGATTTTCAAATCGCTGATTTTCATCTTCAACAAATATGGATGGATCCAAGGCTACCAGATCTGTCACTACATGAAAAGTTGTCACTGCTACCTTAACATCAAGTAATCAATCGTCTCTTCCTTTGAAGCAAAACGCCACAGATCCTAGAGCGGTAGTTTATTCGCATCTGAATCCATTCCGAGCTTCACAAGTGGCCAGATCAGTTCCAATCAATCCAGTGGAAACTCCCATTTCTCTTCCAACTATGCAACACGAAACCTTACATGGATTTCACAAGCTACAAGTAAGTCTCATCGTACAAGGTGCCAATGAGTTACTGAACAATGTGATTAACATTATTCGACCATAAAACTCAAATAATATTAAAGAAAGGCTCCAATGCCTCGAAGAGAGCCTTCACTAGGCTTTTTTCCGCAAGAATATTATTCAAGAACTTGTCTCAAGAAAGACTCGCGTTGCAATTCTGGAACCAGCATGTGCAAATGGAAATGAGGTTCCTGGTCAAAGGATCGCTGTAGAAGTAAAAAACATCATACTCCTGCACCGAGCCCCGAAGGAGACGGAGGAAGTTATGCCCCGACTCTCATTCTATCAAAAAAAATCCTAAATAAGCGCAGTTAAAGCACCCACTTTCGGTATAAATCTTGGAAAGAATGATCCTAAAGTATATGGAGATGTCATCGAAGCTAACTGATAATGACGGAAAGGTAGATCCCGATGAACATGTGAAACTAGTAGATGAATAGTTGAGTTACTTTAGTGTTGATGATGCTTCCAACTTCAAGTTGTTCGGGTTTTGGTCGAACCAGCTCAATTATGGTTCAACGGCCTTCCTGATGGATGCATTGATTCTTGGGCGGAATTTCATAAAAGGTTTTCGGTGTAATTCACAGCTCGAAAGTGACGTTATATCACCGAGGCCACTCTAACAAGGTTATTCAAAGGAAGAAAAAAAGCTTGTGGTTGTATAGAAATTGATTTACTCAATTCTCAATTGAAATAGATGGGGCTTAAGAAGGCCTGCAATGCCAGATATTTTATAATGGCCTTCTAAGCGACCATCCGTTCAACATAATTTGGGGAAGAGGAAGGTCAAATCCTTTCAAGAGATGTTGACCATGGCCAAAACTTTTATGATTTTATAATAAAAATGGACCACACATTTTGATAACCCCGCATCTAGCGAGTCTCATTCCGTTTTCCCATCTGGAAAATAATCTCATCGACGTTGGGATAACTCTTACCGAAACATACAAGGGAAGTATGAGAGATACACATTATTGATGGTCTCTCGTGAGAGGGTCTATCAAGAGTTTGTGAACACTGAATTTTGGAAGGCATGAATCTAACCCCCATATCTCATCGGAGAGATATCTCATACGGAGAGACATGGATAAATCTCCTATAGATAAATCCCCCACAAAGACCTCTACAACTAGGACAAGCGAGGATAAAAAGGAGGCCAACAAAGGAAAACGTCCCTATATTGCTACCATTACATGAGGGGCGCCTCGGGCGAATCTCCCCTCCAAAGGGATGATGAAAAAGAAGATCACGGAGATGATGGTTGTCTACCGTAAATAAGGAAACACGTCTATAAAAATTTCTAATTGTCCTATGGTGGGATTTCGTGACTAAAAAAAAGTTGGAGGTATTCCAAATGAGATTTTTTCCCCGTTATTATTTCCATAATTAGGAAGTTTGATGTGTCTCGGATTCTCATCATCGCGGAAACTCCCTTGACATCATGTATTCACAGTTATTTGAGAAGATAAAATTGGACCGAAGCAAATTAGTGACATATGAAGGCTCGGACCTCCAAGCATTCAACGAGACCATAACATGTCTCTGGGGATAGGTGGAACTAATAGTCTCTATAGGTAGCAGAGAAGACATTGAGGCAGTAAACTACAAATTTCTTGTTGTTACTTTCATGAGTGTATACAATTGCATCTTGGGACAACCTTTTACAGCTATGATAGACATTGTTGCCTCGTTGGTCCATCTCAAACTTAAATACCACAATATACAGGGAGAACCAACTACCATCAATGATGATTTAAAAGGAGAAAAAAGAATATACCAAGCTTTCCAAAAATATCAGTGAGAAGGCATAGTCATGAAGCTCAATATTACTTCCTCCGTCAGACAACCAAAAAGTTGCTAAAAAGGCACAAAAAAAAAAGAGAAATAAGTTGCGGTCACCCCGACTTGTTATGTGGTTTGTTCCTCAATCATATCAAATGTTATGCTTAAGTTATTTACCATTTATATGCTTGTATTGTTGTACAACAGCAAGATAATGTGATGTTTTCTAAGACATTCTTTTCTTTGTAAATGTGCATAGCAACAAGAAGTTTAGAGTACCACCAAAGACATTGATGTCCGAGACACATAAATTCTAGGGTGTCACTACAACATTTTTCTTCTTTGACAACAACTAGAAAGTGTTGCAAGAACTCAGAACAGTGTTGTCTAAAATAATAGGGGATGTTTTGCAGTCGTCCTCTGTGCGAGCATTGTCTATTGTTTAAGGAAACGACTTTTATCTATTTTTGGCCTCACTTTTCTAAAATGTCGCCTAAACTATAAGAAATGAGGATGTTTTTCCGTGGCATCTTAGGTGAAAAGTGGTGTTTGGTCATGGGTACCGGCAGTTTTGACTTTTTATTTATTTTTAACACACTTTTTATCACGGTTGGAATTTCAACCGTGGTGAAAAATGGTGCTTGGTCATGGGTTCGAATCTCAATACCAACAATTTTCTTTTTATTTATTTTTAAGCCACTTTTCACCACGGTTGGAATTCCAATCATGGTGAAAAATGGCGTTTTCCTTTTTTTATATTCTTAAATTAAAAATAAATTACATTTCCAAGATATATAATACTCCATGTTCATTCACTTTTCCCTAGACGAATTTCATTTTCTACCTCCAAACTTAATCTTTCATTTACAAAATCAAACTCGAAAACATCATTTCTTACATAAACGAACTAGAAAACATCATTTATTTCATTAACAAGTTTCGGAACTCCATCATCTCTTTTCCAACTTGAACGAGGCAAAGAAACATGGATTCAAGTTAGCAATGTTAGTTTTTATTTGAAATTCTGGTATGCATATATCATATGTCCTATGAGATGTCAAGACACTGATATCTGAACAATAACAGGACTACTTACATATAGAGGAATATAAAATAACAGAACACACAAAGTTGTTAACCCAGTTTAGTGTGCAATAACACCTACATTTGGGGGCTACCAAGCCAGGGAGGAAATTCACTAAATAGTATTAGTTTATAGACCTTCTGCAAACTATATCTAATTTACAGAAAACAACATAATCACTACCCGTGCCTAACTTCTACCTAAGATACTCCTAGGTGCGAGACCCTTCTCACCTCTCTAACAATCACATAAGTGATTTTTTAACACTTACAAGAAAATCAGAAGACACATTTCAAGGACACACAATCACTCAATGCTTAAAAGCTTATGAGTGTTTGACAAAGCTTACAACCAATCAACACAGTCATACTCATATATCAAGATGATATTTGAGAGGCTCACAAATAACACAAACACTCAAACCCTAATACGGTCAACTATCTTCTCTTCTTCGTCGGTAATTAGGTTTTGAGACATTTTATTTATAGCCATATAATGCATTGGATTTAAGTTATCAATCAAAAGTTTCCTAAAATGTGTTAACATTTAGGAAATAGAATTTGTTAACCACAATTCACATCTCTAATTCCTCAATCACGAAAGTCACAAGGGAAAGCATAATATTCCTAGAATATTCTATAGACAGTTAACCCTACAAACGTTACCAAGGTAAAAACCTATTTCATACAAGATGTCATAATCACATGTTAGGACATCTTGTTCAACATGTTGCAGCTGAGTAAATTTTACCAAAATTACTGCCAATAAAAAAAACTAGGAATTAACAATCTCCTTCTCTGGCAAATTTTGGCTAAAACAACCAAGTACACCTTGCACACCTGCACCACAGTTCAAGTTAACACCATAGGACTGAAACATCAACAGAGAAAAATCAAACACACAAATAAATTACAGGGGTACTCAGGCAATCACATCAGTCAGAGTCAGTAGTCAGTAGTCAGTACTCCCCCTGTTTCACATAATCAGGACTCCCCCTCAAGGGAACATCCAACACACTATGAACCGTCCTAGTTCAGACAGTAGAGGCTTATGCAGCAGAAAAATAATAAGCCTCATAAATAAGATAAACCAAGGTTTTCCAAAAAAAAAAACACTGCAGACAAGATGTTAAAACATTTGGTATGACATTAGCATAAGCACCAGTAGAGTAGCAACATTCACTAAAGCACAAATCAGGCATGCCAATCAATCATGCACATATCAAAGGCATATGCAGCGGTCAAAACCATTCCCTTAGTCAAGTTGATATCACAACACCTTGCTAGGCATCACAACACAACATCCACAACATCCTAGAAGGTGGCTAACCTGCATCTCATATCTCCTTAAGCACAGTCAGGAACTTAAGCACAGTCAGGAAGTGGTTAGTGGTTAGTGGTTAGTGGTCATAATACTCCCTTTTTTTAGTCATAATCTGACAAAGGTAAGCATCTAACCAGAAACTGAAACAAAACCATATTCATACAGTGCAAGAATCCTCACAAGGGGGCACACAAGGGTGCAAAATATCATGGCCACAGACTAAAAAACCACAAAAAAAACATAACACAATAAGACTACAATCAAATATCATCTTGACTATCTGAGTCAGTTGTTGCATACTCTTCTCCTTCATCTTCTTTCTCTTCATCAGCATCATCTTCACCAGCATACTCTTCATCATCAGTTGCTTCATTAGCATCTCCACCCTGTACAGCTTCCTTTTTCTCGTCTTCCATCATTTCCTTCATCAATGTCTCTAGTTTAATCTTTGTAGCAGTGTTAGATCTGATGGAGTCCTCCGGCTCTTTTCATGTTTCCTTCAACTGAGAAGTGACACTCTTCTTGGAGGTGGCAGGGCCAGGTGCCTGAGAGGATTTCATAACAATGTATGGGACATGAGTTCCTACAAAAAGTTTGTAGCTGAGTGATAAGGGAGACTCCCTTTTCTTCACACTGTCCATGGGCAGCAAAATACTAGGGTGTTAATTTATGATGATTCCACATATGAGGGATGGAAATCAAATGGTCATTTTTACAACAGTAGAGAAGGTTTGTTTCAACACTTGTTCAAATATGTATTTTCCAAAGTCAAATGCTCTTTTTGTACCAACAGCATAAATAAATTTACCAAGACCAGTAGAGATTTGTGAGGTATGATTAGTGGGCACCTAATTGGCAGTACCAATCTTATGCAGGATGGCATATTTTACATTAAACTTACCAGTAGACAACTCCACTTTGTTTGGCCAATGTCTAACCTGCTTGGTCGTGATCTCTTTGCACACCTGATCATCAGTGACTTCCAGTTCAGCTTGAGGTTCATCTGGTCTTCCTAGGATATTATTTATCACAGTTGGGGAGAATGTTACAACATTTCCTCTCACATAAACTTTACCATAGTCAACACTCTTTGTATCATCACATCCATTAGGGATAGTTACCACAAACTCCTTTACTAAGTTTTCATAGCAAGGTCCAAAGTGTGTGACAGTCTTCATCGTCCTTGCAGCTTCTATCAGTTCCATGACCTCTTTACACTTAAGGGCATCTTTTCCCAATTCCCTTTCTGGGGTTACCCTTCTCTGAATGACATACTTCCACCTTTCTGCATTCTTCATATAATGTAAAGAAGCATTGTCCAGTGGAGCTTTGGACCTAGCATCATGAGGTTTCTTGTTAGCAGATCTTTTTATAGGGGTGATGTCCTGGACATCCTCTGCAACATCAAACTCGGATTCACTATGGGAGACAACTTTCCTCTTTCTAGTAGGGGTGACAACTTTACTCCAATTCCTAGTGGGTCCAACAGGAGATTTTCCTATGGAGCTTCTAGAAGGAGTTCCTTTCAACCCATACACTTTTCTCTTGACTTCCCTAGAGGGAGAATCTTCAAAAGTAATAGTCTTTCCTTTATGTCTCTTCAATCTCTTGGCAATATTGGGAGTAACAATGTTTGTAAGGGGTTCTTCATCAGAGGTAAGTTCTTCAACATTGACAACAAGCTCAACTTTCTTCTTACTTCTTCTCTCACGAGTAGTATGATCAGGAACATTTTCTTCAGCTTTTTCCCTTGAGTCATTATCAGGGCTTGGATCTTTTGCCAAAGATGTTTGAACATCTGGAAACACATCAGAGTTTACTTCCTTCAAAACAGATGCAACAAACTTTCTAAGTTCTTTATGAGTTTCACTTCTTTCTACTATCGTGGTACTTACAGGGTTGTCAACATGCATGCTAGGGTTTCTAAGTTCAGACCCTTTAAGCCTAGATTCTTCTTCAGTAGTATTCTTATCTTTACTAGGGATTATGGGTTCAGGAGACTTACTAGAAGTATTGATAACTTTATACACAGATGATGTAGCTTTCTTCTGAGGAGGGGGATGAACCATGGACAGATGGGCAACGTCCAGAATCAGATCTGCCAGGTTGATCATTTGAAACGGTGTATTTTCCCTAAATGATGGTGAGGAGTATCCACTGGTTTCAGCTGGGACATGCATGTGAGTGGGTGAAGAATATTGAGACATGTTGGTAGACGCTTGAGGCAGATGGAATAGGGAAAGGTTTTTTAGAGAGAGAGAGAGAGAGAGAGAGAGATCCTAGATGATTGTAGGAGAGTGAGGCATTTTAGTGGAAAAGGTAGCGAGGTTTTGTCCAAACGGGTACACAATGAGGTAAGGGGTTTAGGTAAGCGTGTCCAGTGTAATGATGAGAGATACGCTTTTCTCTGAGACACTTAATTAGTTGTAGTTGCTATAAATGCTCATTAACACAAATCCCAAGTTTCCCTCTTAATTTTTCAAATTGGCTTGCATCCAAGGCTTTGGTAAAAATATATGCAAGCTGATTCTCCGTGCTGACATGCTCAAGTGTTATGACTTTGTCTTCAATAAGTTCTCTGATAAAATGATGCCTGATGTCAATGTGTTTAGTTCTACTGTTTTGAATAGGATTTTTAGAGATATTAATAGCACTCAAGTTGTCACAGAATAATGTCATGACATCTTGTGTGACATTGTATCCTGTCAACATTTGTTTCATCTATATTAGTTGAGAGCAGTTGCTACCTGCTGCTATATACTCAGCTTCAGTAATGGATAAGGATACATAATTTTGTTTCTTGTTGAACCATGAAATCAAATTTTTTCCTAAGAAGAAACATCCCCAAGAGGTACTTTTCCTATCATCAGCACTACCAGCCCAATCAGCATCACAATATCCAACTAACATAGAGTTTGAATCATGAGAGTACAACACTCCATACTCACTTGTGCCATTCACATACTTTAGAATCCTATTTACTTGATTGATATGACTTACTTTGGGTTCAACTTGATATCTAGCACATACACCAACAACAAAAGTTATAACTGGTCTGCTTATGTCAAGTATAGAAGGTTGCCAATCATACTTCTATATAAGCTTTGGTCAATGCTTAAGCCTTTTTTTTATCTTTAGATAACTTCAAGTGGGTAGGTGCAGGGGTTTTTTTGTGACTAGCATTCTCCAATCTAAATTTCTTCACAATACTCCTAGCATATTTGCTTTAACACAGAAAGATGGAGTCTTCCATTTGTTTGACTTGGAGCCCAAGGAAGTATGTCAGTTCTCCTACCAAACTCATTTCAAACTCAAATTGCATTTATTTGGCAAAATGTTAGACCATCTCATATGACATCCCTCCAAACACAATGTCATCCACATAGATCTGAGTTATCATAAGTTTTCCATCATTTTCTTTGACAAAGAGGGTTTTATCAATTCCACCCTTTATATATCCATGATTGATGAGAAACTCGGTCAATCTTTCATACCAATCTCTTGGGGCTTGCTTTAAACCATAAAGTGCCTTCTTTAGTTTGTACACATAATTTGGGAATGTAGGATTATCAAATCCTTTTGGTTGTTCAACATACACATATTCATTTGAATATCCATTTAGGAAGGCACTTTTAACATCCATTTGGAACAATTTGAACTTTAAAAGACATGCCATTCCAACTAACAATCTGATAGACTCCAAGCGAGCAATTGGAGCAAAGGTTTCATCAAAGTTTACTCTTTCCATTTGGGTGTATCCTTGAGCAACAAGTTTGGCTTTGTTTCTAGTGACAACCCCTTGTTCATCAAACTTGTTCTTGTACAGCCATCTAGTGCCAATGACATTTGTTCATACAAGTCTAGGAACCAAATCCCACACATCATTTCTTTTGAATTGACCAAGTTTATCTTGCATAGCATTAATCTAAAACTCATCAGTCAACGCTTCCTTGATATTCTTAGGTTCAAATTTAGAGGCAAAACAGACATTTGACACAACTTCCCTTGACCTGGTGATAATTCCTTCATTTAGATTTCCTATAATAAGCTCCTTAGGGTGATCTTTTTGAATTTTGATGGAAGGCCCTTTGTTAGTTGAATCATTCTCTGTAGGTTCAGTATTAATATTTGTGTCTACAACATCTTCTAGGACATTATTCATTGATGTTTTAACATTATCTGTGACATCATATTCGTTAGTTGAGTCCCCCACTACAATGTTTATGGACTCCATCATTACCTTGGTTCTGGAGTTGAAGACTTTGTAAGCTCTGTTATTTATAGAGTACCCTACAAAGATTCCCTCATCACTTTTAGGATCCATCTTTCTCCTCTGCTCACGATCTGCCAGAATATAACATTTACTTCTAAATACATGGAAATATTTCACAGTTGGCTTCTTCCTTTCCATAGTTCATACAATGTGGCAGAAGTCTCAGTTCTGATAGTTACTCTATTAAGAATATAGTAGGTAGTGTTCATGGCTTCAGCCTAAAAATGATATGGGAGTTTCTTAGCATGCAGCATCACCCTGGCACATTCTTGAATGGTTCTATTTCTACGCTCAACCACGCCATTTTTTTTGTGGGGTGATGGGTGAAGAGAACTCATGACTAATTCCTCAGAGGTCAGAATTCCCAAACTTGTTGTTCTCAAATTCCTTCATATGATCACTTCTAATCCTGATAATGCCATAATCCTTCTCTCTTTGGATCTTTTGATAGAGTTCTTTAAACACTTCAAACACTTCTGACTTTTCTTTAATGAAGTTCACCCATGTGAATCTGAAGAAGTCATCAATAACAACATAAGCATACCTCTTTCCTCCTAGACTTTCAACTTGCATAGGTCCCATCAAATCCATATGAAGTAGCTCCAGAATTTTTGAGGTGGTTGTCATACCCCAATTTTGTCCGACCATATTTAAATTTCCATAAATCTGATTTCATTTTTAATTTGCATCATACGCACAACATGATATGCATTTCATCATGAATAAAACCTAAAATATCAGTCAGAATAAATTTATTGAAAATACAGACAAATTGGTTAAATCATTTCTCAAGAACATGTAAAATCAGCGGGTAAAAAGTTTCAGAATTAAAATTACAGACACCAGTATTATTAATCTACAGTTCACGTAGTTTAACCTGGTGTGTTCGTTGTATTTTTCAGCAGCTGTTTCAGTTGCGTTTTGACCCGCCTGAGCCTTTTAACCGGTGCAAACTTATTTCAAAATTTGAAGAAATGTTGTATTTTTTCAATAAGTATATTTTATGTTGCTCATTTTAGTGTGTCTGATTTAATTTTTCAAGCAAATTTTTATCCGACTTATATTTATAATCGATCACTATTTTTGTTAGGTTAATTATTCAACTAAAATAATTAGAATTTATTCAAATCAAAATATTTATTAGAAATTTTAAATAGGAAATTCTAAATAATAATAATTGTTTTAAAAAAAATATAAACGAAATTAGCATTGGATTCCTATGTACCTATCACACTCATTTCCCATCACTACTGACAGCAGTAAGTAAATGGCCACCCCATTTTTCGAAAACACGTTTCCTCTCTCCCTCACGCTTCCTCTCTCTCACACGTTACCCTTCATTTGAAAACACCATAACACATTCTTTTCATTTTCATTTTTTTTCTCTAACAGTAACCTTAAACCACCCAATCTCTCCTCCTGAACCTCAACAACAACCTTGTTTTTTCTACTGAAAAGCCAACTATTCATTGAAAATCTCACAAAGAAAAACACAAAGAAGACAGAAAGAGGAAGCGGGGTTTTACAGTCCGACCGCTGCACCTCCTACTTTTTACCGACGTCGTCGCCACCATTTCAAACGCAACACGATAAAACGGCGGTCAACCGAACAAGCCACCAAGGAAACCACCTTCGACCGCCCTACAACATCAAACCATCCACACCCATCCTCACCGCGCCGCCAACCTCCGACGCATCTTCTTCTTCACAACATCACTAAACCAATCACCTCCTCCGTCAAATACCGCCTCTCATTTACGACACCGACACCTTTCATCAACTACTCATAACCTCGCCGCGATTACCAACTTCGATACCTCTTCATCCCGGTCCCCACTTTGATTTTAGCTTGTGATAAGTTTCTGTTTATATCTTTTACAGGTTCTAGCATCGAAGAAAAAACGACCAACAAACTGAGCACCCATACAACACTAACCTGAACCGGCAACAGCAACCATACGAGTCCACCTCCATTTCGCTTTGATTTTACGATTCTGGCAACACCGGTACAAGTGATAACATCCTCAACCCACACTATTATGTTCGGTAAAGTTCCATATGATTTTTTGATTGAATCTATTGTTGTTCTATACTGATTCGGTATCCCGACGTCGTCATTGTTCTCTTACAGTTAAGGTTTTTTAGTATTGTGATATGTATGTGAATATGATAGTATGGTTGGCTTTGATTATGTTGTGACCATCTTGTTTCTTCTGTTTCTATTGCCGATAAATCGGAATTAATCCGCGGATTACCCATTACTCACATGCCGTTATTTTGATATGTTGCATTCTAAAATATTCCCATATTTGGATGGTGTATTGTTTTGTGCTATTTTCAGTTCACCTTCATTGTAAATAATCCATACATTGTTGCCACTACTTTATAATTAGATTACATTAATTTGATGCACATTTGGTAGTTTTCCAACTATAATTTTGATTTTGGTGGCAGGGAATTCACATGCAGTAAACTTTATGGTTTTAGTTTATTCTTTTTCAATTCCATATGTATTAGTTTTTTATTCCAAGTATATTAGTATGCTTATTGTGTGGATTAGTTTGAGTTACAATGGATTTAGCATTTGTTTGATGTTGATTGTGCACGGGTTGTTTGTGGCAAATTTATTGTCCATTGAAAATTTTGGATCAATTTCTATAATATTTTTGTAAATAAAATTTTTGATTATGCTATCTTGTTTTATTCCATTGCGTTAAATCGGATTTTGATACGCGGATTCGACAATTTTATGCCGATATGCCACCAAAATGTCAATATATTAACAGAATATTTTCACCGCGTTATGACTTTGCGGATGACATTGATAATATTGTCATTTCGCACAAACCGGTTTGAGCACATTACCACCAATCCAATTCAACCTTTTTAAATCGACATCGTCACCTACTTCTTTCTCTTTTAATTATAATTAATTAATTAATTAAATTTTGTTAATTAGTTAATTACGATTAATTAATTTTAATTAACTTGGTTATTTGGTTCAATTTAATAATTTTGATAATTAATCTTAATTAACTTTGATTAATCATTTTAATCAACTTAACTGAATTTTAATCAATTGATTTTGTTAATTAAAAATGGATCGATTTCTTCCACTATTATTTCATAATCATTTCCAAAACCATTTCAATTTCATCATCAAATCATTAAACCATTTAAAACACAGTTCTTGATTCCAAGTCAAGCCCATTTCCATACCCTTGTAAGTCGATCGCTTTTAAGTATCGCCATCAACCTCACATAGCTTACTCTTGGGCTTTCTTACAATGAGACCTATTCGGTTATTAATTAATCGAGTAGAAGAACAATACACTAAAATAAAATTTATTTCATTCATAAACACAAAATCAAAACCTCGATCCAATGTCGAGTATTTTCATTAAAAATTAAAAGAACGTATCCAATCACAATCAAACAACATTTCATTTGGAAATGAAAAGGGGGATGGCTTTGAGTTTTCAATTCCTCTCCTCGATTATTTGAATACGAGTTCTCTTATTCGGTTAGTCAAATAGTCGTAACTTCCACCCACTTAAGAACAAATAAGTCAAATTCTTTTATAAATAAGAAACGAAAAGGGAGATGACTTTGAGTCTTCAATTTTTCTCCTCGATTATTTGAATACAAGTTCTCTTACTTGGTTAGTCAAATAATTGTCTTTCCTCTACAAACTTCCAAACCCGACTAAATCAAATTATTTTCACATTAAGCTAAATGAAAAGGGAGATGACTTTGAGTCTTCAACTTCTCTCCTCAATAGGTTGAATACGAGTTCTATTACTCGGTCAGTCGAACCATTGTCATTTTCTCACAAACATATACCTTAATCAAATCATTTTCATAACAAACTGTACGAAAAAGGAGATGGTTTTGAGCTTTCAACTCCTCTTCTCAAATGCTTGGATATGAGTCGTCTTACTCAGCCATTCAAGTACTTGTCGTTCATTCTAAAATACGTCAAACATATACAACCTTATTTTCATAAATACTCAGATGAAACAGAGAGCAGTTTAGAATCTTCTATTCCCTTTCTCGGTTATTAGGATACGAGTTATCTTACTCGATTATCCGAGTATTCGTCATCCATTCAAAACACCTTAATTATCATCAAATCCTTTTACAATTAAGGATGAAACAAAAAGCGGTCTAGAGTCTCCTATTCCCTCTCCCGATTATTAGGATACGAGTTGTCTTACTCGACTATCCGAGTAATCGTCATCCAACCAAAAAAATCTCAACACATCAAACCTATCTTTTCTCTCCCTTGTGAGATCATAACCAATCAAACAAAACACCCAACATATTAATTCAACTTGTCACTCTCGTGTGATCAAAAATCTTTTCAAAAAGAACACTATTTAATCCTTTCTGATGCGCACAACAAACTAGTGCTTAAGCCTCCGTCGAGAGTAGACAAGCCAACGTTTAGCCTTTAGAACGCGATCTAAAACAGTCGTTCACTAAAAGACACCAACCAACCGTAGTTCCCCGAACTACGAATGCTCTGATTTCCTTATTGCACCATAAGGATACGTAGGCAGGAGATTGATGTATCTTCGCGAGCACACTAATAAAAAACCTCCCATTTCCCTTTCTGAGGTCCTCATCCATTTCTATTTTCAATATATCTATAACACAAAGATAACAAACAAACATAAATTAACATTCAAATCACAAATTAGAACTAAAAGGTTCCTGTCGAGTGCAACGGACGTAAGGGGTGCTAATACCTTCCCCTTACGTAATCCACTCCCGAATCCGAATGTGGTTGCGACGACCATTATTCTATTTTTCAAAGGTTTTATCGATATTTTCCTATTCCTTCATTGGGATAAATAAAGTTCGGTGGCGACTCTGTTCGAACATTAATTTTTTCCGCGACCATCGCGAGGAATCGTATTTTTTGAGATGCGACAAATGGCGACTCTGCTGGGGAATAGCTCCAAGAAAAAGAGAGTGAAGCCTAATTTAGTTTAGTTGATGTATTGTGTGTTAATTTTGTTTACTTGTTTTTTATTTATTCTGTTATTATTATGCTATCATAATTATTCTCTGGTGTTTTATTGGTTATGTATTATTGGGGTTCTCTGATTGGTGATACTTTGTGAGATAGGCTCTCTACCCGAGTCTGAGAAAAACCATAAGATTAAGTTGGTGGTTGCGTAGTGGACGCCCACAAGGAGTCTTCCTTGTTGGGAAGATACGAAGACCCCGCCTAGAGGAGATTCTCTTGACATATTATTGCCCGACGAGTTTTCGTCACGATGATAGTATTCTCAAGATGGATCAATGACTCTAGGAACCTTTTAACCCACTATATCCGGCGGTTATGTAGTATTAACCTACGAAGTTTCATACTTGTTGGGTTAATACGAAAGCCCCAATCAGATGAGATCCCTTGGACATATTACTATCTTACAGTAATATTTCCAACCTCGATCTATGACTCTGAGAACCTTGTTAGAACCCTGGACGTGAGAGTTGTATAGTAGAGTCCCCATGGAGTTTTCCTTGTTGGGATAATACAAAGACCTCACCTAGACGAGATCTTCTTAAGGATATTATTGTCCGACGAGTCTTCGTCACGGCAGTGACGTCCTCAAGAAATATCCATGACTCTGGAAACCTACCAACTATAGAGCCTACCCATGGGGTTACATTAACCATAGATACCCGTCATTTACCCGTTATTCTAATCCATATGAGAACACCTTGAACCTGTGATCCTAAACATGTCACTACATTCATACACATATCATTGCATTTGCAAACGTCATGCATTACATATCATTTTCCACACAAAATATATACAAAAAAAAAACTTATCCATCCTTCGTCCATAATCTGCAGTTGATTTCCCGACACTTATATCTGACTCGAAGTAGCTCTTGAAAAAACATGGATCCATTGGAGCAAAATCACATTGCATTAGGAGGGGATGTTGACTCGATGAAAAACCAGATAGACCAACTTGTGGAGGCTATGATAGCTTTAGAAAAGAGGAAGGACAACATTCAGCAGACTGCAGTCGTAGAGAATGTTATTCCAGGTCCAGTAAATGGTCCTACCCAACCTCAGCTTGTGCGAACCCAAGTTGATAACTCTATTGTACAAGAACGTCATGTTGTTCAAGATTCCTCACGTCATGATGATGTTGAGTATCACAGTTTTGCATTCTCCATGCCAGATTCCCATGGAACAAGCCTAGTGGTTAATGCTGAACAACCACAAGATACTCTTGAACTGAATGCTTTAGACATGTGTTTGGTACCTGGCCTAGTTATACCCGTAAAATTCAAAGCACCGGAATTTGAGAAGTACAAAGGGGATGGCTGTCCAAAGCACCATTTGGTGATGTTTTGTCGAAAAATGACCTCTCATGCCCACGATGATAAGTTGATGATTCACTGTTTCCAGGACAGTTTGACTGGGGGCGTCATTAAGTTGGTACATGAAGTTAGAAAGGAATCATGTTCAATCATGGTTGGACCTAGCTAACGCATTCTTGAAGCAATACAAATATAATATGGACATAGCTCCCGACCGCATGCAGCTAAGAGCCTTATCTCAGGAAGACAATGAATCCTTCAGAGGGTATGCCCAAAGATGGAGAGAGTTAGCGGCTTGCATTGAGCCATCACTCTTAGACAAAGAATTGATGGAATTATTCCGGGACACCCTGCAAAGTCCATACTTCGAAAGGATGATTAGCAGCGCAGCATCAGACTTCGCTAACTTAGTGACAATTGGAGAACGGATCGAGAGTGCCCTAAAAAGTGGAAGAATCCAAAGTTCCTCGAGCAACCAAGCTAGCGAGACAGAATCCCTCAGTGATTCCCAAAAGGAAGAAGATGATGAAACAAATGCAGTCATGGCAGATGTTGGGTATTCTCACGATGCACCAGTCATACCTTATGGTTCTTCACCTTCTCAGCAATCACCATTTCCAACACCACGTTATCCTTATAGGCAACCGGCAAGGCCTAGAGCACCATTCAAGCAACTATGGACTGTTCCTCATACAAATCAAAGATCTTGTGGTCAAGGATATCAGAATCAGCATCAAAACCAGCATAGGCCTCGAAACAATCTGGAAAGAAGGAATGCTCCTCTCGATCCAATCCATGTGTCATACAGTCAACTTTTGCCATGTCTGATTCAAAGCTCGCTAGTGGAGCCCAAGTCTCTCAGGACATTGTCAGAACCATACCCACCTGGATATGATCCTGATGTATAATGTGGATATCATGCCGGAACAATAGGGCATTCAACTGAAGATTATAATGCTTTTAAGGCTAAAGTGCAACAATTGATCGACAAAAGGTACATATCCTTTGTAGAAGGAAGCCTGTTGGTGCATGTTAATCTCTCGTCGGAATGAGTTCAAAGATTTCATAGAGTATCTTCTAATGCCAGTAGTTCAGGCAGGAAGATATCCTCAACACTGGCAATCGTTGGACTGATTTGTTTCTATTTTTGCATTTGTAGTTTCTTTGTTGTTAAAAGTTGCTTGTGTTTAAACATTGTTGTTTTTAATGGTAATATTGATGAAGTAATTATGCATGTTTTGAATTAATTATCTTGCATTCGCTCATTTTTCTTCTCTTATATCAAAAACAAAAATACATCAGTGTTTCTCCCATTCACTTTTCTTTATGATAACTTTTGTTTTAGCAAAGATTTGAGGGAGGATGACGAAAGCAAGATACGCATAATTGCTGACTATATGCTTTCAGATAAAATCCTGCTGATGATGTGTAGGCATTGTTTCAAATTCCCAAACACTGAAGAGATAAGGAGTTAATCCCTAGTCAACCACTTTGAGCCTAGAAGTTAGGTGTTTCTTTCGGATCTAAAAAACCTTACATTAAACCTGGGGCAGGGTAGTGTTCAGTTAATCTGACTACACATTCAAATTATAAGACGAAGCATCCCGTTTGTGGATCAACCACATGATGTTCTTCGCACACATCCTAAAGTGTAGAAGGAACCATGCAAAATCCAAAAGTTATGGCGTTTGTTCTTCAATGGCCATTAACTTGGCAGTCACAACCTATCAAAAATAAAAATCAAAGAAAAGCCCGCTAAGTCGAACACCCAAAAGGAGACTTAGGCAAAAACCGGGGCAACCCCGATGGACTAAAGCTTCAAAAAACGGTCAATGCAAAAGTTAGGGATCAAAACAAAAATTAAAGGAGGTCACGAAAACCCTCAATAAAATAAAAACAAGATTTAGTGGCCACCCTATCAAGAATCAAAGGGTCACCAATCTCCATGAAGAGCAAAATAAAGTGACTGTCATTTCAAAAAGATCTTACACTGCTGAAATCTCGTAAGAGTAAGTGTGTGTCGAATTAATTGAACGTGGGATTGGAGATCATCATAAAGAAGGGGTGGGTTAAAATAAACTTTGAGCCTTATATCCTTTTGTTTCAATAACCATGAACCAAGCCATGTTACAACCCTCAAAAGACCTAATTGAGGTAGGGTTATTTCCGAAAGCATATTATAGCAAAGTTGCGTAAACTGACTCCTAAAGATTTGCTAATATTCAACATCAATGTCATTATTCTCGTTGTGTCTTTCACACTTTAAATTGCTAAATCAGCATTACATTTGGACTCATGGTCCACTCGTCACATACTATCACATCATTCCAATAAATGATTCTTTTTCAAAACTTGCATGAATATCGCATTAAAATTACCATTTATAAGCGAACAATTTTAATTGCAATTCAGTACTCGACATCATTGAAATTTCAACAAAGAGCAACCAGTGGAACTTGATAACTCACCAGAATAAAGACTACCTCCGAACCTATGAATATGGGGCATGCCACTTAAACATCAGTTGATCATAGGAAGATTACTCCGAGAATTGGCCAGTCTTAAACAATCTCCAAACATTTGTTAATCAGGGGCAACTCATTTCAAGAATCATTTTGATCCAGAGTAAATCATCTCAGAATTCTATTAACTAGAGAAGATCACCTAAAGGTTAGGTTGGCCAGGGGCAAACCCCTTCAATGTTCAGTCAGGGTGAGTTAAGTCGCTTCAACGCTCATACTGGAGCAAGCTACCTCAAAGGTATAGAAAAGTAAACCACTACGAGAGTCGGTTAACCAAGAATAAATCCTTTCATGGATCAAAATTCTGGGGCAATCCATCTCCAAATTATGGTACAATTGCTTTCAAAATCCTTTTGAGGTAAACATTTTGCATAGACCCATCACATTGGGGCAAGATGAGCCATACAGGAGCGAGTCCTCTCCATGTTTTCAAGCAGTTCAAGCAAAAGCTTTTTCGCACCTCAGCAACCATAAAGTTCGAGACAAGTGTCGGGGAATCATGCTACCACCCCATAAAATAACCTTTTGACAGACAGAAGCCTTTCTGGAAAGAACCTTATCTTCCAACACCCACGCAGGGGCATTTTGAAAACCTGCAAATCATTACATAAATCATCATCATGCATTAGTCATGTCACTTTGCTCTAAAATAAAACCATGCATAAAACTCATCGGGTCTAACCCCATAACATGAACCTGGCATCAAAAAGCCTTGAAATACAAAATCTGACACTAAAGCCCAACATCGCTTGAGCATTTCAAAGTCCAGTTCTCGTTTGGCAATTTATTTCAAATCCTAGTTCCTGTCTGGCAACTTATTTCAAAAGCCCAGTTCCCGTCTGGAAACTTATTTCAAAAGCCCAGTTCCCATCTGGCAAACCTTTTTCAAAAAACCAGTTCCCGTCTGGCAATTTATTTCAAAGCCCAGTTCCCGTCTGGAAATTTATTTCAAAGTCCAGTTCTCGTCTGGCAACTTATTCCAAAGTCCAGTTCTCGTCTGGAAAACTATATCAAAAATTAGTTCTTGTACGACAAATCATTTGCCAAATACCAGTTCTCTTCTAGTAAATTATCTCTTAATACCAGTTCTCGTCTGGTAAATTATCTCTTAATACCAGTTCTCATCTGGTAAATTATCTCTTAATACCAATTCTCGTCTGGTAAATTATCTCTTAATACCAGTTCTCGTCTGGTAGGTCACCTATTTCGATACCAATTCTCGTGTGAGATTCAATTATTTTCACCAGTTCTCGTCTGGTAGCCTACTTTAAAAATTAGTTCCTGTCTGACAAACAAAAACAAATTCAGTCCCGTCTGACATTTCAATTATTTTCACCAATTCGCGTCTGGTAACATATCCTTCAAGTGTTGTCCTTATTTGGCAGTTCAATCTCCTTCACCAGTTCTCATCTGGAAGTTCCCATTTAAAGTCCAACCTCGTTGGCAATCAAGAATTAAACCCTACAAAAATATCCAATTATCTGGTTGCATTCCCACATGCATCACACGAATCATCCATACATGGTTTTCCTACCAAATAGAAAATTAAAAAAAAAACAGTCATATCAATCATCAACAGACTCATGCATAACACTCCCACAAAATGGAATTTCAACAAAACAAAAATCATTTGCATTCCTACATGCACAGCCAAATATCCCCAGCAAATTGCATACCTGCATACATCCCATGCACCATCCCATGCATGGAATTCCCACCTAAAGAGGAACATCATACAAAAATCAAATATAAAATATCAGGATCCAAGGTCATTCATGTATATCTTGGACATTCCTCATTTTCAAATAAAGTTATTACCCTACATATGCTCGTGGGATTATTTCTCAGCAAACCATTTTTTAACTTTATGATTAATAATGATATTCCCAACATCTTCTTTTCTATCATTGCTCCCCAAACAGAGGTTACCCTAAAAAGTCTCTTATGAGTTTTTCCCCTGCAGAGCATTTCCAGTATGTCTCCCTCAAAAGGAGTCTTTTCTTAAAATTCCCCCAATAGACGAATATTTGAGATACTGCTTCATTTATCTGAAGAATCTCATTTCTCTGTTTGAGATACTGCTTCATCAATTTGAAGAATCTCATTTGTTTTCTAGAGATACCGCTCAACTATCCTCGAAGAGTCTTAGATTCAATTAAGGTATTTTTCCCTTGCTGGAATATCTTATTTCTATCATATAAGATGCTGCTTCGACTCGATACAGAGAATCTCATTTTTACTGTTTGAGATGCTGCTTCATCAATATGAAGAGTCTCATTTCAGATTTTTTAGAGATACTGCTCTAGTATCCTCGAAGAGTCTTAGATTCAATTAAGGTACTTTTCCCTTGCTGGAATATCTTAATTCTATCATATAAGATGCTGTTTCGACCCGATGCAGAGAATCTCATTTTTACTACTTGAGATGCTGCTTCATCAATATGAAGAGTCTCATTTCAGATTTTTTAGAGATACTGCTGTAGTATCCTCGAAGAGTCTTAGATTCAATTAAGGTAATTTTCCCTTGCTGGAATATCTTAATTCTATCATATAAGATGTTGTTTCAACCCGATACAGAGAATCTCATTTTTTACTGTTTGAGATGCTGCTTCATCAATATGAAGAGTCTCATTTCAGATCTTTTTAGAGATACTTCTCTAATATCCTCGGAGAGTCTTAGATTAAATTAAGGTATTTTTCCCTTGCTGGAATATCTTAATCTTATCATATAAGATGTTATTTTGACTCGATACAGAGAATCTCATTTTTACTGTTTGAGATGCTGCTTCATCGATATGAAGAGTCTCATTTCAGATTTCTTTTTAGAGATACTGCTCTAATATCCTCGGAGAGTCTTAGATTCAATTAAGGTATTTTTCCCTTGCTGGAATATCTTAATCCTATCATATAAGATGCTGTTTCGACTCGATACAGAGAATCTCATTTTTACTATTTGAGATGCTGCTTCATCAATATGAAGAGTCTCATTTCAGATTTCTTTTTAGAAATACTGCTCTAATATCCTCGGAGAGGCTTAGATTCAATTAAGGTATTTTTCCCTTGCTGGAATATCTTAATTCTATCATATAAGATGTTGTTTCGACTCGATACAGAGAATCTCACTTTTACTGTTTGAGATGCTGCTTCATCGATATGAAGAGTCTCATTTCAGATTTTTTAGAGGTACTGCTCTAAGTATCCTCGGAGAGTCTTAGATTCAATTAAGGTATCATTCCCTTATTCGGAATATCTTAATTCTATCATATAAGATGTGGCTTCGACTCAATACAAAGAATCTCATTTTTACTGTTTGAGATACTGCTTCATCAATATGAAGAGTCTCATTTCAGATTTTTTAGAGGTACTACTCTAAGTATCCTCGGAGAGTCTTAGGTTCAATTAAGGTATCATTCCCTTGTTCGGAATATCTTAATTCTATCATATAAGATGCTGCTTCGACTAGATACAGAGAATCTCATTTTTACTGTTTGAGATACTGCTTCATCAATATGAAGAGTCTCATTTCAAATTTTTTAGAGGTATTGCTCTAAGTATCCTAGGAGAGTCTTAGATTCAATTAAGGTATCGTTCCCTTGTTCGGAATATCTTAATTCTATCATATAAGATGTTGTTTCGATTCGATACAGAGAATCTCATTTTGCTGTTCGAGATGTTGCTTCATCAATATGAAGAGTCTCATTCATTTTTAGAGATACTGCTTTAGTATCCTTGAAGAGTCTTAGATACGATTGAGGTATCATTCCCTTGTCGGAATATCTCGATTATATCATATGGGATACTGCTTCATTGATGCCCAGAGAATCTCATGTGTTCAAATCAAGACGCAGTTCTGCTAATATGCTCGGAAAGTCTTAGGTACAGTTGAGGTATCATTCCATTGTTGAAAAATCTCAGCCGTGATATCCAAGGTACTGTTCTGACGATTCCCAGAGAGTCTTAACTATTTCATTTTACCTTCCGATAACCTTTTCTTACTATATTTCTCACTACATTTTTGGGTCTGCATTTCTTCCTTGCTTTTCAAAGGACAAAATTCGGGTCTTTTCGTATTTAATTACCTTCCACTACGAATGTATGAAGACTGCTGTCATTCTTACCTTCTGGTTCAAGTTAATTAAATAGGGGCAGCTGTCATACCCCAATTTTGTCCGACCATATTTAAATTTTCGTAAATCTGATTTCATTTTTAATTTGCATCATACGCACAACATGATATGCATTTCATCATGAATAAAATCTAAAATATCAGTCAGAATAAATTTATTGAAAATACAGACAAATTAGTTAAATCATTTCTCAAGAACATGTAAAATCAGCGGGTAAAAAGTTTCAGAATTAAAATTACAGACACCAGTATTATTAATCTACAGTTCACGTAATTTAACCTGGTGTGTTCGTTGTATTTTTCAGCAGCTGTTTCAGTTGCGTTTTGACCCACCTGAGCCTTTTAATTGATGCAAACTTATTTCAGAATTTGAAGAAATGCTGTATTTTTTTAATAAGTATATTTTGTGCTGATCATTTTAGTGTGTCTGATTTAATTTTTCAAGAAAATTTTTATCCGACTTATATTTATAATCGATCACTATTTTTGTTAGGTTAATTATTCAACTAAAATAATTAGAATTTATTCAAATCAAAATATTTATTAGAAATTTTAAATAGGAAATTCTAAATAATAATAATTGTTTTTAAAAAAATATAAACGAAATTAGCATTGGATTCCTATGTACCTATCAGACTCATTTCCCATTTTTCGGAAACACGTTTCCTCTCTCCCTCACGCTTTCTCTCTCTCACACATTACCCTTCATTTGAAAACACCATAACACATTCTTTTCATTTTCATTTTTTTTCTCTAACAATAACCTTAAACCACCCAATCTCTCCTCCTGAACCTCAACAACAACCTTGTTTTTTCTACTGAAAAGTCAACTATTCATTGAAAATCTCACAAAGAAAAACACAAAGAAGACAGAAAGAGGAAGCGGGGTTTTACAGTCCGACCGCTGCACCTCCTACTTTTTACCGATGTCGTCGCCACCATTTCAAACGCAACACGATAAAATGGCGGTCAACCGAACAAGCCACCAAGGAAACCACCTTCGACCGCCCTACAACGTCAAACCATCCACACCCATCCTCACCGCGCCGCCAACCTCCGACGCGTCTTCTTCTTCATAACATCACTAAACCAATCACCTCCTCCGTCAAATACCGCCTCTCATTTACGACGCCGACACCTTTCATCAACTACTCATAACCTCGCCGCGATTACCAACTTCGGTACGTCTTCATCCCGGTCCCCACTTTGATTTTGGCTTGTGATAAGTGTAACACCCTTCTAAATACCCCAA
The DNA here is from genome assembly GCF_024323335.1 of Lathyrus oleraceus. Lineage (NCBI taxonomy): Eukaryota > Viridiplantae > Streptophyta > Magnoliopsida > Fabales > Fabaceae > Lathyrus > Lathyrus oleraceus. The sequence continues at coordinate 165,781,870 of NC_066579.1, read as the reverse complement.
TAATTAATTAATTCAACAAAATATAAATCAGAGTAGATATGCAATTTAAGGGTGTCACACTTGACACTTCACACCATTCACCATAATAACTTGTCATGCTCATTTATTCATCAAAATAAAATATTGCATAATTCGCAGCGGATAGAGATCTAATCAATCATGCAAACCATGTAACACATTACATGTAAAGTTGTTCAACAACCAAAATGAAAACAAAGTAAAACATCCTGTCCCGATGTTACATCTACCAGAGCATGACCCACTAAGGAACTACACTAGACTCCAAGCACTAGCTTCTACTCAATCACTGCTCGTTACCTGAAACATAGTTGTAAGGGTGAGTTCCTCAATCGATATAATAAGCATTATAAAATATCATGTAATGCTAAGTAATTTAACACATTTCATCACCCAAATCAGATCACACATTCAGCAACGGCAACATCAACTCAAAATCATAATCATACTCAACCCAACACAAAACACACGTATAATATTGGAATACATCCATTCATATTATACGCCATACATACATTATGCAATGAGACTCCATGCATGCGGTACCGACTATTCGTGAACACATAGTTCAACCTCACCGATCAAACCCAGATACGGCTACCAAGCTCACTAGTCCCACTCATTTGAGACCTAGTGACTCACTCACTAATTCCTCACCATGGGAATTAGCTACAACCCCAAGGGCTATGCTATGCACGCTAAATCACCTAGCATGCAAACATCAACAACAATCCACAATAACTCACTCACTAATTCCTCACCATGGGAATTAGCTACCACCATAAAGGCCATACTATGCACGCTAAATCACCTAGCATGCAACCATCAACATTACTCCACAATGGACATATGCTCACACTCTAAGCCATAAACAGTCCATCCACAATTGCATACATAATAGATATATTCACAGCATTATGCACACCACCACACATCATCAGCATATTTATCACATAATCATATCATGTCATGCCAAAATAATAAACCACAGAATTAGCACACTCTACTAATACCTATACTGCTCAAAACAACGGGAAATGATCCCTACTATATCCTACACCAATATATGCCAATCATCAAATATGTTCACAATATTTAAATATCAATTTTTCACTTTTCCAACAGTGTTAACCGGTTAACGCCCTGGGTTAACCGGTTAACGCAAAACAGAACACGCTTCCTGGCACATTTTAACAGTGTTAACCGGTTAACGCCCTGGGTTAACCGGTTAACGCAAGACAGACAACAATTTCTCATAATTCATAACAGTGTTAACCGGTTAACACCCTGGGTTAACCGGTTAACGCAAGACAGAAAGCTGTTCCTGCGCTAACACGAACAGAATGCAGAATCCACCGCATTTTTCGCCGTCAGAGGACTTCCGGACCTCCGATTTCGATTCCGTAAAAAGCTACACGTCCAGAAATTTACAACTCACCCAAATATAGATTCAATTATAGTTTTAACGTAATTTGTTCATCACAATTTGCAGCATCCATCATCCAAATTAGGGTCAATTCAATGGCTTATTACTACCCATTACATGTTAACCCATAATACCCATTAAACGACGATAAACCCCCCTTACCTGAGTTAATCCGGCAATTGATTCTTTGACCTTCAACAATCGTGAATTCTCCTCTTGAGCCCTAGCCTCTTCTTCTCCTTTTCTCAGTTTCTTCTCTTTTCTCCCTTTCTCCACTTTCTGTCGCTTCTCTGGTTTTCACGTGAAAAAAAACCCTTTTTACCAAATGGAACTCTTTATATATATTCCAACTTTATTATTCCAATAATAATAATTCCAAATAATATTCCAATAATAATCCAATTATTTAATTAAATTAATAAATATACTATTAACTTAATTTAAATCATTATCATATTTTATCGGGGTGTTACAACTCTCCCCCACTAAAAGAGTTTTCGTCCTCGAAAACATACCTCAAGCGAATAACTCTGGATAAGACTCCTTCATCTGACTCTCAAGTTCCCAAGTCACATTGCCACCTGCTGGTCCTCCCCAAGCTACCTTTACCAAAGCAATCTCTTTACCCCGCAACTGCTTCAACTCTCGATCCTCGATCCTCATAGGTGATGTTTCAACAGTCTGGTTATCTCTCACCTGTACATCATCTACTTGGACCACATGCAACGGATCAGGAATGTACCTCCTCAATTGAGACACATGAAAAACCTCATGCAAATTCGCAAGTGACGGCGGTAAAGCGATACGATAGGCTACCTCCCCTATCCTCTCCAAAATCTGATAAGGACCAATAAATCGAGGTGTCAACTTCTTCGACTTCAAAGCTCGACCAACCCCAGTTATCGGAGTAACACGAAGAAACACATGATCTCCCTCTTGAAACTCAAGTGACTTCCTCCTCTTGTCGTGATAACTCTTCTGACGACTCTGAGCAATCCTCATCTTCTCCTGAATCATCTTAATCTTTTCCGTAGTTTGTTGCACAATCTCCGGTCCAACCACAGCACTCTCACCGGACTCATACCAACATAAAGGTGTCCGACATCTCCTACCATACAAAGCTTCAAACGGTGCCATACCAATGCTCGAATGAAAACTATTGTTGTAGGTAAACTCAATCAAAGGTAAATAACAATCCCAAGCACCTCCCTTTTCCAAAACACAAGCCCTCAAAAGATCCTCCAGTGACTGAATCGTCCTCTCAGTCTGACTATCAGTCTGCGGATGATATGCAGAACTCAATCTCAGCTTAGTTCCCAAAGCCCTCTGCAAACCTTCCCAGAACTTCGATGTAAATCTAGGATCTCTGTCCGAAACAATACTCGACGGAATACCATGCAAACTTACAATTTTCTCAATATACAACTCAGCTAATCTCTCTAACGGATAATCCATTCTGATCGGAATGAAATGAGCCGATTTTGTCAATCTGTCAACAATCACCCAAATAGCTTCAAAATTCTTAATTGTCCTCGGTAAACCAGAAACAAAATCCATACTGATACTATCCCACTTCCACTCTGGAATAGCCAACGGTTGCATTAGCCCAGACGGCTTCTGATGCTCAATCTTTGACTTCTGACAAGTCAAACAAGAATAAATAAAACTCGCAATTTCTCTTTTCATTCCCGGCCACCAAAATAACTTTTTCAAATCATGATACATCTTCGTAGCCCCAGGATGAATACTCAGGCCACTACGATGTCCTTCCTCAAGAATACTCTTTTTAAGTTCGGTAACATCCGGAATACACACCCGATTATCAAATTTCAAAACACCATTCTCATCAACTCTGAATTCACCACCTTGACCTTGATTCACTAGAGTCAACTTATCAACCAAAAGCACATCGGATTTCTGACCCTCTCTAATATCATCCAGAATACCACTCGTTAACTTCAACATTCCCAATTTAACACTATTGTGAGTACTCTCACACACCAAACTCAAGTCTCTAAACTGCTCAATTAAATCCAATTCCTTAACCATTAACATAGACATATGCAATGATTTCCGACTCAATGCATCAGCCACTACGTTTGCTTTACCGGGATGGTAATTCAAACCAAAGTCATAATCCTTCAGAAACTCTAACCATCTCCTCTGTCTCATATTCAGCTCTTTCTGATCAAACAAATACATTAAACTTTTATGGTCACTGAAAACCTCAAATCTTGACCCGTACAAGTAATGCCTCCATAACTTCAGAACAAATACCACAGCTGCCAACTCTAAATCGTGTGTCGGATAGTTCCTCTCATGAACCTTCAGTTGTCTCGAAGCATAAGCTACAACCTGCTTATTCTGCATCAAAACACCACCCAAACCCAACAATGAAGCATCACAGTAAACCTCAAATGGTTCCGATGGACTTGGTAATATCAGAATAGGAGCAGTAGTTAACCTTCTCTTTAACTCTTGGAAACCTTCTTCACATTTTGAGTCCCAAACAAACGCTTGCCCCTTTCTAGTCAACATCGTCAACGGTAACGCCAACTTAGAAAATCCCTCAATGAATTTCCTATAATAACCTGCCAGTCCAATAAAACTCCTTATCTCAGAAACTGACTTCGGAGCTTCCCACTCAGATACCGCTTCTATCTTAGAAGGATCAACAGCAACACCACCTCTTGAAACCACATGACCAAGAAAACTAACCTCTTCTAACCAAAATTCACACTTGGACAGTTTAGCAAATAACTTCTTTTCTCGTAGAACTCCTAAAACCACTCTCAAATGTTCAGCATGCTCTTCTTCAGATTTCGAATACACCAAAATATCGTCAATAAACACCAAACAAACTTGTCTAGGTACGGATGGAAAATCCTATTCATATACTCCATAAATACCCCAGGCGCATTAGTCACACCAAAAGGCATTACAGAATACTCATAATGTCCATACCTTGTTCTGAAAGCAGTCTTCTGAATATCCTCAGTTTTCACACGTATCTGATGATACCCCGATCTCAAATCTATTTTGCTGAACACACTCGCACCAACCAACTTATCCATCAAATCATCAATCATCGGCAAAGGATACCGATTCTTGATCGTCACTTTATTCAGTTGCCTGTAGTCCACACACAACCTCATAGTACCTTCTTTCTTCTTAACCAATAACACTGGTGCACCCCACGGTGACACACTCGGACGAATAAATTTCTTATCCAACAGATCTCCCAACTGACTTTTCAATTCAGTTAACTCAACAGCAGACATACGGTACGGAGCCATCGATATCGGCCTAGTACCAGGTACCAAATCAATCGAGAACTCAACTTCACGCTCTGGAGGTAATTCATTCACTTCTTCAGGAAACACATCAGGAAAATCACATACCACGGCTAGATCGCAAATCACCAGTTTATCTTTAGCCTCCAAAGTCGCTAACAGCATAAACAACTCTGCCCCATCTGCTACTGCCTCATTCACCTGCCTTGCTGATAGAAACAAACTCTTTCCTTCCTCAATCTCAGGAAAGATCACAGTCTTATCAAAACAGTTGATATAAACTCGGTTAAACACCAACCAGTTCATACCCAAGATAACATCAATCTGCACTAGGGGAAGACACACGAGGTCCATCCCAAAGTCTCTACCAAAAATACTCAAAGGGCAATTTAAACAAACTGAAGTAGTAGTCACTGAACCCTTCGCAGGAGTATCAATCACCATACTCCCAGGCATCTCAGATATCTCTAATTTAAGTTTCACAGCACAATCCAAAGATATAAAGGAATGAGTCGCACCTGTGTCAATAATAGCTACAAGAGGAAAGCCATTAATATAACACGTACCTCGGATCAAACGATCATCTGCAGAAGTCTCAGAACCCGATAAAGCAAAGACCTTGCCTCCCGACTGGTTCTCTTTCTTCGGCTTAGGACACTGTGGGCTAATATGACCCACCTCTCCACAGTTGAAACAAGTCATAGTCTTCAACCGGCACTCTGCAGCCAAGTGACCACCTTTGCCACACTTGAAACACTTCTTCTCAGTACTGGTACACTCATGGAAACGATGTCCCGCCTGACCACATCTGTAACACTTAGCAGGGGCACTGGAGTCTCCCCCACTAGGTCTCTTCATCCCACTCTGTCTCTGGAAACCTTTGCCAGCTGCATACGGCTTCCCACGATCATTCTGATTCTTGCCTTTCCTATCAACCCTCTGCTGATAGCTCTCTGCTCTGGCCTTGGTATCCTGTTCAAAAATCCTGCAGCAGTCAACCAAGTCAGAAAACACTCTAATCCGCTGATACCCAATAGCCTGCTTGATCTCAGGACGTAACCCGTTCTCAAACTTCACACATTTCGAAAATTCCCCAGTAGCCTCATCATAGGGAGTGTAATACTTCGACAGCTCTGTGAACTTAGCAGCATACTCAGTAACAGACCGATTGCCCTGCTTCAATTCTAAGAACTCTATCTCTTTCTTTCCTCTGACATCCTCTGGAAAGTACTTCCTCAGGAATCTCTCTCTGAACACCGCCCAAGTAATCTCAGCATCCCCAGCAGCTTCCAACTCAGTGCGGGCAGCAACCCACCAATCATCTGCTTCCTCTGACAGCATATGCGTACCGAACCTGACCTTCTGGTTATCGGCACACTCAGTCACTCGGAAGATCCTCTCGATCTCCTTCAACCACTTCTGAGCACCATCTGGATCGTATGCTCCCTTGAACATTGGAGGATTGTTCTTCTGGAACTCACTCAGTTGACGAGCAGCTCCCATTCCCACAACATTCGGATTCCCTCCAAGTACTCCAGCTAGCATACCCAGAGCCTCAGCAATCGCAGCATCGTCTCTACCTCTTCCAGCCATCTCTATTCTGAAAACCCAACAAGCTAAAACAATAAGTACTGATAGGGTTACACAACACCTATCACGTACAGGGAAACAGAATAATTACGACTCGACTCGACCGACTATGCTCTGATACCACTAATGTAACACCCTTCTAAATACCCCAATAATTAATTAATTCAACAAAATATAAATCAGAGTAGATATGTAATTTAAGGGTGTCACACTTGACACTTCACACCATTCACCATAATAACTTGTCATGCTCATTTATTCATCAAAATAAAACATTGCATAATTCGCAGCGGATAGAGATCTAATCAATCATGCAAACCATGTAACACATTACATGTAAAGTTGTTCAACAACCAAAATGAAAACAAAGTAAAACATCCTGTCCCGATGTTACATCTACCAGAGCATGACCCACTAAGGAACTACACTAGACTCCAAGCACTAGCTTCTACTCAATCACTGCTCGTTACCTGAAACATAGTTGTAAGGGTGAGTTCCTCAATCGATATAATAAGCATTATAAAATATCATGTAATGCTAAGTAATTTAACACATTTCATCACCCAAATCAGATCACACATTCAGCAACGGCAACATCAACTCAAAATCATAATCATACTCAACCCAACACAAAACACACGTATAATATTGGAATACATCCATTCATATTATACGCCATACATACATTATGCAATGAGACTCCATGCATGCGGTACCGACTATTCGTGAACACATAGTTCAACCTCACCGATCAAACCCAGATACGGCTACCAAGCTCACTAGTCCCACTCATTTGAGACCTAGTGACTCACTCACTAATTCCTCACCATGGGAATTAGCTACCACCCCAAGGGCTATGCTATGCACGCTAAATCACCTAGCATGCAAACATCAACAACAATCCACAATAACTCACTCACTAATTCCTCACCATGGGAATTAGCTACCACCATAAAGGCCATACTATGCACGCTAAATCACCTAGCATGCAACCATCAACATTACTCCACAATGGACATATGCTCACACTCTAAGCCATAAACAGTCCATCCACAATTGCATACATAATAGATATATTCACAGCATTATGCACACCACCACACATCATCAGCATATTTATCACATAATCATATCATGTCATGCCAAAATAATAAACCACAGTATTAGCACACTCTACTAATACCTATACTGCTCAAAACAACGGGAAATGATCCCTACTATATCCTACACCAATATAGGCCAATCATCAAATATGTTCACAATATTTAAATATCAATTTTTCACTTTTCCAACAGTGTTAACTGGTTAACGCCCTGGGTTAACCGGTTAACGCAAAACAGAACACGCTTCCTGGCACATTTTAACAGTGTTAACCGGTTAACGCCCTGGGTTAACCGGTTAACGCAAGACAGACAGCAATTTCTCATAATTCATAACAGTGTTAACCGGTTAACACCCTGGGTTAACCGGTTAACGCAAGACAGAAAGCTGTTCCTGCGCTAACACGAACAGAATGCAGAATCCACCGCATTTTTCGCCGTCAGAGGACTTCCGGACCTCCGATTTCGATTCCGTAAAAAGCTACACGTGTCGCATCGCGCGAAAAACCGGCGGGAAAAGAAAGAACAACAGAGCCGCCACCGTGCGTTATTTATCCCAAAAGAGGGAAAGGAAACGCTCAGAGTAAACCTGGGAAAGAACATGGTCTCGCGACCAAAGAGTATGGGTTCGGGAGTCGGTTATGCGAAGGGAAGGTATTAGCACCCCTACGCATCCGTAGTACTCTACGGGATCCACGCACACTAGAAAGGAAATTGGTTGCTAAACACTGCTCAAATACTCACACACACTGGCTGAAAGAAACGCAAGAGACTGACTGAAACTGACTCGGCAGGATATCGCATCCTGGGCCTACTTAGTCTATCAGGCATAGACATCAGAGTCGAAGTAGTTCGGACTGGGGAGACGACACATGCTCGCTAGGATGTCGCATCCTATGCATACGTATCTTCTCGGACGAGAGAAGAATCAGAGCATTCGTAGCTCGGCTGACACGCACACAAACAAACAAAGCACAGGCAAACGTGGAGCCTGAATGCCAATCACTGGACTTACATCAGCATCCGAACCTAAAACACACACAAAGAGGCAAACGTGGAGCCTGAATGCCAATCACTGGACTTACATCAGCATCCGAACCAAACGCACGCACACTGGAACCTAACTGCCACTCGATGGACTTACATCAGCTTCCAAGCACACAACAACACAACAAGTTAATAGGGAGTCGGGGACTCAGCATATAACTGTCAAACACACACACAAACAAACAGACAACAGATTGCTAAGGAGTCAGGCACTCGAGCCTAGCAACTGTCAGACAACACACACAAAAAAAAGAAAAGGGCGCCCGGAGAGATCAGCTCAATCTCCTGCCTACATACTTCATCTGGTATGAAGATCAGGGCGATGTAGTTCCCCTACGCAGGGATAAAGGACTAGCCTAACCAGATAACAGAGGGAGACACAACTAGGGAAACTACGACTCGAGCCTAGATGTTGTCATGCAAAATCAACCCTAAGTTATGGTTTCTAGCTAAATGGCACAAGGGCCAACCTATCCTAAGTATGGCTCACACAGGAAGCAAGCCACACACACTTAACTTGCACAGGAAGCAAGCCAAGCAAAACCTAACTTGCACAGGAAGCAAGTCAAACTATCCTAACTTGCACAGGAAGCAAGTCAAACTATCCTAACTTGCACAGGAAGCAAGTCAAACTATCCTAACTTGCACAGGAAGCAAGTCAAACAATCCTACAAGCACAGATAGCACACGCTATACACAAACAAGTGGCTCAAACAAGGGTTAGGTTTTAGTCAAGGGGTCATATCAACCTCAACAAACAAACCTCTGGAACTGGGTGAATGTTGCTCTTAACCTTGCCATTGAGGGGCTAAGGTGAAGCAGATGAAAGGATGAAGTGAGGATGAGACCTCACAGCTCTTATCCCTGGCCTGGGAGAGCTCAAGACAAGAATGTGTGGGTTCAGAAAGTGGGAACCCTTCTACACATTAAAACTGACTCAACTGTACAGTTGTACAAGATCTTGGGTTTTTATTTGTAATGCATCAACACAGTGGTGTGAGCAAAACAGATGACACACTGAATAGTGGGGGATAGATTGCATATCCCTACCTTCCACCAATTGCCTCTTCACTTAGGAGGACTTTGACTCTATGCAAGGACAAAAGTAAACAATCACAAACATTGCCTCTTAAGGAGGACTTCAGACAGTTGCCTGGCCAAGTAACAGGCCAGGTCTTCCAGACTACATGGAGTAAAAGAGGCATACCTCAATGCAAATTGCTTATACAAGCAAAGCAAAGCAAAAAGTTCACAAGGAACTAAGCAACTAAAGCACCTGAAACAGTCAAGCAGATGTTAGTATGCAACTTCAAACAAAACAAAACAGAAACAGACACCAACAGTCAATTGGAGGCACATGGATGTGCAAGGCACAAGGCTTAAGGCATGTGAGCCAAGCCACCTACAAAACAAGGGGGTTAGACAACACTATTCAAGTAAGCTCAGTCAAAAGAATTGGTCTCAATGGCCATTTGATGGTCAACCTGAAATCACAAACTCAAAGGTGAGTAACAGGACCACTAGGGCTAGCCTAGGGTCAAAAGTGAATGAGAAAGTCAAGACAGCAAGGGGTAAGTATCCAAAATCATGCTCAAACAATTAAGAAACACAACCAATTGGGTTCACACTCATATCAATCACTATCATCATTTCATGATCAAATTAGGTCAAAACATGGCACACAGAAGCTCATAGAAGTCAACAGCAAGACTTAACTCAAAAGCAATCTTAAACATTTCCAAAAATCATCAAATAAATCATGATCAATCCTAACACATAGCATGGTAAGCATGTCAAATTTCATCCCATTTGGGCAAGTGGAAGGCAGCCAATAAAAATCAGAAAGTCAAAGCACTTTTGAACATGCTCAATGAAGTCAACCAAACATGCATCAATTTAGAAAAATCATAAGTCAAGAATGGTGTATGATAAATGAATGGGATCAAAACCATGGCAAAGATGAGGATGTCTAGTTATCTCATGCAAAATTTCATGTCCATCTAATAAAGTATGAGAATTTCACAAATGAAATGGGAACATGTGTCACACAAAGTCAACATTTGACTAGGCAGGGAAGAAAAATCTCAAACAAATGGAAAATAGTTCAATTAAATCCAAGAAAAATCACAAGTAAACTAGACATACAAGAGTAGGCTCATGCGAAAAATCAAGTCATTTGGAGGTCAAGAAGCATGGTAATGAAATTAGGGAAAATGCATGATCATGTTGTGACACCAAATGTACACTTCAACTTCAAAAAATCATAACTCTCAATCCACACATGATAAATGCACAAACTTTATATGGAAATGAAGGTAAAGGTGTCTAGTTTCACCACAAAAAATTTCAAGCTCATTGGATACAAAATGACAATTTCACAAAAGATTTGGCACAATGTATCACTTATGCATACATGTTGGGAAAATAATTATCATTAAAAATCCAGCCAATGAAAAATTAATTAAAATTCACCATAAAATAGAGGACACATTCATGAACATGAGGAAAAAATTCATAATTTTTGGGTGAAAATTGAAAGAGAAATGAATTGTGGAAGATGAGGAAATAATTGAAGCAATATGAACAAAATAGCATAGCAAAGTGGTCAACATAGTCAACAGCATGGCATAATGGTAATTCTGCAGTCACTTATTGAAGTGCTGCGTTTTGGCCTTGCAAAACGAAATGTTTTGATTGGCTCTCAGCCAATGAAACAGTGCACAGCCAAACAACCTAAATTTTCTGAGTTTCTAAAACCCTAGGGGTTTCTAACACAGCAAGGCTCATGTTTCAGCTTCAAGATCATCAACCAAGTTCATCATCATCATGTTATCATCATAACCAACAGCAAGCAAACAATGGCCATACAACATTAACCAATCCACAGAACAAACATGATCCAAGGGAGAATTCTGGAAATGTTTAGGGTTCTAGAACAACAGCATACAACCATCATCATCATGAACTCATTCAAAAATAAGCATCAAGCAAGCAGCATGGTAATCTCATCAGCATTCAACACAAACAAACAGAACATGAACCAAGGTGGATTTCTGGACATGTTCATAGAGTTTCAAACAAGCAGCATGGCATATTCAAGCAGTCAGCATTATGAACAAAACTAGACCAAGCATACAACAGCATAGCATAATTATGGACAAAGTAACTGGTTTAAACAAAAGCAGCATTCATCATCCACATGGATTCTCTAAGCATGTTCAGAAGGCTTCAAACAGCAGGGCATAATCAGTATGGCAGCTTATGTTCATCATTAACATCACAAAATTCGACCACCAAACAAAAGCAAAGCAAGTGGTAATGGTTCATGCAAATAACAGACAACAGCAGCCAACAGGAATCTTGGAAATGGCTAAGGTTTATGTGCTTGGCTGTAGCAGCAACAGGGTTCAATTAGCATGGCAGCTCATGTTGTCACCAACATCCAAACAAAATTCAATCAGCACACAATCAACATGGTATTGGTTTAGGTAATATCATCCAGCAACTAATAAACACAAGCATGGCAAATTTCTGGACAGTTCAAGGTTGCAGCTACAGGGTATCATCAATTTCATCATCATAAAAACAGTCATGAACAACCAAACATAACAGAAGCAACAATGATCCAGCATGGCCATGAAGTAACATCCTTATGCAACATCACTAACAACAGAACAAACATAACAATCAGCCATTCAAAAGGATTTTCATGGGCAGGGATAAGGTTTAACAGCAGCAAGCATTCATCATCACTATGCAACTTGGATTTTCAAAACACCCAGCATGACCAAACCAGCACATCAATAGAATCAATATGCAACATACAACATGAATGTGCTATCCATTTTCATTAAATCACCCTAGACAAGCCAAATCGAAGGAAAACAATCTTGTTCATGAAAATGAAATTCCAGATTTCTTCCAACATTGTTAACTAAATCAAATAATATAAGGCTTACAACAATCAGCAAGGCAAGGATTACAAAAAATATAGCATGGTTAAGAGAAAAAAGGGATTCGAGTTTTTTACTTGGTTGTGAAGAAAACCAAGATGCAGTGCTTGTTTTGATGTTGCAGCCTGAAACAGCCCTTCCTTATGCTTTGGAATGATGAGAACTTGAAGTAGGTAAGCTCAGCTATGTTTGGAAATCCTCAAAACTCGATTCACCATTGTTATGGCTTGAGGAAAACAGAAACAGAAAATACAATACAGCTGAGTTTTAATGAGGAGAAATACTTCCAAAGATGGTCCAGGTGATGATGCAGTGAAGGGAGGCTCGAGTCTTTGCAGGTTTTGATCAAAAAGAAACTATGCGCAACAAAGCAAGAATGAGAGAGTATGAGTTTTCTGCTGTTTTAAGGTTGTGGCTAGTTCATTTTGATGAGTGGATAGTGAAACATCACTGCAAAGCCTAGGTTCTGTGGTGTTTTGGACAGAAAATTGGGACAAGTGCCAAGGATGAGTCTTTTGAGAGTGATTTTGTTTGTGTTATGTTGGTTTGTGGCTGCCACCCTAGGGTTTTCACATGACAGGAGATGATGGAAAAATGTTGTCTCAGGCCAAGCCAGGTTTTGTTGTTTGATAGCCAGTTGAAAAATGCCAAGCCAGCAAAGTCATTGCAGCTCCTTTGGATGAATGATGAATGAAGAGTGTTTGTTATGGTAAATGCAAGTGAGGTCCAACAAGATGATTGAAAGATTGGTTGGTTTGCTCCTTTTTCTCAAAGATCAAAAATGCCATGCTTTTCTTCTGCTGCAGGGTATGGTGACAGGATTGTGAAGGCAAGGCCAAGTCTGAGTTGGTTGTGGTGGACAAGGTTTTGAAGATGCAGAATGGCAGAGTGAGTCTCAATGAATGAGTTTTCTCGTTGGTCCTGTTGCAGCCAATCCTAGTTTGTTGGTTTAGGAATTGACATGTTTTGTGAGATGCAAGGCAAGGTTAGGTTTTTAGAATTAGTGAAAGTGTTGTGGTATGCTAATGGTTTTTGTGTGATGCCAATTGCTGCTGCAGTGTTATGTGATGGTTGGTTGCAGATGTTATGCCATGCCTTGCTGCTGGTTTTATGGCAGGGTTTTTGTTTTGGAAATTTTGATAGCCCTCTGGTCGAATGGCCCAGGATGCATTTCTACCATATGAAGTTTTTATTATGCAGCAGTTAGTCTTCCCAAAATGACAGAAAAAACTCCCATTCCTCCAACCTGCTGTTGGCTGCTGTTGCTGTCCTTTAATGACAGCAGATCCATCCTCCAAACTGTTGTTCAGTGTTGCTTCTTTAGCAAGGCAATGTCCTTCTTCATGACAGAATAATTGCTTGTATTCTGCTGCATTAAGTATGGCATGGTATAGGTGTTCTTTTAGTTGCACAGCAGGGTGAGGCTTTGAGAGAGAGTGTGATCTGCTGCTATGTGTGTGTTCAAACAGAAAATGATGGAAAAAATTCTGCTATGTGAGAGTAGTACAAGGCAAGGTTGCAAGAGGTATGGTTCATGAATTGGACATGTCCTTTTTGCCAAAATTCAAGTGAGCAAGCATGGCTATGTGTACTTGTTGGTGTATGGCTGCACAATGAGGCTCACCATGACAGAAAAAAAATGGTCAAGAATGCTGCATAATGATGCTGGTACAAAGCATGGTTGTGGAAAGCAAGGACAAGCATGGTGCAATGGTACTTTTCTTGTAATTCAAGCAACCAAGCAAAATTCACATGTGCTGCACAATTTTGACTTTGCAAACACACCTAAAATGATATTTATGAGCTGTTCCAATTGGCCAAATGTTGAAAAAATGTTTGAGTCAAAAAGTCAACTCTTGGTCAAACTTACATTCAAATGAAAAAGGTCAAAATATGCCATTTTGATTGGTGAAGTTTTGGCTCATGAAATTTATATTTTTGGAAAGAGGGGATCAAATGTGACTTGTAGGAAAAAACCCCACCAAAATTGGCCAAACGGTTTGGGAGATATGGCCCTTTGAAGTTCAAGATTTTCTGAAATCGATTCGATCATAACTTGCCAACCACACATGGGAATTGAGAGTTCTAGGACTTTTTGGAAATGGGAGAACAAGATCTTCAACTTTCATGTTGGGCAAAAATTCATTTGAGGCTTGTATCATGATGTAAGTTTGAGGATCAAAACTTTCCATTTATGGCAGTTTTCAGTTACAGGCCCAGTTTCCATTTTGGGAAATTTATGATCTGGCTTCAAATTCTTCCATGATGGTGTTTGGCATGATATATGATGACTATTTGGACATGAATGAACTCTCACAAACCAATTCCAATCATCCAATCACTGATTAAATGGACAGTTGACCAACAGTTGACTTTTTAGGGTTTTTGACTGTCTGTGTATGAACTGCTGACCTCCAAACCCTAATTCCTTGAGAACTTGACTTCAAATAGACCTCTAAGCCATGTGAACTTGTTGGACAAACCCCAAGGCCTTGGTTCAATTAGAAATTCCTTTGCTTGCTTGGTTGACTGATCAGGAGATTAGTTTGACCTAATTCTTGATTGCTTGCTCTTGAGGCAACTGAGGGACAATGCAAATGCTATGCAATGGATCATGATATACCATGACCTAATATGAAAATGTATGCATAATGATAGGTGCAAATTTGAGGTGCTACAGCTGCCCCTATTCAATCAGCTGGGAACCCGAACGGATGATAGCAACGGCTGTCAGACTTTCAGGGTAAACAGGGATTGAATACCAAAGAACCGTAGAATTTGCACAGTACTGGGATCCACCAATGGAAACGTCCACTGGGATTTGATATTTATTGCTGGGTATATTTTGGTTTTCAAAGGGTATGGCCACATCCAGACATCACAACGATGACGAATGGGAATATAAATCACAACTAGATGCCAACGGACAACTAGGAAAAACTCGACGTCTACCAAGACCAACGGAGAGGTAACCAGACATTAATGAATGACCGGAAGGGATACAACCATACGTCAACAGACGAAATGGGAAAAACTCAACGTTTACCAAGACCAACGGAGAGGTAACCAAACATTAATGAATGAATGGAAGGGATACAACCATACGTCAACGGACGAAATGGGAAAAACTCAACGTTTACCAAGACCAACGGAGAGGTAACCAACTGGGGATGACCAGGAAAAACTCGACGTTTATCGAAACCAACGGAGAGGTAACCAGACATTAATGAATGACTGGGGAGACTCGACCAGACATCAACGGATGAATGGGAGAAAACTCGACGTTTACAGACATCGGAAGATGATGTTTACAGACACCAAAAGGATCGACCAGACATTTACAGATGAATGGGAATACTCGACGTTTACAGACATCGAAAGATGATGTTTACAGACACCAAAAAGATCGACCAGACATTTACTGATGAATGGGAAGACTCGACGTTTACAGACATCGAAAGATGATGTTTACAGACACCAAAAAGATCGACCAGACATTTACAGATGAATGGGAATGAGAGAAACACAACCAGACGTCAACGGACGACTGGGAAAAACTCGTTGTTTATCGAAACCAACGGAGAGGTAAGTCCACATGGGGACAGGTACAACTAGACGTCATAGGACGAATAGGAAAAACTCGACGTTTATCGACACCAACGGAGAGGAGGAATCTCTGGGGAGAGTGAACACAACCAAATCATCAACGGATGATCGGGAAAAACTCGACGTTTATCGACACCAACGGAGAGGAGGATACTTCACTTGGGAAGGAGGACACAACCAAATCATCAACGGATGATCGGGAAAAACTCGACGTTTATCGACACCAACGGAGAGGAGAAATCTTCTTCGGTCTGAATACCGGAAAATTGGCCTTGTGCCATGAGTACATCGACCTGATCGTCGGAAACTCCTTCGGTCTGAATACCGGAAAATTGGCCTTGTGCCATGAGTACATCGACCTGATCGTCGGAAACTCCTTCGGTCTGAATACCGGAAAATTGGCCTTGTGCCATGAGTACATCGACCTGATCGTCGGAAACTCCTTCGTTCTGAATACCGGAAAAATTGGCCTTGTGCCATGAGTACATCGACCTGATCGTCGGAAACTCCTTCGGTCTGAATACCGGAAAATCGGCCTTGTGCCATGAGTACATCGACCTGATCGTCGGAAACTCCTTCGGTCTGAATACCGGAAAAACATGAGACATATTATCTAAAGCCGTCAAAACGTAGATAATACACTTGCATGGAAGATTATCCATAACCGGGTTGTGGGTTGCTAAATGAATAATCGACCGAAAAGAAAGGCATCTGGGTACCAGACTAGGTATGCAAAAGATGACCAATCAAAAAAGTTGCTAACTTGGAGCAAGTATCCAAAAAGAAAGTGAAGACCCAATGGGGACAATACTGTTTGATCAAAGCAAGTATCCAAAGGGGACAAGACCATTAATACCACAAAGAGGGGATTACATCTACCGGTTTGTAGGCAGAAAACCACGGAAAAGTAACCAGTCATCATCGGGATGAGCACAAAGGGTTAATTCCAACAAGGGGAGGGAAGTGGGATTTTACAACTACCAGCTAGTGGGTAGAAAACCACAAAGATAGGACTTACAGCTACCGGTTTGGTGGTAGAGGCCAACAGATTCCGCTGAGGATGAAATGAATGAGTGCCGGTTAGTGAGCGACTATTCATTCATGCCCCAGGGCAGCACAAGAGATAGTCAACAAGAAGCCAATTTAGGATCGATCCAAAAAGGCAGACTGAATCAAGACTCATCCTAATGAGGAAAGAACTCAATAGGGAAAACCCATCCCATTAGGGAGGGAACGGAAGCAACCGTCATCCACGAGGATGTATCTCAGTGGGGAAATGGCAGGAAATGATTGACACTTTCTGCTTAAGGGGTAGACTCTACACGGAGAGATCGGACACACCCATATCTGCTTAAGGAAAAAAGACCCAAGCTGGCAAGATGCTAACCATTGGGGAGTAACATTGCTGGGGATACCCGCTCGACCGAGGAATCACTTGTTCGGAAAACACCAACCTCTCGACCATGTTGATGAACCCAATCCTGAAGCCGATCCAATGGCGCGATGCTAAACTCTTTCCAACAACCCAATCTCGGCTGGTCATCACGGCCTAGGGCTAATGAATATGCTTGCTATGTTGATGCATGAGTTTTTTCTTGTTTTACACAATGCCCCATGATCATGGAAATGCTATGCACTAATGATGCAATATGCTATGCTTATCTAAATGATGAATGCATAAACACACGTCTCCTTCAGAGACAACACCAGGGAATTCCAGGAACTGTGCTGGGGAATGGTAAAGCGACTTCACTGGGAGGAAGACTCAACCAATCTTCAGATAGGATAAACCCTGCTTTGGAGAATGTCTGTTACTCTGCTAGGGATAACCCACGCGATCCACGGGTAGAATCAACTCAGCTGGGGATGCAGATATCAGTCTAATACAGAAACCCGTCCAATCCACTGGTGGGATGAACTCTGCTGGAGAAATAAATACTACTCCACTAGGGACGACCCAACCAATCCATATGTAGGAGAATCACTGCTGGAGATGTATTTCATAAAACCCGCTCCACTCGGGGATCTATCTGAGGGAATGTCGGATTACGGGGATGTCGATCCACCAGGTACTGAATCTTCAAAGAAAAACACCCATGTTGGGGGAGAGAGGAAGACTGCTCTGCTAGAGAGGCGAAAGTTGAAGTCTTCAGTAAACACTCTGCTAGGGGGGCTGCCCCACAATAATGTCCGAAACAGCAAACTTGCTGGGGATGCCCCACGATAGGGCTCAAACAACACTCTACTGGGGATGCCCCACAATAGAGCTAACAGGGATTTGGAGGAAGAATCTGTACTGCCGGGAACATGAAGATGAACAACTTCAAACAACACTACATCGGGCAACTTCACTGAGGAGAGACCATACGAGGTTCTGCAGGACAAAGATACAGTCATGCTCGGGATACGAACAATTGTCTTACCTGTTGGTAATCATATCACCCCCGGGAGAGCACTGTGGGTCTCCTAGGTATCCTTCCATCATTGTGAATGTTCACTTTGTTTAAGAACAATTTTGAAAAATTTGTTTATTTTGAAAACAATGATACTTTATCAATTAAAACATGCAAAACTTTTGTTGAGTTGAAACAAATAAGAATGCAAATAATTGGATAAAAGCTCAAATCAATGTGATGGAATGGTAGTCTGCAAAGGGCGAGACTCCATAGATCTGTACAAGTTTGAAATTGGTGATATATATTGGAGAGGGCTACATTGAACATAATGACCTTTCCTCTACCATTCTGAATTTTCGATGTATTCAGAGCTTCAGTCGATGACGAATCGAGAATTCCTGACGGATGACAGATATAGAGCACAGTCTTGTCAAGGTGCAGTTACTTGCCAAATCCCTAATTTTTGCCTAGATTGCCCCAGTGTGAGGTGTTCAATCTAGCGGGATGCAAATTCTTTTTTTTTTTTCAATGTCTCTAACTTTTGCCTGGATCGCCCTTTCAGGTTTTCAATCCACCGAGACGCTCATTTTTGCCTAAGTCGCCCTTTGGGGTGTTCAACTTAGCGAGCTGTTTGATTTTTTTCTTTTTGTTTAGGCGAAGTATTTCTTGACTGCACCAGGATTCACAGGACGAGTGAACTTCTTCATCCATTGTAGTAAGTGTCAGAACACTGCCTGAAGAGGCTCTTTTGACAACATATGGACATTCGTAGCTTGGGGTTCACTTGCCCCTGGAATCGGGTACGAAAGACAAGACTTTCTTGAGCACAAGGTCACCTTCTCGGAACACACGAGGCTTGACCTTCTTGTTGAATGCTTTTTCACTCTCTGCTGATATGACTGACCATGACACATGGCAGTTGATCTCTTCTTTTTGATCGAATTTAGCATCAGCCAACTTGGGACTTTGAGGGTGCTATTTTCTTTTATTTCTTTCCTTTCTTTTTCTTTCTTTTGATTTCTTTTGATTTCTTTTGATTTCTTTTGATTTCTTTTGATTTTGATTGATTCCTTTTTTTTTGATTTTGCACCCTCCTCTTTCTCTTTTTTCTCTTTTTTTTTTGATAATGCCCCAGTTGGCTGTTCTGCTGATTCTCGAGATGCAGCTGAGTGATCTTCTTTTCTTGCTCAAGAAGTCGGGAAATCTCGTCAGGAATCCCTTCAACATCATCTTCGTCCACTTCGAATACAGGGAATTCAAAATTGGGAGATGACGTCCGATCATTATGTTCAATGGGTTTGAGAAACAACCTGCATAATGATTTTGATATGAAAAGCTCTTTGAAAATCAAACAAGATAATCGTCATGCAGATGAAAAGATTGCTTTTATTCTTGTTTTTAAGGTTTTTTGTGATCACCAATTTCATGCAAAAAGCGAAAAGGGAAAACAATTGGAAAAACAAATGTTTAACATGAATTATTTGAATGAAAATATCATTGCACAAAATGTTGCCAACAATGTCATCACTTCTCCTTTTGGCATGGGAGAAGGGTTTTTAAACAAAGTGATTGTTACAAAGACTTATGAACAACTGTAAGAAAGCCCACAGTGACCCAATTGTGGCAGACACCTCCAGGAATGATGAAATTGTTCAAATCCCCTGCGTCCTCTTCCAAGATAGCAGCATCCTTTTCTTCAAGTTGATCGTCATGGATGAATCCTCCACTCTTGAACAGACCTTGCTCATTGCATGCCCCAGAATAGTAGCCAATGCCAGCCCGGGATCGGTTAACCAGGAATAAATCCATCAACAGTACAACGTCTGGCAAATATCTCTCTGAGTTCACAATTCTCTTGCTCAGGATGATCCATCAATCTGGCAGAGATGGCTCTGGTATAATACCGGCAAAGTGTGTCTTCAAAATAAATGAAGATCGCAGGGTCAGACCACAGGACAGGAGACCAGAACAGAACCTGCTGATGCAAATGATGCATGGAGTGTTTATGCATATGCTTGTTTTTATTTCAAAGGAACTCGAGGGTTTTATTTGCAAACTTTGAAATATTTAGCATTTTGATCATATATGAGAATATCTCCTCAGATATATCAGGTGAAAAAATTTTCCCGGTTTTTTCCTGTTTTGAAATTTTTTGCAAATAAACTCCTTTGAGTTCCTTGAAAATTTTCTTTTTTTGATTTTTTTCTGATTTTTTTCATTGCGTTTCTTTTGAAAAATAAATATGCTATGATGCACATGATGCAGACTGGACTGGCTGGTTGTGCAAACTCTGACTAGGTCGAAGCTTCAGTCAAGATCAGAACATAAATCCAACTTATGGTCAAACTGATCACACTGTTGTCTGAACTAGAGTCACCAACAGAACCAAAGTCACCAACGGTACCTGTAATGAATAACCCTTCCCACTCACGGGCGTAGTCTAGGCCAGGGTAAGGTCGAGAGAAACGCAGCATAAATAACCTTTCGCAGAATATCATCCTGTGCACACCCGATGTATGCACCGATAATATCCCACCAGGGTCTGAACTGCTCGTGATGTCAATGTTCCGCTAAGTGGCGTACACCACCCACTTCCCATGAATCACTCTATTCCTAGGTTTCCTAGATTTCACTCATAGCCTGGGTATTGGGCCTTTTACCTCGAGTAACTCCCACCCCAAACAGAGAAACACAACACAACCAGCAGATGAATATGAATAAATGCAAACAATAATGCAAACAATAAATGCAAACAGTAAATGCAAATATATACAAATGAATGCAATAAATAACAGCCAATAGCAACCCAACCCTATCCTAGAGAGCGCTAGGAGAGACTCGCTCAGGGAAGATGGACCAGCACAGGTCAACTTCTCTTTATCCCCAGCAGAGTCGCCAGCTGTCGCATCGCGCGAAAAACCGGCGGGAAAAGAAAGAACAACAGAGCCGCCACCGTGCGTTATTTATCCCAAAAGAGGGAAAGGAAACGCTCAGAGTAAACCTGGGAAAGAACATGGTCTCGCGACCAAAGAGTATGGGTTCGGGAGTCGGTTATGCGAAGGGAAGGTATTAGCACCCCTACGCATCCGTAGTACTCTACGGGATCCACGCACACTAGAAAGGAAATTGGTTGCTAAACACTGCTCAAATACTCACACACACTGGCTGAAAGAAACGCAAGAGACTGACTGAAACTGACTCGGCAGGATATCGCATCCTGGGCCTACTTAGTCTATCAGGCATAGACATCAGAGTCGAAGTAGTTCGGACTAGGGAGACGACACATGCTCGCTAGGATGTCGCATCCTATGCATACGTATCTTCTCGGACGAGAGAAGAATCAGAGCATTCGTAGCTCGGCTGACACGCACACAAACAAACAAAGCACAGGCAAACGTGGAGCCTGAATGCCAATCACTGGACTTACATCAGCATCCGAACCTAAAACACACACAAAGAGGCAAACGTGGAGCCTGAATGCCAATCACTGGACTTACATCAGCATCCGAACCAAACGCACGCACACTGGAACCTAACTGCCACTCGATGGACTTACATCAGCTTCCAAGCACACAACAACACAACAAGTTAATAGGGAGTCGGGGACTCAGCATATAACTGTCAAACACACACACAAACAAACAGACAACAGATTGCTAAGGAGTCAGGCACTCGAGCCTAGCAACTGTCAGACAACACACACAAAAAAAAGAAAAGGGCGCCCGGAGAGATCAGCTCAATCTCCTGCCTACATACTTCATCTGGTATGAAGATCAGGGCGATGTAGTTCCCCTACGCAGGGATAAAGGACTAGCCTAACCAGATAACAGAGGGAGACACAACTAGGGAAACTACGACTCGAGCCTAGATGTTGTCATGCAAAATCAACCCTAAGTTATGGTTTCTAGCTAAATGGCACAAGGGCCAACCTATCCTAAGTATGGCTCACACAGGAAGCAAGCCACACACACTTAACTTGCACAGGAAGCAAGCCAAGCAAAACCTAACTTGCACAGGAAGCAAGTCAAACTATCCTAACTTGCACAGGAAGCAAGTCAAACTATCCTAACTTGCACAGGAAGCAAGTCAAACTATCCTAACTTGCACAGGAAGCAAGTCAAACAATCCTACAAGCACAGATAGCACACGCTATACACAAACAAGTGGCTCAAACAAGGGTTAGGTTTTAGTCAAGGGGTCATATCAACCTCAACAAACAAACCTCTGGAACTGGGTGAATGTTGCTCTTAACCTTGCCATTGAGGGGCTAAGGTGAAGCAGATGAAAGGATGAAGTGAGGATGAGACCTCACAGCTCTTATCCCTGGCCTGGGAGAGCTCAAGACAAGAATGTGTGGGTTCAGAAAGTGGGAACCCTTCTACACATTAAAACTGACTCAACTGTACAGTTGTACAAGATCTTGGGTTTTTATTTGTAATGCATCAACACAGTGGTGTGAGCAAAACAGATGACACACTGAATAGTGGGGGATAGATTGCATATCCCTACCTTCCACCAATTGCCTCTTCACTTAGGAGGACTTTGACTCTATGCAAGGACAAAAGTAAACAATCACAAACATTGCCTCTTAAGGAGGACTTCAGACAGTTGCCTGGCCAAGTAACAGGCCAGGTCTTCCAGACTACATGGAGTAAAAGAGGCATACCTCAATGCAAATTGCTTATACAAGCAAAGCAAAGCAAAAAGTTCACAAGGAACTAAGCAACTAAAGCACCTGAAACAGTCAAGCAGATGTTAGTATGCAACTTCAAACAAAACAAAACAGAAACAGACACCAACAGTCAATTGGAGGCACATGGATGTGCAAGGCACAAGGCTTAAGGCATGTGAGCCAAGCCACCTACAAAACAAGGGGGTTAGACAACACTATTCAAGTAAGCTCAGTCAAAAGAATTGGTCTCAATGGCCATTTGATGGTCAACCTGAAATCACAAACTCAAAGGTGAGTAACAGGACCACTAGGGCTAGCCTAGGGTCAAAAGTGAATGAGAAAGTCAAGACAGCAAGGGGTAAGTATCCAAAATCATGCTCAAACAATTAAGAAACACAACCAATTGGGTTCACACTCATATCAATCACTATCATCATTTCATGATCAAATTAGGTCAAAACATGGCACACAGAAGCTCATAGAAGTCAACAGCAAGACTTAACTCAAAAGCAATCTTAAACATTTCCAAAAATCATCAAATAAATCATGATCAATCCTAACACATAGCATGGTAAGCATGTCAAATTTCATCCCATTTGGGCAAGTGGAAGGCAGCCAATAAAAATCAGAAAGTCAAAGCACTTTTGAACATGCTCAATGAAGTCAACCAAACATGCATCAATTTAGAAAAATCATAAGTCAAGAATGGTGTATGATAAATGAATGGGATCAAAACCATGGCAAAGATGAGGATGTCTAGTTATCTCATGCAAAATTTCATGTCCATCTAATAAAGTATGAGAATTTCACAAATGAAATGGGAACATGTGTCACACAAAGTCAACATTTGACTAGGCAGGGAAGAAAAATCTCAAACAAATGGAAAATAGTTCAATTAAATCCAAGAAAAATCACAAGTAAACTAGACATACAAGAGTAGGCTCATGCGAAAAATCAAGTCATTTGGAGGTCAAGAAGCATGGTAATGAAATTAGGGAAAATGCATGATCATGTTGTGACACCAAATGTACACTTCAACTTCAAAAATCATAACTCTCAATCCACACATGATAAATGCACAAACTTTATATGGAAATGAAGGTAAAGGTGTCTAGTTTCACCACAAAAAATTTCAAGCTCATTGGATACAAAATGACAATTTCACAAAAGATTTGGCACAATGTATCACTTATGCATACATGTTGGGAAAATAATTATCATTAAAAATCCAGCCAATGAAAAATTAATTAAAATTCACCATAAAATAGAGGACACATTCATGAACATGAGGAAAAAAATTCATAATTTTTGGGTGAAAATTGAAAGAGAAATGAATTGTGGAAGATGAGGAAATAATTGAAGCAATATGAACAAAATAGCATAGCAAAGTGGTCAACATAGTCAACAGCATGGCATAATGGTAATTCTGCAGTCACTTATTGAAGTGCTGCGTTTTGGCCTTGCAAAACGAAATGTTTTGATTGGCTCTCAGCCAATGAAACAGTGCACAGCCAAACAACCTAAATTTTCTGAGTTTCTAAAACCCTAGGGGTTTCTAACACAGCAAGGCTCATGTTTCAGCTTCAAGATCATCAACCAAGTTCATCATCATCATGTTATCATCATAACCAACAGCAAGCAAACAATGGCCATACAACATTAACCAATCCACAGAACAAACATGATCCAAGGGAGAATTCTGGAAATGTTTAGGGTTCTAGAACAACAGCATACAACCATCATCATCATGAACTCATTCAAAAATAAGCATCAAGCAAGCAGCATGGTAATCTCATCAGCATTCAACACAAACAAACAGAACATGAACCAAGGTGGATTTCTGGACATGTTCATAGAGTTTCAAACAAGCAGCATGGCATATTCAAGCAGTCAGCATTATGAACAAAACTAGACCAAGCATACAACAGCATAGCATAATTATGGACAAAGTAACTGGTTTAAACAAAAGCAGCATTCATCATCCACATGGATTCTCTAAGCATGTTCAGAAGGCTTCAAACAGCAGGGCATAATCAGTATGGCAGCTTATGTTCATCATTAACATCACAAAATTCGACCACCAAACAAAAGCAAAGCAAGTGGTAATGGTTCATGCAAATAACAGACAACAGCAGCCAACAGGAATCTTGGAAATGGCTAAGGTTTATGTGCTTGGCTGTAGCAGCAACAGGGTTCAATTAGCATGGCAGCTCATGTTGTCACCAACATCCAAACAAAATTCAATCAGCACACAATCAACATGGTATTGGTTTAGGTAATATCATCCAGCAACTAATAAACACAAGCATGGCAAATTTCTGGACAGTTCAAGGTTGCAGCTACAGGGTATCATCAATTTCATCATCATAAAAACAGTCATGAACAACCAAACATAACAGAAGCAACAATGATCCAGCATGGCCATGAAGTAACATCCTTATGCAACATCACTAACAACAGAACAAACATAACAATCAGCCATTCAAAAGGATTTTCATGGGCAGGGATAAGGTTTAACAGCAGCAAGCATTCATCATCACTATGCAACTTGGATTTTCAAAACACCCAGCATGACCAAACCAGCACATCAATAGAATCAATATGCAACATACAACATGAATGTGCTATCCATTTTCATTAAATCACCCTAGACAAGCCAAATCGAAGGAAAACAATCTTGTTCATGAAAATGAAATTCCAGATTTCTTCCAACATTGTTAACTAAATCAAATAATATAAGGCTTACAACAATCAGCAAGGCAAGGATTACAAAAAATATAGCATGGTTAAGAGAAAAAAGGGATTCGAGTTTTTTACTTGGTTGTGAAGAAAACCAAGATGCAGTGCTTGTTTTGATGTTGCAGCCTGAAACAGCCCTTCCTTATGCTTTGGAATGATGAGAACTTGAAGTAGGTAAGCTCAGCTATGTTTGGAAATCCTCAAAACTCGATTCACCATTGTTATGGCTTGAGGAAAACAGAAACAGAAAATACAATACAGCTGAGTTTTAATGAGGAGAAATACTTCCAAAGATGGTCCAGGTGATGATGCAGTGAAGGGAGGCTCGAGTCTTTGCAGGTTTTGATCAAAAAGAAACTATGCGCAACAAAGCAAGAATGAGAGAGTATGAGTTTTCTGCTGTTTTAAGGTTGTGGCTAGTTCATTTTGATGAGTGGATAGTGAAACATCACTGCAAAGCCTAGGTTCTGTGGTGTTTTGGACAGAAAATTGGGACAAGTGCCAAGGATGAGTCTTTTGAGAGTGATTTTGTTTGTGTTATGTTGGTTTGTGGCTGCCACCCTAGGGTTTTCACATGACAGGAGATGATGGAAAAATGTTGTCTCAGGCCAAGCCAGGTTTTGTTGTTTGATAGCCAGTTGAAAAATGCCAAGCCAGCAAAGTCATTGCAGCTCCTTTGGATGAATGATGAATGAAGAGTGTTTGTTATGGTAAATGCAAGTGAGGTCCAACAAGATGATTGAAAGATTGGTTGGTTTGCTCCTTTTTCTCAAAGATCAAAAATGCCATGCTTTTCTTCTGCTGCAGGGTATGGTGACAGGATTGTGAAGGCAAGGCCAAGTCTGAGTTGGTTGTGGTGGACAAGGTTTTGAAGATGCAGAATGGCAGAGTGAGTCTCAATGAATGAGTTTTCTCGTTGGTCCTGTTGCAGCCAATCCTAGTTTGTTGGTTTAGGAATTGACAGGTTTTGTGAGATGCAAGGCAAGGTTAGGTTTTTAGAATTAGTGAAAGTGTTGTGGTATGCTAATGGTTTTTGTGTGATGCCAATTGCTGCTGCAGTGTTATGTGATGGTTGGTTGCAGATGTTATGCCATGCCTTGCTGCTGGTTTTATGGCAGGGTTTTTGTTTTGGAAATTTTGATAGCCCTCTGGTCGAATGGCCCAGGATGCATTTCTACCATATGAAGTTTTTATTATGCAGCAGTTAGTCTTCCCAAAATGACAGAAAAAACTCCCATTCCTCCAACCTGCTGTTGGCTGCTGTTGCTGTCCTTTAATGACAGCAGATCCATCCTCCAAACTGTTGTTCAGTGTTGCTTCTTTAGCAAGGCAATGTCCTTCTTCATGACAGAATAATTGCTTGTATTCTGCTGCATTAAGTATGGCATGGTATAGGTGTTCTTTTAGTTGCACAGCAGGGTGAGGCTTTGAGAGAGAGTGTGATCTGCTGCTATGTGTGTGTCCAAACAGAAAATGATGGAAAAAATTCTGCTATGTGAGAGTAGTACAAGGCAAGGTTGCAAGAGGTATGGTTCATGAATTGGACATGTCCTTTTTGCCAAAATTCAAGTGAGCAAGCATGGCTATGTGTACTTGTTGGTGTATGGCTGCACAATGAGGCTCACCATGACAGAAAAAAAATGGTCAAGAATGCTGCATAATGATGCTGGTACAAAGCATGGTTGTGGAAAGCAAGGACAAGCATGGTGCAATGGTACTTTTCTTGTAATTCAAGCAACCAAGCAAAATTCACATGTGCTGCACAATTTTGACTTTGCAAACACACCTAAAATGATATTTATGAGCTGTTCCAATTGGCCAAATGTTGAAAAAATGTTTGAGTCAAAAAGTCAACTCTTGGTCAAACTTACATTCAAATGAAAAAGGTCAAAATATGCCATTTTGATTGGTGAAGTTTTGGCTCATGAAATTTATATTTTTGGAAAGAGGGGATCAAATGTGACTTGTAGGAAAAAACCCCACCAAAATTGGCCAAACGGTTTGGGAGATATGGCCCTTTGAAGTTCAAGATTTTCTGAAATCGATTCGATCATAACTTGCCAACCACACATGGGAATTGAGAGTTCTAGGACTTTTTGGAAATGGGAGAACAAGATCTTCAACTTTCATGTTGGGCAAAAATTCATTTGAGGCTTGTATCATGATGTAAGTTTGAGGATCAAAACTTTCCATTTATGGCAGTTTTCAGTTACAGGCCCAGTTTCCATTTTGGGAAATTTATGATCTGGCTTCAAATTCTTCCATGATGGTGTTTGGCATGATATATGATGACTATTTGGACATGAATGAACTCTCACAAACCAATTCCAATCATTCAATCACTGATTAAATGGACAGTTGACCAACAGTTGACTTTTTAGGGTTTTTGACTGTCTGTGTATGAACTGCTGACCTCCAAACCCTAATTCCTTGAGAACTTGACTTCAAATAGACCTCTAAGCCATGTGAACTTGTTGGACAAACCCCAAGGCCTTGGTTCAATTAGAAATTCCTTTGCTTGCTTGGTTGACTGATCAGGAGATTAGTTTGACCTAATTCTTGATTGCTTGCTCTTGAGGCAACTGAGGGACAATGCAAATGCTATGCAATGGATCATGATATACCATGACCTAATATGAAAATGTATGCATAATGATAGGTGCAAATTTGAGGTGCTACAACACGTCCAGAAATTTACAACTCACCCAAATATAGATTCAATTACAGTTTTAACGTAATTTGTTCATCACAATTTGCAGCATCCATCATCCAAATTAGGGTCAATTCAATGGCTTATTACTACCCATTACATGTTAACCCATAATACCCATTAAACGACGATAAACCCCCCTTACCTGAGTTAATCCGGCAATTGATTCTTTGACCTTCAACAATCGTGAATTCTCCTCTTGAGCCCTAGCCTCTTCTTCTCCTTTTCTCAGTTTCTTCTCTTTTCTCCCTTTCTCCACTTTCTGTCGCTTCTCTGGTTTTCACGTGAAAAAAAACCCTTTTTACCAAATGGAACTCTTTATATATATTCCAACTTTATTATTCCAATAATAATAATTCCAAATAATATTCCAATAATAATCCAATTATTTAATTAAATTAATAAATATACTATTAACTTAATTTAAATAATTATCATATTTTATCGGGGTGTTACAATAAGTTTCTGTTTATATCTTTTACAGGTTCTAGCATCGAAGAAAAAACGACCAACAAACTGAGCACCCATACAACACTAACCTGAACCGGCAACAACAACCATACGAGTCCACCTCCATTTCGCTTTGATTTTACGATTCTGGCAACACCGGTACAAGTGATAACATCCTCAACCCACACTATTATGTTCGGTAAAGTTCCATATGATTTTTTGATTGAATCTATTGTTGTTCTATACTGATTCGGTATCCCGACGTCGTCATTGTTCTCTTACAGTTAAGGTTTTTTAGTATTGTGATATGTATGTGAATATGATAGTATGGTTGGCTTTGATTATGTTGTGACCATCTTGTTTCTTCTGTTTCTATTGCCGATAAATCGGAATTAATCCGCGGATTACCCATTACTCACATGCCGTTATTTTGATATGTTCCATTCTAAAATATTCCCATATTTGGATGGTGTATTGTTTTGTGCTATTTTCAGTTCACCTTCATTGTAAATAATCCATACATTGTTGCCACTACTTTATAATTAGATTACATTAATTTGATGCACATTTGGTAGTTTTCCAACTATAATTTTGATTTTGGTGGCAGGGAATTCACATGCAGTAAACTTTATGGTTTTAGTTTATTCTTTTTCAATTCCATATGTATTAGTTTTTTATTCCAAGTATATTAGTATGCTTATTGTGTGGATTAGTTTGAGTTACAATGGATTTAGCATTTGTTTGATGTTGATTGTGCACGGGTTGTTTGTGGCAAATTTATTGTCCATTGAAAATTTTGGATCAATTTCTATAATATTTTTGTAAATAAAATTTTTGATTATGCTATCTTGTTTTATTCCATTGCGTTAAATCGGATTTTGATACGCGGATTCGACAATTTTCTGCCGATATGCCACCAAAATGTCAATATATTAACAGAATATTTTCACCGCGTTATGACTTTGCGGATGACATTGATAATGTTGTCATTTCGCACAAACCGGTTTGAGCACATTACCACCAATCCAATTCAACCTTTTTAAATCGACATCGTCACCTACTTCTTTCTCTTTTAATTATAATTAATTAATTAATTAAATTTTGTTTAATTAGTTAATTACGATTAATTAATTTTAATTAACTTGGTTATTTGATTCAATTTAATAATTTTGATAATTAATCTTAATTAACTTTGATTAATCATTTTAATCAACTTAACTGAATTTTAATCAATTGATTTTGTTAATTAAAAATGGATCGATTTCTTCCACTATTATTTCATAATCATTTCCAAAACCATTTCAATTTCATCATCAAATCATTAAACCATTTAAAACACAGTTCTTGATTCCAAGTCAAGCCCATTTCCATACCCTTGTAAGTCGATCGCTTTTAAGTATCGCCATCAACCTCACATAGCTTACTCTTGGGCTTTCTTACAATGAGACCTATTCGGTTATTAATTAATCGAGTAGAAGAACAATACACTAAAATAAAATTTATTTCATTCATAAACACAAAATCAAAACCTCGATCCAATGTCGAGTATTTTCATTAAAAATTAAAAGAACGTATCCAATCACAATCAAACAACATTTCATTTGGAAATGAAAAGGGGGATGGCTTTGAGTTTTCAATTCCTCTCCTCGATTATTTGAATACGAGTTCTCTTATTCGGTTAGTCAAATAGTCGTAACTTCCACCCACTTAAGAACAAATAAGTCAAATTCTTTTATAAATAAGAAACGAAAAGGGAGATGACTTTGAGTCTTCAATTTTTCTCCTCGATTATTTGAATACAAGTTCTCTTACTTGGTTAGTCAAATAATTGTCGTTCCTCTACAAACTTCCAAACCCGACTAAATCAAATTATTTTCACATTAAGCTAAATGAAAAGGGAGATGACTTTGAGTCTTCAACTTCTCTCCTCAATAGGTTGAATACGAGTTCTCTTACTCGGTCAGTCGAACCATTGTCATTTTCTCACAAACATATACCTTAATCAAATCATTTTCATAACAAACTGTACGAAAAAGGAGATGGTTTTGAGCTTTCAACTCCTCTTCTCAAATGCTTGGATATGAGTCGTCTTACTCAGCCATTCAAGTACTTGTCGTTCATTCTAAAATACGTCAAACATATACAACCTTATTTTCATAAATACTCAGATGAAACAGAGAGCAGTTTAGAATCTTCTATTCCCTTTCTCGGTTATTAGGATACGAGTTATCTTACTCGATTATCCGAGTATTCGTCATCCATTCAAAACACCTTAATTATCATCAAATCCTTTTACAATTAAGGATGAAACAAAAAGCGGTCTAGAGTCTCCTATTCCCTCTCCCGATTATTAGGATACGAGTTGTCTTACTCGACTATCCGAGTAATCGTCATCCAACCAAAAAAATCTCAACACATCAAACCTATCTTTTCTCTCCCTTGTGAGATCATAACCAATCAAACAAAACACCCAACATATTAATTCAACTTGTCACTCTCGTGTGATCAAAAATCTTTTCAAAAAGAACACTATTTAATCCTTTCTGATGCGCACAACAAACTAGTGCTTAAGCCTCCGTCGAGAGTAGACAAGCCAACGTTTAGCCTTTAGAACGCGATCTAAAACAGTCGTTCACTAAAAGACACCAACCAACCGTAGTTCCCCGAACTACGAATGCTCTGATTTCCTTATTGCACCATAAGGATACGTAGGCAGGAGATTGATGTATCTTCGCGAGCACACTAATAAAAAACCTCCCATTTCCCTTTCTGAGGTCCTCATCCATTTCTATTTTCAATATATCTATAACACAAAGATAACAAACAAACATAAATTAACATTCAAATCACAAATTAGAACTAAAAGGTTCCTGTCGAGTGCAACGGACGTAAGGGGTGCTAATACCTTCCCCTTACGTAATCCACTCCCGAATCCGAATGTGGTTGCGACGACCATTATTCTATTTTTCAAAGGTTTTATCGATATTTTCCTATTCCTTCATTGGGATAAATAAAGTTCGGTGGCGACTCTGTTCGAACATTAATTTTTTCCGCGACCATCGCGAGGAATCGTATTTTTTGAGATGAGACAGTGGTCAGATATTGAAGCTTCTTCTGGGACATCTTTGTTTGTTTCCCAATTTGACATTCACCACAGATTCTTCCTTCATCAATTCTTAGTTTCGGAATTCCTTTGACATCACCTTCTTCATCCCTTTCAGATGTAAGTGACCAATCTTTTAATGTGATGGCTTAGTCTCTTCATCTTTTGACATTAGGCAAGTGGAGAGACAATCGGTTTCTTGAGGAGTCCACATATAGTAGTTATCTTTTGATCTGGATCCCTTCATGATAGCTTCATCCTTCTCATTTGTTACAATACATTCAGATTTATTGAAGTTTACCTTGAGACCTTAGTCACAGAGTTGGCTAATGCTTATAAAATTAGCAGTCAGTCCTTTAACAAATAGAACATCATCTAGACTAGGCAAACCTAAATAGTCCAGCTTACCAATCCCCTTTATTTCTCCTTTTGATCCATCTTCAAAGGTGACATAGCTAGTGGAATACGACTTAATATTCACCAAAAATTTCTTGACACCAGTCATGTGTCTAGAGCAGCCACTATCAAAATACCAGTCCTCTCTGGATGATGCTCCGAGGGAGGTGTGAGCTTTGAGACCTGACATAGCATTTTTGGGAATCCATCTTTTCTTTGGCTTCACCATGGTTTGCTTTCTTCTGAGTTGTAAAGCAGGTTTAGGATAGCCATGCAATTTGTAGCAGTGAGGTTTTATATGGCCAAACTTGCGACAATGATGACACTTCCATCTTTGGATCTTGTTTCCTGAATAAACCTCTTGACACCCTTGTTGATGTTGGGACATTGGATTTGACATATGTTGTTTCAGTTGTCCTTTGGGTGGAATAAAGTTCAATGCAAGACCTTTTCCTTTGTTCGTTCCTCCTTGATAGTCATAGCCTAAACCTTGAACATTTCCCACATTCTTTCAAGTTTGAAGAATTTCATCCAGTACATCTGAACTACTGTTAAGCATTCTCACAAACTTAGTCATATTGTCAATTCTTGAATTGAGTAGTACAATTTCCTCCTTCAGATCAGAGATGATAGAGAGATGCTCCACTTTCCCAGCCTATAGTTGAGCAATAGTTTTCTTTTGATCTTCTCCCAGTTTACATGTTTCTTCACTTCTCAGGCACCATTCTTTGTGGGATTCAATGAGTTCTTCAAAGGTTAGTTCTTCACAGTCATAGTCTTCATCTGATTCATAAATTTGAATTAGGGCAGTAACCTATTTGGTAGGTTCCACTTCTGGATCACTTTCAGAATCATCTTCTGACCAAGAGACACACAGACCCTTCTTCTGCTTTTTGATAACTGTGGGGCATTCAGCCCTTATGTGACCAAAC
The DNA here is from genome assembly GCF_024323335.1 of Lathyrus oleraceus. Taxonomy (NCBI): domain Eukaryota; kingdom Viridiplantae; phylum Streptophyta; class Magnoliopsida; order Fabales; family Fabaceae; genus Lathyrus; species Lathyrus oleraceus. The sequence continues at coordinate 165,748,439 of NC_066579.1, read as the reverse complement.
TCTTCACATCCATGGCATTGTGTTCCTTTTCCTTGGTTGGTTTTTTCTTTAGTTTTGGGCCTTCTTCCAAACTCTTGATTTTTGGAGATGTCAAATGACTTGTTCTTGACATTATCTCTTATCTTTCAGACCGTCTTCTTCATCACTTTGTTGAATTATCTACCAAGTAAGACACTGACATTAGATATCCCTTCATATGTATCTAGGTTACAATCATCTTCGAGGTCTTCAATATTAGAAACAAAGGCTATACTTTTTTTATTTTTAGAATTTTTACTGATCCCTAACTCAAAGGTTTGAAGGGATCCCATCAGTTCATCAACTTTCATGTTGTTGATATCTTGAGCTTCTTCAATGGTAGTAACCTTCATGTCAAATCTCTTTGGAAGAGATCTGAGGATTTTCCTAACCAGCTTGGATTCTCACATCTTCTCCCCTAAAGCACTTGAGGCATTGGCTATCTCAATGATATTCATGTGAAAGTCATGAATTCTCTCATCCTATTTCATTCTTAAGTTCTCGAATTTGGTGATCAGAATTTGAAGTCTTGACATCTTAACCTTGGAGGTTCCTTCATGAGCAGTCTTCAAGATCTCCCAAGCATATTTAGCAACAGTGCAGTTGTTCATTAGTCTGAAGATGTTCTTGTCCACTCCATTGAAGAGAGCATTCATTGGAGTTTCCCTGAGCTAATTTGTCATATTCATCATCTCAGTCTTCCTCAGGCTTCAGCTCTTCAGTGATCTTGTCATCTTTATATCTAATGATTGGTTAATCCTATCCTTTAACCATGGATTTCCAAGCCTTGTTGTCCATGGATTTGATGAAAGCCACCATACATGCTTTCTAGTAGTCATAGTTAGTTCCATCAAGAATGGATGGTTTGTTCACAAAGCCTCCTTATTTTTCCATTGTACCATAAAATATTTTCCCTGAATCTCACCTAGAAACAGAGCAGGATGCCTGCTCGGATAGCAATTGAAATTCTAGTATGCAGATATCATATGTCCTATGAGATGTCAAGACACTGATATCTGAACACTAACAGGACAACTTACATATAGAGGAACATAAAATAACATAACACACAAAGTTGTTAACCCAGTTCGGTGTGCAACAACACCTACATCTAGGGGCTACCAAATCAGGGAGGAAATTCACTAAATAGTATTAGTTTGTAGGCCTTCTGCAAACTATCTCCAATTTACATAAAACAACCTAATCATTACCTGTTCCTATCTTCTACCTAAGATACTCCTAGGTGTGAGACCCTTCTCACCTCCCTAACAATCACAGCAGTGGTATTTCAATACTTACAAGAAAATCAGAAGACACACTTCAAGGACACGCAATCATTAAATGCTTAAAATGTTATGAGTGCTTGAAAAAGCTTACAGCCAATTAACACAGTCCTACTTATATATCAAGATGATATTTTAGAGACTCACAAATAACACAAACACTCAAACGCTAATAGGATCAACTATCTTCTCTTCTTCGTCGGTAATTAGGTTTTTAGACATTCTATTTATATCCGTAGAATGCATTGGATTTGGGCGTTTTATTCCACGAGCGCCAGCTTCACAATATTAGGTTATCAATCAAAAGTTTCCTAAAATGTCTTAACATTTAGGAAACAAAATTTGTTAACCACAATTCGCATCTCTGATTCCTCAATCACGAACGTCATAAGGGAAAGCATAATATTCCTAGATTATTTTGTAGACAGTTAACCCTACAAACATTACCAAGGTAAAAACCTGTTTCAGACAAGATGTCATAGCCACATGTTAGGACATCTTATTCAACATGTTGCAGCTGAGTTAGTTTTACGAAAATTACTGTCAATGTTATTGCTTATGTTAGGTAAAATATTTAATGTTATTGCTTTTTAGATTAACATTTAAAGATTTTATTGATTTTTCTTTTGTTGTTGTTATTGTTGTTGTTGCTTTTTTGTTCTTTTTCTCTTGTTGTGTATTATTGTTGTTGTTGTTGTTGAGATTTAATATATAACAATTGTGGTGATTTTGTTTTGTTGTTATTGTTGTTGAGATATAATATTTAATGATTGTATTGATTTTGTTTTGTTGTTGTTATATTGTTGTTGTTATTATTCTTGTTGTTCTTGCAATTTTTCTTGTTCTTGTTCTTGTTGTTATTATTGTTCTTATTGTTCTTCTTGTTATTCTTATTGTTGTTGGGTTAGAAATATTTGATATTTTATATTATGATGAAAGTTTTCAATGTAGTCAGCCAAAGCATGTGGCAAAAATAAACAATTGGGCTTACTTCCTTTTCACCACGGTTGAAACTTCTAACCATGGTAAAAAGTGAGTTGACTGACATTTTACTATGGTTGAAAGTTCCAATCATGTGAAAAGTGGACTGAATACATATCACCACATTTGGAATTTCAAATTGTGATGAAATGTAGCGCTATCTAGTTTTTCATAATGGACCTTAGCTTGTGGTGGAAAGTAGCGCACTTACTACCACCACTTACCTTACCATGACTAGTCAATTGTGATGGTATCCCTTTTCCAACCATGGTGAAAGGGTCTTTACGTATTATTGTTGGTTTATGATATGATATTAGAGTCCCTATGACTAAGTGGATAAATGCATTTAACAATTTTCCTTGCACCATTTTCTTTACGTAGTAGTGTTCATTTATGATATGATATGATATTGGTCCATTGAAATATACTCTTATTCCAATCATACCACTCCCAGGCTAAAATTGGACAAGGGATTAAAGTGTTAATGGTAATAAATTTCACTATTGCATATCAAATATAAGCTAAGGCATGGTAATCATCATTTTAATCCATATGACACTAATTAGACTTGATGTTTAATTCAATAGCATATGAAATGATCAAGGTCCAAGGATAATTGTTATCTATGGATATCTCTGAACAAGGAGGATCCTACAACTTGTTTGATGACAAAACTTGATGAGACCAAGCTTTGGAACCAAAAACTTGGTCACCTCAATCTCAAGAACATGAAGAAGATTGTTTTAGAAGAAGTTATGAAGGGATTTACTAAACTCAAAATTGAAGAAGGCAAAGCGTATGGAGAATTCCAAATATGCAAGCAGACTAAGACGCCTAACAAGAAACTTCAGCATCTTGCCACCACAAAATTTCTTGAACTATTGCATATGGACTTAATGGGGCTTATGCAAGTAGAAAGTCTAGAAGGCAAAAGGTATGTCTTTGTATATGTGGATGACTTCTCAAGATTCACTTGGTAAAATTCATTAGAGAAAAGTATGACACATTTAAGGTATTCAAAAATTTGTGTCAACTCCTGCAAAGAGAGAAATGGATTGGAAATGTTAAATTTAGAAGTGACCATGGTACTGAGTTTGAGAATTCAAAATTCTATGAATTTTGTGCTTCATAAGGTATTAGACATGAGTTCTCTACCCCAATCACACCTTAACAAAATTGGGTGGTAGAAAGGAAGAATGGAACTCTGTAAGAGTCATCCAGAGTTATGTTACATGGCAAGAAACTTCCATATTACTTATGGGTCAAAGCTAGGAACACAGCTTGCCATATTCATAATAGAGTAACCATCAGATCTGGAACCAAATAAAACTTGTATGAGTTGTAGAAAGGGAGAAATCCAAATGTCAAGTATTTCCATGTCTTTGGAAGTAAGTGCTACATTCTGGAAGATAGAGAGCAAAGAAAAAAAATGGATCCCAAGAGTGAGGAAGTTATATTACTTGGTTACTCCATAAAAAGTAGAGCCATAGGGTATAATAAGCGCTCCAAGTTTATGATGGAATCCATTAATATAGTTATTGATGACACTTCTGAAGATAAGGAAGAAGAATAATATGAGGTTCCTCCTTAAAAAACTGATGAACCAACCGATGTCCCAACAAAGGAGTCTGACATTGTACCTGAGATCACTAATTCTGATGATCTCCAAATCAAAAAGGGACCATCAATCAGAGTTCATAAAGATTACCCCCTAGAGAACATTATAGGAAATTCGAATGAAGTATTAGTTACAATATCCAAAGAAATCATTTCGAACTCATACTTTATCTCCATGATTAAGCCTAAAAACGTCAAGGAAGCATTGGCTGATGAATTTTGGATTAATATCATGCAAGAAGAATTGTGTCAGTTTGAAAGAAATAATGTATCGGAGCTAGTTCTTAGACCCGAAGATGTGAATATCATTGGTACCAAGTGGATTTATAAGAATAAATCTAGTGAAAGTGGTAATATGACAAGGAATAAGGCAAGGTTAGTTGCTCAAAGGTATACTCAAATAGAAGGAGTAGACTTTGATGAAATTTTTGCCCTAGTGGCCAGACAGAAATCCATAAGACTATTACTAGGAATATCTTGCATGTTGAACTTTCGACTATTTCAAATGGATATTAAAAGTGTCTTCTTAAACAGGTAAATGTTAAGAAACCTAAGGGGTTCATTATTCCTAACTTTCCAAATCATGCGTTCAATTTAAAGAAATCCCTATATGGATTGAAGTAAGCTCCAAGAGCATGGTATGAAAGACTAACTGATTTTCTGATCAACCATGGATATAATAGATGAGGAATAGACAAAACTCTATTTGTGAAGAATGATGGAGGGAAGTTGATGATAGCCTAAATCTATGTGGATGACATAGTGTTTGGTGGGATGTCATACACGATGGTCCAGCATTTTGTTTAACAAATGCATTCAGAGTTTGAAATGAGTCTTATAGGAGAACTCACTTATTTCTTTGTCTACGAGTTAAGAAAATGGAGGATAATATTTTTGTGATTCAAAGCAAGTATGCTAAGAATATAGTAAAGAAGTTTGGTCTTGACAATGCAAGCCATAAGAGAACTCGTGCTGCAACTCACTTGAAACTCTTAAAGGATGATAATGGAGTGGATGTAGATCAAAGTCTCTACATAAGCATGATATGAAGTCTGTTATATCTCACAGCTAGTAGACTCGATATTACATATGTTACAGGTGTATAGCTAGGTACCAAGCTAATCCTATGGCATATTGTACGCTCGTGATACAAATTTTATTCTAGTAGGTTATTGTGATACAAATTAGGTTGGAATGGCTGATGACGAAAAAAGTTCTTCATGTGGATGTTTCTTTCTTGGCAACAATCTAATTTCTTGGTTCAGCATGAAAGCATAATTGTACCTCTCTATCTACTGCTGAAGTTGAATACATTGTTGTTGGAAGCATTTTGCTCAATTTCTCTAGATGAAACAGATGCTAAAAGAATACAATGTAGAACAAGATGTCATGACATTGTACTGTGACAACATGAACGTCGTCAATATCTCAAATAATCATGTCTAACATAGTAGAACCAAGCATATTGACATACGCCATCATTTCATTAGGGATCTTATGGAGGATAAAGTGGTGAATTTAGAGCACATTACAACTGACAAACAGCTAGCTGACATATTCATTACACTTTTAGATGTTGTCTATTTTGAACAATTGAGAAGTGCACTTGGTGTGTGCATATGTGAAGTCCTATAGCAGTCAAAGCTAAATGTGTAAGGAGACCAAGCCAAATACTCTCTATTAATGGTGCATGTTTATTCAGGGTGATTTATCAGTTTCCAATCACTCCTTATATCTGGACTTTTGATAGTGTCAAGAAAAAGGGTCGTCTAGCGTTATTTTTCTGTGAAATCTACTCTTTCTTCTACCCTGCGAAGATGTTTTCTATTCAACATGAGTTAGAACCAGGAGATAACTAAGAATAATTAATCTAGTTTGATAATAAACACTAGCAAGTCTATTGAGATAACTGAGAAAGCCAAAGAGAAGAATAACAAGGAAGTTGGTTCCTCCTCTCGTGCAAGTGTTGGAGGACCACATGGTGGACCATCAAGTGGAACAACTATTACTAGGAAGACTTCAATGATTAGGATGAATATTGTGAAGAAGGATCATGTGCAAGATAGTGACTCAGATGCAGATGATGATTGGGTCACCTTCATGAATGCAAGAGGATGGACTAAAGATCAAATTTGAGAAGAGTTGTCACCAAAAGATTTTGTATCAGTGCGTTTGTTTTGTATTGTTCTGATTTGTAAAGGATCTATAGTCTAATTTGTCTTTGTACTTTTAAGACGAATATAATGTTGTGCATCTTTGGATGTTAATTCAGGTAGTTTTCTCTCATGATCTGAGTGTGTATACCCTTCATGAATGACCTATATGTATGTTATTCTCTATCCATATTGACTCAGTTGAAGGAATAACACTTTTTCCAAATTATGGAAAAAAAATGGGGAGTAATGAGATGAAGTGGTGCATCTATTGTGTGCAGATAAACCTGGTGATTGTTTAGTAATGATTATTCAGAAAATACTAATGTTATGTTCCATGCTAGAGCATCGGGTAGGACATTTGGTCCTGGTATATGTGAAAACATATATATTTGTGTTAGTAGTATTCATTGATATTCATATATCAATTACTAATTGATTGTGTATGCATGACTAAGTATTTGAATGATTCCATACTGGTATATGTTTGTTAGTAGGATTATGCTACTAACTATGTGATACTAGATCCATGCATGACTAAGTCTGTAAATGATTGCATGATTGTTTATTTGGTTTGGAGCAACTGAATGGACTATGTGTAAGCATTTGTATTGATGCTTCTGACTTACGTTGTTGATGCTTAACTCTGATACATGGAAGTTGTTGCTGCTTAAATGCTCTGAAGATCCAATACATTTATTAGTTGTCACTTACTCTCATGGAAGAAGTGCTATTTATCGTGAAGAGTTGTTTTACCATAATTTGCCAAAGGGGGTGGTTTTTGTTCCTATTGGATTGGTTGCATTTATCAAAACAACAACTTAGAGAAGTGTCCAAGTGTTCAAGATTGGTCTAGCTTGCTAAAGTTGTATGGAACTGCAAAAGGAATACATGTTGGGCGCGATGCTCTAGCATATTCGTACGACATTTGGGCCTTATGCAACAGGCGCTAGACTGTTGCGCTTTAACATAATCTTTTTAGAATATTTAGTTATGTTTAATTGTTATTAATTTAACAATATGATTAAGTTATTTGTTTGATAGCTAGATAGAGATTAATTCGGATTTAAATGAAGATTTAAATTTAAATTTAAATTAAAACAAATCATATCTTGTTGGAGATATTTAAGGAACAAATCAAATATCCAACAGATTATGCATTAATTTTGTACTAAATTAAAGATATTATCCATGAATAAAAGTCCAGAGTTATTTTTCTATATAAGGAGCTGAAACCAACATTGGAAAGAAAGCATTCCCATTGAAGATTTTATAGTGTTAGGGTTAACAAGAGTCTTTGATATTTTTATGTAAACCTTTATGTTTCAATAACTTGGCATAGAAGGTTTGTCTAGTTGACTTGTAAATTCAACATTGTTATGTACACCTCTACCTTTCAATAATTTGGTATAGAAGGCTTGTCTAGTTGAGTTGTAATATTCAACATTCTTTCTTCTTGTTAAGATTGAAGTTGATCACTAGGGTTTAGTGGTTGTTTGCCTTTGTCATTGGTTGTGTGACGGAGAAGAAAGTGAGTAATTGCACTAATCTAGACAAACCTTCGAGAACACTTTATTGATCCTTGCAACGAAGAAGGGAGCAATTCTTTTACTACTAAACAATATAAATATATTTTGGCTTGTTGTAACAACATCTTTCAAGATCTCCGAACATTCATCATTTCCACACATCTGTAAACAACTCATCATGTATCCTTATTAAACCACCTCTTTTAAATAATAACAAAACCTAGATTTTGGACACATGATGGGCCACGCGTCATGTGTGCCATTGTCCATATTTTTTAGAAATCTTAAATTTATCCCTACCTTAATTATTAGATTACCCAATAGTTCCAACATTAACACATCCAAGGCTGACAATATCCATTTCACCCTAAACTTATATCTCATAGAAGTCTTGTACATTCATGAATTTTACACTAACCTTATTTCTATAATTAAGCTTATTAGATCTTATTGTATTGAAATGTCATTTTTTTACTCTAATAAATTTGTTATACCGGGAAATCGTATCTAATCTTCACCTAGAGTTATATTTTCTTACTTCATCCCACCACCCTATTTTTCCCATCACTTGTTCCCCAAATATATTTAGGTCCCAAAATATCAATAATCTTAACTCGTGGCTTTATCACATATGTCATCATCCTCATGAAACTCTTATGAACATCAATAAAAAATATTTACTTTGACTGGTGTTTCTAAACATATGACTCCTTATGAATCTTGTTTTTATAGTATGCATAAATGTTTATCTTTTGCTAATGGTGCTATCAGCTATAAAAAAATTATCTTTTACTCATAAATCCTTGAATCTTAAACTTTCATTTATAATTGAACCAACTTTTTACTCTATAGCCATCACTAATTCTAATTGGCAACAAGCGATGCGATTGAAAGAGAACTTAAATTCCTCATAGGACTTAACTCATCTTCCTCCTAACAAAAGATCTATCGGGTGCAAATGAATTTTTAAAATCATTTTTTTGGCCAATAGAATGATCTATTGAAAAGTATAAAGCTTGCTTAGTTACAAAGGTTTTTAGTCAAATTGAAGGCATGGCTTATTTAGAAACTTCCATCCCAGTTGTTAAGATAACTACTATTAGACTTATCATTTCCTTGGTTGCCACTAATAATTGGTATCTCCGCCAAGTAGACATACCTCTGGCTAATCCTACTTGTTTCAGAAGTCTAAGACGTAAACTTTTATAGTTAACACATTCTAAATATTTGTGTAAAAAAAACACATTCTAAACATGACATTTAGTTATTCTATAATATGCAAATTAAGCCAATTTGTATCCCAAGCAATGGATGTACACTTACAAGCAGCCCCAAGGATACTTAATTTCATCAAACAAGCACCAGCCCAAGGTCTTTTATTCAAGATAGGCTTCACTTATTTGGATTGGAGATCTTGTCATAACACTATAGCCGATTTACCACAAGTTTATGCTTTTATCTTGGTAGCTCTTTCTTTGGCTGGAAAAGCAAGAAACAGACGGTTGTTTCAAGATCTTTTTCAGAGGCCAAGCACTGAGCTTTTGCATGTGAAGCACATTGGTTGCTATAACTCCTGCAAGATCTGGGTATTCAACATCCATAACCAGTCACAAATTTTTGTGATAATAATTCAGCTATTCAAATTGCCAACAATTCTGTTTTTTATGAACGCATTGTTCAGGACAAAGTTCAAGCAAAAATAATACATTTGATGCCTATTCATTCATCAAACTAAGCGGTTGATATCACGGTATTCACTCGAGGAAGGTGTTATCAGTTAGTTATTTCAGTTTGAATAACTACCACTATTTTAATGCAAGTTGGTAAACAATGATAAGTTAAATTTTACAATTTTATTCATCTTTTCATTTATTAATGATTTTTCAAATGTTCAATGGACATCTCTCAGACACTTTTCATTGTTTTCATGAATATATGCAGCCATTTTAATTCGCTGGGTTTGGAAATGGTAGACGTTGTTCTAATGCTAAAGCAAGGGTGACATGTTACAAAGATGAAGCCACCACAGACCTGGCTTTCAGCCTTGAAATTAAGCATATGCATGCATGTGTAAATATATATTAAATTACTAGTTATAAGCTTTTTATTTAACCAGAACTAATAGATGCACAGTGGAAGAAGAAAAACAAACATTAATTTATGAATTGATTTCCACTGTATTAGCAACTCTTTTCCGTTTCCCGTTGAAACAATACACACAAATTGAATGAAATAACCTGGGTTTCAATGTTATACGATTATTCAATTAACAGAAATTGAAAATGTAATTGTTGTGTTATGCCTCATAGGACAATGCTGGTTCGCAGTTAGATAAAATGCTTCCATGAAAAGTAATGTGCAGAGTAAGAGAATTAAGATATGTTTGGTTTCATACAACATTTTGTCAAACCAGAGTGGCCAAGCCGGATAGAATTCAACACTAAATTAATTGATAAGAGCAGTCTTTAAAGCACTTTGAAACAGTTCTCCACAGCAACAGAAATCATCAAGAAGCATACAAGAATCCAATTTTTCAGAGCAGTCTTCAAATTAAAAGCCTATGAATTTTCTATAGATGCTCTCAATGCTCTATTACAAGTTAATGAAATACATCTTTGGGATACATAGTTTTAATCTGTTAATCTGCATCCATTTCTTCTAGAGCTGCTTTGGCTGCTGTCTTAGCTTCTTCTAGAAGCTCTTCTGGGACCTGCATATCATTAATTTAATACCACATAATTAGATTAACAAAATATAAAAACACCCAAACACTACTACAATTCTATGCAAACGCTTTAATACATTTCTTCTTTACAAAACAAGTTTTTTGGGAGTGATGAATGAAGGACACTTTAATACACAAGTTTATTCAGAATATAACCTTGATCTAACATTCGATCCGCCGGTGGCTTAAGTCACCAATTCAGAGTTAAGTGAAACGAATCGCCAGTACCCTAAATTGCAATCTGATAAAACTTATTAAGTGCATGTTTAGATTAACCATGCCTTCGACGAAATCATAGTGGCAGCGTGATTTTGTTGAAACTTAAAAGTGTAGCGTTGACCCAAATCACGGAATCACCGTCATGATTTTGCCAAATTCATACTCAATCCAAACACGCGTAAAAACAAAACTATACAAAAAACTAAGAATATCACTAGCTTTTCATTCTTTCAGACAATAAAAAACAGTTAAGACCCGATTGATTTTTGGACTCAAATCAAAGAAAGCATGGAAATGAGACATCTCACTTAAAACCCCCTTTGAAGAATTACATGGTATTATTGAATCACATAAGCCTTTAGGAAATAAATAACAATATCCAGCCCCATGTGAACATTTCAGTATTGCCTTATTCAAGGCTTGTTCAATTACTCTTAATTGCAAATACTAATCATGACTTTAATATGATACTGGAGATTGTGTAATTAACCAGAAACCTAAAAATCTGAATCAAAAGTATAAGAGCTTATTCATGATAATTTCAGAATAAATGGAACTAATACAAACCAAATAGATGAAAACAAAGAAAAATATGTGGAAAAAGATTATTTGAATTAGAATAATTGAAAGAAAAATGTCACTGCATAAAAGTAAGCCAAAGTACACCCTTGCTTACCTTTTCATGTTGACGATTTGATTCCTCACACACCCAGCTCATTTCGAGTTCGAAATCTTTATCCTTGGCCTCATCATGAACTCCATATATACTGTTTGGCACAAATAATTGCAACAAAAAAAATATATGTAAGTAACAATTATCCTAAATAGTGACTAGGAAAAATATTCTGTTTTTTAAGGTAAAAAGTCTAACATCAAAAGAAAGGGAAATCCTAGTATAAGTCAGCTTGCAAATGCAAAATAGGGCACGTTTCACAATGGGATTATAAAAAGTAATAACACTAGCAATACGTATGCTACTTACATCTTAGCTACTTCAATAACTCCCTGTCGGCAGGTCAAATCTGCAAGCTTCAACTTTTCAATCTCTCTGCCAAAATAAAAACAAAATAACATTGTTTTTCAATCTCTCTGCCAAGATAATAACAAAATAACATTGTAAAACAAAATATGGATATGGAGACTGATATTGAAATGCAGCATAAGACAGAAATCACATGCAATATGTGACTTTTCATTCAAGAAGCAAACATTTTTTCACTAGCTGGGTCAGCTAAATGCATCAAACAGCAACATAATTTCTCTTAATTTCTCTTAATGATGATACCTACACTACTATTGGACTTCCCTCCAGATAAATATACATTACCAGTATTTTTTATATTCATCAAAATAAAATAATCCAATTTACACCATACTACTGCACAAAGAAATGGAGATGATGCCGAGTTACATAGAGAAACCTTAATCAAATTTGTGCATATAATTAAACAAAATGCTTGAATTTTAAGTCTATACCCTCTTGAATAAAAAGAAAAAGTCTATAGTCTTCTCAAACCACAATGGCAGTGGCCTTATACATTAAGCCCAATGTTTCATACATGCATAATCCCAACACCCTTTTTACTTAGTAAAGTATATTTTGGCATGAGTCCTGAAAAAAGTCTACTTATACTGAGTGTCAATTGGGCGTCCACCTACCACCACCCTAAAATTAAACCAAGCACAAGTTACATAACACGCATGCAGATTGAGTCATGAACGGGGGAACAGAAAAAGCTTGCAAGGAACAGGAGAAAGGCTTGAAGGCTAAGGTAACATTATCAATCACTTTAATAATTGTCTACATACAAGCTATGCGTAGCAAGAGAAGTTCCATGCAAGATTTACTCCAATCTTGCTTAACCTTCAGTAACTGATTGTCAAAATTTACAAACATAGATCCCATGTAACAAAAACTCGTTATAAGATGGCAAGGAACATGTTTTATCGAAAAAATATATACTATTTACAGGAAGCAAAGGATGCAAGTAAAGCAATAAGATTATACTGTCCCTAGCATAGACAGTAATGAAAAGGAAGCTTGTTTGTTTAGTATTGAAATATAAAACTGTATTACTTGTCAACTTACGTTTTTGCAGCCTGTCTGCCCTTCCCAATTGCAGCACCGAAGTACCTCTAAAACAAATACCAATACAAACAGATCAGTACAAAAATAATCACGTGGAACTTCAAAAAAATTATTAGTAGCTCCGGCAATAATGAGAAGTCTAGATATTTCTATCAAATAAAGTAAACTCACATAAGAGACACCAGAAGGTTCAACCATGTACAACTGTGGTCCATCTCTGTCGTAACCACCTAGTATAACACCACAGCCAAAAGGTCTGCAGCACCATTACAGATCAGTTATTAATATGACGTACAGAGAAAATAATACAACTTTAAAATGACTAAAAGACCGACGGTTTTGCTGACCTGAGCCACCAATATAATGTACAAAGGTGCACATAGCTAGCCACGCGATCGGCAAGCTCCTTAACAGGAATTGGGTCACCGTACACACTGAAAAGGAATATATCCCAGAATAAACACTTTTTCTTCTCAAAACTTTCAAACAAACAATTAAGAAAACCTCATAATTATGAGATTTACTTCAAGTTACACAAAATAGTATGTCAAAACTATAATAATTCAACAATATATAAACTATGAACTTTGGAAATGACTTAGTTACTACATTGTCTCTTGCTTTGGTCGTCGTCGTCAAGCAGTGTTTTGTGAATACTCTAAATACAAAGGGATCTTTAACTAGTTACAACTTACACATGTAACTAAAATTAACAGAAACATTAAGCATGCTCATTAAATAATCCACCTATTTCAAGTTTCAACAAATTTTCACCTCTATTTCGAGTTATCTAATTATTTCATTCAGTAAAAGGCAACGATGCCGGAGACTTGAGTATCAGAATCATGTGTAATGTGTGTGGCTTCCACCAGGAGCTCTATTTCAATCCAGTGCAAAATATTAGCATCTATTTTGATGTGTAAGTTGTAACATATCATCTTAGTTTGGACAAAAGCTTTTAGTCAAATATTTGTGAGTAACAGCACAGGTAGCATTAGGTAAATTAACATCAGTCAGTGAGCCATGTCAAGTCTTGTGCAGGACATAGTAATCAGTTTTATGGAATACTAAGTAATAAAAAGGGAAACTGCGATAGTTTTAGCATTTTACATAGTTAATATGGGTTGATAATAACCGAAAATGATTTGCCTCCTGCTCTATTTGACAATTTCATTATAGTTAGATTGACTTCAAGGACCAAAACAACATTGAATCGATAAACAGGGTTTCGATTATTAGACCTAAAATATAATTGGTTTAATTTCCTTACTACAACTGCTTTTTTTTCTTGAGAAAGATATAGCTAAACGAAAAGAACTAATAATTAGGTTAGCTTCAAAATCAAAACAAGGTTAAGTTATTTTCAACTATAGGGTGTCTATTATAGCATCACCAATTCAATCAAGAAGGTGGTATATTTAATCAATAAACACAATGAAATGATGTATGTGTTTAGAAAAAACAAAGGGAGAGGATCTGCAGAAATAAAGGTTGCAAGCAAATAGAGCAAACCTGTCATAGTTATTTGCTTCAGATTTAGCCCTGGCAACGATCTGCCTGCCGTCTGCAGCTAATCCTGCTACAGCCTAAAATTGGAAAAACATTTGCACATACATTAAAAGAAGTTTAAAGTATCATAACTAGAATGTGACACGCGAGTACACAACGTTGTATGCTAAAGAAAACTATGTATCATAAAAGTATCATTAATACAATATTCAAACTCAGTTACAGCTGGCTGCTTAGTCAATTACCTAAGGTGCACACGAGAGCTTCATCTAAACAGCACTAGATTGGCCATCGAACCGTGATTATTTCATTGACTTTTCTAATATTGACTTCTAATTAGTAGAAGAGAGAGCAAAGCCCTTAATTGCTTTCCAAATTTAGCCACTCTATATATAATATGTAGGTTTTATACCATCAATCTATGATTTCTTAGGCTTATCCTATAGGAACTTACCAAGCAACAAACAAATATAAACCCCAGTATACATGATACAATTAAAACATTAGAACCCTATATGTACACAAGACTCGTACTTCTTCACAATATTTCAACACTAGCAATTGAAACACAAATGTAAGTCAATCACATCTCTTTCATGAAAAAACCCTTCAAAATCATGACAAATAATAACAGAAAGCAAAAATAGCAGAAGGAAAAACAGTAACAAGATGTTAAGATAACAAATAAGAAAATGTAAACGACAAAGTACCATTCCAGAGTGGCGATGAACCGCGTGTATTCTTCTATTGGAACCCGGGAGCATCATTTTTGAAGGAATAAGCTTCTCAACACCCTAAAATCAACCAAATTCACACAAAATAAACTAAAAATTCAAAAACCTAAAAGGAAAACCCAAATATTATTATTACATCTAGATTAACTTACCAACACAATTCCATCTTTGCATTTGATCCCAATAACAGTCCTGCAACAATTTTTCAAATCTAAGATCACTAGCTCAAACAAAACAAAACCTAAAAACAAAATCTACATTTCATCAAAACCCTTGATTGCAAATCTTTCTAAGAACCCATAACAAACATCTAAACAATTTACATAAGATGAATTAAAATCGAAGCTGAAGCGAAAAGGGTTAACCTACCCGCTGTTATCGACGGCTTTAGCAGCGTACTCGATCTGGAAAACGCGACCGTCGGGAGAGAAAGTAGTGACGGATAGATCGTAACCTGTTCCGATGCTACTCATTTTGTTGAACGATTGATGATTTTGAAGATGTGGTTGTTTCTTCTTCTTCGATGAGTCTCTGCTACTTTTAGTTTTCTGTGTGAAGTTCTGAGAAGAAGAAAATATAAAGAGGGTTTTGCTTGTTCAAGAGTTAACTGAGTCAGTGAAATGAAAGTTTATGAAATTGCATATGTGGGCTTGTTATTTGTCTAATATTGCAACTATGTCCCCAAAGCAAATATGGTTGCTCATGTACTAACACAAAAAAATTTAAAAATTAACACAAAAAAATTTTTAAAAATTAAACTTTATTTTATTTAATAAAAACAACTGGTGCATATTGATACAATAATTATGCAATTAAAATAGATAATTATTTAATACATTTCACAATAAAGTCTAATATCACATACACTTCTTAGTGAATTACATATCAAGTTAGGTTAGAGAAGAATTTCTCCTATGTAATTGTCGTTGTTTATTTTTATGAATTTTAGATGTGTGGTTCGAATAAATGTGTTTTTGGTTTGAAACAAGGAAGCATTTTGACTCCTGATTCGAACCAAATAGTGTGATTTTGTCTTGGAATTTGTGATTCGAATCATGTGATTTTCTTATTTTAATCATAAATCCATAATTGCCCATAAACCCCAATTTTTATGTTTCAAACCCTTAATCAAAATGGGTAATGATCACTTACGCCATTAAAATAATCTCAAACATAAATATCATTAACACATGGTTATTAGAGTATAACAAGGACTTCAGATATTAAAATTATTGTAACTAACTGTGCTGAGTCGGCACAATTATGGCACACTCGTAAATAGCTCTCAATAAAAGAGTTGTAACTAACAATTGTGAAATTTAAAACATAATGAGTTAGATCAATCTTCTCTCCCTATCTCTTATCCTCTTTTCTACACAATTATGTTTCTATTATGGTATCTAGAGCTTAAACTCGATCCATTTCCATGGCTTCCGATGAAAACTCTGTGAATACGGCGCGAAACATTGCACCCGAAGTTTCGCTCAATTCGACGATCAACTCGAAGAACATTTTCAAGACGCTTACACAACAAGTCACGCTCAAGCTTGATGAGAACAATTTTTGTTCATGGAAACAGCAAATTGAAGGTATCATTCGCACGCATAAACTTCATTGATATCTTATGAATCCAGATGTTCCTCTGCGTTACTTGACTGATGATGATCGAACGAATGACACCGAAAATCCTGCATTTGTTACGTGTGAGCAACAAGACTGGCTACTTTTCACCTGGCTTCTCACGACTTTATCCTATTGTGTGTTACCGTGTGTTGTTCGGTGTGTTCATTCACATCATATTTGGGATGAGGTGCACAAGTACATATTTGCGCACACAAATGATAAGTCTCTACATTTGCGATCTGAGCTGAAATTGATTTCGAAGTGTGATAAATCTATTACTATTTATCTTGCTCGCATTCAGCGTATAATTGATATTCTTGAGTCAATTGATGATCTGATTTCACATCGCGATCAACTTGAGGCGATTATTGATGGTTTACCTGAGGATTTTAATGCCCTGGCATCTATTATTCAATATCGTTCAACTATATGTCCAATTATTGAAGTTGAATTTATGCTTATTTCACATAAAGCAAAACTTGATAAAGCTAAGCAAAATGTTTTTATTGAACCTCTATTTGTGAATGTTGCCCAAGTTATACCAAATGCAACTCAATCCTTACGTCGGGTCAATACTGATGTTACTTATGCATCTTAGTTCAATCATATGCCTCAATTCAATGAGAATAAAGGTGAATTTCATATAGGCATGCATTTTAGTCGTGGTAGAGGAGGCAGATATAGAGGTAGGCCCAAAGTGTAATGCCAAATCTACTCCAAACCTGGTCATAATGCAAATGTATGTTATCACAGACACTCATCTCTTATGCCTGCTATTATGAATAATTTTCACCAAAATCAGTGGCCATGACCTAACTAGAATAAGTTGCATAACACTTATATTCCTGCACCACAAACTTACACCTCAAATCAATGGCTTAGTTTTGCTGCAACCTCTTGTCAGAATTTCGGACCTCAACAATGGCATGCTTCTACTCCAATCTTTAATCACTCTTATGGACCTATTCAATTGATGCCTTCTGCCTTAAGAGAACCACCATCAGGTTTTGGTTGAAGTCCTTCGCATCATCCTCAAGCTTATCTCACATGTGTTGGTATTGTAGGAGTAGGTACATCTGACAGTCACAATTAGTTTGGCCAACTCAATCAGAGTTGGTTCCCAAACTCAAGAGCAACTCACCATGTGACCACTGAGCATGAAATGTTTTTTTTCTAAGACTCAGGAGTAATTGTACTCGAAAGTTTGTCTCCCATCGTGAAACTTGTAGTTGTAGCCATTGTACTCTTTGTAATGAAAAGTGCATTCGATTTAAACAAAGATGAAGGTGTTTTTGTATTTGAACGGGTAAATATTGAGAAAGTTTTAGGCATTTTTGTGAGTGAAAAAGGCTTGCTCTCACTATTTGAACTTGAATTAAATTTTTCAACCATCAATTTTTTAGCAGCATGTGGTGGATTTTTCAGCAAAAAATTCTCTCGACTTTATGTTTTCAAAAGTTTATTTCTTGATTTATTTCGAGAGTATATTTTTGGACTATTTTTTAACAAAAATGAGTATGTGACTCATTTACGTATAAATTTGATGTATTTGGGGTTCGTCGAAAAATGTATTTCCGGATTTTAAGAATGGTTTTAATTTTTCACTAGAATGGGAAAATAATACGTAGCATGCCTTAACCAATTCCATGCATAAATTTGGTAAAGTCCAAATACACATGATAAAACACAATCATTGGGCTCTGATTAATGGTCTACTATTATGAGAATTTCTTATGGCACCCTAGATATTTCTAATGCACCATCTAAATTTTCACAAATGCCCCCTGATTCCGGAGATGAATCTCCGAACGCACCCTAACACACACTTAACAAAGGTATTCTGAATTACTCTTTTTTTTGTTTATTTTATTCCGAAGATGCATCTCCAGAATGATTCAGTAATTACATCTTCGGAGACACATCAGTATCATAATCAACAGAAAAGTAATTTTTCAAAATGAAATTAACATTCATAACATAAAATAAGCATTACAATGATGATTTTAATATAAACTATAATATTACATTTCAATATCTAGGTGGACGCTTGCACATCTTCAATTATATCCCCCCTAAGTATATTGTTAGTGAGGAACCAAATATTATACACTTGCTTGATATTTGATCTTTTTTTGGGTCGTTTTCGTTTCAATGTCGCAAGTATATTTTTCGGTTGAATAAGATTCAAGGTCATGTCAGCAACACATTTTTTCTCTTTCAACTTGAGCCGACAGACACTAGGATGACCAGTTTATTTTAAACACAAATCATGATTATGCAAACCACATATCACATTAAATCTCCAATTTTTGTTTGCCAATATGTAACCACATACCTTAAACGAAAAATCATATTTTCTTGTACCAGTGTCGTCTCTTTTAAAATTCCGGAGATGAGTTATATATTTACCGCTTCTTTCGCAAATCATTGTCACAAAGACGTATTTTCTATCTGAACCATTATCGGACATAACCACACCAAATCATTGTCACAAAAACGTATTTTCTATCTGAACCATTATCGGACATAACCACACTAAATCCAAGTTTCGAGACCTTTATACGAATTCATTGAAGCATTTGATCACGGGATTCAAACTCTTCCTTGAGTTTAAAGTCGTTGTCAACATCTATCGCCTTCACAACCACACTTTGGATATTCAGAGAAACAATTGTCTTGAGAAAACATTGGGGTGCACCATATCTACAGATAAAAAAAAGATTTTATAAAAAAATTAACTATTTTAATTTCCAAAATATTAAATATACACATTTTCAAGAAATTTATTATTTTAAGGTCTTAAAGAATGTCTCTAGAGCACTCGTTAACACTCGGAAGTGTGGGTATAATTCATGGTGCTAGACAAATAAATTTCTCTTTAGTATAATCTCTAACACATGTAGATTTTTTTTAGTGTGTTTGGTTAAAATTGATTTTTTTTATATGATTAAATTTTGCTTCTAGGATATTTGGTTTGGCTTTTTAAAGGTGTAAACTTAATTATGAAATTATTTTAAGATGTTTGGTATAACTGATTCTACCTCCAAAAAATTGATTCTACTTGAAGTTGGATTTTGGACCCGTTTGTTTTGGCTTTTTTTTAAAATGATTTTTATAGTGTTACATATTTTAGTGTAAAAAAAATTTACAAAGAAACTTTTCATAAAAGCTTCAAATGAAAATTTGGTTTGAATAATTATTTTTAAAATGTTATTTTAGTTATTTCATCATTTTATCGAAAAAAAATTGGATATCAAAATTTCAAAAAATCACTTAATTTTGAAGCTATTTCAAATAACTTTTCATGAAAATCATTTTTGAGATACAATTTTTAAAAAAAATTATGATTTTGACTATGTTTTGATCTTCAATAATGTATATTTATGTTATTGAATGAACGTCATTCAATCTTTTAATTTATAAAAAATAAATTAAAAAAACTTGTAATATTTTGAAAAACATTTTTGTAGAATCCATTTTCAAAAATACACAGAAAAAATCAATTTTTTTAAAGTCAAAACAAACTGGCCCAAAAGAATTTTATAATATATAAATTTAAATGTAAATTTTACACTGAAATTTGGTATTCAACTTTCTTTTGTATAAATGTATTCAATTCTTATAAATGATGCTAAAATCAATTCTACCTACCTCAATTCTTTCAAAATCAAATTTGTCCACTAACAAACCAAACACACAGCTTGATCTTTTTAATATTTATCCCAAGAGAAAATTAATTCTTATAATCACCACCACGAAATCAAAAATATAATAGTGGATTGGTAGAAAAAAACTTTATGTTGATAAGTAATCATTTTGCAGCTATGATTTTTTCATTGCAAAATTACAATAAAAAAGTTGAAGAAAATTTAATGTTTTTGTTCAATAAGCTTATAAAATAATCTAACATTTTACATATTTAAGGATTTCTTCAGTTACGTATCCATCTGAGTAATTTCAAACAAGACTAGTCTTTTACAAAGTTTCTAAATACCCAAATTTTATCCATATAAATGAAATATCATACCCGAACCACTTACGAAAATTTTACTCCATACACGTTACTTATTCCCAGCCCTACATTATACCTTGCCCCTCGCATAAATAGTTTATTATTCAGTTTATTTTTTCTCACTATCATTTTTTTTCAGTATTCCAATCTAGCAAAATTATTTTTCAATTGAAAAATCTTTTTACAAAATCTTCAACTACACAATAAATATTAAAAATATTTTTAAAAAACGACCTACGGAACCTCACTTAAATCTTCCCTAACACAAACATGATTATTAAAACTCATTTCCAAAATCTTCTGATATACAAATAAAAGTTAAAAATATTTAAAAAAAACTGATTATCATAACTTTTTACAAAACCTTCAAATACACAATAAAAGTTTAAAAATATTTAAAAACCAATTACCATATTCTAAGTTTTTATACTTTTTTAGAGTAAGTTTGAATACTTACTAAAATGACTGTTTATAATGAAGTGTTTATACAACTGAAAAACATATATCTATAACTTAATATTATGTTAAATACAATGCTGGATTTTTGTTAAAGAACAAAAATTTATGTTTTTATTAGTGTATAAAAAATATCTTCAAACCAAATATGTCAGCCAGTTTTCTGGGTGTTATAGACCACCATTGATAACTACTCAACCCAATTATAATAATATGATAAAATTTCATATGATGGGTAGATAAATGGTTGCACCATGAAAAATATTACAACAGTCAAAAACGAAACAACAAGTTGCTGCCGAAATCAGATGTGATTCTCAATAACCAACAATGTATCAAATTAAATGAAATGGGTTCACTTATCGTGGAGGAGGAGGCGGTGGTGGAAGGTTCGATTTTGCTAACCCCACCCATGTAACAATGCCAACAGCCAAGATTATCCATCCAAATATGTCATATTTCAGATCACTGTCTTTCTTTTTCTTTTGAGTCTGAAAAATATAACCAAATAAATTAGGTGAAAAATGAACAAGGTAAAATATGAACATAATCTCCATCTCCATAAAAAATAATTTTCATTTTATGTTTACTACGGAAAAGAAAAGCATTTATTATCTCCACCAAAAAGGCAAATTCACTTGGATACAAACCCAATCTAAAACACACATATACACTAATTACAGTATCAATATATATCAATTTGGTGCACTAATGGTAGAACCTACAAACTCATCGCATAAAATGTGTCCAAAACACCAAGTCACCTAATTCCTTTATCTTCATTTAAAAAACAATTTCAAGGCAGGAAAAAAAATGAAAATTTGAAAAACATAAATTTTGAAGAAAAAACAATGAATTCTACTTTTTTTTATTATATTGCAAAAACAGTTCATTTACATTGTCTTGCATCGCATTGTACAAGAGAAAACTTCACAATTGCATTGCATTTACCACAACAAAAATAAACAATAGAAAACAATATCAAAGTAAAGACAGACAACATTAACTTTTATTTATTGTTACCTTTGCACCAGAAGAAGAAGAAGGCCCAGCCGACCCTGCTGATTGCTGACCTAATCCATGCTTATGGATTTCTACATGTAGCTCGGGAGCCTTAAAAAAGGTATCAGTAAATGAAAAGGTTCAGTGACTAGTTTAAGACAAAGTGATTTCGTTAATGAAAAAGCAAGATTATATAGTAGCAAGAAAGAATGCACGAGAAGGAAGAATTATATACCGTCCCAAAAGACCAAATTACGTAAAACTAAGAATAATAGAGAGGAACATCTTAGCTTAAAATGATTGCATCATGACAGAACATACCTTAGCAGCGACTTCCAATGATTTGCGGTAAAGTTCATTTGAAGGGTCCTATATAAAACAAAAATCACTCTGTTACTCAGTATTTTTACAAGTCAACAAGTAAAATACTTCCCACATTTCAATATTTATTGATACTGACTGAACTAAAACTGTACCTCATCAACAGCTTGTTGAAAGTACACAGCTGCCCTGTCAAAATGAACTTTAGCTTCATCCGGGTCTGGGTTTAAAAATGCTTGCGAAGTGAGAGCATTTCCCAGGCACCAAAGAGCATCGTGCTTGTTGGGATTCAGAGAAATGGCCTCCTCAAGCTTTGAAATAGCCTCTGCAAATCATGTTTCTCAAGTGAGAAATCCAGAAAATACAAATGAATTTCAAAACCAAAAGTTCAAGAGTAACGATCAGATATGCTGGAGTCAAAATATGATGAGCCAATGCAGTCAGCTAAAACCATTAGATACAAGATCGCATGACTCAAATTTTAGTTTGAGATCAGACTCAAAAAATGAATCGTCCAATTGTCATCCATCCGTTTCAATTAATGGACAGCAAGAAACGTGTTTCTGTATTCGAACATATCCTCTCAGGTCAAATCTGTGAATATTGCATATTTGACGTCTCTCTTAGCCATTAAAAAGGTGCAGCTGAATCCTTAAAACTCATAAGTATTTACACCAAAAGAGAGCCAATACCCAAATTCAAATTTCACATGATATGACCCTCTAAGTTTTAATACGACATCCATTACCCCACATCATTTTAATAAAAATTCCACACTTCACATCTTCTACGAGTTTAAAGACTAAAATTAAATTAAAAACCCCCACTAATACCACAAGTTCAAACATAACTCAAAACGCTTTAAACAAAAACCTTCATATTTTCTATCTAAAATAATAAGTAAAATCAACCGACATAAACTTAGAGCATAGAGAGTAAGCACCTTGGGTCATCTTCTTTGACTCGGGAAAATTCTGAAACTGAGACAACTCTAACAAAGCTCCACCCCATCTTGTCAAATTCTGCAGATTCGAAAAACAAAAATTATACATAATTTCCAACACCAAGACTCATCCATATGTACCAAAAAAATCAACTAAATTTCCAACATCAAGACTCATCCATATGTACCAAAAAATAAAACACTAAATTTCCAACATAAAAATTCCAAAACTCACACACAATTTCCATCACAGAAACTCATCCATATGTACCAAAAAAATCCAAAATTTATACTACACAAATTTGCAACACAGGAACTCATCCATATCTACGAAAAATTATACAAAAAATTTCCAATGCAACAATTCACTCATAGCTGTACAAAATCAACAACAACAAAAAAAACAGATTTATCTGAAGAACCACCAAAACAAAATAAATCAAACAAGAACGAATCGATCCATCAAAAGAAAGTTTCTTAATTTCACAATAAAAATGGAAGAAAAAAAAAGAATTTTCTTTTGGAGGAAATAGAGACGAACGTCAACATCGAGAGGGTTGGCAAGGTATTCAGCTTCAGCAGTTTTACGAGCGTGCTCGAAGAACAAAAGGCGATCGAAATCGTTCGATTGCAAATCCATGGAATCGCCGGTTTCTAGGGTTTTGGGTTTTGAGTGTTGTTTGAGGTTAGGGACTGATGAGCAGTGGTGATATATGGGACTTTAGCCTTATTTTTGTAAAACAAATCAGTGTCTTAATTTTTTTTAATAGAGTGTGTTTTATAATTATCTCGTTTATAATAAATAAAATTATTAAATGTTTCAATAAATAAATTTATTAATATGATTAGAGCACTCTGGGTGAAATGAATATTCTTTTTGTTTTATAAAAATTACAAATAATTCTTATGTTTCAAAATAATTGTTAATTTATGATATCATGTACACTCTCTAATGAGTATTATAATAGATGTTCTACTATTTTTTAATGGTAAATAGTCTTTAAAATCGGGTATAAATATGTAATGGATTCGGTTAATCGATTATTATTATTATTATTATTATTATTATTATTATTATTATTATTATTATTATTATTATTATTATTATTATTATTATTATTATTATTATTTATTTTTTAAGATTTGACCTTATGCATAAGGCTATGGGCCATAATATTTTGGGTTCCGGGTATATGGCCCATCTCACAATGATCAAATTTTTTTAGGGCTTCAACAATGGGTTTTATTTGGTATCCCCAAACTCTTGCTTTGTTCTCTTTGTAGTCTGTCACTCTTTTCACAAACATTAAGCAGTTCGTTAGAACCCTAATGTCCTTCAGGGTTATCATGCGAGCCACCGTGAGTGCATGGACAATGGCTTGAGCTTCTGCCGCCATAGATTTAGGATAACCATCCATCTGTCATGTTATCTCCGATTTGATTGTACCATTCGCCTTATGCAAGTAGTGCCCATATTCCACTTTCCTTCCATTGTCGTGTTCACATCTGTAGTGATGATTTAGGTATTCCCCTCTGATTATTCTTTTTTGCCTTTCGAGCTTTTGATTCAATCATGGTAGCTTCAGTGATTTTCCTTTCCACCACTTGCATGTTGCTTTTGAGCTTCAAATTTGGATCAAAAGCTTGGTTCTTGTTGCTATCAGTTTGTTTTTCTTCATCTTATTTGGGCTGATTGTTTGAGCAAGTACTTCTAATGTTCCATTTGTTATTGTTCATATTGTTCTCCTCTTGCATGTTAATATTATTATTCCCTTTTTTCCTAATTTTCTTTTTCTTCTAATTATCCTTTTGCATGTCGTTGATGGGTTTCTGCATGTTATCGTGGGTCGTTGTATGCTCGCTATCAGTTAATTGCTCTTCTAGATGTTGATGGGTTTTGTTGGTGTAAGTGGTTTTGTGCTTCCTTTTAACTTTATGCGGTTTTATTTCCTTTTCTATGTGATATGTGTTATTCATTTTGTTGCTAACCATAATATTTTTTGTGATTCTCAGGTTGTTAGCATACTAATGATGGTGAGTACCCTTTTCTTCATATTTGTTTTTGCTCTTTGTATTATTTACTTTATACTGTCTTTTTCTAGGATTCACAATTTGATTCGTCTCCTTATTGATGTTTACAGGGTGAGCCATAGTGTGTCCCTTTTTTTGAGCAATTTTGTTAGTCTCCTAGTTATTGTAGGTTTTTTGCTTGCATTTACCTTTGTTGTCAATTTTATTTTCCTTGTCATTATTTTTTATTTTGTCTTTCTTATCGTTATTTTGATCACCATGTTGCTGCTCTTGTATGTCGAGGATGCGAATGGGTTTTCTCTAATTAATTGTATATGGTATATAATGCCATTTGTTGTTCTTGTTACCGGAATTGAGGTGTTCATTCTCCCTAGTGCTAACATGGTGATTTAAGTTGGTATTCTTATCTGAACAACTCCCTTTAAGGCTAGTTTTACTGTCCTTCAAGGTAATCTCTTGATATTCCCCGTTAGTTTTTTTGTTCTTTCCTTTATCATTCTCCCTTTTGAGATTTTTATCATCTTTAATTCTCATGTTTTGTTAGTATTTCCTGTGTTTATTAGTACCTTTGATCTCTGCCAACGAATTCTCCGAGTGTAAGGTATCATGATTTCCCCTATCAACGAATTCATTTTTCTTTTGATTTTTTCTTTTTGGTTTGGGGAGACTTATTACTGCCATGTTATTGGTTGATGAGGAACAACCTCTATAAATTTTCAGATTTTTTATGAGTTCTTCGACACTTCAGGACATGTGCGAAGAATAGCATGTGATTGATCCCTAGATGGGATATATTCTCCTATAATTCAAATGCGTAGTCAGAATAACTAAACAAACTACCTTGCCCCAGGTTAAACGTAAGGTTTTTTAGATCCGAAAGAAACATCTACTTCTAGGTTTGAAGTGGTTGACTAGGGACTAACTCCTCATCTCTTAAGTGTTTGAGGATTCGAAACAATGCCTTACATCGTCAACAAAGTTTTATCTGAAAGTATACCATTAGCAATTTGAGTATTTTGTTTTTGTCGTCCTCCCTCCAATCTTTGTCAAAACAACAATTTGATAAAGAAAGTGAAGTGGAGAATTATGGATGCAATTTTTTATATAAGAGAAGAAAAACCAGTGAGTACGAAATGATTGATTCATAAAATACATGATCACTTCATTAATATTATCATTAAAAAACAACAATGTTTAAAAACAAGTAGCATTTAACAGAAAGAGAAATTACAAATGCAAATGATAAAACAATCCAATGATTGCCAGCATCGAGGATGACTTCCTATCTGATCCACTGGCTTTATGAGGCACTTTCTAACGTCTTAGAACTCATTTGGGTGAGAGGTTGACGTTCACCACTAGGTTTCCTTCTAAAAATGCTATGTACTTGTTATCGATCAATTATTGTACTTTAGCTTTGAAAGCTTTGCAGTCTTCAGTCGAGTTCCCTATTGATCCAGCATGATAGTTGCATTACACATCGGGATCATACCCATGTGGGAATGGTTGTGGCAACGACTTGAGAGGTTTGGGATCCACCAGCGAGCTTTGAATCAGATTTGGTAGAAGTTGACTATGTGTCATAGGAATTGGATCTAGGGGAGCATTCCTTCTTTCCATATTGTTTCGAGGCATGAGTTGGTTCTAATAATGATTCTGATATCCACGACCATGGGCTCGCCGATTTGAATGAGGAGCAATCCATTATTGTTGGTATAGAACTTTGGGCGTTACTGGTTGCCTATAAAGATATTGTGGCACTGTAAATGGTGATTTCTGAAAAGATGGGGGATCATAAGGTCTTGCTAGTGCGCCATGAGAATACCTGAAACTTGCCATGATTGCATTAGTTTCATCCTTCTCTTCCTCTTGGGAACTGCTGAGGGATTCAATCTCGCTAGCCTAACTGCTCAAGGCGTATTGGATTTTTCTACTTTTTAGCATGCTTTCGATGCATCTCGATGGCGCATTGCCTATCATTATTTCAAGATAAGACATTTGTAGATTACATATGAACATATCAACCAATTATTTATCTAAGAGAGGTGGTTGCTCACGAGTTGTCAATTCTCTCCATCATTGTGCATATTCTTTGAAAGATTCGTTGCTCTTTTGAGATAAGATTTGCAACTGCATGCGACTGGGAGTCACGTCCAAATTGTATTGGTATTGCTCTAGAAAGGCATTGGCTAAGTCCCTTTATGATTAAATACAACTTCTTTCTAAATCCATATACTAAATCAATGATGCCCCACTTAAATTATCCTAAAAATAATGAATCATCAATCATCGTGGGTATAGAAGGCCATTTTTTGGCAGAACATCATCAAATGGCACCTTAGGAAGCTAAGACATGTGTACCTCTTGAAGCAGGGTATTTTAAATTTCGGAGGGATCACCAGTCCTGACACTAGGCACATATCAATGGCATCAATCCCATGAGTGACATACACCTCCATAGCTCAGAATTTCTCCTCAAGGACATTGCGCCTTTCATTAGCAGGATCAATCAATGGCATTATCTGGGGTGCGCCCTGAGAATTTGACATGAAGAATGCATACCAAAGGTCTTCCTCATTAATGGGAACAATGAGGTTCTCCTGCCTAATGGGGACCTCATTAGATACCATGACAAATACAAGCTAAGCCTGAGTAGGAATGTTTACTCGTGGAGGAGCATAGTCAGGTGGAAAAACGTATATTGGGTTGGACATCACGGTAAAACATGATGTGGGACCTAAATTCTCTGTAACAGCATGTTGGAGATAGTTCTTCGTTTGAGCTAACAAAGCTTCCAACATTTGGTCCATCTTGCCTTTCATGTTGTTCATATCCTTTCTCAGCTCAACTTGATTATGTTCTAAGCACTCTATTGTCCTTCAGGAATTATCAAGGATTCAGTATGGGTGTCGGGAAGTCAGCCTGCTAGTTGTGGACAAAAGACAGAGTGAGTTTGTTTATATGATATGCATGTTGATGAAATGCGAATGCGTGACCTTTTTGTCTTTTGATATGCAAGGAAAATGTAATGTAACGTTCAGGATCACATGTACATTTTGTATTCAGTTCAGTCATAATAATGGGTAAATAATTGGTATCTCTGATTAAAGGAACCACATAGGTAAGGTCTACGGCTGTAGGTTCCTAGAGTCATAGACCCTCCTTGAGAATGTCGCATCGTGACGAAGGCTCGTCAAACAGTGGTACCCTCAAGATGATCTCTTCTAGGTGAGGTCTTCGTATCGTCCCTAACGAGGAAGACACCTCGTCGGATAATATTACATAACCATTCTTGGAGGATCAAATTAGGCTTGGAGGATCATCAAAAGTTTGGAGACATTATAGGTCATTTGTGGACTTAGTGAAATTTGATCTACTTTCAAGCGACTTTTTCTCAACTTTCAAGGATCATAACTTCTTCGATTTTCAACATATGAGGCTGATTCTTTTTAACAATGTAATTTGTGATTTCCTCTACAAGTTTTCTTCAAGGGTCAAGATCAGAATATGCTTGGAATTCCATGGAATTCATTGAAACACTACAGGTCATTTTCAGCCACGAAACACTCATTTTTTTCTAAGTTATATGATCAGTTTTTCATGCCAACTTAAACATGACATAACTTTGTGCTCAAGCATCTAAATAAAACCTTTCTTGGAACATTGTAATCGTTGCCATTATGTTAACACATTGCAAAAAGAATGAGATCAAAAAGCCTCATGAGTAGGGTGCCTCATTGGGTTGAACATGGTGACTTGTAACTGAAGAAATTGCCATTGCCCGAGTTTTGAACTTCACTAATCTCAATTCCAAGCCAAATTTGTAAGAAAAAAGTTGGTTCTATAATGTATCTCTAAGATTTTGATGATAACAAAGGATGAAACAAAAATGGTACTCTAATGAAATTTTTCTTAAGTGTGCAGGACTCTGATCAAACAATCAGATAGATAAAAATATCAGATACAGAATTCAACTAGCAGATGCTGCTCAGAGGAAACGTGTTCAGAAGGTATTGACTCTGATCAACACAGGTACCATCAAATTAGAAAGAAGTCAGCAACTCTGGCAAAGAAGACTGAATCCAGACTCTTAATCTGAAGAAGTCAAGAGCATAGAGAAACTCTGATGTGGTCAGATAAAAGCAACCTCTGAAGTGAAACTCTGACTAACAAGAATCTGATACAAATTCACTTGTGCAGAATGCGTAACCATGAAGAAATCTGGTTTTGGAAAGAAAGTATTTCTAGAAGGAAATTATGACGCACACAAAACTGTTTTAGAAAGAAACAATGAGAGTTATGACAATAAACAGTCTTCAATGACCAAGATCCTGTCATCACTCCAACGGTTCTTCTCAACGCCTATATAAAGGACTGAATACTTCACAAGAATAGACACCTGAGACACACAAGAATACAATAACTCTTATTCATCCTCCCTTACATTTTCACGAGCTGCTGCTCTTACGTGAAAAATTGTTGTTCTTATAACTCTGTAATATTTGCTTTTTGTTAGAAGCACGTTGCATTACAATCATTTTTTTAAGATACTTCCTCAAGTGACTCTGTGCAGTCTGAATACTTGAGAGGGCTAATGGATTATTCTCTTAGATAGTTGTTTGTGTAATCTTTTAAGATTAGTGGATTAAGTCCTTTTTGAAGGCGAAATCACTTTGGCCGGGTGGACTGAGTAGCTTTGAGTTTTAAGCGAACTAGTATAAAATTTTGTGTTAATTTGTTTTTATTTTGTGTGTGTCCAAATTGTCAAAAAGTTTTTCATTTTCCAAAACAATTCAAACCCCCTTTCTTGTTTTTCTCTACCTTCAATTGGTATCAGAGTTTCGACTATGTTATTGATTTTCTAATCAAACACTTAACAATGTAGAGAGATCCAGCGTGAGAAAAATTATGGCCAACACCAATTACAATGCTAAACCTCCAATCTTTTATGGAGAAAAATTTGATTATTGGAAAGACATAATTGAAAGTTTCTTTCTGAGCTACGACGCTGATCTATGGGATATAGTCACAATTGGCTACACACCACCTGTGACTGATGCTGGCATTGTCATTCCCATAAGTAAAATGACAGATGATCAGAAGCGTGAATTCAAAAACCATCACAAAGCCAAAACGATACTATTAAATTCCATTTCCTACAATGAATATGAAAAGATCACCAACAGGGAAACTGCTAAAGAAATACTTAACTCCCCGAGGATGACTCACGAAGGAAATTCTCAAGTCAAATAAACAAAGGCTCTGGCTCTAATTCAAAAATATGAAGCCTTCAAAATGGAGGACGATGAAGCTGTAGAGGTAATGTTTTCGAGATTTCAAACTTTAATTGCAGGACTCAAAGTTCTGGACAAGGGCTACACAACTGCAGATCATGTCAAAAAGATAGTCAGAAGCTTACCAAAGAAATGGAAACCCATGGTCACTGCTTTAAAGTTATCCAAAGATCTGAACAATATCAGCCTTAAGGAACTCGTCAGTTCACTCAGAAGCCATGAGATAGCACTCGAGGAAGATGAGCCTCAAATGAAGATCAAGTTTATATCACTGAAGTCCATATCTGAAAGACGCAAACCAGAAAGAAACAAAGCCTTCCAAGCTGAAGAAGAGGACAATGACGACTCTGAAAAGGAAGACTCTGACGATGAAGAAGAGTTATCGCTTTTGACCAGAAGAGTCAAACAACTCTAGAGAAAAAGGAATAATAACTTAAAAAGACCAAGACCCAAGGGAGATTGCTCATAATCAACTTCCAAAGGTAAGTCAAACAAAGAAATAACATGCTATGAATGTAAGGAAACAAGTCATTACAGAAACGAATGTCCCAAGCTGAAGAAAGAAAGCTCCGGAAGAGAGAATTTCAAGAAAAATTCATTCATAACCAAAAAGGGAGTGATGGCCACCTGGGACGACAGTGGATTTGATTCATCCGAATCAGACTCTGAAGAATAGGCAAATGATGCACTCATGGCTACCACCTCCAGAAATACATCAGATGAAGAATCTGACTCTGAAGACGTATTTTCTGATCTTTCTTGCTCTTACCTTGAATCATGCCTTTCTGAAACTCTAAACTCATATCATAAACTTAAACAAAAATTTAAGGCTTTAAAAGGAGTTCTTGAAAGAACTATCAAAGAATGTGATAAGCTTGAGATAACTGCTTCAGAACTAAAAGATGAAAATCAAACTTTGATAAAAGAAAGAGACTCCGCAAATAAACAATGTTTTAAACTTTAAGAAGCACTATCTCAAGCCCCACAAACTTCCAACACAATGATATATGAATAAGAAAAATCTTTTCAAAATTTTCTAAAAAATGGGATAGAAAGGAGCAGAATGGCATCCATGATTTATGGAGTAAGTCAGAATAATAAAAGAGGAATATGGTATGTCCCCAGTGAAGATAAATCTTCCACAGATGACAAACCTACATCTCCCTTTTCTTATCACTACACACATACACAAGCACAACGTTTTGATAATGCTAGAAAACCCAAAGTTCTAAGAAACTATGGGAAAACTAATCATAAAGGACCCAAAAGATTCTGGGTATCAAAGGATAAGATTGTTTATGTTGCAGATATCTTATGCAGCAGAGTTAAGACACCAATCATGATACCTGGACTCTGGATGCTCGCGACACATGACGAGAAGAAAGAATATGTTCCAAAGCTTGGAACTTAAAGATGCTGGCTTCATAGGTTTCTGAGGAAATCAGAAAGGAAGGATCAGAGGCTCCGGAACTATTGGTAATGGAACTTTTCCCTCTATATCTTATGTTCTATATGTAGAAGGATTAATGCATAATCTGTTATAAATAAGTCAATTAAGTGATAACGATTATGATGTAATCTTTAATCAAAAAACATGTAAAGCAATTAATCAGAACAATGGAACAATCTTATTTACTGGCAAGAGGAAAAACAATATTTACAAGATAAATCTTTCAGACCTAAAAGAACAAAATGTAACATGCCTGATGTCTGTTCATGAAGAGCAATGGGTATAGCATAAACGCTTGGGCCACATTAGCATGAGAAAACTCTCTCAACTAAATAAACTCGAGTTAGTCAGAGGCCTACCTAAACTGAAATACTCTTCAGAAGCTCTATGCGAGGCATGTCAAAAAGGTAAATTTTCAAAAACGTCTTTCAAAAAGAAAAATATTGTTTCTACCTCTAAGCCTCTGGAACTTCTTCACATTGACATGTTTGGGCCTGTTAAGACAACGCCAGTCAATGGAAAGAAATATGGACTAGTTATTGTTGATGACTTTAGTCGCTGGACATGGGTAAAATTCCTAAAGCACAAGAGTGAGTCTCACTCTGTATTCACTAGCTTTTGTTCCAAAGTGTAAAACGAATTTGACTCTAAAATCATCAGAGTCAGAAGTGATCATGGTGGAGAATTTGAGAATAAATTTTTTGAAGAACTATTTGATTCTAATGGAATATCCCATGATTTCTCCTGTCCTAGAACTCCACAACAAAATGGAGTTGTAGAAAGGAAGAATAGGACACTCCAAGAGATGGCCAGAACCATGATCAATGAAACAAATGTGGCTAAACACTTTTAAGCTGAAGCAGTAAATACAACGTGTTATATTCAGAATAGAATCTCTATAAGACCTATTCTGGAAAAGACTCCCTATGAACCGTGCAAGGGAAGAAAACCCAACATTTCTTATTTCCATCATTTTGGATGCTCTTGCTTTATTCTGAATACTAAAGAACATCTGAACAAGTTTGATTCAAAAGTACAAAAAGGTATTATGTTAGGATACTCAGAACGCTCTAAAGGCTACAGAGCATACAACACAAAAACCAAAATTGTGGAAGAATCAATCCATGTTAGATTTGATGATAAGCTTGACCCTGAAAAGTCAAAGCTAGTTGAGAAACTTGCAGGTTTGGAGATTACTCTTGCAGGTTCTGACGAAAAGACTAAAGCACCAGAAGTATCTGATAAACAAAATCCAAATGCAATTGAAGCCTCAACTATCCAGAAGAAATCAAGAAATCGCCCCAACATCTCTGAAGATTTGATTCTGGGAAACAAGGATGAACCTGTCAGAACTAGGTCAACATTTAATGTATCTGAAGAAACTCCTCTAGGACTAGTGTCTCTGATTGAGCCTACTTCTTGTGATGAGGCACTTCAAGACAACGACTGGGTTCTAACTATGAAAGAGGAGCTAGATCAATTCTCAAAGAATGATGTCTGGGATCTTGTTCCAAAGCCTAAAGGAACTCATACTATTGGAACCAGATAGGTGTTCATAAACAAACTGAACGAAAATGGAGAAGTAGTCAAAAACAAAGCACGACTGGTGGCACAAGGGTATAGTCAACAAGAAGGCATTGACTACAACGAAACCTTTGCCTCAGTCGCCAGGTTCGAATCTATTCGCTTACTTGTTCCATTTGCTGTAAATCATT
The DNA here is from genome assembly GCF_024323335.1 of Lathyrus oleraceus. Classification (NCBI taxonomy): domain Eukaryota; kingdom Viridiplantae; phylum Streptophyta; class Magnoliopsida; order Fabales; family Fabaceae; genus Lathyrus; species Lathyrus oleraceus. The sequence continues at coordinate 165,714,735 of NC_066579.1, read as the reverse complement.
CTATCAAACTATATCAAATGGATATCAAGAGTGCATTTCTTAATGGTTATATATCAGAACAAGTTTATGTCAATCAACCTCCAGGTTTTGAAAACTCTAAATGTCCTAAACACGTTTTTAAACTCATGAAATCACTGTACGGTTTAAAACAAGCTCCTAGAGCTTGGTATGATAGATTAAGTAACTTCCTTCTTGAACATAACTTTATTAGAGGAAAGGTTGACTCCACACTCTTCTATAAAAACATTAGAAATGATCTCATGATATGCTAGATATATGTTGATGACATTATTTTTGGTTCAGCTAACCCTTTGGTATGTCAAGAATTCTCTGAGTTAATTGTAGCACCTCAAATTTGCCCCCCTCATTCATGCATTCATTTTAGGTCATTTAACATTTCATATTGCATTTCAACATGTTCAAATGGGGTTTATTCATCATTCAACACATTACTCTTGAAGGAACAAAGGTCCAGGGCGCAGATTACAAATTTGGCAAGATGACTTGAACTGTCATGCTCGCTAGGCAAGCAGAGTGGGTCGCCTAGCGAGGCTCAACTGTCATGCTCGCTAGGCGAAGCCTACGTGTTTTGAAAATAAAAAAAAATATAACAGACAAATCTTGGACTTGGACCTCATTTTTTAGCCCACAAAGCCACGAAAATCAAGTTATAAATTCTGAAATTTCAATAAAGGAAGAACAAATAGGAGAATTGGTGAAAGCTGAAAACACTCTGAAGTTTCCTTGGAACAAAACCCTAGAGAAGAGCTAACAGAATTCAGAGCAACCTCCAGAGACTGAAGGGAACTCATCTGCAAAGAATCAATCCCATCCCATATAAACCCTAAGATCGCTTTGCAAACGGCATCGGGCAATTCAATTTCATTCGATCTCTCCAATCAGGTTTGCCCTATTCCCATTACTTTGCGCCTTCAATTTGAAATTTCTAAATGTATGAGGCATTTGGGCTTAGATGCGCATGTAAAATAATGCCTTGAATGTTTAATCACTTTGTTTCTGAGATGGATACCATAGGGTTTGGGATTATGGAAATCAGACTGTTATCAAGGAAGAATCCAAAACCCGCGGGCATTCGCTAGCCCATCGCTAGGCGAGCCTGCAGTGAAGCTTCGCTAAGCCTTCACTAAGCGAAGCAGTAGCGATCGCGATAGTAGCTGCTTTTTCTGTTTGCCCTCCAATCTGTTTTGTGTTTGTTATGACATGCTTTCTATTGCATCCGGGTACATGTTTTAGTATGTATGCCATGTCTTGATGTGTGGATCCTTGCCCTCTGACTTTGGGTTTTGATACCCTTCGATGCATTTGTTTGACAAGAGGTTTAGGCCTCCTATCATTGGTTCCTTTTTGTGAGCTTTTTGTGAACTTTAATGGCATGATTCATGTGGCTATATTTTGATTCTGGTTTGGTGCAACTCTTGATTGCACCCTATCTAGTTTCTCTAACCCGTTTGTTGAGTTTTTTTTTTGTGAGGGCTCACATGACTCTTGAAGACATAGCTTGCTTGGCATTCCACTTTATTTGTGGGATACCATTTGGAGATTTATTTTGATTGCTCTGCTGACTTGTTTTCTTTGATGGTGCTAGCTTGAGAGATCTTTGGGTTTCTTATTTCGTTAGTTACTGTTACTTCGGATCCTTATCCGTGTGGTAGATCTCTCGATCCCTTTTACATCCTTCCCGTATTTTACCAGTTTCTTAGCTGGAAGACCTCGATAGGAGGCAATGTTTTTATGTGTTAACTTTTGTGCCCAAAGACCTCCAAGAAGAGGCACCAGTGCTAAAGACCTCCATGAAGAGGCAATTGACGGATAAAAGGGATTAGTAGTCAATCCCCCGTTATTCAATGTGTCGTTCTTTATGCTTGCACTACGTGTCGATGCTTCAGAACAAAAGTCCAAGATCTTTTGTCCGGTCAGTCAGTGGAGAGGGTTCCACCTTTCTGAATCCCCACTTTTTGTCATGAGCTCACCCTGTCCAGGGTTAAGAGCTATGAGGTCTTATCCTCATTACCCTTTTGATCTGCTCACCCTGACGTTCAATGTTAGTGGTTAAGAGCCCGTTTGATTACCTTTCCATGGCTTGTTTGTCGAGGTTGATATGACCGCTCTTGACTAAAGCCCTACCCACGTATGTTTGAGCCCCCTTGTTGGCGTGTTTACTTTATGCATGTTTGTTTTGTATGGTGTGATCGTCTCCCCAGAGGATGCTAGGCTTCGTATAGTCTCTCGTTTGCATGTCAATTAAGGTAGCACGGTTCCTTCGTATAGGACTTCCTTTTTTGCATGAGCATTCCTAAAACACAAACAAACTCATTGATTTTTCTTCTCCTAAGAACACGTTAACTCCTTCTACTACAGGTGAGTAAGTCTCCAAAGGTCGAGCATCCGGTAGATTGCGTAGTAACTTCGTTCACCTAAAAAAACAACTAATAGGTTAGCCGAACTACGTTTTGCTCTGATTCTCATTCCAGATGAGATACGTAGGCATAAGACGCGACGTCTTACCGAGCACACTCCTCTTTAACCCATAGGTAGCCGAGTTACGAAGACTCTGATTCTCATATTCAGATGAGATACGTATGCAGTGGATGCGACATCCATGCGAGTCATCTTCTTTTGACCCCTCTTTTAGTAAATAGTACATTAGATAAACCCACACCTTTTAGACAAGAACAACAAGAATGGATCCCGTAGAGTACTACAGATGCGTAGGGGTGCTAATACCTTCCCTTCGCATAATCGACTCCCGAACCCAAGATTTGGTTGCGAGACCTTGTCTTTTCCTTTCCTTTTTCCAGGTTTACTTCGAGCGTTTAATTTCCCTCCTTTGGGATAAATAACGCACGGTGGTGACTCTTCTGTCATTTCCTTTTTTCGCCGGTTGTTCTTTTCGCAGGTTGCGACAGCTGGCGACTCTGCTGGGGAGATACCGGTTTCCCTAAGCGAGTCCCTCCTAGCTTTTGTAGGTTTCTTGTTTATTGGGTGTTTATTCTTTTGTACAGTTATTTATTTGTCTGCTTTACCCTATTGCATTCATGTACATATGTTTGTTGTATCTGTTGGCTCTGTGTTGGGTTGTTTGTTTTTTGGGGTGGGATGTTCTATGAGATAAGCCCACTACCCAGGCTTGAGCGTACACACAAGTTTTAGAGTGGATAGTCATGAGGCTTGCGTGGCATGTTGCTACGTTAAGTCGTTCATGAGACCCACATTCCAGACGAGGTTTCTGTTGGATATATTTTGTCCTATGGGTGTTCCATAACGACAGATGTTCCTTTAGAAATCGTCGACTCTAGTGACCATTTCCCGAGAACTCGGTCGAGGCCTCTCCTCTGAGACGCGTTTATGTTAGCTCTGGTGGGCACATTCTCGCTGCTCAATCCGAGGACCCCGAGGCTGGGAACTTGCTATTAGGATGTCTTGTTGAGGGGAGTCAGTGGAGGTCTTTTGTCTCGTAATAATGCCAAACCTTCAGGGGTAAACGTATTATTTGACTGAAGGGCAAGAGACTGACAAACTTCTGTTCTTAGAACCTACCAGTGAGGGGCGGGCTAAATTCAGGAAATCTTAACCTCCAACCAACCCAGTTTTCTGGAGCAGAACTTTGATCTCATATTATATTCCTCAGTGGGTTTTCTTTTCAGACAATGCAACCCGGCATTTGTCCAAGCAGATACAGCAATCCTGATTTCCATGTCACTGCATTGCATCATATCATTTGCATTCATATCATTTAACATATGTTTATCTATTTCTAGGGGTTTACATCTTCTTCTTGATTCCGGTCGGGGTTTTCTGGTTCTCTTAAGATGGACATTGGTAGAAAGAGACATGTCGCCTACAAGTTTCCTGTGGTATGTTTGGAGCCTATTCAACAGCTGATGAAGTTAATGGATCAGGATTATCTAGAAAGATTCCGGAAGGACTATGGTTTGATTCTAAGTTTCGTTACGGTTCTCTCCAAAGATCAACATGATGCTCTCTTTACATTGTTGCAGTTCTATGACCCTCCATTGAGGTGTTTCACATCCCCAGATTATATTTTGGTCCCTACTTTGGAGGAGGTTGCTGGTTTTCTCAGAGTTCCTATTAAGTCACAGTTGCTATTCTACAGTTCTGAGTTTCTGCCCGATCTCAGCATGGTTGCTTCGGCCACATATTTGGGGAAATCAGTCTTGAAGGCTAATATGTGTCAGAAGGGAGGAGTTAATTGTTTTCATCTGAGTTTCTTACTGGGAGAAGCAAAGAAGAAGCTTGAAGATGGTGACCAGAGGGGTTTCAATGTCGTGTTGGCCCTTTGTGTGTATGGGATTGTCCTGTTCCCTAATGTTGCCAGATTTGTGGACGTAGACGCCATACGCCTCTTTGTGTTGGGAAATCCGGTGCCGACCTTGTTGGGAGATTTCTTTCATTCAGTGCATCACATGAATGAGAATAGAAGGAGAAGGACAATAAGCTTCTGTACGCCCGTTCAACCAATGGTTATATCACAGATCAACTCCACAAAGCTCAAGGACAGATTGAGGAACTCAAAGTGCTGGCAGGTTTGAAGAAATCCAGACTTGAAGAGGTATTCAGAGAAGATGATGGGAATTACTACAGAGAGCAAATCAACGAGTTGGTTGGAGTTATTCACAAGAGGAATCTGCTTATCCGGCGTTTGACCGAATCTCCAGGTCATCCTGACACGGTGGTACTACTGGCTGAAGTAAGGAGCAATCCTTATGGGTTGTATACAAGAGGCTGATTCCTGATTTTTGTATTGTAGTGATGATCCACAGGCTTGTTGTGGAGATCCTTTTTTGATGAACTATTGGATAAGGCCTTTCCCTTCTTGAACCCATTTATATGATGACTTTCCTTATTGCATCTTGGTCTCAGAAGTTTATCCACAACTCGATCTTCTTGCGCTTTCTGTCTGACGTGAGACTGGAATTAAGGGGGTAGAATACCCTTTGGAATTGATAAACATGTCATTGCATTTACATATTCATTTGCATATCTTGCATAACAGGTATCGCTGCGGTGTTCTCATATTATTTGGTGTTCCACTAGCAGGATAGCTGACTTAGGAATTCACCGGTACGGTACCCGCAGAAACCACTAGAGAGTAATGGAAAACTTTCAAGCAGATCTAGCAGAGATGAGGACCAACATGGCCCAGTTCATGAGTATGATGCAAGGGGTAGTGTAAGGGCAAGAGGAACTCCGAGCCTTGGTCCAGAGACAAGAAACTGTGATTCCCCCTGTCGGTCAGAATCCGCCAGAAGGGACCCCTATCGATGACGCTGATGTTACCAACCCTGTCAACAACCATGCTACTGGTGACGAATTGCTTGGTATTAGAATCAATGGACAACCCATCATTACAGAGGCTGCTAATGCTCGAGCGACACGTTCTCCAGTTCACCATCCTTCTCATTTGGTTGACAAGCAAGAAGATATGTTCACCATTCCCAGTGATGATGATGAATTTGGAAAGGCGGAAGAGAGAGATAGAAAGGTCGACGCCCTTGCTGAAAAGATTCGCGCCATGGAGTGCCAGAATTCTTTGGGTTTTGATATTACTAACATGGGTTTAGTTGATGGGTTGAGGATCCCGTACAAGTTCAAAGCGCCATCTTTCGACAAGTACAATGACACTTCTTGTCCCCGAACTCATGTGCAAGCTTACTACCGGAAGATATCCGCTTATACTGATGATGAAAAGATGTGGATGTTATTTTTCCAAGACAGCTTGTTTGGAGCATCTTTGGATTGGTACATGGACTTGAGAAAAGAATCTGTCAGAAGCTGGAGAGAGTTAGGTGAAGCTTTTCTGAGGCAGTACAAGCATAACATGGACATGGCTCCGAGCAGAACCCAGTTGCAGAGTTTGTTTCAAAAGACCGGTGAGAGTTTCAAGGAATACGCCCAGAGGTGGCGTGAACTAGCTGCGAGAGTACAACCTCCGATGTTGGAGAGAGAATTGACAGATATGTTCATTGGAACCCTGCAAGGTGTATTCATGGATCGTATGGGAAGTTGCCCATTTGGTAGTTTTTCGGATGTTGTGATTTGCGGAGAAAGAACTGAAAGTCTTATCAAAGCGGGAAAAATCCAAGACCCTGGTTCTTCAAGTTCTTCAAGTGCTAAGAAACCATTTTCAGGGGCACCCAGAAGGAGAGAGGGTGAGACAAATGCTATACACAATCAGAGAAATGGAAATAGAGGACAACAATACCGTCAAGTTGTTGTTGTGACTATTCCAGCAACCCAACCTCAACAACCACAAAGAGGACAACCACCACAACAACAACAACGCCAATTCCAACCAAGACAAAGAATGCCAGATCGTCATTTTGATCCGTTGCCAATGACTTATGCTGAATTACTCCCTGAACTGCTCAGGTTAAAGTTTGTTGAACTTCGCACTATGGCTCCATTAACAAGGATTCCCGCTGGTTATGATGCTAATGTCCGTTGTGATTTTCATTCTGGTGCGCCAGGGCACCACATCGAGAATTATCGGGCTTTTCACCATAAAGTTCAAGATTTGATTGATGCCAAGTCGATTAACTTCGCCCCTACTCCGAATGTGATGAATAATCCTATGCCTCAGCATGGAGGGCCCAGAGTAAACAGTGTGGAAGATGGGGAAAATTTGAACTTGGTAGTCGATGTTAATGATGTTCAGACTTCGTTGATTGTAGTGAAGGAACGTCTGCTTAGAGGGGGAGTATTCCCGGGATGTGACGAGAATTGTTCAGATTGTGGTAATAATGAAAACGACTGTGTGAAATTGAAAGAAGGTATCCAGGAATTGATGAATGAAGGTGTCGCATCCGCGAAAAAACAACCGGCGGGACTCAAATAAAAACACAACACAGAGCCGCCACTGCGCGTTATTTATCCCAAGATAGGGAAAGGAAACGCTCAGAGAAACCTGGAAAGGAAATGGTCTTGCGACCAAAGAGAAAGGGTAAGGGAGTCGGTTACGCAAGGGGAAGGTATTAGCACCCCTCACGTCCGTCGTACTCGACGGGATCCACGTCTTAGAATAAAGAATAGGTTGCTAAAACATCACACACACACACACAGGGAACGCAGGTGGGGTTAAGATAAGGGAGCTCGATAGGACGTCGCATCCTATGCCTACATATCTTGTCTGGAACAAGAATCAGAGCCATTGTAGTTCGGCTTACGCACGCCAAACAACACAAAACATACAAACAAGCAAGGGTGGCAAACATGGAGCCCGACAACCACTTGATGGAATTACGTCGGCATCCGAACCCAAAACACGCACAAAACGGCAAACGTGGAGCCCGACAGCCAATCAATGGACTTACGTCGGCATCCGAACCAAAACACACAGTCAGATAACAAGTAAACGCACGCAAAAAAGAAAAAGGTTGCCCGGAGAGGTTTCGCACGACCCCCTGCCTACATACCTCGTCTGGAACGAGGATCAGGGCGATGTAGTTCCCCTGAAAGGGACTGAATTGCTAGCCAGAAACCAGGGAAAGACACACTACTAGGGAGCTGGACTCGAGCCTAGTGTTGTCATGCATCGTTTACCCTAAGTTCGGTTTTCTATCCTACTTGCATAAGCAAACTACTCCTATCCAGGAAAGAAGCAAGCACACAAGCATACAGAATAATTCAAGCATACATCCAATGAGAACAAGCATCTCAAACAGATATCCACATAGCACGCACTATAACCAAACAAGTGGCTCACACAATAGGTTTGACTGCCTCAGCAAGTCGTCTGTACGGGCTGTGTTTGCTCTTAACCTTGCCATTACGAGGCTAAGGTGAAGCAGATGAAAGGATGAAGTGAGGATCAGACCTCACAGCTCTTATCCCTAACCAGGGAGAGCTTCTGACAAATGAGCATGGGTCCAGAATGGGGGAACCCTTCTATACTCAGAGACTCTGACACCATGTGCACTGCACAGGATCTTGGGCTAGGATCTCAATGCTACAACCATATAATGGGAGCAAGGAGAAGACTCAACTGAATAGTGGGGGATAGATTGCTTATCCCTAACTTCCACCAATTGCCTCTTTTAGAGGACTTTCACCTGCTTGGCACGAAAAATAAACAACCACAATCATTGCCTCTTAAGGAGGACTTCAGACAGTTTGCCCGGTCAAATAACAGACCGGGTCTCCAAACTACATGAAGTTAGGAAGTTATACCTCAATGCAAGTTGTAACACCCTTCTACCCAAACGACATATTTAATTAATTTATCAGAGTACAACATGTAGAAGAGTTTACATTTCTTACAACATAACAATTATCGCATCACCACATAAAACATATTATTAATTTTATTAAAACTTCGCAGCGGACAACAACATAATTATTAATTTCCATCATATAATAATTCATAAAAATGTATCAACATCATCTCAACAAAACATCTCAACATTTTAATCCTCATAAACAACGTAAATAAAATGTAATTATCTATCGAATCCCATAACCCCGGTGTCACATGACCAGAGCATTCGACTCGACTCCGTAGAATAACTCTACACTTATTCTTCAAACCTCAACAGTAGCTACTCCGCTTTATCTGCACATTGCTCATCATAGATGAACATAAACACATGCAGAAGGGGTGAGAATTACGTTATTAAATAATAATATAACGACAGAAATATAAACATACTTATATATTTCACATATGCCAACACAGCTTATAATCATCATCATAATCAACAACTCATGAACATCAACAAAACAACACATCAAATGCAATGCACACACCCATGCATGACTCAACACGACTCGGTATACCCATTTGGTGACCAACTACAGGATCACCACTCCCAGATTCATCACCATAGAATCCGAGTTCCCCGCAAGGAACCAAGCCTCTCGACAAGCCCGGAGTCAACAACATCATTGGAACTCAGTCCGTTCATCACTAGGCATCGGCCTTTCATGAATGCATGCACACCAAACATGCCTCATAATCAACATAGCAACAACAACATCATATAGTCATGGTATTATCATCATTAATAGCACGACGTACAACTCAACAAAATTACTCATCATAATTAATTACAATAGGCCAATCACAATTGGGTTCACAACATAAAATCTAACAATTTTTACACACTGCAACAGTGTTAACCGGTTAACGCTATAGGTTAACCGGTTAACGCAGGACAAATACCTCTTCTGGCAAAACGCAACAACGTTAACCGGTTAACGCCCTGGGTTAACCGGTTAACGCAGGCAAAACAGCACATTTCACAAAATATAACAGTGTTAACCGGTTAACGCCCTGGGTTAACCGGTTAACGCAGACAAAACAGCAGTACCTGCGCTAACACAAGGCAGAATGCAGAGTTCTCCGCATTTTCCGCCGTTGGAGGACTTCCGGACCTCCGATTCAACTTCCGTAACAAGCTATATGTTCGGAAATTCATAACTAACCTAAACATATATTCAATTACAGTCTAAACACAGTTCCATCCGACGTGATTTCCCATCAAAACCCCAACTTTCCCAATTCCCCTAACATCCTAAAAATCCATCAACAATCCAACATATACATGAAATTGCTCGCATATTATCGTTTAATAAGATTCAGACCCCTTACCTGAGATAATTCGGCAACTCAACGCTTCCGCTTTTCCGCTCTTCAGCCTTTGCTCTACAGCTTCTCCCTTCTCTGCAGCTTCTCAACTTCCACGTAAAACTCTTCTGTTCCAAATGAGAAACTTTTTCTCTTATCCCAACTTATATATTTTCCAATTATTATTATTCCAAATAATAATAATAATAACAATAATAATAATAATAATAATAACCCAATTTATTTAATTAAATTAATAAAATAATATTATCAACTTAATTAAATAATTCTTTTACTTTATTTGGGGTGTTACAACTCTCCCCAACTTTAGAAGTTTTCGTCCTCGAAAACATACCTCAAGCAAATAGAGCCGGATACGACTCCTTCATCTGATCTTCACGCTCCCAAGTCAAGCTCTCACCAGCTGGACCTCCCCAAACAACTTTCACCAGAGCAATCTTCTTACCTCTCAGGGTCTTCTCTTCTCGGCCATCTATCCGAATTGGCAACACCTCAACGGTTAAATTATCCCTCACCTGGATATCATCCAACTGAACAACATGCGAAGGATCCGCAATATATTTTCTCAACTGAGATACATGAAACACATCATGCAGATTAGAAAGCGACGGCGGTAAAGCTATCCGATACGCCACTTCCCCAACTCTCTTCAAAATCTGATACGGACCCACAAACCTCGGAGTAAGCTTTTTAGACTTTAAAGCTCTTCCCACACCTGTCGTCGGAGTAACTCTCAAGAACACATGATCTCCCTCTTGGAACTCAAGCGCCTTTCTCCTATTATCATGATAACTCTTCTGACGACTCTGAGAAATCTTCATTTTCTCCTGAATCATCTTAACCCTTTCAGTCGTCTGCTGCACAATCTCAGGTCCGAGTACAGCACTCTCACCTGATTCATACCAACACAATGGAGTTCTACACCTCCTACCATACAATGCTTCATATGGAGCCATACCGATACTAGCATGAAAACTATTATTATAAGTAAACTCCACCAACGGCAAATGACTATCCCAAGAACCACTCTGCTCCAACACACAAGCTCTCAACAAATCCTCCAAGGATTGGATAGTTCTTTCAGTCTGACCATCAGTCTGAGGATGATAAGCTGAACTCAACCTCAACTTGGTCCCCAACGCTTTCTGCAAACTTTCCCAAAATCTAGAAGTAAATCTGGGATCTCTATCAGACACAATACTGGATGGAATACCATGCAGCCTCACTATCTCCTCAATATACAACTCTGCCAACTTCTCTAAAGAGTGATTAATCTTCATCGGCAAGAAATGCGCCGACTTAGTCAACCGATCCACAATCACCCAAATAGAATCATTACCTTTCACCGTCCTTGGCAATCCCGTCACAAAATCCATGGAAATGCTATCCCACTTCCATTCAGGAATCTTCAAAGGTTGCATCATACCTGCCGGTTTCTGATGTTCAATCTTTGACTTCTGACAAGTCAAACAGGCATACACAAACTTAGCAACATCTCTTTTCATACCAGCCCACCAAAACAACTTCTTCAAATCCTGATACATTTTAGTTGCACCTGGATGGATACTCAATCCACTCCTATGGCCCTCTTCAAGAATACTCTTTCTCAATTCAGACACCTCAGGAACACAAACTCTACCTTTAAATCGCAGGATGCCATTCTCATCAATCTCAAAATTACCACCATTACCCTGGTTAACCATAGTAATATGATCAACTAGAGCGACATCAACTTGCTGACCATTCCGAATACCTTCCAGAATTCCACTAGTCAACTTCAGCATACCCAACTTTACACTATCAGCGGAAACTTCACAACCCAAACTCATATCACGGAACTGTTCAATTAACTCAAGTTCCCGAACCATCATCATAGACATATGTAGAGACTTTCTACTCAGCGCATCTGCAACTACATTAGCCTTACCGGGATGATAACTCAATTCAAAGTCAAAATCCTTCAGTAATTCTAACCACCTTCTCTGCCTCATATTTAACTCTTTCTGATCAAACAGATACTTCAGACTCTTGTGATCACTGAACACTTCGAATCTGGAACCATACAGATAATGCCTCCACATTTTCAACACAAATACAACAGCTGCAAGTTCTAGATCATGCGTAGGATAATTCCTCTCATGAACTCTCAACTGTCTAGAAGCATAAGCTACAACTTTACCATTCTGCATCAAAACACCACCAAGACCCATCAAAGAAGCATCACAATAAACAACAAAGGACTCACCAGGATTAGGCAGAATCAACACTGGAGCACTGGTCAACCGCCTCTTCAGTTCAACAAAACTCGCTTCACAAGCTGCATCCCACACATACACTTGACCCTTCTTAGTCAACTGCGTCAACGGCAATGCCAACTTAGAGAAGCCCTCAATAAATCTGCGATAATAACCAGCTAACCCCAGAAAACTGCGTATCTCAGTAGCAGACTTCGGAGTCTCCCACTGTAATACAGCATCAACTTTAGCAGGATCAACAGAAATTCCACCACTCGAAATCACATGGCCAAGGAAACTCACTTCCTTCAACCAGAACTCACATTTAGATAATTTTGCATACAATTTCTTTTCTCTTAACACCTGCAAAACAACTCTCAGATGTCCTGCATGCTCTTCTTCCGTCTTAGAATATATCAATATATCATCTATGAACACCACAACAAAATCATCAAGGTACGGATGAAATATACGATTCATATATTCCATAAACACACCTGGAGCATTAGACACACCGAACGGCATCACAGTGTATTCATAATGACCATACCTCGTACGGAAAGCAGTCTTCGCAATATCATCTGACTTCACTCGGATCTGATGATAACCCGACCGCAAATCAATCTTACTGAAAACATGAGCTCCAATCAACTGGTCCATCAAATCATCAATCCTCGGCAATGGGTACCGATTCTTGATAGTCACCTTATTCAACTGCCGATAATCGACACACAACCTCATCGTACCTTCTTTCTTCTTCACTAACAATACTGGTGCACCCCAAGGAGAAACACTTGGACGCACAAACTTCTTCTCAAGCAATTCTTCAAGTTGCTTCTTCAATTCAACTAATTCAGTTGCCGACATTCTATAAGGAGACATCGACACTGGACTCGTACCTGGTACTAAGTCAATGGCAAATTCGACTTCACGTTCTGGAGGTAAATCACTTACATCCTCCGGAAACACATCCTGAAATTCACAAACAACAGGCAAATCTACACTCACCACTTTCTTATCCGCTTGCAGAGACGCAAATAAAGCGAATATCTGAGCTTCCTCTTTCACAAAATCCCCCACCTGCCTAGCAGATAGAAATCTTGCCTCATCATTCTCACCAACTTCAGAAAATCGCACCGTCTTCCTATAGCAGTTGATAAACACGCCATAGAATTCTAGCCAATTCATTCCCAGAATAATATCAATTTGGTGTAAGGGTAAGCACACCAAATCAACCACGAACTCTCTCTCAAAGATCGTCAAATGACAACCTCGACAGACAACATAAGTCTTCACAGAACCATTAGCAGGAGTATCTATCACCATACTTCCGCCTAGGGACGACATAATCATACCAATCCTAGTTGCACACTCATATGAAATAAACGAATGAGTAGCACCAGTGTCAACAATAGCAAGCAATTCAACATTATTAATCAAGCAAGTACCTTTAATCAGATTATCTTCTTTAGGAGCTTCAACCCCACTCAGAGCAAACACCCTACCAGTAGTATGAGCTGCAGTAGCCGCCTTCTTCGGTTTCGAGCACTGCGAACTGATATGGCCTTTCTCGCCACAATTAAAACATGTCGGACCAGCATCCTTACATTCCGTAACTCTGTGACCAGTCTGACCGCATCGGAAACATCTCAGCACTTTCTTGGTACAGCTATCAGCACGGTGGCCTGGCTCGCCACACTTGAAACATTTACCAGCTATGGAAGATCCTCCCCCACTTGGCTTCTTCTCATCTACCACTTTCTGCTTACCTTTACCATTCGGAGATGCATAAGGACTACCACGGTCCTTATTCTTCTTCTCACTAAGACTCTTGTAATGAGCAGTCCTAGCCTTGCTATCTTCCTCAAATATCCTGCACTTATTAACCAATGTAGGAAACCTACGAATCTCCTGGTAACCAATGCCTTGTTTGATCTCGGGACGCAACCCGTTCTCAAACTTGACACACTTGGATCCCTCAGCATCAGCATTATTATAGTGAGGACAATACTGCACCAGCTCTTCAAACTTCGAAGCGTAGTCAGCAACAGACATGTTACCCTGCTTCAGTTCTAGAAATTCCATCTCCTTCTTACAACGCACATCAGCAGGAAAATATTTCTCCAGAAAGGCCGTCTTGAACCTTTCCCAAGTCATCTCAGCACCTGGTACTTCAATTCTCTGTCGAGTATTATCCCACCAGTTTTCAGCCTCTTCAGATAACATATGCGTACCAAACTGCACCTTCTGTGCTTCAGTACACGTCATCACCCGGAAAATCTTCTCAATTTCCTTCAGCCAAATCTGAGCACCATCTGGATCATAGCGCCCTTTGAATGTAGGAGGGTTATTCTTCAGGAACCTTCCCAAATTCTTAAACTCGTCGACCGGCTGATTCTGCTGTGCCTGCATAGCCTGCGCCATAGCAGCCAAAGCCTCAGCAATCGCACGGTCATTCTCTCCAGCCATATTCTGCACAACACAACCACAACCGTTAAACATCGACAGTGTCATTTACACTAATCGACCAACAGGGAAAACCTCACATTATGACTCGACTGGACTGACCATGCTCTGATACCACTAATGTAACACCCTTCTACCCAAACGACATATTTAATTAATTTATCAGAGTACAACATGTAGAAGAGTTTACATTTCTTACAACATAACAATTATCGCATCACCACATAAAACATATTATTAATTTTATTAAAACTTCGCAGCGGACAACAACATAATTATTAATTTCCATCATATAATAATTCATAAAAATGTATCAACATCATCTCAACAAAACATCTCAACATTTTAATCCTCATAAACAACGTAAATAAAATGTAATTATCTATCGAATCCCATAACCCCGGTGTCACATGACCAGAGCATTCGACTCGACTCCGTAGAATAACTCTACACTTATTCTTCAAACCTCAACAGTAGCTACTCCGCTTTATCTGCACATTGCTCATCATAGATGAACATAAACACATGCAGAAGGGGTGAGAATTACGTTATTAAATAATAATATAACGACAGAAATATAAACATACTTATATATTTCACATATGCCAACACAGCTTATAATCATCATCATAATCAACAACTCATGAACATCAACAAAACAACACATCAAATGCAATGCACACACCCATGCATGACTCAACACGACTCGGTATACCCATTTGGTGACCAACTACAGGATCACCACTCCCAGATTCATCACCATAGAATCCGAGTTCCCCGCAAGGAACCAAGCCTCTCGACAAGCCCGGAGTCAACAACATCATTGGAACTCAGTCCGTTCATCACTAGGCATCGGCCTTTCATGAATGCATGCACACCAAACATGCCTCATAATCAACATAGCAACAACAACATCATATAGTCATGGTATTATCATCATTAATAGCACGACGTACAACTCAACAAAATTACTCATCATAATTAATTACAATAGGCCAATCACAATTGGGTTCACAACATAAAATCTAACAATTTTTACACACTGCAACAGTGTTAACCGGTTAACGCTATAGGTTAACCGGTTAACGCAGGACAAATACCTCTTCTGGCAAAACGCAACAACGTTAACCGGTTAACGCCCTGGGTTAACCGGTTAACGCAGGCAAAACAGCACATTTCACAAAATATAACAGTGTTAACCGGTTAACGCCCTGGGTTAACCGGTTAACGCAGACAAAACAGCAGTACCTGCGCTAACACAAGGCAGAATGCAGAGTTCTCCGCATTTTCCGCCGTTGGAGGACTTCCGGACCTCCGATTCAACTTCCGTAACAAGCTATATGTTCGGAAATTCATAACTAACCTAAACATATATTCAATTACAGTCTAAACACAGTTCCATCCGACGTGATTTCCCATCAAAACCCCAACTTTCCCAATTCCCCTAACATCCTAAAAATCCATCAACAATCCAACATATACATGAAATTGCTCGCATATTATCGTTTAATAAGATTCAGACCCCTTACCTGAGATAATTCGGCAACTCAACGCTTCCGCTTTTCCGCTCTTCAGCCTTTGCTCTACAGCTTCTCCCTTCTCTGCAGCTTCTCAACTTCCACGTAAAACTCTTCTGTTCCAAATGAGAAACTTTTTCTCTTATCCCAACTTATATATTTTCCAATTATTATTATTCCAAATAATAATAATAATAACAATAATAATAATAATAATAATAACCCAATTTATTTAATTAAATTAATAAAATAATATTATCAACTTAATTAAATAATTCTTTTACTTTATTTGGGGTGTTACACAAGTTGCTTAAGCAAAGCAAAGCAAAAGTTCACAAGGAACTGAGCAACTAAAAGTACCTGGAAACAGTCAAACACAGTTAGTATTCAGACAGACAAACATAAACAACAAACAGTCAATCAGTTAATCTATACAGATCAATGCACAACAAAGCAAGCTATGAGCTCAAGCCCAAGCTTCACAACCTGCAAAACAAAGTTATGTTAGTGTACAAACATCAAACAACATCAATTGAATTGACTTGGTTCATTCTTTATGAGCATTGTGCTATTGATCCTGAAAAATCAAGCAAACATTAGCAACAAGACCACTAGGCCAAGCCTAGGGTCCAAAGGCATGAAAAATTCCTAAACAGCAAGGTATTCACCAACCAAACTCAAATTAATGTCAAACAAGAGTCAACACAATTAGTCCTATGTCCACATCATTCATCATGTTCATTTTAAGCACAAAACAAGGCAAACTAGTTCAAATGAAGCACCAAACATGCAAACAGAACTATTGCATTCAAATCCATATCAAAACAAATCTAAAAATTCTCAAATAATTTACACCTAAACAGGGGATACTCAAGGTCTATCATGTCAAATTTTAGCTCATTTGGGCAAAGGGAACTATGCCAATGAAAATCAACAAAAACAGACACAATTACATGAGCCAAATCACAACATCAACACATGCATTCACTTCAAAAATTCATAAGTCCATGAAAACAATAAAGAAATGAATGGGACTAAAACAGGGATGTCCTATCATGTGTCTAGCATCATCACACCAAATTTCATATTCATTCAATACCATATGAGCATTTCACAAGGATATTCCCAACCTATGTCACACAAGCTTGCACATTTGACCAACAGAGATGAAAAATAGCAATCAAATTGAAAATGCCACATAAAATTCCACAAAAATTCACATAGCTTCTTAACATGTTAATGATCCATCATGCAAAATTTCACTTTATTCTAACAAGCCTAGGTCACTCAAATAAATCCAGCAAGTTGACATAATGAGGTGTGACACAAGTTGTCACACCTAAGTTCCAAAATTCATAACTCAATGACCAGGTATCAAAAACTCATGAAATTTACATGGAAATAAGCCTCAACCAGTCCATATTTACCACAAAAATTTCCAGACATTTATTTGTAAGCATGAGAATTTCACATTGGATTTGGCACAAGGTATCAAAATGTAGCACATGTTAAAGAACCCTAGGGCAAACACAAATATTACCAAGCACAACTTCAATCAATAGGTCAAATAAATCCTACAGTCAACAAAGAAGTCAGAGGAAAAATCCACATATTTTTCTGATTTTTAAAACATTTTTTATGAATTTTCTAAAGTGTTTTATGATTTTTAAGAATTTTTTAGAATTAATATAATTAAATGGAATTTCAGCAATGGCAAAGTGGTAAATACTGAAGCGCGGGAGCGGGAAACATCTGGTTCAAATTTTCAAATGAGATTTTGGATCAAACAGTAATTTTCTACAGAAACTCCATCGTCTTCCTCGCACAACTCAACCTCCATCTCAAAAGTGGTTTTGCTCATTTCTTAACCAAAACGCGCAAACAAATAACCGTTGGAAAGGTCTTCTAACCTAGAATCCAAATATCCACCTAATTCAACCTAATTATTCCTAAATTTTGCAAATCGAGTGAATTAGGGTTTGGTTACATATCTTCAAATCAAGATTTCTTCCTCTACACTAATCCATTCCTAAAACTAAAAGCATCATCATGATCCATGATAAACAAGCTACAGAACGCATATACCAATCAAGCAAATCTTGACATTCGAAATTTTGCATACCTGGAATGGCAGTGGTAGAACTGGAGTTTTTGAAGCTCAATTCCACGAAACAGACGGCCTAGAAGCTACAAGAAGTTATATACAAAGCTCAGGTTCGAGAGAGATTGCTTCTACTGCGCCAAATCGTGATTCACCATTGATGTAGCTTATAGGTGCAGTCGAGTTTTGGTGCTTGCTTGATGATGAGATGCCAAAACAGATGTAGAATATGATGAGGCAAGATCAACACAAAAAGAAATTCGAGATTTGATCAAAAATTGAAGAAGTTTGATGAGTTTTTGGTTTTGTGTTCTTGAAGAAATTTTGAGAGAATGAAGAGTTTTTAGATCTGATTTTTGGTGAATGATGATTCTGTTATGATTAGATGATGATTAAGAATATATATGATACCTTAATCCAAGCTTAATTACACCAATTAGCCAAATTGCATTTGATTAGTGAAAATGGTTATTTTCAAGTAAGGGCAAAATTGGAACTTCCCATGCCAGCTCATTGCCACCTCATGGACAGCTCATACAACTTCCAAATACCTGTCATGAGCTATTGCAACTTGTTTCACTCTCATTGGATGTGTATTTTGGAAATTCACTATGTGATGGCACTTTGTCCATTTTTCCAATTTCATTTCAAAAGCTATTTTCCAAACCATGAAGTCTGGCCATGAAATGATGATTCCAACAAGTTTCAAATGCCAATTATGAGGTGTAGCAAAAATCCCCACTCAAAAATTCCAATTATTTCACAAGTTGGACAATTTTGCCCTTGGTCCATTTTAACTGTCCAGTTGAAAATTGACTTTTTGCCTTGACCACTTTTGAGAAAATCCAATTATGCACCATGAAAGTACATGTCAAATGGGATTTGTGCATATAAAGAACTTGCAATTTGGACAAACCATGTGGAAATTATGGCCTCCTGATTACGGGTCATTTCTGAAATTCACTGGACCATAACTTGACAACCATACATGGGATTTTCAAGTTCTTGGAATTTTTAGAAAGGTGAGAACAAGATCTACAACTTTCATGTTGAACAATTTTTCATTTGAAGCTTCCTTGGACACGTGGCTTTGAGGTCAAAAACTTTCCATTTTTGGAAACTTCCATTACAAGTCACTTTCTATTTTTGGCAATTTTTGTTCTGACTTGATTTTCTCCATTCTTAAGCTTTGAGATGTCAAATAACACTTGTTCCAACATGAATGAAGTGTATCCAACTCATTTTCACCTCCAAATCCATTAAATCATGTACAGTTGACCACAGTTGACTTTTTCATCTGATAGATGAATCTGGCAATGCATAGATCAATCTGAGCTCCAATCTCCAACTGAAATGGCTCAAGGGTGAAACCCTAGCCTCAATAAGCACAATATAATTATAAAATGAACCCCACAACCATCATAGACCCCATCTCCTGATCATGCCCTGACTGGCCCAATGCAACTGATTAGGGTTGACCAGTGGTCAAAACCCTAATCTCAAGGAATATGCTTCAATCACTTGAGGCTTCTGATGATAACCAACCATGATGATGATGATGTATCACTTCAAACAAGATGAAGACCAATATCCTTTGAGAACCATGAAACCCTAATTTGGCCCAATCCTCAGATGGCCAATGATCAGTCAATAAACCCTAGGCTTGCACCATGACCTCTTCATCTTCTGAACCAGACTTGGGAGGATGACTTGCACAATGTAACCACATGATATGCAATATGCAATGCCTAATGACCTAAAAATGATATGCAAATATGTTATGCTAGTCCCAAGAGAGGAGGGCAAATTTTGAGGTGTTACAGAAGGTTGTTTACAGTTTGATCGAGTAGTGAAAGACCATGGAGAGGTATCAACTATTACCATTTACTTTACACCGTCAAAAGGTCCTGTACGTGCTCCAAGAACTATTAGTGCGCCCGTGACTATTGGTACTCCGGTGACTGTTGGTGTTCCCGTGATTAATGCTCTAGTAACTATCAGTACCCCTACCACCATTACTGCTTCTAGTGGAAGACTTTATGAGAATAGTAGAGCAATTCCGTGGCAATATGACAATGCTTCTTGCAGAAATAGAAGACCTGAGAATCAGACCAAATCAGTAAATCAGACTCCAGTAACAGTTGGTTCGGCTGTGGGTAATGTGGGAGGACCCAGAGGATTTACAAGAAGTGGTCGTTTGTTTGCACCACAGGTTCCGAAGGATAACAATGCTGAGGCTCTTGCTAGAACAAAAGGAAAGCAAGTTGTGGTTGAAGAAGAACCAGTGCGGAAGGAAGTGCCCGAGAATTCTTTTGAGAAGGACGTGGAGGAATTTATGAGAATTATCAAGAAGAGTGATTACAAGATCGTGGATCAGTTGAACCAGACACCGTCAAAAATCTCTATTCTCTCTCTGTTAATGTGTTCCGAGGCACATCGTAACACCCTGTTGAAAAGGTTGAATATGGCTTATGTGGCTCAAGAGATTTCTGTTAACCAGCTTGAAGGCGTTATTGCAAATGTTAACACGAGACATGGTTTGGGATTCGCGGACCTAGATTTAACACCTGAGGGTCACAATCACAATAGAGCTCTGCATATCACGATGGAATGCAAAGGCGTTGTTTTGTCGCATGTTTTGGTTGATACCGGTTCTTCTTTGAATGTGCTGCCCAAAAAGGCTCTGAGTAAGCTTGATGTCGAAGGGGTTGTTCTCACACCAAGTGATCTTGTTGTCCGTGCTTTTGATGGATCCAAGCGATCAGTTTGTGGTGAAGTCACGTTGCATGTGAAGATCGGCCCGGAAGTGTTTAATATTGTCTTCTATGTGATGGATATTCAACAAGCATATAGTTGTCTGTTGGGGCGTCCCTGGATATATGGAGCCGGAGCAGTTTCTTTGACTCTCCACCAAAAGCTAAAATATGTGTGGGATGGTCAAGTTGTGACCGTGTGTGGCGAAGAGGGCATCTTTGTGAGCCATTTATACTCCTTCAAATATGTGGAGATGGATGGTGAAATTCATGAAACTCTATGTCAAGCTTTTGAGACTGTCAGTATTGAGAAGATGGCTTTTGTTGAACAGAAGAAACCAGGTACCTCGATTGCGTCCTATAAACAAGCTCTGGAGGTCATTCATTCAGGTAACGCGGAAGGCTGGGGAAAGGTGATTGATGTACCCGTAAAAGAAGACCTGTTTGGCATTGGTTATCAGCCTTTTCAATCATCAGAGCAGGGTGTCCAAAATCAGAAAGGGCCGTGTACTTTCACTAGTGCTGGATTGATGAATCATGCGGATGTCTTTGCAACAGACAATGAAGATGGTGACAGTGATTGTGATATGGATAATTGGGTGCGCCCGTGTGCTCCAGGGGAGAAGATCAACAACTAGACTGCTGAAGAAATAGTCCAAGTCACTCTTCAGACAGACTAATTTTCTTCTGTTTTTCATTTTGCATGAAAGCCCTACGCTCTGCCCAAGGCATAGTGGTTCATTGTAGGGCTACATCATGTTTTAAATTTTCAATGATTATCATCAATAAAGGACGTTTTGCAATCAAATTTGTGCTCACTGTCTTTCTGTTTTTATTACTTTCATTTTCAAAACAATAAAAATGGCAATGTTTTTTCTTTTTCGTGACTTTCTTGAACTCTTTTCTAAAATAAAGCATGAAACATCATTCGTGCAGAATCGATCTTGCGGATTCCATTAAAAATAGTTCTGTTATGGCTCAGTATGACTTTGATAATCCCATTTACCAAGCCGAAGAGGAGAGTGAAGAAGATTGTGAACTCCCCAAAGAATTGGCCAGACTATTGAAACAGGAGGAAAGAGTCATTCAACCTCATCAGGAAGAGTTGGAAGTCATTAACCTTGGTACTGAGAACGCAAAGAAAGAGATCAAGATAGGGGCTGCTTTAGCGGAAAAGGTCAAGAGAGGGCTGATTGAAATGCTGCAAGAATATGTGGATGTATTCGCATGGTCGTATCAAGATATGCCTGGTTTGGATACAGATATTATGGTGCACAAGCTACCTCTCAGAGAAGATTGTCCTTCGGTAAAGCAGAAGCTTCGCAGAACTAGTCCTGATATGGCTGTCAAGATCAAAGAGGAGGTTCAGAAACAGTTGGATGCATGTTTTCTAGCAGTTACCAATTATCCCCCTTGGGTGGCCAACATCGTACCCGTGCCGAAGAAGGATGGTAAAGTCAGGATGTGTGTCGATTACCGAGATTTAAACCGAGCCAGTCCGAAAGATGACTTCCCATTACCTCACATTGATGTATTGGTCGATAACACTGCTCAGTCCTCGATTTTCTCTTTCATGGATGGATTTTCTGGCTATAATCAGATCAAGATGGCGCCCGAAGACATGGAGAAGACGACATTCATTACACCTTAGGGCACGTTCTGTTATAAGGTAATTCCATTTGGGTTGAAGAATGTCGGGGGTACCTACCAAAGAGCTATGACGACTCTCTTTCATGACATGATGCACAAAGAAATTAAAGTGTACGTGGATGATATGATTGCGAAGTCTCAGACAGAAGAGGAGCACCTGGTAAAGTTGCAAAAGTTGTTTGAAAGATTGAGAAAGTTCAAACTGAGGCTGAATCCAAACAAGTGTACATTCGGAGTGAGATCAGGAAAGCTGTTAGGTTTCATTGTTAGTGAGAAAGGGATTGAGGTTGATCCAGGGAAAGTAAAAGCTATTCAAGAAATGCCTGAACCAAGAATGGAAAAGCAGGTTCGTGGGTTTTTAGGGAGGCTGAACTACATTGCACGGTTCATATCTTACCTAACAGCTACGTGCGAACCGATATTTAAATTGCTAAGAAAAGATCAAGTAATCAGGTGGAACAATGATTGTCAAAAAGCTTTTGATAAGATAAAAGAATATTTGCAGAAACCTCCAATTCTTATACCTCCAGTTCCTGGGAGGCCTCTGATAATGTACCTTTCAGTAACAGAGAATTCGATGGGGTGTGTATTGGGACAGCATGACGAGTCTGGTCGAAAAGAGCATGCAATATACTACCTTAGCAAAAAGTTTACCGACTGTGAAATAAGATATTCGCTGCTCGAGAAAACTTGTTGCGCTTTGGCATGGGCTGCTCGCCGATTAAGACAGTATATGTTGAGCCATACTACCTTGTTGATTTCTAAGATGGACCTAGTAAAGTATATCTTTGAAAAGCTGGCTCTTACCGGACGAGTGGCTCGTTGGCAGATGATTTTGACAGAGTATGATATCCAATACATGTCGCAAAAGGCCATCAAGGGTAGTATTCTGTCTGATTACCTTGCTGAGCAACCAATTGATGACTATCAGCCGATGATGTTTGAATTACCCGATGAAGATATCATGTACTTAAAAATGAAAGATTGTGAAGAGCCTCTTGTCGAGGAAGGACCGGATCCCGATGACAAGTAGACACTGATGTTTGATGGGGCAGTAAATGTGAATGGAAATGGCGTTGGGGCAGTACTCATTAATCCTAAAGGTGCACACATACCTTTTTTCCGCTAGATTGACTTTTGAAGTAACCAACAATGAAGCTGAGTACGAGGCCTGTATCATGGGGATTGAGGAAGCCATCGATCTAAGGATCAAAACTCTGGATATTTATGGAGATTCTGCTCTAGTGATTAACCAAGTCAATGGAGACTGGAATACTCATCAGCCGCATTTGATTCCTTATAGAGAATACTCAGCAGCTGTGTGCCATGGACAACTATATCAGAGAAGGATGAAGAAGGCCTTTGATCAGAAAGTGCGTTCTCGAAACTATCAGATAGGTGACTTAGTTTTGAAGAGGATCCTTACTCCCGGTACAGATAACAGGGGCAAGTGGACTCCGAATTATGAAGGTCCATATGTTGTTAAAAAGGTCTTTTCTGGTGGAGCCTTGATGCTTACAACTATGGATGGTGAAGATTTTCTGTCTCATGTGAATTCAGATGTAGTCAAAAAATACTTCGCATAAACTGACCCGCTGGACAAAGAAAGAAAGTCTAGGCAAAAAAGGGCATCCCGGCGAACCAAAAAAAAAAAGTCCAGGCAAAAAAAGGGCATCCCGGCGAACCAAAAAAAAAAGTTCGGGCAAAAGTTAGGGATAAAAGAATAAGAAAAAATAATATGTACACCCGGTAAGTCGAAAACCTGCGAAGGCGGCTTAGGCAAAAATGGGTATCCCGGTGGATTGAAAACCTGAAAAGGCGGTCCAGGCAAAAGAGGGATTAAAGCAAAGACTACAGTCTGAGTCATCTGTACTTCATCACGTTTCAGTGTCTACCATCTTGAAGGATATGATCGGTCCAATCACTCTTCTCAGAAAGCAAAGAATTTGGGGGAAATTGAAGATCTATGAGTCATAACAGAATTGGAAAATAGTGGAATGCCGTGTTCACATTGCCAATAGGATAGTTTATTTTCTCTTTTGGCGCAATTACCTCTTCCTAGGAATTGCTTCCTGATGTATTTGCCTTTATAGGCCATTTTCAATCAATAAAAGTCGTTATTCAGTCAAATTGCTCTCTTGTTTTTTTATTCTACTGTTTTGTTTGCAAAAAAAAACGTTCGAATTTTTGATAAGCATTGCATCTTAAAACATGAAGGCTAGACAATGACGTGCAAAAAGATAAAACATCTGAAAATCATTTTGAATGTTGAGTACACTTGAGTATATTTTGTCCATACGATCCCCTGGGGGCATGTATGTCTTTCCGTTTTGCAGGTTACTATCTTTGATTGATGGCTAAAGCAGATGAGCCAAAGTTTGTTCGAAGCAGACCCTGTTGTTTCAACATTATCCAGTCGTGTAAGAGGTTGGGTCATCTAAGTCGAGTTCAGAATTTGTTCCCCAGCATGGTCGAGAGGTCAGTGTTTTTCCAAACAAGTGACTCCCCAGTTGAGTTGGTTTTCTCTGTCGTTCCGAGAATGTCATATCAGTAAGTATCCTCAGCAGAATTGTTGTATCTCCCCACAGAGTTGGAAGATCGAATCAGAAATTGGGTACTCAGTAAAGTGATTGTTTGCTTTCCCAGCAGGAGTTTTCCTCCCTTTGCATCTTGCATGTAGTAATCATCATTTGCATTCGCATTCTCAAATCGCGTAGCATTTCCATTCACTATGGAGCATTACGCCATAGAAAACTCAAACATATGCATACATGTTTTAAACCAGATTGGCGCATACCCCCAGCAGAGACAGATCATTTTTCAACATCAGTGTAGCACATTTGCAGTAGTTGCTCTTGGCAACATTCAGAATCGATAATCCTAGTGAGATTTATTTTTTCACCAGTCCGTGAAAGGAAAGCTTGATTCTCTTCTGATTTAGTCACCAGTAAGTGTCTGCCTTATTTTGACATATGTAAATATCATCCTTGCGATATCGGTAAGTGTCGTGTTGGTCCCCGTAAATGTCTGTGCTTTTCTTTGATGTCGGCGAACATCATCTTTCGATGTCGGTAAACGTCGAATTCCAATCGCTGGCCATCAGTAAATGGCGTGCCTCTCATGGTGTCTACAAAAATCGTTCTGTCAACACCCGTGTGTGTCCTTTCCCTTTTTGGTGTCGGTAAACATCATTGATTCGATGTCGGTAAACATTAGCTGCTTGTTAACCATCAGTAAATGGTTTTGTCGTTAAGATTCCCCAGCAGATTCGTTATCCGTAAATATCGAGTATTTCATTTACGCCATCGGTAAATGGTTTCGTTCATAAATGTATTCTTTCCTTGGTGTCCGTAAACATCATTGATTCAATGTCGGTAAACATCGAGTTCCTTCCCAGTCATCGGTAAATGTCTGGTCGTGTAGCGCTTTCTTTGACATCGGTAAATGTCTGGTCTTGTTTCAATTGTAAACATCTTTTTCCTCCCCAGTGAAGCTGCCATCGGTAAATGGCCTAACTTTCTTTGATATCGATAAATATCAAATCTGTTTTGAAGCCGCCATCGGTAAATGGCCTAGCTTTCTTTGATATCGGTAAATATCAAATCTGTTTTGAAGCCGCCATCGGTAAATGGCCCTGTTTTCCTTGATATGGTAAATATCAAATCTGTTTTGAAGCTGCCATCGGTAAATGGCCCTGCTTTCTTTGATATCGGTAAATATCAAATCTGTTTTGAAGCCGCCATCGGTAAATGGCCCTGCTTTCTTTGATATCGTTAAATATCAAATCTGTTTTGAAGCCGCCATCGGTATGGCCCTACTTTCCTTGATATCGGTAAATGTCAAATTTGTTTTGAAGCCGCCATCGGTAAATGACCCCGCTTTCCTTGATTAGTCACCTGCAGAGTGAAAATTTTCCGGTTCTTTTGGTATTCAATCCCTATTTACCTTGAAATTCTGATAGCCGCTGCTTTCATCCTTTCAGGTTCACAGTTGATTGAATAGGGGCAGCTGTAGCACCTCAAATTTGCCCCCCTCATTCATGCATTCATTTTAGGTCATTTAACATTTCATATTGCATTTCAACATGTTCAAATGGGGTCTATTCATCATTCAACACATTACTCTTGAAGGAACAAAGGTCCAGGGCGCAGATTACAAATTTGGCAAGATGACTTGAACTGTCATGCTCGCTAGGCGAGCAGAGTGGGTCGCCTAGCGAGGCTCAACTATCATGCTCGCTAGGCGAAGCCTACGTGTTTTGAAAAAAAAAATATAACAGACAAATCTTGGACTTGGACCTCATTTTTGAGCCCACAAAGCCACGAAAATCAAGTTATAAATTCTGAAATTTCAGTAAAGGAAGAACAAGGAGGAGAATTGGTGAAAGCTGAAAACACTCTGAAGTTTCCTTGGAACATAACCCTAGAGAAGAGCTAACAGAATTCAGAGCAACCTCTAGAGACTGAAGGGAACTCATCTGCAAAGAATCAATCCCATCCCATATAAACCCTAAGATCGCTTTGCAAACGGCACCGGACAATTCAATTTCATCCGATCTCTCCAATCAGGTTTGCCCTATTCCCATTACTTTACGCCTTCAATTTGAAATTTCTAAATGTATGAGGCATTTGAGCTTAGATGCGCATGTAAAATAATGCCTTGAATGTTTAATCACTTCGTTTCTGAGATGGATACCATAGGGTCTGGGATTATGGAAATCGGACTGTTATCAAGGAAGAATCCAAAACCCGCGGGCATTCGCTAGCCCATCGCTAGGCGAGCCTGCAGTGAAGCTTCGCTAAGCCTTCGCTAAGCGAAGCAGTAGCGATCGCGACAATAGCTGCTTTTTCTGTTTGCCCTCCAATCTGTTTTGTGTTTGTTCTGACATGCTTTCTATTGCATCCAGATACATGTTTTAGTATGTATGTCATGTCTTGATGTGTGAATCCTTGCCCTCTGACTTTGGGTTTTGATACCCTTTCGATGCATTTGTTTGACAAGAGGTTTAGGCCTCCTATCCTTGGTTGCTTTTTGTGAGCTTTTTCTGAACTTTAATGGCATGATTCATGTGGCTATATTTTGATTCTGGTTTGGTGCAACTCTTGATTGCACCCTATCTTGTTTCTCTGACATGTTTGTTGAGTATTTTTTTGTGAGGGCTCACATGACTCTTGAAGAGATAGCTTGCTTGGCATTCCACTTTATTTGTGGGATACCATTTGGAGATTTATTCTGATTGCTCTGCTGACTTGTTTTCTTTGATGGTGCTAGCTTGAGAGATCTCTGGGTTTCTTATTTCTTTAGTTACTGTTACTTCGGATCCTTATCCGTGTGGTAGATCTCTCGATCCCTTTTACATCCTTCCCGTATTTTACCGCTTTCTTAGCTGGAAGACCTCGATAGGAGGCAATGTTTTTGTGTGTTTACTTTTGTGCCCAAAGACCTCCAAGAAGAGGCACCAGTGCTAAAGACCTCCATGAAGAGGCAATTGACGGATAAAAGGGATTAGTAGTCAATCCCCCGTTATTCAGTGTGTCGTTCTTTATGCTCGCACTACGTGTCGATGCTTCAGAACAAAAGCCCAAGATCTTTTGTCCGGTCAGTCAGTGGAGAGGGTTCCACCTTTCTGAATCCCCATTTTTTGTCATGAGCTCACCCTGTCCAGGGTTAAGAGCTATGAGGTCTTATCCTCATTACCCTTTTGATCTGCTCACCCTGACGTTCAATGTTAGTGGTTAAGAGCCCGTTTGATTACCTTTCCATGGCTTGTTTGTCGAGGTTGATATGACCCCTCTTGACTAAAGCCTTACCCACGTATGTTTGAGCCCCCTTGTTGGCGTGTTTACTTTATGCATGTTTGTTTTGTATGGTGTGATCGTCTCCCCATAGGATTGCTAGGCTTCGTATAGTCTCTCGTTTGCATGTCAATTAAGGTAGCACGGTTCCTTCGTCCAGGACTTCCTTTTTTGCATGAGCATTCCTAAAACACAAACAAACTCATTGATTTTTCTTCTTCTAAGAACACGTTAACTCCTTCTACTACAGGTGAGTAAGTCTCCAAAGGTTGAGCATCTAGTAGATTGCGTAGTAACGTCGTTCACCTAAAAAACAACTAATAGGTTAGCCGAACTACGTTTTGCTCTGATTCTCATTCCAGATGAGATACGTAGGCATAAGACGCGACGTCTTACCGAGCACACTCCTCTTTAACCCATAGGTAGCCGAGCTACGAAGACTTTGATTCTCATATTCAGATGAGATACGTATGCAGTGGATGCGACATCCGTGCGAGTCATCTTCTTTTGACCCCTCTTTTAGTAAATAGTACATTAGATAAACCCACACCTTTTAGACAAGAACAACAAGAGTGGATCCCGTAGAGTACTACGGATGCGTAGGGGTGCTAATACCTTCCCTTCGCATAATCGACTCCCGAACCCAAGATTTGGTTGCGAGACCTTGTCTTTTCCTTTCCTTTTTCCAGGTTTACTTCGAGCGTTTCCTTTCCCTCCTTTGGGATAAATAACGCACGGTGGCGACTCTTCTGTCATTTCCTTTTTTCGCCGGTTGTTCTTTTCGCAGGTTGCGACACTAATGCAGGCAGAAATTGAAATGAGCTTAATGCAAGAACTAAAGTACTTTCTAGGGATTCAAATCAATCAAGCTTCAGAAGCTACCTACGTTTATCAAAGTAAATACATAAAAGACATTCTGAAGAAGTTCGAAATGGCTGAATGCAAACCTGCTAAAACTCCTATGCATCCAACCTGCATTCTGGAAATAGAAGAAATTAGCCAGATGGTTTGTCAGAAGCTATATCGTGGTATGATAGGCTGTATTCTCTATCTGACTGCTACACGTCCTGATATTCTGTTTAGTGTATGTCTCTGTGCTAGATTCCAATCAAATCCTAGAGAATCTCATTTAACAGCTGTTAAAAGAATCCTCAAGTATCTGAAAGGAACCCCTAACCTGGGCCTGATGTATGAGAAAACATCAGAGTATAGACTTTCTGGTTATTGTGGTGCAGATTACGCAGGGGACAGAATGGAACGTAAAAGTACATTTGGGAACTGCCAGTTCTTAGTAAATAATCTTATATCCTAGGCCAACAAAAGGCAATCAACCATAACTCTGTCCACTGCAGAAGCAAAATATATATTAGCATCACTATGCACTACTCAGATTCTCTGGATGAAGACAGGATACCCATAATTGTTGATTGTATGCTTTCAGATAAAACCTTGTTGATGATGTACATGCATTGTTTCAAATCCCCAAACACTGGAGAGATAAGGAGTTAATCCCTAGTTAACCACTTCGAGCCTAGAAGTAGATGTTTCTTTCGGATCTGAAAACCCTTACGCTTAACCTGGGACAGGGTAGTGTTCAATTAATTCGACTATGCATTCGGATTACAAGATGAAATATCCCGTCTAGGGATCAATCACATGATGCTCTTTGCACACGTCACAAAGTGTCAACTCCAAAAGATATGATAGTGGTTATTCAGTGCCCAGTGACTTGGCAGTCACAACCCTTAGAAAAATTGAAAAAAGGGAAAAGCAAAAACCCGCTAAGTTAGACCCCCAAAGGGGTGACTTAGGCAAAAATTAGGGCAATCCCGGTGGACAAAAAAAAGGTTTGAAAAATGGTCCAAGAAAAAATTAGGGAGAAACAAAAAGAAAGAAATTGAAAGAGGTCGTTAAGTCCTCAATCAAGGCAAAGAAAAATAAGATGGCCGCCATATCAGGAATCTGAAGGTCACCGACATCCGTGGAAAATAAGGTGACTGCCATTTCAAGCGATCCTTGAATCATCATCTTCATTCTTACATCGTCAAACTCTCCTGGAAGACGAATGTGTATGCTGAATTAGCTGAACGTATGACTGGAGAACATCACGAAGAAGGGGTGGGTTAAAGTCAAATTTGAGCCTTATATCCTTTATTTCAATAACTGTGAACCAGACCACGTTACAACCCTCAAAAGACCTAATTGAAGGAGGGTTTATTCTGAAAAGCATATTGTAGCAAGCTTACGTAAACCGACTCCTAGATACTTGTTAATCTTTTATTTTGATATCATATTTTCAATGTATCTTTCATGTTAGCAAAATCAACATTATGTTTGGACTAATGGTCCATTCGTCGCTTGTCACTACATCATCTCAAATAAATGATTCTTTTCAAAACTTGCATGAATGTCACATTAAAGTTACCATTGTTAAATGAACAATTTTAACTACACGTCAGTGCTTGACATCAAGGAAATTCCAAAGATCAGTCAGAGAAGAGTTGGAACATTCGTCGAGGCCGAGGCTATACCGAATCATGATTGTCTCGTAACCCTATGGATCAGGGGCATGGCCGAAGGTGATTTTATACTGGTTCGCTTATAACACAAAGCTACTCCAGTCCACCCGGCCAAGGTGATTTCGCCTTCAAAAAGGACTTAATCCACTAATCTTGAAAGATCAATACAACCAAACGTCTAAGAGAGTGATCTCTTAGTCCTTCCAAGTATACGGACTACGCAGAGTCACTTGAGGAACAAAAACAATTTAGCAAAAATAGATTTGTAATTGAGAGTGCTTCTAAGAGTAAGCAAATATTACAGCAGAATAAGCAAGTAGGTGTCTTCACGTATGAGCAACAGCTCGTGAAAAACTAAGAGAGAATGTAAAGAATTTTTTGTGCGTTGTTGTGTATCTCTCACTGAAGTATGCTGTCCTTTATATAGTGGTGAAAGGACCGTTGGAGTGATGACAGAATATTGGTCTTTGATGAGCATTCAATGTCATTACTTATGTGTTTCTTGCCATAACCAAAATGTCTCCCTGAATAACTTCTTTCCAAAAATACTTTCTTTCCATTTGAAGAAGTTCTTTCCGTTACTCTTTCTGGATTTGGAGAATCTTCATCAGAGTCTTTGTTATCTCGGAGTTTCTGTGTCAATCGGAGATTGCGTTGAGGTTACATCAGAGCTTCTAAGAGTACTGGTCTTTTTGGATCATAAGAGTTGAGGCCAGTGGAAGTTTAGAGCTTCTGGTATTTTGATGTCCTGTTTTGCTCAAAGTCAGACCTTCTAGAGCGCACTTCTTCTTCAGATGCTTCTGATCTTCTAGTTCTTTGTATCTGATCAGAGTTTGTATCTGATAAAGTGATCAGATTCCTTTATTTTTGTTCAGAGTCCTGCACACTTAGAGAAATTTCGTTAGGGTGCCATTTTTGGTTTCATCCTTTGTTATCATCAAAATCCTAGTATCTATTGTAGAACTAATTTTGTTCTTACAATCTCCCCCTTTTTGATGATGACAAAACAATCTTAATTTATAGATGAAACATTTAGAGATAAGAATTTATCAGATCAGATAGAAGTGAGCTCCCCCTGAGATAAGTCTGGGAGTTCAGAAGTTCTTACCGGAGCTTCCATGATATGATGTTTCTAGATACTCTTCTGCAAATATCTGAGTAAAAAAGGATTAGAACCATTTTATTGAATAAAATGTTCGCAGAGTACTAAAGGATTTAGATATGTTTTTATCAGAGCTGTTTTTATTTCTCCCCCTTTTTGTCAGAATCAAAAAGACTTAGCAAAAGAGAAAGGCAAAAAAATATGTATTCAGATAGCAGCACAAACAGTAGAAAGCAAGAACAAACATAATCATAAAGCAACAAGCAAATCAGCAAAGGAAAAAAAATCCTAGGTGCCTAAGGGTTTGGAGGTGGAGGCATCCTCTGAAGCAGCTGGGTGTAACACCTCAAAATTTGCCCTCCTCTCTTGGGACTAGCTTAACATATTACATATCATTTTTAGGTCATTAAGCATTGCATATTGCATATCATGTGGTTACATGGTGCAAATCATCCTCTCAAGTCTTGATCAGAAGATGAAGAGGTCATGGTGCAAGCTAAGGTTTCATTGGACTGGTCATTAATCATCTGAGGATGTGGAGGTCCAAATTAGGGTTTTGTGGTTCTCAAAGGAGATTGGTCTTCATCTTGATTGAAATGATTCATCATCATCATCATGGTTTGTCATCATCAAGTGTTGGAGCACATTCCTTGAGATTAGGGTTTTGACCACTGGTCAACCCTAATCAATTGTATTGGGCCAATCAGGGCATGGCAAGGAGATGGGGTCTACAATGGATATGGGGATCATAACATGATTGTATTGAGCTTATTGAGGCTAGGGTTTCACCCTTGAGCCATTTCATCAGAGAATTGGGGCTCAGATTGATCAGTGCATTGCCAAATTCATCTATCAGTTGAAAAGTCAACTGTGGTCAACTGTGCTTGATTTTATGGATTTGGAGGTGGGAGAGAGTTGGATACACTTCATTCATGTTGGAACAAGTGTTATTTGACATGGCAAATCTCAAGAATGAAGAAAATAAAGTCAGGACAAAAATTGCCAAAAATAGAAAGTGACTTGTAATGGAAGTTTCCAAAAATGGAAAGTTTTTGACCACAAAATTACATGTCCAAGAAAGCTTCCAATTAAAATTTGTTCAACATAAAAGTTGTAGATCTTGGTCTCACCTTTCCAAAAAGTCCAAGAACTTGAAATTCCCATGTATGGTTGGCAAGTTATGGTCCATTCAATTTCAAAAAAGACCTATAATCAAAGTGGCATAACTTTCACATGGAGTGTCCAAAATGGATGATCTTTTTATGATCAAACTCCATTTAACATGTACTTTTATGGTGCATAATCAAAATTCATCAAAAATGGTCAATGCAAAAGGTCAATTTTCAAGTGTACTAATTAAATCCAAGGGCAAAATGGTCCAACTTTCAAAATACTTGGAATTTTGGAATGGGGGTTTTTGCAACACATCACATATGTCATTTAGAGAGTGTTTGAACCAAAGTTGGACAGAAAAATCAGCTGCATAAGAAATGGCATATTGGACCAAAGCTTAAAAAATGCAATTGTCACTAATCACATGGTTTTTTGCTAATTGAGATTAGCAAAGTGATTAAGGCCTTGGTATTTAATCCTAATTGTAACTGAATTGCAGATCATAATCACAATTCTCAAGAACCTAACCAACTTTCCCTCCAAATTCACCAAAATTCATCAATCTTCATAAAACTTTTTTGACCAAATCTTCACCAATTCTCAATCATTTTGCAAAATTCTTGTTGATTCGTGTTCCTTGAGCCTTCTTCTCCAACTGTTTCATCAAGATTCATGCCAACAACATCAAAATCGTGACTGTTCATAAGGAGCTCAATAATGGTGATTTAAGAATTCTTGCTTCTGGATCGTGTTTGAGCTAAGATAGCTTCTCCAATCATCTTCCTAAAGCTTCATCTGCATCTGTTTTGGATAATCGTGCGCAAAAGCTTCAAGAATCATCACTGCCATCTCCAAGGTACCAAAAATCGAATCTCACTATTCTTTGAATTGAGATATGCGTTTTGTAGTGTGTTCAATGTAGATCAACATGCTAGGCTTAGTTTTTGAATTGGTTAATTGATGAGTGAGATATATCGTTTTGAACTTTTGATGCCAAACCTTTAATCGATCGATCCCTTCGCCACAGTAGGAGTTAGGTTAAATAGATCACATATCTTGAATCTACATTGAAGGACGGTTCCAATGGCTATGCATTTTTTGATTTTGGTTGCAATTCGTTGTTCTTCAATTTTCTGCATTTTCTGGAAACTTTTGGATGAAGAACGAAGAACATTGGCATGTTTGATCCATTTTTCTGGATTTGCTTTCAAATAAGCTGTTTACCGCGCCTCTCCACCAATCAGGAAGCGCCATTTCTTCTTTTCAATACGACGCCGTTTTGGCGAACTTCCTCAAAATTGCAAAAATGCCACTAGATTTAATTATTAATAATTATTTCATTTTCATTTTCTTTTCTTATTTCATTTTGTTATGTGAACTTAGAAAATTAATAACTCACTCAAAATTCATCCAATTTTTGTGAAATTTTTTGTGCCATGCTCATGAGGATGTGTAGAATTTTACGGTGATTTTTGTGGAATTTTTGCACGTATGGAAATTTAATTGGCCTATTGATTTTGTTCATGTGTACATTTTTGTATGCTTTGCCAAAACCTTCATGAAATGCTCATACCTTTATAGAAATGGATGAAAATTTTTGTGCTTATTCTGGACTCATTGATGGTGATTTTCATGTAGAGTTTATGATTTTTGGATACTTGGTGATGGAGATATGATTTTTTGAATAAGAGGTGTGACAATTTGTGTCACACCTAGCTAGGTCAACTTTCTGATTTTATTTGCATGGCCTAGAAATGTTTGATTGGGTTGAAATTTTGCATGAATGATCATTGATATGTTAAGATAACATGTGATTTTTTCTGGGATTTTTGATGGAGTTTTCAAATTGATTGATAATTTTCTTCTCTGTATGCTCATTTGATAACCTTGTGTGACACATGTTGGCATTTTGCTTGTGAAATTCTCATATGGTATTGGATGAAGATGAAATTTGACATGAGCATGCTAGACACATTGTAGGACATCATGGTTTTCGTCCCATTCATTTCTTAATTGTTGTCACTATTTTATGAATTATTGAAGTGGATGCTTTTTTGGATGCCTTGAATTGGCTTGTATAATTTTGTCTGGACTTCTTGATTTTCATTGACCTACTTTCTTTTGTCCAATTGAGCTGAAAATTGACATGCTATACATTGAATGTGTCCTGTTTAGGTGTGAATTTTTGTGGAATTAATTGAATTGATTTGGTATGCTTTTGAGTGAGATAGTTCTGTTTGGTTATTTGAAGTTGCAAATTGCATGATTAATGTTAAATTGTGCATGAAATGATAATGGTGAATGATATGAGCATGGGACCAATTGCATTTGCTTTTAATTTGTTGGAATTTGATTTTGGTTGAAATTCACTTGCTGTTTAGATTTTTTATCCCTTTTGGACCCTAGGCTTGGCCTAGTGGTCTTGTTTCTCACATTTGGTGTGGATTTTCAGGTTGAAAGGCAAAAAGCTTAAGGAGATAAATGCAAGTTGCAAAAATTGAATTTGTTTGATGTTGTCTACTAACATGACTTTGTTTTGTAGGGATTGATGCTTGAGCTTGAGCTTATAGCTTGCACTTATGTGCACTAACTTGTGTTGTCTGTATAGATTAACATTTGCTGTTTACTGTTTGTTTGTCTGAGTACTGATGATACTTGATTGATTTCAGGTACATTAAGTTGCTTACAGTTCCTTGAGAACTTGCTTGCTGTTGCTTGGTTTTTAAACCAATTGAGGTAGGACTCCTATTCTCCATGTAGTCTGGAAGACCTGGCCTGTTACTTGGCCAGGCAACTGTCTGAAGTCCTCCTTAAGAGGCGATGTTTGTGCTTGTTTACTTTTTGTGCCAAGCAGGTAAAGCCCTTGATTAAGGCAATTGGTGGATCAAAGAGATATGCAATCTATCTCCCACTATTCTGTTGAGTCGTCCCTCTGCTCACACCACTGTGTTGATGCATTGGGACATAAACCCAAGATCTTGTACTTTGTACAGTTGTGTCAGAGTCTTTGAGCGTAGAAGGGTTCCATCTTTCTGAACCCACGCTCCTTTGTCTGAAGCTCTCCCTGGCCAGGGATAAGAGCTGTGAAGTCTGATCTTCACTCACCTTTCATCTGCTTCACCTTAGCCTCTCAATGGCAAGGTTAAGAGCGAATACTACCTTGTACAGATGACTTGCTTCGGCAGTCAAACCCATTGTTTGAGCCCACTTGATTGGTTATAGTGTGTGCTTTGTGAATATTTGTGTGACATGTTCGTTTTGATCAGTTGATGCTTGCATGCTTGCTTTCTTCCTGGATAGGATTAGCTTGCTGTTGTGCAAGTAGGTAGAAACCATAACATAGGGCAATGATGCATGATAACACTAGGCTCGAGTACAGCTCCCTGGTAGTGTG
This sequence comes from Lathyrus oleraceus, assembly GCF_024323335.1. NCBI lineage: Eukaryota > Viridiplantae > Streptophyta > Magnoliopsida > Fabales > Fabaceae > Lathyrus > Lathyrus oleraceus. The sequence continues at coordinate 165,678,466 of NC_066579.1, read as the reverse complement.
TCTCCCCTTTGTCTCTGGTTAGGAGATAGTTTCTTTCCATGTTTAGGGGAACTACATCGCCCTGATCCTTGTTCCAGACAAGGTATGTAGGCAGGAGGTCGTGCGAGACCTCTCCGGGCACTTTTTTTTCTTTTTGTGTGTGTTGTTTGACAATTGCTAGGCTCGAGTCCCCGACTCCTTAGCAACTTGTTATTTGTCTGTTTGTTTGTTGTGTGCTTGGAAGCCGGTGTAAGTCCATCAAGTGGCATCAGGGTTCCAGTGTGGGTTGTTTGGTTCGGAAGCTGACGTAATTCCATCGAGTGGTTGTCGGGTTCCAGGTTTGCCTGTTTGTGTGCTTGTGTTGTTTGGCGTGCGTAAGCCGAACTACAGCAGCTCTGATTCTCGTTCCAGACGAGATATGTAGGCATATGATGCGATGTCCTATCGAGCTCCCTTCTCTTAACCCCACCTGCGTTCCCTGTGTGTGTGTGTGATGTTTTAGCAACCTTTTCTTTCTTTTAGAACGTGGATCCCGTCGAGTACGACGGACGTGAGGGGTGCTAATACCTTCCCCTTGCGTAACCGACTCCCTTACCCTTTCTCTTTGGTCGCGAGACCATGCTTTTTCCAGGTTTCTCTGAGCGTTTCCTTTCCCTATTTTGGGATAAATAACGCGCAGTGGCGGCTCTGTTAGTTTTTGTTTTAGCCCGCCGGTTGTTTTTTCGCGGATGCGACAGCTGGCGACTCTGCTGGGGACGTAGATGTTGACCTGTGCTGGTCCATCTTCCCTAAGCGAGTCCTTCCTAGCGTTCTAGGATAGTTTAGGTTGCTTGTTTTGCTTTATTTATTGCATTTATTATTCTAACCAGTGTATATATTTGCATAAATATTTGCATGCATCATACTATCATGTTGTCGTCCTCTGTGCAGGTGGTTCCTCTGTTTGGGGTGGGTGTTCTGAGTGGGGCTAAAACCCAGGCCCGAGTATACACCTAGGATTAGTGTGGTCTCACGTTGCCTCTTTCATGTTAGGTCAATATGTGCCTGGCGACGTGATATACCACAAGCCGGACGAGGTTCATTTGATAGTGCTCTCCTCTGTGGGGTACTCCACTTTGGTTGAGTTACTTCATCTGAACTATTGACTCTGGTAACCGATCATTTCCCGGATCTTTGGTTTAGACGATTTTAAGGGAGCTACAATGGCACACCCGAAAGGGCAAACCCATTGAGTATCTCCGCCCGATTGTCGAGACTATTATCCGCCTTAGGATGACCTGTTTAGAATTTACCTGTGAGGGGAGGGTGATTCTTACAGATGCATGTTCAGATGGTGACTCAGATGGTGACTTTTTGTTCCACGGATCAGAGTCCTATTTATAAGTCGGATTTATGGTCATTTATTTCTGGGACGCCGGAGTGCTGTCCGAGTTATTTATCAGTGGGGATCCGTTTATTTCAGGATTCCCCGGGCCGATTCAGATGGTTATGGGTATCTGTTCAGAGATTGTTTCGTGATGATGATGATGATGTATCTGTGTTCCGTTTATTTTGGAACCCTTGAGTTGGGTTTGTGGTTACATTTTCCCTCAGATGGTTGTGATTAGTTCAGAGATCGGAGCTGTGGTTCAGAGCAACAAATGATCAGATGACTTGGAGGATGGCAATGCATTGCATTCATTCATCAGCATCATTACATATTGCATTTACCTGCATCTAACACATGTTTATCCATATGCAGGGACATTTTTGATCGAGATCCTGGTTGAGAGACTTCCTGCTCAGAGATGAGGGCCGGTTTGAAGCATGATGTGGCCTACAGTTTCTTCGACCCTGAGATTGGTGTGCTGAAGGAGATGATAACATTGATTACACCCGACCATGTGGGGATGTTCAGAGAGTCATACGGTGGTATCCTGAAGATGGTTTTCAGACTCACTGACAGTGACAGGAGCGCCATTCATACTTTTCTCCAGTTCTATGATCCGGGTTTGAGATGCTTCGTATTTCCAGACTATTTGTTGGGACCTCTGATGGAGGACTATGCTAGCATTCTGGGTATGCAGATCCGCGATCAGATTCCTTTCCATGTTACTAGGGTGGAGCCTGATGTCCTTGGGATTTCCCGTGCTCTTTATTTGAGTCCGGAAATGGTCAAGGAAGGTTTGAAGGAAAAGGGGAAGTTACCTGGATTTCATTTGAGTTTCTTGGAAGCTAATGCCAAGGAACATGCTGCGATGGGTAATTGGAAGACGGTTTGCGCTCTGGTTGCTGTGAGCATTTATGGGATAGTTCTGTTTCCTAATCAGAAGAACTTTGTGGACCATAATGCTATCAGGTTGTTCCTGCAGAGAAACCCTATTCCTACTCTGATCGGAGACGTCTATTACTCGGTTCATAACAGGAATGAGAAGCGGCGTGGTGGTTTGATCCGGTGCTGTGCTCAGTTACTCTTCAGGTGGTTTTTGGGGTATTTGCCTTCCAGAGGTGCTTTTTCTCATCTTGATCCTTCTGTCAAGTGGTCCTTCAGGTTGATGGGTTTGCGGGCTGATGATATTGCATGGACTCATAACGGTTTGGCTGGACGGGATTTTATATGCAGTTGTGGGAGTCTTCCCAATGTGCCTCTTGTGGGAGTTCAGGGTTGCATCAATTACAACCCGGTGCTTCTTAGGAGACAGATGGGGTTTGCTGTAGAGGGCCCTCCTCTCAGTCGAGAGATTCAGGAGTCCTTTTACTTCCCGATTGATGGCAATCAGGCCAAGCTGAGGCAGGTATTGGATGAGTGGCGTGATATTCAGAGGAAGGGCAAAGTTCCTTATGGGAAGGTCAACAGTCGGTATTTTCCTCTATTCGAAGATTGGTTGCGGAAGAGGATTGAGATCACACATCTACCATTCCCGGGAGGTGATCCTTGGTGTCCTCTGATCGAGGGTCCAAGTTCTTCTGTCAGTATGGAAGAATTCCTTGAGATGAAGAGAGCCAGAGATCAGTTGCTTACAGAGAAAGCGGAGTTGGAGATGACTGTTGCTCGGGTTCAGATAGCCAACCAGGAGATCAAAGTGAAGATGGAAGATCAAGACAAGCGACATGCCATGGAAGCAAAGCGCTTTGAGATAGACACTGCCTACTATGGGAAAATTAACCAAGCCTTAGCGTCATCTACCAGAGAGCACGACATCACTAAGGAGAAGCTAGCCAGAGCTACAAAGGTCATTGAGGATCAGAAGAGGAGGCAGATTCTCGTGAAGGATCAGAGAGACGACAAAGTCAGAGTTCTCATTGCTGAGTGGGAAGCCAAGCTGAAGGTTAAGGAAGCGGAGAAAGCGAAGATCGTCGCCGAGAGAGATCACTGTATAGCTGAGAGGGATCATTATATGGTAGAGAGAGATCACTACTTCAGGCAGATGAAGATTCACCAGAAGGAGGTGGGGAGATTACAGCAGGAGAATACAGAGCTCATGTTCGCCGCAGAGTTCGCGAGGATGGAAGCTGAGATAGGGCCATCTGTGGGACCCTCATCAGGCTAGCATTTCATTTGTGTTGGATTACCGTCAGGCTTGTTGACGGAATTCATTTGCTTGTATTTCTTTCCCGATTCTGGAGACTTGTATTTGTTTTGATGTATGACTATGGCACTTATTGTGCATTTTGCTATGTGATGGTATTTTTCACTCAGTGATTGATCTTCAAGCTTTATTTGCTTTACCGTATGCACTGACACAAGCACACACATGGTTGGGGGTATCATGCTCAATCACATATCTCCGATCTGCACGATAAAATCAAATGCTGATTGTCAGAATATTGATGCTGGATTATTATTTGTCTCGATGATGCCAGGATCGAGAGACAAAGTGTTCCTCATGTGGATAAACACTGCATTCATGCATAATCATAATAACTTGTGTTTTGTTTTGCAGGTATCTATTACTAACGTGCTCGATTGTTTCAGGAATCATTGCTCGCGCTCGCAGAACTGTACCTTTGCACTCAACACGCCCTCACAGATACTTTACCAGGCGCAATACTCCCAGACTCATGGATCTTCCCAACACAGACATCCTCGAGCTGAAAGACAAAATGAATGAGCTGATCAACATCATGCAAGGCTTTGCAGTTGGTCAGAAAGCTCTGGCTGATAAGGTTGAAAAGCTCGAGCGGGCTTCTGCTGCTAATAGTGGCGTAAACCTGGATGGTGTCTCCAACCAGGGGCTGGGGTCTCGTGATGGTGGAAAGAGAACGACTGTTGGTGTTGTGAACAATGCTGCTGGTTTTGGTGCTGGTGGTCAACCTAGGCCCGGTCTAGGTCAGAATATGAAGGACGGTCTGGTGCCTCCATTCTACGGGTTTGATGACGACAGAGAGGAAGACAGGGAAGTAGATCAGTTTTCAATGCATAATGAGCCTTTGGGTCAATACGGGGTCCAGCCTCAGAACAAGGAGATTCAGCTGTTGGCTGAGAAGATTAAAGTGCTGGAAAGTTATGCCACTCCTGGGGTGGTCAACATGTCGAATATGGGGCTGGTAGAGGGGATTGTGATCCCACAGAAGTTCAAGGCGCCCACATTTGATCGTTATAATGGGAGTTCCTGTCCTGAGACTCATCTTCAGGCTTTTGTCAGAAAGATCTCTGCGTACACCATGGATCAGAAGCTGTGGATGTACTTCTTCCAGGACAGCCTGTCCGGAGGCTCACTGGAATGGTACACCAAGCTGAAGTCCTCAGATGTTAAAAACTGGCAGGATCTTGGGGACGCGTTCTTCAAGCAATATCAGTTCAACGCTGACATGGCTCCGAGTCGTACCCAGCTGCAGGGTATGTCTCAGAAAAACAATGAAGGGTTTAAGGAGTATGCCCAACAGTGGAGAGAGTTGGCTGCCAGAGTGCAACCTCCTCTTGTTGATAGAGAGATGTCGGATCTTTTCATGGGGACCCTGCAGGGGGCATTTGCTAAAAGAATGGTTGGTTGTCCGGTGACCAACTTTTCTGATATTGTCGTGGCAGGGGAAAGAATAGAGAGCTGGTTGAAGCTTGGTAAGATTCAGGGTAACGCCTCTTCTTCAGGGTCGAAGAAGCCGTTTGGTAATGGTGGCCAGAGGAAGAAAGAGGGCGACACAAGCGCTGTGTATGCTCAACGAGGACCCAGTAGGGATCGTTACTTCCAGCACACTGCTGCGGTAACCATTCCTGCTGAACAGCAACCGCAAACGCAACATCAACAACCTCAACAACAAAAGCAACCCTTCCAGCAGAGGCCTCAAAGGGCTGGTTATCAGATGAAGGGAAGAGCTATGGACAGGCAGTTTGATAGGCCTCCGGTGACCTATTCTTTTCTGTTTAAAAAGTTGATGGATCTGGGGCTGGTACAGACAAGGACTCTGGCACCTTTGAGACCCGATCAAAGGCCAGCCAGCTATGATGAAAATGCAAAATGTGAATTCCACTCAGGTGCGCCCAGACATAACATTGAGAACTGTAAAGCTTTTAAGCACACAGTTCAAGACCTGGTGGATTCAAAAGCAATCAACTTCGCACCATCTCCCAACGTCAATGCTAATCCCATGCCCGCGCATGGTCAAAGGGGGGTGAATGCTATCTCTGAGGAGAACAGAGTTGGGTTGCTGTCTGTTGATCAGTTGAAGACTCCGTTGGCTGATGTCAAGGGGCTGTTATTGAAGAACGGGGTCTATCCGGGCTGTGAAGATGATTGTGCTAAGTGCACTAATTCTGTTAATGGGTGCGAACTTCTGAGGAAGACTGTCCAGGGTCTGATGGACAATGGGGATATTGTGATTGAAAAGAAGGCTGATAAGGGGAAGATGGAAGTCTCCACCATAACAATCTACTTTGATCCGGTGGATTTGTCAAACCTTGCTGAAGCGGCTCCAGTTACCATCACGGTACCTGGACCGATTCCATATGACAAAGAGGATGCCGTGCCGTGGCACTATGGTGGAGAGGTTTACTGTAATGGTGAAAAGATGGAGGAACAGACTGCTAGTGAAACCACCGTTTCAAAGGTGGATAATGCCGGTACTAGTGGTTTCACTCGCAGTGGCCGATTATTTGCTCCGGAGGCATTAAGGAGAGAAGAAGGAGAAAAAGAGAAAAAAGAAAAGGCCGAGGCTTTAGCCAGAGCAAAAGGAAAAGCTGTGGTTGGTGAAAGTACTCCAGTGGTGACACCGGCGCCTGCGGGGTCGGATGAAAAACTTGATGATGATGCTGAGGAATTCTTGAGAATCATTAAAAAGTCAGAGTACAAGCTGGTTGACCATCTGCAGCAGACTCCGTCCAAAATTTCGATTCTGTCATTGCTGTTAAGCTCCGAGGGGCATAGGGAGGCTTTACTGAAAATTCTAAAGAAAGCCTATGTTCCTCAAGAGATCACAATCAATCAGTTGGAGACGGTGGTGTCCAATGTTCATGCCAGCCATGGGCTGGGTTTCACCGACATGGATCTGACGGTGGATGGGAGGAATCACAACAGGGCTTTACACATTGCGATGGAATGCAAAGGAGCCGTGCTTTCGCATGTGCTGGTTGATACCGGCTCCTCATTGAATGTGTTGCCGAAGAAGGCCTTGGCAAAACTGAACTGTGATGGGCTGATTTTGACTCCGACCGATTTGATAGTACGGGCTTTTGATGGGTCAAAGCGGGCCGTGTTTGGAGAGGTAGAGCTGCCAGTGAAGATTGGACCCGAGGTGTTCAAGTCGACATTCTATGTCATGGATATTCAGCCGGCATACAGTTGCCTGTTGGGTCGTCCGTGGATTCATGCTGCTGGGGCAGTGACTTCGACTTTGCACCAGAAGCTGAAGTACATCTGGGAGGGCCAGGTTGTCACTGTTTGTGGGGAGGAGGACATCTTTGTCAGTCACCTGTCCTCGTTTAAATACGTTGAGATGGACGGCGAAATATGGGAGACGCCCAGTCAGGCATTTGAAACCATCAAGGTGGAGAATGCTCTGTTTGCTAAGGAAGAGGAGAAACCGTCCATATCTTCATATAAGCAGGCCACCGAGGTGGTGAAGAGTGAAGAGGCTTCTGGTTGGGGCAGAATGATGGATGTCCCGGCGAAGAAAGACCGATTTGGAGTGGGGTACCAGCCGGGCCGAGGCTCAGGGCAAGGCAGAGGACGTCGTACGTCTGTCACCTTCACGAGTGCCGGAATGCTAGATCCAGATCACATATGCATGATGAGTGACGATGCTGACAGCGACTGTGACATGGACCGGTGGATAAAGCCGTGCGCGCCAGGGATGGGAATCCAGAACTGGAAGGCTGAAAAGATCATCCGAGTCACTCTGCTGGAAGAGTAATATTTTTCCTGTTTTAGTCTTATATGCATGAAAGCCATACGTGTTGCCCGACACGTAATGGTTCATTGTAAGGGCCACCTCATGTTTAAATTTGCAAATTTGCATCATAAATAAAAGGATGTTTTTCAATTAAAAGCAGTATTCCCTGTTTTTCGTTTATTTTTGCAGTTTAAAAATAAAAACAAACAAAAATGGCAATGTTTTCATTTTTCTTTTTCAATTTGTCTCGTTCCGGTTCTAAAGCAATGCATGAATCAACATTCATGCAGATGCGATTCTTCTCCGGATCTCATTGATAACAATCCTGTTACACCCTTGTATGACTTCGACAATCCGATCTATCTTGCTGAAGAAGAAGACGAAGAAGATTGTGAACTGCCAGGGGAATTAGCCAGGTTGCTGAAACAAGAGGAGAAGGTGATTCAGCCGCATGAAGAGCAAATTGAGAGTGTGAATCTGGGTACCGATGAGGTCAAGAAAGAAGTGAAAATCGGGGCTGCTTTGGAGGAAAGTGTCAAGAGCAGATTGGTAGCATTGTTGAAAGAGTATGTCGACATCTTTGCCTGGTCTTATCAAGATATGCCAGGGTTGGATACCGATATTGTGGTGCACAAGCTACCATTGAGGACTGATTGTCCTCCAGTGAAGCAGAAGTTGCGCAGAACACGACCTGACATGGCGACGAAAATTAAGGAAGAGGTGCAGAAGCAGTGGGATGCTGGGTTCCTTGCTGTCACTAATTATCCGCCATGGGTTGCGAACATTGTGCCAGTCCCGAAGAAAGATGGGAAGGTGCGAATGTGTGTGAACTACCGGGATCTGAATAGAGCTAGTCCGAAAGATGATTTTCCGCTGCCTCACATTGACGTGTTGGTAGATAATACAGCTCAATTCTCGGTGTTTTCCTTCATGGATGGCTTTTCTGGCTATAATCAAATTAAAATGTCGCCAGATGATATGGAGAAAACAACGTTCATTACACCATGAGGCACTTTTTGTTACAAGGTGATGCCATTCGGTCTCAAGACGCCGGTGCTACTTATCAGAGGGCCATGGTGACTTTGTTTCATGATATGATTCATCATGAAATTGAATGCTACGTCGATGACATGATAGCAAAGTCCCAGACAGAAGAGGGGCATTTGGTAGATCTGGCCAAGTTGTTCGACCGACTGAGACAATTCAGGCTGAGGTTGAATCCGAACAAGTGCACGTTCGGAGTGCGGTCTGGTAAATTGCTAGGGTTCATTGTGAGTGAAAAGGGAATCGAGGTTGATCCTGCAAAAGTAAAAGCGATAAAAGAAATGCCTGAACCGAGAACAGAGAAAGAGGTTTGTGGTTTCTTAGGTAGATTGAACTACATTTCACGGTTTATATCTCATCTAACAGCCACGTGTGAACCAATATTCAAATTGTTAAGAAAAGATCAGACGGTCAGGTGGAATGATGATTGCCAAGCGGCATTTGAAAAGATAAAAGAGTATTTGCAAGAGCCTCCGATTCTGATGCCTCATGTGGAGAGAAGACCGTTAATTCTGTACCTGACAGTCCTCGAGGGGTCTATGGGGTGTGTATTGGGGCAGCATGACGAGTCTGGTCGAAAAGAGCATGCCATATACTACCTTAGCAAAAAGTTTACCGACTGTGAAACAAGATATTCACTGCTCGAGAAAACTTGCTGTGCTTTGGTCTGGGCTGCTCGCCGACTAAGGCAGTATATGCTGGTTCATACCACTTTATTGATTTCCAAGATGGATCCAATCAAGTACATTTTCGAGAAGCCAGCATTGACCGAACGGGTTGCGAGGTGGCAAATGATTTTGACTGAATATGATATACAATATACCTCTCAGAAGGCGATTAAGGGGAGTGTATTGTCTGATTACCTCGCCCAGCAACCCATTGATGATTATCAACCGATGAAGTTTGAATTCCCTGATGAGGACATCGTGTTTCTCAAATCGAAAGATTGCGAAGAACCAATCCCGGAGGAGGGGCCTGACCCTGAATCCGAATGGATTCTGATGTTTGATGGGGCCGTTAATGTGAATGGAAGCGGTGTTGGTGCTGTTTTGGTTACGCCGAAAGGATCCCACATTCCTTTTGCTGCCCGGCTAACATTTGAGTGTACCAACAACGTGGCTGAATATGAAGCTTGTATATTGGGGATTGAAGAGGCGATTGATTTGAGGATCAAGAACCTTGTCATATATGGAGATTCAGCTCTGGTGATAAATCAAGTTAACGGGAAATGGTATACGCATCAATCTCATTTAGTGCCGTATCGAGATTATACGAGGAGATTGTTGACGTTTTTCACCAAGGTGAAGTTGCATCATGTGCCCAGAGAGGAGAATCCTTTGGCAGATGCTTTGGCTACTCTGGCCGCGTTAATTAAGGTGCAGTGGTGGAATCAGTTCCCCAGTGTTGAAGTAGGTCGTCTGGATAGACCGGCTTATGTGTTTGCTGTTGATACAACGCCTGATGATGAAAAGCCGTGGTATTTTGATATCAAGCGCTATCTAGAGACTCAAGAGTATCCTGAGGGAGCATCGAAGAAGGACCGAAAGACTCTGAGGAGGTTGGCCATGGTGTTCTACCTGAATAAGGATGGGGTTTTGTACAAGAGGAATTTTGATTGGGTTTTGCTCAGATGCGTTGATGATAGAGAAGCAAGCCAATTGATGAAAGAGGTTCATGAAGGATCGTTTGGTACCCATGCCAGTGGGAATGCGATGGTAAAGAAGCTGCTAAGGGCAGGTTATTACTGGATGACAATGGAGGCCCAATGTTTCAATTTCGTGCGGAAGTGTCATAAATGCCAGATTTATGCTGACAAGGTGCACGTGCCTCCAAATCCGTTGAGCTTAATGTCGTCTCCATGGCCGTTTGCTATGTGGGGCATTGATATGATTGGAAAAATTGAGCCTACAACTTCGAATGGGCACAGGTTCATATTAGTGGCTATTGATTACTTCACCAAGTGGGTGGAAGCAGCCTCTTATACGAATGTGACGAAGCAGGTCGTTGCCAGATTTCTCAAGAGAGACATCATTTGCAGATATGGGGTTCCCGAAAGAATCATTACTGATAATGGTTCTAATTTGAACAATAAGATGATGGCAGAGCTGTGCCGGGAATTCAAGATTGAGCATCACAATTCTTCTCCCTATCGTCCGAAGATGAATGGGGCGGTTGAGGCAGCTAACAAGAATATAAAGAAGATTGTGCAGAAAATGGTGGTAACCTATAAAGACTGGCATGAGATGTTGCTGTTTGCATTACATGGGTATCGAACGTCGGTACGTACATCTACAGGGGCAACTCCTTTCTCGTTGGTGTATGGGATGGAGGCTGTATTACCTGTTGAAGTTCAGATTCCCTCTTTGAGAGTCCTGATGGACGTGAAGTTGCAAGAGGCTGAATGGGTAAGGACCCGGTACGAAGAGTTGAGCCTGATAGAAGAAAAGAGGCTAGAAGCCATTTGTCATGGGCAGTTATATCAGCAGAGGATGAAGCGTGCTTTTGACAAAAAGGTACGACCTCGTGTGTATCACGTGGGTGATATGGTGCTGAAAAGGATCCTTCCTCCTCAAAACGATCGAAGGGGCAAATGGACACCGAATTATGAAGGTCCATTCGTGGTCAAGAAGGTTTTCTCTGGCGGAGCCTTGTTGTTAACGACCATGGATGGCGAGGATTTTCCATCCCCTATGAATGCGGATGCAGTTAAAAAATACTTCGTGTAAATTGACCCGCTGGACGAAAAGAATAAAATAGTCCAGGCAAAAATGGGCATCCCGGCGAACCAAAAAACAGAAAGAGATGGTTCGGGCAAAAATTAGGGATAAAAATGAAACTGTACACCCGACAAGTCGAAAACCTGAAAAGGCGACTTGGGCAAAAAAGGGTATCCCGGTGGACTGAAAACCCGAAAGGGCGGTCCAGGCAAAAAAGGGATTGAAACGAACAACTGCGTCTAGCATGATCGTTTGCGCTTTGGTTAAAGCATCATGGATAATACCCGGTGGGGATCGATCAGAATCGTCTTGTTCAGAAGGCAGAAAGCACGGAGAGTCTGAGGACATAGGGGGTGTAACCGAGTTGAAACTCGATGAGATTACGGGTTCACATTGCCATTAGGATAGATTTTTCCTTTTGTGCAATTACCTCTTTTCAGGAATTGCTTCTTTTGTATCGCTCATTCATGAGCCACACTTTTCAATCAATAAAATGCATATTCAGTCAAATAAATTTTGTTTTTGTTTTTCATTACCGCTTTGATTGCAAAAACATCCAGATTATTTTGATAAAGAATCTTGCATTTTAAGACATACAGGTCCCTTCTAATGCATGTTTATAAGATTGAAGCTTGAAATCTTATTTGGAAGGTTGAGTGACCCAAGTGTTGAAATCTTGGCACGCCTGGGGCACGGTTTTATCTAACGATCTTTTTTGCAGGTTCTGTTAGGTATTTTCACTCCCTTGCAGGTTGTGATGTGGAAGTTGTTGGTAAAGCAAATCCCCTGGAGTTCGCTCAGGAACGGATAAATGTGAAGGAATGACGAAGAGACGTTGAGGCGTACGACGATCCTTGATGATAATCAAGAAGACTCTTCAAAATCGGAAGATTGGAAAGTCTGTAAAGTTCCCCGCAGAGTCCAATCAGGGACGAATGAATGGGTAGAGAAGCGATGAGAGACGACGAGGGACGTCCGACGGCCTTTGGAATTAATCAAGAAGACTCTTCAAAGTCGGAAAATTGAAAAGTATGTATAAATCCCAGGAGTACGCTTCCCGTCGAACGCGGAGCGATTGGGAATACAAGATGATGGAGCAGAAAAGGTCCAGGCGAGTCTTGGAATTCTAAAAAATGGAAAGCTGATACGAGATTGGGAGGTGGATACTGTGGTTCGACGAGTCGACGGGTGTTCTGTACCGACTTTTCTCATTTTCCCAGCTAAGTCCCCAAGCAGAATTGGAAGATCAACTCCCCATCAGATCCAAGGTCTATGGATTCCCAGCCGAGTCAAGATGGTTATCCCCGGCAGGTTTAAAAGGATGTTTCCTCAGCAGCTAGGCCTGAAGGTTGCTATCCCCGAGTGGAGCGGGTTTCAATGAAATATATCTCCAGCAGTGTTTATCCTACCAGTGGATTGGACGAGTTTCCGTAGCAGACTGATATCTGCATCCCCAGCTGAGTTGATTCTATCTATGGATTGCATGGGCTGTCCCCAGCGGAGTGGCATTCGCTTCCCTAGCAGGGTCAGGGTGGTTATCCCCAGCAGGTGTCAGATCGATGATTTCCCCAGTTTCCAGGCCTGGAGGTTGCTGTTTCCCAGCAGAGTATCTGTGAGCATTTCCCCAGTGAAGTCGCCAGGTATTTGTGAGGGTTTCCCAAAGCAGATTTGGGATTGATATCCCTAGCAAGTCGAAGACTGTTGTATCCCCACAGAGTGTTGGTGGTGCTTATCCCCAGCAGTTTCTCGAGCGGATTGGGTGCAAAGGAGGTTCTTCCCCAGCAAGGGATGCCTTATCCCAGCAGCAGTGCTATTCCCCAGCAGGGTGGAGATCGGAGTATTGACGAGTTCCTCAGCAGAGTGTCTCGTGCTCCCCAGAAGAGTCCCTTGAGGAGGGATACTTTTTATGCATTCATCATGTAAAATAGCATATCATGTTGCATAGTAAAATAATAAATCGCGTAGCATTTCCATGATTATGGAGCATTACGCAGAAAAATCAATCATGCATCATATTGCAAGCATAAAACTAGTCTCAAGCCGTGATTACCGTTTGAGAGATGGTTTCAGCTGCCGAACAAGGTGTTACTCCGAGGAGTCTAGCATCGTGGTTTTAATCAGAGGTATTCCCCAGTAGTGCGATACTGGAGGAAATGTTTTCCGTCGAACAGGGATGGGAAATGTTTTGCGATCAGAGCAATTCAAGCCGTGGTTACCGCTTGAAGTTTTTGTTTCGCCGGATGGTGAAGATGTTACTCTGAGGAGTTTAGCATCATGATGTCAGATCAGCAATGTTCCCCAGTAGTGCGATACTGGAGGAAATGTTTTCCGTCGAACAGGGATGGGAAATGTTTTGCGATCAGAGCAATTCAAGCCGTGGTTACCGCTTGAAGTTTTTGTTTCGCCGGATGGTGAAGATGTTACTCTGAGGAGTTTAGCATCATGATGTCAGATCAGCAATGTTCCCCAGTAGTGCGATATTGGAAGAAATTCTTCTGTCGGACGGAGATGGAAGTGAAATCAGAGGACGTTACGCGAACAACGCGATTTTCGGGGTTCAAATGGAGAAAGGAAATGTTGCGACATTTTCTGGAGATCGGGGTTCAAACGGAGAAAAGGAAATGTGGAGGCATTTTCTGGGGTTCAAATAGAGATTAGAGTTGAAGATTGTGTCCGGGATGAGGTCCTTAGGATTATCTTCTGTTCATGTGTCGCCTTAGACGCTGGCTGAGGCCAATGGAGGTCGTTACGGGTGTCTTCTGAGGAAGAGATACACATGCTACCTTCCTTTGGTGAAGGTATACCCTCTGACATGTCGCCCTCAGAGTGGTGTTTGGTGTTATTTCCGACGTTGCCAGCGGAATTATCACGAGAGATTGGAGATCGGGGTTCAAACGGAGAAAAGAAGATGTTGAGGCATTTTCTGGAGAGCGGGGTTCAAATGGAGAAAGGGAGATGTTGCGGCATTTTCTGGAGAACGGGGTTCACAATGGCGATCGCAAGTTATCGTCAGGCGACTGGGGTTCAAACTGGAGAATGGGGTTCATTATTTGGCAAACAGGAGAGCGGGGTTCAAATGCAGTGATTTGAGGATCATTTGCGTAGAGAAAATTTCGGGGTTCAAGAAAAGCATAAGAAAGAAAAGAGAGAATAATAATCCTGAGCGGATGAGGTATTTAGACCATGGGTTGTCCCTGCATTACCATTTATTTTGGTATCCAGGTTGACGTTGCTGTTTCGGTATTCAGGCCGACTTTCTCCGTACCAGATGGATTTTTGTTTCAAGATTGTGTTCTTCGCCGATTCTGACAGGCGTTGTTATTTATTTTCCCATCAGAGTGCAAATTGTTCGTCTGTTCTTGGTATTCAATCACTCTTCATCCTGATCATCTGAAAGCCGAGGCTGTTCATATCGACAGGTTCACAGTGGATTGAATAGGGGCAGCTGTAACACCTCAAAATTTGCCCTCCTCTCTTGGGACTAGCTTAACATATTACATATCATTTTTAGGTCATTAAGCATTGCATATTGCATATCATGTGGTTACATGGTGCAAATCATCCTCTCAAGTCTTGATCAGAAGATGAAGAGGTCATGGTGCAAGCTAAGGTTTCATTGGACTGGTCATTAATCATCTGAGGATGTGGAGGTCCAAATTAGGGTTTTGTGGTTCTCAAAGGAGATTGGTCTTCATCTTGATTGAAATGATTCATCATCATCATCATGGTTTGTCATCATCAAGTGTTGGAGCACATTCCTTGAGATTAGGGTTTTGACCACTGGTCAACCCTAATCAATTGTATTGGGCCAATCAGGGCATGGCAAGGAGATGGGGTCTACAATGGATATGGGGATCATAACATGATTGTATTGAGCTTATTGAGGCTAGGGTTTCACCCTTGAGCCATTTCATCAGAGAATTGGGGCTCAGATTGATCAGTGCATTGCCAAATTCATCTATCAGTTGAAAAGTCAATTGTGGTCAACTGTGCTTGATTTTATGGATTTGGAGGTGGGAGAGAGTTGGATACACTTCATTCATGTTGGAACAAGTGTTATTTGACATGGCAAAGCTCAAGAATGAAGAAAATAAAGTCAGGACAAAAATTGCCAAAAATAGAAAGTGACTTGTAATGGAAGTTTCCAAAAATGGAAAGTTTTTGACCACAAAATTACATGTCCAAGAAAGCTTCAAATGAAAATTTGTTCAACATGAAAGTTGTAGATCTTGGTCTCACCTTTCCAAAAAGTCCAAGAACTTGAAATTCCCATGTATGGTTGGCAAGTTATGGTCCATTCAATTTCAAAAAAGACCTATAATCAAAGTGGCATAACTTTCACATGGAGTGTCCAAAATGGATGATCTTTTTATGAGCAAACTCCATTTAACATGTACTTTTATGGTGCATAATCAAAATTCATCAAAAATGGTCAATGCAAAAGGTCAATTTTCAAGTGTACTAATTAAATCCAAGGGCAAAATGGTCCAACTTTCAAAATACTTGGAATTTTGGAATGGGGGTTTTTGCAACACATCACATATGTCATTTAGAGAGTGTTTGAACCAAAGTTGGACAGAAAAATCAGCTGCATAAGAAATGGCATATTGGACCAAAGCTTAAAAAATGCAATTGTCACTAATCACATGGTTTTTTGCTAATTGAGATTAGCAAAGTGATTAAGGCCTTGGTATTTAATCCTAATTGTAACTGAATTGCAGATCATAATCACAATTCTCAAGAACCTAACCAACTTTCCCTCCAAATTCACCAAAATTCATCAATCTTCATAAAACTTTTTTGACCAAATCTTCACCAATTCTCAATCATTTTGCAAAATTCTTGTTGATTCGTGTTCCTTGAGCCTTCTTCTCCAACTGTTTCATCAAGATTCATGCCAACAACATCAAAATCGTGACTGTTCATAAGGAGCTCAATAATGGTGATTTAAGAATTCTTGCTTCTGGATCGTGTTTGAGCTGAGATAGCTTCTCCAATCATCTTCCTAAAGCTTCATCTGCATCTGTTTTGGATAATCGTGCGCAAAAGCTTCAAGAATCATCACTGCCATCTCCAAGGTACCAAAAATCGAATCTCACTATTCTTTGAATTGAGATATGCGTTTTGTAGTGTGTTCAATGTAGATCAACATGCTAGGCTTAGTTTTTGAATTGGTTAATTGATGAGTGAGATATATCGTTTTGAACTTTTGATGCCAAACCTTTAATCGATCGATCCCTTCGCCACAGTAGGAGTTAGGTTAAATAGATCACATATCTTGAATCTACATTGAAGGACGGTTCCAATGGCTATGCATTTTTTGATTTTGGTTGCAATTCGTTGTTCTTCAATTTTCTGCATTTTCTGGAAACTTTTGGATGAAGAACGAAGAACATTGGCATGTTTGATCCATTTTTCTGGATTTGCTTTCAAATAAGCTGTTTACCGCGCCTCTCCACCAATCAGGAAGCGCCATTTCTTCTTTTCAATACGACGCCGTTTTGGCGAACTTCCTCAAAATTGCAAAAATGCCACTAGATTTAATTATTAATAATTATTTCATTTTCATTTTCTTTTCTTATTTCATTTTGTTATGTGAACTTAGAAAATTAATAACTCACTCAAAATTCATCCAATTTTTGTGAAATTTTTTGTGCCATGCTCATGAGGATGTGTAGAATTTTACGGTGATTTTTGTGGAATTTTTGCACGTATGGAAATTTAATTGGCCTATTGATTTTGTTCATGTGTACATTTTTGTATGCTTTGCCAAAACCTTCATGAAATGCTCATACCTTTATAGAAATGGATGAAAATTTTTGTGCTTATTCTGGACTCATTGATGGTGATTTTCATGTAGAGTTTATGATTTTTGGATACTTGGTGATGGAGATATGATTTTTTGAATAAGAGGTGTGACAATTTGTGTCACACCTAGCTAGGTCAACTTTCTGATTTTATTTGCATGGCCTAGAAATGTTTGATTGGGTTGAAATTTTGCATGAATGATCATTGATATGTTAAGATAACATGTGATTTTTTCTGGGATTTTTGATGGAGTTTTCAAATTGATTGATAATTTTCTTCTCTGTATGCTCATTTGATAACCTTGTGTGACACATGTTGGCATTTTGCTTGTGAAATTCTCATATGGTATTGGATGAAGATGAAATTTGACATGAGCATGCTAGACACATTGTAGGACATCATGGTTTTGGTCCCATTCATTTCTTAATTGTTGTCACTATTTTATGAATTATTGAAGTGGATGCTTTTTTGGATGCCTTGAATTGGCTTGTATAATTTTGTCTGGACTTCTTGATTTTCATTGACCTACTTTCTTTTGTCCAATTGAGCTGAAAATTGACATGCTATACATTGAATGTGTCCTGTTTAGGTGTGAATTTTTGTGGAATTAATTGAATTGATTTGGTATGCTTTTGAGTGAGATAGTTCTGTTTGGTTATTTGAAGTTGCAAATTGCATGATTAATGTTAAATTGTGCATGAAATGATAATGGTGAATGATATGAGCATGGGACCAATTGCATTTGCTTTTAATTTGTTGGAATTTGATTTTGGTTGAAATTCACTTGCTGTTTAGATTTTTTATCCCTTTTGGACCCTAGGCTTGGCCTAGTGGTCTTGTTTCTCACATTTGGTGTGGATTTTCAGGTTGAAAGGCAAAAAGCTTAAGGAGATAAATGCAAGTTGCAAAAATTGAATTTGTTTGATGTTGTCTACTAACATGACTTTGTTTTGTAGGGATTGATGCTTGAGCTTGAGCTTATAGCTTGCACTTATGTGCACTAACTTGTGTTGTCTGTATAGATTAACATTTGCTGTTTACTGTTTGTTTGTCTGAGTACTGATGATACTTGATTGATTTCAGGTACATTAAGTTGCTTACAGTTCCTTGAGAACTTGCTTGCTGTTGCTTGGTTTTTAAACCAATTGAGGTAGGACTCCTATTCTCCATGTAGTCTGGAAGACCTGGCCTGTTACTTGGCCAGGCAACTGTCTGAAGTCCTCCTTAAGAGGCGATGTTTGTGCTTGTTTACTTTTTGTGCCAAGCAGGTAAAGCCCTTGATTAAGGCAATTGGTGGATCAAAGAGATATGCAATCTATCTCCCACTATTCTGTTGAGTCGTCCCTCTGCTCACACCACTGTGTTGATGCATTGGGACACAAACCCAAGATCTTGTACTTTGTACAGTTGTGTCAGAGTCTTTGAGCGTAGAAGGGTTCCATCTTTCTGAACCCACGCTCCTTTGTCTGAAGCTCTCCCTGGCCAGGGATAAGAGCTGTGAAGTCTGATCTTCACTCACCTTTCATCTGCTTCACCTTAGCCTCTCAATGGCAAGGTTAAGAGCGAATACTACCTTGTACAGATGACTTGCTTCGGCAGTCAAACCCATTGTTTGAGCCCACTTGATTGGTTATAGTGTGTGCTTTGTGAATATTTGTGTGACATGTTCGTTTTGATCAGTTGATGCTTGCATGCTTGCTTTCTTCCTGGATAGGATTAGCTTGCTGTTGTGCAAGTAGGTAGAAACCATAACATAGGGCAATGATGCATGATAACACTAGGCTCGAGTACAGCTCCCTGGTAGTGTGTCTCCCCTTTGTCTCTGGTTAGGAGATAGTTTCTTTCCATGTTTAGGAGAACTACATCGCCCTGATCCTTGTTCCAGACAAGGTATGTAGGCAGGAGGTCGTGCGAGACCTCTCCGGGCACTTTTTTTTCTTTTTGTGTGTGTTGTTTGACAATTGCTAGGCTCGAGTCCCCGACTCCTTAGCAACTTGTTATTTGTCTGTTTGTTTGTTGTGTGCTTGGAAGCCGGTGTAAGTCCATCAAGTGGCATCAGGGTTCCAGTGTGGGTTGTTTGGTTCGGAAGCTGACGTAATTCCATCGAGTGGTTGTCGGGTTCCAGGTTTGCCTGTTTGTGTGCTTGTGTTGTTTGGCGTGCGTAAGCCGAACTACAGCAGCTCTGATTCTCGTTCCAAACGAGATATGTAGGCATAGGATGTGATGTCCTATCGAGCTCCCTTCTCTTAACCCCACCTGCGTTCCCTGTGTATGTGTGTGTGATGTTTTAGCAACCTTTTCTTTCTTTTAGAACGTGGATCCCGTCGAGTACGACGGACGTGAGGGGTGCTAATACCTTCCCCTTGCGTAACCGACTCCCTTACCCTTTCTCTTTGGTCGCGAGACCATGCTTTTTCCAGGTTTCTCTGAGCGTTTCCTTTCCCTATTTTGGGATAAATAACGCGCAGTGGCGGCTCTGTTTGTTTTTGTTTTAGCCCGCCGGTTGTTTTTTCGCGGATGCGACACTGGGTCAGCAGATTCTAAATTTTGACGTTGACTGAATCCTGTTGATCTAATCTAGCTCAGACTTCCTTCTGCTCCTTCTGAAGATCTTCAAGAGTCTTGAGAACCAGAGGGATAAAGGTGGAAGACTTCCCCTGAGTCAGAGCATCCGGTTCTACCCTGCTGGCAAATTCTTCAGCACGACGAGCTTCAGCTTCAGCAGCAGCTTTAACTTCAGCAGTAGCAGCGTCAGCTAGAGCTTTGGCTTCAGCTTCCTTAAGTCTTTGAATTTCCTATTGCCTTGCTTTTTCTTCTGCTTCCTTTTTGGCTTACTCCTCAGCTTCTCTGGCTAAGCGCTCCTGTAGTCTTACTTCAGCATCTCTGATGAAGTCGTTTATGACTTGCTTAGAGAGGCTCTTTAGTTTGAAGGCTTTAGAGGTCATCCAGCCAATAACTTTGTTCTAGTGTGTTCTAACAGCTGAAGGATCATCAGTGATGCCAGAGTTGATGGTCAAAGACTTGACCTTGTCAACTGAGGCTCTTGCAAATAACAATATTGCTTCCTCTAGGGTTGGCAGGGTGTTTTGTGGTTCAGAGGGTGGAGGTAGAGAAGTGGGGGGGCTTAGGTTGAGAGTTTGTGGTTCAGCGGATGTGTTTGGTGGGGGTGTGTCAGAGGTGATTTGTTCAGAGGGTTGATGGTCAGATGGTGTTGGGTTTGGTTGTTCTGCGGGTGGTGAAGTGACTCCAGGGTCAGGTTGATGTTGGGTTTGTGTTGGCTGTTGTGAGGCCAGAGTCTGAGCGTGAAGTTGGGCCAGAGTGGGAGATGAGGGGTCAGAGCGTTCTGTGTCTAATGAGATGGTGAAGTAGGGGGGTGATTCTGGAGAAGAAGATGAAGATGAAGATGGTGAGGAGGTTTCATTCAGCATTTTTGCTTCAGAACGAGGTAAAGTGGTGGTGGCAAGATTAAATTTCTGAAATGTTTTGGTGGTTGAAGGCGGGGTGTCTGAGTGAGTATAGATAGTTGTTGGTTGAGGGAGAGAAGAAGCAATTTGCTGTGTTTGTGCAGAGGGAGCAAGAGAGACAGACTTACCAGAAGGCTCATGCTGAGGTGCTGGAGGTCTTGATCTGGAGGATTCTCCTAGCTTTGCCTTCTTTGCTTGCCTCGCCTTATCAGAGGGTCCTCGTGGATGTTTCATGAAGTTTGGAGCCGTATCTGGGAGATCGCTTAGGTTGAAGTCTGAGATATCCACACCTTCTTTCATCAGATTGTCCAGATAGAAAAGGATTACATCTCGGGGGTCTTCCTTTGAGAACAGATAGAGTCCATGGGGGATTTCCCTATGATCTTTTAGAGCATCCTAGGAGGTGTCCAGAGTAAGTTTGAATTTGACCTGATCCAGAATCCCCATGCTCTTCAGATTCTTGGCGTTGAGAGGTTTTCCAGTGTCGATCATCACATCTTCCATGAGTCTGAACTTTAACAGGTGGTCCATCAGGCGACTTTCAATCAGAAAGTCAGAGATTAGCCTTCCCTGAGGAATGTAGTTTCTGGGCTTCATGTTGTTTCTTGTATCTCGTATAGAGTCTCTTAGATACTTGAAGAGAAGTGCTGGAAGGCGAGCTTCAGACCCTTGTGGATGCAGTACGAAATGCACTTCTGGTATGTGTTGATGTAGTCTGAGGAGTTTGACGCTGGGCAATGATGGATGGTACCCAGAATGATCTTCAGCCAGACACAGAGGTTCTGAAGTAGCTCCTTGTTCTTAGAGGAATTTCCTTCTGCGTTCTGCTTGAAGATTGTTGGGTTAATCTCTTGGGACATGTATTTTGCCCTAGGATTGATGTTGTAGATTCTTCTGCCTCCATCCTTTTCCATGCCCAGAAGAGCAGCAATAGACTTCTCAGTTATCACTATCTTGACTCCCAAAACATAGGAGACAATGAAGTGATCATCAGCATCAGCGAATCTCCAGAATTCCTTCATAAGATTTGTGTAAACAGGACCATATAGACGTTTGAAGTAGTTACCCCAACCTTGATTGGTGAGTTCTTCAGTGAGGTCGATGCCATTCCTTTTCATGTTGTCAAAATCCACCAATGATTCACATAATACTTCCAGTTTCTCAAATGGCGTAGCAAGATTGATGTGAGGCTCACGATCGAGAATGTGAGGCTCCTTGTAGATTGGAGTTGTGACTACACCAGTAACCGCTGGGTTTGGGTTGCTTGAGCTTTGAACTTGTTCGCCTGAACCCATTTGTTGAGAGAAATTGTAAACAACTTGTTGTTGAGCATCCATGATGTTGTTGAAGACTGAGATGAAGATGAAGAATGCTTGCAGGAATGCCTTGAGAGAGCTGAGGTTTAAGGGTGCGTGAGAGTGAAAAGTGTGCAATGTGTGAAAAGAATGTGTTTAAATACCCAAATTAGGGCGCATGCAAAACGACACACAAAACAGGGTTTAGCACAAAAACCAAGTCAGCACGTTTAGAGGGAAAAATGATTACAGCTCATTAATGATGTCTAATCCCAACAGCTAGTACAATGCTCGAGGAGATCTCAAGAGACTGTTCCTTGATTACTGCTAGACAACTGTCTAGAAGTTCCAAGGTCAGATGCAAGGTACTCCATGTGTTTGCTTTATCTGATCTTCAGGAATACCAAAGGATTGGTTCCTGGAGAATTCTAACTCAGATAACTTCTAACTTGGTAGGAGTATCAGAGTCAGAGGCAAAATCCATTGTGTTTACATTAGAGTCTCATTTTACAACTTCAAAGGCACATATTATTCAGGGCAATTTGTCATACCCCGATTTTGGTCCTAAATTTTTTATGTTTGTTTGGCATGCTTGGTCTAACCTTACTCTGGTCTTATATGAGGATTGGTCTTGGTCCAAAGTCATGGTTTTATTCATGTGACTGTGGATACATCTATAGTCTAGGTCATCTGAACAACCAAGCTTCTTGTGTCTCAAGCCACTTGCTAGGCATGTTATTGGTTCATGGATACTTTGTCAAAACCCTAGTCTTGTGGTATCATTTCATGGTCTTGTTCATATACATTATCAGTCAAGTTATTTTCTTTGCAAAAGTCAAACATTCAAGCCAATTGTGAAACCAATTTCAATCTTTTTTTTAAAACCATTCCAATCCATTCCATCCATTTTAAACCAGTACATATGATTCCATACAAGAAAATACAAAATTTGGCATTTTTGACCAACTGTTGACTTTGGTCAACAGTTGACTTTTTGGTCAACTTTGACCAAAGTCAACCCAAATTCTTTAAACCCTAAATTTCATCCTAACCAATAATTAATTTTCCATTTACAAAGAAGATACAAAAAAAATGCATTTCTGACCAATTGTTGACTTTGGTCAACGGTTGACTTTTTGGTCAACTTTGACCAAAGTCAACCCTCACTTGCTCTTGACTATCCAAACTTGGCCTGGCCCTTTGTTTCATTGTGTCATCCAATTTCCATGTTTGGTTGTGTCACCTTTTGTTTGCTTCATCTCCAAGTAAATGATTTTGTTCCTACCTCATGCACACTAAGCATTGTTGGAAATGTTGGCTCATCAAGTCTTGTTCTTAGTTTGCCCTGGACCAGGTCTTAATGCAACACGCTGCAGTATCAACAAATCCATCATCTAGTCCAAATGCAATGTCATTGAAAAGCTTGGATTCATCATATGGTAACATCAGTTCCTGCCCTGGCTGCTGCAGTAGATCCCCATGCTTGGCTGCAGCCACATGCCTATATCATCTTGAGCTTGTGAGTGGTATTCAGTCCATGAATAAAAACAGGCCATGGCCATCTCAAGTAACTAGTACTGCTACACCATCATGACAGTCAGACATCCAAATGGTTCAGCATCAAACCATTGCAACATGTACAATCCTGCTGCTGCAATCATGACACATCCTGCAGAAAAGCCAACCCACGACCAAAGCTAGTCAACTGGTGAAGCAAGTGAGACTTTGATCTGCAAAGGCAACAAACCCAAGGTCAAGGTCACAAAGAATTTCCCTACAGCAAGGGGTTAATGAGCCATGACAAGCCAAAACACGGTTGAGTTGTGATCACCTGGTGAAAACCTTGGCAATACACAATGCTGCCCTGTGAGATATGACAGGCCAAAACTGGCACAGAGTGAAGCATGACATTATACTTGAAACCAAACCTGTCTCAACCTATATGCAACAGTTTGCAGCCATATCCTACATGAAGCATTGGAAAAGGTCATGATCATAGTGAAACATAAGGAAACCTCAGCATATCGAGTGCATCACCTTGAGGCAACAACAGTTTTAGAATAACAAGCACTTAAGTTAACTCCTAAACACCAACTCCCCAAGCCATGAACAGGGGAGCATCATCCCATTGCAGAACCCTATTATTGCAGCATGTGAGTCAAGGTAGAGGATACCATCAAGTTGCAAGACTATAGGATACATCATGTCATGAATACAATTGGTGTTACACAACTACATACAACTGAACCTGCAACCAACATGTTCCAAACACCAAAGCCTGTGTCACATACAATAGTCCAGGCATTAAGAGCCATCAATCCAAATATGTACAAAACTGACCTGACCTTTGTGACATTCCCACATGTTTTGGCTTTGAGTTCATGATGATGAAGGGCTCATGAAAGCTGCAGCAAAAGAATCATCTCTGCATGAACTCGACCTTATCCACAACCTCCCTAATACTCTGAATTCACTGCAGTAACACAATTGAATTAGCTGGAGGTTACAAGAAATTCACTGCAGTAACACATAATAGCCAGTAAAGCGTTAGAAATCCAAAAATTCCCAAAATTGGCATCAGGACAAAAACGAAGACGAAAGTACGTAGATTGGTTACCGTTTCCGAAGTTAACATCAAACAGGGGAATCCCCAACTGAGCACAAAAAAGGGATTTTGGCAGAAACACCTGTTGGGATCACCAAAGACAAAATTGTAAACCCTAATCAGGAGATATAAATAGGAAGAGAAGAAATCAAAGCAGAGGGCGAAAAATTAACGGCGAGAATTCGAAAACGAAAAAAACCTAATCGGAGGAGGAATTAAAAGCTACCAAACAGAAAAAACCCTAAGAATTTTTTGACGGCGAGAAGGCGAAAACAGCAAAACCCTAGCGAAAATTAAGAAGAAGAGAAGTCTAAAGAACACTAGACCTTGTTACCACCATGGATTGAAGCTCATATCGGAGGCAAGGGAGGCGAGTTTTAGTGCATTAGAGTGGAATCGATCGGTGAAAGAGTGAAAGGTGCAAGCGTCCGCCGCCCCAATTGCCGTGTGACTTCTTCGTAGCTGGTTCTGTTCGTTGCTTTCCGGTTGAGTCTCATTTTCGTCGCCGATGTTCGTTGGTGTCGCGGTTATTCTTCTGTGGATCTCCTTAAATCGAGAAGGTTTGTTTTCTCTGGAAATAATGGTTTTCATTTAGGGAAGAGGTTGTGATTTTTTTTACTTTTCATTACAGACTTCTGCTTTAAACCTTTTTCTTTGCGTTTTAATTTCTTCCATTTTTTGAAATGATTGCACCCATTTATTGTTGACCGTTGGCTTTAGCGTTGGGACTTGCTTGGTTCTCTATTACAGCCACCCATCATAAATGCCGACAGTTGGCATGGTCATGAGAGATCTCTTCTGCTTCCGTCACCCAACAGCCATGCGGCTAGGGTGACCGTTGGGCTTTTGACTTTTTCCTGTTTTTGTGATATGGCCACTGCTTCGTGGGCTTTGGGTTTGACATACTCCATCGACCCATTTCATTTTTTTAGTTAGTTTCTTTTTATTATTATTCTTTTTATTTGTTCTTGTTTATATGTTTGGTCGTTGTTAGTCTAATAGTTGATTGCCTATGGCCGGGTGGAGGGGAAGGAGTCTCATCTCCCCTTGTGTGGTGGGTTCGATACCCCTATGTATAGTTTTTTTTCTTTTAACATTTTCTTTTATGTTTATGCTTTATTATTCATAGTTTTTTATTATTGTTTAATAACATAGATTTGTTTTCCTTTTAATTGCATCATGCGTTCGAAACCATTTGAAAACTATAAAAATCATACTTTTCTCGATTTAATATCGAGCCCTTTTTTTACACCCTTGTAAGTCGATTGCTTTTTAAGCATCGCCATCGACCTCACATAGCTTACTCTTGGGCTTTCTTACAATGAGCCGGTTCCTTTGCACTTACACTCATACATTGTTTAATGCTTCATTATTTCGTTCTTTGATTATTTGATTCGATTATATACTTGTTTATATCTTACTTGTTTGATTAACTATGGCCTTTGTATGGTGTTTGAGGCATGTATTATTATTGTTTGCTTGCCATGAACAATCCCCATTCATAACAAATGTATCCCTCTCCCATGAAATGTATAATATTCTTTCATTCTTTATCCATCTGTTAATACAAGAAATAAAATGAACATCCGATAACCATTTCAAAGCAAGATCAAAACCTCGATCCAACGTCGAGTAATCATTTTTTCAAAACCTAACAGAACCAGCACGTATTCATCCACCCTTTTGTAAGTCGATTGCTTTATGCATCGCCATCAACCTTGTAAGCCGATTGCTTTATGCATCGCCATCAACCTTGTAAGTCGATTGCTTCATGCATCACCATCTACCCTTATCCCTAGCACTTCTCCTTGCTCCATTCGTCGATCTTTGTTCCGATTAGGTAGCACCCATTAGATAGAACCTTTTGTATGATAACATAGGTAGGATTCCCATATCCTTTTGTATGATAACATAGGTAGGATTCCCATATCCTTTTGTATGATAACATAGGTAGGATTCCCATATTCTTTTGTATGATAACATAGGTAGATTTCCCTTATTCTTTGCATGCTAACATTAGGTAGATATTCCCATTTGTAAATCCTAACACTTAAGTACATATTGCATGACAACTTTAGGGCAGAGCTTCCCCACTTCTAGACCTTTCCGAGCGTCTCCGATCTTGTGGCATGTAGTCCGTCCTATTGCAAAGAGGTAACTGCCTAAGACTCGATTCAGCGAGCTGCGACACCTACTGCTAGGACGTGAACACATCGCCCACTCTCCTTTGACACAACTGGTGTCCTCCTTTGTAAGTCCATGTTCAGATGGCAACCCCCTATGTAGGGGAACTACGTTGCTCTGATCCTCATACCAGATGAGGTACGTAGGCAGGAGGTCGTGCGAGATCTCTTCGGGCACCCTTTTCTTTTTTTGAGTGTGTTGTGCTTGCCAGCTATCAGGCTCGAGTTCCCGACTCCCTGTTAGTCTGTGTGTTCACTCTTTTCCTTTTTTTGTGTGTGTGTTTGCTTGACAGCTAGCAGGCTCGAGTACCAGACTCCCTGTTAGCTGTGTTTGTTCAACTTTGTTGTTGCTTCTGACGATTCAGCGTCCGGTTAAACCCTTTGTGTGTGTAGGAGTCTGACATAAGTCCAGCGATTGGCAGTTGGTTTCCTGTGTGTGTTTGTTGGTTCGGAGTCCGATATAAGTCCAGCGATTGACATTCGGTTTCCATGTTTGCCTGTTTGTGTGGAGTCTGACATAAGTCAAGCGATTGGCAGTCGGTTTCCTGCGTGTGTTTTGTTTGGCGTCCCTATGTAGCCGAACTACGACAACTCTGATTCTCATGTTCAGATGAGATACGTAGGCACAAGATGCAATGTCTTGCCGAGTTTAACTAACGACTAACAACTAATCTTTGTTTGCTTTCGCCCTCGTTGCGATCTTTTCTCTTGCCCTAGTTGCAATCGAGACCCTTATTCCCGTAGTTAGGTTGAACTACGTTTTGCTCTGATTCTCATTCCCGATGAGATACGTAGGCATAAGGCGTGATGTCTTAGCGAGCACACTTATCCTTAACCCCTAGGTAGCCGAGCTACGAAGACTCTGATTCTCATATCCAGATGAGATACGTATGCAGTGGATGCGACATCCGTGCGAGTCATTTTCTTTGACCCTTTCTTTTAGTAAATAGTACATTAGATAAACACACACCCTTTAGACAAGAACAACAAGAGTGGATCCCGTAGAGTACTACGGATGTGTAGGGGTGCTAATACCTTCCCTTCGCATAATCGACTCCCGAACCCAAGATTTGGTTGCGAGACCTTGTCTTTTCCTTTCCTTTCTCCAGGTTTACTTCGAGCGTTTCCTTTCCCTCCTTTGGGATAAATAACGCACGGTGGCGACTCTTCTGTCATTTCTTTCTCGCCAGTTGTTTTTTTCGCACCCTTGTATTTTTTCAGGCCGCGACACAATTTTGAATGTTCAGATTCTTTAGAATGAAGAGGAATCTATCTTCAGCTAATGGTTTAGTAAATATGTCAGCCCATTGATGATCAGTATCAATGAATTTCAATGTTACTACCCCTTTCTGAACATAGTCTCTAATAAAATGATGTTTTATTTCTATGTGCTTAGCTCTGGAGTGTAAAATGGGATTCTTGCTTAAACAAATGGCAGCAGTATTATCACAAAAGATAGGAATGTTACTCTCGAAGATTTGCAGATCCTCTAACTAATTCGTCATCCAGAGCATCTAAGTAGTGCACAGTGATGCTGAGATGTATTCCGCTTCTGCAGTGGACAGGGCTATGGTTGATTGTCTTTTGCTGGCCCAGGATATCAGATTGTTTCCCAAGAGCTGACAATTTCCAGATGTACTTTTTCGTTCCATTCTGTCTCCTGCGTAATCTGCATCACAAAAACTAGATAGTCTATACTCTGATGTTTTCTCATACATCAGGCCCAGGTTAGGAGTTCCTTTCAGATATTTGAGAATTCTCTTAACTACTGTTAAGTGAGTTTCTCTAGGATCTGATTGAAATCTGGCACAGAGACAAACACTAAATAGAATATCAGGGCGAGTAGCAGTTAGATAGAGAAGGGAGCCTATCATACCACGATAGAGCTTCTGACAAACCTTTTTACTGACTTCTTCTTTTTCAAGAATGCAGGTTGGATGCATGGGAGTCTTTGCAGAATTACATTCAGCCATATCAAATTTCTTCAGAATGTCTTTTATGTATTTGCTTTGATGAACGTACATGACTTCTGAAGTTTGATTTATTTGAATTCCTAGAAAGAACTTTAGTTCTTGCATTAAGCTCATTTCAAATTCTGCCTGCATTAGCTCAGAGAATTCTTGACATACAGAGGCGTTAGCTGAACCAAAAATGATATCATCAACGTATATCTGGCATATCATGAGATCATTATTAAGGTTTTTACAGAAGAGTGTGGAGTCAACTTTCCCTCTGATAAAATCATGTTCTAGAAGAAAATTACTTAATCGTTCATACCAAGCTCTGGGAGCTTGTTTAAGTCCATATAAAGATTTCTTAAGCTTAAAAACGTGTTCTGGATAAATTGAGTTTTCAAATCCTGGAGGTTGGTTGACATACACTTCTTCTGATATATAACCATTAAGGAATGCACTCTTGACATCCATTTGATACAATTTGATAGAATGATTTATAGCGAATGAAACAAGTAAGCGAATAAATTCTAACCTGGCGACTGGAGCAAAGGTTTCATTGTAGTCAATACCTTCTTGTTGACTGTAACCTTGAGCCACCAGTCGAGCTTTGTTTCTGACAACTTCTCCTTTCTCATTCAGCTTGTTTCTGAACACCCATCTGGTTTCGATAACGTGAGTGCCTCTGGGCCTAGGAATAAGATCCCAGACGTTGTTCTTTGTGAATTGATCTAGCTCTTCTTGCATGGCTAGAACCCAGTCGCTATCCTGAAGTGCCTCATTACAGGAGGTAGGCTCGATCAGAGATAGTAGTCCCAGAGGAGTTTCTTCAGGAGTCTTGAAGGTAGACCTAGTTCGGATAGGTTCATCCTTATTTCCCAGAATCAACTCTTCAGATATGTCGAGGCGACTTTTAGCTTTCTTTGGGATTACTGGGGAGTTAGTTCCTTCTGGGTTTTGAATGGCAGTTGCTTCTAGAGCTTTAATCTTCTTGTCAGATCCTGCAAGAGTGATCTCCAAATCTGCAAGTTTCTCAACTAGCTTTGACTTTTCAGGGTCAAGCTTATCATCAAATCTGACATGAATTGATTCTTCCATAATTTTGGTTTCTGTATTGTATACTCTGTAGCCTTTAGAGCGTTCTGAGTATCCTAACATAATACCTTTTTGTGCTTTGGAATCAAACTTGTTCAGATGTTCTTTAGTATTTAAAATAAAACACGAACATCCAAAAGGATGAAAATATGAAATGTTTGGTTTTCTTACTTTACATAGTTCATAGGGAGTCTTCTCCAGAATAGGTCTTATGGAGATTCTATTCTGAATGTAACACGCTGTATTTACAGCTTCGGCCCAAAAGTGCTTAGCCACATTTGTTTCATTGATCATGGTTCTGGCCATCTCTTGGAGTGTCCTATTCTTCCTCTCTACAACTCCATTTTGTTGTGGAGTTCTAGGGCAGGAGAAATCATGGGATATTCCATTAGAGTCGAATAATTCCTCAAAAAATTTATTTTCAAATTCCCCATCATGATTGTAACACCTCAAAATTTGCCCTCCTCTCTTGGGACTAGCATAACATATTACATATCATTTTTAGGTCATTAGGCATTGCATATTGCATATCATGTGGTTACATTGTGCAAGTCATCCTCACAAGTCTTGATCAGAAGATGGGAGGTCATGAGCAAGCTAGGCTTTCATTGGACTGGTCATTGATCATCTGAGGATGTGGAGGTCCAAATTAGGGTTTCATGATTCTCAAAGGATATTGGTCTTCATCTTGTTTGGAATGATTCATCATCATCATCATGGTTTGATTTCATCAAGTATTGAAGCTGATTCCTTGAGATTAGGGTTTTGACCACTGGTCAACCCTAATCAGTTGCATTGGGCCAATCAGGGCATAATCAGGAGATGGGGTCTATGATGTATGTGGAGATCATCCTATGGTTTTATTGAGCTTATTGAGGCTAGGGTTTCATCCTTGGGCCATTCCATCAGAGGATTGGAGCTCAATTGGATCTATGCATTGCTAAATTCATCTATCAGTTAAAAAAGTCAACTGTGGTCAACTGTGCATGATTTAATGGATTTGGAGGTGGAAATGAGTTGGATACACTTCATTCATGTTGGAACAAGTGTTATTTGACATTTCAAAGCTTAAGAATGGAGAAAATCAAGTCAGGACAAAAATTGCCAAAAATAGAAAGTGACTTGTAATGGAAGTTTCCAAAAATGGAAAGTTTTTGACCTCAAAATTACATGTCCAAGGAAGCTTCAAATGAAAAATTGTTCAACATGAAAGTTGTAGATCTTGGTCTCACCTTTCCAAAAAGTCCAAGAACTTGAAAATCCCATGTATGGTTGGCAAGTTATGGTCCATTCAATTTCAAAAATGACCCATAATCAGAGGGGCATAACTTCCACATGGAGTGTCCAAATTGAGTGATCTTTTTATGTGCAAACTCCATTTGACATGTAATTTCATGGTGCATAATTGGAATTCATCAAAAGTGGTCAATGCAAAAAGTCAAATTTCAAGTGTACAGTTAAAAGATCCAGGGGCAAAATGGTCCAACTTGAGAAATAATGAGAATTTTTGAGTGGGGATTTTTGCAACACCTCACAAATGCAATTTGAAAATGGTTGGAATGGTCATAACATGTCAAGGTCTCATATTTGGTCAAGTCACTTTTGAACTTCACTTGAAAATTATACAATTTACCATGACATAGTGAAATTCCAAATTACACATCCAATGGCCATGGGACAAGTTGCAACAGATCACACATGTCATTTTGAGAGTGTGTGAGCTGTCAAATGAGCTGTCATTGGCCTGTGGTGAAATGGCATTTTTGCCCTTGCTTTGAAAATGACATTTATGCTAATTATCATTCATTTTGTTAATTGGATGATTAGAGCTGATTAATTGGAAGTATATCATCTTAATCATAACAAACTCTTGATCATAATCACATTTCACAAGAGATTTCAACCACTTTTCCCTCAAATTCTCAAGATTTCTCAAGAAGCTTCAAGAACAAGATTGAGCATAACTCTTCCAATTCTTCACCAAATCGTGTGATTCTTCTTGCTGCCATCTCCAATCATCTTTTTCTGGATCTGTTTGGACAAATTCGTTGCTAACAACTCCAAATCCGCGACTGTTGCAAAGGAGTTCATCAATGGCAAATTTCAATTTCTCATAATTGGAGCATTCTCGAGTTGTTCTATCTTCTCCAATTACCTTACTGAACATCATACTTCACCTGCTTTGGATCAACACGTGCAAATACCACGAGTATCATCACTTCCATTGATTCAAGGAAAATGATGAAGAACGCGTGTTTGATCCGTTTGGCTCATGTGCAATTTCGAATTCCTGTTTCCCTCCAGTTCCAACCATTCAGCGCGTGCCACCACATTACTGAAGCGCTGCGTTTTGATCCTTGGACTTGGTAATTACCATTCTGCCATTAAAAACATTTTAATTAATAAAACAACTAAATAATTATTTAATGATTAACCAAAACTTAGAAAAATCATAAAAAGTTATTTACTAATCCAAAAATTATGAGGATTTTTTTGTTAGATCCCATTTTTCCTCTAGTTTTTTATGAGCATGGTTTTACAAGTTGTGCATGGTGAAAAGTTGACCTGGCCTAGGGATCTTTGACTTGTGTGTATTTTTTACATGTTTTGCCATTTTCATTGTGAAATGCTCATACATTAAAAGAAATGCATGAAATTTTTTGAGCTTATTATAGACATGTTGATGGTGATTTACATATAAAGTTTGTGATTTTTGGATACCTGTGGAGTGAGATATGATTTTTTGAATCTAGGTGTGACAATTTGTGTCACACCTAGCTAGGTCAACTTCATGAATATTTTTGCCTGGCCTATGGTTGTTGAAATGGAGTGAAATTTTGCATGGATGACTATTGACATGTTGAGATGTTATGTGAATTTTTCTGGATTTTTCTATGGCATTTTCAATTTGATTGATATTTTTCTCCTCTGTTGGCTCATTGTGCAAGCTTGTATGACACATGTTTGTATATCTTGTGTGAAATTCTCATATGGTTTTAGATGAATGTGAAATTTGGTATGCTGGTTGTAGACACATTGTAGGACATCCCTGTTTTGGTCCCATTCATTTCTTAATTGTTTTCACTCTGTTATGAAATTTTGAAGTGAATACATGTGTTGATGCCTTGAATTGGCTTGAATAATTGTGTCTGGATTTCTTGATTTTCATTGCCTTAGTTCCTTTTGTCCAATTGAGCTGAAAATTGACATGCTATACCTTGAATATGTCCTGTTTAGGTGTGAATTATTTGAGGATTTTTGGAATTGTTTTGATATGCTTTTGATTGAAGTTATGCTGTTTGGACTTTTGAAGTTGTGTTTGACTTAGTTTGACTTGTTTTGGTCATGAAATGAAAATGGTAAATGATATAAGCATGGGACCAATTGCATTTGCTTTCTATTTGCTTTAATTTGATTTTGGTTGAGAATTGCTTGCTGTTTAGAATTTTTTCTCCCTTTTGGACCCTAGGCTTGGCCTAGTGGTCCAGTTTCTCACATTTGGTTTGACTTTTCAGGATGAAATGCAAAGAGCTTAAGGAGAATGATTCAAGTCAATTAAATTGATATTGTTGGATGCTTTGAACTAATTTGAATTTGTTTTGTAGGTTGTGAAGCTTGAGCTTGAGCTTATAGCTTGCCTTTGTGTGCATTAATCTGTACAGATTAACTGATTAACATTTGCTGTTTATGATTGTCTGCCTGAGTACTGATGATACTTGATTGATTTCAGGTACATTAAGTTGCTTAAAGTTCTTTAAGAACTTGCTTGCTGCTGCTTGGTTTTTAAACCAATTGAGGTAGGACTTCTATTCTTCATGTAGTCTGGAAGACCCGGCCTGTTACTTGGCCGGGCAACTGTCTGAAGTCCTCCTTAAGAGGCGATGTTTGTGGTTGTTTACTTTTTGTGCCAAGCAGGTAAAGACCTCTATGAGGCAATTGGTGGATCAAAGGGATATGCAATCTATC
Source organism: Lathyrus oleraceus (assembly GCF_024323335.1). Lineage (NCBI taxonomy): Eukaryota > Viridiplantae > Streptophyta > Magnoliopsida > Fabales > Fabaceae > Lathyrus > Lathyrus oleraceus. Next base: position 165,645,053 of record NC_066579.1, on the reverse strand, counting down.
CCCCACTATTCTGTTGAGTTGTCCCTCTGCTCACACGGCTGTGTGTTGATGCATTGGGACACAAACCCAAGATCCTGTGCTGTTGCACAATCGAGTCAGAGTCTTTGAGCGTAGAAGGGTCCCTCCATTCTGGACCCACGCTCCATTGTCTGAAGCTCTCCCTGGTCAGGGATAAGAGCTGTGAAGTCTAATCTTCACTTCACCTTTCATCTGCTTCACCTTAGCCTCTCAATGGCAAGGTTAAGAGCGAATACTACCCATGTACAGATGAATTGCTTCGGCAGTTAAACCCATTGTGTGAGCCCACTTGATTGGTTATAGTGTGTGCTTCGTGAATATCTGTTTGACATGTTTGCTTGAAATGCTTGAATTGTTTGTATGCTTGTATGCTTGCTTCTTTCCTGGATAGGATTAGCTTGCAGTTGTGCAAGTAGGTAGAAACCTGAACATAGGGCAATGATGCATGATAACACTAGGCTCGAGTACAGCTCCCTGGTAGTGTGTCTCCCCTTTGTTTCTGGCTAGAGTTTCTTTCCCTTTCAGGGGAACTACATCGCCCTGATCCTTGTTCCAGACGAGGTATGTAGGCAGGAGGTCGTGCGAGACCTCTCCGGGCGACTTTTTTCTTTTTTTGTGTGTTGTTTGACAAATGCTAGGCTCGAGTCCCCGACTCCTTAGCAAGTTGTTGTTTGTTTGTTTGTGCTTGTTGTGTGCTTGGAAGCCGGTGTAAGTCCATCAAGTGGCATCTGGGTTCCAGTGTTTGTTGTTTTGGGTTCGGATGCTGACGTAAGCCCAGGGATTGGCTGTCGGGATCCACGTTTGCCCTTTTGTTTGTGCTTGTTTGGTTCGGATGCTGACGTAAGTCCAGTGATTGGCTGTCGGGCTCCACGTTTGCCATCTTGTGTGTCTGTTTTGTGTTGTTTGGCGTGTGTAAGCCGAACTACAGTGGCTCTGATTCTCGTTCCAGATGAGATATGTAGGCATAGGATGCGATGTCCTATCGAGCTCCCTTCTCCTAACCCCACCTGCGTTCCCTGTGTGTGTGTGATGTTTTAGCAACCTTTTCTTTATTTTAGAACGTGGATCCCGTCGAGTACGACGGACGTGAGGGGTGCTAATACCTTCCCCTTGCGTAACCGACTCCCTTACCCTTTCTCTTTGGTCGCGAGACCATGCTTTTCCAGGTTTCTCTGAGCGTTTCCTTTCCCTATTTTGGGATAAATAACGCACAATGGCGGCTCTGTGTTGTTTTTGTTTAGCCCGCCGGTTGTTTTTTCGCAGGATGCGACAGCTGGCGACTCTGCTGGGGACACGGATGTTGACCTATGCTGGTCCATCGTCCCTAAGCGAGTCCTTCCTAGCGTTTTAGGATAGTTTAGGTTGCTTGTTTTTCTTTATTTATTGCACTTATTATTCTAACCAGTGTATATATTTGCATAAATATTTGCATGCATCATACTATCATGTTGCCGTCCTCTATGCAGGTGGTTCCTCTGTTTGGGGTGGGTGTTCTGAGTGGGGCTAAAACCCAGGCCCGAGTATACACCTAGGATTAGTGTGGTGTCATGTTGCCTCTGTCATGTTAGGTCAACATGTGCCTGGCGGCGTGATGTACCACAAGCCGGACGAGGTTCATTTGATAGTGCTTGCCTCTGTGGATATTCCGCTTTGGTTGAGTTACTTCATCTGAACTATTGACTCTGGTGACCGATCATTTCCCGGATCTTTGGTTTAGACGGTCTTAAGGGAGCTACAATGGCACACCCGAAAGGGCAAACCCATTGAGTATCTCTGCCCGATTGTCGAGACTATTGTCCGCCTTAGGATGACCTGTTTAGAATGTACCTGTGAGGGGAGGGTGATTCTTTCAGATGCATGTTCAGATGGTGACTCAGATGGTGACTTTTGGTTCCGTGGATCAGGGTCTTATTTATGAGTCGGATTTATGGCCGTTTATTTCTGAGACGCCGGAGTGCTGTCCGTTTATTTATCAGTGGGGATCCGTTTATTTCAGGATTCCCTGGGCCGATTCAGATGGTTGTGAGTATCTGCTCAGAGACTGATGATGATGATGATGATGTATCTTTCTTCCGTTTATTTCGGAACCCGCGGGTCGAATTTGTGATTGTACATTCCTCAGATGGTTATGATCAGTTCAGAAACCAGGTTTCAGTGCAGATGATCAGATGGCTTGGAGGATGGCAACGCATTGCATTCATTCATCAGCATCATTACATCTTGCATTAATTGCATCTAACACATGTTTACCCATATGCAGGGACATTTTTGATCGAGATCCTGGTTGAGAGACTTCCTGTTCAGAAATGAGGACCGGTCTGAAAGACAACATTGCCTACAGTTTCTTCGATCCTGAGATTGGTGTGCTGAAAGAAATGATAGCATTGATTACACCCGACCATGTGGGGATGTTCAGAGAGTCATACGGTAGTATCCTGAAGATGGTTTTCAGACTCACTGACAGTGACAGAAGTGCCATTCATACCCTTCTCCAGTTCTATGACCCGGGGCTGAGATGTTTCATATTTCCAGATTATTTGTTGGGACCTCTGATGGAGGACTATGCTGGCATTCTGGGTATGCAGATTCGTGATCAGATTCCTTTTCATGTCACTAGGACGGAGCCAGATGTCCTTGGGATTTCACGTGCTCTTTATTTGAGTCCGGAAATGGTCAAGGAGGGTTTGAAGGAGAAGGGAAAATTACCTGGATTTCATTTGAGTTTCTTGGAGGCTAATGCCAGGGAACATGCTGCTATGGGTAATGGGAAGACGGTTTATGCTCTGATCGCTGTGAGCATTTATGGGATTATTCTGTTTCCTAATCAGAAGAATTTTGTGGACCATAATGCTATCAGATTATTCATGCAGAGAAACCCTATTCCTACTCTAATCGGAGACGTTTACTACTCGGTTCATAACAGGAACGAGAAGCGGCGTGGGGGTTTGATCAGGTGCTGTGCTCAGTTGCTCTTCAAGTGGTTTATGGGGTATTTGCCTTCTCGAGGTGCCTTTGCTCATATTGATCCCACTGTCAAGTGGTCATTCAGGTTGATGGGTTTGCGGGCTGATGATATTGCTTGGACTCATAATGGTTTGGCAGGACGGGATTTTATATGCAGTTGTGGGAGTTTACCTAATGTGCCTTTGGTAGGAGTTCAGGGTTGCATCAATTACAACCCAACGCTTCTAAGGAGACAAATGGGGTTTGCTGTAGAGGGTCCTCCTCTCGGGCGAGAGATTCAGGAGTCCTTCTACTTCCCGATTGATGGTAATCAGACCAAGTTGAGGCAGGTATTGGATGAGTGGCGAGATATTCAGAGGAAGGGTAAGGTTCCGTTTGGTAAAGTCAACAGTCGGTATTTTCCTCTATTCGAAGATTGGTTGCGGAAGAGGATTGAAGTTACATTTCTACCATTTCCTGGAGGTGATCCCGTGTGTCCTATGATTGAGGGTCCAAGTTCTTCTGTCAGCATGGAAGAATTCCTTGAGGTGAAGAGGGCCAGAGATCAGTTACTTGCAGAGAAAGCTGAATTGGAGAGAAGTGTTGCTCGGTTTCAGACAGCAAATCAGGAGATCAAAGTGAAGATGGAAGATCAAGACAAGCGACATGCCTTGGAAGCAAAGCGCTTTGAGATGGATACAGCCTACTATGGGAAGGTTAATCAGGCCTTAGCGTCATCTACCAGAGAGCACGACATCACGAAAGAGAAGCTAGCCAGAGCTTCAAAGGTCATTGAAGATGAGAAGAGGAGGCAGATTCTCGTGAGAGATCAGAGAGAGGCCAGAGCCAGGGCCCTTGCTGCAGAGTGGGAAGCGGAGAAAGCAAAGATCGTCGCCGAGAGAGATCATTATATGGCAGAGAGAGATCACTACTTCAGGCAGATGAAGATTCATCAGAAGGAAGTCGGGAGACTACAGCAGGAGAACACCGAGCTCAGGTTCGCCGCAGAGTTCGCGAAGATGGAAGACGAGATAGGGCCATCTGTGGGACCCTCATCCAGCTAGTTCTTTCATTTGTTGTGGATTACCGCCAGGCTTGTTGGCGGAATCTACTTGCTTGTATTTCTTTCCTTGATTCTGGAGGATTGTATGTGAATTTTGTCTGGTTTGATGTATGACTATGGCACTGTTTGTGCACATTTTGCTATGAGATGGTTATTTTCAGTCGATGATTGATCTTCAAGCTTTATTTGCTTTACCGTATGCACTCACACAAGCACACACATGGTTGGGGTATCATGCTAAATCACATATCTCCGATCCGCACGATGAATCAAATGCTGAATGACTGAATATTGATGCCGGATTATTATTTGTCTCAATGATGCCAGGATCGAGAGACAAAGTGTCCTTCATGTGGATAGACGCTGCATCCATGCATTGATCATAATAACCTGTGTTTTATTTTGCAGGTATCTGTTACTAACATGCTTGATTGTTTCAGGAACCATTGCTCGTGCTCGCAGAACTGTACCTTTGCACTCAACACGCCCTCACAGATATTACACCAGACGCAATACTCTCAGACTCATGGATCTTCCCAGTACAGATCTTCTCGAGTTGAAGGATAAAATGAATGAGCTGATCAACATCATGCAAGGCTTTGCGGTTGGTCAGAAGGCTTTGGCTGACAAAGTTGAGAAGCTCGAGCGGGCTTCTGCAGCAAACAGCGGGGTTAACCTGGATGGAGTCTCCAACCAGGGGCTGAGGTCTCGAGACGGCGGAAAGAGGACAACTGTTGGTGTTGTGAATAATGCTGGTGGTTTTGGTGGTGCTGCTGGTCAACCTGGGCCGAGTCAGAATCAGAAAGACAATCTTTTGCCTCCATTCTATGGGTTTGATGAAGACCAGGAGGAAGACAGGGAGGCTGACCAATTTTCAATACAGAATGAACCGTTTGTTCCCTATAGTGCTCCCCCTCAGAACAAAGAGATTCAGTTGCTGGCTGAAAAGATTAAAGTGTTGGAGAGCTATGCCACTCCTGGGGTGGTCAATATGTCCAATATGGGGCTGGTTGAAGGGATTGTGATCCCACAGAAGTTTAAGGCGCCCACATTCGACAGATATAATGGGAGTTCTTGCCCGGAGACGTACCTTCAGGCCTTCGTCCGTAAAATCTCTGCTTACACCATGGATCAGAAACTGTGGATGTACTTTTTCCAGGACAGCCTGTCCGGAGGTTCCCTGGAATGGTATACCAAGTTGAAATCCTCGGACATTAAGAATTGGCAGGATCTTGGGGACGCGTTCTTCAAGCAATATCAGTTCAACGCTGACATGGCTCCGAGCCGTACCCAGCTGCAGGGTATGTCTCAGAAAAATAATGAAGGGTTTAAAGAGTATGCTCAGCGGTGGAGAGAACTGGCTGCAAGAGTGCAACCTCCGCTGGTTGATCGTGAGATGTCAGATCTCTTTATGGGGACCCTGCAGGGGGCGTTTGCTGAGAGGATGGTCGGATGTCCTATCACTAATTTCTCAGATATTGTGGTGGCTGGAGAACGAATAGAAAGTTGGCTGAAATTGGGGAAAATTCAGGGTACTGCTTCTGCTTCTTCTTCGGGGTCAAAGAAACCGTTCGGTAATGGTGGGCAGAGGAAGAAAGAAGGGGATACTAGTGCTGTGTACTCACAACGAGGACCCAATAGGGACCGTTACTTCCAGCACAACGCTGCGGTAACCATTCCTGCTGAGTCTCAGCCTGCACAACCGCAACAGCAGCAACAACAACAACAAAGACAACCTTTCCAACAGAGGCCACAGAGGGCCGGGTACCAAGTCAGGGGACGGACGAATGATAGGCAGTTTGACAGGCCTCCAGTGACTTATTCTTTTCTGCTGAAGAAGTTGCTAGACCTTGGGCTGGTACAGTTAAGGACGCTGGCACCTTTGAGACCTGATCAAAGGCCAACTAGTTATAATGAGAACGCGAAATGCGAATTCCATTCGGGTGCTCCCGGACACAATGTTGAGGACTGCAAAGCTTTTAAGCACGTAGTCCAAGACCTGGTGGATTCGAAGGCGATCAACTTTGCACCATCTCCCAACATTAATGTCAATCCCATGCCCGCGCATGGTCAGAGGGGGGTGAATGCCATTTCTGCAGAAAACCGAGTTGGGCTGTCTACCGTGGATCAGTTGAAGACGCCTCTGGCTGAGGTCAAGCGGCTGTTGTTGAAAAATGGGGTCTATCCGGGCTGTGATTCTGGTTGTGCTGAGTGCACTAATTCTGTCAATGGGTGCTCACTGTTGAGGAAGACTGTCCAGGGCCTGATGGACGATGGCAGTGTTGTGATTGAGAAGGCTGGTTCAGAAAAGGAAGAGGTCTCCACCATAACGATTTACTTCGATCCGGTGGATTTGTCGAACCTTGTTGAAGAGGCTCCAGTTACCATCACGGTACCTGGACCAATTCCTTACGACAAAGATGGTGCCGTGCCGTGGCATTATGGTGGGGAAATGTACTGTAATGGAGAGAAGGTAGAAGAGCAGACTGCTAGTGAGACCACCGTGTTAAAGGTGGATAATGCCGGTCCCAGCGGTTTCACTCGCAGTGGGAGGTTGTTTGCTCCTGATGCGTTGAGGAGGGGAGAAGAAGAAAAAGATAAAAAAGAAAAGGCCGAGGCTTTAGCCAGGGCGAAAGGGAAGGCTGTGGTTGATAATGGAAATACTCCTGTGGTGACACCGGCGCCTGCGGGGTCGGATGACAAACTTGATGATGATGCTGAAGAATTTCTGAGGATCATCAAAAAGTCAGAGTATAAGTTGGTTGATCACTTGCAGCAGACTCCTTCAAAAATATCCATTCTTTCGTCGCTGTTGAGCTCTGAGGGGCATAGGGAAGCTTTGTTGAAAATTTTGAAGAAAGCTTATGTTCCTCAGGAGATTACTATAAATCAATTGGAGACGGTCGTGTCTAATGTTCATGCCAGCCATGGGCTGGGTTTCACAGATATGGACCTAACGGTGGACGGGAGGAATCATAATCGGGCTTTACACATAGCGATGGAATGCAAAGGAGCCGTGCTTTCGCATGTGCTGGTTGATACCAGCTCCTCATTAAATGTGTTGCCAAAGAAGGCTCTGGCAAAGCTGAACTGTGATGGGCTGATTCTGACCCCGACGGATTTGATTGTGCGGGCTTTCGACGGATCAAAGCGGGCAGTATTCGGGGAGGTTGAGCTGCCAGTGAAGATCGGACCTGAGGTGTTCAAGTCGACTTTCTATGTCATGGATATTCAGCCGGCATACAGTTGCCTGTTGGGTAGGCCATGGATTCATGCTGCGGGAGCAGTTACATCGACTTTGCATCAGAAGCTGAAATATGTCTGGGAAGGTCAGGTTGTCACTGTTTGTGGAGAAGAGGACATTTTTGTCAGCCACCTGTCTTCTTTCAAATATGTGGAGATGGATGGTGAGATCTGGGAAACGCCCAGCCAGGCATTTGAAACCGTTAAGGTGGAGAATGCTCTGTTTGCTAAGCAAGAAGAGGAGAAACCGTCCATCGCTTCGTATAAGCAGGCCGCTGAGGTGGTAAAAAGTGGAGAAGCTCCTGGTTGGGGCAGAATGATGGAGGTCCCTGAGAAGAAAGACCGATTTGGGGTTGGATATCAGCCTGGCAGAGGCTCAGGACAGGGCAGAGGACGTCGTACGTCAGTAACCTTCACGAGCGCCGGAATGCTGGATCCGGATCACATCTGCATGATGGGTGAAGATACTGATAGTGACTGCGACATTGACCAGTGGATAAAGCCATGCGCACCAGGGATGGGAATCCAGAACTGGAAGGCTGAAGAGATCATCCGGGTCACTCTCCTCGAAGAGTAATATTTTTCTCGTTTTCATTTTATATGCATGAAAGCCATGCGTGTTGCCCGACACGTAATGGTCCATTGTAAGGGCCACCTCATGTTTAAATTTGCAAGATTTTGCATCATCAATAAAGGATGTTTTTCAGTAAAAAGCGGTGTTCCCTATTTTTCATTTATTTTTGCAGTTTAAAAAATAAAAACAAAATAAAAATGGCAATGTTTTCATTTTTCTTTTTAATTTCTCACACCGGTTCTAAAGCAATGCATGAATCAACATTCATGCAGATGCGATTCTTCTCCGGATCTCATTGATAACAATCCTGTTACACCCTTGTATGACTTCGACAATCCGATCTATCTTGCTGAAGAAGAAGACGAAGAAGATTGTGAACTTCCAGGGGAATTAGCCAGGTTGTTGAAACAAGAGGAGAAGGTGATTCAGCCGCATGAAGAGCAGATTGAGGTGGTGAATCTGGGTACCGACGAGGTCAAGAAAGAAGTGAAAATCGGGGCTGCTTTGGAGGAGAGTGTCAAGAGCAGAATGGTGGCATTGTTGAAAGAATATGTCGACATCTTTGCCTGGTCTTATCAAGATATGCCAGGGTTGGATACCGACATTGTTGTGCACAAGCTACCGTTGAGAACAGATTGTCCTCCAGTGAAGCAGAAGTTGCGCAGAACTCGACCGGATATGGCAATGAAGATTAAAGAGGAAGTGCAGAAGCAGTGGGATGCTGGTTTCCTTGCTGTCACTAATTATCCGCCATGGGTTGCGAATATTGTGCCAGTCCCGAAGAAAGATGGAAAAGTGAGAATGTGTGTGGACTACCGGGATCTGAACAGAGCTAGTCCGAAAGATGATTTTCCGTTACCTCACATTGACGTGTTGGTAGACAATACAGCTCAATTCTCGGTGTTTTCCTTCATGGATGGCTTTTCTGGCTATAATCAAATCAAAATGTCGCCAGATGATATGGAGAAAACAACGTTCATCACACCGTGGGGCACTTTTTGTTATAAGGTGATGCCATTTGGTCTCAAGAACTCCGGTGCTACTTATCAGAGAGCTATGGTGACTTTGTTTCATGATATGATTCATCATGAAATTGAATGCTATGTTGATGACATGATAGCAAAGTCCCAGACAGAAGAGGGGCACTTGGTAGATTTGGCCAAATTGTTAGACCGGTTGAGACAATTCAGACTGAGGTTGAATCCGAATAAGTGCACGTTCGGAGTGCGGTCCGGTAAATTGCTGGGGTTCATTGTAAGTGAGAAAGGAATCGAGGTTGATCCTGCAAAAGTAAAAGCAATAAAAGAAATGCCTGAACCGAGAACGGAGAAAGAGGTTCGTGGTTTCTTAGGTAGATTGAACTACATTTCACGGTTCATATCTCATCTAACAGCCACGTGTGAACCAATTTTCAAATTGTTAAGAAAAGATCAAACGGTCAGGTGGAATGATGATTGCCAAGCGGCATTTGAAAGAATAAAAGAATATTTGCAGGAGCCTCCGATTCTGATGCCTCCTGTGGAGGGAAGACCGTTAATTCTGTACCTGACAGTCCTCGAGGGGTCTATGGGGTGTGTATTGGGGCAGCATGACGAGTCTGGTCGAAAAGAGCATGCCATATATTACCTTAGCAAAAAGTTTACCGACTGTGAAACAAGATATTCACTGCTCGAGAAAACTTGCTGTGCTTTGGTCTGGGCTGCTCGCCGACTAAGGCAGTATATGCTGGTTCATACCACTTTATTGATTTCCAAGATGGATCCAATCAAGTACATTTTCGAGAAGCCAGCATTGACCGGACGGGTTGCGAGGTGGCAAATGATTCTGACTGAATATGATATACAGTATACCTCTCAGAAGGCGATTAAGGGGAGTGTATTGTCTGATTACCTCGCCCAGCAACCTATTGATGATTATCAACCGATGAAGTTTGAATTCCCTGATGAGGACATCATGTTTCTCAAATCGAAAGATTGCGAGGAACCGATCCTGGAGGAGGGGCCTGACCCTGAATCCGAATGGATTCTGATGTTTGATGGGGCCGTTAATGTGAATGGAAGCGGTGTTGGTGCTGTTTTGGTTACGCCGAAAGGATCTCATATTCCTTTTGCTGCCCGGCTAACATTTGAGTGCACCAACAATGTGGCTGAATATGAAGCTTGCATATTGGGGATTGAGGAGGCGATTGATTTGAGAATCAAGAACCTTGTCATATATGGAGATTCAGCTTTGGTTGTGAATCAGGTTAACGGGAAATGGTATACGCATCAATCTCATTTGGTTCCGTATCGAGATTATACGAGGAGATTGTTGACGTTTTTCACCCAGGTGAAGTTGCATCATGTGCCTAGAGAGGAGAATCCTTTGGCAGATGCTTTGGCTACTCTGGCTGCCTTGATTAAGGTGCAGTGGTGGAATCAGTTCCCCGGTGTTGAGATTGGTCGTCTGGATAGACCGGCTTATGTGTTTGCTGTTGATACAGCGCCTGATGATGAGAAGCCGTGGTATTATGATATCAAACGCTATCTTGAGACGCAGGAATATCCTGAGGGAGCATCGAAAAAGGATCGAAAGACTCTGCGGAGGTTGGCTATGGTGTTCTACCTGAATAAGGATGGGGTTTTGTATAAAAGAAATTTTGATTGGGTCTTGCTCAGATGTGTTGATGACAGAGAAGCAAGCCAATTGATGAAAGAGGTTCATGAAGGCTCGTTCGGTACCCATGCCAGTGGGAATGCAATGGTAAAGAAGCTGCTGAGGGCAGGTTATTATTGGATGACAATGGAGGCCCAATGTTTTAATTTCGTGCGGAAGTGTCATAAATGCCAGATTTATGCTGACAAGGTGCACGTGCCTCCAAATCCGTTGAGCTTAATGTCGTCTCCATGGCCGTTTGCTATGTGGGGCATTGATATGATTGGAAAGATCGAACCTACAGCTTCGAATGGGCATCAGTTCATATTAGTGGCTATTGATTACTTCACCAAGTGGGTTGAAGCAGCCTCTTATACGAATGTGACGAAGCAGGTCGTTGCCAGATTTCTCAAGAGAGACATCATTTGCAGATATGGGGTTCCCGAGAGAATCATTACTGATAATGGTTCTAATTTGAATAATAAGATGATGGCAGAGCTGTGCCGGGAATTCAAGATTGAGCATCACAATTCTTCTCCCTATCGTCCGAAGATGAATGGGGCGGTTGAGGCAGCCAATAAGAATATAAAGAAGATTGTGCAGAAGATGGTGGTAACCTACAAGGATTGGCATGAGATGCTGCCGTTTGCGTTGCATGGGTACAGAACGTCGGTACGCACATCTACTGGGGCAACTCCTTTTTCATTGGTATATGGAATGGAGGCTGTATTACCTGTCGAGGTTCAGATTCCCTCTTTGAGAGTCCTGATGGACGTGAAATTGCAAGAGGCAGAATGGGTAAGGACCCGGTATGAAGAGTTGAGCCTAATTGAAGAAAAGAGGCTAGCAGCCATCTGTCATGGGCAGTTATATCAACAGAGGATGAAGCGTGCTTTTGACAAGAAGGTGCGACCTCGGGTGTATCGCGTAGGTGATGTGGTGCTGAAAAGGATCCTTCCTCCTCAGAACGATCGTAGGGGCAAATGGACACCGAATTATGAAGGTCCATTCGTGGTTAAGAAGGTTTTCTCTGGCGGAGCCTTATTGTTAACGACCATGGATGGTGAGGATTTTCCATCCCCTGTGAATGCGGACGCAGTTAAAAAATACTTCGTATAAAGAGACCCGCTGGACGAAAAGAATAAAATAGTCCAGGCAAAAATGGGCATCCCGGCGAACCAAAGACGGAAAGAAAGGTTCGGGCAAAAATTAGGGATAAAAATGAGAAATTGTACACCCGGCAAGTCGAAAACCTGAAAAGGCGACTTGGGCAAAAAAGGGTATCCCGGTGGACTGAAAACCCGAAAGGGCGGTCCAGGCAAAAGAGGGATTGAAACGAACAACTGCGTCCGGCATGATCGTTTGCGCTTTGGTTAAAGCATCATGGATAATACCCGGTAGGGATCAATCAGAATCGTCTTGTTCAGAAGGCAGAAAGCACGGAAAGTCTGAGGACATATGGGGTGTAACCGAGTTGGAACTCGATGAGATTACGGGTTTCACATTGCCATTAGGATAGATTTTTCCTTTTGAGCGCAATTACCTCTTTTCAGGAATTGCTTCCTTTTGTATTGCTCAATTTGAGCCACACTTTTTCAATCAATAAAATGCATATTCAGTCAAATAATTTTGTTTTTGTCTTTCATTACCGCTTTGATTGCGAAACATTCGATTATTTTTGATAAAGAATTTTGCATTTTAATACATACAGGTTCCTTCCAATGCATGTTTATAAGATTGAAAACTTGAAATCTTATTTGGAAGGTCGAGTGACTCAAGTGTTGAAATCTTGACACGCCTGGGGCACGGTTTTATTTGACGATCTGTTTTGTAGGAACTGTTAGATATTTTCACTCACTTGCAGGTTGTGATGTGGAAATTTTTGAAAACAGATCCCCAGAGAGTTCGCTCAGGAACGAATGAATGAAAGAATGAAGAGACGTTGAGACGTACGACGGTCCTTGATGGTAATCAAGAAGACTCTTCAAAATTGGAAGATTTGAAAGTATGAAATTCCCCGCAGAGTCCGATCAGGGACGAGTGCATGGAGGACGGTAGGAAGAGACGACGAGACGTCCGACGACCTTTGGAATTAACCAAGAAGACTCTTCAAAGTCGGAAAATGGAAATTTCTGTATAAATCCCAGGAGTACGTTTCTCGTCGAGCGCGGGGCGATTTGGAATACAAGATGATGGAGCAGAAAAGGTCCAGATGAGTCTGGAAGTTCTCAAAAGAGGAAAGATGATACGAGATTGGGAGGTGGATACCATGGTTCGACGAGTCGGCGGGTGTTTTGTACCAACTTTTCTCATTTCCCAACTAAGTCCCAAGCGGAATCGGAGGACTAGTTCCCCTGCAGGTCCAAGATCTGTGACTTCCCTAGCCGAGTCAGGATGGTTATCCCCGACAGGTTTACAGCGGTGTTTCCTCAGCAGCCAGGCCAGAAGGTTGCTATTCCCCGAGTGGAGCGGGTTTCAATGAAATATATCTCCAGCAGTGTTCATCCTACCAGTGGATTGGACAAGTTCCCGTAGCGGACGAATTTTTTGCATCCCCAGCTGAGTGGGTTCTACCTATGGATTGCATGGGTTGTCCCCAGCGGAGTAGCATTCGTTTTCCTAGCAGGGTCAGGATGGTTATCCCCAGCAGGTGATAGATTGATGCTTCCCCAGTCAATGGGCCTGAAGATTGCTATTTCCCCAGCGGAGTATCTGCGAAGCGTTTCCCCAGTGAAGTCGTCAGGTATCTGTAAGGGTTTCCCGAAGCAGAGTCAGGGTTGATATCCCTAGCAGGTCAAAGACTGTTGTATCCCCACAGAGCGTTGGTGGTGTTTATCCCCAGCAGTTTCTCGAGTGGATTGGGTGCGAAGGAGGTTTATCCCCAGCAAGGGTTGCCTTATTCCCAGCAGCAGTACTATTCCCCAGCAGGGTGGAGTTGGAGCAATGACGAGTTCCTCAGCAGAGTGTCTCGCGTTCCCCAGAAGAGTCCCTTGAGGGGGATACTTTTTATGCATTCATCATGTAAAAATAGCATGGCATATTGCATAGAAAAATAGATAATCGCGTAGCATTTCCGTAATTATGGAGCATTACGCAGAAAATCAATCATGCATCATTAAAAGCATATGCTAGTCTCAAGCTGTGGTTACCGTTTGGGAGGTGATGTTGCATCAAAGTTTCTGTCGAGCGAAGATGGGAATGATAATCCAATTTTTTCCGGTGTTCAGACCGAGGCGGTGTCCCGACCGAAGTGGCGTTCAGGCCAATGTTCCGATTTTCAGATCGAAGAAGTTTCCGACGATCAGGTTGAAGTACTTTTTCCGGTGTTCAGACCGAGGCGGTGTCCAGACCGAAGTGGCGTTCAGGCCAATGTTCCGATTTTCAGATCGAAGAAGCTTCCGACATTTAGATCGATGCAGCTTATGGCAGTCAGGCCAGTTTCCGGTAATCAGACCGAAGCGGTATTCAGACCGAAGTGGCATTCAGGCCAGTTTCCGGTAATCAGACCGAAGCGGTATTCAGATCGAAGTGGCATTCAGGCCGAGTTTCCGGTATTCAGACCGAAGTGGTGTTCAGGCCAAGTTTCCGGTGTTCAGACCGAAGTGGCGATCAGGCCAGGTTTCCGGTATTCAGATCGAAGCGGTATTCAGACCGAGGTGGTTTTCAGACCAAGAGAAGGAAAAATTTCGGGGTTCAAAAAAAGAAAATAAAAAAAAGAGAAAAATGATAATCCCCAGCGGATGTGGTGTTCAGACCATGGTTATCCCTGTATTACCATTTATTTTGGTATCCAGGTCGACGTTTTTCGGTATTCAGGCCGACTTTCTCCGTACCAGACGGATTTTTGTTTCAAAGATTGTTCTTCGCCGATGCTGACTGGCGTTGTTAATTATTCTCCCATCAGAGTGCAAATTGTTCGTCTGTTCTTGGTATTCAATCACTCTTCATCCTGATCATCTGAAAGCCGAGGCTATTCATATCGACAGGTTCACAGTGGATTGAATAGGGGCAGCTGTAACACCTCAAAATTTGCCCTCCTCTCTTGGGACTAGCATAACATATTACATATCATTTTTAGGTCATTAGGCATTGCATATTGCATATCATGTGGTTACATTGTGCAAGTCATCCTCACAAGTCTTGATCAGAAGATGGGAGGTCATGAGCAAGCTAGGCTTTCATTGGACTGGTCATTGATCATCTGAGGATGTGGAGGTCCAAATTAGGGTTTCATGATTCTCAAAGGATATTGGTCTTCATCTTGTTTGGAATGATTCATCATCATCATCATGGTTTGATTTCATCAAGTATTGAAGCTGATTCCTTGAGATTAGGGTTTTGACCACTGGTCAACCCTAATCAGTTGCATTGGGCCAATCAGGGCATAATCAGGAGATGGGGTCTATGATGTATGTGGAGATCATCCTATGGTTTTATTGAGCTTATTGAGGCTAGGGTTTCATCCTTGGGCCATTTCATCAGAGGATTGGAGCTCAATTGGATCTATGCATTGCTAAATTCATCTATCAGTTGAAAAAGTCAACTGTGGTCAACTGTGCATGATTTAATGGATTTGGAGGTGGAAATAAGTTGGATACACTTCATTCATGTTGGAACAAGTGTTATTTGACATTTCAAAGCTTAAGAATGGAGAAAATCAAGTCAGGACAAAAATTGCCAAAAATAGAAAGTGACTTGTAATGGAAGTTTCCAAAAATGGAAAGTTTTTGACCTCAAAATTACATGTCCAAGGAAGCTTTAAATGAAAAATTGTTCAACATGAAAGTTGTAGATCTTGGTCTCACCTTTCCAAAAAGTCCAAGAACTTGAAAATCCCATGTATGGTTGACAAGTTATGGTCCATTCAATTTCAAAAATGACCCATAATCAGAGGGGCATAACTTCCACATGGAGTGTCCAAATTGAGTGATCTTTTTATGTGCAAACTCCATTTGACATGTACTTTCATGGTGCATAATTGGAATTCATCAAAAATGGTCAATGCAAAAAGTCAAATTTCAAGTGTACAGTTAAAAGATCCAGGGGCAAAATGGTCCAACTTGAGAAATAATGAGAATTTTTGAGTGGGGATTTTTGCAACACCTCACAAATGCAATTTGAAAATGGTTGGAATGGTCATAACATGTCAAGGTCTCATATTTGGTCAAGTCACTTTTGAACTTCACTTGAAAATTATACAATTTACCATGACATAGTGAAATTCCAAATTACACATCCAATGGCCATGGGACAAGTTGCAACAGATCACACATGTTATTTTGAGAGTGTGTGAGCTGTCAAATGAGCTGTCATTGGCCTGTGGTGAAATGGCATTTTTGCCCTTGCTTTGAAAATGACATTTATGCTAATTATCATTCATTTTGTTAATTGGATGATTAGAGCTGATTAATTGGAAGTATATCATCTTAATCATAACAAACTCTTGATCATAATCACATTTCACAAGAGATTTCAACCACTTTTCCCTCAAATTCTCAAGATTTCTCAAGAAGCTTCAAGAACAAGATTGAGCATAACTCTTCCAATTCTTCACCAAATCGTGTGATTCTTCTTGCTGCCATCTCCAATCATCTTCTTCTGGATCTGTTTGGACAAATTCGTTGCTAACAACTCCAAATCCGCGACTGTTGCAAAGGAGTTCATCAATGGCAAATTTCAATTTCTCATAATTGGAGCATTCTCGAGTTGTTCTATCTTCTCCAATTACCTTGCTGAACATCATACTTCACCTGTTTTGGATCAACACGTGCAAATACCACGAGTATCATCACTTCCATTGATTCAAGGAAAATGATGAAGAACGCGTGTTTGATCAGTTTGGCTCATGTGCAATTTCGAATTCCTGTTTCCCTCCAGTTCCAACCATTCAGCGCGTGCCACCACATTACTGAAGCGCTGCGTTTTGATCCTTGGACTTGGTAATTACCATTCTGCCATTAAAAACATTTTAATTAATAAAACAACTAAATAATTATTTAATGATTAACCAAAACTTAGAAAAATCATAAAAAATTATTTACTAATCCAAAAATTATGAGGATTTTTTTGTTAGATCCCATTTTTCCTCTAGTTTTTTATGAGCATGGTTTTACAAGTTGTGCATGGTGAAAAGTTGACCTGGCCTAGGGATCTTTGACTTGTGTGTATTTTTTACATGTTTTGCCATTTTCATTGTGAAATGCTCATACATTAAAAGAAATGCATGAAATTTTTTGAGCTCATTATAGACATGTTGATGGTGATTTACATATAAAGTTTGTGATTTTTGGATACCTGTGGAGTGAGATATGATTTTTTGAATCTAGGTGTGACAATTTGTGTCACACCTAGCTAGGTCAACTTCATGAATATTTTTGCCTGGCCTATGGTTGTTGAAATGGAGTGAAATTTTGCATGGATGACTATTGACATGTTGAGATGTTATATGAATTTTTCTGGATTTTTCTATGGCATTTTCAATTTGATTGATATTTTTCTCCTCTGTTGGCTCATTGTGCAAGCTTGTATGACACATGTTTGTATATCTTGTGTGAAATTCTCATATGGTTTTAGATGAATGTGAAATTTGGTATGCTGGTTGTAGACACATTGTAGGACATCCCTGTTTTGGTCCCATTCATTTCTTAATTGTTTTCACTCTGTTATGAATTTTTGAAGTGAATACATGTGTTGATGCCTTGAATTGGCTTGAATAATTGTGTCTGGATTTCTTGATTTTCATTGCCTTAGTTCCTTTTGTCCAATTGAGCTGAAAATTGACATGCTATACCTTGAATATGTCCTGTTTAGGTGTGAATTATTTGAGGATTTTTGGAATTGTTTTGATATGCTTTTGATTGAAGTTATGCTGTTTGGACTTTTGAAGTTGTGTTTGACTTAGTTTGACTTGTTTTGGTCATGAAATGAAAATGGTAAATGATATAAGCATGGGACCAATTGCATTTGCTTTCTATTTGCTTTAATTTGATTTTGGTTGAGAATTGCTTGCTGTTTAGAATTTTTTCTCCCTTTTGGACCCTAGGCTTGGCCTAGTGGTCCAGTTTCTCACATTTGGTTTGACTTTTCAGGATGAAATGCAAAGAGCTTAAGGAGAATGATTCAAGTCAATTAAATTGATATTGTTGGATGCTTTGAACTAATTTGAATTTGTTTTGTAGGTTGTGAAGCTTGAGCTTGAGCTTATAGCTTGCCTTTGTGTGCATTAATCTGTACAGATTAACTGATTAACATTTGCTGTTTATGATTGTCTGCCTGAGTACTGATGATACTTGATTGATTTCAGGTACATTAAGTTGCTTACAGTTCTTTAAGAACTTGCTTGCTGCTGCTTGGTTTTTAAACCAATTGAGGTAGGACTTATATTCTTCATGTAGTCTGGAAGACCCGGCCTGTTACTTGGCCGTGCAACTGTCTGAAGTCCTCCTTAAGAGGCGATGTTTGTGGTTGTTTACTTTTTGTGCCAAGCAGGTAAAGACCTCTATGAGGCAATTGGTGGATCAAAGGGATATGCAATCTATCCCCCACTATTCTGTTGAGTTGTCCCTCTGCTCACACGGCTGTGTGTTGGTGCATTGGGACACAAACCCAAGATCCTGTGCTGTTGCACAATCGAGTCAGAGTCTTTGAGCGTAGAAGGGTCCCTCCATTCTAGACCCACGCTCCATTGTCTGAAGCTCTCTCTGGTCAGGGATAAGAGCTGTGAAGTCTAATCTTCACTTCACCTTTCATCTGCTTCACCTTAGCCTCTCAATGGCAAGGTTAAGAGCGAATACTACCCATGTACAGATGAATTGCTTCGGCAGTTAAACCCATTGTGTGAGCCCACTTGATTGGTTATAGTGTGTGCTTCGTGAATATCTGTTTGACATGTTTGCTTGAAATGCTTGAATTGTTTGTATGCTTGTATGCTTGCTTCTTTCCTGGATAGGATTAGCTTGCAGTTGTGCAAGTAGGTAGAAACCTGAACATAGGGCAATGATGCATGATAACACTAGGCTCGAGTACAGCTCCCTGGTAGTGTGTCTCCCCTTTGTTTCTGGCTAGAGTTTCTTTCCCTTTCAGGGGAACTACATCGCCCTGATCCTTGTTCCAGACGAGGTATGTAGGCAGGAGGTCGTGCGAGACCTCTCCGGGCGCCTTTTTTCTTTTTTTTGTGTGTGTTGTTTGACAAATGCTAGGCTCGAGTCCCCGACTCCTTAGCAAGTTGTTGTTTGTTTGTTTGTGCTTGTTGTGTGCTTGGAAGCCGGTGTAAGTCCATCAAGTGGCATCTGGGTTCCAGTGTTTGTTGTTTTGGGTTCGGATGCTGACGTAAGCCCAGGGATTGGCTGTCGGGATCCACGTTTGCCCTTTTGTTTGTGCTTGTTTGGTTCGGATGCTGACGTAAGTCCAGTGATTGGCTGTCGGGCTCCACGTTTGCCATCTTGTGTGTCTGTTTTGTGTTGTTTGGCGTGTGTAAGCCGAACTACAGTGGCTCTGATTCTCGTTCCAGATGAGATATGTAGGCATAGGATGCGATGTCCTATCGAGCTCCCTTCTCCTAACCCCACCTGCGTTCCCTGTGTGTGTATGATGTTTTAGCAACCTTTTCTTTATTTTAGAACGTGGATCCCGTCGAGTACGACGGACGTGAGGGGTGCTAATACCTTCCCCTTGCGTAAACGACTCCCTTACCCTTTCTCTTTGGTCGCGAGACCATGCTTTTCCAGGTTTCTCTGAGCGTTTCCTTTCCCTATTTTGGGATAAATAACGCGCAGTGGCGGCTCTGTGTTGTTTTTGTTTAGCCCGCCGGTTGTTTTTTCGCAGGATGCGACAATGATCACTTCTGACTCTGATGATTTTAGAGTCGAATTTGTTTTGCACTTTGGAACAGAAGCTAGTGAATACAAAGTGAGACTCACTCTTGTGCTTTAGGAATATTACCCATGTCCAGCGACTGAAATCATCAACAATGACTAGTCCATACTTCTTTCCATTGACTGATGTTGTTTTCACAGGACCAAATAAATCAATGTGAAGAAGTTCCAGAGGCTTAGAGGTATAAACAATGTTTTTCTTTTTGAAGGATGTTTTTGAAAATTTTCCTTTCTAACATGCTTCACATAGAGCATCTGAAGAAAACTTCAGTTTAGGTAGGCCTCTGACTAACTCGAGTTTATTTAGCTGAGATAATTTTCTCATGCTAATGTGGCCCAAGCGTCTATGCCATACCCATTGCTCTTCGTGAACAGACATCAAACATTTCACATTTTGTTCTTTTAAATCAGAAAGATTTATTTTATAAATATTGTTTTTCCTCTTGCCAGTGAATAGGACAGAACCATTGTTTTGATTTATGGCTTTACATGTTTTTTGATTAAAGATTACACAATAACCGTTATCACTTAATTGACTTATTGATAACAGATTATGCATTAATCCTTCTACATATAACACATCAGATATAGAGGGAAGAGTACCATTACCAATAGTTCCGGAGCCTCCGATCCTTCCTTTCTGATCTCCTCCGAAGCCTACGAATCCAACATCTTTAAGTTCCAGGCTTTGGAACATAGACTTTCTTCCCGTCATGTGTCACGAGCATCCAGAGTCCAGGTACCATGACTGGTGTTTTAACTCTGCTGCATAGGATATCTGCAACATAAACAATCTTATCCTTTGGTACCCGGATTCTTTTGGGTCCTTGTGATTAGTTTTCCCAGAGCTTCTTAACACTTTGGGTTTTCTAGCATTATTAAATTTTTGCTCTTGTGTGTGTGTATAGTGATATGAAAATGGAGATTTAGGTTGTTCGATAGTAGAAGTTTTATCTTCACTAGGATCATACCCAATTAATCTTCTATTGTTCTGATTGACTCCATAAATCATGGATGCCATAATACTCCTCCCTATCCCATTTTCAGAAACTTTTGAAAAGCTTTTTCATATTTATAACGCTTCTTCAAGTTTTGAGCAATTTTTCTTTGTTGAATCTCTTTCTAATGTCAAAGATTTGTTTTCATATTTTAATTCTAAGATTGTTATCTCAAGTTTTCCACATTCTTCTAATGTTTCTTCAAGAACGCCTTTTACAGCTTTAAATTTTTGTTTTAGTTTCTGATATGAGCTGAGAGTTTCAGATAGACATGATTCTAGGTCAGATCGAGAGAGTTCAGAAAATACCTCTTCTGATTCAGATTCTTCATCTGAGGTGTTCTTGGATGTGGTAGCCATCAGTGCTACATTAGCATGTTCATCAGAGTCTGATTCTGATGAGTCAGATTCGCTGTCATCCCAGGTAGCCATCGGTCCCTTTTTGGTTCTGAGGGAATTTTTCTTGAAGTTCTCTTTTCTGGAACTGTCTTTCTTTAACTTGGGACATTCGTTCCTGTAGTGACCTGTTTCTTTACATTCATAACAAGTAACATCTTTGTTAGTTTTACCTTTTGAGGTTGATTCTGATCGATCCCCTCTGGGTCTTGGTCTCCTGAAGTTATTATTCCTCTTTCTCCAGAGTTGTTTTACTCTTCTGGTCAGGAGGGATAATTCTTCTTCATCATCAGAATCTTCCTGCTCAGAGTCATTAGCATCTTCTATTTCGGCCTGGAAGGCTTTGTTTCTGTCAGACTTGCGCCTTTCAGATCTGGACTTTAATGCTACAGACTTGTTCTTCTTCTGAGGCTCATCTTCCTCCAGTTCTATCTCATGACTTCTGAGTGAACTGACAAGCTCTTCAAGGCTGATGTTGTTCAGATCCTTTGAAAGCTTTAAGGCTGTGACCATGGGTCTCCACTTCTTTGGCAAGCTTCTGACTATCTTTTTGACATGGTCTGCAGTTGTGTATCCTTTGTCTAGTACTTTGAGACATGCAATAAGAGTTTAGAATCTAGAGAACATTACCTCTACAGCTTCATCATCCTCCATTTTGAAGGCTTCATATTTCTGGATTAGAGCCAGAGCCTTTGTTTCTTTAACCTGAGAGTTTCCTTCATGAGTCATCCTCAGGGAGTCGAGTATATCTTTAGCTGTTTCCCTGTTGGTGATTTTTTCATACTCATTATAAGATATGGCATTGAGAAGTATCGTTCTGGCTTTGTGATGATTCTTGAATTCGCGCTTCTGATCATCTGTCATTTTACTTCTGGGAACGGCAACTCCAGCATCTGTTACAAGAGGTTTGTATCCATCTGTGACAATGTCCCAGAGATCAGCGTCATAGCCCAGAAAGAAACTTTCAATTCTATCTTTTCAGTAATCAAATTTCTCTCCATCAAAGACTGGAGGCTTAACATAGTAACTGTCTCTTTCATTGGTGTTGGCCATAGTTTTTCTCGTTCTAGATCTCTCTACACTGTTAAGTGTTTGATTAGGAAATCAATAACAGAGCCGAAGCTCTGATACCAATTGAAGGTGAGAAAAACAAGAAAGGGGGGTTTGAATTGTTTTGGAAAATAAAGGCTTTTTCAAAAATAAGAACACACAGGATTTTATACTGGTTCACTTATAACACAAAGCTACTCCAGTCCACCCGACCAAGGTGATTTCGCCTTCAAAAAGCACTTAATCCACTAATCTTGAAAGATTAATACAACCAAACGTCTAAGAGAGTGATCTCTTAGTCCTCCCAAGTATACAGACTACGCAGAGTCACTTGAGGAACAAAAACAATTTAGCAAAAATAGATTTGTAATTGAGAGTGCTTCTAAGAGTAAGCAAATATTACAACAAAATAAGCAAGTAGGTGTTTTCATGTATGAGCAACAACTCATGAAAAACTAAGAGAGAATGTAAATAATTTTCTGTGCGTTGTTGTGTATCTCTCACTGAAGTATGCTGTCCTTTATATAGTGGTGAAAGGACCGTTGGAGTGATGACAGAATATTGGTCTTTGATGAGCATTCAATGTCATTACTTCTGTGTTTCTTGCCATAACCAAAATGTCTCCCTGAATAACTTCTTTCCAAAAATACTTTCTTTCCATTTGAAGAAGTTCTTTCCGTTACTCTTTCTGGATTTGGAGAATCTTCATCAGAGTCTTTATTATCTCGGAGTTTCTATGTCAATCGGAGATTGCGTTGAGGTTACATCAGAGCTTCTAAGAGTATTGGTCTTTTTGGATCATCAAAGTTGAGTCCAATGGAAGTTTAGAGCTTCTGGTATTCTGCTGTCCTGTTTTGCTTAGAGTCAGACCTTCTAGAGCGCACTTCTTCTTCAGATGCTTCTGATCTTCTAGTTCTTTGTATCTGATCAGAGTTTGTATCTGATAAAGTGATCAGATTCCTTTGTTCTTGTTCAGAGTCCTGCAAACTTAGAGAAATTTCGTTAGGGTGCCATTTTTGGTTTCATCCTTTGTTATCATCAAAATCCTGGAATCTATTGTAGAACTAATTTTGTTCTTACAATGGCATCCAGTGACTGTGTTGACCTGCGAGTTGGATAGTCTGAAGCGAATCTCCAAGCATCACTTGATCAAGGAGAAAAGTCCTTAATACTCAGTTAATCAGGGGAAATTCCCTCAAGGGCTCAGGCAAGAGCATACCACTGCTGATTCATACACCGGGGCATCTCAAACCATGTCATGGTATAATCTCTCCCAAGGTTTCCTTTCGAGGAAAATTCCTTTGAATACCCTACAAACTAGGGTAGAGCAAGAGCATGATCATTTTGTATTAATTACGTCACTACGCTCATGCAATCATTTGCAAGCTTGTCATGGCGTACCAGATAGAGAAGTGGAATTTCTCTTGGGAACAAAGACACAACTTCAACTAAGGATCAAACTTGGGGCACCATGAGCATCCGCATCTATCCTCCGATCATGGCATCTTCAAATATCAAGTGTCGGGAAGTCGAATCCTTTCCCAAACCATAAGTCCAATATCTATTGGCAACTACCAAAGAACCAAAGTCCACTTTGTTGGCATCATCATAAATTCTAATCCAATCCATATTGGTACCCAAAAGATATCACCATTAGAAAAGGGAGACCAATAAAAAACTAATCACCCGCTTGCCTCTCCAAACGTATTTGTAACACCTCAAAATTTGCCCTCCTCTCTTGGGACTAGCTTAACATATTGCATATCATTTTTTAGGTCATTAGGCATTTCATATTGAATATCATGTGGAAACATTGTGCAAGTCATCCTCTTAGGTCTTGATCAGAAGATAAAGAGGTTAAGATGCGAGCTAGGGTTTCATTGGATTGATCACTAATCATCTGAAGGTTGGTGTATCAAATTAGGGCTTCTTGATTCTCAAGGAGATTGATCTTAATCTTGGATGCAATGATACATCATCATCATCATGGTCTTGTTATCATCCAGGAGATTCAAGAGATTGATCAGATACCTTGAGATTAGGGTTTTGACCACTGGTCAACCCTAATCAGTTGTATTGGGCCAATCAGGGCATGGCAAGGAGATGGGGTCTACAATGGAGATGGGGATCATCATGTGATTATAATTGAGCTTATGGAAGCTAGGGTTTCATCATTGAACCATTTCATCAGGAGTTTGAGGCTCAACTTGATCAGTGCATAGCCAAATTCATCTATCAATCAGAAAAGTCAACTGTGGTCAACTGTGCCAGAAATGATGGATTTGGAGGTGGGAGAGGGTTGGATACACTTCATTCATGTTGAAACAAGTTTCATTTGACATTTCAAACATCAAGAATGAAGAAAATAAAGTCAGGAGAAAACTTTCCAAAAATAGAAAGTGGCTTGTAATTGAAAGTTTCCAAAAATGGAAAGTTTTTCACCTCAAAATTACATGTCCAAAAATGCTTCAAATGAAATTTTGTTCAACATGAAAGTTGTAGATCTTGCTCTCACCTTTCCAAAAAGTCTAAGAACATGAGTTTCTCATGTGTGGTTGGCAAGTTGTGATCAAATCATTTTCCAAAAATGCCTAAATTCAAAGTGGCATAACTTTCACATGGAATGGCCAAATTGGATGATCTTTCTTTGAGCAAACCACATTTTATGTGTACTTTCATGATGCATGGTCACATTTCATCAAAAATAATCATGGAAAAAAGTCATTTTTCAAGTGATTCCTTTTGTATTTTTGGTGTGGAATGGTGAATTTTCAAATTACATGGATTTGGCATACAAGACCAATTGCTACACATCACAAATAACATTTAGAACTTGCTCTAACTGATATTGCACTGTTACATTGATTGGTTTGCAAAAGGACTTTTTGGCACTTTCACATAAAAACTCATTTCACTAATTCATTTTGATTTTGCTAATTGTGATTAAGAAATGGATTAAGCATTGGTATAAAGTGTTAATCATAACAAAATTGATAAACACACTTCACATTTTCAGATCTAACAAACTTTCCCTCCAATTCTCTCCAAATTCTCCAAAAATTTTCACACTTTTTTTCATCATTTCACACTGAATTCTTCATCAATTGCAATGGTTCTTGTTTGATCCACACTCTACAGGTGTTGGTGCACAACTGTTTCATCCAAATCGTGGCAAAAGAGTGAAGAATTTGGACTGTCCTCATAGTGATCTTCCATGGCAAATTGAAGAACTTTGAGCTGGAGCTGTTTTGAGCTAAACTACTTGTTGCAATCACTTTCCACATCATTGAACCGCTTCTGTTTTGGTGTTTTGGACATTGAAGAGCACGAATTCACGAACTGCCATCTCCATAAGGTACATTAGTTGCTAATAGTTCCTTGAGAACTTGCTTGCGGTTGCTTGGTTGTATAAACCAATTGAGGTAGAATTTCTTTTCTCCATGTAGTCTGGAAGACCTGGCCTGTTACTTGGCCAGGCACCTGTCTGAAGTCCTCCTTAAGAGGCAATGATTGTGCTTGTTTATTTTTGTCCCCAAGCAGGTAAAGACCTTGATTAAGGAAATTGGCGGATAAAAGAGATATGCAATCTATCTCCCGCTATTCTGTTGAGTCGTCCCTCTGCTCACACAACTGGTGTTGATGCATTGGGACATTAACCCAAGATCTTGTACAGTTGTACAGTCGAGTCAGAGTCATGAGTGTAGAAGGGTTCCCTCTTTCTGAACCCACGCTCCTTTGTCTGAAGCTCTCCTTGGCCAGGGATAAGAGCTGTGAAGTCCAATCTTCACTCACCTTTCATCAGCTTCACCCTGACTCTCAATGTCAGGGTTAAGAGCTAACACTACCTTTGTACAGATGACTTGCCTTGGCAGTCTGACCCTTTGTTTGAGCCCACTTTGACTGGATATAGTGTGTGCTATTTGAAATGTTTGCTTTGCTTCGTTGTGCTTGCATGCTTGTTTTTCCTGGTTAGGATTCGCTTGCTGTTGTGCAAGTAGATAGTGAACCTTAACATAGGGCAATGATGCATGATAACACCTAGGCTCGAGTCCAGCTCCCTAGTAGTGTGTCTCCCTTTGTTTCTGGTTAGGAGATAGTTTCTCCCCATTTTAGGAGAACTACGTCGCCCTGATCCTCATACCAGATGAGGTACGTAGGCAGGAGACCGTGCGAGGTCTCTCCGGGCACTTTTTTTTCTTTTTGTGTGTGTTTGCTTGTTAACCCTCTTGTGTGTCAGGATATGGATGTAAGCCCAGTGATTGGCTGTCCGTATCCTGAGTGTGTTTGTTTGGTTCGGGCGCTGATATAAGTCCAGTGATTGGCATTCGGGTCCCATGTTTGCCATTTTTGGTGTGGAGTCTGACATAAGTCCAGCGATTGGCAGTCGGTTTCCTGTGTGCGTTTTGTTTTGTTTGGCGTGCGTGAGCCGAACTACGGCAGCTCTGATTCTCGTTCCAGACGAGATACGTAGGCATAGGATGCGATATCCTAGCGAGCCCGTTCCTCTTTTCCCCCACCCGTGTTGTTTTCGGTGAGTGTGTGTGTGGTGTTTATTTAGCAACCTTTTCTTTCTTTTAGAGCGTGGATCCCGTAGAGTACTACGGATGCGTAGGGGTGCTAATACCTTCCCTTCGCATAACCGACTCCCGTACCCATTCTCTTTGGTCGCGAGACCATGCTTTTTCCAGGTTTACTTCGAGCGTTTCCTTTCCCTCTTTTGGGATAAATAACGCACGGTGGCGGCTCTGTGTTGTTTTGTTTTAGCCCGCCGGTTGTTTTTCGCGGATGCGACAACTGGCGACTCTGCTAGGGATTCTCATAGATGTTGACCTGTGCTGGTCCATCTTCCCTAAGCGAGTCTCTCCTAGCGTTCTAGGATAGTTTAGGTTGCTTGTGCCGCTTTGTTTATTGCATTTATTATTCTGACTGTGTATATATTTGCATAAATATTTGCATGCATCATACTATCATGTTGCTGTCCTCCATGCAGGTGGTTCCTCTGTTTTGGGGTGGGTGTTCTGAGTGGGGCTAAAACCCAGGCCCGAGTATACACCTAGGATTAGCGGGGTCTCACGTTCCTCACATGCTGGTTGGGCATGCTGTTGCGACGTGACATACCACAAGCCGGACGAGGTTCATCTGAGAGTGCTCTTCCTTTGTGGGGTTTTCCAGTTTGGTTGGGTTAACTCTTTTTAACTATTGACTCTGGTGACCGATCATTTCCCGGATCTTTGGTTTAGACGATCTTAAGGGAGCTACAATGGCACACCCGAAAGGGCAAACCCGTTGAGTATCTCCGCCCGATTGTCGAGACTAGTATCCGCCTTAGAATGACCTGATTAGAATTTACCTGTGAGGGGAGGGTGATTCTTTCAGATGCATGTTCAGATGGTGACTTTGATGGTGACTTTTGGTTCCGTTGATCAGAGTCATATTTATAAGTCGGATTTATGGTCATTTATTTCTGAGACGCCGGAATGCTGTCCGAGTTATTTATCAGTGGGGATCCGTTTATTTCAGGATTCCCCGGGCCGATTCAGAGGATTGAGGTTATCTGCTCAGAGTTTGTCTGATGATGATGATGGTGATGTATCTTCCGTTTATTTCGGAACCCTTGAGTTGGATTTGTGGTTACATATTCCTTCAGATGGTGGTGATCAGTTCAGAGTTCAAGGGCTGTGACTCAGAGCAACAGATGATCAGATGACTTGGAGGATGGCAATGCATTGCATTCATTCATCAGCATCATTACATCTTGCATTTACCTGCATCTAACACATGTTTATCCATACGCAGGGACCCTTTTGATCGAGATCCTGGTTGAGAGACTTTCTGCTCAGATATGAGAAGGCCCGATTTGAAGGACAATGTCGTTTACAGTTTCTTTGACCCAGAGGTCAGCGTGCTGAAGGATATGATAGCGTTGATTGCACCCGACCATGTGGGGTTGTTTCGTGAGATATATGGGGGTATTCTGAAGATGGTTTTCAGACTCACTGACAGAGACAGGAGCGCCATTCATACTCTTCTCCAGTTCTATGATTCTAGTTTGAGGTGTTTTGTCTTCCCAGATTATTTACTCGGGCCTTTGATGGAGGACTATGCTGATATGTTGGGCATTCAGATCAGAAATCAGGTTCCTTTCTATGCTACTAAGGAAGAGCCTGATATTGGAGGGATTTCCCGTGCTCTTTATTTGAGTCCGGAGGTGGTGAAGGGAAGTCTGAAAGAGAAGGGGAAGTTGCCTGGTTTTCATCTGAGTTTCCTAGAGGCTAAGGCTAAGGAGCAGGCGGAGTTGGGTAACTGGAAAGCTGTATGTGCTTTGATTGCTGCGGGCATTTATGGGATCGTTCTGTTTCCTAATCAGAAGAGCTTCGTGGATATTAATGCCATTCGCTTGTTTGTTCAGAGGAATCCTATCCCTACCTTGATCGGAGATGTCTATTACTCGGTCCACAATCGGAACGAGAAGAGGCGTGGGGGACTGATTCGATGTTGCGCTCAGTTGCTATATAAGTGGTTTATGGGTTATTTGCCTTCCAAGGGTGCTTTTGTTCTGCTTGGCCAAAATGTTAATTGGGCGACCAAGCTGATGGGTTTGAGGGCCAAAGACATAGCTTGGACTCACAGTAGTGGGGTTGGACAAGATTTCATCTGCAGTTGTGGGGGTTTTCCCAATGTGCCACTTATAGGAGTTCAGGGTTGCATTAATTATAACCCGACACTTCTTAAGAGACAGATGGGATTCGCTATGGAGCTTCCTCCGTTCAAGAGTGAGGTTCAGGAGACTTTGTACTTCCCAGCTGAGGGCAATCAGGCCAGGTTGAAGCAAGTATCTGAGCATGGCGCAGCATTCAAAGGAAAGGCAAGGTTTCTTGGGGTAGAGCTAATAACAGGTCTTTTCCTCCGTTCGATGACTGGCTCAGTAAGAGAGTGGAGCTTACTTGTCTACCATTTCCTATGGTCGATCCTTGGTATCCGTTGGTTGAGGAGTCTCCTTCTACTGTTAGTATGGAAGAGTTCCTGGAAATGAAGCGGGAGAGAGATCAGTTGCTTGCTGAGAAAATGGAATTGGAGATGAGTGTCGCTCGGGTTCAGATGGCTAACCAGGAAATCAGAGTGAAGATGGAAGATCAAGACAAGCGACATGCCCTGGAAGCAAAGCGCTTTGAGATGGACACTGCCTATTATGGGAAGGTCAGTCAGGCTTTGGCATCTTCAACAAAGGAGCACGACATCACCAAAGAGAGATTGGCTAGAGCTTCAAAGGTCATTGAAGATCAGAAGAGGAGGCAAATTCTCGTGAGAGATCAGAGGGACGACAAAGTCCGAGTCCTCATTGCTGAGTGGGAGGCCAAGCTGAAGGTTAAGGAAGCAGAGAATGTGAAGATCATCGCTGAGAGAGATCATTGTATCGCTGAGAGAGATCATTGCATCGCTGAGAGAGATCATTATAGGGCTGAGAGAGATCATTACTTCAGGCAGATGAAGATTCATCAGAAAGAGGTGGGGAGATTACAACAGGAGAACACCGAGCTCAGGTTTGCTGCAGAGTTCGCGAAGATGGTTGATGAGATAGGGCCATCTGTGGGACCCTCATCAGGCTAGCTTTCATTTGTGTGGATTATCGTCAGGCTTGTTGACGGAATTCATTTGCTTGTATTTCTTTCTTGATTCTGGAGATTTTTTATCTGACTTGATGTATGACTATGGCACTTATTGTGCATTTTGTTATGTGATGGTTATTTTCATTCAGTGATTGATCTTCAAGCTTTATTTGCTTTACCGTATGCACCCACACAATACACACACATGGTTAGGGGTATTTTGCTAAATCATATGTCTCTGGTCTGTATGATGAAATCAAATGCTGAATGCCAAAATATTGCTGCCGGATTATTATTTGTCTCGATGAAGCCAGGATCAAGAGACAAAGTGTTCCTCATGTGGATAAACACTGCATTCATGCATGATCATAATAACTTGTGTTTTATTTTGCAGGTATCTGTTGCTAACGTGCTTGATTGTTACAGGAATCATTGCTCGTGCTCGCAGAGCTGTACCTTTGCACTCAACCCGTCCTCACAGATACTTCACCAGGCGCAATACTCCTAGACTGATGGATCTCCCAAACACAGATATCCTTGAGCTGAAAGACAAGATGAACGAGCTGATCAACATCATGCAAGGCTTTGCGGTTGGTCAGAAGGCTCTAGCTGATAAAGTTGAGAAGCTCGAGCGGGCTTCAGCAACAAACAGTGGTGTGAACCTGGACGGTGTCTCCAACCAGGGGCTGGGTGGTTCTCGAGACGGTGGTAAGAGGACAACGGTGGGTATAGTGAACAACGCTGGAGGTTTTGGTGTTGCGGGTGGTCAACCGGGTCAGAATCTGAAAGATAGCCTGTTCCCGCCTTTCTTCGGTGTTGATGACGACAGAGAGGAAGACAGAGAGGCCGATCAGTTCTCGATGCACAACGAACCTTTTGGTCAGTATGGTGCCCCACCACAGAACAAAGAGATTCAGCTGCTGGCTGAGAAGATTAGGGCTTTGGAGAGTTATGCCACTCCTGGGGTGGTTAATATGTCAAACATGGGGCTAGTGGAGGGGATTGTGATCCCACAAAAGTTCAAAGCGCCCGCATTTGATCGGTATAATGGGAGTTCCTGCCCCGAGACTCATCTGCAGGCATTTGTCCGCAAGATCTCAGCTTACACTATGGACCAAAAGCTGTGGATGTACTTCTTCCAGGACAGTCTGTCCGGTGGCTCATTGGAATGGTACACCAAGCTCAAGTCCTCAGATGTTAAGAATTGGCAAGATCTTGGGGACGCATTCTTTAAACAGTATCAGTTCAATGCTGATATGGCCCCAAGTCGTACCCAACTGCAGGGTATGTCTCAAAAGAATAACGAGGGGTTTAAAGAATATGCCCAGAGGTGGATGGAGTTGGCTGCCAGAGTGCAACCTCCACTAGTTGACAGGGAGATGTCTGATCTCTTCATGGGGACCTTGCAGGGGGCGTATGCTGAGAGGATGGTTGGTTGTCCGGTGACCAATTTTTCAGATATCGTTGTGGCTGGGGAAAGGATTGAAAGCTGGTTGAAGCTCGGAAAGATACAGGGTAATGCTTCGTCTTCAGGATCGAAGAAGCCCTTCAGTAATGGTCAGAGGAAGAAGGAGGGAGATACCAGTGCGGTATATGCACAGAGAGGACCCAATAGGGATCGTTACTTTCAGCACACTACTGCGGTAACTATTCCTGCTGAGCATCAGCCTGCACCGCAACAGCAACAACCTCAACAACAAAGACAACCGTTTCAGCAGAGGCCACAGAAGGCTGGTTATCAAGTAAGGGGAAGGATGAATGATAAACAATTTGACAGGCCTCCTGTGACCTATTCTTTTCTGTTGAAGAAGTTGATGGATCTGGGACTGGTACAGTTAAGAACTTTGGCGCCTTTGAGACCTGATCAAAGGCCAGCCAATTATGATGAGAGTGCAAAGTGCGAATTCCATTCGGGTGCTCCCGGACATAACATAGAGAACTGCAAAGATTTTAAGCACGTAGTTCAAGACCTGGTGGATTCAAAGGCTATCAACTTTGCACCATCTCCCAATGTCAATGCTAATCCCATGCCGCGCATGGTCAAAGGGGGGTGAATGCTATTTCTGAAGAGAGTAGGGTTGGGCTGTCTACTGTTGATCAGTTGAAGACTCCTCTGGCTGAGGTTAAACGGCAGTTGATGTTGAATGGGGTCTACCCGGGCTGCGGTATTGATTGTGCTAAGTGCACTGTTGTTCAGAAAGGGTGTGGATTATTGAGGAGGACTGTCCAGGGCCTGATGGACGATGGGAGTATTTTGATCGAGAAAGTTGATGTGGGAAAGGAGGAAGTCTCCACCATAACAATTTATTTTGATCCGGTGGATTTGTCAACTCTGGCGGAGGCGACTCCAGTTACCATCACGGTACCTGGACCAATTCCGTACGACAAAGATGATGCCGTGCCATGGCATTATGGTGGAGAGGTCTACTGTAATGGTGAGAAGGTGGAAGATCAGACTGCAAGTGAAACCACCGTTTCAAAGGTGGATAATGCCGGTACCAGCGGTTTCACTCGCAGTGGAAGGTTGTTTGCACCAGATGCCTTGAGGGGAGGAGAAGGAGAAAAAGAGAAAAAAGGAAAGGCCGAGGCTTTAGCCAGGGCGAAAGGGAAAGCGGTGGTTGGTGATGGTACTCCAGTAGTGACACCGGCGCCGGTTGGGTCGGAAGAAAAACTTGATGATGATGCAGAAGAATTCTTAAGGATCATCAAAAAGTCTGAGTACAAGTTGGTTGACCATCTGCAGCAGACTCCCTTCAAAATCTCGATCTTATCGTTGCTGTTAAGCTCTGAGGGGCACAGGGAGGCTCTGTTGAAAATCTTGAAGAAAGCCTATGTTCCTCAAGAGATAACAATTAACCAGTTGGAAACGGTCGTGTCTAATGTGCATGCCAGCCATGGGCTGGGTTTTACAGACATGGACCTAACGGTGGATGGGAGAAATCACAATCGGGCTCTACACATTGCAATGGAATGTAAAGGGGCTGTGCTTTCGCATGTGCTGGTTGATACCGGCTCCTCATTGAATGTGTTGCCGAAGAAGGCTCTGGCTAAGCTGAATTGTGACGGGCTGATTCTGACTCCTACTGATTTGATAGTAAGGGCGTTTGATGGGTCAAAGCGGGCCGTGTTCGGAGAGGTCGAGCTTCCTGTGAAAATAGGCCCAGAGGTGTTCAAGTCGACTTTCTACGTCATGGATATTCAGCCGACATTTAGTTGCTTGTTGGGTAGACCATGGATTCATGCTGCTGGGGTAGTGACCTCGACTTTGCACCAGAAGTTGAAGTATATCTGGGAAGGACAGGTTGTCACCGTCTGCGGAGAGGAGGATATCTTTGTCAGCCACCTGTCATCATTCAAGTACGTGGAGATGGACGGCGAAATCTGGGAAACGCCAAGTCAAGCGTTCGAAACCGTTAAGGTGGAGAATGCTCTTTTTGCCAAGGAAGAGGAGAAACCGTCCATATCTTCATATAAGCAGGCCGCTGAGGTGGTGAAGAATGGAGAGGCTCCCGGTTGGGGCAGGATGATGGATATCTCTGCAAAGAAAGACCGCTTCGGAGTGGGGTATCAGCCGGGCAGAGGCTCAGGACAGGGCAGAGGACGTCGTGCGTCAGTCACCTTCACTAGTGCCGGAATGCTGGATCCGGATCACATCTGCATGATGAGTGACGAAGCTGATAGCGACTGCGAGATGGACCGGTGGATAAAGCCGTGCGCGCCAGGGATGGGAATCCAGAACTGGAAGGCTGAAAAGATCATCCGGGTCACTCTGCTGGAAGAGTAATATTTTTCCTGTTTTGATTTTATATGCATGAAAGCCATACGTGTTGCCCGACACGTAACGGTTCATTGTAAGGGCCACCTCATGTTTAAATTTGCAAATTTCGCATCATTAATAAAAGGATGTTTTTCAATTAAAAGCGGTGTTCCCTGTTTTTCATTTATTTTTGCAGTTTAAAAATAAAAACAAATAAAAATGGCAATGTTTTCATTTTTCTTCTTTTCAATTTGTCTCACACCGGTTCTAAAGCAATGCATGAATCAACATTCATGCAGATGCGATATCTCTCCGGATCTCATTGATAACAATTTTGTTACACCCTCGTATGACTTCGACAATCCAATCTATCTTGCTGAAGAAGAAGACGAAGAAGATTGTGAACTGCCAGGGGAGTTAGCCAGGTTGTTGAAACAAGAGGAGAAGGTGATTCAGCCGCACGAATAGCAGATTGAGGTTGTGAATTTGGGTACCGACGAGGTCAAGAAAGAGGTGAAAATTGGGGCTGCTTTGGAGGAAAGTGTCAAGAGCAGAATGGTGGCGTTGTTGAAAGAGTATGTCGACATCTTTGCCTGGTCTTATCAAGATATGCCAGGGTTGGATACCGACATCGTTGTGCACAAGCTACCGTTGAGAACAGATTGTCCTCCAGTGAAGCAGAAGTTGCACAGAACTCGACCTGACATGGCAATGAAAATCAAAGAAGAAGTGCAGAAGCAGTGGGATGCTGGTTTCCTTGCTGTCACTAATTATCCGCCATGGGTTGCGAACATTGTGCCAGTCCCGAAGAAAGATGGGAAGGTGAGAATGTGTGTGGACTACCGAGATCTGAACAGAGCTAGTCCGAAGGATGATTTTCCACTACCTCACATTGACGTGTTGGTAGATAATACAGCTCAATTCTCGGTGTTTTCCTTCATGGATGGCTTTTCTGGCTATAATCAAATCAAAATGTCGCCAGATCATATGGAGAAAACAACGTTCATCACACCATGGGGTACCTTTTGTTACAAGGTGATGCCATTCGGTTTCAAGAATGTCGGTGCTACTTATCAGAGGACCATGGTGACTTTGTTTCATGATATGATTCATCATGAAATCGAATGCTATGTTGATGACATGATAGCAAAGTCCCAAACAGAAGAGGGGCATTTGGTAGATTTGGCCAAGTTGTTTGACCGGCTGAGACAGTTCAGACTGAGGTTGAATCCGAACAAGTGCACATTCGGAGTGCGGTCCGGAAAATTGCTGGGGTTTATTGTAAGCGAGAAAGGAATCGAGGTTGATCCTGCTAAAGTAAAGGCAATAAGAGAAATGCCTGAACCGAGAACAGAGAAAGAGGTTCGTGGTTTCTTAGGTAGATTGAATTACATTTCACGGTTCATATCTCACCTAACAGCCACGTGTGAACCGATTTTTAAGTTGTTGAGAAAAGATCAAACGGTCAGGTGGAATAATGATTGCCAAGCGACATTTGAAAAAATAAAAGAATATTTGCAAGAGCCTCCGATTCTGATGCCTCCTGTGGAGGGAAGACCGTTAATTCTGTACCTGACAGTCCTCGAGGGGTCTATGGGGTGTGTATTGGGGCAGCATGACGAGTCTGGTCGAAAAGAGCATGCCATATACTACCTTAGCAAAAAGTTTACCGACTGTGAAACAAGATATTCACTGCTCGAGAAAACTTGCTGTGCTTTGGTCTGGGCTGCTCGCCGACTAAGACAGTATATGCTGGTTCATACCACTTTATTGATTTCCAAGATGGATCCAATCAAGTACATTTTTGAGAAGCCAGCATTAACCGGACGGGTTGCGAGGTGGCAAATGATTTTGACTGAATATGATATACAGTATACCTCTCAGAAGGCGATCAAGGGAAGTGTATTGTCTGATTACCTTGCTCAGCAACCCATTGATGACTATCAACCGATGAAGTTTGAATTCCCTGATGAGGACATCATGTTTCTCAAATCGAAAGATTGCGAGGAACCGATCCCGAAGGAGGGGCCTGACCCTGAATCCGAATGGATTCTGATGTTTGATGGGGCCGTTAACGTGAATGGAAGCGGTGTTGGTGCTGTTTTGGTTACGCCGAAAGGATCCCACATTCCTTTTGCTGCCAGGCTAACATTTGAGTGCACCAACAACGTGGCTGAATATGAAGCTTGCATATTGGGGATTGAAGAGGCGATTGATTTGAGGATCAAGAACCTTGTCATATATGGAGATTCAGCTCTAGTTGTAAATTAGGTTAACGGAAAGTGGTATACGCATCAATCTCATTTAGTTCCATATCGGGATTATGCGAGGAGATTGTTGACGTTTTTCACCAAGGTGAAGTTGCATCATGTGCCCAGAGAGGAGAATCCTTTGGCAGATGCTTTGGCTACTCTGGCCGCTTTGATTAAGGTGCAGTGGTGGAATCAGTTCCCAAGTGTTGAAGTAGGTCGTCTGGATAGACCTGCTTATGAGTTTGCTGTTGATACAGCGTCTGATGATGAGAAGCCGTGGTATTATGATATCAAGCGCTATCTGGAAACTCAAGAGTATCCTGAGGGAGCATCTAAGAAGGACCGAAAGACTCTGCGGAGGTTGGCCATGGTGTTTTACTTGAATAAGGATGGGGTTTTGTACAAGAGGAATTTTGATTGGGTCTTGCTCAGATGTGTTGATGATAAAGAAGCAAGCCAATTGATGAAAGAGGTTCATGAAGGGTCGTTCGGTACCCATGCCAGTGGGAATGCAATGGTAAAGAAGCTGCTGAGAGCAGGTTATTATTGGATGACAATGGAGGCCCAATGTTTCAATTTCGTGCGGAAGTGTCATAAATGCCAGATTTATGCTGACAAGGTGCACGTGCCTCCAAATCCGTTGAGTTTAATGTCATCTCCATGGCCGTTCACTATGTGGGGCATTGATATGATCAGAAAGATTGAGCCTACGGCTTCGAATGGGCACAGATTCATATTGGTGGCTATTGATTACTTCACCAAGTGGGTGGAAGCAGCCTCTTATACGAATGTGACAAAGCAGGTCGTTGCCAGGTTTCTCAAGAGAGACATCATTTGCAGATATGGGGTTCCCGAGAGAATCATTACTGATAATGGTTCTAATTTGAACAATAAGATGATGGCAGAGCTGTGCCGGGAATTCAAGATTGAGCATCACAATTCTTCTCCTTATCGTCCGAAGATGAATGGGGCAGTTGAGGCAGCCAACAAGAATATAAAGAAGATTGTGCAGAAAATGGTGGTAACCTACAAAGACTGGCATGAGATGTTTCCGTTTGCATTGCATGGGTATCGAACGTCGATGCGCACATCTACTGGGGCAACTCCTTTCTCATTGGTGTATGGGATGGAAGCGGTGCTACCGGTTGAGGTTCAGATTCCCTCTTTGAGAGTCCTGATGGACGTAAAGTTGCAAGAGGCTGAATGGGTAAGGACCCGGTACGAAGAGTTGAGCTTGATAGAGGAAAAGAGGCTGGCGGCCATCTGTCATGGGCAGTTATACCAACAGCGGATGAAGCGTGCTTTTGACCGAAAGGTACGACCTCGGGTATATCACGTGGGTGATATGGTGCTGAAAAGGATCCTTCCTCCTCAAAACGATCGAAGGGGCAAATGGACACCCAATTATGAAGGTCCATTCGTGGTCAAGAAGGTTTTCTCTGGTGGAGCCTTGTTGTTAACAACCATGGATGGCGAGGATTTTCCATCCCCTGTGAATGCGGACGCAGTTAAAAAATACTTCGTATAAAGAGACCCGCTGGACGAAAAGAATAAAATAGTCCAGGCAAAAATGGGCATCCCGGCGAACCAAAAAAACAGAAAGAAAAGGTTCGGGCAAAAATTAGGGATAAAATGAAAAATGTACACCCGGCAAGTCGAAAACCTGGAAAGGCGACTTGGGCAAAAATGGGTATCCCGATGGACTGAAAACCCGAAAGGGCGTTCCAGGCAAAAGAGGGATTGAAACGAACAACTGCGTCTGGCATGATCGTTTGCGCTTTGGTTAAAGCATCATGGATAATACCCGGTAGGGATCAATCGGAAGCGTCTTGTTCAGAAGGCAGAAAGCACGGAGGGTCTGAAGACATATGGGGTGTAACCGAGTTGGAACTCGATGAGATTACGGGTTTCACATTGCCATTAGGATAGATTTTTCCTTTTGTGCGCAATTACCTCTTTTCAGGAATTGCATCCTTTGTATTGCTCAATTTGAGCCACACACTTTTCAATCAATAAAATGCATATTCAGTCAAATAATTTTGTTTTTGTTTTTCATTACCGCTTTGATTGCAAAAACATCCGATTATTGTGATAAAGAATCTTTGCATTTTAAGACATACAGGTCCCTTCCAATGCATGCTTATAAGATTGAAAGCTTGAAATCTTATTCGGAAGGTTGAGTGACCCAAGTGTTTAAATCTTGACACGCCTGGGGCGCGGTTTTATCTAACGATTTCTTTTGCAGGTGCTGTTAGATATTTTCACTCACTTGCAGGTTGTGATGTGGAAGCTGTTGACAAAGCAAATCCCCGTGGAGTCCAATCAGGGATGTACGAATGAAAGAACGGTGAAAGACGACGGTGAGACGTACGACGATCCTTGGAATTAATCAAGAAGACTCTTCAAAGTAGGAAGATTGAAAAATCTGTATAGTCCCCAGGAGTTCGCTCTCCGTCGAGTACGGAGCGGTTGGGAATACAGGGTGATGGAGCAGAAAAGGTCCAGACGAGTCGGGATGCATATCCCCAAGCAGAGTCGTGAGGACCAACCCCCCAGCAGATTCAAGGTCTGTGGTTACCCTAGCAGGGTCAGGATGGTTATCCCCAGCGGGTGTCAGATCGATGTTTCCCCAGTCGCCAGGCCTGAAGGTTGTTGTTTCCCAGCGGAGGTATCTGTGAGGGTTCCCCAAAGCAGAGTCGGGATTGATATCCCCAGCAAGTCAAAGACTGTTGTATCCCCACAAAGTGCGTTGGTGGTTATCCCCAGCAGTTTCCCAAGCGGATTGGGTGCAAAGGAGGTTTTCCCCAGCAAGGGTTGCCTTTTCCCAGCAGCAGTGCTATTCCCCATCAGGGTGGAGATCGGAGTGGTGACGAGTTCCTCAGCAGAGTGTCTCGAGCTCCTCAGAAGAGTCCCTTGAGGGGGATGATTTTTATACATTCATCATGAAGATAAGCATATCATGTTGTATAGAAAAATAAATCGCGTAGCATTTCCATAATTATGGAGCATTACGCAGAAAAATCAATCATGCATCATATTGCAAGCATAAAGCTAGTCTCAGGCCGTGGTTACTGTTTGAGAAGTGGTTTTGTTCAGAGGTGAAGAGGTTACTCCGAGGAGTTTAGCCTCATGATTTAATCAAAGGTATTCCCCAGTAGTGCGATACTGGAGGAAGTTTCTGTCGTGCGAGACAGCAGTTGGTAGATGTTACTCTGAGGAGTTTAACATCGTGGTGATTGTATCAGCAATGTTCCCCAGTAGTGCGATACTGGAGGAACTTTTCCGTCGGACAGAGA
This sequence comes from Lathyrus oleraceus, assembly GCF_024323335.1. NCBI lineage: Eukaryota > Viridiplantae > Streptophyta > Magnoliopsida > Fabales > Fabaceae > Lathyrus > Lathyrus oleraceus. The sequence goes on along the minus strand of NC_066579.1, from coordinate 165,606,350 downwards.
TAGGAATATTACGCGATCAGCGCAATTCAAGCCGTGGTTACCGCTTGAGGTTTTGGTTTCGCCGGAAGGTGAAGATGTTACTCTGAGGAGTTTAGCCTCATGATGTCAGATCAACAATGTTCCCCAGTAGTGCGATACTGGGGGAAACTTTTTCGTCGAACGGAGATGGAGATAAGATCAAAGGACGTTACGCGATCAGCGCGACTATCGGGGTTCAAATGGAGAAAAGGAAATGTTGAGGCATTTTCTGGAGATCGGGGTTCAATCGGAGAAAGGGAAATGTTGTGATATTTTCTGGAGAGTGGGGTCCAAATGGAGATTGGAGTTGAAGATTATATCCGGGATGAGGTCCTCAGGAGTATCTTCTGTTCATGTGTCACCTAAGACTTTGGCGGAGGCCAGTGGAGGTCGTTATGGGTGTCTTCTGAGGAAGAGATGCACATGTTACCTTCCTTTTGTGAAGGTGTACCCTCTGATATGTCGCCCTCAGAGGGGTGTTTGGTGTTATTTCCGACGTTGCCAGCGGAATTATCACAAGAAATTGGAGAACGGGGTTCAAACGGAGAAAAGGAAATGTTGAGGCATTTTCTGGAGAGCGGGGTCCAAATGGAGAAAGGGAAATGTTGAGGCATTTTCTGGAGAATGGGGTTCACAATGGCGATCACAAGTTATCGTCAGGCGACTGGGGTTCAAATGGAGAATGGGGTTCATTATTTTGGCAAACAGGATAACGGGGTTCAAATGCAGTGATCTGGGATCATTTGCGCGAAAGAAAATTTTGGGGTTCAAAGAAAATAAAAAAAAGGAGCAAAAATCAGAAAATTTCGGGGTTCAAGAAAAGCATAAAGAAAAATAATAATAATCCCCAGCGGATGTGTGGTGTTCAGGCCATGGTTATCCCTGTGTTACCATTTATTTTGGTATCCAGGTCGACGTTGTTGTTTCGGTGATCAGGCCGACTTTCTCCGTACCAGACGGGTTTTTGTTTCAAGATTGTGTTCTTTGCCGATTCTGACAGGCACTGTTAATTATTTTCCCATCAGAGTGCAAATTGTTCGTCTGTTTTTGGTATTCAATCACTCTTCATCCTGATCATCTGAAAGCCGAGGCTATTCATATCGACAGGTTCACAGTGGATTGAATAGGGGCAGCTGTAACACCTCAAAATTTGCCCTCCTCTCTTGGGACTAGCTTAACATATTGCATATCATTTTTTAGGTCATTAGGCATTGCATATTGCATATCATGTGGAAACATTGTGCAAGTCATCCTCCTAGGTCTTGATCAGAAGATAAAGAGGTTAAGATGCGAGCTAGGGTTTCATTGGATTGATCACTAATCATCTGAAGGTTGGTGTATCAAATTAGGGCTTCTTGATTCTCAAGGAGATTGATCTTCATCTTGGATGCAATGATACATCATCATCATCATGGTCTTGTTATCATCCAGGAGATTCAAGAGATTGATCAGATACCTTGAGATTAGGGTTTTGACCACTGGTCAACCCTAATCAGTTGTATTGGGCCAATCAGGGCATGGCAAGGAGATGGGGTCTACAATGGAGATGGGGATCATCATGTGATTATAATTGAGCTTATGGAAGCTAGGGTTTCATCATTGAACCATTTCATCAGGAGTTTGAGGCTCAACTTGATCAGTGCATAGCCAAATTCATCTATCAATCAGAAAAGTCAACTGTGGTCAACTGTGCCAGAAATGATGGATTTGGAGGTGGGAGAGGGTTGGATACACTTCATTCATGTTGAAACAAGTTTCATTTGACATTTCAAACATCAAGAATGAAGAAAATAAAGTCAGGAGAAAACTTTCCAAAAATAGAAAGTGGCTTGTAATTGAAAGTTTCCAAAAATGGAAAGTTTTTCACCTCAAAATTACATGTCCAAAAATGCTTCAAATGAAATTTTGTTCAACATGAAAGTTGTATATCTTGCTCTCACCTTTCCAAAAAGTCCAAGAACATGAGTTTCTCATGTGTGGTTGGCAAGTTGTGATCAAATCATTTTCCAAAAATGCCTAAATTCAAAGTGGCATAACTTTCACATGGAATGGCCAAATTGGATGATCTTTCTTTGAGCAAACCACATTTTATGTGTACTTTCATGATGCATGGTCACATTTCATCAAAAATAATCATGGAAAAAAGTCATTTTTCAAGTGATTCCTTTTGTATTTTTGGTGTGGAATGGTGAATTTTCAAATTACATGGATTTGGCATACAAGACCAATTGCTACACATCACAAATAACATTTAGAACTTGCTCCAACTGATATTGCACTGTTACATTGATTGGTTTGCAAAAGGACTTTTTGGCACTTTCACATAAAAACTCATTTCACTAATTCATTTTGATTTTGCTAATTGTGATTAAGAAATGGATTAAGCATTGGTATAAAGTGTTAATCATAACAGAATTGATAAACACACTTCACATTTTCAGATCTAACAAACTTTCCCTCCAATTCTCTCCAAATTCTCCAAAATTTTTCACACTTTTTTTCATCATTTCACACTGAATTCTTCATCAATTGCAATGGTTCTTGTTTGATCCACACTCTACAGGTGTTGGTGCATAACTGTTTCATCCAAATCGTGGCAAAGGAGTGAAGAATTTGGACTGTCCTCATAGTGATCTTCCATGGCAAATTGAAGAATCTTTGAGCTGGAGCTGTTTTGAGCTAAACTACTTGTTGCAATCACTTTCCACATCATTGAACCGCTTCTGTTTTGGTGTTTTGGACATTGAAGAGCACGAATTCACGAACTGCCATCTCCATAAGGTACATTAGTTGCTAATAGTTCCTTGAGAACTTGCTTGCGGTTGCTTGGTTGTATAAACCAATTGAGGTAGAATTTCTTTTCTCCATGTAGTCTGGAAGACCTGGCCTGTTACTTGGCCAGGCACCTGTCTGAAGTCCTCCTTAAGAGGCAATGATTGTGCTTGTTTATTTTTGTCCCCAAGCAGGTAAAGACCTTGATTAAGGCAATTGGCGGATAAAAGAGATATGCAATCTATCTCCCGCTATTCTGTTGAGTCGTCCCTCTGCTCACACAACTGGTGTTGATGCATTGGGACATTAACCCAAGATCTTGTACAGTTGTACAGTCGAGTCAGAGTCATGAGTGTAGAAGGGTTCCCTCTTTCTGAACCCACGCTCCTTTGTCTGAAGCTCTCCCTGGCCAGGGATAAGAGCTGTGAAGTCCAATCTTCACTCACCTTTCATCAGCTTCACCCTGACTCTCAATGTCAGGGTTAAGAGCTAACACTACCTTTGTACAGATGACTTGCCTTGGCAGTCTGACCCTTTGTTTGAGCCCACTTTGACTGGATATAGTGTGTGCTATTTGAAATGTTTGCTTTGCTTCGTTTGTGCTTGCATGCTTGTTTTTCCTGGTTAGGATTAGCTTGCTGTTGTGCAAGTAGATAGTGAACCTTAACATAGGGCAATGATGCATGATAACACCTAGGCTCGAGTCCAGCTCCCTACTAGTGTGTCTCCCTTTGTTTCTGGTTAGGAGATAGTTTCTCCCCTGTTTAGGGGAACTACGTCGCCCTGATCCTCATACCAGATGAGGTACGTAGGCAGGAGACCGTGCGAGGTCTCTCCGGGCACTTTTTTTTCTTTTTGTGTGTGTTTGCTTGTTAACCCTCTTGTGTGTCAGGATATGGATGAAGCCCAGCGATTGGCTGTCCGTATCCTGAGTGTGTTTGTTTGGTTCGGGCGCTGATATAAGTCCAGTGATTGGCATTCGGGTCCCATGTTTGCCATTTTTGGTGTGGAGTCTGACATAAGTCCAACGATTGGCAGTCGGTTTCCTATGTGCGTTTTGTTTTGTTTGGCGTGCGTGAGCCGAACTACGGCAGCTCTGATTCTCGTTCCAGACGAGATACGTAGGAATAGGATGCGATATCCTAGCGAGCCCGTTCCTCTTTTCCCCCACCTGTGTTGTTTTCGGTGAGTGTGTGTGTGGTGTTTATTTAGCAACCTTTTCTTTCTTTTAGAGCGTGGATCCCGTAGAGTACTACAGATGCGTAGGGGTGCTAATACCTTCCCTTCGCATAACCGACCCCCGTACCCATTCTCTTTGGTCGCGAGACCATGCTTTTTCCAGGTTTACTTCGAGCGTTTCCTTTCCCTCTTTTGGGATAAATAACGCACGGTGGCGGCTCTGTGTTGTTTTGTTTTAGCCCGTCGGTTGTTTTTCGCGGATGCGACAGTATTGCATACTACATACATGCATGACTTTCCTGCCGAGGTAGGAAGTTCCATATCGAAAAGCTCTCTCGCCGAGACGAAAGGATTGCATCAGATTAACATGCATCATATGCATACAAAATCGAGCATTTTCCATCAACCCTTTGATGATGACTATCTTCCATCAACCCTTTGATGATGATATTACCTAAGCACCCTTTCCATCAACTCTTTGATGACGACATTCCACTTCCCATCGACCCTTCGATGGAGGTATCCCCTTTCATCAACCCTTTGGCGATGCCAATCCATTTCCCATCAACTCCTTGATGATGATACTCCATTTCCTATCAACTCTTTGATGACGATACTCCACTTCCCATCAACTCTTTGATGATGATACTCCATTTCCCATCAACCCTTTGATGACGATAACCCTTTTCCATCAACCCTTTGATGACAACAATCCTTCCATCAACTCTTTGATGACGACAATCCTTCCATCAACCCTCTGATGACGACAATCCTTCCATCAACTCTTTGATGACGATAACCCTTTTCCATAAACTCTTTGATGACGATAACCCTTTTCCATCAACCCTTTGATGACGACAATCCTTCCATCAACTCTTTGATGACGACAACCCTTTCTCATTAACTCTTTGATGACGACAATTCTTTCCCATCAACCCTTTGATGACGACAGTCCTTTCATCAACTCTTTGATGCCGCCGTCAACCCTTTGACGATGACAACTATTGTCCCATCAACTCTTTGATGACGACCTTCCTTTCAGTCAACTCTTTGACGAGGACAATTGTTATTTCATAAACCTCTAAAGTCAGATCCCCACAAAAATTCTTATCTAAAACCAAACCACACTTGGTGTACCCAAATGCACCCAGATCACTGCATAAACTGCACCCTCATTTTGCATTAACAATCATGCATTACATCGCATCAGAAAAGGCATATCATATTCCATTGAGATGGACCATTACGCCAGATAAACATGCATAACTGCATAAAAGTCTTTCTCGAAAGCATAAAAGAATCCTTCGTTAAGGCATTCTTCCTCCCCAGTAAGAATGTTATCATGAAACCTTGGAATGGTATTCCCCGCAGATTTTTTAAAATATCTCCTTTAGGTTGCCTTTTGCAAACACCTTGGGAATCTTCAACCAGACGCTTACCTTTCGTAAGTGGTCCCCTACCTTTTGCATGGGAGGTCACTCTTTTCCTCTTTCGATACTCGTCCGTATTGATCTTCAACACTCGTCTGTGTTGTTACCTTCTTTCAATACTCGTCTGTATTGATCCCTAACACTCGTCCGTGTTGTTATCCTTTTTCAATACTCGTTCGTATTGATCCCCAATGAAGTCGCCATATTTTGACGCTCGTCCGTGTTGGCCTTCTTTCTTCAACACTCGTCCGTATTGATCTTAACATCCGTCCGTGTTGATACCTACTTTTTCCATACTTGTCTGTGTGGATCCTTGACACTCGTCCGTGTTGATCTATGTCACCCGTTTGTGTTAATCTCAATGCTCGTCCGTGTTGTTAAACCATTCTTGATACTCGTTTGTTTAGTATCCATCACTCGTCTGTGTGGACTTCAACTTTCTTCTTGACCTTTTGTCAAGAAGTTCTCACTACCTTTTGTGTGAGAATCCCCATTCGACCTCGTGTCCAAGAGTTCTCGTTACCCATTTGTACGAGAATCTCATCCCCCATTTTCTTCTTAACCTTTTGTTAAGGAGCTCTCACTACCTTTTATGTGAGAAATTCAATCATCTTTCTTCTTAACCTTTTGTTTGAAAGACCCCTTCTCTTGTGCAAAGGAGTCGTTGCTACCTATTGTGCGTGAAAATCATTTCCTCAGGAAGGTAGTACCATTCCCATCTTCTTCTTAACCTTTTGTTAAGGAGTTCTCATCATCTTTTGTGAGAGAAGTCTGTCTATCCTTGTTTTCTTAACTGAATTTGAAGATTCCGTTTCACTTGCTAAGAAGCCGTTGCTGCTTGTTGCGAGAGAAGGTTGCTTCTCAGTTGAGTTGCTTGCCTTTAGCAAGACGTCTCTTTGCCTTTTGCAAGGGATCTCATTCCAATTCTTTCTACTCGGGTACTTGCCTTTCGCAAACACCTCCTTTACCTTCGCGGAATCCTGCGGGAACTCGATTACCAATCTCAAGCCAAAACTCGTCAGTGGAGGCAAAACAAGAAAACATAATGGAAAAATAGAGAAAGACCCAAAAAAGAGATCGACATACGTAGCATATTACATATAGCATGCATGACTTCATAAAGCATCCCATTGGATAACTTTCCAAAAACACCCTTTACCTACATCTCATTCGTTCATTCATTCACTACAAACAAATTTCTTGGTTATTTTAGTATTTAATCATCTCCTACCATGAATGTTTGAAAGCAGTTGATATTCATACCTTCAGGTCTGAGAAGATTAAATAGGGGCAGCTGTCATACCCCAAAATTTGCCCTCATTTTCGCTTTTGCATCTAACTATAACTTGATATTCATCTAACCTCATTCATGTGCATTCATTCATTCATGATTAACATATGCGGACATGTATCAGGGATTCAGGGTTTGTGGTTGATAAAATCGGAGTTGGATTGAGGTTGATGGCATTATACATCATATCGATTGAAATCCTGATTCATGACTTTGCTAGTCGATGATCTTGTGTATGAACTGTCGATTAGTCGATATTTATTTGTTTGATTCATGGCATTAGCACAAGTCGATGGTTCGAGATGTTGTGGTCCATATTCGTTTGTCCATGAGAAAATACACATTTTGACTGTTGACTTTTTGGTCAACCATCAATCTTCGAATCTTTAATTACGTGATCCATAATCATTCCATCAATTTCGAATTAATTCGTGAAGTTTTAGATGGATTTTAAAGGTTCAAATTGAATTCTAATTCAAAACTTGATTCTTGACATTCAAATCGACTTTTAAGAATTAGTTTGATTTCATAACCATTTCATCATTTTTCGTTAGCCAATTAATTCAAGAACATTGTTGTTAAGTACAAATTAATCGTGACATTTCTTTTATTATTAGAATTTCTTGATTTTATTAATGGGCCGAATCTATTTTTTTAGCCCACATTTAAACCAAATTAACCAATCCCATAACAAATATCTGTAGCGGTGTTTTCGTTACCTTTAGGTTTATTGACTAAACCAAAAGTAAACATACAATTCGAGTCGCCACCGCACTTTTATTTGTCCAAAGGAAAGGCTAAAAAGCGAACAAAAGCCAAGTAAGAAGTTTTATCAAATCAAAAACTAATAAAAATGTCAGTGATCTAGGTAAGGGGGTTGGTTATGAAATGGGAAGGTTTTACGCACCCAAAACATCCTTAGTACTCTAAGGGAACCTCTTTTTGCAAATATGTGTTGTAGGTTGGTATTTGTGAAAATATGTGCAAAAGATTGGGGGGATGAGAAAAGAATAGATTATATTTATAATTTTGTTGTTTGAATGGATGAACCCATTGCCTACGTACCATCACAAAGGTAGGATCAAAACCTCGTAGTTCGGGGTAAAAATCATAAAGATTGGTGAATTGATTTGATCAAAAGCCTTAAGGCCTTTTGTTATCAAAGGGAGAAAACTCAACCTAAACCAACAATCCACCATGTGAGGAAAACTTCAACATACTAGTGATGGGTTAACCCTATAATAAGTATGGAAGACTTATATTCCAATCACTAAGGATGAGGTGAGATTTACATCAACCACTATGATAACTCAAACCTATGACTAATGTTTGTGAAAAGGTTTTAATAAGGTGGCCATTGGAACCACAAAAATAACTTGAAGTGAGTTATATTTACAATTTAGATTTATTTACAAAAATGAAGTCAAAGTTGGATTAAGATTCATTCACCATGAGTATTAATGAAAATATTTTGAAAAGTCAAAGGCATAAGGCCTAGGTTTCTAGTTTGAAAACAATGTCAAAGTTTTGAAAATGATTTTTGGTTTGGGTTAGAGTGAGGAGAAGAAGAGAAGGGTTAGTCCTAAAGCATACAAAGATAAGAGAGAAAAGATAAAACCCTTGGAGTTCCTTTTCTTGGAATCATAGAGATGATTCAAGATGCTCCTTTCCTTTGGACTTAGCAAACTCACAAGCAATCATAATATTTAGACTCAAGCTCCTAGGATCTCCATTTGGCTTGTCTCTCTTAACTTGGTTATTCATGACAATGGTCCTCTTTGCTATCTCAAGATGGAATCCCTGTCACACAAGAGCAAACATCAAAAGGTTCACAACACAATAAGGGGAATGGACAAAGAATAGGTTTTGGAAAGGAAATCCTTTAAAGTCAACTTTGTGATTTAGCATTCTAAAGGCATGAGGTCTAGTTGCTCTTCAACAAATTTAGCATTCTAAGTGCATGAGGCCTAGTTTCTCTTGAACTCCTTTAAGCATGGGTAAGTACTAATTCTAAGTCCTTTCTTCTTTTTGCATTGAGTTCACACAAAACAAAGACAAAACAACCACAAGACAACAATATATTTATATACAATAATGAGCTCAAATGAGCAAAAGGAAAATGGGATAAACATAAAATATGTGCTCAAGTGAGCAAAAATGAAAAGGCAATATGAATAAATGAGCAATAAATAAATTGCATTAAAGTAAAGGGCAAAAAATTAAATGCTCAAATTAAAGTGAGTAATTAGTATGGTTGTTAGTTTGTCATAAGACAATGTAGCGCTATGTTAAGCAATCGTAAATGGACTAATGTAGTAGTCACACCTATTTGAATCCGGTCAATAAAACTATAGGAAAATAAACACAAGTTAGAGATCATGACTAGTAAGCCAAACTCCAAAAACTTGCCATGCCAAAACAAAAGGGGAAATGCCTTGTATGGATTTTGGGTTTTTTGCTTGACCAAGAAGCAATCTATCTTGGACACAAAACAACTCACTTGATCTTGGATCAAGTTGAGTTTGGTTTGGATCAAAGAAGGTTAAACCTCTCATTTGTCAAGACTAACCATAAGTCATTAACTCATTGGCCAAAATAAAAAGAAATGGGATGAAGATGAAATGGATAGAAAGAGAATTCAAGTATCAAACTCAATTGATCAAATGTGAACCAAGTCATCATCAATCAATGCCAAACAGAAAAGAAATGAAGATTATAAGTCAACAAGTCAAGCATATTTTTTTGGTATTTTTTGAATTAAAAATAAATGCAAAATAAAATAAACAAAATGTGGTCAAACCTTAAATTTAATTCAAATCAACTTTAACAAGTCCAATTAAATTCTCATAGGTCTAACATGGTCAAATAAAATTTGACAAATTTTCTCAATAATTTTTTAAATCATAAACTATTTTAAAACAATTAAAAACAATGAAAAATAACACAATATGAATTAAAATCTCAAATAAATCTCAAATAAATCTCAAATCAAATAAGAAATTGATGAGACTATTTTTCATTGATTTATCATCATCCATAGGTGTTAGGAAAATATTTTTGGATTTTTCAAATATCAAAAAGTATTTTAAAATGAATTAAAACTATTAAAAACCTAATAATTCACAAAAAATATTAAATGAAGTCACAAAAATAATTAAAAATTAAAATATGAAACTAGATTTTTCAAGATTTTTTTTGGCATTGGTCTCATATTTTTGTGACTTCAAATAAAATATTTATGAATTTTTGAAAATAAAAGGAATTAATTGAAATTAAAAGAAAATAAGAAAAATAGAAAAATCCAGCGCCATCAGATGATTTCATTAATTGACGTGGCGTGATCAAATGGCTCAGAGGCGCAGATGCATTGTATGCTGGAGTCAAGCGCACAACACAAAGATTTAAAATAATTAAATACATTGGATGTTCGTGATTAAAACGTTGAGACACGATCCAAAGGTTGGGAGGCTACCACGTGGGGGTGGTGGTGGAAACCACCATCTTCTCCGGTGATTTAACCAGTTCCAGCCACCACGCGTAGGAAAACAAATTATAATGAAAATGAAAAATGAAGGCATCAAAATGAAGCTGAGGTGATGTACATCACCCCTGTAACCATGAATCATCCTCACAGTTCCTATTTAGAGAGAAACATGAGCTTGAAGATCATGGTGCACGGATTGAAATGGCACGATTTGCAAAATTAAGACCACCACTGACCTGCCTCAAGCATGAGGACTTCAGAAAACAGCATAAACCAAAGGAATTCACATTATATTGCAAGATCTAAATCAGAAAAGTTTGAGGTTCTACCTCTGAAATGAAGCTTCAAACAACACGAATCCTTCAAGCTCTTGATCTACTTTTGCTCTGGAAGTGTGATGGTGATGCTAGGTTAAGGAATTGAGCTTTGAAGATCAACTAATGATGTTGAAATTCAAGCTTGAAAGAGAAATAAAAAACTGAAAATTCCTTTAGTGAGGGTTTGGATTTCAATTCAGCAGCAATTCACATCTCCACTTGGTTACTAATAGAAGCTAAAGGCACCCTATTTATAGCTGGATGTGGTTGATTCCCACGCTTCTTTCATGTGCATGGCCATTTGAATTTTGGTTCATGGGCCTATACAGGCACGTGAAAAGCCCAAAGGTGGATGCAAAAGTTTGCTGAGAACATGAGAATACCATTTGGTCGTGTGCATTGGACTGAAACAACTTGCATTCCAAGTTTTCATCATAAAATATCAAAATGATCATGAATAAAGAGATCTTCAAAACTCACATATGGAAAGTCCAAAAAATTAATGTGAGTAATGGTTGGAAAGCTCTTGAAATAAGGAACAAAAGTCATGTTGGGAAAAAATTCATTTGGAGTTTGGAACTTAATGAAAACTGGCTGTGAATGTTTGGGTACAAAACATGTCTAAGTCACCTTTGAAAATTTTCACTAAAAGCAAGCCTCTTCAAGCCCTTATGTTTTAATGATGAAAGCTTCAAATGGAAAACCCTCCAACATAAAAGTTGTAGATCTTTTCAATATTATCAGTTTAGACTTAAATGTTGCATCATTTGGATTTTTCATGAGAAAGTTATGAGCACTTGAAGTTGGACATTTTATAAATTCAATGACTTAGGTCCAAAGTGACCTATAATGTTTTGTATTATCACATGTATTTATTTTAGTATTATGAAGTTTTGTCCAACATAACATTTGAATTAGACATCTTAAGCTTTCCAGTGCATTTGGTCTCACCTCAAAATCACAAAAATTAAAGAAGTTAGGTCCTTGGGAAGTTGACCTAAAATTAGGGTTTCAGTCAAATTGACCCATAATGTTTTGAAATGAAGGATGACCTTACAAGTTTGAAATGGATTTTTTATTAACATGAAAGTTGTTCATACGGTTCTTAATAACATTTTTGATCTTGGGGTCATCTTCATTTGACAAACACATCAAAAGTTGTATCTTAGTGATCTTCAGTTTAGTCAGATGACTTGACTGGTCAACTTCACAAGGCCAAACTTCAAATCTTGATGAATGAATGATTGAGGGGCCTCACATAGGCTCATATATTCATAAAATAGTGAATTAAAGAACTTACCTTGATTAAATTTGATCATAGGTTGAGGTTGCTTCATGAGCAAGGCATAATCAAAGCATAGTTGAATTAGGGTTTCCTTGAGAAACAAACCTCAAGCCCTTTGGGTTATCTTGATCAAATTGGCAAATTGAGATACTTGGGAGGCATATATGATGATTAGGAACTTTGTGAGCCATTGTCATGCTTATTCTCATCTTCATCTAGCCACTTTACTGAGCTTAGGAGCCTCTTAGGAGCATGGGAGCACATGATCACTTGAGCTTCAAAACAAAAAGAGTTAGTGACATATTTTTGTGCTTTTGGTTAGTAATCAAAATAAGGAAAGCAATAATATATAATACAAGCATGCTTGGTGGTCTCAAACCACTCACACAAGTCCCACCCTAGGGTCAATGAGCCAAACATGCTATGATCATTGAGGCAAATGCACTTGTGCAATAACATGATGCCATGAGGGATATTATGGTCAAAATTAGGGTCTTACAGATGCCCCTATTTAAGGTCATTCTAGCCGGAGAAATGTAGGTTAAAATCTTCGTCTCGACGAGGTAGAATGGGCTTAAATAATAACAAAGAGACGAATTTTGATCCCTAAGAGACCTCATGATGCAAATGTATGCATGCAAAAATAAAATCTTCATGGTGAATAATTGCCACAAAGGAAAAGAAATTGGGAGGCACCGAAGATCCATAGGAGTAACACACTCACTAGGGAGACAGAGACTCCGGGGGGAAGTAAGGCGAAAATGCGTGAGCAGATCACGGTTAGAAAACTTATTGGGATACACGAAGGGATTCCATGAAAATAAATCGATGGAAAGACTCGAGCTGTCGCAAAAATGCATGTATTGGGGAATATGCCAGTACAACAAAACTATCCACAAAGGATACATCGGATAAAAATCCGGACTCAGACGGGGATGTCCACAAAGGACTCAATTGAGGAAGAAACAACGAGATATTACCAGTCACTGGGTAATAAACTCAAAGAGAGACATGCGATTAAAACACTGGTTACTGTGTGAGAGAACAACACGCTCAGGGAGAAAGAATATCTAAGACCGGTATAAGGGTGAGAGATATCAATCATCCAAAACATCTGAGGAGGACCCAAAAGGCACATCTCAACTCAGGAAAATCTGACTCCACAGGGGACTAAAAGTCATAATAGGGAGCAGAAGGAAGGAACACTAGGGATACCGATTACTGGGCATATAATAGGTGACCAACCAGGCGTGAATTGGGAACATATCCACGACACTCATCATCCGAAAAGAGGGCTGAAAAAGCAAACTCGACTTACAAGACGGGCATTCAATTCCACAAGGAAATACGAATCTTACTCGATTGGGGAAGAAAAAGACTTCGACTGAAGAGCGCATGAGATATATTATCTATTACCGTCATAACATAGATAACATACTCGCATGGAAGATTATCCACAACCGGTTACTGGGTTAATAAAGGATAAATCGACCGAAAACAAAAGGACGTCGAGATATCGGGTACTGGGTATACAAAATGATGACCAATCAGAAGAAGAAACAATCATTACCAAACGAAGGGTAAATGAAGGATGACTCGTTGTCGCATTACGCGAAAAACCAGCGGGAAAACAAGAACAACAGAGCCGCCACCGTGCGTTATTTATCCCAAAAGAGGGAAAGGAAACGCTCAGAGTAAACCTGGGAAAGACATGGTCTCGCGACCAAAGAGAATGGGATCGGGAGTCGATTATGCGAAGGGAAGGTATTAGCACCCCTACGCATCCGTCGTACTCGACGGGATCCACGCACAAAAGGAAGGATAAATGGTTGCTATAAACACTGCTCACACACACACACACTAGCTGAAAGAGACACAAGAAAACAGACTGAAACGGACTCGGCAGGATACCGCATCCTGGGCCTACTTAGTCTATCAGGCATAGACATCAGAGTCGAAGTAGTTCGGACTGGGGAAACGACACATGCTCGCTAGGATGTCGCATCCTATGCATACGTATCTCCTTTGGACGAAGGAGAATCAGAGCATTCGTAGCTCGGCTGACACACACACAAACAAACACAGGCAAAGGCAAACGTGGAGCCTGAATGCCAATCACTGGACTTACATCAGCATCCGAACCAAAACACACACAGGAAACCAACTGCCAATCGCTGGACTTACGTCGGACTCCAACCAGAAAAGGAGAAACAACTCACACAAACAAAGCAAAGGGGCGCCCGGAGAGATCAACTCATCTCCTGCCTACGTACCTCATCTGGTATGAGGATCAGGGCGACGTAGTTCCCCTACGCAGGGAAAAAGGACTAGCCTAACCAGATAACAGAGGGAGACACAACTAGGGGGACTACGACTCGAGCCTATATGTTATCATGCAAAATCATCCCTAAGTTAAGGTTTCTAGCTAACTGGCACAGGGAGCCAACCTATCCTAAACATGACTTGCACAGGAAGCAAGCCACACCTAACTTGCACAGGAAGCAAGTCTAAACTAGCCCTAACTTGCACAGGAAGCAAGTCAAACAAACACAATCACAAGTAGCACACACTATACACAAACAAGGGGCTCACACAAGGATTAGGCATTGAAGCCAACTGGAATGGGGTTAATGGCGCTCTTAACCTTGACATTGAGAGCCAAGGTGAAGCAGATGATAGGAGATGAGGGGTGTGCCTCATTGCTCTTATCCCTGGTCAGGGAGAGCATTTGAATATCAGAAGGTGTGGGAGTTCAGAAAGGGGGAACTCTCTCCACAAGTCAGACTCTATAGATCTTGGGTTTTTACTCACTATGCATCAACACAAGTAGTGTGAGCAAGGTGAGTGACACACAGAGTAGCAGGGGATAGGTTGCATATCCCTTGGATTCTGCCAATTGCCTCTTCACTTAGGAGGTCTTTGAATATGTACAGGGACAAAATTAAACATTCACAAACATTGCCTCTTAAGGAGGACTTCAGACAGTTGCCTGGCCAAGTAACAGGCCAGGTCTTCCAGACTACATGAAGAAAAAGAAATATACCTCAATGCAAATTGCTCTTAAGCAAAACAAAGCAAAGTTCACAAGGAACTAAAAGCAACTAAAGTACCTGAAATCAGTCAAGCAACATTAGTATACAGTCAAAATTAACTCAAAATGAAACAGAAGTCAACAATCAACACAAGCAGGTTAAATATGCAATGCACAAAGCTCAAGGCATGTGAACCAAGCAACCTACAAAACAAATGGATTAGTCATGATAAACAAGCAAACTCAATCAATTTGAATTGGTCTCATTGGGTAATTGTTGGTCAACCTGAAAACATGAACTCAAATGTGAGTAACAGGACCACTAGGACAAGCCTAGGGTCAAAGGGGGATGAAAAGTTTAAAACAGCAAATGGCAAGTGTCCAAAATCATGTTCAAACAATCAAGAAACAAACTCAATTGGGTTCACATTCATATCAATCATCATCATCATTTTATAAGCAAAAGAAGTCAAAGCATGGCATATGGGAGCTCATAGAAGTCAACAACAAGACTTGAATCAAAACCAATCATAAACAATTCCAAAAATCATCAAATAAATCATGGTCAAACATAATCCACAGCATGTTAAGCATGTCAAATTTCAACTCATTTGGACAAGTAGAAGGTGGTCAATGAAAATCAGAAAGGCAGGGCAATTTTAAGCATGCTCAAAGAAGTCAACCAAACATGCATCAACTTGAAAAAATCATAAATCCGTGATAGCATATGAGAAATGAATGGGATCAAAACCATGGCAAAGCTTAAGATGTCTACTAATCACATATCAAATTTCATGTCCATCTAATAAAGTATGAGGATTTCACAAATGAAATGGGAACATGTATCACAAAAAGTCAACATAAGACCAAACAGGGGACAAAAATCTCAAATAATTAGGAAATGCCACAAATAATTCCAAGAAAAATCACATGTAATCTAGACATTAAAGAGTACATTCATGCAAAAATTCAAATCAATTTGAGGTCCAGAGGCATGGTAAAGAAAATCATGAAGTTGCATATCAATGGTGTGACACAAATTGTCACACCCTACTTCAAAAAATCATAACTCAAAGACCAGACATGATAAATTCATAAACTCTAAACCAAAATCACCATGAATGTCTCTAGTTTGAGCACAAAAAATTTCAAAGGCAATGGATAAAGCATCATCATTTCACAAATGTTTTGGCAAAAGGTACAAAAAATGGCCACATGTCACAAACCCTAGCACCATTTAAAATTCATTCATCCAAAAATTCTGGAAAAAATATGACAATTAACTAGAGATCATGATGAAAAAGATGCAAAAAATCCCATGAATTTTGGATAATTATTGAAGGCTCTATGATTTTTGTAAGTTGTGTAACAAAAATGAAATAATTATTGAGAAATAATATGAATTAAACCATTAAATAAAACGAGGCGTGGCATTGTGGTAATTTCGGTGAAGACTTAATGAAACGCTGCGTATGATACATGAGAATGAAATAATATGATTGGCTGTTGGCAATAGTACAGTGACAGGCGCATGCAATACGTGAAAGGAGATTTTCTGGGCAGCACATGAACTTAGGGTTTACATGAACAGTGTACATTCATCATCTTGCTCAAATCGAAAAATAATTTTGTGCCCAGAAATGAACAAACACCATGTCATTAGAATCACCAAACAACACACATTAAGAAAACCACATTCATTTTCATGGAATCGAACCACACAGCAAGTATCACACGAAAACTCATTTGAGCATCAACTTTCAATCTCACATTTCTCCCTAATTATTCAGCCATTTTAAGTGGTTCAAAGCCCATTGTTCTCAGCATAAAAAGATTTACAACAAGCATCTCATAATTTTGCAAATGGCCAAGTTTGAGTTTCTTACCAGATTTGGAGAACTGAGTTGAATCGTGTTGTTTGGATGTGTTGAGGTGAAACAGATGTCCAGCAAACTTCCCAAAGTTGAATGGAGAAAGAATTTTGGCTCAAGAGTGTTTGGTTTTGCTCGAAACAAAATCTGCCATAGCTGACCTCTTCAATGGAACAGTGGTGCAAATGGCATTACAGTAGTGGAACCAGCCTTGAATTGAGCTCAGAATGATGGTATGTGATGAAGCAAACAAACCCTAGCTCAAGCTCTTGAAGGTCTTTGGAGAAAAGTTCAACAATGCAAAAAATGAGAGAATGAGAGAAATGGAATTTCTGTTGGTAAATGGTGGCTGCTAGGGTTCTGCTCAGAGAGAAAATGAGCTATATGTATGCTGTTTATGATTGGTAAGCAAGGTTAATGGAAAGTTAATCATGATTTAGCTAAAATGACCAATTTTGCAAAAATGCTAAAAACCAACTAAGCTTGTGTGGGGTGCAAGAGGCTGCACGAAATTGGGCTTGTAACATGTTCCAAATATCATATCTGAACTATTCCCAATGGCCAAAGTGATGGAAAATGGTTATTTTAAAAAGTCAAATTTTCACTTCACTTAAAACAATTCAAGTAAGTTCAAAAATGCCATTTTGATTGGTGATGTTTTGGTGAATGATGGTTACATATTTGGAAAGAGGGGATCAAATGTGACTTGTTGCAAAAAACCCCACCCAATTTGGCCAAATGGTTTGAGAGATATGGCCTTTTGAAGTTCAAAAATTTTCGAGAATGATTTGATCATAACTTGCCAACCATACATGGGAATTGAGTTTTCTTGGACCTTTTGGAAATGGGAGAACAAGATCTTCAACTTTCATGTTGGGCAAAAATTCATTTGAAGCTTGTATCATGATGTAAGTTTGGGATCAAGAAGTTTCCATTTTTGGCAAATTCCAATTACAGGTCAAGTTTCTATTTTTGGAAATTTCTTGTCTGGCTTCAAATTCTTCCATGATGATGTTTGAAATGTTATATGAGGCCTATATGGACATGAAGGAACCCTCTCAAACCAATTCCCACCATCAAAACCATAAAATCAAGCCCAGTTGACCAAGGTTGACTTTTTAGGGTTTCTGGTAAACTGTGCATTGACTGATGACTTCTGAACATCCAATCCTTGACCAAAACACTTCAAGAGGACCCCTAGGTCATGTGAACATGTTGGACCAACCCTAGGGCCTTGGCTCAATGGAGATTGTACTTGCTTGGTTGACTGACTGATCTCCTGATCAGTTTGACCTAATCTGACTGATGATCTTGCACTTGAGGCAAAGGGACAATGCAATGCTATGCAGTGGACCATGTTAATGCTATGACCTAATATGAGAATGTATGTACAATGATAGGTGCAAATTTGAGGTGCTACAGCTGCCCCTATTCAATCAGCTGGGAACCCGAACGGATGATAGCAACGGCTGTCAGACTTTCAGGGTAAACAGGGATTGAATACCAAAGAACCGTAGAAATTTGCACCGACTGGATATAATACAAGAAGAACCACGTCATTTACCGATGACGACTGCATGACAACTTCAGAAAAGCGAAACCATTTACCGATGGTTAGAAACTGGAAACTTGATATTTACCGATATCAACTTCAGCGAGACCATTTACCGATGGCTGCTGGGAAATAATTTCAGAAAAGCAAAACCATTTACCGATGGTTAAAAACTGGGAACTTGATATTTACCGATATCAACTTCAGCGAGACCATTTACCGATGGCTGCTGGGAAAACAACTTGATGTAGAAGGGAAGCAAGACCATTTACCGATGGTGGCTTCAAAGCAACTTGATATTTACCGATATCAACTTTAACAAGGCCATTTACCGATGGCTGCTGCAACTGGGAATTCGATATTTACCGATATCGAAGAAAACTGGGCCATTTACCGATGGCATCTCTGCTTGGGGAAGAACAAAATCTTTGTGATGGAATCAGACAAGACGTTTACCGACGACTTCTGGGGATCTTGATTTTATTAACAAGGAAGATGACACATGACCAGACATTTACCGATGACTGGGATGAGACTCAATGTTTACCGACATCGAAAGATGATGTTTATCGACATCCAAAAAATGACCAGACATTTACCGATGACTGGGGAAAATTTATTGGGGAGAGACAAACAAATATTCGCAACCGGAAACCAGATAGGACATTTACCGATGACTCTACTGGGGATTTCTCTGGGGAATTATCAGACATTTACCGATGACTGAGGAAAAGCTCGACGCTTACCGACATCGAAGCAATGGTGTTTACCGACACCAAAAATGACCAGACATTTACAGATGACTGGGGTGAGACTCGATGTTTACCGACACCGAAGCAATGGTGTTTACCGACTCCAAAAACGACCAGACATTTACCGATGACTGGGTGAGACTCGATGTTTACCGACACCGAAGCAATGGTGTTTACTGACACCAAAAAAAGAAACACACGCGGGTGCTAACATGACACTTACTGGTATCACAAGAAGGACATTTTAGATATGTCAAGGCAAGGCTGATCACTTGCTGGGGAGTCTCACTGAGGAGAAACAATCTTTCTGTCACCAACGGGTGAGGAAATAGACCTCTGTGGGGATATCAATTCTGAATACTGTCAAAGCAACTGTAGCAGACGTGCTGTGCCGATGTTGAACAAAATGATCCGCCTCTGCCGGGGATACAGTCTGATTGGGTTAACACATGAATGCATATGTTTGAATTTTTCTATGGCGTAATGCTCCATTTGAGATGGAAATGCTACGCAGTTTTGAGGATGCAATGATCACTACATGCAATGCAAAATGATGAGAACTCCGCTGGGGAATACACAGGACGACTGTGCTGAGAAACCTTCAATACAATTCCGCTGGGGAAACAATACAACTGCCGGGGAATCATCCATACAACTCCGCTAGGGGAAGACAAAGCAACTCGCTGGGGAGTAATGAAGCAACTTGCTACTGACAAAAGTACATTGCTGGGGATATCCCAATCAATTCATAAGTAGGATAAACTCCGCTTGGTGGAAATAACTGCTCCGCTGGGGAAGATAACCCAGGCAACTCTCTGGGGATAAGGCTCAAACAAACCTCAGGTATGATAAACTCTGCTTTGGGAAATGTCTGTTACTCCGCCGGGGACGACCCACATAATTCACAAGTAGAACAGATTCCAGCTGGGGATGCACACACCGATCTGATACTGAAACCTGTCTAATCCACTGGTAGGATGAACTCTGCTGGAGAGATAACTGCTCCGCTGGGGAAGACTTAACCGATCCATAGCTAAGAGAATAGCTTTGTTCTGGGAAATAAACTGCTGGAGAAAGCTCACAAGTGACGACCTGCGAAACAGAATAACAGATGCCCCCAGGGGATATATGGACAAGATACGCTCAAGTGTCCTCAACATTCAAAATGATTTTCAAATGTTTTAATCTTTTGCACGTTATTGTTTAGCCTTCATGTTTTTATATGCAATATTTATCAAAAAATCGGACGTTTTTGCAAACAAAAATAGTAAAAGTAAAAACAAGGGAGCAATTTATCTGAATAACGACTTTTATTGATTGAAAGTGTGCCTGAAAAGGCAAATACATTGGGAAGCAATTCCTAGGAAGAGGTAATTGCGCACAAAAGGAAAATAAACTATCCTAATGGCAATGTGAACACGGCATCCACTGTTTCCCAACTCTGTCATAACTCATAGATTATCAATTTTCTCCCAACTCCTTGCTTTCTGAGAAGACTGACTGGACCGATCACATCTTTCGAGATGGCAGTTGACGAAGCGTGATGGAGTACAGATAACTCAGACTGTAGTCTTCGCTTTAATCCCTCTTTTGGCTGGATCGCCCTTTCGGGTTTTCAATCCACCGGGATACCCATTTTTGCCTAAGCCGCCCTTGCGGGTTTTCGACTTACCGGGTGTACAATTTTTTCATTTTTATCCCTAACTTTTGCCCGAACCTTTTCTTTCTGTTTTTTGGTTCGCCGGGATGCCCATTTTTGCCTGGACTATTTTATTCTTTTTGTCCAGCGGGTCAATTTATGCGAAGTATTTTTTGACTACGTCTGAGTTAACAGGGGAAGGAAAATCTTCACCATCCATTGTTGTAAGCATTAAGGCTCCACCGGAGAAGACCTTCTTCACAACATATGGACCTTCGTAATTAGGAGTCCACTTGCCCCTGTTATCTGTACCGGGAGGAAGGATCCTCTTCAAAACTAGATCACCAGTTTGAAATGTCCGAGGACGCACTTTCTGATCAAAGGCTCGCTTCATCCTTCTCTGATATAACTGCCCATGGCAAACAGCTGCTAAACGTCTTTCTTCGATAAGGCTTAACTCATTAAACCTTGTACGAATCCACTCGGCTTCGTCCAGCTTGACATCTAATAATACCCTCAGAGAAGGGATCTCCACTTCAACTGGTAGGACTGCCTCCATACCATACACAAGGGAGTAGGGGGTTGCCCCGGTCGACGTACGCACTGAGGTACGGTACCCATGCAAAGCGAAAGGTAGCATCTCATGCCAATCCTTGTACGTAACGACCATTTTCTGCACAATCTTCTTGATATTCTTGTTAGCTGCCTCTACAACACCATTCATCTTCGGTCTGTAAGGAGAAGAATTGTGATGTTCGATCTTGAAATCTCTGCACAGTTCCTTCATCATCTTGTTGTTGAGATTTGAACCATTGTCAGTGATGATTCTCTCAGGGACTCCATAACGACAGATGATTTCTTTCTTAATGAACCGGGCAACCACTTGTTTGGTGACACTAGCAAAAGAAGCTGCTTCCACCCATTTGGTGAAGTAGTCAATCGCAACCAAGATGAAGCGATGTCCATTTGAAGCAGTTGGCTCAATCTTCCCAATCATGTCAATGCCCCACATGGCAAACGGCCAGGGCGAGTTCATGACATTCAACGGGCTTGGTGGTACATGCACCTTATCAGCATAGATCTGGCACTTATGGCACTTCCGAGCATATTTGAAGCAATCGGATTCCATAGTCATCCAGTAATAACTGGATCTTAGCAGTTTCTTTGACATTGCATGACCACCAGCATGGGTACCAAACGAACCCTCGTGCACTTCTTGCATTAACACGTCTGCTTCGTGTCTATCCACGCATCTGAGCAAGACCATGTCAAAGTTCCTCTTGTACAGCACATCATCCTAATTCAAATAAAAGCTCCCAGCTAGCCTTCTCAGGGTCTTCTTATCATTCTTTGATGCACCTTCAGGATATTCTTGAGTCTTGAGGAAGTTCTTGATGTCATAATACCACGGTTTCTCATCAATCGCAACAACAGACTCGGCTGCAAACACATACGCAGGCCTCTCGAGTCGATTCACCGCAACATGTGGCATATGATTCCACCAACGAACCTTTATCATGGAAGATAAAGTAGCCAAAGCATCAGCCATCTGATTCTCATCCCGGGGGACATGATACAACTTCACCTTCTTGAAGAACGTCAGTATTCTTCTGGTGTAATCTCTATACGGAATCAAATGCGGCTGGTTTGTATTCCAATCTCCATTGACCTGATTGATCACTAGAGCTGAATCTCCAAATATGTCAAGTGTTTTGATCCTCAGATCAATGGCTTCTTCTATCCCCATGATACAAGCCTCATACTCAGCTTCATTGTTGGTGACGTCAAAAGTCAATCTGGCAGCGAAAGGTATATGAGCACCTTTGGGATTGATCAACACTGCCCCAACACCATTACCGTTCATATTCACAGCCCCATCAAACATCAGTGTCCACTTGTCATCAGGATCCGGTCCTTCCTCGACAGGTGGCTCTTCACAGTCTTTTATCTTCAGATACATGATGTCTTCATCAGGGAATTCAAACATCATAGGCTGATAATCGTCGATTGGTTGCTCGACAAGATAGTCTGACAGAATACTACCTTTGATGGCCTTCTGTGACGTGTACTGAATGTCATACTCTGTTAAAATCATCTGCCATCGGGCAACACGTCCGGTGAGAGCCGGCTTCTCAAAGATGTACTTGACTGGATCCATCTTAGAAATCAACAGAGTAGTATAGTTCAACATATACTGTCTTAGTCGGCGAGCAGCCCAGGCCAAAGCACAACAAGTTTTCTCGAGCAGTGAATATCTTGTTTCACAGTCGGTAAACTTTTTGCTAAGGTAGTATATGGCATGCTCTTTTCGTCCAGACTCGTCATGTTGCCCCAATACACACCCCATCGAGTTCTCGGTAACTGATAGGTACATTATCAATGGTCTCCCTGGAACTGGAGGAATCAGGATTGGCGGTTTCTGTAAATACTCTTTTATCTTGTTAAAAGCCCTCTGACAATCATCATTCCATTTGATTGCCTGATTCTTCCTGAGTAGTTTGAAAATTGGTTCACATGTGGCAGTTAGATGAGATATGAACCTTGCAATGTAGTTCAACCTCCCTAAAAACCCACGGACTTGCTTTTCCGTCTTCGGTTCAGGCATCTCTTGAATAGCTTTGACCTTTGCTGGATCAACCTCAATCCCTTTCTCACTGACAATGAAGCCTAAAAGCTTCCCTGATCTCACCCCAAACGTACACTTGTTCGGATTCAGCCTCAGTTTGAACTTGACCAATCT
Source organism: Lathyrus oleraceus (assembly GCF_024323335.1). NCBI lineage: Eukaryota > Viridiplantae > Streptophyta > Magnoliopsida > Fabales > Fabaceae > Lathyrus > Lathyrus oleraceus. The sequence goes on along the minus strand of NC_066579.1, from coordinate 165,582,989 downwards.
GTCAAACAACTTCTGCAAATTTACCAAATGCTCCTCTTCTGTCTGCGACTTCGCAATCATATCATCCACGTACACTTCAATTTCATTGTGCATCATGTCATGAAAGAGAGTCGTCATTGCCCTCTGATAGGTAGCACCGGCATTCTTCAGCCCAAATGGCATCACTTTGTAGCAGAACGTGCCCCAAGGTGTAATGAATGTCGTCTTTTCCATGTCCTCTGGCGCCATCTTGATCTGATTATAGCCTGAGAAACCGTCCATGAAAGAGAATACCGAGGATTGAGCCGTATTATCCACCAATACATCAATGTGAGGTAATGGGAAATCATCTTTCGGACTCGCCCTATTCAAATCCCGGTAATCAACACACATTCTGACTTTGCCATCCTTCTTTGGCACAGGAACAATGTTGGCCACCCACGGTGGATATCTGGTAACAGCCAGAAAACCTGCATCCCACTGCTTCTGAACCTCTTCCTTGATCTTGACAGCCATATCAGGACTTGTTCTGCGAAGCTTTTGCTTGACCGACGGACACTCCTCTCTAAGAGGTAATCGATGCACCACAATGTCTGTATCCAACCCAGGCATGTCTTGATATGACCAGGCGAATATTTCCACATATTCTCTTAGCATCTCAACTAGCCTCCTCTTGACAGAGTCCTCTAAAGCAGCCCCAATCTTGATCTCTCTTCTGGCGTCCTCAGTACCCAGATTAACAATCTCCAACTCCTCCTGATGAGGTTGGATGACCCTTTCCTCTTGCTTCAGTAGTCTGACCAATTTTGCGGGGAGTTCACAGTCTTCCTCACTCTCCTCTTCAGCTTGGTAGATGGGATTATTGAAGTCATACTGAGCCATAACAGGATTGTTCACAGTGGATGCCAAAAGATCACTTCTGCATGTTTAATGTTTTGTTTTTAGAAAAAGATTTCAATAAAGTCACAAAAAAAAACAAAAAACATTGCCATTTTTATTATTTTGAAAAAAGTGAAAGAAAAAATAGAAAGACAAAGATCTCAAAATTTGATTGCAAAACGTCCTTTATTTATGATAATCACTTAAACATGATGAGGCCCTACAATGAACCACTACGTCTTGGGCAGAACGTAGGGTTTTCATGCAAAATGAAAAAACAAAGGAAAATTACTCTGTCAGAAGAGTAACTTGAACCACTTCTTCAGCTGTCCAATTGTTGATAGACTCCCCTGGTGCACAAGGGCGTACCCAGACATCTACATCATAATCACTGTCAACATCTTCACCATCAGTAGCAAAGACATCCCCATGATTCATCAGCCCAGCGCTGGTAAAGGTGCTCGGACCCACACTCTGCTCTGCCTGAAGAGGCTCATAACCGATTCCAAACTTGTCTTCCTTGATAGGCAAGTCAACCATCTTGCCCCAGCCCTCAGCTTTACCGGAGTCAACCACCTCCTTAGCTTGCTTGTAGGATGCAATCGAAGCACCCAGCTTCCTCTGCTCAGCATAGGCTACCTTCTCAAGCGCCACGGTCTCAAATGCCTGGCACAATGTTTCATGGATCTCGCCATCTACCTCGACATACTTGAATGAGGATAAATGACTCACCAGAATCTCTTCTTCGCCGCACACAGTCACAATCTGACCGTTCCAGACATATTTGAGCTTTTGGTGGAGAGTCGACGAGACTGCCCCAGCTGCGTGTATCCACGGACGCCCCAACAAACAGCTATAGGCGGGTTGAATGTCCATCACATAGAAGATTATATCAAATACTTCCGGACCTATCTTCACCGGCAAGGTAACTTCACCAAACACAGAACGTTTGGATCCGTCAAAAGCACGTATAATAAGGTCACTGGGAGTGAGCACAACTCCCTCAACATCAATCTTCTTCAGAATTTGCTTTGGTAGGACATTCAGTGACGACCCGGTGTCTACCAGTACGTGAGACAGAACAGCACCCTTGCACTCCATAGTGATGTGCAAGGCTTTGTTATGATTACGACCCTCAGGCGTCAAGTCTAGGTCAATGAAACCTACACCATGCCTGGTGCTCACGTTGGCTAGCACACCCTCCAGTTGGTTGACGGAAATCTCTTGCGGTACGTATGCCATGTTCAACATCTTCAGCAAGGCATCACGATGTGCCTCAGAGCACAACAGCAAAGAGAGTATTGAAATCTTAGACGGAGTCTGGTTGAGCTGATCTACTATCTTGTAGTCACTCTTCTTGATTATCTTCATGAATTCCTCGACGTCCTTTTCAAAAGAACCCTCAGCCTCCTTCTGAGCCGGTTCCTCGTCAACCACAACCTGTTTACCCTTAGCCCTAGCAGATGCCTCATCATTAGCATCTCTCAACGGCTGAGGAGCAAACAGTCGTCCACTCCGGGTAAAACCTCCTGGTCCCCCAACATTGTCCACCACAGGACTTGCAACCACAGGAGTTCTAACTGGTGCACTGATTGTCACAGGCGCTTGACTTGCTGGCCTAGTCTGATTATCAGCCCTCCGATTGCTGCGATAGGCATTGTCATACCTCCAAAGAACAGCCCTACTATTCTCAACTTGTCTTCTGTCAGACGCCACGATAGTAGTTGAAGCATTGATAGTTACCGGAGCGGGGATGGTAACTGGAGCACTGCTTGCTGCTGACGAACTTACAACCCCTTGTCCTCGTCCTTCAGCCGGCTTGAAGTAGATGGTGACAGTCGACACCGACCCATTATCTTTAGCAGCCCTACTGAACTGGAGACAACCCTCGTCAATCAACTTCTGAATACCAGTCCTCAACTGGTCACAACCATTATCAGTTTCAGCACAACCCAAACAAACTTCACCACAGCCCGGGTAGACACCCCCCTTCAACAGACGACCCTTTACTATCAGCAGAGAAGTTTGAACATCTTCAACCTTATCAACCAGATTTCCAGCTTCTCCTTCTTCAATATTGTTTACCCTATGCCCACCATGTTGAGGCATAGGATTGTTCACTACATTGGGTACCGGAGCAAAGTTGATCGCCTTGGCATCGATCAAGTCTTGTACCTTGTGCTGGAGAGCCCGACATCTCTCAGTATGGTGGCCTGGTGCCCCAGAATGAAAGTCACAGCGGACGTTCGCATCATACCCAGGAGGCAACACTGTTGGTGGAGCCATGGTACGCAACTCCACGAAACCCAATCTGAGCAACTCAGGCAGAAGCTCAGCATATGTCATGGGCAGCGGGTCAAATCTTCTATCAGGCTGCAACCTCTGCCTCGGTTGATAGGGACGTTGCTGTTGTTGTTGTTGTTGTTGTTGTTGTTGCGGTTGTTGAATCCTTTGTTGTTGTTGTTGACGAGGTTGAGGTGCAGGAATGGTCACTGCAGCAACCGGACGATATGGTTCTCTATTCACACTTCCTCTATATACACCCCCTCGGTGTTGTACATCATTGGTCTCTCCTTCTCTACGGCGAGGTGCCCCAGAGAAGGGTTTCTTCGATGACGAAGAAGAACCCACATCTTGAATCCTACCGGCCTTGATCAGACTTTCGGTTCTCTCGCCACAGATGACGACATCAGAAAAACTTCCGAATGGGCAGCTTCCCATCCGGTCCATATACACACCTTGAAGAGTGCTGATAAACATGTCCGTCAACTCCCTTTCCAGCATAGGGGGTTGAACTCTTGCAGCAAGCTCGCGCCATCTCTGGGCGTACTCTTTAAAGCTCTCGTTGTTTTTCTGACACAGACTCTGCAGCTGAGTCCGGGTCGGAGCCATATCCATATTGTGCTTGTACTGTCTGAGGAAAGCTTCACCCAGGTCCCTCCAACATCTGATCGAATCCCTTTTCAAATCCATGTACCAGTCCAAAGACGCCCCAGATAGGCTGTCTTGGAAAAAGTACATCCACATCTTCTCATCGTCAGTGTATGCGGATATCTTTCTGTAGTATGCCTGCACATGAGTGCGAGGGCAGGAGGTACCGTTGTATTTATCAAATGACGGTGCCTTGAATTTGTGCGGGATTCTCAAGCCTTCAACTAATCCCATGTTTGTAACATCAAAACCGAGGGAGTTTTGACATTCCATAGCCCGGATTTTCTCAGCAAGGGCCTCAACTTTACGATCTCTCGCATCATTTCTGCCCAAAATGTCTTCGTCTTCGCTGAGTAGAGTAAACATATCCTCTTGTCTGTCAACAATCGGAATTCTGTTATGGGCCGGAGCATGGATGACTCTGGCATTAGCAGCATCTGGAGCAATAGGTTGACCATCAACTCGAATACCCCTCAACTCTTCACCTACATCATAGTTATTGACGGGAATAGCAGCAGCAGGAGTGTCATTAACTGGGTTTCCTTCTTGCAGAGGAGGATTGACTGGTGGCAGTGCAGCTTCTTGCCTCTGAACCAGAGCTCAGAGTTCTTCTTGTCCTTGCGCAACCCCTTGCATCATATGCATGAACTGGGCCATGTTAGCCCTCATCTCTGCTAACTCAGCTTGTACTTGATCCATATTCCGTTGATGGTTGAGTCTCGTTGAGTAGCGGTGCGGTCTTTGATCAGCTATCCTGCCTGAACACAGGAACCAAAGTAAGAAGTTGGCACAAGAACACCTGTTATGCAAATGATATGAGTATGATGTTTAATGATGCGTATGATGCACATGATATGCTCATTCCTCAAGCATTCAAAGAGCCTGATCCATCCTTAAAAGATGGCAACTTGCAGCAACAAAGGAACAACAGATACAAGGAAAATGAGAACAACAGGAAAATATTAACAACCTTATCTATAAATAAGGGTAAAAAGATCATACAACCAAGAGTCAACAAAAACCCGAAACGGAGTACAAACAAATGAATCCCATCCAACAAGCCTGGAGGTGATTCTCAACAACAAAGATCCAAAAGACAGAGTACAAACAAACGAATCCCATCCAATAAGCCTGGAGGTGATTCTCAACAAATACATCAAAGATACAAACTAAGACAGACGGTCTTCCGGAATGAGGGTCTTCAGGTAATGGCACTGGTCTATCAACAGTGTGCATTCTGAACATTCTGGTAGAGGGGTGATCTTCTCCTTCAGCTGTCTTCTAAGCTCTAAGATTTCTCCTCCAAGATAGTCCTCTGATGTCTGTCTCAAATCCACCTCTTTCTTCAACTGAATGTCTTTGTCTCTGAGTTGCTTCTCTAGGTCTCTGATCTTCTTCTGATAGTTGGCTTCTGCTCTCTGCAGTCTCAAACACTCCCTATGCTCTGCATCTAGCATGGATTCTATCTCCTCATATGATCTCTTCTTGCTCCTTGCTCTGCTAGCATCCTCTCCTTACACTTCCCTGAGTTGATGGGCCAAGTGCAACCTATCAGCTTTAGCTTTGTACAACTCCATCTGGGTGTCCTGCTCCTTCTCCCTCAAACGGCGACTTTCCATCAGAGCTTGCTTATAGTGCTCAGCAGGCACACTATCAGCAAGGACCAAAGGTGGTTTCTCTTGCAACGGCTCCATCCTATCGTAGGGTAGCAACAAAGTTTCCACTCTCTTCTTTACCCAATCAGTGTAATCGGGCATTGCAATGGCAAACTTCTTCCCTAAGACGGATCCATCCTTCACTCCAACAGATCTCCAAGCCCTTCCTATCTGCTCCAATCTAGTCAGGTCACTCTGCTTCTCAAAATACACACTTTCGGCTACCTCAGCCTCAAGCGGTCTTCCCTTCATTACAAACCCTAACTGACGGAGAGACAGAACTGGATTATAATTTATGCAACCCTTGGTCCCCACGAGTGGCACATTCCGGAATTCCCCACAGCTCATAATAACATTCCGTACGTCCATCCAGTATGACTGCCATCTGATGTCGTAGGATGTGAGTGACATGACCCTCTGAGTCCACTTAAGAGCGCTCTGAGTATCCACAAAGGGTCCACTGGCTGGCAGAAGGGACATAAACCATCTGAACAGGAGAGGTAGACAGCACTTGATGGCTCCACCCTTACCATGCCTACTGTGGATGGCATAGTAAGTGTCAGCTAACAGAGTGGGGACTGGATTCCCTCCAATGAAAATACTGATAGCAGCATGGTCAATGAAATTGGGCATGCTTGGGAATAGGACGATCCCATAGATCATAGCAGCAAGCTGGGCATGAAAGACTTCCCAATTCCCCTTCTCTGCTTCATCTCTAGTCACTCTCAAAAGAAACTTCAACGGCAGACCCACAAATCCCCCACTGGGCTTCCAATTATCACAAACTTCTTTGACACTCAATCGGAGAGCTCTGGCAATAATTCTGAAATCAACCTCCTTAGTCACGTCCAAGAAGGGAATCTGATGCTGAATAGGGACACCCAACAGGATAGAATACTCTTCGAGAGTAGGCGCCAACTGGTAGTCTTGAAAGGTGAAACATCTGAGCTCCGGGTCATAGAACTGAAGAAGTGTTTGCAGCGGTACCGGATCGACTACTGTCTTCAACAATGTCAGAATATCCCCAAACTGCCCAACAAAACTCTTCAGCTGATCGATAGTCACAAGACTACCCAACTCTACCAATGAAGTCAACGGCTCACGATGAAAGCTGTAGGAACAGGTCTTCCGCTTCGGCCCTAGGACTGTTGCCATCTCTATCAGTGAACCAATCTCTGGAATGTACCTGAGAAATGATATGCATGCAAAGATTAGTTTTTTCTTTTTTTTTCTTTTTGATTTTTTCTCTTTTCTCCTTTTTTTTTGATTGCGTATCTTTTGAAAAATAAATATGCTATGATGCAAATGATGCAAACTGGACTGGCTGGTTGTGCAATCTCTGATCACTAGGTCGAAGCTTCAGTCTGAACTCTGAACCCAAATCCAACTTGAAAACCCAAGGTCAACTGAATACACGGTTGTCTGAACCCAAAGTCACCAACAGAACTAAAAGTCACCAACGGTACCTGTAATGATGAACCCTTCCCCACTCACGGGTGTAGTCTAGGCCAAGGTAAGGTCGAAAGGAACACAGTATAAATAACCTTTCGCAGAATACTGTCATATACACACCTGAAGTATGCAACGACAATATCCCACCAGGGTCTGAACTGCTCGTGATATCAATGTTCCGCTAAGTGGCGCAATACCACCCGCTTCCCATGAATCACTCTATTCCTAATCATCCTAGATTTCAGTCATGGTCTGGGTATTAGACCTTTTACCTCAAGTGACTCCCACCCCAACAAAGAAAAACAGACAACCAGCCAGGCAGATGAATAATGAATGAATGCAAACATAATTACAAACATAAATGCAAACAATAGACAATGAATGCAAACAGTAAATAATGAATGCAATAACAAAACAGCACACAGCAACCAAAACCCTAACCTAGAGAGCGCTAGGAGAGACTCGCTCAGGGAAGATGGACCAGCATAGGTCAACTTCTCTATGTCCCCAGCAGAGTCGCCAGCTGTCGCATTACGCGAAAAACCGGCGGGAAAACAAGAACAACAGAGCCGCCACCGTGCGTTATTTATCCCAAAAGAGGGAAAGGAAACGCTCAGAGTAAACCTGGGAAAGACATGGTCTCGCGACCAAAGAGAATGGGATCGGGAGTCGATTATGCGAAGGGAAGGTATTAGCACCCCTACGCATCCGTCGTACTCGACGGGATCCACGCACAAAAGGAAGGATAAATGGTTGCTATAAACACTGCTCACACACACACACACACTGGCTGAAAGAGACACAAGAAAACAGACTGAAACGGACTCGGCAGGATACCGCATCCTGGGCCTACTTAGTCTATCAGGCATAGACATCAGAGTCGAAGTAGTTCGGACTGGGGAAACGACACATGCTCGCTAGGATGTCGCATCCTATGCATACGTATCTCCTTTGGACGAAGGAGAATCAGAGCATTCGTAGCTCGGCTGACACACACACAAACAAACACAAGCAAAGGCAAACGTGGAGCCTGAATGCCAATCACTGGACTTATATCAGCATCCGAACCAAAACACACACAGGAAACCAACTGCCAATCGCTGGACTTACGTCGGACTCCAACCAGAAAAGGAGAAACAACTCACACAAACAAAGCAAAGGGGCGCCCGGAGAGATCAGCTCATCTCCTGCCTACGTACCTCATCTGGTATGAGGATCAGGGCGACGTAGTTCCCCTACGCAGGGAAAAAGGACTAGCCTAACCAGATAACAGAGGGAGACACAACTAGGGGGACTACGACTCGAGCCTATATGTTATCATGCAAAATCATCCCTAAGTTAAGGTTTCTAGCTAACTGGCACAGGGAGCCAACCTATCCTAAACATGACTTGCACAGGAAGCAAGCCACACCTAACTTGCACAGGAAGCAAGTCTAAACTAGCCCTAACTTGCACAGGAAGCAAGTCAAACAAACACAATCACAAGTAGCACACACTATACACAAACAAGGGGCTCACACAAGGATTAGGCATTGAAGCCAACTGGAATGGGGTTAATGGCGCTCTTAACCTTGACATTGAGAGCCAAGGTGAAGCAGATGATAGGAGATGAGGGGTGTGCCTCATTGCTCTTATCCCTGGTCAGGGAGAGCATTTGAATATCAGAAGGTGTGGGAGTTCAGAAAGGGGGAACTCTCTCCACAAGTCAGACTCTATAGATCTTGGGTTTTTACTCACTATGCATCAACACAAGTAGTGTGAGCAAGGTGAGTGACACACAGAGTAGCAGGGGATAGGTTGCATATCCCTTGGATTCTGCCAATTGCCTCTTCACTTAGGAGGTCTTTGAATATGTACAGGGACAAAATTAAACATTCACAAACATTGCCTCTTAAGGAGGACTTCAGACAGTTGCCTGGCCAAGTAACAGGCCAGGTCTTCCAGACTACATGAAGAAAAAGAAATATACCTCAATGCAAATTGCTCTTAAGCAAAGCAAAGCAAAGTTCACAATGAACTAAAAGCAACTAAAGTACCTGAAATCAGTCAAGCAACATTAGTATACAGTCAAAATTAACTCAAAATGAAACAGAAGTCAACAATCAACACAAGCAGGTTAAATGTGCAATGCACAAAGCTCAAGGCATGTGAGCCAAGCAACCTACAAAACAAATGGATTAGTCATGATAAACAAGCAAACTCAATCAATTTGAATTGGTCTCATTGGGTAATTGTTGGTCAACCTGAAAACATGAACTCAAATGTGAGTAACAGGACCACTAGGACAAGCCTAGGGTCAAAGGGGGATGAAAAGTTTAAAACAGCAAATGGCAAGTGTCCAAAATCATGTTCAAACAATCAAGAAACAAACTCAATTGGGTTCACATTCATATCAATCATCATCATCATTTTATAAGCAAAAGAAGTCAAAGCATGGCATATGGGAGCTCATAGAAGTCAACAACAAGACTTGAATCAAAACCAATCATAAACAATTCCAAAAATCATCAAATAAATCATGGTCAAACATAATCCACAGCATGTTAAGCATGTCAAATTTCAACTCATTTGGACAAGTAGAAGGTGGTCAATGAAAATCAGAAAGGCAGGGTAATTTTAAGCATGCTCAAAGAAGTCAACCAAACATGCATCAACTTGAAAAAATCATAAATCCGTGATAGCATATGAGAAATGAATGGGATCAAAACCATGGCAAAGCTTAAGATGTCTACTAATCACATATCAAATTTCATGTCCATCTAATAAAGTATGAGGATTTCACAAATGAAATGGGAACATGTATCACAAAAAGTCAACATAAGACCAAACAGGGGACAAAAATCTCAAACAATTAGGAAATGCCACCAATAATTCCAAGAAAAGTCACATGTAATCTAGACATTAAAGAGTACATTCATGCAAAAATTCAAATCAATTTGAGGTCCAGAGGCATGGTAAAGAAAATCATGAAGTTGCATATCAATGGTGTGACACAAATTGTAACACCCTACTTCAAAAAATCATAACTCAAAGACCAGACATGATAAATTCATAAACTCTAAACCAAAATCACCATGAATGTCTCTAGTTTGAGCACAAAAAGTTTCAAAGGCAATGGATAAAGCATCATCATTTCACAAATGTTTTGGCAAAAGGTACAAAAAATGGACACATGTCACAAACCCTAGCACCATTTAAAATTCATTCATCCAAAAATTCTGGAAAAAATATGACAATTAACTAGAGATCATGATGAACAAGATGCAAAAAATCCCATGAATTTTGGATAATTATTGAAGGCTCTATGATTTTTGTAAGTTGTGTAACAAAAATGAAATAATTATTGAGAAATAATATGAATTAAACCATTAAATAAAACGAGGCGTGGCATTGTGGTAATTTCGGTGAAGACTTAATGAAACGCTGCGTATGATACATGAGAATGAAATAATGTGATTGGCTGTTGGCAATAGTACAGTGACAGGCGCATGCAATACGTGAAAGGAGATTTTCTGGGCAGCACATGAACTTAGGGTTTACATGAACAGTGTACATTCATCATCTTGCTCAAATCGAAAAATGATTTTGTGCCCAGAAATGAACAAACACCATGTCATTAGAATCACCAAACAACACACATTAAGAAAACCACATTCATTTTCATGGAATCGAACCACACAGCAAGTATCACACGAAAACTCATTTGAGCATCAACTTTCAATCTCACATTTCTCCCTAATTATTCAGCCATTTTAAGTGGTTCAAAGCCCATTGTTCTCAGCATAAAAAGATTTACAACAAGCATCTCATAATTTTGCAAATGGCCAAGTTTGAGTTTCTTACCAGATTTGGAGAACTGAGTTGAATCGTGTTGTTTGGATGTGTTGAGGTGAAACAGATGTCCAGCAAGCTTCCCAAAGTTGAATGGAGAAAGAATTTTGGCTCAAGAGTGTTTGGTTTTGCTCGAAACAAAATCTGCCATAGCTGACCTCTTTAATGGAACAGTGGTGCAAATGGCATTACAGTAGTGGAACCAGCCTTGAATTGAGCTCAGAATGATGGTATGTGATGAAGCAAACAAACCCTAGCTCGAGCTCTTGAAGGTCTTTGGAGAAAAGTTCAACAATGCAAAAAATGAGAGAATGAGAGAAATGGAATTTGTGTTGGTAAATGGTGGCTGCTAGGGTTCTGCTCAGAGAGAAAATGAGCTATATGTATGCTGTTTATGATTGGTAAGCAAGGTTAATGGAAAGTTAATCATGATTTAGCTAAAATGACCAATTTTGCAAAAATGCTAAAAACCAACTAAGCTTGTGTGGGGTGCAAGAGACTGCACGAAATTGGGCTTGTAACATGTTCCAAATATCATATCTGAACTATTCCCAATGGCCAAAGTGATGGAAAATGGTTATTTTAAAAAGTCAAATTTTCACTTCACTTAAAACAATTCAAGTAAGTTCAAAAATGCCATTTTGATTGGTGATGTTTTGGTGAATGATGGTTACATATTTGGAAAGAGGGGATCAAATGTGACTTGTTGCAAAAAACCCCACCCAATTTGGCCAAATGGTTTGAGAGATATGGCCTTTTGAAGTTCAAAAATTTTCGAGAATGATTTGATCATAACTTGCCAACCATACATGGGAATTGAGTGTTCTTGGACTTTTTGGAAATGGGAGAACAAGATCTTCAACTTTCATGTTGGGCAAAAATTCATTTGAAGCTTGTATCATGATGTAAGTTTGGGATCAAGAAGTTTCCATTTTTGGCAAATTCCAATTACAGGTCAAGTTTCTATTTTTGGAAATTTCTTGTCTGGCTTCAAATTCTTCCATGATGATGTTTGACATGTTATATGAGGCCTATATGGACATGAAGGAACCCTCTCAAACCAATTCCCACCATCAAAACCATAAAATCAAGCCCAGTTGACCAAGGTTGACTTTTTAGGGTTTCTGGTAAACTGTGCATTGACTGATGACTTCTGAACATCCAATCCTTGACCAAAACACTTCAAGAGGACCCCTAGGTCATGTAAACATGTTGGACCAATCCTAGGGCCTTGGCTCAATGGAGATTGTACTTGCTTGGTTGACTGACTGATCTCCTGATCAGTTTGACCTAATCTGACTGATGATCTTGCACTTGAGGCAAAGGGACAATGCAATGCTATGCAGTGGACCATGTTAATGCTATGACCTAATATGAGAATGTATGTACAATGATAGGTGCAAATTTGAGGTGCTACACTCGTGGGGATGAATTTCTTGATAAAAGCAATTATCCAGAGATATATCACCGGTTACTGGGTGGTATACTAAAAAACGAAGGAATATCAATACAGGTTACTGGGCAAAGATAACCAACAAAGAGGGGATTACATCTACCGGTTACTGGGTAGAAAACCACAAAAATAGGATTTACAACTACCGGTTACTGGGTAGAAGGCCACAAGATCCACTGGGGAAAAGGATGAACAATTACTGGTTACTGAGCATTTGAACAACTAAACCACAGGGAACTGCAGGGGATAACAAAAAGGAGTCAATCTAGGAACAAACTAGAAAGACACAATTAAACAAAGACTCAACCCAATGAGGATATAACTCAGGGGAGTTATTCCATCCCGATACGTAATTGGGGTGGAAACTGAAAGAATAATCATCCACGAGGACTTAACTCAGTGGGGAATGAAGAAGGAAAGATAGACGCTTTCTGATTATGGGGATGACTCTATATGGAGAGATCAGACACAAACATCTGCTTGGGGAAAAACATTTCACCAATAGCAGGAGATAACAAGCAAAGATATATGGCAAAGAATGCAATCATGAATATCTGAATGCTATGATTATGCATGTATATGCGTGATTTGTGTATGATTAATGCTGACAGACAGACATATCTAACACAAACAGGCTCACTCTAGCGGGATGTATATATTCATTCTATTTTCATGTCTCTAACTTTTGCCTGGACCGCCCTTTCAAATTTTCAATCCACCGAGACGCTCATTTTTGCCTAAGCTACCCTTTCAGGTTTTCAACTTAGTGAGCTATTCTGTTTTTATTTTTAGGCGAAGTATTTCTTGACTGCATCTGAATTCACAGGACGAGTGAAATCCTCCCCATCCATAGTTGTAAGAAACAAAGCACCGCCTGAAAAGGCTCTCTTAACAACATATGGACCTTCATAGTTTGGAGCCCACTTGCCCCTGAAATCAGGCGCGAAAGACAACTTTCTTGAGCACGAGGTCACCTTCTCGGAACACACGAGGCTTGACCTTTTTATCAAAGGCTTTCTTCATCCTTTGCTGATATAATTGACCATGGCACATGGCAGTTAATCTTTTCTCTTCAATCAAGTTCAGTTGGTCAAAACGACTCTGGACCCATTCTGCCTCAGTCAACTTGGCTTCCATCAAGACTCTCATTGATGGGATTCAACCTCCACGGGGAGCACAACCTCCATGCCATATACAAGAGAGAAAGGGGTTGCCCCTGTTGAAGTGCGGACAAATGTACGATAACCATGTAAAGCAAATGGCAACATCTCATGCCAATCTTTGTATGTAACAATCATCTTCTGGATAATCTTCTTGATGTTCTTGTTAGCAGCTTCAACAACCCCATTCATCTTGGGTCTATAGGGAGAAGAATTATGATGTGCAATCTTGAAATCGCTACACAACTCTTTCATCATCTTGTTGTTCAAGTTAGATCCATTATCATTAATGATCTTGTATGGCACACCATATCGACATATAAGTTGGTTCTTGATAAACTTTACGACCACCTGCCTGGTCACATTCGCATACGATGCCGCTTCGACCCACTTGGTGTAGTAATCAATAGCTACGAGAATAAAACAGTGACCGTTAGATGCCTTTGGCTCTATCATGCCAATCATGTCAATTACCCACATGGAGAAAGGCCATAGTGAGGAAATAACACTCAAAAGTGTCGGGGGAATATGAATCTTATCCGTATAAATCTGACACTTGTGGCATTTCTTCACATATTTGCAGCAGTCAGACTCCATTGTCAGCCAATAGTATCCTTCTCTCAACATCTTCTTTGCCATGGCATCTCCATTGGAATGAGTACCAAATGAACCCTCACGGACTTCAGTCATTAACAGACCTATTTCGTGTCTATCCACGCATCTGAGCAGAACCATGCCAAAATTTCTCTTGTAAAGCACATCACGATTAAGGTAAAAACTGCCAGATAATCTCATCAAAGTCTTCTTATCTTTAGCATATGCCCTAGGAGGGTAAGTCTGACTTTGGAGAAAGCACTTGATATCATAATACCACGACTTATCATCTTTCACTTCCTCAACTGCAAACACATGAGTTGGTCTATCCAAGCGCATCACAGTAATATTGGGGACTTCATTCCAATACTTCACTACGATCATTGAAGCAAGCGTAGCAAGAGCATCCACCATCTGATTCTCCTCTCGAGGAATATGATAGAAGTCAACCTTAGTAAAGAAAGTTGAAATCCTCCTCGCGTAATCTCTGTATGGGATGAGGCCAGGCTGATTCGTTTTCCATTCACCCTTAATCTGGTTAACAACAAGGGCATAATCACCATAAACATCAAGATGTTTGATCCTAAGATCAATACACTCTTCCAAACCCATAATACAGACCTCATACTCCGCCATATTATTCGTGCATTTGAAAGTTAGCCTTGCTGTAAAAGGAAAATGTGTGCCTTGAGGAGTAATAATCACTGCCCCAATACCATTTCCATATTGATTGACAGCACCATCGGACACCATACCCCATCGGGAACCAGGCTCTGGCCCTTCATCGAGTGTAGGCTCATCACAATCTTTCATCTTCAAATACAGAATGTCCTCATCAGGGAAGTCATACTCCACAGACTGATAATCTTCAATTGGTTGATGTGCCAAATGGTCTGCTAAGATACTACCTTTAATAGCTTTTTGAGCTCGATACTCAATATCATACTCAGACAACAACATCTGCCAACGGGAAATCCTCCTAGTTAAAGCAGACTTCTCAAAGATATATTTGATTGGATCCATTTTGGATATCAACCAAGTTGTATGATTCAACATATACTGGCACAAATGCTTAGCAGTCCAAGCCAAAGCACAACATGTCTTCTCAAGTATTGAGTATCGAGACTCACAGTCAGAAACTTCTTACTCAAGTAATATATTGCATACTCTTTCTTTCCTGATTCATCTTGCTGACCCAATACACATCCCATGGACTCATCAAGCACGGTCAAGTACATAATCAATGGTCTTCCTTCAACAGGCGGAGACAGAATCGGAGGCTCAGGCAAATACTCTTTAATACTGTCAAAGGCTTTTTGGCAATCCTCAGTCCAATCATGACGCTGATCTTTCCGGAGGAGCTTGAATATAGGCTCACATGTGGCAGTCATGTGGGATATAAATCTCGAAATGTAGTTCAAGCAGCCAAGAAAACCTCGGACTTGCTTCTCAGTTTTGGGCGCAGACATCTCTTGTATTGCTTTGACCTTGGCAGGATCAACTTCGATACCTCTCTCACTGACAATAAAGCCCAGTAACTTGCCGTAACGGACTCCAAATGTACACTTGTTCGAATTCAGGCGGAGTTTGTACTTCCTCAAACGCTGGAAAAGCTTCAACAAGTGTTCTACATGTTCAACTTCCATTTTTAACTTTGCAATCATATCATCAACGTACACCTCTATCTCCTTGTGCATCATATCATGAAACAAGGTAGTCATAGCACGCTGATACGTGGCTTCGGCGTTCTTCAAACCGAAGGGCATCACTCGATAACAAAATGTTCCCCAAGGTGTGATGAATGTTGTCTTCTCCATATCCTCGGGTGCCATTTTGATCTTATTATAACCGGAAAATCCGTCCATAAATGAGAAGATATTGAATTTAGCTGTATTGTCTACCAACATATCAATATGTGGTAGAGGAAAATCATCTTTCGGACTAGCTTTATTCAAGTCACGGTAATCCACACAGATTCAGACTTTTCCATCTTTCTTAGGCACGGGCACAATATTGGCCACCCATTGAGGATATGTATGTAAGAACAAAAATTGTTCTACAACAGATTCCATGATTTTGATGATAACAAAGGATGAAACCAAAAATGGCACCCTAACGAAAAGTTTCTAAGTGTGCAGGGTTCTAAGAAAAGAAGGAAGAGATCTGATGACGTCATCAGATACAAAATCATATCAGATACAAATCAGCAGAAGATCAGAAGCATCTGAAGAAGAAACACGCTCAGGAAGTTCTAACCTTGAGCAAAACAGCAGAATGTCAGAAGCATCTGAAGAAGAAGTGCACTCTAGAAGTTCTGACTCTGAACAACGGTATATCAATTCTAGAAGCTCTCAGCGTCATCTGAAGACATCATCAGAACTCTATAAGATAAACATCAGAAGCTCCGAATCCACATAGCAAGATTCTGAGATTCCCAGAGTCACGTAGACTTTGATAATGGATTTCCTAATGCAGAAAGAGTAACGTAAACTTCAAATTCAAATGGAAAGGAACTATATTTGGAAAGAAGTTATTCAGGGAGACAAAGTTGTTTTGGCAAGAAACAACAAAAGTTATGGCATTAATTCCTATTCAAGACAAATTATCTGCCATCAATTTCAACGGTCCTATCACTCCTATATAAAGGACAACAATCAACATTGAGAGGCGCGCAAGTACACTGAAATCATCTATCTCTCTCTCTCAATCTTTCACGAGTTTTTGCTCATACGTGAAACATTCTTTTTGCTATCACCATTGTAATATTTGCTTTATCCTAGAAGCACTCTAGATTACAAACTTTATTTTATCTAAGTTGTTTTATTTCCTCAAGTGACTCTGCGCAGTCTGTATACTTGAGAGGACTAAGAGATCCTTCTCTTAGACATTGGTTGTAAACAATCTTTCAAGATTAGTGGATTAAGTCCTTGTCGAAGGCGAAATCACCTTGGCCGGGTGGACTGGAGTAGCTTTGTGTTATAAGCAAACCAGTATAAATTCCTTGTGTGGTTTTTATTTTGAAAAAGCGCTTATTTTCCAAAACAATTCAAACCCCCCTTTCTTGTTTTTCTCACCTTCAATGTAGAAGTCACCAGAAACCCCGCATCAATTTTCTTATGAACTTCTTCTTTAATCTTCACTGCCATATCAGGATGAGTTCTTCTGAGCTTCTACTTCACAGGTACACACTCAGGTTTTAATGGCAAGAAATGTTGCACAATATCAGTATCTAGACCAGACATGTCTTCTTACGACCATGCAAAGATGTCGACATATTCTCGTAGCAACTCAATCAACCCCTTCTTAATAGATTCTTCAAGGAGTGCCCCAATATTCACTTCAAGAATGCAATCTTCAGACCCCAAGTTGACTGTTTCTAAATTCTCGAGATACGGTTGAATGATCTTTTCCTCGTGCTCAAGCAGACGGGTAATCTCATCAGGATTCTCTTCAACATCATCTTCTTCTGCCTTAAATACAGGGAACTCAAAGTTGGGAGATAGTGTTGGTCATTATGTTCAATGGGTTTGATTAACCTGCATAATGATTTTGAATATAAAAGAGATTTCAGAATTCAAACAAGGCAAATCATTATGCAGATGAAAAATTTATTTTATTCTTTTTTTAGGGTTTTATGGTGATCACCAATTTCATGCAAAAATCAAAAAGGAAAAATAATTTTGAAAAAAATAAACATTTAACATGAGATTATTGAATGAATATCATTGTATTAATCAAATTATGCCAACAATGTCTTCACTTCTCCTTTTGGCATGGGTGAAGGGTTTTCAAACAAAATGAACACATTACGTTGACTTATGGATAATTGTTGGATAATCAACAGTGACCCAATTATTGCAGATTCCTCCGGGTATGACAAAGTTGCCAGGGTCTTCCTCTTCATCATCTTCAACAATGGCAGCAGATTCCTGATCTTCAACGGTGTGGATGAAACCTCCACTATGGAACAACCCATGATCATTGGAAGCACCAGAAGAATACCCTATGCCAACTCGGGACTTGTTATCTTCCAACTTTATCATTTTCCCCAAACCAGTAGTTGTGCCATGTTCAATGGCCAACTTTGCGTCATTATAGGAGACAAATGAAGAAAGTTCTTTCCTCGAAGGCTCAGCAATAGATAAGGCTTGGAACGGAGTCCCAACCTCATCCTCAACATCAATATAGGAAAAGGAAGACAAATGACTGACCAAGAGAGCCTTCTCTCCCCCTATCACCACCAACTTCTTGTTCTTCACAAACTTCAACTTTTTATGTAGGGTGGATGTCACGGCGTCTGCCTCGTGAATCCATGGTTTGCAAAGCAACCAACTATAAGACGGATGAATATCCATGACCTGGAAAGTGATCTGAAAATCACTAGGTCCAATCTTGATCAGGAGTTCTAATTCGCCGATCACAATTTTGTGCGATCCATCAAACGCCTTCACAACCACTCCACTCTGCCTCATGGGAGGCCCCTGGTATGAAAGTTTAGCAAGAGTGGATTTTGGCAACACATTAAGTGATGATCCTGTATCCACCAACACATTGGACAAGACATAATCCTTACAGTTCATAGATATATGTAAAGCCAAATTGTGGTCTTTTCCCTCCTCGGGAAGATTAGCATCAGAGAAGCTCAAATTGTTGCAAGCGGATATATTTGCAACAATGCTATTAAACTGCTCGATTGTGACATCGTGGTCCACGTATGCCACATCCAACACCCTCTGCAACGCTTCACGGTGTGGCTCGGAATTCATCAACAAAGATAAGACAAATATCTTTGATGGAGTTTGTAGCAGCTGATCAACAACGTTGTATTCACTCCTTTTGATGAGCCTCAGCATCTTATCACCATCCTCTCTCAAAATGCCAGACTGGCCAACCAGGATAGGAGTGTTATTATTCTTAGTAGTAATAGGGTCAACACCCTTAACAACAGGAACATAATTGTTTTGAGAAGAAGTCCCCACAGGACCGGCAAGATTAACAGCAGTTCTCTTCATAGGATTTCGGCTGCGCCGAGAAAACACGACCACTACGGGTCACACCAATAACGTCTGAAATGCTCACCACGGAAGTTGAGGGCAACGACACCTCCTTTCCATCTTCTAGCATGATAACATTATATCGGTAGGGAACATCTTTGTCTGATACATACGGGACAGGGCCCACTGGCTTGATCACAAGAGTTGGTGATACCTTATTCTTGCTGCCATCATACATGATGACAACAGGCTCAGGAGTTTTAAAGACCGGAGTGATTACATCAACTTCATCCTCATTACGATTCTGAAGTATCTCAATCATCCCTTGATCCAACATTTCTTGGATGTCCCTTCTTACTTGACGACATCCTCTCTCATTGATAGTGCACACCTGGCACCTATCATGGTCATGCTCGTAGTGGCTGTGTTCACACAACAACTTATGCATCTCGACCAAAGATTTCCTTATGTCATTCACATAGAGGACTTTGTACTTGCCAGGGCATCCTTGGACCATGTTAACAGCTGCCTTCCCATGCTTGGGCAATGGGTTCTTCTTGACATTTGGACCTACGTCCTCAAAAAACAATATCCCACTTCTCACAAGGTCTTGCACCTTGGTCTTCAACGGGTAACAGTTCTCCACGTCATGTCCGGGAGCACCGGAATGATGCACACAATGAAGCTCGGGCTTATACCACCACTGCGGGTTGATTGGTATAGCGGGAGGATCTCGTGGAGTTATCAGCTTCCTATCAATCAAGGAAGGATAAAGCTCAGCATATGTCATCGGAATCGGGTCAAAAGCTACCCTTTTCCTCTCGTAGTTGCTGGTGCTGGTGTTATTATTATTGCGAGGCTGGTAGGCCTGTTGTTGTTGGTGGTGGTGGTGGTGGTGATGAACTTCTCTAAAAGCAGGTGCTATATGAGCCACCTGGTGTTGGTTGACGGCATGACGCACATCCTTCCTCCTTACAGAGGGCATCCTTTTAATGTGAGAGGACACATCATGAGTCTCTCCCTCTTTCTTCCTAGCAAAGCCTCCATACTTCTTTGCTGAGTGTAACACCTCAAAATTTGCCCTCCTCTCTTGGGACTAGCTTAGCATATTGCATTTTCATTTGTTAGTGCATTAAGCATTTGCATATGGCATATCATGTGATAAATGAACAAGTCATCCTCTAAAAGTCTTTCTCAGAAGATATAGAGGGTCTAGTGAATTGATCACTAGCCATCTGAGGGTTTGTGTTTCAGTTAGGGTTTCTTAGTCCTTCAAGGAGTTTGAACATTATCTTATTAGCAAAGGTACATCATCATCATCATGAATATGTCATCCTCAAGGAGATGAGGTCTTTATTGATATGGAGATCCTAATACGATTTTATTGAACTTGTATAAGCTAGGGTTTCATTTTGGAGCCATTTCATCAAGTGGTTGAGGCTCAAAGTCATCTGAGCATGTTCAAGTCACCTGTCAAGCAGAAAGTCAACTGTGCAAGAACTGAGGGCTAGGAGGTGGAGAAATGAGTTTCAACATATCATTCATGTTCAAAAGAGGCTTATTAATCATGTCAAATGCCTATCTTGAAGAATTTGAGGCCAGATCAAAACTTTCCAAAAATATAAGGTGACCTGTAATTGGAAGTTTCCAAAAATGGAATGTTTTTGATTCAAATTCAACTTGATCTTACGTCATCAAAGAAGCTTCAAATGAAATTTTGTCCAACATGAAAGTTGAATAACTTTATCTCCCATTTCCAAAAAGTCCAAGATCATGAATTTATGATGAATGGTTGAGGAGATATGGCCAAATGATCACCAAGGGTGCATGGAACTTCAAAGTGCCATAACTTTTGACTCAAAATTCCAAATGAAGCCACTCTTTTTGCAAAATTCTTGTCTTGACCTATGCTTTTCAAATCCCATCTTGCATTGCATGAAATTTAATCATATGCTCATGTGCTAATTCAAGTGAATTTTGGAGGGAAATTGAGGAATTTAAAATTGGCGCATCATATGAACAAAATACCATTTCCATTGTGTTCATTAGGTGATTTTGAGTGAAATTGGATGCTTGCATGTTACTATTCACGTCCAAATTAGGCCATGCACCACACTTTTCAAAATTTGCAAAACACCTCTCATTTTCATTAATCCTAATTAACTCATGCCTAATTCTAATTTGGATGTGATTAGTAGAGCATATATAAACCAAATCATAACAGAATTTCAAGAGGTTAATCACAATTCACCATTTCTGGATCTAGTTTTCATTTCCCTCCAAAATTTTCTCCTAATCATAATTCAAATTTTCATCACATAACATACCAATTTTCTTCCATATTCTTGTTCCTTGGTGTGGATTTAGCATAGATCAAGCATTGGATCTTCAAGATTGGACTAGAATTGTGCATGTGGAGCTCAAGAGCATAACAATGGAAAATGAAAATTAAGCAAGATCTACACGTTTCTAAGCTTCAATTTCTTCATCAAACATCACTACAAGTGTTCTAGAGTTGATTTGGATCATTGCAAGGCCTTGGATCGTGCATTTTCAAGAACTGTTCTTCAAGAGGTCACATTTTCGAACCTCTTAATTCTCTGTTTTATGTACATAAACTTGTAGAGCTTTCATCATTGAGAATTCTGATATAAATTTCATGAAATTTGGATGAAAAATGAAGAAGTTATGTTGAATTAAAGTTTAGATCTAGAAACTTCTTTGCTTCGATCCAGAAAATATATTAGGAATTAGGCTTAGCTTTGATGATATTTGGAATGTACATGAAAAGACCTTTCCAACAGTATATAGTTTGTAAAATTCTGGAAAAAAAAGTTGATGTGCATCACTGTAGATTCGCCGTCTTCGCGAAGAAGACGGTGGAAACCACCACGCACCATACGCGTATCACTGTGCACCATACGCGTATCACATGCTGCATATTTTGAAACTTAAATCCATTTAATCTTTCCCTCCAATTTCCATATGCATTGTCCATTTTATTTCAACATTGTTTTCCAAACTTCAAAAATTCATATTAAATTGAAAATTGATCCAAAAAATACCCAATTTTTTGCCACTTGTTCCTCTGTTTGTCTATTTTTTTTAATCATAATTTCCAAAATTATGCATGGCTGGATTTTATTTGGTGCTAGGTTATGTGATCATATGTCTACTTGTGACCTTGCCTTGCCTATCTCCTTGTGAAATGCTTGTTTCTTATCCAATGAATGTGAAATTTTGCATGATGAATTTAGACACATTGCTGGACATTTTGGCTTTGGTTTGATATTTTTCCCATGTTCCGTTGCTGTTTTATGCATGTGCTAACTTGGTGTGACAATTTGTGTCACACCTTTTGATGTTCAACTTGTACAATGTGATTGCCATGCCAAATGACTTCCAATGCTTATGATTTTTTGTGTGATGAATGTTGTGGATGTCTTGATTGCTCATGAATTTTGCTGGAATTTTTTGGAGCATTTTTGATTTAATTGAGATTTTTCATTCTGGTTGGTCACATTTGAGCTTTAAAATTGCCTTGAACTTCAATTGATCATGAAATGGATTTGGTAATTGATATTGGTATGAGCCCTTTTGGATTGTTTCAAGATGTGTTTGAAGTTGATTCATGTTAATTTTCAGCTTCTGTTTTAGATTTTTTCTCCATCTTTGACCCTAGGTTTTGACCTAGTGGTTTGCCTCTCACATTTGAGCTTTGATTTCAGGTTGAACATCCAAGTTCCATAGTTGTTGATGCTTCATCACTTGAGCATTGATGTTTGCTTTTGCTTACTAATCTTTGTGTGTTTTGTAGGTTGATGTAAACTCATTTGAGTTTTTGCTTTTGGCTTATGCCTTTTGTACATTGGGATTGTTTGTTGCTCATTGACTGTGGTATTGGTTGTCTGAGTATTATACTGATTTGTCTGATATTTCCACAGGTACATTATTTGCTTTAAGTTCACTTTGAGCTTTGATTTGCTTGGTTGCTTAACCATTGAGGTATAACTCTCTGACTTCATGTAGTCTGGAAGACCTGTTCTGTTATGTGGGCAGGCACCTGTCTGAAGCCCTCCTTAAGAGGCAATGCTTGTGTTTGTTTATCTTTGTGCCAAGCAGGTAAAGACCTCTTAAGAGGCAATTGGCAGATAAAAGAGATGTGTAATCCATCTCCTGCTACTCAGTGTGTCATCCACTTTGCTCACACCATGTGTTGATGCATTGTGGATATTAACCCAAAATCTTTGTTGTGTCAGTCATATGTGGAGAAGAGTTCCAACTTTCTGAACTCCCACATTTTCATTTGTCTGAAGCTCTCCCAGGCCAGGGATAAGAGCTGTGAGGTCTTACCCTCACTTCCCATTTCATCTGCTTCACCCTAACTCTCAATGTTAGGGTTAAGAGCTAACTACACCCGATTCCAGTTGGCTTGTGTTTCACAGCCTAACCTTGTATGAGCCCAATTGATTGCATATAGTGTGTGTGATTGTTTATTGTGCTTGTGTTGTTTGACTGTGCTGTTTAGGATAGCTTGCTGCCTGTGCAAGTTAGATAGAAACCTCAACCTATGACCATTGTGGATTGCATGATAACTATTAGGCTCGAGTCAGTCTCCCTTCTAGTTTGTCATTTCCCAGTCTCTGGTTAGGTTAGAAGTTTCTCCCCTGTTAAGGGGAACTACGTTGCCCTGATCCTCATACCAGATGAGGTACGTAGGCAGGAGATCGTACGAGATCTCTCTGGGCACCTTTTTTATTTTTGTGTGTGTTTGCTTGACAGTTATTAGACTCGAGTGCCAGACTCCCTATTAACTTGTCTGTTGGTTAACCTTTTTGCGTCTGTTAGGAGATGGATGTAAGACCAGCGATTGGCATTCCGTATCCTATTGGTGTTTGTTTGTGTGGAGTCTGACGTAAGTCCAGCGATTGGCAGTTGGTTTCCTGTGTGTGTTTGTTGGTTCGGAGTCTGATGTAAGTCCAGCGATTGGCATTCGGTTTCCATGTTTGCCTATTTGTGTGGAGTCTGACGTAAGCCCAGCGATTGGCAGTCGGTTTCTTGTGTGTGTGTTTTGTTTCGGCGTGCGTGAGCCGAACTACGGTAGCTCTGATTCTCATTCTAGATGAGATACGTAGGCATAGGATGCGATATCCTAGCGAGCCTGTTCCCCTCTTCTTCCACCTGTGTCTTATTCTAGTGTGTGTGTGCATTCTTTTGAGCAGTGTTTAGCAACCTTTCTTCTATTCTTTTGAGCGTGGATCCCGTCGAATACGACGGATGCGTAGGGGTGCTAATACCTTCCCTTCGCATAACCGACTCCCGATCCCATCTCTCTTTGGTCGCGAGACCATGTCTTTTCCAGGTTTACTTCGAGCGTTTCCTTTCCCTCTTTTGGGATAAATAACGCACGGTGGTGGCTCTGTTTGTCTTGTTTTTTGCCCGCCGGTTGTTTTTCGCGGATGCGACAGCTGGCGACTCTGCTGGGGACTAGAGAAGTTGACCTCTCGTTGGTCCATCTTCCCTAAGCGAGTCTCTCCTAGCGCTCTCTAGGATAGTTTAGGTTGCTTGTGCTGTTCTATTTATTGCATTTATGATTATTGTACTGTGATTATTTGCATAAATGTTTGCATGCATCATACTATCATTGTGCTGTCTTCTGTACAGGTGGTTTCTCTGATTTGGGGTGGGTGTTCTGAGTGGGGCTAAAACCCAGGCCCGAATATACACCTAGGATTAGTGTGGTCTCACGTTTCCTCACATGTTGGATCAGCATGTTGTTGCGACGTGACATACCACAAGTCGGACGAGGTTCTTCTGAGTGAGCTCTTCCTTAGTGGGGTATTCCACTTTGGTTGGGTTATCTCTTTAGGGCTGTTGACTTCGGTGACCGTGCTTTCCCAGATCTTTGGTTTAGACGATCTTAAGAGAGCTGCAACGGCACACCCGAAAGGGCAAACCCGTTGAGTATCTTTGCCCGATTGTCGAGACCATTATCCGCCTTAGGATGACTTGATTAGAATTCACCTGTGAGGGGAGGGTTGATTCTTACAGATGCATGTTTTGATGGTGACTAATGGTTCAGTTATTGATCAGAGTTCTATTTATAAGTCGGATTTATGGATTTATTTCTGAGACGCTGAAGTTCTGTCCGTGGTATTTATCAGTGGGGATCCGTTTATTTCAGGATTCCCTGGGCTGGTTCAGAGGATCTGGTGGTTATTTGTTTAGAGGACTTTCTGGTGACGATGGTGATGTATTCTCCGGTTCCGTTTATTTCGGAATTCCTGAGTTGGATTTATGGTTGCTCAGTACCTCAGATGGTTGAGATCAATTCAGAAACCGGAATCCAGTATAAGGGTTGTTCAGATGACTTGGAGGATGGCACAGTGCATTGCATTCATGCATCAGCATCATTCACATTTTGCATTTATCTGCATCTAACTCATGTTTATCCATATTTAGGGGACATTCTTGATCGAGATCCCGGTTGAGAGACTTCTTTGTTCCAGACATGAGGCCCGACTTGAAAGATGACGTCGTCTACAGTTTCTTCAATCTAGAGATTGATGTGTTGAGGGATATGATAGCATTGATTACGCCTGACCATGTGGGGTTGTTCCGTGAGTATTATGGTGGTATTCTGAAGGTGGTTTTCAGGCTTATTGATACGGATAAGAGTGCCATCCACACTTTTCTCCAGTTTTATGACTCGGGTTTGAGGTGCTTCGTTTTCCCGGATTACTTGTTGGGGCCTTTGATGGAGGACTACGCCAGCATCCTGGGTCTCCCGATCAGGGACCAGATTCCGTTCTACGTCACTAAGGGGGAGCCTAATGTTGCTGAGATCTCTCATGCTCTTTATTTGAGCCCAGAGGTGACCAAGGGGGGTTTGAAGGAGAAGGGGAAGTTGCCCGGTTTTCATCTGAATTTCTTAGAGACTAAAGCCAAGGATCATGCTGTTGTGGGAAATTGGAGGGCCATTTATGCTTTGATTGCTGTGAGCATTTATGGGATCGTCATGTTCCCTAATCAGAAGGACTTTGTGGACATTAGTGCCATCCGGGTGTTTATGCAGAGGAATCCTATTCCTACCTTGGTTGGGGATGTTTATTACTCGGTCCATAATCGGAACGAGAAGAGGCGAGGGGGATTGATCAGATGTTGTGCTCAACTGTTGCACAAATGGTTTATGGGGTATCTGCCTTCCAGAGGTGCTTTTGTTTCTATTGATCCTACGGTTAATTGGGCGACCAGGTTGATGGGTTTGCGGGCCAAGGACATAGCTTGGACTCACAATGGTATGGCTGGACGAAACTTCGTTTATAGTTGTGGGAGCTTTCCCAATGTGCCTCTTATAGGAGTTCAGGGTTGCATTAATTACAACCCGACGCTTCTTAGGAGACAAATGGGGTTTTCTATGGAGGTTCCTCCTCTCGAGTGTGAGATTCAGGAGTCTTTCTACTTCCCAGCTGAGGGTAATTTGTTACAGTTGAGGCAGGTGTCCGGGGTATGGTGTAACATTCAGAGGAAGGGCAAGGTTCCTTTTGGTAAGGTTAATAGCAGGCCTCTTCCTCCATTTGATGATTGGCTTAGGAAGAGGATTGAGCTCACCCATCTACCATTTCCTGGAGGTGATCCTTGGTGTCCATTGATTGAGGGGTCACGTTCTTCTGTCAGCATGGAAGAGTTCCTTGAGATGAAGAAAGCCATAGATCAACTGCAAGCAGAGAAGACTGAGTTAGAGATGAGTGTTGCTAGGATTCAGATGGCTAATCAGGAGATCAAAGGGAGAATAGAAGACCAGGATAAGAGACATGCCATGGAGGTGAAGCGCTTTGAGATAGATACTGCCTATTACCGCAAGATCAACCAAGCGTTGGAGTCGTCTACAAAGGAGCATGACCTTACCAAGGAGAAACTAGCTAGGGCCTTGAGGGTTATTGAAGATGAGAAGAGGAGACAAATCCTTGTGAAGAATCAGAGAGATGTCAGAGCTAAAGTCCTTGCCACAGAATGGGAAACTGAGAAAGCGAAGATTATTGCTGAGAGAGATCACTACCTTGCTGAGAGGGATCATTATTTCCGACAGATGAAGATTCACCAGAAGGAGATAGGGAGATTGCAGCAGGAGAACACTGAGCTTAGGTTTGCTGTGAAATTTACCAAGATGGTAGATGATGCGGAGCCTTTTGTGGGGCCTTCTTCAGCGTAGCTTTTGTTATCATTTGTGTCGAATTACTGTCAGGCCTGTTGACGGAATTCACTTGTTTGTATTTTTTTTCTGTTTCTGGAGGATTGTATTTGACTTGTATCAGACTTGATGTATGACTCTTGCACGTATGGTGCACTTTTGATATGCAATGGTTGTTTTCATTCAGTGATTGGTCTTCAAGCTTTATTTGCTTTCCTGTATTCACTCACACAGCACACACATGGTTGGGTGGTATCTTTGCTAAATCATAATTCTCTGCATTGTATGTCAAAATCAATCGATGAATATCAGAATATTGCTGCCGGATTATTATCTGTCTCGATGAAGCCAGGATCGCAAGACAGAGTGTTCCTCATATGGATAGACATTGCATTCATGCATAATCATAATAACTTGTCTTCTATTTTGCAGGTGTCAGTTTCTAACGTGCTTGATTGTTACAGGAATCATTGCTCGTGCGCGTAGAGTCATTCCCTTGCACACAACCCGTCCACACAGATACTTTACCAGACGCAACACACCCAGGCTGATGGATCTACCCAACGCATATTTTCTTGAGCTGAAGGAGAAAATGAACGAATTGATCAATGTCATGCAAGGGTTTGCCGTGGGGCAAAAAGCACTTGCTGATAAAGTGGAGAAGCTCGAGCGGGCTTCAGCTGCTAATAGTGGTGTCAACTTGGAGGGTGTCTCCAACCATGGCCTTGGTGGTTCCAGGGATGGAGGAGATCTTGGAAAAAAGACAACTGCTGGAGTGGTGATCAACAATGGGGGTGGTTTTGGTGCTGCCACGAGCGGTAGACCAGGTCCAATGGGCAATAATCTGAAGGACAGTCTGTTTCCTCCTTTCTTTGGGGCTGAGGAGGATAGAGAGGAGGACAGGGAAGCTGATCAGTTCTCCATGTTGAATGAACCATTTGGTCAATATGGTGTCCAACCACCAAATAAAGAGATTCAGGTGCTTGCAGAAAAGATAAGGGCCTTAGAAAGCCATGCTACTCCAGGGTTTGTTAATATGTCGAATATGGGGCTGGTTGAGGGGATTGTGATCCCACAAAAGTTTAAGGCGCCTGCGTTTGACAAGTATAATGGGAGTTCTTGCCCGAAAACTCACCTCCAGGCTTTTGTCCGCAAGATTTCTGCTTATACGATGGACCAAAAGCTTTGGATGTACTTCTTCCAGGACAGTTTGTCTGGAGGGTCTCTAGAATGGTACACCAAGCTGAGGTCTTCTGACATCAAGAGCTGGCAGGATCTTGGAGATGCATTCTTTAAACAGTACCAGTTTAATGCTGACATGGCTCCTAGTCGTACCCAGCTGCAGGGTATGTCTCAGAAGCCTAATGAGGGGTTTAAAGAATATGCGCAGAGATGGAGGGAGCTGGCTGCCAGGGTCCAACCTCCATTGGTGGATAGAGAAATGTTGGATCTGTTTATGGGTACCCTGCAGGGGACATTTGCAGAGAGGATGGTTGGATGCCCGGTTACTAACTTTGCCGATATTGTAGTGGCCGGAGAAAGAATTGAAAGTTGGTTGAAGCTGGGGAAGATACAGGGTAATGCTTCGTCGTCTGGATCGAAGAAGCCCTTTGGGAATGGTCAGAGGAAGAAGGAGGGTGATACAAGTGTTGTGTATACCCAAAGAGGACAGAGTAGGGATCGTTATTACCAGCACACTGCTACGGTAACCATTCTTGCTGATAATCAGCCTGCACAACAACAGCATCAACAACCGCAACAACAACGGCAACCATTTCAACAGAGACCGCAAAGGGCCGGGTATCAGGTGCGAGGGCGAATGAATGATCGTCAATTTGATAGGCCACCTGTGACCTATTCATTCTTGCTGAAGAAGTTGAAGGATTTGGGGTTGGTCCAACTGAGAGCTTTGGCAAAAAAGGGTATCCCGGTGGACTGAAAACCCGAAAGGGCGGTCCAGGAAAAAGAGGGATTGAAACGAACAACTGCGTCTGGCATGATCGTTTGTACTTTGGATATGACATGGATAATCCCCGACAGGGATCGGTTGGAAGTGTCTTGTTCAGAAGGCAGAAAGCACGGAGAGTCTGAGGACATATGGGGTGTAACCGAGTTGGAACTCGATGAGATCACGGTTTCATATTGCCATTAGGATGGATTTTTCCTTTTGTGCGCAATTACCTCTTTTCAGGAATTGCTTCCTTTGTATTGCTCAGTTATGAGCCACACTTTTTAAATCAATAAAATGCATATTCAGTCAAATAATTTTGTTTTTTGTTTTCATTACCGCTTTGATTGCAAAAGCATCCAATTGTTTGTGATAAAGAATCTTGCATTTTAAGACATACAGGTCCCTTCCAATGCATGCTCATAAGATTGAAAACTTGAAATCTTGTTCGAAAGGTTGAGTGACCCAAGTGTTGAAATCTTGGCATACCTGGGGCATGTTTTTATCTAACGATCTCTGTTGTAGGTGTTGTTAGACATTTTCACTCACTTGCAGGTTTTGAGGTGAAGCTTTTTGACAAAAGATCCCCGCGGGGTCCAATCAGGGACAAGAGATTGAAGAATGGTGAAAAGACGGTGAAAGACGCGCGACGATCCTGGATATTAATCAAGAAGACTCTTCAAAGTCTGAGGATTGGAAAGTTTGTATGAATCCGTGGAGTACGGAGAAGTCGGGAATACAAGGTGATGAATCAGAAAAGTCCAAGACGAGTCTGGGAGCTCTCAAAAGTGGAAAGCGGATACTGGGTTTAGATGTGGAATACCAAGGTTCGACGAGTCGACGGGTGTTCTGCACCAGACTTTCCTTGTTTCCCCAAGCAGGGTTGGGATTGTTAATTCCCCGACAGATTTAAGGTCTATGACTTCCCTAGCAGGGTCGGGATGGTTATCTCCCCAGCAGGTTTGAGATCGGTGATTCCCCAGCAACCAGGCCTGAAGGTTGCTATTTCCCAGCATAGGTGTCTGTGGGTAGCTATTTCCCCTGGCATGGTGGAGCTTGTAAATTCCCCAGCGAGTCGGAGATTGTTGTTTTCCCCACAGAGTGCGTCGGTGGTTTATTTCCCAGCGAAGTCCCCAAGCGGGTCGGGTGCAGTGGAGGTTATCCCTAGCAAGGGTTGCCTATTTCCCAGCAGCAGTGCTATTCCCCAGCAGGGTGGAGATTGGAGTGTTGTCGAGTTCCTCAGCAGAGTGCTTCGAGCTCCCCAGGAGAGTCCCTTGAGGGGGATACTTTTTATGCATTCATCATGTAGATAAGCATAGCATATTGCAGAGCTAATTGCGTAGCATTTCCATCATTATGGAGCATTACGCTAAAAAATCATCATACATCATCATTGCAAGCATAAGCTAGTCTCAAGCCGTGGTTTCCGTTTGAGATTTAGTTTCGCCAGTGAGTGAAGATGCTACTCAAGCCGTGGTTACCGTTTGAGAAGTGGTTTCGCTAGTTGGGAAATCAGCATCAGCATTGCAAGCATCAGTTACTCGAGCCGTGGTTACCGCTTGAGATTTGGTTTCGCCGGATGGTGAAGATGTTACTCTAAGGAGTTTAGCATCGTGACGTTGGGTCAACGGTATTCCCCATTAGTGCGATATTGGAGAGAGATTTCTGTCGTGCGAGACAGAAGTTGGAAGATGTTACTCTGAGGAGTTTAGCATCATGACGTTGGAGTAACAATGTTCCCCAGTAGTGCGATATTGGAGGAAATTTTTCTATCGGACGGAGATGGAAATAAAATCAAAGAACGTTACGCGATCAGCGCGAAAATACATTTCAATTGGAGAAAGGGAAATATTGCGGCATTTTCTGGAGAATGGGGTTCAAATAGAGATTGAAGTTGAAGATTATATCCGGGATGAGGTCCTCAGGATTGTCTTCTCATCATGTGTCACCTTAGACTTTGGCTGAGGCCAACAGAGGTCGTTATGGGTGTCTTCTGAGGAAGAGATGCACATGTTACCTTCCTTTCGTGAAGGTGTACCCTCTGATATGTCGCCATCAGAGTGGTGTTTTGGTGTTATTTCTGACGTTGCCAGCGGAATTATCACAAGAAAGCGGAGAACGGGGTTCAAATGGAGAGAAGGAGATGTTGGGCATTTTCTGAAGAACGGGGTTCAAATGGAGAAAGGGAAGTGTTGCGGCATTTTCTGGAGAACGGGGTCAAAATGGAGAAAGGGAGACACAGGGTGTTTTCTGGAGAACATGGTTCACGATGGCGATCGCAAGTTATCGTCAGGCGACTGGGGTTCAATTGGAGAGCGGGGTTCATTGTTTGGCAAACAAGACTACTATGAATATGTCGGGGATCAAATGCGGTGATCAGGGATCAGGCGCGCGAAAGAAAATATTTGTTCGGGGTTCAAGAAAAACGGAAAAAAATTATCAATCAGAAAGTTCCGGGGTTCAAGAAAAAGTAAAAGAAATAATAATAATATAATCCCCAGCGGACGGGTGGTGTTCAGACCATGGTATTCCTGTGTTACCATTTATTTTGGTATCCAGGTCAATGTTCCTTTTCGGCATTCAGGCCGACTTTCTCCGTACCAGATGGATTCTTCTTTTGAGATTGCTTCTTTGCCGATTCTGATAGGCATGGTTAATTATTTCCCAGCGGAGCGCAAATTGTTCGTCTGTTCTTGGTATTCAATCACTCTTCACCCTGATCATCTGAAAGTCGAGGCTGTTCATATCGACAGGTTCACAGTGGATTGAATAGGGGCAGCTGTAACACCTCAAAATTTGCCCTCCTCTCTTGGGACTAGCTTAGCATATTGCATTTTCATTTGTTAGTGCATTAAGCATTTGCATCTGGCATATCATGTGATAAATGAACAAGTCATCCTCTAAAAGTCTTTCTCAGAAGATAGAGAGGTTAAGAGATGCAAGCCTGAGGGTCTCATGAATTGATCACTAGCCATCTGAGGGTTTGTGTTTCAGTTAGGGTTTCTTGGTCCTTCAAGGAGTTTGAGCATTATCTTAATAGCAAAGGTACATCATCATCATCATGGATATGTCATCCTCAAGGAGATGAGGTCTTTATTGAGATGGAGATCCTCATATGATTTTATTGAACTTGTATAAGCTAGGGTTTCATTTTGGAGCCATTTCATCAAGTGGTTGAGGCTCAAAGTCATCTGAGCATGTTCAAGTCATCTGTCAACCAGAAAGTCAACTGTGCAAGAACTGAGGGCTAGGAGGTGGAGAAATGAGTTTCAACATATCATTCATGTTCAAAAGAGGCTTATTAATCATGTCAAATGCCTATCTTGAAGAATTTGAGGCCAGATCAAAACTTTCCAAAAATGGAAAGTGACTTGTAATTGGAAGTTTCCAAAAATGGAAAGTTTTTGATTCAAATTCAACTTGATCTTACGTCATCAAAGAAGCTTCAAATGAAATTTTGTCCAACATGAAAGTTGAATAACTTTCTTTCCAATTTCCAAAAAGTCCAAGATCATGAATTTATGATGAATGGTTGAGGAGATATGGCCAAATGATCACCAAGGGTGCATGGAACTTCAAAGTGCCATAACTTTTGACTCAAAATTCCAAATGAAGCCACTCTTTTTGCAAAATTCTTGTCTTGACCTATGCTTTTCAAATCCCATCTTGCATTGCATGAAATTTAATCATATGCTCATGTGCTAATTCAAGTGAATTTTGGAGGGAAATTGAGGAATTTAAAATTGGCGCATCATATGAACAAAATACCATTTCCATTGTGTTCATTAGGTGATTTTGAGTGAAATTGGATGCTTGCATGTTACTATTCACGTCCAAATTAGGCCATGCACCACACTTTTCAAAATTTGCAAAACACCTCTCATTTTCATTAATCCTAATTAACTCATGCCTAATTCTAATTTGAAAGTGATTAGTAGAGCATATATAAACCAAATCATAACAGAATTTCAAGAGGTTAATCACAATTCACCATTTCTAGATCTAGTTTTCATTTCCCTCCAAAATTTTCTCCTAATCATAATTCAAATTTTCATCACATAACATACCAATTTTCTTCCATATTCTTGTTCCTTGGTGTGGATTTAGCATAGA
Source organism: Lathyrus oleraceus (assembly GCF_024323335.1). NCBI lineage: Eukaryota > Viridiplantae > Streptophyta > Magnoliopsida > Fabales > Fabaceae > Lathyrus > Lathyrus oleraceus. Next base: position 165,549,809 of record NC_066579.1, on the reverse strand, counting down.
TCAAGCATTGGATCTTCAAGATTGGACTAGAATTGTGCATGTGGAGCTCAAGAGCATAACAATGGCAAATGCAAATTAAGCAAGATCTACACGTTTCTAAGCTTCAATTTCTTCATCAAACATCACTACAAGTGTTCTAGAGTTGATTTGGATCATTGCAAGGACTTGGATCGTGCATTTTCAAGAACTGTTCTTCAAGAGGTCACATTTTCGAACCTCTTAATTCTCTGTTTTATGTACATAAACTTGTAGAGCTTTCATCACTGAGAATTCTGATATAAATTTCATGAAATTTGGATGAAAAATGAAGAAGTTATGTTGAATTAAAGTTTAGATCTAGAAACTTCTTTGCTTCGATCCAGAAAATATATTAGGAATTAGGCTTAACTTTGATGATATTTGGAATGTACATGAAAAGACCTTTCCAACGGTATATAGTTTGTAAAATTCTGGAAAAAAAAGTTGATGTTCATCACTGTAGATTCCTCGTCTTCGCGAAGAAGACGGTGGAAACCACCACGCACAATACGCGTATCACTATGCACCATACGCGTATCACTGTGTACCATACGCATATCACATGCTGCATATTTTCAAACTTAAATCCATTTAATCTTTCCCTCCAATTTCCATATGCATTGTCCATTTTATTTCAACATTGTTTTCCAAACTTCAAAAATTCATATTAAATTGAAAATTGATCCAAAAAATACCCAATTTTTGCCACTTGTTCCTCTGTTTGTCTGTTTTTTTATTATCATAATTTCCAAAATTATGCGTGGCTGGATTTTATTTGGTGCTAGGTTATGTGATCATATGTCTACTTGTGACCTTGCCTTGCCTATCTCCTTGTGAAATGCTTGTTTCTTATCCAATGAATGTGAAATTTTGCATGATGAATTTAGACACATTGCTGGACATTTTGGCTTTGGTTTGATATTTTTCCCATGTTCCGTTGCTGTTTTATGCATGTGCTAACTTGGTGTGACAATTTGTGTCACACCTTTTGATGTTCAACTTGTACAATGTGATTGCCATGCCAAATGACTTCCAATGCTTATGATTTTTTGTGTGATGAATGTTGTGGATGTCTTGATTGCTCATGAATTTTGCTGGATTTTTTTGGAGCATTTTTTATTTAATTGAGATTTTTCATTCTGGTTGGTCACATTTGAGCTTTAAAATTGCCTTGAACTTCAATTGATCATGAAATGGATTTGGTAATTGATATTGGTATGAGCCCTTTTGGATTGTTTCAAGATGTGTTTGAAGTTGATTCATGTTAATTTTCAGCTTCTGTTTTAGATTTTTTCTCCATCTTTGACCCTAGGTTTTGACCTAGTGGTTTGCCTCTCACATTTGAGCTTTGATTTCAGGTTGAACATCCAAGTTCCATAGTTGTTGATGCTTCATCACTTGAGCATTGATGTTTGCTTTTGCTTACTAATCTTTGTGTGTTTTGTAGGTTGATGTAAACTCATTTGAGTTTTTGCTTTTGGCTTATGCCTTTTGTACATTGGGATTGTTTGTTGCTCATTGACTGTGACATTGGTTGTCTGAGTATTGTACTGATTTGTCTGATGTTTCCACAGGTACATTAGTTGCTTTAAGTTCACTTTGAGCTTTGCTTTGCTTGGTTGCTTAACCATTGAGGTATAACTCTCTGACTTCATGTAGTCTGGAAGACCTGTTCTGTTATGTGGGCAGGCACCTGTCTGAAGCCCTCCTTAAGAGGCAATGCTTGTGTTTGTTTATCTTTGTGCCAAGCAGGTAAAGACCTCTTAAGAGGCAATTGGCAGATAAAAGAGATGTGTAATCCATCTCCTGCTACTCAGTGTGTCATCCACTTTGCTCACACCATGTGTTGATGCATTGTGGATATTAACCCAAAATCTTTGTTGTGTCAGTCATATGTGGAGAAGAGTTCCAACTTTCTGAACTCCCACATTTTCATTTGTCTGAAGCTCTCCCAGGCTAGGGATAAGAGCTGTGAGGTCTTACCCTCACTTCCCATTTCATCTGCTTCACCCTAACTCTCAATGTTAGGGTTAAGAGCTAACTACACCCGATTCCAGTTGGCTTGTGTTTCACAGCCTAACCTTGTATGAGCCCAATTGATTGCATATAGTGTGTGTGATTCTTTATTGTGCTTGTGTTGTTTGACTGTGCTGTTTAGGATAGCTTGCTGCCTGTGCAAGTTAGATAGAAACCTCAACCTATGACCATTGTGGATTGCATGATAACTATTAGGCTCGAGTCAGTCTCCCTTCTAGTTTGTCATTTCCCAGTCTCTGGTTAGATTAGAAGTTTCTCCCCTGTTAAGGGGAACTACGTTGCCCTGATCCTCATACCAGATGAGGTACATAGGCAGGAGATCGTACGAGATCTGTCCGGGCACCTTTTTTCTTTTTGTGTCTGTTTGCTTGACAGTTATTAGGCTTGAGTGCCAGACTCCCTATTAACTTGTCTGTTGGTTAACCTTTTGGGGTGTGTTAGGAGATGGATGTAAGACCAACGATTGGCATTTCATATCCTATTGGTGTTTGTTTTTGTGGAGTCTGACGTAAGTCCAGCGATTGGCAGTTGGTTTCCTGTGTGTTTGTTGGTTCGGAGTCTGATGTAAGTCCAGCGATTGACATTCGGTTTCCATGTTTGCCTGTTTGTGTGGAGTCTGACGTAAGCCCAGCGATTGGCAGTCGGTTTCTTGTGTGTGTGTTTTGTTTCGGCGTGCGTGAGCCGAACTACGGTAGCTCTGATTCTCATTCCAGATGAGATACGTAGGCATAGGATGCGATATCCTAGCGAGCCCGTTCCCCTCTTCTTCCACCTGTGTCTTATTCCAGTGTGTGTGTGCATTCTTTTGAGCAGTGTTTAGCAACCTTTCTTCTATTCTTTTGAGCGTGGATCCCGTCGAATACGACGGATGCGTAGGGGTGCTAATACCTTCCCTTCGCATAACCGACTCCCGATCCCATCTCTCTTTGGTCACGAGACCATGTCTTTTCCAGGTTTACTTCGAGCGTTTCCTTTCCCTCTTTTGGGATAAATAACGCACGGTGGCGGCTCTGTTTGTCTTGTTTTTTGCCCGCCGGTTGTTTTTCGCGGATGCGACACTGAGGAACTATCTTCTCTAGATAACCGTCCTTCACGGACCCCTTCCTCCAGTCTCATCCCCATGTTCACCATTTCGGTGAAGTCTGAGGGAGCATTGGCGATCATTCTTTCATAATAGAAAGAGCTCAAAGTCTTCAAGAAGATCTTTGTCATCTCCTTCTCTTCCAGGGGTGACACTATCTGAGCTGCCAATTCTCGCCATCTCTGGGCGTACTCCTTGAAGGTCTCTTTCTCCTTCTGCGACATCGCCCTCAACTGGTCCATGTCCGGAGCCATATCCATATTATATTTATACTGCTTAACGAAGGCCTCGCCTAGATCGTTAAAAGAGCGGATGCTTGCACTCTCCAGCCTCATATACCACCGGAGCGTAGCACCTGTTAGGCTATCCTGAAAGTAGTGGATCAACAGTTGATCATTGTCAGTTTGTGTTGACATCTTGCGAGCATACATCACAAGATGGCTGAGTGGGCATGTATTTCCCTTATACTTCTCAAAGTCAGGCACTTTGAATTTAATAAGGATCTTCACGTTGGGCACCAGGCACAACTCAGCAGCACTCTTACCAAAGAGGTCCTTACCCCTCAAAGTCTTCAGTTCCTTGCGCAGCTCAATGAATTGATCTTTCATTTCATCCATCTTTTCTTATACGTCCGAGCCCTCAGATGGCTCGAAATGATAGATGGTATCTTCAACACGGGGAAGGGTGTGCACAACGGGAGGTGGCACAGACAGGACCGAGCTAGATGCCGGCATAGAAGCGAGAGTAGGAGCAAAACCCTCTGGCATGAAATTAGCAGGCATTCCCCAAGGGAACCCAGCTGGCATAGACAGAGCAAAGTGGGCTATTGCAGCAGGCACAGTTGAAGTCGCTATCTCAGAAATAACCATCCTCGCGGGAGGAGTTGCAGGAGTTGGTGAAGCTTAGCTCTGTGCGGCCAGAACTAACTCCATCATGGCAGTCAGCCTAGCGATCTCTTCCTTCAAGTCCCTATTTTTTTTCTCTAGATGCTCCATTATTTTCGGATGATTTGCTCTAGTATTGTACTGGTGCGTCAACTTGTCTTCAAAATAAATGAAGAGCAAAGAGTTAGACCACTGATCAAGAGCTCAGAACAAAACCTGCTTATGCATATGATGCATGCAATGTGTGTGCATATGGTTTGTTTTTATTAGAGGAACTTTGTAGAGATCTATTTGTAAATATTTGAAAATATTAATCTTTTAAGACATATATGGAATACTCATAGCAATAATATTTGGGGACTTTTTACACCAAAGAAGTAGTACAGTTTTGGTAACCAAATATAATACAAGAGAGAAGGAGAATAAACGTCCTATAGAGCCCTAGAAACAATCTTCCAAAGCCTTCGAGATCGGAAGATAGGTTGCACGAAGCCTCTTCACCTCTCTCTCATAAGCTGCTTCCATATTGGCCTTCTCCTTAGCAAGTTGATCATACTTCCTCTTCCAAAACCTAGATGAGTGAGGAAGAAGAGAAGTAACTACATCATCAGGCTCATCAATAATCTGATGCTCTAGAAATTCTATCACTGCATCCTTATCTTTGAGCAGCTGAAGAAGTTCCTCACGCTCACGAACCCATGCACGCGACCGATCTTCATCTCTCAATTCTCTACTCCTTGGTTAGGGAGGGTTGAAGGCCCAACCATAACCATATGGGTAGGTCTCAGATACTCGTACGACATGCGGTACTCAAGGGCTCTCTTCCTTGCCCAAGCGGTGTACGATTCCAAAGCAATGCAATTCTTTGGACCAAGCTTCTTCCTTCCTTTCCTATGAACTTTGCGCTAGGCGCGGACCATCCTATCCTTCAAGTTCTGGGGATCTTTACCCTCTTGAAAGAATATACCTTCCAATAAAATGTTGTTAGGTTTATCCTTTAAGGGGAACCCAAGCTGACGACGAGCCAAAGCAGGGTTGTAGTTAATTCCACCACATGTGCCAAGAAGAGGCACATTGAAGAACTCACCACAAGAGTCAATAATCTGAACGCCATCATAAACACGGTTGTACCAAGAGATATCATCATTAGTGAGAGACATGAGTCTCGTAGACCACTGTAGACATCCATTGTTTTCCTTGAAGGCGAGCGTCTAAGGCAAGTGCGGAATAAACCACTTGTACAACAAAGGCAGACAACACACAGTGGATCCACCACCCTTTGCATTCCTCATATGCAAAGAGAAATAAGTGTCACCCAACAGAGTTGGAACGAGATTAAGAGAAGAGAAAATCCTAATAGCGTTCACATCCACAAAATTATCGATGTTGGGAAATAACACTAGCCCATAGATGAGTAGTACAAATATGGCTTCAAAAGCATACTCATCATGGCCTTCCCAAACAAAGTAGCTTGGGAAATGATAAAATCAGATGGGAGACCTTGAATTCCACACTTGGTAGTCATGTTAGCAACAATGTCAAATACATCTACATGAAGCATGTCAGCAATCTCTTGAGAAGACGGAATCTTCTCTAAGCCGCTGAATGGCAACTGATCAAGAATAGGTATACCCACTGTAGCAACCTGAAAAATACAGTGCGCGAAAAAACAACTGGCGAAAGAAAATGACAGAAGAGTCACCACCGTGCGTTATTCATCCCAAAGGAGGGAAAGGAAACGCTCGAAGTAAACCTGATAAAGGAAAGGACAAGACGGGGTCTCGCAACCAAATCTTGGATTCGGGAGTCGGTTATGAGAAGGGAAGGTATTAGCACCCCTACGCATCCGTAGTACTCTACGGGATCCACTTTTGTAATTCTTGTCTAAAGGGTGTGAGTTTATCTTGTGTTATTTACCAAAAAAAAAAGAAGGGTTAAATGAAAATGACTCGCGCGGATGTCGCATCCACTACATACGTATCTCATATGAATATAAGAATCAGAGTCTTCGTAGCTCGGCTGACCTATGGGTTGGGGGGATGTGTGCTCGCTAAGACATCGCGTCTTATGTCTACGTATCTCATCTGGAATGAGAATCAGAGCAAGCCGTAGTTCGGCTAACTACGGGGTTATGGAGTGGGTTTTGGACAAACGACGTCACTACGCAATCTACCGGATGCTCGACCTTTGGAGACTTACTCGCCTGTAGTAGAAGGAGTTAACGTGTTGCTTTGGGTTTTAGGGTTTGGGATGCTCAAGGGCAAAAAGGCAGTCCTTGACGAAGGAACCGCGCTACCTGCAGGGATACGAACACATACAAAACAAACATGTATAAAGTAAATGTGCCAACAAGGGGCTCAGAAGTAAATAAACAAAAGAAAACAAATGCCTCCTATCGAGGTCTTCCAGCTAAGAAAGCGATAAAATGCAGAAAAGAGGTAAAAGTACCACACGGATAAAGATCCGAAGTAACAACAATTAAAGGAGTAAGAAACCCAGGGATCTCCCAAGCTAATGCCATCAAAGAAAGGTGAGTCAGTACAGGTAATCGGAATGAACCTTCAGGGGGTATCCCACAAATAAAGTGGGAAAACCATGCAAACCATCTCTGCAAGAGTCTGTGAGTCCTCACAAAAACTCAACAAAAGGGCTAGTGAAACACGATAAGCATTTTTTTCATGGATAACAGTATGGTTTTAGAAACCTCAAACCCTGTGGCATACACTCAAAAATTAAACGGTTAAACATTCAAGGCATTGTTTATACATTCATATACATATTAAACCCATGGATGAAAAACCTAATGAAATTCATCCATCATACCTCATACATTCAGATGATCCAAATTAAGAGCATAAAAGTAATGGGAATAAGGGCAAACCTGATTGGAGAGATCGGTTGAAATCAAATGGCACGGCTGGGTTTGCAAGGCAATGTTAGGGTTTGCGTGAGATGAAAGTGTGTGAGTCAGATTGAATTTTTCAGAGCTGCCTGGGGGTTGCTCTGAGTTCTCTGTCAGGTTTCTCTCCAGGTTTTGTCCAGGGTTTTGTTTCAAGGAAACCTCAGAGTATTTTGCTTCTCTCCCTTTTTCTATCTGATCTCCCTCTTTTATAACCTGATTTTCATGACTTTGTGGGCTCAAATGAGAGAGGTCCAAGTCCAAGTTTTTCTATTATATTTTATTTATTTTTTTATTATTATTTTTATTTATTTATTTTTTTTTGTAAATTTTTTTTTTCGTTTTTTTTCGTTTTTTTTTAATTTTATTTTAAAGTTTCTTGGATCTAATTCTGATTGACATGATGAAATGCAATATGAAATGCTAAATGAATGCATGAATGAGGAGGGCAAATTTTGGGGTGTTACAGCTGCCCCTATTCAATCATGAGCTAACCCGAGTAGGATGAAAGCGAACAACTTAACGGGGTGAGCTGTGATTGAATACCAAAGACAGACCGAAGATTTGCGCTACGAGAACACCACAAAAACGCGGAAATACACCGCGCTGTTTATTTTTCTTCCGATCCTCTGGCTGGATCTGAATCAGTCTTCTGGCTTAATCTGGAGTTTCGATCCTCTGGCTGAACCTATACTCAATTTAGTCCTCTGGTTGGATATTAATTTTGATCCTCGGGCTGGATACGATTTTGATCTTCTGGCTAGATCTTCTTCGATCTTCTGGCTAGATCTCCTTCGTTTCGATTCTCTGGCTGAATCTATTTCCTTTGATTCTCTGGCTGAATCTACTTCGATCTTCTGGCTAGATCTGAATTGTTTCGATTCTCTGGATGAATCTATTTTCTTTGATTCTCTGGCTGAATCTACTTCGATCTTCTGGCTAGATCTGAATTGTTTTGATGATAAATTCCCATCATTAGGATCCCGCATCAGAGGCATGCGCTGGTTGACCCTCTTTTGAAATCTACACCCAACCTTCATATTAGATATGCAGCTTCGAGAATATTCCACTTTTGGGCTTCGTACATATTCTTCGGGCTAGAACATGTTCTAACGACTCCTCAATTAGACTTGGGCTTGCTGGGGAAATAAAGCTTGTAGGCGACTTCACTGGGGAATCTTCAAATTGAGCCTTAGGCTAGCTTACTGGAACACGATTCTCAGGCTGAACCTTCGAAATGACCCTCAGGCTGGATCACTGGAACACGATTCTCAGGCTAAATCTTCGAAATGACCCTCAGGCTGGATCACTGGAACACGATTCTCAAGCTGAATCTTCAAAATGAACCTCAGGTTGGATCACTGGAAAACGATTCTCAGGCTGAATCTTCAAAACGACCCTCAGGCTGGATCACTGGAAAACAATTCTCAGGATGAATCTTCAAAACGACCCTCAGGCTGGATCACTCACGCTTGATCCTCTGGCTGGATCTCATGACCTTGGTTGTAAAGTAATTCTTCAGTCTGCTTGGAAGAACCTGTTTATCAGCTTATGTGTATGCTTGATATGATATGCATGCAAATGCAAATGTTATGCATGGTGTAAAAAGAAATCTGCTTGGGGAAGCAAACTCCGGTAGGGAACAGATTGCTGTATCAATCCTTGAATGCTCTGTGGGGAATGATCCGTCTGCCGGGACCAATGAGCCACCAAAAATAAATTGGCTGCTTGAAAAGTTGACCTTGCAGAGGGGGTATCAACTATGGAAACTTTGTTCGGCGAGGCTCTGTGAGGAGAGTCTGTGGGGAAAACACTTCCTGGGGAAATGTCGTAGGAAACGACCTTTGTTGGGGATATGAACTTTCTAATCGCCCTCAAGCTGGGGATTAACAAATCTGTTAAAAATAATATGTTGGGGAATGAGATGAACACTGAGAACACCACCCTCTCATCTATTGGTTATGCAACCACTCCGCTGTTGCTAGGAAGATACAGTCTGACACTGTCAACTCCGCTGGGGATATATAGTCTGGATACTGTCAACTCTGCTGGGGAACATGCTCTGCTGAGGAGAGACTTTGTCAACCGCTTGGGAACGAGGATTCATGACTTGGCATCCGGTTCATGTGACCTGCAACCAAAAATACATGTATGCCTCGGGGGAATTACTCGGTTTGAATTCACCGTCCGGGATTAAGCACATTCAAAGCAATTTTAAATGTTTTCCTGTGCAAATCATCTGCAAAAGCCACCATTATGTTCATATGCAATATGTTTTATCAAAAATTCGGACATTTTTGCAAACAAACTGATAAATGAAAAATAAAGAGGCTCTTTAACTGAATTATTCGACTCTTACTAAGGAGAAAATTTGTGCCAGGAATAGGCGAGGGTATCAGGAAGCTGATCCCTGAAAAGAGGTGATTGTTATAAAAAGAGAACTATCCTAATGGCAATGGGGATACGGGGTCCCACCGAGTTTCGACTCTGCTATGGCTCGTATGTCCTCAAGACGCTCTGCTCATCTTGCTTTCTGAAGTGGATGATTAGTCGATCTTTAACCTTCGAAGATTGCCGGATTGAATGAAACGGTGATATAACACTGATGAACTCAGATCACAGTCAGTCACTTATTCCCTAACTTTTGCCTGGATCGCCCCCTTTTCGGGTTTTCAATCCACCGGGATACCCATTTTTGCCTGAGCCGCCCTTTTGGGTTTTCGACTCACCGGGTGTACTCTTTTTTATATCCCTAATTTTTGCCCGAACCTCTTTATTCTTTTTTTTTGGTTCGTCGGGATGCCCTTTTTTGCCTGGACTATTCTTTTTATCGTCCAGCGGGTCTATTTTATGCGAAGTATTTTTTTTTAACTGCGTCTGAGTTAATAGGGGACCGGAATCCTTCGCCATCCATGGTTGTTAGCATCAAAGCTCCGCCATAGAAAATCCTTTTAACCACGTACGGACCCTCATAGTTCGGTGTCCATTTGCCCCTGTGATCTGTGTTGGGAGGAAGAAATCTTTTGAGTACCAATTCACCGACTTGATACCCCCGAGGGCGCACTTTCTGACCAAATGCTTTCTTCATTCGTCTCTGACCGAGATACGTCAATTCTGGGTACGTAGTTCCAGCATAGCACCATTTCCCGTTGGTTTGATTGATGACCAAAGCTGAACCCCCGTATACATCCAGGGTTTTAATCTGTATATTGATGGCTTCCTCAAGTCTTAGGATACAAGCTTCGTATTCGGCTTCATTGTTGGTGCAGGGAAAAGTTATTCTGGCACCAAATGGCATATGAACCCCCTTCCGGTGTGATCAACACTACACCAACTCCGCGACCATTGATGTGGACCGCCCCATCAAACATCATAACCCATTTGGATTCAGGGTCAGGCCCCTCCTCCGGGAGTGGTTCCTCTCAATCTTTCGATTTGAGAAACATGATGTCCTCATCAGGAAAGTTAAACCTCATAGGTTGGTAATCATCAATCGGTTGCTCTGCAAGATAGTCTGACAAGACACTTCCCTTGATGGCTTTTTGTGAAGTGTATTGGATGTCATACTCTGTCAGTATCATTTGTCACCTAGTAACCTTTCCGGTAAGTACTGGTTTTCAAAAATATACTTGACTGGATCCCTTTTTGATATCAATAGAGTCGTGTGAGTCAACATATACTGTCTTAGTCGGCGAGCAGCCCATGCCAAAGCGCGGCAAGTTTTCTCGAGCAATGAGTATCTTTGTTCACAGTCGGTAAACTTTTGCTAAGGTAGTATATTGCATGCTCTTTTCGACCTGACTCGTCATGCTGACCGAGCACACAACCCATTGACCTTTCTAACACAGTCAAGTACATGATCAACGGTCTTTCCTCTCGGCCTGTAGACTTGCCCCGATCTTGATCTCTTTCTTGTCGTCTGCGGTACCGATGTTGACGGTCTCAATCACCTCCTGATAAGGTGTAATAGCTCGGTCCTCCTGTTTCAACAATCTGGCTAACCCTTCAGGCAATTCACAATCTTCCTCAACCCCTTCTTCGGCTTAATAGATAGGATTGTCGAAGTCATACTTGGCCATAGCAGTGTCGTTAGTAGTGAGATTCGGGTGATCCGCTCTGCATGATGGAGGATCATGCTTTACCTTAGAATGAGAGATTTTTTTTTTGGAAAGAAAGAAAAAACGAAAAAGGAAACATTGCCATTTTTTTTTGTAAAAGTAAAAAAAACTGAAAGAAAGAGAACACAAAATTGTTTGCAAAAGCCGTCCTTTATTGATGATAAAAATAATTGCGAAATGTAACTAAATGGATGGCCCTACAAATGAGCCGTTACACCTTCGGCAAAGTGTAAGACTTTATTATGCATGTAATAAAGGAAAACAATAAAAATCACTCTTTCAGTAGAGTAACCCAGACGGTTTTTTCAGACGACCAATTGTCGAGCTTTTCTCCTGGGACACACGGGCGAATCCAGCTATCTAAGTCATAGTCGCTGTCAGCCTTGTCTTCATCTGCAGCATCGACGATGTGGGGAGAAACCAAACCCCTGCTGGAGAGAGTACCAGTTTCATTCTTCTGAGATCCCGGAGCATACCCCAATCCAAACTTGTCTTCTTTGATGACTGGCTCCACAAATTTGCCCCAGCCTTGGGCATTACCAGCTTTAACCACTTCGACAGCTTGCTTGTATGAAGAGATAGAAGTCTCGACCTTCTCAAACTCAGGTGAAAAGACAGCTTCGGGCGCGACCTCATTGATGTTTATGGCTTCGAAGCCCTGACACAACATCTCGTGCATTTCGCCGTCCATCTCTACATACTTAAATGTAGACATGTGGCTAACAAAAATATCCTCTTCACCACAGACAGTGACGACCTGACCTTCTAGTTCATATTTGAGCTTCTGGTGGAGGGTAGAAGTAACAGCACCGACAACATGAATCCAAGGCCGACCTAGCAGACAGCTGTAGGCAAGCTGGATATCCATCACATAAAAGGTGCTCTTGAACACCTGCGGTCCAATCTTAACTGGCAACTCAACTTCGCCAAAGACAGCTCTCTTAGAGCCATCAAAAGCCCTCACACCTAAGTTACTTGGCCTCAGGATGGTGTCATCGCAATCCAACTTCATTAAGGCTTTCTTTGGAAGAACATTCAGAGAAGAGCCTGTATCAGCCAAAACATGGGAAAGCACCACCCCTTTGCACTCCATTGTGATATGCAAGGCTTTGTTGTGATTCCTGCCCTCAGATGTCAGGTCATTATCGGTGAAACCTAGCCCCCGGCTAGCGTTTACATTGGAAACTACCGACTCCAACTGGTTAACAGTTATCTCTGGTGGAACATAGGCCATATTCAGTACTTTCAACAAGGCTGCTCTGTGCGCCTCAGAACACAACAATAGTGAGAGAATGGAGATCTTTGTGGGTGTCTGATTTAGCTGGTCGACTACCTTGTAGTCACTTTTCTTGATAATCCTCATAAACTCATCCACTTCCTTCTCGAATGCGGTCTTAGGAGGATCTTCCTAAGCAGTAACCTCTTCGGCAGCCATCTGTTTCCCTTTAGCCTTGGTAGTTGCCTCGGCTTCAGTATTCGCGCGTAATGTTGATGGTACAAATAGGCGTCCACTGCGAGTGAAGCCACCAACCCCTCCAACATTGTCTACAGCGGCGCTACCAATGTCAATGTCTTCTTCGTTAACTTTCTGCCCCTGGCAGTAGATATCAGCCCCATAGTGCCACGGGATATCACTGTCTTTCTCATACGGAACGGGTCCTGGTATTGTGATGGTGATCGGACCAACCAAAGTCGGTTGAGGGCTGTCAGAGTAAATTGCAACTGGTGCTGAACTTTCGATGTTCACCGCTGCTGGTTCTGTACTTTCTGGGAAATATATTGTTGTCGGAGCGAGTCTCTCGGGAACATATATTTCTTCAAGAGTGAAATAAAACGTCACCGTCGATACATCATTCTTCACTGGACGGGCCTGATCGAACTGAAGACCACCTTCATCTATCAGTTGCTGAATACCCCTTCTCAAACTGTCACATCCGTTTTCGGCAGCTTGACAATTTCTGCATTCTTCCCCACAGCCCGGGAAAATCTGTCCTTTCAGAAGTCGGTCTTTAACCACCGAAAGCGAAGTCTTCACCTTAGTCACATCAGAAACCAAATTCAAAGTTTCCCCACTATCAACAACATTAATCCTCTGCCCGCCGTGAGCCGGCATCGGGTTCTGGATAACATTAGGCACCAGAGCAAAATTGATAGCCTGGGCATCTCTCAAATCTTGTACCTTTAACTGGAGAGCCTTGCAATTATCTGTAGTATGGCCAGGTGCGTTGGAGTGAAAAGCACATCTGGCGTTGACATCATAACCTCTAGGCAAATTATTGGGATCGATTGGTGGGGCCAGAGTTCTCAACGTAACCAGATTTATGTCAATCAGCTTGGGAAGTAATACTGAATAAGGCATTGGGATTGGCTCGATGACCCGATCCGTATGCCTTGGACGTTGTTGATAGTGTCTCTGCTGACCCGGATTACCTCCTTGTTGTTGATTGTTGTACCTGGGTTGTTGTTGCGGATGATATTGCGGTTGAGGAACAGGTGTTGGAATAGTGACTGCGGCCACTTGATCTTGATAATAATTAGGGCGTCCTCTACCCCTGCCTCTGCCGGCATACACAACGCTTGCCTCGCCTTCTTTTCTTCACTGACTGTTACCAGCAAACGGTTTCTTGGGACCTGATGAGTTGGAAGCACTATTGTCTTGAATTCGGCCCATCTTCAACAGTCTCTCGATTCTTTCTCCAGCAATTACTATCTCTACAAAGCTGATTGACGGGCAAGCAACCAATCTCTCAATATAATTGCCTTGAAGAGTGTTCATGAACATGCCCGCCATCTCCCTTTCAGACATAGGGGGTTGGACGGACGCAACAATCTGTCTCCAACGCTGAGCATACTCTCTAAAGGTTTCCTTGGCAGTCTGAGACATACCTTGCAACAAGGTCCGATTTGGAGCCATGTCCAAGTTGTATTGATATTGCTTGACAAAAGCCTCTGCCAAGTCTTTCCAGCTCTTGATGGTAGTACGAGACAAATGAGAATACCATTCACGAGAAGCTCCAGTTAGACTGTCTTCAAAATAGTACATCCACAGCTTTTCATCTTCCGTGTGAGCTCCCAACCTTCCCAGATAAGATTGGAGATGAGTGCGTGGGCAAGAAGCCCCAATGTATTTCTCTAAAGTAGGGGGTTTGAACTTATGAGGAATCCTTACTCCCTGAACCAGACCAAGATTTATGACATCAAAGCCTAAGGAATTTTGAGACTCCAAAGATTTGAGCTTCTCAGCAGGCTCATCCATACGGCGAGTGGTCTCGAGGGCCTCGTCGTGCAAAGAAAATTGATCATACTAATAATCTTCAGTAACGGGGCGCCGGTAATCCGAATTCCTTGATTCACATTATACCTTCCGCCAATACCATTTCCAACATTCCTTGTGTTGCCAACATTACCCGGGTTTCCATCAGCATTTGCGTTACCCGCGTTACCAGTGTTCACAGGGTTATCAGCGTTCCCAGGGTTACTAGGGTTTCCCTCAGCATTTGGTATCTCCACCTCCGGATCGGGTCTCAGTTGCTCAACCAATTCCCTCAGCTTTTCCTGGCCTTCTGCCATACCAGTCATCAATGTCATGAACTGATCCATCCTTTCACGCATATCAGCCAGCTCTTTCTGTACTTGGTCCATCACTAGCTGTGGACGATTTTCCTTTGTCGGGTACCTGTGGACTCGCTTGGGACCAATAACTGCCTGATACAAGGAACAAACATTAGACACTGCGGTGACACCTGCAAAACAGACAAGGGTTAATATGCATGGTATGCGATGCACTGCTTGTTCAGTTTTAAGGCACCCCCGTTTTGAAAGGGAATATCCTGCAAATGAATAAGCATGAGATGTTGGATGCAAATATGCAGATGATGTTATGCAATGCAAAGGCATGTCAATCAGAATTGATGGATCCGCTTGAACATCTGTCAGGTTGCACTGCCTGGAGAGAAATTCACTGAGGAATATAATACAAGACCAAAACTCTGCTCCAGAAAACTGGGTTGGTTGGAGGTTAAGGTTTCCTGAATTTAGCCCGCCCCTGACTGGTAGGTTCTAAGAACAGAAGTTCGTCAGCTTCAGCCCTTCAGTCGCGAATAATACGTTTACCACTGAAGGTTTGGTATTATTACGGGACAAAAGACCTCCATTGACTCCCCTCAACAGGACATCCTAATAGCAAGTTCCCAGTCTCGGGATCCTCGGATTGAGCAGCGAGAATGTGCCCACCAGAGCTAACATAATCACGTCTCGGAGGAGAGGCCTCGACTGAGTTCTCGGGAAATGGTCACCAGAGTCGACGATTTCTAGAGGAACATCCTGCCGTTACGGAACACCCGTAAGACATAATATATCCAAAAGAAACCTCGTCTGGGTGTGGTTCTTCACGAACGACTTAACGTAGCAACACGCCACGCAAGCCTCATAATTATCCACTCTAAAACCTGTGTGTACACTCAAGCCTGGGTAATGGGCTTATCTCTCATAGAACACCCCATCCCAACAAACAAACAAACAGATCCAACAGATACAACAAATGCATGCAAGCAGGTAAGCAAATAAAGGTACAAAAGCATGAACACCCAATAAACAAGAAATCACACAAGCTAGGAGGGACTCGCTTAGGGAAGATGGACCAGCAAGAGGTCAACTTCTTTCAGTCCCCAGCAGAGTCGCCAACTGTAGCAACCTGAAAAATACAGTGCGCGAAAAAATAACCGGCGAAAGAAAATGACAGAAGAGTCGCCATCGTGCGTTATTCATCCCAAAGGAGGGAAAGGAAACGCTCGAAGTAAACCTGAAAAAGGAAAGGACAAGACGGGGTCTCGCAACCAAATCTTGGGTTTGGGAGTCGGTTATGCGAAGGGAAGGTATTAACACCCCTACGCATCCGTAGTACTCTACGGGATCCACTTTTGTAATTCTTGTCTAAAGGGTGTGAGTTTATCTTGTGTTGTTTACCAAAAAAAAAGAAGGGTTAAATGAAAATGACTCGCGCGGATGTCGCATCCACTGCATACGTATCTCATCTGAATATGAGAATCAGAGTCTTCGTAGCTCGGCTGACCTATGGGTTGGGGGGATGTGTGCTCGCTAAGACATCGCGTCTTATGCCTACGTATCTCATCTGGAATGAGAATCAGAGCAAGCCGTAGTTCGGCTAACTACGGGGTTATGAAGTGGGTTTTGGACGAACGACGTCACTACGCAATCTACCGGATGCTCGACCTTTGGAGACTTACTCGCCTGTAGTAGAAGGAGTTAACGTGTTGCTTTGGGTTTTAGGGTTTGGGATGCTCAAGGGCAAAAAGGCAGTCCTTGACGAAGGAACCGTGCTACCTACAGGGATACGAACACATACAAAACAAACATGTATAAAGTAAATGTGCCAACAAGGGGCTCAGAAGTAAATAAACAAAAGAAAACAAATGCCTCCTATTGAGGTCTTCCAGCTAAGAAAGCGATAAAATGCGGAAAAGAGGTAAAAGTACCACACGGATAAAGATCCGAAGTAACAGCAATTAAAGGAGTAAGAAACCCAGGGATCTCCCAAGCTAATGCCATCAAAGAAAGGTGAGTCAGTACAGGTAATCGGAATGAACCTCCAGGGGGTATCCCACAAATAAAGTGGGAAAACTGTTAATACCTCAGGATTGGCATTAATTTTAGAAAACAAATAATGTAATCATCTCTGTTGTTTTAATATGTTGGGTTGAAGAAATTCAACATCTGGACCAACATGTCATGTACGATGTCACGACATCAGGTCTGTGACATCGCACATGTGTAGGAAACTGAATTAATTAATTCAGTATATGTCATGGGATCAGCAAGGATATCTGGTGAATATCCTAACTCCCATGTGGAGGTCTTGAAGACTAAATCAGAATATATATAGGCTCTAAACATGGAGATATATATGGAGAGAGTTTAGGAACTTGAAGACCTTGTTTGTAGCAGAATTTTTCTGCTGAAGTTGCAACAGCAAAGAACAAGTCTGCTCCAGTTTTCTGAAGGCCCAAATCCAGTTGGGTGATTAGGTTATAAATAGCTGATTGTAATCTAGTTTTTGTAAGCCTCTTGGAATGAATTTTTAGGGGTGTGTGTAAGGTAAACCTCCCAATCTGTGGGAAGGTTACCATGTGTTTCTCAGTGGTAAACCTGAGAGTGTTTGTTACTCAAAGCCTGTAGGCAAGAGTAATTATGTTCTTGAATGAAGCTGTGAAGCAAGTTCAAGGTGTTTGCACATTACATTGTATTTGTAGTGATAGGAATGGAAACTGGAGGTTTCTATCTAGGAGTTCCTAGGTATAGATTGCATTGGGTAGGGATTAAGTGAGGAGTTGTAAACGGGGGAGTTTAACTCTGAATTGATACTACTAATAGTGGATCTTCTTCCTGGCTTGGTAGCCCCCAGATGTAGGTCATGTTGGACTGAACTGGGTTAACAATTTCCTGTGTTTGTTTACCTCTGCATGTTATAATCATGTCTGCCATAATTCAGGTTGTGTTACAGTCTGCCAATCAAGTTAATAACAAACCTGATACATAGCCTTCTGTTGGAATGTCAATCAGAATGTTTTGACATTCATCAACAACAGCACATACTGTTTAATAAGCTGATGAATTCAGTTCAGTATGTAGTGAAGTCTGGTTTTCAAAAGCATATCAGACAAGGCCAAAAGAGCAGTGTGAAACTGTCAAACTGGATGTCTTGACAGTTCTTCCAGTAAGCTGATACTGAAGTAGAGACTGGTTGGTCTTTTACAGTACAGCAAATTTAGCAGTCTGTGTTCAGGAACTAAACAGACTGAGCATATGGTTCTGGGCTTGGATGTCAGACGGAATGTTGTGACATTCATTCCTGACAGCATATGCTATATTGTTGGATGGTTAGTTTTTCTGTTTCAGGATTTTTCTCAGGCTATTCTCCAGGAATCCACCAGCTGATCTAAAATCTAGGAAACTAACAACTAAGCTACAATTAATGAACCTAACAAATAATCTATTTGTTAGCTCCTTAATAATTGGAGATTAGTTTAACTTGTTACAACCTTTAATCTAGGAAATACAAG
Source organism: Lathyrus oleraceus (assembly GCF_024323335.1). Lineage (NCBI taxonomy): Eukaryota > Viridiplantae > Streptophyta > Magnoliopsida > Fabales > Fabaceae > Lathyrus > Lathyrus oleraceus. The sequence continues at coordinate 165,531,693 of NC_066579.1, read as the reverse complement.
TACCTGACCAACAAACTGGAACAATGTAACAGATGATGTCCAAAACAGGATTGAGACATCGTGCTGATAACTGTGTAGGAAAACAACAGTAGTGAATGTTATGGTGCCCATAACAAATTGTTCCTCCTCTATAGGATGACATAGAAGGAGAGGTTGTGACACTGTGAAAAGGTGCACAATAGTACAGAGTGTAATAACTGTCTTGCTGTAACAAGCACAATGTTAGATCAGATGTCATGACTTGAAGTAGAACATCTGAATACTGACTACACCAGAATTTCAATTGGTATCAGAGCAGGCATCCTGTTCTGTCTCTGGATGAGATCCATGGATGATACTTTCTGGTAGCTGGCAAGGAGTTATGTTAGTACTGAAGCTGGAACCGGTGTAAGGTTCTGCAATTCCCTGAATGGTCCCTTGAAGTAGGTGGATGGACTGTTCATGACAGGAATGGTGTGTTCCTGTCTCTGGAGATTGGCAATTGGCCTGAGTGTGAGACAGCTGTGCCAGTACTTAATCACATTCAAACCGGGTATGGTCTTGGAGGCCAATCTAGTGAAGTGTGTGTTCACAGGTTGAGTTGTATTATGATTTCCGCTGCATAATACCTGGCAGAACTCAAACTCTGATGTAGTTTCCCCTCATGTGGATGAAAGGCTGCTGTGTTCAAGATCTCATCATAATCTACTGAAGATGTCAAAGATACTTGAGTCTCCTCAAGTCCACTCATCATGACGTTCTCACTTCAGGATGGTAAGAGTCACTTAATTACTGATTCTCCTACTCTCTTGAGTAGTGTATATGAAGACCTTGAAGACCTTCAAGGAAGGTTTGTTCCAAGGAGGTGGAACCAATGTTCTATGTGATGTTAGAACATGTTGTTCAACAAGTATGCAGCTACTGGTTGAAGAGCAGATGTATTAGGGTTCAAACAAAGGGATAATTCTGTTTGGAACCTACTCCTGACCTGGAAGAGGAGACATCTGTGTGTGCTAAGTTGACAAGAGCAGGGTCAACTGGGTGTGTGCTCAAGAAGGTCATCCCTAGAAGTTGAGCTGGTTGAGATGTGAAATTGTGCAATCTCCTGCTGTTAGGCATCTTCCTGCAATTTGATCAGGATTGGATAGTTGTTCCCTGAAGTACTATGATGTGTTGGAAGACAAGCCTCCTGGATGTTAGCAGTCAATAATGGGGTAACCTGATTGTGATATCATTTAAGGGGGTTGGAACCATGAATCTTGTTATTCAAACACCACGTTCAGAAGTGGCAGTTCTTACTAGGAGTGAGAATATGAAGATTCAGAGGTTGGTTGAGGTAATATGCTCTGGCAATGCATATCTACTATTGACTGGTGTGTGTCTCACAAGTACTTATGATCAGCTGAAGCCTGATTGGTGTGATTGGAGGAGTTAGTTGCCACTAGTAAGGGATGGTGGATGTCATGTTGAGACATTTGTGTACAATGCATGGATATTGGTGTGGAGTTTCCATGATTGTTGATTTGAGGGGGAGTTTTGGTCAACCCCCTCACGTTTGGTCAGCCTAGGGTCAGGTTGGCTGTTGACCAGTGTCACATGGGTTCTGGTTGATGTGTGACACATTTGCAAGGAAGGATTCATCTCTCTCATTCCTAAGGGTGAATCTAATCTGGAAAGAGTCTCAAGACTGTTGAGGTGCTTGCAAGCAGAAGATGTTGACACAAGAAGAGTACCTGCAAAGTATTCTTATGGTGGAAGTATCTGAAAGGATATTTGGGAAAGGATTTAAGATCAATGTCTACTTGTGTCATGTACAAGTATTTAATTGATTATCCTTGGAGCTCAAGACAACTGATGTTCTTAAAGATGTTGGAACATCTCTTCTTCAAGACCCTGTGCAGAATCACAGGAAGGATAGTACATTGGCTTTGATCTATCTCTTTGGTGGCAGCAAAAGCGTATGATCTCTGAAAAGGTTTCCTGGCAAGAAACATGTTCAGCCCTGGTGTGTACAAGAAGAAGAAGACATCATAGTCTTGATGGTGGTTGCTTGGATCAGTTTATTTCTGATCTAGGTAAGGAAGTGCATTGGCTAATGCACACTGTGGAGTCAAGAACTAGTGACAGCAGTCTTGACATCATGGAAACAGCCTTGCTTTAGGAAGAGGAATCCTTGGCATAGCTGAAGGGTTAGGTTCAAACTAATCCTTCTGAAGACTCATACATCAGAGTGTCTGATGTCTTTAGAGAAGAAGCAGGGATTCATCAAGGTGTGAGCTTGGATGACTTAACTGCAAACCTGCAGGATGGAGGTTGTTTACTCAAACTTGGTTCCAAAATCAAGTCTAAGAGAACATTGAACTCTTGTTCTGTAAAGGGAGGAAGTTCTTTCAAGTGGCAGAAGAAGGAGCTGAATTCAACAGCTGGATGTCAAGCACAATGTTGTGACATTCGGTTCTGCATCAGATTCTTAGTTGATGATGTGGCACATCAACTTGAGATAGAAGGATCTACAGGGTTGTAGATTGGACACTTCAAGTTCAAATCTCACTTGAAAGGTCAGAATATCTTTGGGAGAAGTCTGATAAACTTGGGGAGGTCAAAAGGCAGCATTTGACCTTGTCATATGAGAATTCATGAAGGAGGTAATCAACCAGTGGCATTTGGTCTATCTCAGAAGTGAGTTCGAAGAGTCAAGATAATCAACATAAGGCAGCTGATTATTCTTGAGGAAAGTCTAAGACAAATTACTGTTGGGCAGAAAAGTATTAAGTTGAAGACAAAAGGAGGTGGTTCCCATTCATCCCTTGGAGCTTGTGGTAGGAGTTCTGAGCTATCTATGGAAGACTGTCTCTGGTAGTGGGATGAGAGTGTATATCCCTATGTATGTCTGGGTTCCTCTGGCCCAAGCTGAGGACTCAGTAATATCTGAAGTCTATCAGATAGTGCTCCTTGTGATGCTGTGAAGGAAGTCTCAGCTGATGTTCAAACATCTTGTGAAGTGATCTTCTGTTCTGGTTAGAAGAGAAATTGACACAGAGTGTGGATGTGTTCAGCCAAGAGGGTTGGACAGAGGGTGCGCTCTTGAAGACATGAAGATGCGTCTTATGTTTTCCTTTCATCAAGTGGTCTGGAATCTCTTTGAATCAGGAAGTATGTGAAGGTCCAACCTTGGGGTGTTGGATATGATCATGTGTGACCTCCAAGAGAGTAGGTTGTCCATGACAGGGGGAGTTGTGCCTTTGTGCTGCAAGCAATCACCAAGCTTGTGGTCTATGTGCTCCCAGATGATTAGGTAGTTATCAGGATGCTGTGATGTATGTCAAGGCTGAGTGAGCAGAAGAATGTCTGACCGGATGTCATGACATTGCCCTGGACATTGCTGTTAATTCCTCCTGAATTTTAAAGTCAGTAGGAATTATGAGGGTGATGTGGCTAAGTCTGATAAACCAGAATAAGCCTGATGGCTACAGCTGTGTGGTACAGGGGGAGTAACCATCAACTGAAGTGTGAAAAGTTGGCTGTAGCAGTGCTAGGTGTCAAGTCTCCACTGGAGGTATGACAGAGGTCTTGTTGAATACTGGCTGAATGCAGGAATGTTAAGACATCGCGTGCAACGTGTCTGACTGCATATATGGAATGGTCTCCATACACTGGAACGGCTGTTTTGGAAAAGAAACAGTCAAGAGCTATAAAAGGTATTCAAAGATAGTCTGAGATTTTGTTGGTGATTCTCTGACTGTTTCTCAGCAAAAATAAATGCATCTTGACCAAGCATTTATTTCTACCGGATATTCCTAAGCACAGGCTGGACTATTTAAAGGATGCAAGAGCCCCCCCCTTCTCCCCACAACAGATACACTCCAATCTCAGAATCATGGGGTATGTTAAGGTCTGGGCAAGCTACGCCTGGATCTGGTTTTGTGAAGGATGCCTTTACAAATGTTTAGCTAAAAAGGGGGAGAGAAAGAAACGTCCTGGGGTCGAGAAGCAAACAGATCACTGTGGTAACAAACAGAAAGTTGGGGTTGGGGTTAGACACAAAATTCACCAACTGAATTACCATTTGTGTCTTGTGATCTGAGTTAAGAGAACAGTTGTGCCCTGTGATCTGAGTTACATTGTCTATGTACTCAGCATTACATACTCTTCAGGAAGCTCTCCTGTTGAAGGGAAGGGTTCTGGAACAACTGAGCCTTGTTTCTCTACTTCCTCATGTACACCAACATTGGTGTTCATGGTGGGGGAGATAATAACAGAGGATTATTTGTTTTAGCTAAAATTTGCCAAAGGGGGAGATTGTTAATACCTCAGGATTGGCATTAATTTTAGAAAACAAATAATGTAATCATCTCTGTTGTTTTAATATGTTGGGTTGAAGAAATTCAACATCTGGACCAACATGTCATGTACGATGTCACGACATCAGGTCTGTGACATCGCACATGTGTAGGAAACTGAATTAATTAATTCAGTATATGTCATGGGATCAGCAAGGATATCTGGTGAATATCCTAACTCCCATGTGGAGGTCTTGAAGACTAAATCAGAATATATATAGGCTCTAAACATGGAGATATATATGGAGAGAGTTTAGGAACTTGAAGACCTTGTTTGTAGCAGAATTTTTCTGCTGAAGTTGCAACAGCAAAGAACAAGTCTGCTCCAGTTTTCTGAAGGCCCAAATCCAGTTGGGTGATTAGGTTATAAATAGCTGATTGTAATCTAGTTTTTGTAAGCCTCTTGGAATGAATTTTTAGGGGTGTGTGTAAGGTAAACCTCCCAATCTGTGGGAAGGTTACCATGTGTTTCTCAGTGGCAAACCTGAGAGTGTTTGTTACTCAAAGCCTGTAGGCAAGAGTAATTATGTTCTTGAATGAAGCTGTGAAGCAAGTTCAAGGTGTTTGCACATTACATTGTATTTGTAGTGATAGGAATGGAAACTGGAGGTTTCTATCTAGGAGTTCCTAGGTATAGATTGCATTGGGTAGGGATTAAGTGAGGAGTTGTAAACGGGGGAGTTTAACTCTGAATTGATACTACTAATAGTGGATCTTCTTCCTGGCTTGGTAGCCCCCAGATGTAGGTCATGTTGGACTGAACTGGGTTAACAATTTCCTGTGTTTGTTTACCTCTGCATGTTATAATCATGTCTGCCATAATTCAGGTTGTGTTACAGTCTGCCAATCAAGTTAATAACAAACCTGATACATAGCCTTCTGTTGGAATGTCAATCAGAATGTTTTGACATTCATCAACAACAGCACATACTGTTTAATAAGCTGATGAATTCAGTTCAGTATGTAGTGAAGTCTGGTTTTCAAAAGCATATCAGACAAGGCCAAAAGAGCAGTGTGAAACTGTCAAACTGGATGTCTTGACAGTTCTTCCAGTAAGCTGATACTGAAGTAGAGACTGGTTGGTCTTTTACAGTACAACAAATTTAGCAGTCTGTGTTCAGGAACTAAACAGACTGAGCATATGGTTCTGGGCTTGGATGTCAGACGGAATGTTGTGACATTCATTCCTGACAGCATATGCTATATTGTTGGATGGTTAGTTTTTCTGTTTCAGGATTTTTCTCAGGCTATTCTCCAGGAATCCACCAGCTGATCTAAAATCTAGGAAACTAACAACTAAGCTACAATTAATGAACCTAACAAATAATCTATTTGTTAGCTCCTTAATAATTGGAGATTAGTTTAACTTGTTACAACCTTTAATCTAGGAAATACAAGTACCTGACCAACAAACTGGAACAATGTAACAGATGATGTCCAAAACAGGATTGAGACATCGTGCTGATAACTGTGTAGGAAAACAACAGTAGTGAATGTTATGGTGCCCATAACAAATTGTTCCTCCTCTATAGGATGACATAGAAGGAGAGGTTGTGACACTGTGAAAAGGTGCACAATAGTACAGAGTGTAATAACTGTCTTGCTGTAACAAGCACAATGTTAGATCAGATGTCATGACTTGAAGTAGAACATCTGAATACTGACTACACCAGAATTTCAAAAACCATGCAAACCATCTCTGCAAGAGTCTGTGAGTCCTCACAAAAACTCAACAAAAGGGTTAGTGAAACACGATAAGCATTTTTTTCATGGATAACAGAATGGTTTCAGAAACCTCAAACCCTGTGGCATACACTCAAAAATTAAACGGTTAAACATTCAAGGCATTGTTTATACATTCATATACATATTAAACCCATGGATGAAAAACCTAATGAAATTCATCCATCATACCTCATACATTCAGATGATCCAAATTAAGAGCATAAAGGTAATGGGAATAAGGGCAAACCTGATTGGAGAGATCGGTTGAAATCAAATGGCACGACTGGGTTTGCAAGGCAATGTTAGGGTTTGCGTGAGATGAAAGTGTGTGAGTCAGATTGAATTTTTCAGAGCTGCCTGGGGGTTGCTCTGAGTTCTCTGTCAGGTTTCTCTCCAGGTTTTATCCAGGGTTTTGTTTCAAGGAAACCTCAGAGTATTTTGATTCTCTCCCTTTTTCTGTCTGATCTCCCTCTTTTATAACCTGATTTTCATGGCTTTGTGGGCTCAAATGAGAGAGGTCCAAGTCCAAGTTTTTCTATTATATTTTATTTATTTATTTATTTATTTTGTAAAAAATTATTATTATTATTATTATTATTTTCGTTTTATTTTTTGTTTTTTGTTTTTTTTTGTTTTTTGTTTTTTTTGTTTTTTTGTTTTTTTTGTTTTTTTTTAAAAGTTTCTTGGATCTAATTCTGATTGACATGATGAAATGCAATATGAAATGCTAAATGAATGCATGAATGAGGAGGGCAAATTTTTGGGGTGTTACACCCACATGATAAGCATACTCCTCAAGGGTAGGCAAAAGCTAGAAATCCGGAAAAGTGAAGCACCGATATAGAGGATCGTAGAACTGCACTAACACACTCATCAGACCTTCATCAACCTTGGTAGAAAGAATAGACAGGAGCTTCCCATGGCGAGCTTTGAACTCCAAAGGCTCTAATACATAAGATGTCAAACTCCTTAACTCTTTCAAGTCGGGTTGTCTGAAATTGTATTTCTTCGTATTCCTTCTTTGCTTATCCATGTATGAAAATTTGCAAATAGACCTCTTAAGTTCCTTGAAATTTTTTTATTGTTGATGCTATGGATGCAAATGAATGCATGAATGCATGGATGCAACAATCACACTCAAGGATCAAGAAAGTTACACCACACAAAGGTCACGGGATGGCTAACGTCATTGTCAATATCAATCATCCATTTTGGTGGATTATGGTTTACACCTTATCAACACCCAAGTTCCATTGATATTGAGAATGTACGAGAACAGATTAACCGTGAATCAAGGGTTTGTTGTAAGTCACGAGCACGGGGTCTCAGTTAAGAACCACCCAATGGGAGTGTACTATGGTTAAACCTGACAATCATGTTCTAAAAAAGGTCCCCATAGTCATCATCTCATCTTTCGGATATTATCAGATAAAACGACTACTCGTATTCCAAAAATATTCTCAAGAGAGACTCTTATGAGTGTAGTATCACGTAACAATCGTATCAAATCTTACACTTGAACGACTTTCGCACTACATCCTAAAATAGGCCAAGATGGGCTAGGTATCTAAGGTTCTTGGCTTCTAAGGTTTATATTGGAAAGAGTAATGCCTAACCACGACTACTCGTGTGATATTATTGATCCCAATAAGACCTCCACCAAGTGAATGGGCTTGCAAGTCAACTTGCTAAGGAATAACTCCACACAAGTCAACAAGACTATGCCATTCTCCTATCATAAGTGCACTTGAGTTCGGGTATAGAACTCATCCCACAAGAAACCACCAAGCATACAAGCAATTAATATATCAAGCAATTCATACATTGCAAACAATAAAGTCATCCCAAATTTGCACAAAAATATGTCACCAATAGATATAAACATACAACACACATAAGCAAAAAGTAGTCTAAACCCACTAGGAAAGATAAATCCCCAGTAGAGTCGCCACTTTTCTGTAGCGGGGTTTTCGTTACCTTTAGGTTTATTGACTAAACCAAAAGTAAGCATACAATTCGAGTCGCCAACGCACTTTTATTTGTCCAAAGGAAAGGCTAAAAATCAAACAAAAGCCAAGTAAGAAGTTTTATCAAATCAAAAACTAATAAAAATGTCAGAGATCTAGGTAAGGGGGTTGGTTATGAAATGGGAAGGTTTTACGCACCCAAAACATCCTTAGTACTCTAAGGGAACCTCTTTTTGCAAATATGTGTTGTAGGTTGGTATTTGTGAAAATATGTGCAAAAGATTGGGGGAATGAGAAAAGAATAGATTATATTTACAATTTTGTTGTTTGAATGGATGAACCCATTGCCTACGTACCATCACAAAGGTAGGATCAAAACCTCGTAGTTCGGGGTAAAAATCACAAAGATTGGTGAATTGATTTGATTAAAAGCCTTAAGGTCTTTTTTTATCAAAGGGAGAAAACTTAACCTAAACCAATAATCCACCATGTGACGAAAGCTTCAACATACTAGTGAGGGGTTAACCCTATAATAAGTATGGAAGACTTATATTCCAATCACTAAGGATGAGGTGAGATTTACATCAACCACTATGATAACTCAAACCTATGACTAATGTTTATGAAAAGGTTTTAATAAGATGGCCATTGGAACCACAAAAATAACTTGAAGTGAGTTATATTTACAAGTTAGATTTATTTACAAAAATGAAGTCAAAGTTGGATTAAGATTCATTCACCATGAGTATTAATGAAAAGATTTTGAAAAGTCAAAGGCATAAGGCCTAGGTTTCTAGTTTGAAAACAATGTCAAAGTTTTGAAAATGATTTTTGGTTTGGGTTAGAGTGAGGAGAAGAAGAGAAGGGCTAGTCCTAAAGCATACAAAGATAAGAGAGAAAAGATAAAACCCTTGGAGTTCCTTTTCTTAGAATCATAGAGATGATTCAAGATGCTCCTTTCCTTTGGACTTAGCAAACACACAAGCAATCACAATATTTAGATTCAAGCTCCTAGGATCTCCATTTGACTTGTCTCTCTTAACTTGGCTATTCATGACAATGGTCCTCTTTGCTATCTCAAGATGGAATCCCTATCACACAAGAGCAAACATCAAAAGGTTCACAACACAATAAGGGGAATGGACAAAGAATATGTTTTGGAAAGGAAATCCTTTAAAGTCAACTTTGAGATTTAGCATTCTAAAGGCATGAGGTCTAGTTGCTCTTCAACAAATTTAGCATTCTAAATGCATGAGGCCTAGTTGCTCTTGAACTCCTTTAAGCATGGGTAAGTCCTAATTCTAAGTCCTTTCTCCTTTTTGCATTGAGTTCACACAAAACAAAGACAAAACAACCACAAGACAACAATATATTTATATACAATAATGAGCTCAAATGAGCAAAAGAAAAATGGCATAAACATAAAATATGTGCTCAAGTGAGCAAAAATGAAAAGGCAATATGAATAAATGAGCAAGAAATAAATTGCATTAAAGTAAAGGGCAAGAAATTAAATGCTCAAATTAAAGTTAGTAATTAGTATGGTTATGTTAGTTTGTCATAAGACAATGTAGCGCTATGTTAAGCAATCGTAAATGGACTAATGTAGTAGTCACATCTATTTGAGGTCGGTCAATAAAACTATTAGAAAATAAACACAAGTTAGAGATCATGACTAGTAAGCCAAGCTCCAAAAACTTGCCATGCCAAAACAAAAGGGGAAATGCCTTGTATGGACTTTGGGTTTTTTGCTTGACCAAGAAGCAATCTATCTTGGACACAAAACAACTCACTTGATCTTGGATCAAGTTGAGTTTGGTTTGGATCAAAGAAGGTTAAACCTCTCATTTGTCAAGACTAACCATAAGTCATTAACTCATTGACCAAAATAAAAAGAAATGGGATGGAGATGAAATGGATAGAAAGAGAATTCAAGTATCAAACTCAATTGATCAAATGTGAACCAAGTCATCATCAATCAATGCCAAACAGAAGAGAAATGAAGATTACAAGTCAACAAGTCAAACATATTTTTTTGGTATTTTTTGAATTAAAAATAAATGTAAAATAAAATAAACAAAATATGGTCAAACCTCAAATTTAATTCAAATCAACTTCAACAAGTCCAATTAAATTCTCATAGGTCTAACATGGTCAAACAAACTTTGACAAATTTTCTCAATAATTTTTGAAATCAGAAACTATTTTAAAACAATTAAAAACAATGAAAAATAACACAATATGAATTAAAATCTTAAATAAATCTCAAATCAAATAAGAAATTGATGAGACTATTTTTTATTGACTTATCATCATCCATAGGTGTTAGGAAAATATTTTTGGATTTTTCAAATATCAAAAAGTATTTTAAAATGAATTAAAACTATTAAAAACCAAATAATTCACAAAAAATATTAAATAAAGTCACAAAAATAATTAAAAATCAAAATATGAAACTAGATTTTTCAAGAATTTTTTTAGCATTGGTCTCATATTTTTGTGACTTCAAATAAAATATTTATGAATTTTTGAAAATAAAAGGAATTAATTGAAATTAAAAGAAAATAATAAAAATAGAAAAATCCAGCGCCATCAGATGATTTCATTAATTGACGTGGCGTGATCAAATGACTTAGAGGCGCGAATGCATTGTATGCTGGAGTCAAGCGCGCAACAGAAAGATTTAAAATAAGTAAACACATTGGATGTTCGTGATTAAAACATTGAGACACGATCCAAAGGCTGGGAGGCTACCACGTATGGATGGTGGTGGAAATCACCATCTTCTCCGGCGATCTAACCAGTTGCGGCCACCACGCGCAGGAAAATAAATTGTAATGAAAATGAAAAATGAAGGCATCAAAATGAAGTTGAGGTGATGTACATCACCTTTGTAACCATGGATCATCCTCACAGTTCCTATTTAGAGAGAAACATGAGCTTGAAGATCATGGTGCATGAACTGAAATGACACGATTTGCAAAATTAAGACCACCACTGGCTTGCCTCAAGCATGAGGACTTCAGAAAACAGCATAAACCAAAGGAATTCACATTATATTACAAGATCTAAATTAGAAAAGTTTGAGGTTCTACCTTTGAAATGAAGCTTCAAACAACACAAATCCTTCAAGCTCTTGATCTACTTTTGCTCTGGAAGTGTGATGGTGATGCTAGGTTAAGGAATCAAGCTTTGAAGATCAACTAATGATGTTGAAATTCAAGCTTGAAAGAGAAATAGAAAACTGAAAATTCCTTTAGTGAGGGTTTGTATTTCAATTCAGCAGCAATTCAGATCTTCACTTGGTTACCAATTGAAGCTCAAGGCACCTCTATTTGTAGCTGGATGTGGCTGATTCCCACGCTTCTTTCATGTGCACGGCCATTTGAATTTTGGTGCATGGGCCTGTACAGGCGCGTGTAAAGCCCAAAGGTGGATACAAAGGTTTGCTAAGATCATGATGTAGTACCTCAAATTTTCACCCCTATTCATGCATTCATTTCATTTTTTAGGTCATTGACATCACATTAACAATACATTAACATTGCATCTTATCAGTCAAGACTGGCATCAGGAGAATTCCTCAGTGCAAAAGAGCAAGGTTTTTCTTGAGATGAAGGCCCTATGGTTGTTCTAGAAAGCTTATATGAGCCAAGGTTCATTTTGAAGCAATTTGACCAAGTGCTAGAGGCTCAAAGTCCACATTGCAGTTTCAGGTCATCTGGGGCCCATAAAAGTCAACTGCAAGTCAACTGAGGGCTAGGAGGTGGAGAAATGGTTTGAGACACCCCATTCATGTCCCAAAGAGGTTTACTCATCGTGTCAAACATCTACCTTGAAGATTTTGAAGCCAGATCAAAAGTTTCCCAAAATGGAAAGTGACCTGTAATTTCAAGTTTCCAAAAATGGCAAGTTTTTGGACCACTTTCAACTTGACTTTCCAACATCAAATAAGCTTCAAATGAAATTTTCTCCAACATGAAAGTTGAAGATCTTTCTCTCCCATTTCCAAAAAGTCCCAGATCATGAGCATCTGATGAATGGTTGAGAAGATATGATCAAATCATTGCCAAGTGTGCATGGAACTTCAACAAGCCATAACTTTTGATCTAAAACTCCAAATTGAGTGCCTCTTTTTGCATATTTCTTCTCATGACATGTATTTTCCAAATCATTCATCACATTTCATGAAATTTCATCACATGACCATTTGTTCATTCATGCTCATTTTGGAGGGAAAATCATGAATTTGAATTTGGTGCATTATATGAGTTTTTTTAACCATTCCAACATGTTCATAATATGATTTTAAGTGTGATTGCATGGTGCATGTGCACTGTTCACGTGGTATTGCCATGCATGAGGTGAAAAATCAATTTTTGCACTACACCTTATTTCTCACTAAACTTTCATTAACCATGCTTAATTCTAATTAGCAAATGGATTAACACATCATATAAAGCCCTAATCCTAACAGAATTTTCAAATTTCATCATTCTAGATCTAGATTCAAACTTTCCCTCTAAAATTTCTCTCCACCATAATTCAAAAATTCTTCAAGTAACACTTGATTTTTATTGCATATTCTGGTTTCTTGATCATCATTTGGTAGAATTCAAGCCATTGATTGAAGAAATTGGTGAAGAATCAAGCAATTCCATACATGAACATGAACATGGAGTTTTGAAGATTTAGCTAGATCCAAGCCTTTCCAAGAGTTGATTCATGCTTCAGAAGTGATAACAAGGTTGATAGAAGAGATCTACACATTGCTACGCACAAAATCCACTACTGCCATTGTTGGAGCTTTAAGAGGTGTGATTTTCGAGTCTTTTAATTCATGACTTTATGTGCATAATGTTGTAGAGCTTTGATTGCTGAGCATTATGATCTAAATTTCATGCAATTTGGTCGAGTATTCATGGAGTTATGTTGAGATGAAAGTTTGTGTTCAAAAATGTTCTTCATCGATTTGCTTTGTTTATGAGGAATTAGGCCAAAATATTAGTGGATTTGGATTGTACACATTGAGAGCTTTCATTTGGTATAGGTTTTACAAAATTCTGGAAAAAAATAATTTGTTGACCACTGTTCATCGACCGTCTTCATGAAGAAGACGGTGCTTTGCACCGTGCGCCGCCATGCTGTACAACATTTAGGGCTTGCTGGTTCAGCTCATGCAAGAACACTGTGGAAGTGCCTTTATCCGTTACGTCCTGAGCTCGATCCCTTCCTGCGTGCTTCATTTTTTCATTTTAATTACTAGTAACCTAAACGACGTCGTTTGGATGTGGAGCGCCCATAGCCAACAAGGCCTCTGTTCGAATCCGCTTGAGCGCATTGTTCCAATTTCATTTCCAATTCATATTTTCATGTTATAGCAATGTTTATTTCATTATTTCATGATAATTCCAAAAATCCTAAAAAATAGAATAATGATCCAATTAATTCCAGATTTTTTTCTACATGATCATATGAATGTCTTCTATTTTTTGATGTGGATTTCTGGAATTGTGCCTGGTTGGAATTTTAATTGTGTTAGACTAATTGAAGATGTATGCTTTTGTGACATGCCTCATTCAAATTGTTGTGAAATGCTCAATAATGATCCAATTGCCATGAAATTTTGTGTGTTGATTCCCAACATGATACGTGACTTGTGAGATTTGGTTTGGCATTTTTTGCATTTTCCATCTCTGTTTTATGCATGTGTTTGTATGGTGTGACAATGTGTTTCACACAATTTGATGTTGATCTTCTCCATTTTCATTGCCTTGCCAATTGAGCTCTTCTGTTTATAATTTTTGGCATGATGATTATACTTGACATGTTGTATGCTCATAAAAATTTCCAGAATTGTTTGAGTCATTTCTGTTTTAATATGGAATTTTCATTCTTGATGATCAATTGAGTGCATTGAAATTGCCTTTGCCATAGCTTGCTCATGAGATGACTTTGCTTGATGCTTTTGACTTGGTCCTTTTTAGGACATCTTCTTGCTTGTTTAAATGAGCTGTATGTTGAGTTTTGGTTGCTGTTTTGACTTTTTTCTCCATCTTTGACCCTAGGCTTTGCCCTAGGGGTTTGTACTCACATTTTGAGTTGTGCATTTCAGGTTCAAGCAATAAGTTCTAATGAATGATATGATCTCCTTGCTTGAGATGCAAGTCACTTTGTTTAACTAATGTTGATTGTGTTGTAGGTCTTTGGTGGTGAACTCAATTGAGTTTATGGCCTACATGTTGTGTATATTGGTTGTCTGACTATTGTTATCTGTTGGTTGTTTGTCTGAACATGGTACTGATTGTTTAGCTTTTCTTACAGGTACTTTAGCCGCTTTAACTCAATGCTTGAGTTGATTTGCTTTGCTTGTGGTTGGCATACCACTTAGGTAACCTCTTTTCTTCATGTAGTCTGGAAGACCTGTCATTTTCTTTTGGCAGCCAGCTGTCTGAAGTCCTCCTTAAGAGGCAATGTCTGTGTATGTTTATCTTTGTGCTTAAGACCTCCTTGTCGAGGCATACAGGTTAAGTCCTCCTAAGTGAAGAGGCATTGGCAGATAGAAGGGATGTGCAATCCATCCCCTGCTATTCAGTTGAGTCTTTCATATTGCTCGCACTACGTGCTGATGCATTTGAATAAACACCCAAGATCATTGTATATCGAGTCAGTCATGTGGAGTAGAGTTCCTCATTCTGGACTCCCACACTTTCATTGATTCAAGCTCACCCAGGCCAGGGTTAAGAGCTATGAGGTCTGATCGTCATTTCCCATTTCATCTGCTTCACCCTAACTCTCAATTTTAGGGTTAAGAGCTCAAAACACCCATAACAGAACTGGCTTGTTTGTCGAGGTTGATATGACCCCTTGACTAAAGCCCAGCCTTGTATGAGCCACTTGTTTGCATATAGTGTGTGTGCTTGCTCTCTTGTGCTTGTGTTTGCTTACTTGATGTTTAAGCTAGCTTGCTCCCTGTGCGAGTTAGGTTTTGATTAGAGACTTCAACATAGGGATCGTTTGCATGACGACTTCTAGGCTCGAGTCGTAGTCTCCCTAGTAGTCTGTTATCTCCCTAGTCTCTGGTTAGGATAGAAGTTTTTCCCTGTTAAGGGGAACTACGTCGCCCTGATCCTCATACCAGATGAGGTATGTAGGCAGGAGATGAGCTGATCTCTCCGGGCGCCCTTTTTCTTTTTCAACCCTTCTGTGTGTGTTTGCTTGTTTGGAGTCTGACGTAAGTCCAGCGATTAGCAGTCGGTTTCCTGTTTGTGTTTGCTTGTTTGGAGTCTGACGTAAGTCCAGCGATTGGCAGTCGGTTTCCTGTTTGTGTTTGCTTGTTTGGAGTCTGACATAAGTCCAGCGATTGGCAGTCGGTTTCCCGTGTTGTGTGTGTGCTTGGAGTCTGATGTAAGTCCAGCGATTGGCATTCGGTTTCCCGTTTGTTTGTTTTGTGTGGAGTGGGATGTAAGACCAGCGATTGGCATTCCATTTCCGGTTTCATTTGACGTCTCAGCGTCTCCGTTTAGCGTTTTGTTTGGCGTGTGTTAGCCGAGCTACGAGTGCTCTTATTCTTACTCTGGTTAGAGAAGATACGTATGCATAGGATGCGACATCCTAGCGAGCACGTTTCCTATTTCCCTGAACTACGTCGACTCTGATGTTTGTGTCTGACAAACTACGTAGGCCCAGGATGCGACATCCTGCCGAGTCCGCTTCTTCCGTATTTTCTGTGTTTCCTTCCAGTTTGTGCAGTTTTGAGCAGTTATTTAGCAACCTTTCTTCTTTTCTTTCTGAGCGTGGATCCCGTCGAGTACGACGGATGCGTAGGGGTGCTAATACCTTCCCTTCGCATAACCGACTCCCGATCTTATCAAATCTCTGGTCGTGAGACCATTCCTTTCCAAGTTTACTTCGAGCGTTTCCTTTCCCTCCTTTGGGATAAATAACGCACGGTGGCGGCTCTGTTTCTTTTCCCGTCGGTTTTTCGCGTAATGCGACAGCTGGCGACTCTGCTGGGGACATAAGAGAAGTTGACTTCTTGCTGGTCCATCTTCCCTAAGCGAGTCAATCCTAGCGCTCTTTAGTATAGTGTTGGTTTCTTTTACTGCTTTATTTATTGCATTTATTATTATGTTATGATTGTATATATGAGCATTATGTGTTTGCATGCATCATATTATCATTATGCTGGCTGTGTATCTGTTGCTCTGTCGGGTGGGGGATCACAAGAGGTAAAAGGCCCAATACCCAGGCTATGAGTGAACTTTAGGACACATAGGAATAGAGTGATTCATGGGAAGCGGGTGGTATAGCGCCACTTAGCAGAACATGGTATCACGAGCAGTTCAGATCCTGATGGGGTATTATCGTTGCATACATCTGGTGTGTACATGATGATATTCTTGAAAGGGTCGTTTATCCTGCGTTTCTCTTGACCTTACCCTGGCCTAGATGACACCCGTGAGTGGGGAGGGAATGAATCATTTACAGGTACTGTTGGTGACTTCTGTTTGGTCCTGTTGGTAACTTGGTTCTGAAGTATGGGTTCCAGATGACCTTGGGTTCCAGATGACTTTGGTATGTGGTTTCCGGTTCCGTATTCATGCCGAAGTACTGAACTTGTGCCTTGAGATACACAGCCAACCAGTCATAGTTGCATCATTTGCATCATAGCATGTTTATTTAAAAAAAAATAATGCAAAAAAAATGATGAAAAAAAAGAGAATGAAAAAGGAAAAAAAGCTAATGTGCATGCATATCATTTATCAGGTTCATTCAGGAGTCTGTTCACGTCGAGAGATGGCAACCGTTCCAGAGCTGAAGAGGAAGACTTGCACCTACAGTTTTCACCGTGAGCCGTTGACATCTTTGGTAGAGTTGAGTAATCTGGTGATCGGTTGTAATCAGAAGGGGTTTGATGGTCAGTATGGGGATATTCTGGTATTGTTGAAGATGATGGTTGATTCATTACCTCTGCAGACTCTCCTACAGTTCTATGATCCAGAGCTTCGTTGTTTCACCTTTCAGGATTATCAGTTAGCTCCCACTCTTGAAGAGTATTCCATCCTGATGAATGTCCCGATCAAGTACCAGGTGGACTTCAGGGTTGTTGCTAAGGCTCTTTATTTGAGTATCAAGGAGGTGAGTGATAATTGAAGATCAAGTGGTGATATTGTGGGTTTGTCCTTGAAGTATCTGGTGAGAGTGGCTAAAGAAGAAGCAAAGAAAGGAAATTGGGAAGCTTTCAACGCTCAGTTGGCTATCATGATCTATGGAGTTGTGTTGTTCCCTAGTATGCCTAATTTCGTGGATCTTGCGGCGATCACTATTTTCATCGGAGGAAACCCGGTTCCTACCTTGTTAGCTGACACTTATTATGCTATACACATCAGGCATGGTAAGGGTGGAGCTATCATGTGTTGTCTCCCGTTGCTACTCAGATGGTTCTTGTCCTTGCTGCCAACCAGTGGACCTTTTGTGGATACTCAAAATACTCATAAGTGGACTCAGAGGATCATGTCTCTCACATCCTATGACATCAAGTGGCAAGCTTACAGGTTGAATGTGCGCAATGTCATTATGAGTTGTGGAGAGTTTCGTAATGTTCCACTCATAGGGACTAAGGGTTGCATCAATTACAATCCGATTCTTTCTCTTCGTCAGTTGGGATTTGTTATGAATGAAAGACCACTAGATGCTGAGATAGCTGAAAGTGTGTGCTTTGAGAAGCGGAGTGACCCAGCTAGATTGGAGCAAATGGGAAGAGCTTGGAAGAACATTGGTGTCAAGGATGGATCTATGCTAGGGAAGAAGTTTGCAGTTGCTATGCCTGCTTACCTTGAGTGGGTCAAGGAGAGAGTTGAAACTTTGTTGTTACCCTATGATAGGATGGAACCATTGCAAGAGCAACCACCTTTGATACATTCTGAGATTGTGCTTGCTGAGTATTACAAACGAGCCTTAATGGAGAATCGCCAGTTGAAAGGGAAGGAACAAGATATCCAGATGGAGCTTTACAAAGCCAAAGTTGATAAGTTGAACTCGGCTCATAAACTCAAAGGAGTGCAAGGTGAAGATGCTAGCAGATTGAGGAGCAAAAAGAGGACCTATGAGGAGATAGAGACGATGTTGAATGAAGAACACCATGAACGCTTGAGGTTGCAAAAAGCGAAAGCTAATTACCAAAAGAAGATACGAGACTTGGAAAAGCAGCTCAGGGACAAAGATGTTCAGTTGAAGAAGGAAGTAGACCTAAGACATGCATCAGAGAGCCAACTAAGAGAAGAAGTGGTGGGACTCAGGGAGCAACTGAAGGAGAAGCTCACTCCTTTACCTGAGTGTTCAGAGTGTGACCTGTTGATAGACCAATGCCAGTATCTGAAGACTCTCATTCCTGGAGGACGACTTTCTTAGATTGTATCTGTTGTTTATGTTGAGGATCACCTCCAGGATTGTTGGATGGGATTCCTTGTTTCTACTCTGATAATTGAATCTTTGATTGAACTAGCTTTGTATGATCCTTGTTTCTCATGGTTATAGATGAGATGTTGATGTTTTGCTTGCGCTCATCATCCCGTATAGGTTGCTTCTTTATTGTTCATGTTGCAGGTTGCCATTTTTCCGAAGATGGACAAGACTCTTGAATGCCTGAGAAATGAACATATCATATGCATCATATGCATCATACGCATCATATACATATCATTCTTGCATTACAGGTGTTCTTGAACAAGACTTCTCATTCTGGTTCCTGTTTTAGGCAGGATTGCTGATCGTCGTCCGCACCGCTACGCGACAAGACTGAATCAACAGAGAGGTATGGATCAAGTTCAAGCTGAGTTGGCTGAGATGAGGGCTAACATGGCCCAGTTCATGAATATGATGCAAGGGGTTACGCAAGGGCAAGAGGAACTTCGAGCCCTGGTCCAGAGACAGGAAGCTGTGATTCCACCTGTCAACCGTACTTTGCCAGAGGGAGACCCAGTCAATGACACTATTACTACTGCTATTCCCATCAACAACCATGTTGTGGGTGATGAGTTGAGGGGTATCAGAATCAATGGACAACCTATCGCTCCAGAGACTGCTAATGTTAGAGCAACTCGTGCTCCGGTCTCTCATCCTGCTCCGTTGGTTGATAGGCAGGAAGATATGTTTACTCTCCTCAGTGATGATGATGAGGTTGGGAGAACTGAAGAGAGGGATAGGAAGGTTGATGCCCTTGCTGATAAAATCCGTGCCATGGAGTGTCAGAACTCTTTGGGATTTGATGTAACCAATATGGGCTTGGTTGATGGGCTGAGAATTCCTTACAAATTCAAGGCGCCGTCCTTTGACAAATATAATGGCACCTCTTGTCCTCGCACCCATGTGCAGGCATACTACAGAAAGATCTCTGCATATACTGACGACGAGAATATGTGGATATACTTTTTCTAAGACAGCTTGTCTGGAGCTTCCTTGGACTGGTACATGGACCTGAAGAGGGAGTCTGTTAGAAGCTGGAGAGATTTGGGTGAAGCCTTCTTGAGGCAGTATAAGCACAACATGAATATGGCTCCGAGCAGAACCCAACTGCAGAGCTTGTTCCAAAAGACTGGTGAGAGCTTCAAAGAGTATGCCTAGAGGTGGCGGGAGTTAGCTGCAAGAGTGCAACCTCCTATGTTGGAGAGAGAACTAACTGACATGTTCATTGGAACCCTGCAGGGTGTGTTCATGGACCCTATGGGAAGTTGCCCGTTTGGTAGCTTTTCAGATGTTGTAATATGTGGAGAAAGAACGGAGAGTCTTATCAAAGCAGGAAAGATACAAGATCCTGGCTCTTCAAGCTCTTCGAGTTCTAAGCAGCCATTCTCTGGGACACTCAGAAGGAGAGAGGGTGGAACAAATGCTGTGCACCATCTGAGGAATGTGAACAGAAGACAATATCGTCAAGTTGCTGCTGTGACTATTCCAGCAACTCAACCTCAACAACAGCAAAGAAGACCAACTCAGCAATATCAACATCAACAACATCGTCCTCAACAACAGGCTGACCAGCCTCGCAATGGTAATCAAGCTAGTACGAGTAATGAGAGGAAGAAGATCACTTTTGATCTGATTCCTATGTCATACGCAGAACTGTATCCCTCTTTGATAGAGCGGAACTTGATTACTCCCAGAGACCCACCGGCTATACCCGTCAACCCTCGGTGGTGGTATAAGCCTAATCAACATTGTGTGTATCATTCGGGTGCTCCTGGCCATGATGTGGACAACTGCTTTCAGCTGAAGAATAAGGTTCAAGACCTTATGAGATCAGGTATTCTGAGCTTTGAGGACGTAGGTCCCAATGGTAATCGAGCTTGAAGGCAACAAATCCCGGGCTGTCGTTGGCTTCTCTTCTGGGGTCTTCAACGAAAAGGATTGTTCAAGAGTGGAGGTTTTATCCATGCTGATCAGAGTGAAGAAGCTACTACTATTCTGGAAGAAGATACAGAGGATTCTGACAATTTTGTCATCCCTGGTGGGATCTGCAACAATTGGGTCGCTGTGGATGTTCCTACAGTCATTCATAAGTCAGCGTAATAATCACTTTGTTTAAAAACCCTTCTCCCATGCCAAAAGGAGAAGTGATGACATTGTTGGCAACATTTGTGCAATGATATTTTCATTCAATAAAAGCATGTTAAAACATTTGTTTTTCCATTTGTTTTCCCTTTTCGCTTTTTGCATGAAATTGGTGATCACAAAAAACCCTAAAAACAAGAATAAAAGCAATCTTTTCATCTGCATAATGATTGCCTTGTTTGATTTCCAAAAAGCTTTTATGTTCAAAATCATTATGCAGGTTAATTCTTAAACCCATTGAACATAATGATCCAACGCCATCTCCCAATTTTGAATTCCCTGTATTCGATGCAGAGGAAGATGATGTTGAAAGGATTCCTGACGAGATTTCCCGACTTCTTGAGCAAGAAAAGAAGATCACTCAGCTGCATCTCGAGAATCAGCAAAACAGTCAAACTGGGGCATTACAAATGTAATAAAAAAAAAGAGAGAGGGGGTGAAAAATCAAAATCAAAATCAAAAGAAAGAAAAAAGAAAGAAAGAAAGAAAAGAAAAATAGCACCCTCAAATCCCAAGTTGATTGATGCTGAATGGATTCAGAGTCGTTACGACCAAGTGAATCTGATCAAGAAGAAGAGATTAACTGCCATGTGTCATGGTCAGTTATATCAGCAGAGAATGAAGAAAGCATTCGATAAGAAGGTCAAGCCTCGTGTGTTCCGAGGAGGTGACCTCGTGCTTAAGAAAGTCTTGTCTTTCGCGCCCGATTCCAGGGGCAAGTGGACTCCAAACTATGAAGGTCCATATGTTGTCAAGAGAGCCTTTTCAGGCGGTACTTTGACACTTACAACAATGGACGGGGAGGATTTCACTCGTCCTGTGAATTCAGATGCAGTCAAGAAATACTTCGCCTAAAAAGCAGAATAGCTCGCTAAGTTGAACACCCGAAAGGGCGGCTTAGGCAAAAAGGAGCGTCTCAGTGGATTGAAAACCCGAAAGGGCGATCCAGGAAAAAGTTAGAGACATTGAAAAAAATAATTTGCATCCCGCTAGATTGAGTACCTCACACTGGGGCAATCTAGGCAAAAATTAGGGATTTGGCAAGTAACTACATCCTGACAAGACTGTGTTCTACATCTGTCATCCGCCAGAAAATTCTTGATTCGTCGTCGACTGAGGCTTATAATACATCGAAATTAGGAATTGGTGGAGAAATGGTCATTATGTTCAATGTAGCCCTTTCCAATATATATCACCAATTTCAAACTTGTACAGATCTATGGAGTCTTGCCATTCACAGACTACCATTCCATCAAATTAATTTGAGCTTTTATCCAATTATTTTCACTCTTATTTGTTTCAACTCAACAAATGTTTTGCATGTCTTAATTGATAAAATATCATTGTTTTCAAAATAAACACATCTTTCACAAAATTGTTCTTAAACGAAGTGAACATTCACGATGATGGAAGGATCCTTAGGAGATCTGCAATGCTTTCCCAAGGGTGGTATGATTCCCAACAGGGTAAGACTTTTGTTCATATCTCTGGCATAACTGTATCTTTTTTCTGTAGAACCTTTCATGGTTTCTCCTCAGCGAAGGTGCTCAGTGCAGTGTTGTTTGAAGTTGTTCATCTTCATTTCCCCGGCAGTGCAACATTCTTCCTCCAAGCCCTATTAGCCCCTATTGTGGGTCATCCCCAGTAGAGTGTTGTTTGAGCCCTATTGTGGGTCATCCCCATTAGGTTGCTGTCTGAACACTTTTGTGGGCCAGTTCCCAAGCAGAGTGTTTGTTGAAGACTTCAGCTTTCTTCTCTCCAGCAGAGCAGTCTTCTCCTCTCCCCGGCATGGGTTCTTTTCTTTGAAGATTCAGTATTTGGTGGATAGACATCTCAGTACTCCATCATTTCCTCGGATAGATCCCCAGCGGAATTGTTGGCATGATGAACTTTATCAATGCCTATCTATCCCCACCAGAGATCTGGTTGCTTCTTGGTATCTTTGACCCCCATCATGAGTTGCTGTTATGGCAGTGTCTGCCTGTGCTATGAACTCTTTTCTCCGGTTGTGACTGACGATCCCTCCGGAAGCCTCTTGTGGCCTTCCTCCCCTGCAGGATGGTGTTGTCCCCTGATATCCCAGTCTCCGGCGGATCTCTTTTGCTCTCGGGTGATCTTTTGGCTTTCCCTCTGGAAGGGTAGTAACGGGTGGTTGATTCCTGGACCTATGTGTGTTAGACATGTCTGTTTGTCAGCATTCATCATGCATAATGCATATACGCATAATCATAACATTCAGATATTCATGTTGCATCTTTTGCCGTATATCTGCTGATTGTTGTCTCCTGCTAATTGGTGATACAGATCTCCCTAGTAAATCTCCCCAAGCAGATGTTGGTGTGTCTGATCTCTCCATATAGAGTCAGCCCCTTAGGCAGAAAGTGTCTACCATTTCCTTTTGCACTCCCCACTGAGTTATATCCTCGTGGATGACGGTTGTTTCCGTTCCCTCCCTACACACATAACGGGATGGGTTTTCCCTATTGAGTTCTTCCCTCATTAGGATGAGTCTTGATTCAGTTTGCCTTGTTGGATCGATCCTAAATTGGCTTCCTATTGGCTGTCTCTTGTGCTTCCCTGTGGTATAAATGAATAGTTGCTCACTAACCGGCACTCATTCATCTTATCCTCAGCGGAATTTGTTGGCTTCTACCTACTAACCGGTAGTTGTAAGTCCTATCTTTACGGTTTTCTACCTACTAGCCGGTGGTTATAAATCCTACTTTCATCCCCTAGCAGAGGTAACCTTTGGGGTTCATTCTGGTTGTTGGCGGAGTCTGTGGTCTTCTACCTACTACCCGGTAGTTGTAAATCCTATTTTCTCCCATTCTGTTCCTCAGCAGATTGTTGTGGTCTTCTACCTACTAACCGGTAGATGTGAACCCTCTTTTCTCCCCTTTGTGGAGTCAACCCTTGTGCTCATCCTAGTCGATGACGGTAACTTTTCCATGGTTTTCTACCTACGAACCGGTAGATGTAATCCCCTATTTGCGGTTATCATTATCTAGTTTTCGGTATTGGTAGTCCTTTTCCCTTTTGGATATTTGCTTTGATTAAGCAATATTATCCCCAACGGGTCTTCCCCTTCCTTTTGGATAATTGCTCTGAGTAAGCCATTTTATCCTCAGTGGGTCCTCTTTCATTCACCGTTTACCGGTAATGTTTGTGGTTTCCCCTTTTGATTGGTCATCTTTACATACTTAGTCTGGTATCCCGATGCCTTTCTTTTCGGTTGATTCATCCTTTGACAACCTACAACCCGGTTATGGATAATCTTCCATGCGAGAGTATTATCTACATTTTGACGGCTATAGATAATACATCTCATGCACTCTTCGGTCGAAGCCCTTCGTGTTTCCCCAGTCGAGTAAGATTCGTTGTCCCTTTGTGGAATCGAATATTCATTCTACCCCAGTTGTTTGGATAATTGCCTTGTTCGCGCAATTTATCCCCAGTGAGTCATCTCTCGTCTACCCTGTTGTTGTTGGTAACGATTGTTTCTCTTTTCGGTTGATTTATCCTTTGACAACCTACAACCCGGTTATGGATAATCTTCCAGGCGAGTATGTTATCTACGTTTTGATGGCTATAGATAATATATTTCATGCACTCTTTGGTCGAGGTTTTGTCCTTCCCAGTTGAGTAAGATTCATATTCCTTGTGGAATCGAATATCCATCCTTTAACAAGTTTGCTTTCGCTCTCTTCAGGATGATGAGTGTTTTGGAACACACACCAGTTCACGATTTCGGTCGATTTATCCTTTGACAACCTACAACCCGGTTATGGATAATCTTTCGTGCGAGTATATTATCTACGTTTTGACGGCTATAGATAATATATCTCATGCACTCTTTGGTTGAACCCTTTGTTTGTTTCCCCAACCGAGTAAGATTCGTATTCCTTGTGGAATCAAATGTCCATCCTTTAACAAGTTTGCTTTCGCTCTCTTCAGGATGATGAGTGTTTTGGGACACAAACCAATTCACGCCTTGGTCGGTCACCTGTTATATGCCTACAACCCGGTATCCTTGGTGTTCCTTCCTGTCTGCTCCTTATTGCGACCTTGGTCCCCTGTGGAGTCAGATTTTCCTGAGTCGAAATATGCCTTTTCCAGGTTTTCCTCAGATGTTTGTTGGTGGATTGATATCTCTCACCCGTACACCGGTCTTTGATATTCATTCTCCCCGAGCTTGTTACCTACTAACCAATAACACCTCACCCCTTTCTTGCTTCCCCAAGAGAGTCTTTTCTAGACAATTGTTGTTGTGTTGGCGTCTTCCCCAATACATGCATGTTCCCGGCAGGGACATCATGTTCAGATCTTTCCCATTCGTCCGTTGACGTCGGGTCGTTGTCTCTTTACTTCATCCCCCGCATAGTGCAAATTCCAAGTTCTTTTGGTATTCAATCCCTGATTACCTCAAAAGTCTGACAGTCGTTGCTCTCATCCATTCAGGTTCTTAGTTGATTGAATAGGGGCAGCTGTAGCCCCTCAAATTTGCACCCCTCATTCATGCATTCATTTCATTTTTTAGGTCATTGACATCACATTAACAATACATTAACATTGCATAGTACATTGCATCTTATCAGTCAAGACTGGCATCAGGAGAATTCCTCAGTGCAAAAGAGCAAGGTTTTTCTTGAGATGAAGGCCCTATGGTTGTTCTATAAAGCTTATATGAGCCAAGGTTCATTTTGAAGCAATTTGACCAAGTGCTAGAGGCTCAAAGTCCACAGTGCAGTTTCAGGTCATCTGGGGCCCATAAAAGTCAACTGCATGTAAACTGAGGGCTAGGAGGTGGAGAAATGGTTTGAGACACCCCATTCATGTCCCAAAGAGGTTTACTCATCATGTCAAACATCTACCTTGAAGATTTTGAAGCCAGATCAAAAGTTTCCCAAAATGGAAAGTGACCTATAATTTCAAGTTTCCAAAAATGGCAAGTTTTTGGACCATTTTCAACTTGACTTTCCAACATCAAAGAAGCTTCAACTGAAATTTTATACAACATGAAAGTTGAAGATCTTTCTCTCCCATTTCCAAAAAGTCCAAGATCATGAGCATCTGATGAATGGTTGAGAAGATATGATCAAATCATTGCCAAGTGTGCATGGAACTTCAACAAGCCATAACTTTTGATCTAAAACTCCAAATTGAGTGCCTCTTTTTGCATATTTCTCCTCATGACATGTATTTTCCAAATAATTCATCACATTTCATGAAATTTCATCACATGACCATTTGTTCATTCATGCTCATTTTGGAGGGAAAATCATGAATTTGAATTTGGTGCATTATATGAGTTTTTTAACCATTCCAACATGTTCATAATATGATTTTAAGTGTGATTGCATGGTGCATGTGCACTGTTCACGTGGGATTGCCATGCATGAGGTGAAAAATCAATTTTTGCACTACACCTTATTTCTCACTAAACTTTCATTAACCATGCTTAATTCTAATTAGCAAATGGATTAACACATCATATAAAGCCCTAATCCTAACAGAATTTTCAGATTTCATCATTCTAGATCTAGATTCAAACTTTCCCTCTAAAATTTCTCTCCACCATAATTCAAAAATTCTTCAAGTAACACTTGATTTTTATTGCATATTCTGGTTTCTTGATCATCATTTGGTAGAATTCAAGCTATTGATTGAAGAAATTGGTGAAGAATCAAGCAATTCCATACATGAACATGAACATGGAGTTTTGAAGATTTAGCTAGATCCAAGCCTTTCCAAGAGTTGATTCATGCTTCAGAAGTGATAACAAGGTTGATAGAAGAGATCTACACATTGCAAGGCACCAGAATCCACTACTGCCATTGTTGGAGCTTCAAGAGGTGTGATTTTCGAGTCTTTTCATTCATGACTTTATGTGCATAATGTTGTAGAGCTTTGATTGCTGAGCATTCTGATCTAAATTTCATGCAATTTGGTTGAGTATTCATGGAGTTATGTTGAGATGAAAGTTTGTGTTCAAAAATGTTCTTCATCGATTTGCTTTGTTTATGAGGAATTAGGCCAAAATATTAGTGGATTTGGATTGTACACATTGAGAGCTTTCATTTGGTATAGGTTTTACAAAATTCTGGAAAAAAATAATTTGTTGACCACTGTTCATCCACCGTCTTCATGAAGAAGACAGTGGTTTCCACCATGCGCCGCCATGCTGTACAACATTTAGGGCTTGCTGGTTCAGCTCATGCAAGAACACTGTGGAAGTGCCTTTATCCGTTACGTCCTGAGCTCGATCCCTTCCTGCGTGCTTCATTTTTTCATTTTAATTACTAGTAACCTAAACGACGTCGTTTGGATGTGGAGCGCCCATAGCCAACAAGGCCTCTGTTCGAATCCGCTTGAGCGCATTGTTCCAATTTCATTTCCAATTCATATTTTCATGTTATTGCAATGTTTATTTCATTATTTCATGATAATTCCAAAAATCCTAAAAAATAGAATAATGATCCAATTAATTCCAGATTTTTTTCTACATGATCATATGAATGTCTTCTATTTTTTGATGTGGATTTCTGGAATCGTGCCTGGTTGGAATTTTAATTGTGTTAGACTAATTGAATATGTATGCTTTTGTGACATGCCTCATTCAAATTGTTGTGAAATGCTCAATAATGATCCAATTGCCACGAAATTTTGTGTGTTGATTCCTAACATGATACATGACTTGTGAGATTTGGTTTGGCATTTTTTGCATTTTCTATCTCTGTTTTATGCATGTGTTTGTATGGTGTGACAATGTGTGTCACACAATTTGATGTTGATCTTCTCCATTTTCATTGCCTTGCCAATTAAGCTCTCCTATTAATAATTTTTGGCATGATGATTATACTTGACATGTTGTATGCTCATAAAAATTTCCAGAATTGTTTGAGTCATTTCTGTTTTAATATGGAATTTTCATTCTTGATGATCAATTGAGTGCATTGAAATTGCCTTTGCCATAGCTTGCTCATGAGATGACTTTGCTTGATGCTTTTGACTTGGTCCTTTTTAGGACATCTTCTTGCTTGTTTAAATGAGCTGTATGTTGAGTTTTGGTTGCTGTTTTGACTTTTTTCTCCATCTTTGACCCTAGGCTTTGCCCTAGGGGTTTGTACTCACATTTTGAGTTGTGCATTTCAGGTTCAAGCAATAAGTTCTAATGAATGATGTGATCTCCTTGCTTGAGATGCAAGTCACTTTGTTTAACTAATGTTGATTGTGTTGTAGGTCTTTGGTGGTGAACTCAATTGAGTTTATGGCCTACATGTTGTGTATATTGGTTGTCTGACTGTTGTTATCTGTTGGTTGTTTGTCTGAACATGGTACTGATTGTTTAGCTTTTCTTACAGGTACTTTAGCCGCTTTAACTCATTGCTTGAGTTTCTTTCCTTTGCTTGTGGTTGGCATACCACTTAGGTAACCTTGTTTCTTCATGTAGTCTGGAAGACCTGTTATTTTCTTTTGGCAGGCACCTGTCTGAAGTCCTCCTTAAGAGGCAATGTCTGTGTATGTTTATATTTGTGCTTAAAACCTCCTTGTCGAGGCATACAGGTAAAGTCCTCCTAAGTGAAGAGGCATTGGCAGATAGAAGGGATGTGCAATCCATCAACTGCTATTCAGTTGAGTCTTTCATATTGCTCGCACTACGTGCTGATGCATTTGAATAAACACCCAAGATCATTGTATATCGAGTCAGTCATGTGGAGTAGAGTTCCTCATTCTGGACTCCCACACTTTCATTGATTCAAGCTCACCCAGGCCAGGGTTAAGAGCTATGAGGTCTGATCCTCATTTCCCATTTCATCTGCTTCACCCTAACTCTCAATGTTAGGGTTAAGAGCTCAAAACACCCATAACAGAACCGGCTTGTTTGTCGAGGTTGATATGACCCCTTGACTAAAGCCCAGCCTTGTATGAGCCACTTGTTTGCATATAGTGTGTGTGCTTGCTCTCTTGTGCTTGTGTTTGCTTACTTGATGTTTAGGCTAGCTTACTCCCTGTGCGAGTTAGGTTTTGATTAGAGACTTCAACATAGGGATCGTTTGCATGACAACTTCTAGGCTCGAGTCGTAGTCTCCCTAGTAGTCTGTTATCTCCCTAGTCTCTGGTTAGGATAGAAGTTTTTCCCTGTTAAGGGGAACTACGTCGCCCTGATCCTCATACCAGATGAGGTACATAGGCAGGAGATGAGCTGATCTCTCCGGGCGCCCTTTTTCTTTTTCAACCCTTCTGTGTGTGTTTGCTTGTTTGGAGTCTGACGTAAGTCCAGCGATTGGCAGTCGGTTTCCTGTTTGTGTTTGCTTGTTTGGAGTCTGACGCAAGTCCAGCGATTGACAGTCGGTTTCCTATTTGTGTTTGCTTGTTTGGAGTCTGACGTAAGTCCAGCGATTGGCAATCGGTTTCCCGTGTTGTGTGCGTGCTTTGAGTATGATGTAAGTCCAACGATTGGCATTCGGTTTCCCGTTTGTTTGTTTTGTGTGGAGTGGTATGTAAGACCAGCGATTGGCATTCCATTTTCGATTTCGTTTGACGTCTCAGCGTCTCCGTTTAGCGTTTTGTTTGGCGTGCGTTAGCCGAGCTACGAGTGCTCTGATTCTTACTCTGGTTAGAGAAGATACGTATGCATAGGATGCGACATCCTAGCGAGCATGTTTCCTATTTCCCCGAACTACGTCGACTCTGATGTTTGTGTCTGACAAACTACGTAGGCCCAGGATGCGACATCCTGCCGAGTCCGCTTCTTCCATCTTTTCTGTGTTTCCTTCCAGTTTGTGCAGTTTTGAGCAGTTATTTAGCAACCTTTCTTCTATTCTTTCTGAGCGTGGATCCCGTCGAGTACGACGGATGCGTAGGGGTGCTAATACCTTCCCTTCGCATAACCGACTGCCGATCCTATCAAATCTCTGGTCGTGAGACCATTCCTTTCCAGGTTTAGTTTGAGCGTTTCCTTTCCCTCCTTTGGGATAAATAACGCACGGTGGCGGCTCTGTTTCTTTTCCCACCGGTTTTTCGCGTAATGCGACACATGAGAATACCATTTGGTCGTGTGCATTGGACTGAAACAACTTGCATTCCAATTTTTCATCATAAAATTTCAAAATGATCATGAAGAAAGAGCTCTTCGAAACTCACACATGGAAAGTCCAAAAAATTAATGTGAGTAATATTGGAAAGCTCTTGAAATAAGGAACAAAAGTCATGTTGGGCAAAAATTCATTTGGAGTTTGGAACTTAATGAAAGTTGGCTGTGAAGGTTGGGGTCAAAACATGTCTAAGTCACCTTTGAAAATTTTCACTAAAAGTAAGCCTCTTCAAGCCCTTTTGTTTTAATGATGAAAGCTTCAAATGGAAAAACCTACAACATAAAAGTTGTAGATATTTCCAATATTATCAAATTAGACTTAAATTTTGCATCATTTGGATTTTTAATGAGAAAGTTATGGGCACTTGAAGGTGGACATTTTTCAAATTCAATGACTTAGGTCCAAAGTGACCTATAATGTTTTGTATTATCACATGTATTTCTTTTAGGATTATGAATTTTTGTACAACATAAAATTTTAATTAGACATCTTAAGATTTACAATTCATTTGGTCTAACCTCAAAATCACAAAAATTAAAGAAGTTAGGTCCTTGGGAAGTTGACCCAAAATTAAGGTTTCAGTCAAAATGACCTATAATGTTTTGAAATGAAGGATGACCTTCCAAGTTTCAAATAGATTTTTGATTAACATGAAAGTTGTTCATATGGTTCTTAAGAACATTGTTGATCTTGGGGTCATATTCATTTGACAAACACATCAAAAGTTGTATCTTAGTGATCTTCAGTTTAGTCAGATGACTTGACTGGTCAACTTCATAAGGCCAAACTTCAAATCTTGATGAATGAATGATTGAGGGGCCTCACATAGGCTCATATATGCATAAAATAGTGAATTAAATAACTTCCATTGATTAAATTTGATCATAGGTTGAGGTTGCTTCATGAGCAAGGCATAGTCAAAGCACAGTTGAATTAGGGTTTCCTTGGGAAATAAACCTCAAGCCCTTTGGATTATCTTGATCAAATTGGCAAATTGAGATACTTGGGAGACATATATGATTATTAGGAACTTTGTGAGCCATTGTCATGCTTATTCTCATCTTCATCTAGTCACTTTACTGAGCTTAGGAGCCTCCTAGGAGCATGGGAGCACATGATCACTTGAGCTTCAAAACAAAAAGAGTTAGTGACATATTTTTGTGCTTTTGGTTAGTAATCAAAATAAGGAAAAACAACAATATACAATATAAGCATGCTTGGTGGTCTCAAACCACTCACACAAGTCCCACCCTAGGGTCAAGGAGCCAAACATGCTATGATCCTTGAGGCAAATGCACTTGTGCAATAACATGATGCCATGAGGGATCTTAGGGTCAAAATTAGGGTCTTACAATATCCAATTCAAAATTCAATTTCATTCCATATCCATTAACCATTTTTACCACATATCCAATTTTTTAAATCTAAATCCATAAAAAAAAGCATTTACCACCGAATTAATCCATTCCATAATCCATTTATCATAACCATTTAAATCAGTTATCCAAGCTCTAATTCCATAATCCAATTAAATCCATATTACATCTATTGTTCACATTTACATGAAAATACAATAAAAAAAGGAAATTGGCAAATGAAGCTGCTAACGGAAGAGCATGAACGACAGCGCTATGTTACACTAGTTGCCAACACCACTAGCCATGAAAAACAATACAAACCAACAACAAATGCAACCACAAAAGCAAAACACAAGTGTAGCATGACGTGAACAATTCAAAACGCATTATAGTAAACAATTGGAAATGTAGAAAAACTGCGGTATCGAACACAACTTGGACGTGAGCAAATCCCAGTAAATGAAGAATGCACCAAAACCACGATGCACAACTACAAGCCCATATCAAAACGGCGATACAAACGCCGACATCAAGGCTCCAAACGCGAGCCGCAGCAAAACTGCATAACAATAGTTGCGTAAAACCATAAAAAAAACCTACACAATCCGTCATAATCACGCAATGGTAAACGGGATAGCAGTATGAGCTGCAAGGCAATAACACCATCCACCGGCATTGACAGAAATGCCGATAGCAGCAGCACCGCATCACAAAAAGATACAAGGCCAACGGCAAGTGAAACGCTAAATGGCGGCACCAAAAGCTGAAAAGCGTAACAACATGACAAGAATACCATCTCCAAACGACAATGGAAGAATGCAGCAAAACTGCAATTGTATAAAACCAAACAAAAATTCTGCATCATAAAAATTCTGCATAAAACCGAATAAAAATTCCAAATGAAAATTATACATAAAATCCAAATAAAATCTTGCATAAAAATCTAACAGAATTTTTCAATCTCAAAATAACTAACTAACAACTTCTAGCAAGAAAATATGCAAAAACAGAACTCTATATATATAAAGGGGACTCACGCATCAATCACGTTTTGGACTCCAATCTTCCTTCAAAAAAGAAAATTCTAAC
Organism: Lathyrus oleraceus; assembly: GCF_024323335.1. Taxonomy (NCBI): domain Eukaryota; kingdom Viridiplantae; phylum Streptophyta; class Magnoliopsida; order Fabales; family Fabaceae; genus Lathyrus; species Lathyrus oleraceus. The sequence goes on along the minus strand of NC_066579.1, from coordinate 165,499,531 downwards.
AACCCACTTCATCACGTTCCATCCTCCTCAACCTTCAATCCCCATAACACCGAACCTCACTCCATCATTCATCATCAATAACAACGAGGCAACGCAATTCAAAGAGTCGAAGAGAGGATCCAACACATCAGAAATTTGATTCATCATTCATTCACAACAAAAGACAAGTTCAATAGAAGATCAATCACAGTGAATTTGCAAACGCAACGCACACAAGAATTCACAAGTCAAACTCAAATAGAGGGAGAATAAGGAGAGGAAATTGGAAATCAATTGGAAAATTCGATACGTATTCAATCCGGTAAGTCCTTTGATTCGTCTTCGATACCGTTTTTTCTTCTGTTTGCGCATACAATAACATAACGAGTTGAACGTGGCAATGAGAACCTTCGAATCCTCGATCTGATGAATGAAAAAAAACGAACCACATTCAATTGCATAACGTCATGAACCGTCAGATCTTTGAACCATCGCAGCTGATGAACGTGGAAACTGAAAGACGTGCGCATCATCAGATTCATCTTCTTCTTCCTAGGGCTGCGACGGTGATGCGAGCACGGGGATATGATGGAGAACATGACAGTGATGTGGGACAATGAGTTTGGCTTTTGGTCCATTAGCATTTTGTTGTATCCTCTTTTATTTCAGTATGTGCGTCCCCTGTTTCAGCTTGTTGAAGATCTGGTTTGGGCCCTAGGCCCAAACGGATTTCCCCGTTCACACTCCCTCAATGCTACTGCGCCCCATCTGATTGGGCTCTGCTATCCCTTGTTGAGCCCATTCTCAATTTCTTTGGGCTTCTTTCTTTATTTTTGGTTACTAGTTGATTAAGTTTAGTTAACGTAGGTTAATTAACTTAATTAGATGATTAGGTATTAGTTAGATTAAATTCGTTATGATTAGGATTAATTAGGAAAATTAGGAATGAAGTTTATTTAGAACAATTAGAAATAATTTTAGGATTAGAAATAGTATTAGAAATAATTAGGAATTTAGGTTCATTAGAATTTTTAGATTTAGGTTATAATTTTTGAAAGACTTGGATTTAGAAATATTAGAAACATTAAATTTAGTTTAGAATTTAATTGTTTTTTTTAATTAGAATTTCATAAGTAGAAATTTAACCATAATTTGTAAAAGGAAAATTTTACCCCTAGTGTTAGAAATAGGCTAATTTTGCATGCTCCCCTAGTTGTAGGACTTATAGAATTTTCCAATTGACCTAAATATTATTTCTCGTGTGATTAACTTTGGTTTTAATTCATGTTTAGATAGAGATAGATTTTAGAATTAACTTTCACTTGAATGATTTTACTTTCATGCAATCCCTTGTACTTTACATGTACCCCCTCCCCTTTCCGATGTACGCATTTACTTTCTTTCTTTTATTGCTTGTTATCTACTCCTTAGGCATTAGGAACGTTCACCCATTCAAAATCGATAATCAAACCCTTGATCCAACGTCAAGCGGTCTCTTTTTTCAAGTCAAACTCAATAAACAAACCCTTGATCCAACGTCAAGAGGTATTTTCCAAATCAAACTCAAAAAAATAATAATAAATGGCGATTAGGATCGTACGTCACGAGCCTTAAGCGATAAAGAAGGGATGAGACTAGAGCTTTCCTACACTCATTCTGAATGCTTCGAACACAAGACGTTTGTCTTGATCGTTTGAGGTATTCACCTTTATCCATAGTCTTTAGTGCAATCCGAAATCAATAACTCATTTCTCAAAACATAAAAACAACTCAACGCATTCCAACCTTTTGTTTGAGCCTTAGGGCGACACAATCGAAAACCCTTCTTCAAGGTAATAAAATCAACAAAACAAACACAAACAATTTCAAACCCACGAACTACGAGCGCTCTGATTTCTCACTTCAACAAGTGGGCATACGTAGGCACGAGGATCCCAATCCTTGGCGAGCACACTAATTTAAAATCTACCTCCACTTCGCATACCTTTGGCAAGCAAACATTCGATAAACAACACACATAAGCGCAAACATCCTAGATGGTTCCCGTGGAGTACCATGGATGTGAAGGGTGCTAATACCTTCCCATTGCATAACCGACTTCCGAACCTGTTCGTGGTTGCGATGACCATACTTTGGGGGTTTTCTCGATATTTTCCCTTTCCTTTGGAATAAATAAAAACCGATGGCGACTCTGTATTTTTCGCGTAGCGACACATTCCAGAGCTAAGCACATAGAAATAAAACATCATTTCATTAGTACTATGTTCAGAAAGGGGTAATCACTTTAAAATTTATTGATACAGACCATCAATGGGCTGACATTTTTACCAAACCCCTCGCTGAAGATAGATTCTCTTTTATCTTGAAAATTTTAAACATTCAAAATTGTCCAGAATGAAATGTGCCTCTAAAATAGCAAAATAAGACTCTTAAGTAAACATCTGGAATCTGTATCTGACTCTGATGCTACTACCAGTTAGAATCTATCTGAATCATAAATCCTTAGGAACAAACCCTTTTGTATTCCTGAAGATCAGATAAAGTAACACGTGGTACATCTTGCGTCTGACCTTGGAACTTCTAGACAGCTGTCTAGCAGAAATCAAGCGACAAACTCTTGAAATCTCCTCGAGCAGTGTGATGATTTTGGGATTAGACCTCCATCATGGGCTGTAATCATTCTCCTCCAAACATGCTTACTTGGTTAACGTGCTGCATTTAATGTATGAACAGTTAAACTCTCTCATTACTGTCATTTTGCATGCTTCCTAATGTGTATAAATTCATTTCACATACTACATTTGCACACTTTACACTCACGACCACACTAAACCCTCTCTCTTTGTTCTTCATCATCCTCAAGAAATATGCAGTTTTCATCAAGTTCTTCATCCAGCAACCTTCATCTTTAACGGTGTTCTTCATGGATTCTCAGCAACAATCAAATTACAACTTCTCACAACAAATGAATTCAACGGAGCAAACACCCATTCCAAGTCAATAAACTACATCAACCACCGGCGTCGTGTAACACCCCGATAATAATATGGTAATTATTTAAATTAAGTTAATAATATATTTATTAATTTAATTAGATAATTGGATTATTATTATTATTATTTTGGAATTATTGAATTATTATTGTTATTGGAATAATAATTATTTGAATATATATATAAGCTGGAATAAGTAAAAAGAGTTCATTTTGGAAAATAAGGTTTTCACGTGAAACTCAGAGAAGCGGCTGAAAGAGGCAGAGCAAGGGGAAGAACCAGAGAGCAAAGGTTGGAGAAGAGAAGGGCTTGGAGTTCAAAGATTTGCCGGATTAATCAGGTAAGGGGGGTTTATAGTCGTTTAATGGGTATTATGGGTTAGCATGTAATGGGTAGTGATAAACCGTTGAATTGACCCTAATTGGGATTTGTTGAATGCTGAATAATTGAGTTGGATAAGTTGTGTTGAAACTGAAATTAAATCCGTAATTGTGTGAGTCGTGTTTTCCCGAACGTATAGTTTTCTACGGAATTAGAATCGGAGGTCCGGAAGTCCTCTAACGGCGGAAAATACGGAGAATTCTGCATTCTGCTTTGTGTTAGCGCAGGAACTGCTGTTTTGTCTGCGTTAACCGGTTAACCCAGGGTGTTAACCGGTTAACACTGTTACGAATTGAGAATTAGTGCTGTTTTGCCTGCGTTAACCGGTTAACCCAGGGCGTTAACCGGTTAACACTGATAAGTTTTGGGCAGTAAGCGTGTTTTGCCTGCGTTAACCGGTTAACCCAGGGCGTTAACCGGTTAACACTGTTGCAGTATGGAAAAATTGTTAATTTAAATGTTGTGTGCCTAATTGGTGGTTGCCTATATCAGTGTGTGATATGGTAGGGATTATTTCCCGCTGTTTGGAGCAGTATAGGTATTAGTAGAGTGTGCTAATACTGTGTTCAATTGTTTGAGATGATATGATGTTTTGACAAATGTGTTGATGATGTATGATGATATACATAATGTTGTGAATGTATATATTATGCATGTATTTGTGAATGGGCTGTTGTATGGCTTAGAGTGTGAGCATGTGTCCATTGTGGATTGTTGTTGATGTTGCATTGCTAGATGATTAGCGTGCATAGCATAGCCTTGGGGCTGTAGCTAATTCCCATGGTGAGGAATTAGTGAGTGAATCATTGTGGATTTGTTGTTGATGTTTGCATGCTAGATGATTAGTGTGCATAGCATAGCCTTTGGGGCTGTAGCTAATTCCCATGGTGAGGAATTAGTGAGTGAGTCACTAGGTCTCAAATGAGTGGGACTAGTGAGCTTAGTAGCCGTATCTGGATTTGATCGGTGAGCTTGAACTATATGTTCAAGAATAGTCGGTACCGCATGTGTGGAGTCTCATTGCATAATGTATGTATGGCGTATAATATGAATGGATGTATTCCAATATTATACGTGTGGTTGTGTTGATATTGAGTATGAGTATGATTGAGTTGATATTGCCGTTGCTGAATGTGTAATCTGATTTGGGTGATGAAATGTGTTATTTACTTAACATGACATGATAATTTATAATGCTTATTATATCGATTGAGGAACTCACCCTTACAACTATTTTTCAGGTAACGAGCAATGAGTTGAGTAGAAGCTAATGCTTGGAGTCTAGTGTAGTCTCCTTAGTGGGTCGTGCTCTGATAGATGTAACATCGGGATGGGATGTTTTAACTTGTTTTAAAAGTTTTATTGTTGGTTATTGTAACACCCTTCTAAAATACCCCGAGTATATAATTAAAATAACACATATCAATCAGAGTAAATCATGCACCAAGGGTGTCACACAACATTTCACACCATAAAACTGTCATGCTCTTTATTCAATCAAAATAAACATTTTTTGTTTGCATAATTCGCAGCGGATATAAATCAACCAACCATTCCAGCATATAACATATTACAGATAAAAAGGTTCAACAATCAACAATAAAACAATTAAAACATCCCGTCCCGATGTTACATCTATCAGAGCATGACCCACTTAGGAGACTACACTAGACTCCAAGCATTAGCTTCTACTCAACTCATTGCTCGTTACCTGAAAAAATAGTTGTAAGGGTGAGTTCCTCAATCGATATAACAAACATTATAAATTATCATGTTATGTTAAGTAATTTAACTCATTAATCACCCTAATCATATCATGCATTCAATAACGGCACGTCAACTCAAATATCATGCTCGATAACAACGTAAAATGCAACTCAATAACGACATAAAATGCAACTCAAATGAGACTCGACTCGTCATGCATGTGGTACCAATCGGAGTAAAACTCCCAACTTAAAATCATTGCCATTTTAGTGGGCATCAAGGCATAAGCCTTCAACTTTCAACTTAAAATTTTGCCAATCCAGGCCAACGTGGTGTGAGCAAAGCTCCGATTTTTGCCAATCCAGGCCAACGTGGTGTGAGCAAAGCTCCGACTTAATGCATATGAATGTACATGGCATACACGACTTTAAATTCCGACAACATAATAATAACAGCAACACAACAATGTTTTCAACATAATCAACTTATAATCAACGTTGGCTCATCAAGCCTACAACTCAGTATTTTCAACAACTTAACACAACTTATCAACATATTTATATCAACACTTCATAACATAAACTCAACAAAATTACTCATCGAAATCAACGAGAATAAGCCAATCACCAATTATGTTCACAACATTAAAATATCAAATTTTCCAATTTCCAACAGTGTTAACCGGTTAACGCCCTGGGTTAACCGGTTAACGCAGGACAAAAATACATTTTCTGGCAAAACGCAACAGTGTTAACCGGTTAACGCCCTGGGTTAACCGGTTAACGCAGGCAAAACAGCACATTTTTACAAAATATAACAGTGTTAACCGGTTAACACCCTGGGTTAACCGGTTAACGCAGGCAAAACAGCAGTTCCTGCGCTAACACAAGGCAGAATGCAGAGTTCTCCGCATTTTCCGCCGTTGGAGGACTTCCGGACCTCCGATTCAACTTCCGTAAAAAGCTACATTATCGGAAATTCATGACACATACAATTATCGGTTCAATTTCAGTCTTCATACAACTTATTCATCATAATTTTCTCAGCATTCTAAATCCCAATTAGGGTCAATTCAACGGTTTATCACTACCCATGACATGTTAATCTATAATACCCATTAAACGACGATAAACCCCCCTTACCTGATTAATCCGGCAAATCTTTGAGCTCCAAGCTTCTCTCTTCAACCTTCAGCCCTTGCTCTGTCTCTTTGCCCTTTTCTTCTTTCACGATCGTTCTCTGCTTTTCACGTAAAAACCTTTTTACTCCAAAATGGGCTCTTTTCCTTATTTCCAACATATATATATATTCCAATAATAATAATAATCCAATAATATTTCCAATTAATTAATTAAATTAATAAATATTATATTAATTTAAATTAAATAATTAGCCTTATTTCATCGGGGTGTTACAACTCTCCCCCACTAAAAGAGTTTTCGTCCTCGAAAACATACCTCAAGCGAACAACTCTGGGTAAGACTCCTTCATCTTGCTCTCCAGTTCCCAAGTCACATTGCCACCTGCTGGTCCTCCCCAAGCTACCTTCACCAAGGCAATCTCTTTACCCCGCAACTGCTTCAACTCTCGATCCTCGATCCTCATAGGTGATGTTTCAACAGTCAGGTTATCTCTCACCTGTACATCATCTATTTGGACTACATGCGACGGATCATGGATGTACCTCCTCAACTGAGACACATGAAAAACCTCATGCAAATTCGCAAGTGACGGCGGTAAAGCGATACGATAGGCTACTTCTCCTATCCTCTCCAAAATCTGATAAGGACCAATAAATCGAGGTGTCAACTTCTTTGACTTCAAAGCTCGACCAACCCCAGTTATCGGAGTAACACGGAGAAACACATGATCTCCCTCTTGAAACTCAAGTGACTTCCTTCTCTTGTCATGATAACTCTTCTGACGACTCTGAGCAATTCTCATCTTCTCCTGAATCATCTTAATCTTTTCTGTAGTCTGTTGAATAATCTCCGGTCCAACCACAGCACTCTCACCGGACTCATACCAACATAAAGGTGTCCGACATCTCCTACCATACAAAGCTTCAAACGGCGCCATACCAATGCTCGAATGAAAACTATTGTTGTAGGTAAACTCAATCAAAGGTAAATAACAATCCCAAGCACCTCCCTTTTCCAAAACACACGCTCTCAAAAGATCCTCTAGTGACTGAATCGTCCTCTCAGTCTGACCATCAGTCTGCGGATGATATGCAGAACTCAATCTCAGCTTAGTTCCCAAAGCCTTCTACAAACCTTCCCAGAATTTCGATGTAAATCTAGGATCTCTGTCCGAAACAATACTCGACGGAATACCATGCAAACTTACAATTTTCTCAATATACAACTCAGCTAATTTCTCTAACGGATAATCCATTCTAATCGGAATGAAATGAGCCGATTTTGTCAATCTGTCAACAATCACCCAAATAGCTTCAAAATTCTTAATTGTTCTCGGTAACCCAGAAACAAAATCCATACTGACACTATCCCACTTCCACTCTGGAATAGCCAACGGTTGCATTAGCCCAGACGGCTTCTGATGCTCAATCTTTGACTTCTGACAAGTCAAACAGGAATAAACAAAACTCGCAATTTCTCTTTTCATTCCCGGCCACCAAAATAACTTTTTCAAATCATGATACATCTTCGTAGCTCCAGGATGAATACTCAACCCACTACGATGTCCTTCTTCAAGAATGCTCCTCTTAAGTTCGGTAACATTCGGAATGCACACCCGATTACCAAATTTCAAAACACCATTCTCATCAACTCTGAATTCCCCACCTTGTCCTTGATTCACTAAAGTCAACTTATCAACCAAAAGCATATCGGATTTCTGACCCTCTCTGATCTCGTCCAGAATACCACTTGTTAACTTCAACATTCCCAATTTAACACTATTGTGAGTACTCTCACACACCAAACTCAAGTCTCTAAACTGCTCAATTAAATCCAATTCCTTAACCATTAGCATAAACATATGTAATGATTTCCGACTCAATGCATCAGCCACTACGTTTGCTTTACCCGGATGGTAATTCAAACCAAAGTCATAATCCTTCAGAAACTCTAACCATCTTCTCTGTCTCATATTCAGCTCTTTCTGATCAAACAAATACTTTAAACTTTTATGGTCACTGAAAACCTCAAATCTTGACCCATACAAGTAATGCCTCCATAACTTCAGAACAAATACCACAGCTGCCAACTCTAAATCATGCGTCGGATAGTTCCTCTCATGAACCGTCAGCTGTCTTGAAGCATAAGCTATAACCTGCTTATTCTGCATCAACACGCCACCCAAACCCAACAATGAAGCATCACAGTAAACTTCAAATGATTCCGACGAACTTGGTAATATCAGAATAGGAGCAGTAGTCAGCCTTCTCTTTAACTCCTGGAAACCTTCTTCACATTTTGAGTCCCAAACAAACGCTTGCCCCTTCCTAGTCAACATCGTCAATGGTAACGCCAACTTAGAAAATCCCTCAATGAACTTCCTATAATAACCAGCCAAACCAAGGAAACTTCGAATCTCAGCAACAGACTTCGGAGCTTCCCACTTAGATACCGCTTCTATCTTAGAAGGATCAACAGCAACACCACCTCTTGAAATCACATGACCAAGAAAACTTACCTCTTCTAACCAAAATTCACACTTGGACAATTTAGCAAATAACTTCTTTTCTCGTAGAATTTCTAAAACCACTCTCAAATGTTCAGCATGCTCTTCTCTAGATTTCGAATACACCAAAATATCATCAATAAACACCACAACAAACTTGTCTAGGTACGGATGGAAAATCCTATTCATATACTCCATAAATACTCCAGGCGCATTAGTCACACCAAAAGGCATTACAGAATACTCGTAATGTCCATACCTTGTTCTGAAAGCAGTCTTCTGAATATCCTCGGTTTTCACACGTATCTGATGATACCCAGATCTCAAATCTATTTTGCTGAACACACTTGCACCAACCAACTGATCCATCAAATCATCAATCCTCGACAAAGGATACCGATTCTTGATCGTCACTTTATTCAGTTGCCTGTAGTCCATACATAACCTCATAGTACCTTCTTTCTTCTTAACTAATAGCACTGGTGCACCCCACGGTGACACACTCGGACGAATAAATTTCTTATCCAACAGATCTTCCAACTGACTCTTCAATTCAGTTAACTCAACAGCAGACATACGGTACGGAGTCATCGATATCGGCCTAGTACCAGGTACCAAATCAATCGAAAACTCAACATCGCGTTCTGGTGGTAATTCATTCACCTCTTCCGGAAACACATCAGGAAAATCACACACCACGGCTAGATCACCAATCACCAGTTTATCTTTAGCCTCCAAAGTCGCTAACAGCATAAACAACTCTGCCCCATCAGCTACTTCCTCATTCACTTGCCTTGCTGATAGAAACAAACTCTTTCCCTCCTCAATCTCAGGAAAGACCACCGTCTTATCAAAACAATTGATAGAAACTCGGTTAAACACCAACCAATTCATACCCAGAATAACATCAATCTGCACTAGTGGAAGACACACTAGGTCCATCCCAAAGTCCCTACCAAAAATACTCAAAGGACAATTTAAACAAACCGAAGTAGTAGTCACTGAACCCTTCGCAGGAGTATCAATTACCATACTACCAGACATCTCAGATATCTCTAACTTAAGTTTCACAGCACAATCCAAAGATATAAAGGAATGAGTCGCACCTGTGTCAGTAATAGCTACAAGAGGAAAGCCATTAATATAACACGTACCTCGGATAAGCCTGTCCTCACTGGAGGTTTGAGTTCCGGTCAAAGCGAACACCCTTCCAGTCTGAGATTTCTTTGGCTTCTGACACTGACTTCCAATATGCCCTTCTTCGCCACAATTAAAACAAATCACTTCCTTGTGCTTGCAATCAGCTATTGCATGGCCAATCTTACCACAGCGAAAACACCTCTTTACTTCAGCAGTGCACACATTACTCTTATGACCAGCCTGACCACATTTGAAGCAAACTATACCAGCAGGAGCACCTCCCCCACTAGCTCTCTGAGCCGGAGCAGCTCTTTGCTTCCCTTTTCCAGCTGGAGCATCATACGGCTTGCCACGGTTTTGATGTTGCTTGCCTCTGCGATCACTGACAACCTTGTAATGAGCATTATTGTCTTCTTCAAATATCCTGCAGCTATCAACCAATTCAGTAAAAATGCGTATCTTCTGATACCCAACAACCTTCTTAATTTCGGAGCGCAGTCCGTTTTCAAACTTGATGCACTTTGAAAATTCAGCACCAGCACCAGTGTAATGAGGATAAAATTTGGACAGCTCCACAAATTTCGCAGCATAATCAGTGACAGACATGTTTCCTTGCTTCAGCTCAAGGAACTCAATTTCCTTCTTACCACGGACATCTTCCGAATAATACTTCCTCATGAATTCCCTACGGAATACATCCCAAGTAACAACTTCACCTGCCACGGTCAACCTCTCGTGAGTCTCTAGCCACCAGTCATCAGCTTCGACTGCTAGCATGTGAGTACCATACCGAACCTTCTGAGCTGGAGTGCAATCCATAACACGGAAGATTCTCTCAATCTCTTTCAACCATCCCAAGGCTGCATCTGGATCATGCTTCCCTTTAAACACCGGCGGATTCTCTCTCTGAAAAGTCGCCAAGCTACGTGATCCAGCATCTCCACCAGCATTTGGCAAGTTCTGCACAGTCTGTGCCATCGCTTGCATTGCGGCAGCCATTGCGGCGTCATTCCTTCCAGCCATTTCAACTTATCACTACAACATAACTTAAAGTTAGATTGGTAACAATACACAATTGTTAGACAGTAACGACACGACAACTGGCCGGACAGACCGACCTGCTCTGATACCACTAATGTAACACCCTTCTAAAATACCCCGAGTATATAATTAAAATAACACATATCAATCAGAGTAAATCATGCACCAAGGGTGTCACACAACATTTCACACCATAAAACTGTCATGCTCTTTATTCAATCAAAATAAACATTTTTTGTTTGCATAATTCGCAGCGGATATAAATCAACCAACCATTCCAGCATATAACATATTACAGAGACTACACTAGACTCCAAGCATTAGCTTCTACTCAACTCATTGCTCGTTACCTGAAAAAATAGTTGTAAGGGTGTGTTCCTCAATCGATATAACAAACATTATAAATTATCATGTTATGTTAAGTAATTTAACTCATTAATCACCCTAATCATATCATGCATTCAATAACGGCACGTCAACTCAAATATCATGCTCGATAACAACGTAAAATGCAACTCAATAACGACATAAAATGCAACTCAAATGAGACTCGACTCGTCATGCATGTGGTACCAATCGGAGTAAAACTCCCAACTTAAAATCATTGCCATTTTAGTGGGCATCAAGGCATAAGCCTTCAACTTTCAACTTAAAATTTTGCCAATCCAGGCCAACGTGGTGTGAGCAAAGCTCCGATTTTTGCCAATCCAGGCCAACGTGGTGTGAGCAAAGCTCCGACTTAATGCATATGAATGTACATGGCATACACGACTTTAAATTCCGACAACATAATAATAACAGCAACACAACAATGTTTTCAACATAATCAACTTATAATCAACGTTGGCTCATCAAGCCTACAACTCAGTATTTTCAACAACTTAACACAACTTATCAACATATTTATATCAACACTTCATAACATAAACTCAACAAAATTACTCATCGAAATCAACGAGAATAAGCCAATCACCAATTATGTTCACAACATTAAAATATCAAATTTTCCAATTTCCAACAGTGTTAACCGGTTAACGCCCTGGGTTAACCGGTTAACGCAGGACAAAAATACATTTTCTGGCAAAACGCAACAGTGTTAACCGGTTAACGCCCTGGGTTAACCGGTTAACGCAGGCAAAACAGCACATTTTTACAAAATATAACAGTGTTAACCGGTTAACACCCTGGGTTAACCGGTTAACGCAGGCAAAACAGCAGTTCCTGCGCTAACACAAGGCAGAATGCAGAGTTCTCCGCATTTTCCGCCGTTGGAGGACTTCCGGACCTCCGATTCAACTTCCGTAAAAAGCTACATTATCGGAAATTCATGACACATACAATTATCGGTTCAATTTCAGTCTTCATACAACTTATTGATCATAATTTTCTCAGCATTCTAAATCCCAATTAGGGTCAATTCAACGGTTTATCACTACCCATGACATGTTAATCTATAATACCCATTAAACGACGATAAACCCCCCTTACCTGATTAATCCGACAAATCTTTGAGCTCCAAGCTTCTCTCTTCAACCTTCAGCCCTTGCTCTGTCTCTTTGCCCTTTTCTTCTTTCACGATCGTTCTCTGCTTTTCACGTAAAAACCTTTTTACTCCAAAATGGGCTCTTTTCCTTATTTCCAACATATATATATATTCCAATAATAATAATAATCCAATAATATTTCCAATTAATTAATTAAATTAATAAATATTATATTAATTTAAATTAAATAATTAGCCTTATTTCATCGGGGTGTTACAGTTATGAACCATTTTACATGTAATGTTTTACATGATTGATGAGATTTCTATCCGCTGCGTTTTATGCAAATGCTTATGTTTTGAATTAATAAAAGAGCATGACCGTTATATTGGTGAATGGTATGCAGTGTTTGTGTGTGACACCCTTAAATGCATAATTACTCTGAGTTTTATATGTTGTTTTAATTAAATATTTGGGGTATTTTAGAAGGGTGTTCCATTAGTGGTATCAGAGCATAGTCGGTCGAGTCGAGTCGTAATTATTCTGTTTCCCCTGTACGGGATAGGTGTTTTGTAACCCTATCAGTACTTATTGTTTTAGTTTGTTGAGTTTTCAGAATAGAGATGGCTGGAAGAGGTAGAGATGATGTTGCGATTGCTGAGGCTCTGGGTATGCTAGCTGGAGTACTTGGAGGGAATCCGAATGTGGTGGGAATGGGAGCTGCTCGTCAACTGAGTGAGTTCCAGAAGAACAATCCTCCAATGTTCAAGGGAGCATACGATCCAGATGGCGCTCAGAAGTGGTTGAAGGAGATAGAGAGAATCTTCCGAGTGACTGAGTGTGCCGATAACCAGAAGGTCAGGTTCAGTACGCATATGCTGTCAGAAGAAGCTGATGATTGGTGGGTTGCTACCCGCACTGAGTTGGAAACTGCTGGGAATGCTGAAATCACTTGGGCTGTGTTCAGAGAGAGATTCCTGAGGAAGTACTTTCCAGAGGATGTCAGAGGAAAGAAAGAGATAGAGTTCTTGGAATTGAAACAGGGTAACAGGTCTGTTACTGAGTATGCTGCTAAGTTCACAGAGCTGTCAAAGTATTATACTCCCTATAATGAGGTTGCTGGAGAATTTTCGAAATGTGTGAAGTTTGAGAACGGGTTACGTCCCGAGATCAAGCAGGCTATTGGATACCAACGGATCAGAGTGTTTTCTGACTTGGTTGACTGTTGCAGGATTTTTGAACAGGATTCCAAAGCCAGAGCAGAGAGCTATCAGCAAAGGGTTGATAGGAAAGGCAAGAATCAGAATGATCGTGGAAAACCGTATGCAGCTGGCAAAGGTTTTCAGAGACAGAGTGGGATGAAGAGGCCCAGTGGGGGAGACTCTAGTGCCCCTGCTAAGTGTTATAGATGTGGTCGGGCTGGACATCGTGTCCATGAGTGTACCAGTGCTGAGATGAAGTGTTTCAAGTGTGGAAAAGGTGGTCATTTGGCTGCAGAGTGCCGGTTGAAGACTGTAACTTGTTTCAACTGTGGAGAGGTGGGTCATATCAGTCCACAGTGTCCCAAGCCGAAGAAGGAGAATCAGTCAGGAGGCAAGGTCTTTGCCTTATCAGGTTCTGAGACTTCTGCAGATGATCGTTTGATCAGAGGTACGTGTTATATAAATGGTTTTCCTCTTGTAGCTATTATTGACACCGGTGCTACTCATTCCTTTATATCTTTGGATTGTGCTGTGAAACTTAAGTTAGAGATATCTGAGATGTATGGTAGTATGGTGATTGATACTCCTGCAAAGGGTTCAGTGACTACTACTTCAGTTTGCTTGAGTTGTCCTTTGAGTATTTTTGGTAGAGATTTTGGGATAGACCTTGTGTGTCTTCCACTAGTGCAGATTGACGTTATCTTGGGTATGAACTGGTTGGTGTTTAACCGGGTTTCCATCAACTGTTTTGATAAGACTGTAATATTTCCTGAGGTTGAGGTAGGAGAGAGTGTGGTTCTATCAGCGAGGCAGGTGAATGAGGCAGTAGCGGATGGGGCAGAGTTGTTTATGCTGTTAGCGACTTTAGAGGCTAAAGATAAACTGGCAATTTGTGATCTAGCCGTGGTGTGTGATTTTCCTGATGTGTTTCCAGAAGAAGTGAATGAATTACCGCCAGAGCGTGAAGTTGAGTTCTCGATTGATTTGGTACCTGGTACTAGACCGATATCGATGGCTCCGTATCGTATGTCTGCTGTTGAGTTAGCTGAATTGAAGAGTCAGCTGGAAGATCTGTTGGATAAGAAGTTTATTCGTCCGAGTGTGTCACCGTGGGGTGCACCAGTGTTATTGGTTAAGAAGAAAGAAGGTACTATGAGGTTGTGTGTGGACTACAGGCAACTGAATAAAGTGACGATCAAGAATCGATATCCTTTGCCGAGGATCGATAATTTGATGGACCAGTTGGTTGGTGCGAGTGTGTTCAGCAAAATAGATTTGAGATCGGGATATCATCAGATACGTGTGAAAGCTGAGGATATTCAGAAGACTGCTTTCAGAACGAGGTATGGACATTATGAGTATTCTGTAATGCCTTTTGGTGTGACTAATGCGCCTGGAGTATTTATGGAGTACATGAATAGGATTTTCCATCCGTTCCTAGATAAGTTTGTTGTGGTGTTTATTGATGACATTTTGGTGTATTCGAAATCTGAAGAAGAGCATGCTGAGCATTTGAGAGTGGTTTTAGAAGTTCTACGAGAAAAGAAGTTATTTGCTAAACTATCCAAGTGTGAATTTTGGTTAGAAGAGGTTAGTTTTCTTGGTCATGTGATTTCAAGAGGTGGTGTTGCTGTTGATCCTTCTAAGATAGAAGCAGTATCTAAGTGGGAAGCTCCGAAGACAGTTTCTGAGATAAGGAGTTTCCTGGGATTGGCTGGTTACTATAGGAAATTCATTGAGGGATTTTCTAAGTTGGCGTTACCGTTGACGATGTTGACTAGAAAGGGGCAAGCATTTGTTTGGGACTCAAAATGTGAAGAAGGTTTCCAAGAGTTAAAGAGAAGGTTGACTACTGCTCCTATTCTGATATTACCGAGTTCGTCGGAATCATTTGAGGTTTACTGTGATGCTTCATTGTTGGGTTTGGGTGGTGTGTTGATGCAGAATAAGCAGGTTATAGCTTATGCTTCGAGACAACTGAGGATTCATGAAAGGAACTATCCGACACATGATTTAGAGTTGGCAGCTGTGGTATTTGTTCTGAAATTATGGAGGCATTACTTGTATGGGTCAAGATTTGAGGTTTTCAGCGACCATAAAAGTTTAAAGTATTTGTTTGATCAGAAAGAGCTGAATATGAGACAGAGGAGATGGTTAGAATTTCTGAAGGATTATGACTTTGGTTTGAATTACCATCCGGGTAAAGCAAACGTAGTGGCTGATGCATTGAGTCGGAAATCGTTACATATGTCTATGTTAATGGTTAAAGAACTGGATCTGATTGAGCAGTTTAGAGACTTGAGTTTGGTGTGTGAGAGTACTCACAAGAGTGTTAAATTGGGAATGTTGAAGTTAACGAGTGGTATTCTGGATGAGATTAGAGAGGGTCAGAAATCCGATGTGCTTTTGGTTGATAAGTTGACTCTAGTGAATCAAGGTCAAGGTGGTGAATTCAGAGTTGATGAGAATAATGTTTTGAAATTTGGTAATCGGGTGTGTATTCCGGATGTTATCGAACTTAAGAAAAGTATTCTGGAGGAAGGACATCGTAGTGGCCTGAGTATTCATCCTGGAGCTATGAAGATGTATCATGATTTGAAAAAGTTATTTTGGTGGCCGGGAATGAAGAAAGAAATTGCGAGTTTTGTTTATTCCTGTTTGACTTGTCAAAAGTCAAAGATTGAGCATCAGAAGCCGTCTGGGCTAATGCAACCGTTGGCTATTCCAGAGTGGAAGTGGGCTAGTATCAGTATGGATTTTGTTTCTGGTTTACCGAGGACAAGTAAGAATTGTGAAGCTATTTGGGTGATTGTTGACAGATTGACAAAGTCGGCTCATTTCATTCCGATCAGAATGGATTATCCGTTAGAGAGATTAGCCGAGTTGTATATTGAGAAGATTGTAAGTTTGCATGGTATTCCGTCGAGTATTGTTTCAGATAGAGATCCTAGATTTACATCGAAGTTCTGGGAAGGTTTGCAGAGGGCTTTGGGAACTAAGCTGAGATTGAGTTCTGCATATCATCCGCAGACTGATGGTCAGACTGAGAGGACGATTCAGTCACTGGAGGATCTTTTGAGGGCTTGTGTTTTGGAAAAGGGAGGTGCTTGGGATTGTTATTTGCCTTTGATTGAGTTTACCTACAACAATAGTTTTCATTCGAGCATTGGTATGGCACCGTTTGAAGCTTTGTATGGTAGGAGATGTCGGACACCTTTATGTTGGTATGAGTCCGGTGAGAGTGCTGTGGTTGGACCGGAGATTGTTCAACAAACTACGGAAAAGATTAAGATGATTCAGGAGAAGATGAGAATTGCTCAGAGTCGTCAGAAGAGTTATCATGATAAGAGGAGGAAGTCACTTGAGTTCCAAGAGGGAGATCATGTGTTTCTTCGTGTTACTCCGATAACTGGGGTTGGTCGAGCTTTGAAGTCGAAGAAGTTGACACCTCGATTTATTGGTCCTTATCAAATTTTGGAGAGGATAGGGGAAGTAGCCTATCGTATCGCTTTACCGCCGTCGCTTGCGAATTTGCATGAGGTTTTTCATGTGTCTCAGCTGAGGAGGTACATTCATGATCCGTCGCATGTAGTCCAAATAGATGATGTACAGGTGCGAGATAACCTGACTGTTGAAACATCACCTATGAGGATTGAGGATCGAGAGTTGAAGCAGTTGCGGGGTAAAGAGATTGCCTTGGTGAAGGTAGCTTGGGGAGGACCAGCAGGTGGCAATGTGACTTGGGAACTGGAGAGTAAGATGAAGGAGTCTTACCCAGAGTTGTTCGCTTGAGGTATGTTTTCGAGGACGAAAACTCTTTTAGTGGGGGAGAGTTGTAACACCCCGATAATAATATGGTAATTATTTAAATTAAGTTAATAATATATTTATTAATTTAATTAGATAATTGGATTATTATTATTATTATTTTGGAATTATTGAATTATTATTGTTATTGGAATAATAATTATTTGAATATATATATAAGCTGGAATAAGTAAAAAGAGTTCATTTTGGAAAATAAGGTTTTCACGTGAAACTCAGAGAAGCGGCTGAAAGAGGCAGAGCAAGGGGAAGAACCAGAGAGCAAAGGTTGGAGAAGAGAAGGGCTTGGAGTTCAAAGATTTTCCGGATTAATCAGGTAAGGGGGGTTTATAGTCGTTTAATGGGTATTATGGGTTAGCATGTAATGGATAGTGATAAACCGTTGAATTGACCCTAATTGGGATTTGTTGAATGCTGAATAATTGAGTTGGATAAGTTGTGTTGAAACTGAAATTAAATCCGTAATTGTGTGAGTCGTGTTTTCCCGAACGTATAGTTTTCTACGGAATTAGAATCGGAGGTCCGGAAGTCCTCTAACGGCGGAAAATGCGGAGAATTCTGCATTCTGCTTTGTGTTAGCGCAGGAACTGCTGTTTTGTCTGCATTAACCGGTTAACCCAGGGTGTTAACCGGTTAACACTGTTACGAATTGAGAATTAGTGCTGTTTTGCCTGCGTTAACCGGTTAACCCAGGGCGTTAACCGGTTAACACTGATAAGTTTTGGGCAGTAAGCGTGTTTTGCCTGCGTTAACCGGTTAACCCAGGGCGTTAACCGGTTAACACTGTTGCAGTATGGAAAAATTGTTAATTTAAATGTTGTGTGCCTAATTGGTGGTTGCCTATATCAGTGTGTGATATGGTAGGGATTATTTCCCGCTGTTTGGAGCAGTATAGGTATTAGTAGAGTGTGCTAATACTGTGTTCAATTATTTGAGATGATATGATGTTTTGACAAATGTGTTGATGATGTATGATGATATGCATAATGTTGTGAATGTATATATTATGCATGTATTTGTGAATGGGCTGTTGTATGGCTTAGAGTGTGAGCATGTGTCCATTGTGGATTGTTGTTGATGTTGCATTGCTAGATGATTAGCGTGCATAGCATAGCCTTGGGGCTGTAGCTAATTCCCATGGTGAGGAATTAATGAGTGAATCATTGTGGATTTGTTGTTGATGTTTGCATGCTAGATGATTAGTGTGCATAGCATAACCTTTGGGGCTGTAGCTAATTCCCATGGTGAGGAATTAGTGAGTGAGTCACTAGGTCTCAAATGAGTGGGACTAGTGAGCTTAGTAGCCGTATCTGGATTTGATCGGTGAGCTTGAACTATATGTTCAAGAATAGTCGGTACCGCATGTGTGGAGTCTCATTGCATAATGTATGTATGGCGTATAATATGAATGGATGTATTCCAATATTATACGTGTGGTTGTGTTGATATTGAGTATGAGTATGATTGAGTTGATATTGCCGTTGCTGAATGTGTAATCTGATTTGGGTGATGAAATGTGTTATTTACTTAACATGACATGATAATTTATAATGCTTATTATATCGATTGAGGAACTCACCCTTACAACTATTTTTCAGGTAACGAGCAATGAGTTGAGTAGAAGCTAATGCTTGGAGTCTAGTGTAGTCTCCTTAGTGGGTCGTGCTCTGATAGATGTAACATCGGGATGGAATGTTTTAACTTGTTTTAAAAGTTTTATTGTTGGTTATGAACCATTTTACATGTAATGTTTTACATGATTGATGAGATTTCTATCCGCTGCGTTTTATGCAAATGCTTATGTTTTGAATTAATAAAAGAGCATGACCGTTATATTGGTGAATGGTATGCAGTGTTTGTGTGTGACACCCTTAACTGCATAATTACTCTGAGTTTTATATGTTGTTTTAATTAAATATTTGGGGTATTTTAGAAGGGTGTTACACGTCGTCTCAACCCCAATCTACAGGGAACCCTATATCCTCGAGCATGAGCCTCACATCCACCTAGCAACACCATTTGAAAAATTGGAAGTTCTATGTGAGTCGCTAGTGGACTTTGAAAACATGAAGAAGAATGGCGTAGACCTAACTGAAGAGTTGAGAATGCAAGGGTGGGAAACCTATTTTCAATGTCTTTATTGCCCTGTGTATACAAATCTGGTGAAGGAGTTTTGGCGTTTCGCAGACTCAGATGATCACTATATTGTCTCCTACGTTCTGGGAGTCAAGATAATCATCATTGAGAAATCCATTGCCTCTCTTCTGAACATGGAGAAGACAGGAGGAAGACCCATCTACAATATAAACCCTAGGGCAAAATACTTGTCCCAGGAAATAAACCATACCATTTTCCAATAGAATGCTGAAGGCAAGCATTCCAAGAACAAGGAGCTACATCAGAACCTCCGTGTCTAGTTGAAAATTATCTTAGGCACCATTCATCATCACCCTGTATCAAACTCTTATGACTACATGATCATAAGTGTATCCTGTACTACATTCACAAGGGTCTGAAACTTTGTCTGCCTGCACTTCTCTTCAAGTACCTTTGAGACTCAGTCAAAGACACCAGAAACAACATGAAGACCAGGAACTACATCCCTCTGGGGAGACTCATATCAGATGTGTTGATTGAGAGTGGCTTAGTGGATCACTTGATTCAGCTCAGACTCATGGAAGATGTCACTATTGACACTGGAAGACTGCTGAATGCTCGGAATCTGAAGAGCATGGGAATCATTGATCAAGTCAGAGCCAAACCAACACTTGATACCTCTTGGGAAGTACTCAGGGATCAGAGGGAGATTCCCAACGGACTCTACCTGTTCTCCAAGATTTACCCTCCAGAGGTAGTAGCTTACTATCTACAGGACCTTGCCAATCAAGGGGTGGACATCTCTGACTTCACAGTGGACTGGCTACCTGAGCATCCACCAAACTTCATGAAGAGGATGCAAGAGCCCTCTGAGAAGTCCAAGAAGACTAAGAAAGCAAGGCTGGGAGAATCCTCTGGGCCAAGACCTCTAGTCCCTCTGGATGGCTCTCCAAGTATGTTTGTACCTCTCTCTCGCTCTGTTAAAATAAAATGTCTTGCTTCTTCTCTTCCCCAAACCACCCCAATATACACCACCTTTAAAACTCCTCCCTCAACCACCAGAACCTCTAACCCACCCTCACTTAAATTCAGCCTTGCGACCACCAAACTACCCGTTTTAGAAGCAAAAATGCTGAATGAAACTACTTCACCATCATCATCACCATCTCCATAATCCCCACCATACTACGAACTCTCCTCTGACAATGAACCATCTGACCCCCAATCCCTCACTCTGGCTTAGCTACAAGCCCGTGCTCTGGCCTCTCAATAGCGATCACACTCTGAACCTGAACCAGAAGTCACTTCCCCACCTCATGAACATCCAAATCCAACTACATCTGAACAACCTTAAACACCACTTGCACAACAACCAAATCCATCTTCTGAACAACCAATCCACTCTAAACCACAACCAACCCACTCACCATATGAACCACACCCAGAACCTGAACAAACAACACAATCACCCTCTGCCATTCCCACACCCACAACTTCTGTTGCCTCCATAACTCCCACACTAAATCTCAGTGCCCCAAACTCACCCTCTCCATCCTCCCCAACATCTGACACTGAACCATAGACTACCCTCCCTGCCTTAGAAGAAGCAATACAGGTTTTTGCAGAGTCTTCAGTGGAGAAGATCAAGTCTCTGACAATCAACTTTGGCATCAGTGACGATCCCTCTGCAATAAGGGTCCACTGGAACAGAGTGGTCAGTTGGATGATCTCTGAAGCCTTCAAACTGAAAGGCCTCTATGAACAAGTCCGCAACGACTTCATTAGAGACGCTGGTATCAGGCTCCAAGAGCGCTTGGCCAGAGGGGCTGAGGAACGAGCTAGGAAGGAAGCTGAAGAGAAAGCACGCCTAGAAGAAGAACAGCGGATCAGGGAAGCTGAAGAGAAGGCTGTTGCTGATGCTGCTGCTGCTGCGGCTGAGGCAAAAGCTAAAGTTGAAGCTGAAGAAGCAGCTCGTATTGCTACAGAAGCAGTTGCCAAGGCCAAAGCTGATGCACTGACTCAAGGGGAACACTCCAACTTTGGGTTCGTCCCTCTGGTCTTGAAGACTCTGGAGGAACTGCAGAAAGATCAACAAGTGGTTCAGGCTAGGTTGGATCAACAGGATTCTGTCAATAACAACATTTAGAACATGTTGTCTCAACTGCCCCAAAGGATGCCTCCGCCCCCAAACCCTTAGGCACCTAGGATACTTGCTTGTTGCCTTTCTGATTTTGTTGTTTCTTTTGCTTTTTGATATCTGACTTCTGTGCTGCTTATCTATAACTGCTCTCTTTTTTAATATCAACCTTTTTTTGCTATGTCTTTTTGATTCTGACAAAAAGGGGGAGAACTAAAACAGCTCTGATGGAAACATAACTAAATCTTCTCAAAGCACTGCAAACATTATTAAAAATTTATTACTAAATCGATGACTAAAGATATGCAGGAAAGTAGCTAAAGCACTAAACCAAGGAAGGTCCGGTAAGAACTTCTGATCTATCTAAGGATCTAACTCAGGCGGAGTCCTCTTCCCTATCTGATCTGAGAAATTATGTATTGTTTCACCTCTACTATGTATTGTTTTGTCATCATAAAAAAGGGGGAGATTGTAAGAACAAAGTTGGTTCTATAACGTATCTATAAGATTTTGATGATAACAAAGGATGAAACAAAAATAGTACTCTAACGAAATTTTTCTTAAGTGTGCAGGACTCTGATCAAACAATCAGATAGATAAAAATATCAGATACAAAATTCAACTAGCAGATGCCGCTCAGAGTAAATGCGTTCAGAAGGTTCTGACTCTGATCAACACAGGTACCATCAAATTAGAAAGAAGTCAGCAACTCTAGCAAAGAAGACTGAATCCAGACTCTGAATCTGAAGAAGTCAAAAGTATAGAGAAACTCTGATGTGGTCAGATAAAAGCAACCTCTAAAGTGAAACTCTGACTAACAAGACTCTAATACAAATTCACTAGTTCAGAACACGTAACCATGAAGAAATCTGGTTTTGGAAAGAAAGTATTTCTAGAAGGAAATTATGACGCGCACAAAACTGTTTTAGAAAGAAACAAGGAGAGTTATGACAATAAACAGTCTTCAATGACCAATATCCTATCATCACTCCAACGGTTCTTCTCAACGCCTATATAAAGGACTGAATACTTCACAAGAATAGACACCTGAGACACACAAGAATACAACAACTCTTATTCATCATCCCTTACGTTTTCTCGAGCTGCTGCTCTTACGTGAAAAACTGTTGTTCTTATAACTCTGTAATATTTGCTTTTTGTTAGAAGCACGTTGCATTACAATCATTTTTTTAAGATACTTCCTTAAGTGACTATGTGCAGTCTGAATACTTAAGAGGGCTAAGGGATTATTCTCTTTGACAGTTGTTTGTGCAATCTTTCAAGATTAGTGGATTAAGTCCTTTTTAAAGGTGAAATCACCTTGGTCGGGTGGGCTGGAGTAGCTTTGAATTTCAAGCGAACCAGTATAAAATTCTGTGTTAATTAGTTTTTATTCTATGTGTGTCCAAATTGTCAAAAAGTTTTTCATTTTCCAAAACAATTCAAACCCCCTTTCTTGTTTTTCTCTACCTTCAAAATTAGCATGTGTTTTGGACCTAAACATGTTTAAATAAGTCTCCGAAAGTTAATTGACCCTTAAAACACATCATTTGGATGAGTTTTGATGAGTTTCAAGTCACACTTTTCTCACATTCGGATTAAATTTGTTTTGCACAAATTATGCATCATTTCATACGTATTTGGATCCAAACACATTCCCTATAAATAGAGGAAGCCACTGCATTCATTTCCAACCTTTTGAGAGCCAATAAACCCTGTTGTAACTTGAAAATTTCCCAAAAAATTCAACCATCATGTTTTGAGTTTCAGCTTGTTTCAATCCAATTTATTGATTCCATTAGCACCATCAACATCCTCTGAAACTTTTGCAATAATTCCCAAGCTCTGAGACCTTTTGGAGTGCTCTAACCAGATCTAGCTTCATCAACTTTTGATCACCATTTAGACAAGGTAGTTCTAAGCATCATTTGAACTCAAACAAGTTACCACAATGTAGTCTTTCACTCTCTGATATTTTCCCCAAACTTATCTGGTGTTGATCGATCGTGTTCATCATTTAATTTTATTTTTCATTTCTTGCTTATTTCTGAAACTTCTCTGAAATTCCCTTTGCTCGGTTTATATAAATGTATTTGGAGCATGAGGTTGAATTCGGGATGAGAAGAGTGTTGGTTCTATGTGTTGGCAACAATTTTGGTAAAACCTAGAGTGTTCATAAGTTGTCACAAGTGTTGTCTTGACATGAGATAACATGTTCCTGCAGCGTGTTTAAAAATGTGAATGTGCAGGATTTTACTAAGATGTCAGACCCGATGTCATGACATCTGTATACAGAACATTCAGTCTGAATGTTATGTATTGTGTGATTGCGTTTTTTATGCTAATCTATGTGTGATTGATGTAATGATTGAACGCACCTTCAATCAGTAATTAAAACCAGATTAACTTATTTTCCAACAAGATATAATCAACTGTCATGAGAAGATATGAATGGAAAATAGTTTTAGGGTTTTGTGATGTCCAAGCCCAACCAAACACTTCTATAAAAAGGGCATGGAATACCTGGTTTTAATACACAAGAAATAACAAACGAAATATTGAGAGAGAATAAGGGTTTTAGTCTTGTGTGGTCGTGTGTATTATGAGCCATTCATTCATCCATAGATGATTGAATTGGACTGACTTTTGAGTTATAATTTGTCCATTCTAAGCTTTGAAGCATGAGTGTGTGTTTACTTGGTTGAAGCTTTGAAGTAAGATCAAGTATGCGTTCTTGAAGAGTGTCTTCTTTTCATTGTAATATTTGTTTTTACGTCACTGCTGTGATTGAGGGGGAGTGAGTAGGATATCATATCTAGGAGTTCTTAGATAGAAGTCACACAGGTAGAGATTAGGTGAAAAGACTGTAACTTGAAGTTGTTTACTGAGAGTCTTTGAACTAATTCTGTTTAGTGGATTTCCTTCCTGGCTTGGTAGCCCCCAAACATAGGTGTGTTTGCACCGAACTGAGTTAACAATTGCTTGTGTCACTTGTATTACTGTTCTTTATCTTTTATCCTGTTTATATTGTTCAGATATTAGTGTCGTGACATTACCTTCGACATCTCATATATGATACCAGAATTTCAATTGGTATCAGAGCAGACATCCTGCTCTGGTTCTGGGTGAGATCTAGGGATGTTACTTTCTGGTACTATGGATAGAGACGGAGGATCTGTTCACAGACCACCTATTCTGGATGGATCCAACTATGATTACTGGAAACCTCGAATGGTAGCCTTCCTGAAATCTTTGGATAATAAGGCTCGGAAGGCTGTTTTAACAGGCTGGGAACATCCGGTTATTACTAAGGAAGGAGAAGTTACAACTGATAAGAAGGCTGAGGAACAATGGACCAAGGATGAGGATGGTCTAGCCCTTGGGAACTCTAAAGCATTGAACGCTATATTCAATGGGGTTGATAAGAACATCTTCAGATTTGTGAACAACTGTGAGGTGGCTAAAGATGCTTGGAATATTCTCAAAACCACTCATGAAGGCACCTCTAGAGTGAAGATGTCTAGACTGCAGCTACTCACTACCAAGTTTGAAAATTTGAGGATGAAAGAAGATGAAAATATTCATGAATTTCATATGAATATCCTTGAAATTGCTAATGCCTCAGGAGCCCTGGGTGAGAAGATATTAGATGAAAAACTAATGAGGAAAATACTCAGGTCACTTCCTAAGAGATTTGCCATGAAAGTGGCAGCCATAGAAGAGTCTCAAGACATTTGCAATATGAGAGTGGATGAGCTAATTGGATCCCTCCAAACATTTGAGTTGGGAATGTGTGATGGATCTGAAAAGAAAGTTAAAAGCATAGTCTTCATGTCAAACACTGAAGAGAAAGAGGAAGAAAGTGGTTAAGATATTGATGAAGATCTGGCAAATGATGTAGCATTACTGGGAAGACAGTTCAACAAACTTCTGAAAAAGATGGATGTAAGGTCTAAGTCTAATGTCAAGAACATCTCATCTGACATCAGTAGGTCCAATAATGCTGGAAGAAGAACAAGATCTGATGAAAAGTCCAAAGAAGGAAAAGGAGTTCAATGCCATGAATGTGATGGGTATGGACACATTAAAGCTGAATGTGGAACTTACCTCAAGAAATAGAAGAAGAGTCTTGTTGCTACTTGGTCTGATGAAAGTGAAACAGAAGGAGAGTCTGCAAATCTTGTGACTGCCTTGACTGGAAGATGGGGTTCTGATGAAGACTCAAGTGATGATGAAGTAACCTTTGATGAGTTAGCCACTACCTACAAAAAGTTGTGTCACAGAAGTGAAGAAGTGTGTCAACAAGTGGAAAGTCAGAAGAAAGTGATAACACAATTGGAGAATGAGAAGACAGAACACTTGGAAACCATCTCTAAGTTGAATACTGAAGCAGTGTTCTTGAACTCCAAACTGGATGAGATGACAAAGTATGTCAGAATGCTAAACAATGGATCTGACACCTTAGACAAAATTCTTCAGACTGGAAAAATGGCAGGAGACAAGTATGGCCTTGGGTTCAATGAATCTAAACCTGAGTGTAGTCATACTGGTAGCAAACCAAAGATGTCACATCATGTGTCACAACATCTTAAGGGAAGACAACATAAAGGAAAACACCAAAGATGGAGATATCATTACTGTGGAAAATTTGGCCACATAAAACCATTCTGCTATAAGTTGTATGGCTATCCTAGTCCTTTTCATCATCAACCTAGACCCAAACATCACATCCCTGTCAACAGAAAACAATGGGTTCCTAGGACTGGTGTTACTAACCTGATAGCTCACACTTCCTTCAGAGTTTCAGCCAAAGAAGACTGGTATTTTGACAGTGGATGCTCCATACACATGACTGGAAGCAAAAACCTGCTAATTGATCTTCATCCTCATGCCACCAACTATGTAACCTTTGGTGATGGAGCAAAGGGTGAAATCAAGGGGATTGGAAAGATAAATTGCTATGGAGTTCCTAACCTTGACAATGTCCTACTTGTTAAAGGACTGACTGCAAACCTAATCAACATCAGTCAACTATGTGACCAAGGTCTAAATGTAAACTTCACAAAAACTGAATGTGATTATTAATAAAGAAAATGAAGTGATCATGAAAGGAGTCAGGTCTAAGGACAACTGCTATATGTGGAGTTCTCAAGAAACTGGTTATTCATCAATATGTACTCTAGCCAAAGAAGAAGAAGTGAAGATATGGCATCAAAAATTGGGCCATTTGCATCTTAAAGGAATGAAGAGGATTATATCTGTTGAAGCTGTCAGAGGAATCCTAAACTTAAAGATTGATGAAGGAAGAGTTTGTGGGGAGTGTCAGATTGGAAAACAGACAAAGATGTCACATCAGAAGCTCAGACATGACACCACTTCCAGAGTGCTGGAACTTCTCCACATTGACTTGATGGGACCTATGTAGGTGGAAAGTCTTGGTGGGAAAAATTATGCTTATGTGGTGGTGGATGACTTCTCCAGATACACCTGGGTCAATTTTATAAGGGAAAAATATGATGTATTTGAGGTATTGAAAGATCTTTGCCTAAGACTTCAAAGAGAAAAAGAAAGTCAGGTTATAAGAATCAGAAGTGATCATGGGAAAGGATTTGAGAACATCAAATTTGCTGGATTCTGTGCATCTGAAGGAATTAGTCATGAGTTATCATCTCCCATTACCCCTCAGCAAAATGGTGTGGTAGAAAGGAAAAATAGAACTCTCCAGGAATCTGCCAGAGCTATGATTCATGCTAAGAAATTGCCCTACCATTTCTGGGCTGAAGCTATGAACACATCCTGCTATGTTCACAACAGAGTAACCTTGAAGAAAGGGACTCATACTACTTTATATGAAGTCTGGAAAGAAAGAAGACCTACTGTCAAATACTTCCATGTGTTTGGTAGTAAATTTTATATCTTGACTGATCGTGAACAAAGAAGGAAGATGGATCCCAAGAGTGATGAAGGAATATTTCTGGGCTACTCAACAAACAACAGAGAATTTGGAGTCTTTAATTCCAGAACAAAAGTAATGATGGAATCTATAAATGTTGTGGTTGATGATCAATAGACTGATGTCATAGATTGATGTCACAGACGATGTTGAGACATCTCAAAATGACGCCCCAACTGATTTCCCAAACAAAAGTAATGAGAGTGAACTCACTCAAGCTGAACCTGAAGCTGACAAAATTAATAAAGGACTATCTATAAGAATTCAGAAGGGTCATCCTAAAGATCTCATTATAGGAGACCCAAATAAAGGGGTCACAACTAGATCAAGGGAAGTGATCTCACATGGTTGTTTTGTGTCCAAGATTGAGCCTAGGAATGTCAAGGAAGCCTTGACTAATGAATTCTGGATCAATGCCATGCAGGAAGAGTTAGGCCAATTCAAGAGAAATGAAGTATGGGAACTGGTTCCAAGACCTGAAGGAATGAATGTCATTGGAACAAAGTGGGTTTACAAGAATAAATCTGATGAACAAGGGATGGTTACTAAAAATAAAGCAAGATTATTAGCACAAGGATATACTCGAGTTGAAGGAGTTGACTTCGATGAAACATTTGCCCCTGTAGCTCGCCTTGAGTCCATTAGACTATTGCTTGGAGTGGCATGTATTCTGAAGTTTAAACTGTTCCAAATGGATGTAAAAAGTGTCTTCTTGAATGGTTACTTAAATGAGGAAGTGTATGTTGAACAACCTAAAGGGTTTATAGATCCAAATCTTCCAAAGCATGTGTATAAGTTGAGGAAAGCCCTCTATGGTTTGAAACAAGCTCCTAGGGCTTAGTATGATAGACTCACAGTGTTTCTCATTAACAACGGATACAGGAAGAGAGGCATTGACAATACCTTATTTGTTAAGAATGAGGAGGAAAACTCATGGTGGCTAAAATATATGTGGATATTATTGTGTTTGGTGGGATGTTAGATCAGATGGTCGAACATTCTGTTAAACAAATGCAGTATGAATTTGAAATGAGCCTTGTTGGAGAGCTGACCTATTTTCTTGGGCTACAAGTCAAGCAGATGGAAGATTCTATCTTTCTATGTCAAATCAAATATGCCAAGAACATTGTTAAGAAGTTTGACATGGAGAATGCAAGTCATAAAAGGACACCTGCTCCTACTCATCTGAAAGTCTCCAAAGATGAAAATGGTGTTAGTGTAGATCAATGTCTCTACAGAAGCATGATAGAGAGTCTGTTATATCTCACTGCAAGCAGACCTGGCATTGCTTTTGTTGTAGGTGTTTGTGCTAGATATCAAGCTGAACCAAAAGTCAGTCACATAAACCAAGTGAAAAGGATACTGAAATATGTCAATGGCACCAGTGACTATGGGATGTTGTACACTCAGGGATCTGGCTCTATGCTGACTGGATACTGTGATGCTGACTGGGCTGGAAGTGCTGATAATAGGAAGAGCACATCAAGAGGATGTTTCTTCTTGGGGAACAACTTAATATCATGGTTTAGTAAGAAACAAAATTGTGTGTCTCTGTCCATTGCTGAAGCGGAATATATAACAGCTGGAAGTAGTTGTTCTCAACTGGTTTAGATGAAACAGATGCTGACTGAATACAATGTCACGCAAGATGTCATGACATTGTACCGTGACAACCTGAGTGTTATAAATATTTCTAAGAATCCTATTCAGCACAGCAGGACAAAACATATTGATATTCGTCATCATTTTATTAGAGAACTAATGGAAGACAAAATCATAGCCCTAGAGGATGTTGCTACTGAAATGCAGTTAGCTGATATATTTACAAAGGCTTTGGATGCTAATCAATTTGAATGTATAAGAGGGAAATTAGGGATTTGTATCTATGAGAATTTTTAGCAATTAATTTGGAGTGGAAAAGGTAATAAAAATATTGTCTGCCCACTTAAAATAAAGTGCCCCATTTATGGTAAATCATCACCTAGTATTGGAACTTCCATCTATTGCCCTTTCACAAACAACCTCTACTCAAACATTTCCACCTTCCTTCAACTTCATCAACCTTATCTGCTAGGGCAACATAAACCTTTCCACAAGAACAACAAGATGTCACAACATCCTTCACCATCTGGTTCTAAATCTACCAAACCTGCGCACAAAGATAGAATGCCCTCTATGGACTTTCTTAATGAAGATATTTTGGACGTGATTCCCCTGTCTGTCATTCCAGGCGACGCTCCTGGTTCATCCTCCATTGCATGCCCTACTCAAGGTAATAGTTCCAATATCCCCTCCAGCTCTACTTATACTCCTAGTTCTAAGGACGACATGCATCACACTGATCGTGTCATAAGGAACCTTGTCACGAGAATCCTTAATGAGGGATACTCTGTAAAGGGAGTTTCTACTCCTCTATCAAGAAGGGACCCCTCTCCTGAGGTTGGACCTCACAATGAGAAGGAGGATGATTCCTCTAGGTCTGAAAAAGATATAGCTGCTGAAGGATTATGCTCTCTAGGGCAAACTTTGTCTAGTAAGAAATCTGTGGCATCACCTACTGCCAATGCTTCACAGTCTAAGAAGCATGATTCTACAAAGAAGGTGATTGACCTGGAAGATGAGAGTTCAGATAATAAAGATGATAGCTTGCTTCATCACTTGAAGCCTAGTGTGGCTAAGAGGATGAAGACCAGAAAGGGTAGGTCTGTGGTTGAAGTGATGACAGCCAAAACTGCTAAGAAGGCTACTGCTATAGGTCCCTCAAAGTCTTAGAGAAAAGTGGAGGTGAAGAAGAGAAAATTAAGAGAAAGTTCTGACTCAGATGAAGATGTTGAAGAAGATGTCCCTGACATCTCTCCTGTCAAGAGGACAAATGTTAGGAAATCCTCTGCAAAAGTTGCTGCTATACACTTGGATAATATTTCCTTCCATCTTGAAGATGGAGCAGCAAAATGGAAGTTTGTAATCCAAAGACGGGTGGCTGTGGAAAGAGAACTGGGCAAGGATGCTGTGGAGGTCAAAGAGGTCATGGACCTTATTAAAATAGCCGAACTAATGAAAACTGTTGATGGGTTATCTCAGTGTTATGAAGGACTGGTGAAAGAATTTGTGATCAACATCCCTAAGGACATTGCTGATAAAAACAACAAAGAGTTTTGTAAGGAGTTTGTTAGAGGGAAATGTATAAATTTTTCTCCAACTCTGATTAATAAGTTTCTAGGAAGAGGAACAGAAGGTGCATGTGAACTAGAAGCCACAGACAATGAGGTATGTAGGGAAATAACTGCAAGACAGGTCAAGGAGTGGCCTAGCAAGAAGCATATCCCTGCTGGAAAGCTAACTGTGAAATATGCTATCTTGCACAAGATAGGGTCAGCAAATTGGGTACCAACCAATCACATCTCTACAAACTCAAATGCTCTTGGAAGGTTCATATTTGCTGTTGGAACCAAGCTGAAATTTGATTATGGTAGATTTATATTTGAACAAATTGTCAAACATGCTTCTACAAATGCAGTGAATCTGCCCATAGCTTTTCCCTCAATGATTTATGGGATCATCCTGAGCCAGCAACCTGGAATTCTGAGCACCAATGATCTTCCTAGTAGAAGAAAACCTCCTTTGTCAGTTCATTACAAATTATTTGAAGGCAGTCATGTCAATGACATTGTCATGACATCTGCTGTGAAGAAGCCAGCCTCTCAAGGTGGTCTTATTGCTGAATTGAAAGAAACTTGTAAAGAATTGGATACAAGGATAAGGGTGGCAAAAGCCAGGAAAGAAGATTTGGAGGCTCTGATTGAAAGCTTGAAGCAAGTTGATAGAGATAATGTTGGACATGCCAAGGAAACAAAAGCCCAAACCTCTAGTGAGAGGTCTGAATCTCAAGATGAATCAAGTGACGGTTCTGAAGCTGATAAAGATGCAAGCTCCTCTGACTAGTTTTGTTGAAGTTGTCCCCCACTTTTCTGATGGTGTGCTATGATGGATTTGGTGGTTCTTTTGGCAATCATGTTTTGATGCCTTGATGTATTTTTTCTGGGTTCTTTTTGATTTCTCTGGATTTTTATATTCAGCTCGTTAAGCTGTGTATGTTTGTGGTTCTGTGAACACCTAACAATATGCTTTGACATTCTATGTGACATTCTGTTTGATTAATAGACATTTATTTTGTCTCATTGGTCTCTTTGGTCTCTTTTGGCTAAAAAGGGGGAGAAGTAGCTAAAGGAGCTGTAGCTAAAGTAGCTTTGCTATAAACAAATGATGTTGAAGAGGATGTATGTTGGAGATAATCTGTGTAGTACATGTGATGTTGAAGGTGATGTCAGATGGGGAGGTGTATGTTACAGGTGATGTTGAAGGAGATGTCTGCGTTGAGCAGACTGGGGGGGGGGGGGGGGAGAAGAAGCACAAGTGCGTGTGTGTTTAATATGTGTTTACTAGTTGCTATTTTAGCTAGTAATGTGTGTTTTAATACTTCTGCTGATGTGATTATTCTCTTGTGAGCAAATGGTCTGATGTATGTTTTAGCCAAAATTTTCCAAAGGGGGAGTTTGTTGGTTCTATGTGTTGGCAACAATTTTGGTAAAACCTAGAGTGTTCACAAGTTGTCACAAGTGTTGTCTTGACATGAGATAACATGTTCCTGCAGAGTGTTTAAAAATATGAATGTGCAGGATTTTACTGAGATGTTAGACCCGATGTCATGACATCTGTATACAGAACATTCAGTCTGAATGTTATGTATTGTGTGATTGCGTTTTTTATGATAATCCATGTGTGATTGATGTAATGATTGAACGCGCCTGCAATCAGTAATTAAAACCAGATTGACTTATTTTCCAACAAGATATAATCAACTGTCATGAAAAGATATGAATGGAAAATAGTTTTTGGGTTTTGTGATGTCCAGGCCCATCCAAACACTTCTATAAAAAGGGCATGGAATACCTGGTTTTAATACACAAGAAATAACGAATGAAATATTGAGAGAGAATAAGGGTTTTAGTCTTGTGTGGTCGTGTGTATTGTGAGCCATTCATTCATCCATAGATGATTGAATTGGACTGACTTTTGAGTTGTAATTTGTCCACTCTAAGCTTTGAAGCATGCGTGTGCGTTTACTTGGTTGAAGCTTTGAAGCAAGATCGAGTATGTGTTCTTGAAGAGTGTCTTCTTTTCATTGTAATATTTGTTTTTACATCACTGTTGTGATTGAGGGGGAGTGAGTAGGATCTCATATCTAGGAGTTCTTAGATAGAAGTCACACGGGTAGAGATTAGGTGAAAAGACTGTAACTTGAAGTTGTTTACTAAGAGTCTTTGAACTAATTCTGTTTAGTGGATTTCCTTCCTAGCTTGGTAGCCCCCAGACGTAGGTGAGTTTGCACCGAACTGGGTTAACAGTTGCTTGTGTCACTTGTATTACTGTTCTTTATCTTTTATCATGTTTATATTGTTCAGATATTAGTGTCGTGACATTACCTTCGACATCTCATATCTGATACCAGAATTTCAAAGAGGATCACAATGGTGGTGGTCTCGTATCTTGAATTTGCCAAACGATGTAACTCCGGTGAGAGCTCAGTAAAGAAGACGACCAGAGTTTTCTCAGGTTGTCTGAGTTTGATCAGACACGTTGGAGAAATGAAATGTTCTGATTGGTTGGATTTAAACTAGATCATGGGTTTGGCTTGCAGCGCGTCCCATCAGAACATCAATTAATGAGGCATGATCCAACGCTCGGTGTTTTTTCTGATCTTAATTTTTTCTTTTAATATTTTTATTTGCTTTTTTATTTTAAAATTCATAGTAATTTCATTTTTTATCCAAAAAATCTCAAAATAATTTCTAAAATTCTCTTTTATTTTTCTTTATCTGTTTTTTTTCACATTTTATTTAAATGATTTTCTATTTTTCATAAATTTTCTATTTTCTCTTTTGTTTTAATTGGTTTAAAAAATAATTTTTTGTATTTTCAAATTTTGAAAATTTTATTATATGCTTCTTATTTTATTTATAACCTTCCATAATTTTCTTGGCCATTTATTTAGTGTTTTGAAGGACTTTATGGATTTTCCATTTTATTTATATTTTAAAATTCATTTAAAAATACTTTTGATGCATTTTTATTTCATTTAATTGCATTTTATTTTGTGTGACCCCTGTGAACTTCTGTTGGCCTTGGATCTTGATGGTTTGGACCTTAAGTCTCATCAAACTCAATGGATCTTGAGTGTTGATGGGGTGAAAACCGTAGTCCACCAAAATGTATTATTGATTTTGATGATGACTTTGATCAAACTTTTAGTCCAATTTAGGTGTGACTTCTTTTGTTTCTCTCTTATTCATCTTCTTCTTTTCCCTCTGATCAATTGGATGGCTTGTGTCGTTCATGATGCATGGATTGGTACTTGATGAAATTTCATAATTTCAAATCTACCTTCTAAATGATCATGGATCATTTAAGATACTTTCGTTTGATGCATAAGTTTATCCTAAGTATCATGAAGTGTGGATTGAAGTAATGGACCATCCTTCTAGCCTTTGTGTTTGATCATCCCTTTTTTTTTGCGTGACATATATTTAGGAGAATGATTTGCATATCATTTATCTAGCATGTATTAACACAAACATTATTATTGACCGGACTCAGATAGTTGTGACTTCTACATAAGTCAAATTACGATTGCTTAACATAGCGCTAAATTTGTCCCAAGAAAAAAAAAGGAATTTTTATAAGTGAGATTATAAGTCTCCTAGTCCTCATGGTATTGTGTGAAAATGTTGCTCATTTTCCATTTATGAGAACTAGTGGCATACTTGTTGATTTTATCCAAGTTGGAGCCCATCTCATAAATGATGTATAGATTCATGTTTTCCATGCTTATGAGTGGATAGTTGAATGTTCTCCAAAAAATGACCAAAGCATCTTTCATCTTTGATTATTAGCATCCTTTACTAACATTTTATTGTATTAACTTTTACTTCAAATGTCATTTACTTTATGCTTTTACCTTTATACCACTTACTTTATACTTTATGTTAGCATACCATGTCATATTATTTGTGATGTTGTCATTTGTTCTTTGTCCATTTGGACTTTTCTTTTATGTCATTGTAAAGAAGACATTAATAAAGAAAAGACATAAAAAAGAAACCTGGTTATCCTGATTCATGGACTTGTTGCTACTATCCTTAACATCAATATGGAATTATGGACTTAGGATTAGGATCTTGACCTTTTCTTTGAGACTTATGATTTGAGACCCTAGAATTCATCTGGTACCTTCGACTTGGGATTTCCTTTTGAAGACTTGGTTGAGTTACTTTGGTTTCATCTGATACATGAATTATTATCTGCTTATTCTGGCTTGCTTGAGGCTTAATCTAAAGAAGGGAATTCTTGCTTGACTTATGTCATAAAGCATGCTATTTTCTTGGTTAGATATTTCCTCCCTTTGCTTGTACTTTATGCTCTAGGATAGTCTTTTCTTCTCCTTCCATTCTTTAATTTTCAAAATCTTCTCTCTTTTTTAAAACTTTCTTGTTTTTTAAACCTGAATTACTTTCTCAATAAACCTTGACTTTTGTCAAGAGATTTTCAAAACCCTTTCCCAATAAATGCTAATTCATCTTAAGCATGTTGAGACCAATTTCAAAAGACTTAAAAATGCATAACTCACTCAAATTATTTTGTGCCATTTGTGCACTTTTCCTTTTAAAACTTTTCTTAAGGCATTAGACATAAGTCATTTCCGTAGTTGAGATATAATTCTCCTATCTCCATAGTATTGATGATAATTCTTTTTCCATTTGTGGGAGCTAGTGGCATACTTGTTGATCCTTATCCAAGTTGGAGCCCTTCTCATGATGATGCAAAGTTCTCATACTTGTGGGTGACTAGTTGAGTATTCTCCTTAAAATGAAAAAATGTCTCTCCATAAAAAAATGAATCAAAACAAACATCTTTGTTACTTTTACCATGAACTACGGGGTTTTGATCCTACATTGCACTTTGTTGGTATGTAGGCTAGACTTTAAAAGGTCTTGGCAAACACAAAATCATAAAAACATATTTCTTTTCCCATCTCTCCAATCTTTTGCAAACAATACCCATTTTCAAACCAAATGACACATTTTACAAATGGTTCCCATGGAGTTCCATGTATGTTTAGGGTGCTAACTATAAGAACAAATCTAGTATCTATAATTTATCTCTAAGATTTTGATGATAACAAAGGATGAAACAAAAATGGTATCCTAACGAAATTTATCTAAGTGTTCATGACTTTAATAAAAGAAGTCAGATATACATTCATCAGATACAGATACAAGCTATGAATTACCACTTAGAAGATACGCAAGCAGAAGATCTGACTCTGATTAAAGGAAGCGTACAAAGCATAAACAAAACAAGAGACATCAGACACTCTGAAGCGGAAGAATTCACTCCAGGATCCGGAAGTTTACACTCTAATGTAATCAAATGGAAGAAACTCTGAAGACAGTCAGCTACAAGCAATTATCTGAAGATACACTTGCGGAATAGAAACTCTGATATTTGAACCTTCTGATTCAGAATCTTATTTCCAAAGACTTAGCTAATGAAGACTTCCACTGATGGAAAGAATCTATTTCAGGAAGAAAGTTATAGCGCCCCGAAACTGCTTTGGAAAGAACACAAAGATTAATGACATTAAACATCCATCATTGCCAGAAGATCCTGTCATTCGACGGTCTTCTCATCACTCCTATATAAAGGATGGAATGCTTCACTAAGAACACAACTGAAACACACGAGAATACAACACTACTTTCATATCCATTATTCATTCTCTTTCTCACACGAGTTGCTGCTCTAAAAAGTGTGAACAATTCTTTTACTTTTACCTTGTGTAATTTCTGCTTACCTAGAAGTACTAAGCATTACTGTAATTCTATTCATTTGTTGATTACTCCTTAAGTGACTTGTGAAGTCTGTAAACTTGAGAGGACTAAGAGATCTTTATCCTCTTAGACAATCTTTTTGCAATCTTTCAAGATTAGTGGATTAAGTCCTTTTTAAAGGCAAAATCACCTTGGCCGGGTGGACTGGATTAGCTTTGAATTTCAAGCGAACCAGTATAAAATTCAGTGTTGATATTATTTGTTTTTGCGCTTGTCTCTTTTCCAAAAAGTTTTATTTTCTTTAAAACAATTCAAACCCCCATTTCTTGTTTTTCTCTACCTTCAATTGGTATCAGAGCTTCGACTTTGTTATTAATTTTCTAATCAAACACTTAACAGTGTAGAGAGATCCAACGTGAGAAAAACACTATGGCCAACACCAATGAAAGAGATAATTACAATGTTAAACCTCCAATCTTTGATGGAGAAAAAATTGATTACTAGAAAGACATAATCGAAAGTTTCTTTCTGGGTTATGACGCTGGTCTATGGGACATAGTTACTATTGACTACATACCTCTTGTATCTGATGTTGGTATTGCTATTGCCAGAAACAAGACGACAGACGATCAGAAGCGTGACTTCAAGAACCATCACAAAGCCAAAACAATACTGCTGAACACCATTTCCTACAATGAATATGGAAAGATCACCAACAGGGAAACTGCTAAAGAAATACTTGACTCCCTGAGGATGACTCATGAAGGAAATTCACAAGTCAAAGAGACAAAGGCTCTGGCTCTAATCCATAAGTACAAAGCCTTCAAGATGGAGGACGATGAAGCTATAGAGTAATGTTTTCTAGATTTCAAACTTTAATTGCAGGACTCAACGTTCTGGACAAAGGCTACACAACTGCAGATCATGTCAAAAAGATTGTCAGAAGCTTACCAAAGAAGTGGAGACCCATGGTCACCGCATTAAAATTATCAAAGAATCTGAACAACATAAGCCTTGAAGAACTCGTTAGCTCCCTCAGAAGTCACGAGATAGAACTTGAGGAAGATGAGCCTCAAAAGAAGAACAAATATGTAGCCCTGAAATCCAGATCTGAGAGACGTAAACCAGAAAGGAATAAAGCCCTCCAAGCTAAAGAAGAAGACAATGATGACTCTGAAAAGGAAGACTCTGACGATGAAGAAGAGTTATCCCTTTTGACCAGAAGAGTAAAACAACTCTGGAGAAAAAGGAATAACAACTTCAAAAGACCAATACCCAAGGGAGATCGCTCAGAATCGACTTCCAGAAGCAAATCAAACAAAGAGGTAACATGTTATAAATGTAAAGAAACATGTCATTACAGAAATGAATGCCCAAAGCTTAAGAAAGAAAGATCCAGAAGATAAAGTTTCGAGAAAAACTCTTTTAAAACTAAGAAGGGACTCATGGCCACCTGGGATGAAATCGAATCTGATTCCTCTGAATCAGACTCTGAAGAACAGGAAAATGTAGCATTCATGGCTACCACTTCTGGAAACTCATCAGATGGAGAGTCTGATCCTGGAAAGGTATTTTCTGATCTTTATCGCTCTGACCTTGAATCATGCATTTATGAATCTTTAAACTCATATCAGAAACTTAAACACAAATTTAAAGCACTAAAAAGGGTCCTTGAAGGAACCATTGAAGAATGCGATAAGCTTGAGATAACCGTTTCTGAATTAAAAGATGATACTCTGACTCTTACAAAAGAAAAAGATTCCACAAATAAAAAATGTTTAAAACTTGAAGAAGCTTTATC
The DNA here is from genome assembly GCF_024323335.1 of Lathyrus oleraceus. Classification (NCBI taxonomy): domain Eukaryota; kingdom Viridiplantae; phylum Streptophyta; class Magnoliopsida; order Fabales; family Fabaceae; genus Lathyrus; species Lathyrus oleraceus. The sequence goes on along the minus strand of NC_066579.1, from coordinate 165,461,255 downwards.
TCAAGCCCCACAAACTTCCAACACAATTATATATAAATATGAAAAAGCGTTTCAAAAGTTTTTGAAAAATGGGATAGAAAGAAGCAGAATGGCTTCTATGATATATGGAGTCAGTCAGAATAAGAAAAGAGGAACAAGATATGATTCTAGTGAAGACAAGTCTTCCACAGATGACAAACATAAATCCCCATTTTCTTATCATTACACACATGGACAAACACAAGGTTTTACTAATGCTAGAAAACCCCAAGTCTTAAGAAACTCTAGGAGAACTAATCACAAAGGACCCAAAAGATTATGGGTACCAAAGGATAAGATTGTTTATGTTGCACATATCCTATGCAGCAGAGTTAAGACACCAATCATGGTACCTGGACTCTGGATGCTCGCGACACATGACGGGAAGAAAGCATATGTTCCAAATCCTTGAACTTAAAGATGCTGGCTTCGTAGGTTTCAAAGGAAATCAAAAAGGAAGAATCAGAGGCTCCAGAACTATTGGTAATGGATCTCTTCCCTCTATATCTGGTGTTCTCTATGTAGAATGATTAATGCATAACTTGTTATCAATAAGACAATTAAGTGGTAACGGTTATGATATAATCTTCAATCAAAAAACATGTAAAGCAATTAATCAGAATAATGAACAGTTATATTCCCTGGCAAGAGGAAAAACAACATCTACAAAATAAATCTTTTAGATCTAAAAGATCAAAATGTAAAATGTTTGATGTCTGTACACGAAGAGTAATGGGTATGGCATAGACTCTTGGGCCACATTAGCATGAGAAGACTCTCTCAACTAAATAAACTCGAGTTATTAAGAGGTTTACCTAAGCTGAAGTTCTCTTCAGATGCTCTGTGTGAGACATGTCAATAAGGAAAATTTTCAAAAACATCTTTTAAAAAGAAAAATGTTGTTTCCACCTCTAAGCCTCTGGAACTTCTTCACATTGACCTTTTTGGACCTGTTAAGACAACGTCAATCAATGGAAAGAAGTATGGACTGGTCATTGTTGATGATTCTAGTTGTTAGACATGGGTAAAATTTCTAAAGCACAAGAGTGAGTCTCACTCTGTATTCACTAGTTTCTGTTCTAAAGTGCAAAATGAATTTAACTCTAAGATCATCAGAGTCAGAAGTGATCATGGTGGCGAATTCGAAAATAAGTTCTTTGAAGAACTGTTTGATTCAAATGAAATATCCCATGATTTCTTCTGCCCTAGAACTCCACAACAAAATGGGGTTGTAGAGAGGAAGAATAGGACACTCCAAGAAATGAACATAACCATGATCAATGAAACAAATATGGCTAAGCACTTTTGGGCTGAAGTAGTAAATACATCGTGTTATATTCAGAATAGAATCTCTATAAGACCTATTCTGGAGAAGACTCCCTATAAATTGTGCAAGGGAAGAAAACACAACATTTCTTACTTCCATCCTTTTGGATGCTCATGTTTTATTCTTAATACTAAAGAACATCTGAACAAGTTTAATTCAAAAGCACAAAAAGGTATTATGTTAGGATACTCAGAACGCTCTAAAGGCTACAGAGTATATAACACAGAAACCAAAATTGTGTAAGAATCAATACATGTTAGATTTGATGATAAGCTTGACCCTGAAAAGTCAAAGCTAGTTGAAAAACTTGCAGATTTGGAGATAACTCTTGCAGGTTCTGACGAAAAGACTAAAACATCAGAAGAAGCTGAGAAACAAAGTCCAAAAGCAACTGACAACTCAACTATCCAGAAAAGATCAAGGAATCTCCCAAACATCTCTGAAGAATTGATTCTGGGAAACAAGGATGAACCTGTCATAACAAGGTCAACATTCAAAGTATCTGAAGAAAGTCCTTTGGGATTAGTATATCTGATTGAGCCTACTTCCTGTGGTGAGGCACTTCAAGACAATGACTAGGTTCTGGCAATGAAAGAAGAACTTGATCAATTTTCAAAAAATGACGTATGTGATCTTGTCCCAAAGCCCAAAGGAACTCATATTATTGGAACAAGATGGGTATTCAGAAACAAATTGAACGAAAAGGGAGAAGTAGTCAGAAACAAAACATGACTGGTGGCACAAGGTTACAGTCAACAAGAAGGCATTGACTACAACTAAACCTTTGCTCTAGCCGCCAAGTTAGAATCCATTCGTTTACTTGTTTCATTCGTTGTAAATCACTCCATCAAGTTATATCAGATGGATGTCAAGAGCGCTTTTCTTAATGGTTATATATCAGAAGAAGTGTATGTTCATCAACCCCCAGGTTTTGAAAACTTTAAATGTCTAGAACGTGTTTTTAAACTGAAAAAATCATTGTATGGTCTAAAACAAGCTCCTAGAGCTTGGTATGAAAGACTAAGCAACTTTCTTCTAGAACATGACTTTATTAGAGGAAAGGTTGACTCTACTCTCTTATGTAAAAACATTAGAAATGATCTCATGATATGTCAGATATACGTTGATGATATAATTTTTGGTTCAACTAACCCCTCTGTATGTCAATAATTTTCTGAGCTAATGCAGGCAAAATTTGAAATAAGTTTGATGCAAGAACTAAAATTCTTCTTGGAAATTCAAATCAATCAAGCTCCAAAAGATACATATGTATATCAAAGTAAATACATAAAAGACATTTTGAAGAAATTTGAAATGTCAGAATGCAAATCAGCAAAGACACCCATGCAGCCAACCTACATTCTGGAGAAAGAAGAAGTTAGTCAAAAGATTTGTCAGAAGCTCTATCGTGGTATGATAGGTCCTCTCCTCTATCTGACGGCTACCGGTCCTGACATTATTTTTAGTATATGTCTTTGTTCCAGATTCCAATCAGATCCAAGAGAATCTCATTTAACAGTTGTTAAAAGAATCCTAAGATATTAGAAAGGAACTCTTAACCTTGGCCTGATGTATGAGAAAACATCAGAGTATAGGCTTTCTGGATATTGTGATGCAGATTATGCAAGGGATAGAATGGAATGCAAAAACACATCTGGGAACTATCAGTTCTTGGGTAACAATCTCATATCTTGGGCTAGCAAAAGACAATCAACCATTGCTCTATCTACTGCAGAAGTAGAATACATATCAGCTTCACTATGCACTACTCAGATGCTCTGGATGAAAAATCAACTAGAAGACCTTCAGATTTTTAGGAGTAACATTCCTATCATCTGTGATAATACTGTTGCCATATGTTTAAGTAAGAACCCTATCTTGCACTCCATATATAAGCACATAGAAATAAAATATCACTTTATCATAGACTATGTTCAGAAAGGGGTAATATCTTTAAATTTATAGATACAGACCATCAATGGGCTGATATTTTCACAAAACCCCTCGCTGAAGATAGATTCTCATTTATTCTGAAACATTTAAAAATTGAAATATACCTAGAATAAACCTAATGTGCTTCTCTGAAATAGCAAAACAAGGCTCTAAAATAACATCTGGCATCTGGATCTGACTCTGATACTTCTACCAATTAGGAGTCATCTGAATCAGAAATCCTCAAGATCCAATCCCTTGATATTCCTGAAGATCAGATAGATCAACATGTGGGGTATCTTGCATTTGACCTTGAATCTTCTAGACAACTGTCTAGCAGAAATCAAGAGACAAACCCTTGAGATTTCCTCGAGCAGTGTGCTGATTTGGGGATTAGACTTCTATCATGAGTTGTAATCATGTCTCTCCTAGCGTGTCAACTCGTTTAATATGCCATCATTTATTTCCAAAGGCTCTATGGTCTTGTCTATACCTATCTGGTAAAAGAGTTCTGGCGCTTCGCAGACTCAGATGATCATTACATTGTGTCACATGTTCTAGGGGTAAAGATTGTCATCACTGAGAAATTCATCACCTCCCTTCTGAACATGGAGAAGATAGAGGGAAGAAGGATCTACAACATCAACCCTAAGGCAAAGTACTTGTCTCAGGAAATTGCCCCAACTATTTTCCAACAGAACGCTGAAGGCAACTCCTCCAATAACAAGGAACTTGACCAGAACCTCTGAGTCTGGCTGAAGATCATTTTGGGTACCATTCATTATCATTCAGCCTCTAACTCTTGTGACTACATCAACACAGATCAGAAGTGCATACTCTATTGCCTTCATAAAGGGCTCAAGCTGAACCTGCCAACACTGTTATTCAAATACCTCAGAGACTCTGTCAAAGACACCAGAAATAACATGAAGCCTAGAACCTACATCCCTCCGGGAAGGCTTATCTCAAACGTTCTGATCGAGAGCGGGCTGGTGGATCATTTGATCCATCACAATCTGATGAAGGATGTCATAGTTGACATTGGGAAGCCTCTGAACGCTCGCAATCTGAAGAGCATGGGGGTGATTGAGAAAATGAGGGTGAAACCCTTTTTGGATACCTCCTGGGAAGCACTCAAGGATCAAAGGAAGATTTCCAATGGCCTCTACCTCTTCTCCAAGATTCATCCTCCAGAAGTCGCGGCATATTATCTGCAGGATCTCGCAAGCCAAGGAGTCGGCATCTCAGAGTTCTTTGTGGATTGGTTGCCTGAGCGTCCACCCAACTTCATGAAGAGACAACGAGAACCTTCTGAGAAGTCTAAGAAGGCCAAGAAAGAAAAACTAGGGGAAAGTTCTGCGTCTAGACCTCTAGTCCCTCTGATTGAATCACCAAGTAAGTCTCTGCCTCCTCTTTCTAGCTTTGTCAATTTAAAGAAAATTGCTTCTTCTCTTCCCCAAACCACACCTATCTACACCCACTCTGAAACCCCACCCTCTACCATCAAACCATATGACACTCCCACCTCTAATCCACCATCATCCCCACTTCAAAATTTTAACCTCTCCACCACAAAATTACCAGTATCCGAAGCTAAAATGTTTAACGAACCTATCTCACCAACATCTTCTACACCTTCATCTCCACCCTACTACATCCTATCATCTGACTCAGAACCCTCTGACCCTCAATCCCCCAACTAGCTCAGCTTCAGGCACGTGCTCTTGCCTCACAATAACAACCTGAACTAGAAGTTAACACTCCACCACCTAAACAACCAATTCCACCACCATATGAACAACCACAAACACCACCATTTGAACAACCACCAAATCCACCACCTGAACAACCCACAACAACACCTTCTAAAACCCCAAACATACCACCCTCTGAAAACATTATCATCTATACCTCTCAGACTCCCACTGACACCACCCAAACACCACCAACATCTCCATCCCCCAACCCTGAACCATAACATACCTTCCCCACCTTAGAAGAAGCAATATCTTTATTTACTGAGTCTTCAATGAAGAAGATTAGATATCTATCTGTAAACTCTAGTATCAATTGTGATCCTTATGCAGTGAGGATTCACTAGAACAGAGTGATCAGATGGATAACCTCTGAAGACTTTAAACTGAAAGGCCTCTTTGAACAAGTCCTCAACAACTTCACTAGAGACGCTGGAGAAAGGATGCAAGCATGATTGGTCAGAGAGGCTGAGGAAAAGGCCAGAAGAGAAGCAGAAGAGAAAACTCGCTTGGAAGAAGAGCAATGGGTTAGAGAAGCTGCAAAGAAAGTTGTTGCTGCTGCGGCTGCTGCTGAAGCTGAAGCAAAAGAAAAAGCCGACGTTGAAGAAGCAGCACACATAACTGCAAAAGGAGTTGCAAAGGCGAACACTAATGCTCTGACTCAGGGAGAGCAATCAAACTCTGGCTTCGCTCCTCTGGCCCTAAAGACTCTAGAAGAGGCGCAGAAGGAACAACAGATAGTGTGAGCAAGATTAGATCACCAGGACTCCGTCAACAACAATATTCAGAACCTGCTGACCCAACTGCTCCAAAGGATGCCTCCGCCTCCAAACCCTTAGGCACTTAGGCTTCTCTTGTTGTTTTGCTTATATTTTCTGCTATTTTTTTGAGTTCTCTTTTTAAATTGCTGCTTTACTGTACCTATCTTTATCATATATGAACTTCCTTTATTTTTACCTATTTTTGTTGCTATGTCTTTTTGAGTCTTACAAAAAAGGGGGAGAATAAAAACATCTCTGATGAAAATATATCTAAACCTCTTGATGCACTATGCACATTACTATCTTAATATCTTATGAAAACTTAAGTTATGCAGGATAACAACTAAGGTACAAACTAGCTGCCACATAAGGAAAGTCTGGTAAGAACTTCTGAGAAATCTGATGATCCATCTCAGGGGGAGTCATCTCTCATCTGACTTTGAGATATTATTTTTTGATAATATCACTGTTTCATCATCACTCTGAATTTTTTTGTCATCATCGAAAAGGGGGAGATTGTAAGACCAAATTTAGTATCTATAATTTATCTCTAAGATTTTGATGATAACAAAGGATGAAACAAAAATGGTACCCTAACGAAATTTATCTAAGTGTGCAGGACTCTAATCAAAGAAGTCAGATATACATTCATCAGATATAGATACAAGCTCTGAATAACCACTTAGAAGATACAAAAGCAGAAGCTCCGACTCTGATTAAAGGAAGCGTACAAAGTGTAAACAAAATAAGAGATATCAGACACTCTGAAGCGGAAGAACGCACTCCAGGATCTGAAGCTTTACACTCTGATGTAATCAATCAGAAGAAACTTTGAAGACAATCACCTACAAGCAACTATCTGAAGATACACTTGCGGAATAGAAACTCTGATATTTAAACCTTCTGATTCAGAATCTTATTTCCAAATACTTAGCTATGAAGACTTCCACTTATGGAAAAAACCTATTTCAGGAAGAAGGTTATAGCGCCCCAAAACTGCTTTGGAAAGAACACATAGATTAATGACATTAAACATCCATCATTGTCAGAAGATCTTGTCATTCAACGGTCTTCTCATCACTCTTATATAAAGGATGGAATGCTTCACTAAGAACACAACTGAAACACACAAGAATACAACACTACTTTCATATTCATTATTCATTCTCTTTCTCACACAAGTTGCTGCTCTAAAAAGTGTGAACAATTCTTTTGCTTTTACCTTGTGTAATCTCTGCTTACCTAGAAGCACTAAGCATTACTGTAATTCTATTCATTTGTAGATTACTCCTCAAGTGACTTGTGAAGTCTGTAAACTTGAGAGGTCTAAGAAATCTTTATCCTCTTAGACGATCTTTTTGTAATCTTTCAAGATTAGTGGATTAAGTGCTTTTTGAAGGTGAAATCACCTCGGCCGGGTGGACTGGAGTAGCTTTGAATTTTAAGCGAACCAGTATAAAATTCACTGTTGATATTATTTGTTTTTACGTGTGTCTCTTTTCCAAAAAGTTTTATTTTCTTTAAAACAATTAAAATCCCCCTTTCTTGTTTTTCTCTTCCTTCACTAACACCTTCCCTTTGCATAACTAACCCCCAGACCCTTATCTCTTTTATTAGTTTTATTTTAAAACTTCTTCGGGTTTTGTCGTACTTTTTCCCTTTTCCTTCAGAAAAAATAAAAGCGCGATGGTGACTCTTGCTTTATGAGTTAAGTTAATTGATAGCTTAATCTCAATATTATTACCGCTACATGTAGAATGATGTGTCCTTAACCTTCAATAGGGAAATTGAGATTTCATATCTTATTTTCTATGAGGTTTTGATGTTATTGGATGTTTTTAAACGATGAATTTCGTTTGTTTATATGTGTATTATTTTCTGTTTTAAGATATTAATGTTTTCCACCATTTTTTAGGGTCTTGATGGTTTTGGGATAAATATGATTTTGAGGGATTGATGGATTAAATGTGCTAAACCATGAAAATAATGTGTTATGGATGAACATATGTCATGTATGTATTATCTTTGGTTGATTTTGATGGCTGAGAGTGAAAGAATGGGAGTTTCCATTGATCTCCATTGCTGAAAATGTGTTTGAACATTTTGAATGTCCATCACGGGAATCATGGCCATGACGCACATGGTCGTCATGCACCTGTAACTTGTGTAATTGGTTGTTTTGCTTGTATCAGAGTGCAGAACCTGATTTTTCGACTTTTTTTGGTTGTTTGGTTATTGTTAGTCACTGTTTGATGTTGTTGTGATGTGAGTTAATGATCAAACATATTTGATCGAAGTTATGAAATAATCGATGAATGATGGGAGTGTTTTAAATGTTGTTGAAAATGTGGTTATTGTAACAACCCAATTTTAGTAATTATTTCTTATATTATTATTACTATATTTTATTTTATTTATTTGGAGTGTTAATTAATTAATTGATTGTTAGGTAGTAATAATTGATTATATTAATTAATTTGGTGTGTTAATTAATTATTTAGTTGATATGAGATATAATGAATAATTGAATTAATTAACTTGGTGTGCATGTTGAGTTGGTTTAATTTAGTTGAACTAATTAGAGATATTTAAATATTAGGTTTTATTGGGCCTATTAATTAAATTAGAGGTATCATTCCTTAAGCCCAAATGTAATACTAGTATATAAGAGGTGAAGGGAGTGAGAATTAGGATTTATTTGATCATTTGACAACAATAGAGAAAGAGAAGAGGAAAAGTAAGGAGAAGAGGGGAAGGACAAGAGAGGAGCTAGGGTTTCCAGAAAATTGAAGAGGTAAGGAGGGAATCCTTATTATTATGGGTTAGTATGATCGGGTCAATGGGTAGAAGTATGTTAGGTTAAAATCCCTAATTTTGTATGGTTGTTTGAAATTGTTAGGTTTGATGAGTATTCTTGATTGTGGTGATTTGATTGTGTTAAAACTGCAAATTAATGTTATATACTTAGAAAAATTGTATGAGTTATAACTTTCTGAGTGTTTGGCTTTTTACGGAATCAAAATCGGAGGTCCGAAAGTCCTCTAACGATGAAAAACGCAGAAAATTCTGCATTCTGTTTTGTGTTAACGCAGGAATAGCATTCTGTTTTTGCGTTAACCGGTTAACCAAAGGCGTTAACCGGTTAACACTGTTGAAAATCTGTTAGGAATTGCATTCTGTTTTGCGTTAACCGGTTAACCAAAAGCGTTAACCGGTTAACACTGTTGAAATCTGTCAGGGAGTGCGTTTTGGTTCGCGTTAACCGGTTACCTATATGCGTTAACCGGTTAACACTGTTTGAAAAGTGAAAAATTGAGATTTTAAATGATGTATTCGTTTTGGGATGAAATCTATGTGTGCGTATTTGATAATTAGCCTATATTTGTGAATGATATATTGTTATGAATGTGTATATGTACTATTGGTGGATAATTCATAGAGTTGAATTATGGTTATATGTGGAATGATTAAGATAGTAGAGATGATCTTAATTGCATATTATGTGAATGGTGTAATTGTTATGAATGTGTATATGAACCATTGGTGGATAATTCATAGAGTTGAATTATGGTGATATGTGGAATGTTAAGATGGTAGAGATGATCTTAATTGCATATGTGTTGGTATTTGTACATTCATTCATGGCATGGTCGGTTTCATGTTGGAAGCGGTGAAACTGTGGGTTCACATGGTAGCATAGGTTGATCCTTAATTGGAAATAGGCGTAGTAGACGTAGCATGCGTTGATCCTTAATTGGAAATAGGCGTAGTAGACGTAGCATACATTGATCCTTAATTGGAAATAGGCGTAGTAGACGTTGATCCTTAATTGGAAATAGACGCAGTGGCTTTGATCTTGTCCGGATCGGAAGCGTGGCTTGGATTCTAGATATTGAATCGGAAAGCGGTGAAACTTTGGGTTCACATTGAGGTACCGCATGCATAGAGTCACATGTCTTGCATTGAGTCACATTAGAGTTATGTGATCATCGAGTGTATGCGTTGTTGTGATTGTGATGTGTGTATGAGATATGGTAATTGAGTTTGGTGATGTTTGGATATATAACTTGGCAAAATATGTGATTATGTGATAATTGTAGTTATGTGTATTTTCGGGAATATAGTATTGGATTTTAATATTGTACTCCTTGAGTTTTGATGGATGTTTGAAACATGTGAAATAAATGTTGATTAATATTATTTACATGGTAATACGAAGTGTGATGAATTCCTTTAATTGTTGATTTAATCATTGTGCTTGATTATACTTCTTCATAACGATTTGAATTCTCACCCTTTCTGTTTGAATGTTACCTTTACATGGGTATCGTGCAGATACTCAGGAGTAGTATCGTTGAAGTAAGTGGAAGGTAGCTCATTCGAGGTTTAGCCAGAGAGCTTCCGTATTCTAGTTTGGAGACTAGGTAGTGAGTCAATGCTCTGGTCATGTAACACGGGGTAGATTGTTAGTATTGAACTCATATCTTATTTCGATATGCAGTACGTTATTACTTATGAACATGTTTGATTGCAATTGCTGTTGGAGAGGCCATCGTGCCAAATATTCTGGATATGGTTTTATTTTATCTTGAGGAGATTATTGAGAGATGATCATGGTATGGGACATGGATCATTTTATGAAATACATGAGTATTCATTATTTTCCGCTGCGAACGCATATTCTTGAATATTCATGATAATTGAAATGTGTTATTTTAAATGACCAGGTGTATTGTATATTGATGTTGAATGATGTTGGTTTTTGAAAGCTTTTAGTTTTTGAAAAAATCGATGTGACGCCCTTTTGTTTATAGGCGTGCTTATTTACTCTGATTATATGTTAAGTATTTTGGGGTAGAATAAGGGGTGTTACATTAGTGGTATCAGAGCCTGGTTGACCAGTTGGTTAATAGTCGTTAGGGTTTTCCACCCCGTTGTATTTGATTTGTGTATCTGACACGATCGATACTGTTTGTCTGGTTGTTCGGGCTGTTCAGGACGATGGTTGCAGGCAAGAACGATGATGCAATTGCTAAGGCGCTGAGGACGTTGGCTGAATCCATTGGTCAGATCCCTCAAGTGAATGCTGGTAACCGAAATGGAGATGATGATGAGTTTCGTGCTTTGGGGAGATTCCAGCGGAACAATCCTCCTGTCTTCGAGGGTGAGCATGAACCTGATAAAGCTCAAGCTTGGATGAAGGAAATTGAGAAGATCTTCAGAGTCATGAACTGTACTGATGCTCAGAAAGTGAAGTTTGGTACTCATATGCTTGAGAAGGAAGCTGAAGATTGGTGGAATAACACTCTTCAGAGGTTCGAAGAAGACAACATTGAGGTTACTTGGGCTCTTTTCCGTGATGTCTTCTTGGAGAACTATTTTCCAGAAGATTGTCGTGGGAAGAAAGAGGTGGAGTTCCTTGAATTGAAGCAAGGAAATGGTACGATTGCGGAATATGCTGCTAGATTTCAGGAGCTTATCAAGTATTGTCCTCATTACAATACTGCTAATGCTGAGAGATCTAAATGCTTGAAGTTCGTGAATGGCTTGAGACATGATATCAAGAAGGCCATTGGTTACCAACAAATTACTCGTTTTGCGGAGTTGGTTAACAAGAGTAGGATTTATGATGAGGATAGTAGGGAGAGTGCTTCTTTCTACAAGAGTTTGAAGGGGAAAAACCAAGATCGTGGGAAACCGTATGATGACAAGAGGAGACAATCTGGTTATGGCAAGAAGCCAAGTGGGGGAGGATCTTCTACTCCACTTAAGTGTTTCAAATGTGGCGTTGAAGGTCATCGTGCTGTTGATCGTAGTAAGGATTTTGTGACGTGTTTCAATTGTGGCAAGAGTGGTCACAGAGCAAACAATTGTGGAGTTGGTTTGAGCGTGACTTGTTTCAATTGTGGTGAGAAAGGTCACATTAGTATCAAATGTGATAAGCCAAAGAAGGAGCAAGCGAAGGGAAAGGTGTTTGCATTGACTGGTGCGGAGGCCACTACCGATGATAGACTAATCCAAGGTACGTGCTTTATTAATGGTACACCTTTGACTGCCATTATTGATACCGGTGCAACACATTCTTTCATTTCTTTGGATTGTGCTAAGAGATTGAATCTTATATTATCTGATATGCGTAGAAGTATGGTTATTGATACACCTGCTATGGGTTCTGTTTCTACTTCTTATGTGTGTCTGAATTGTCCGTTGAGTATCTTTGGTAGGGATTTTGGAATTGATTTAGTTTGTCTTCCTTTAGAGCAACTTGATGTGATTTTGGGTATGAATTGGTTAGAATTTAATCGGGTGTATATCAACTGTTTCGAGAAGACGGTTATTTTTCCTGAGGTTGGTGCTAAGGAAGATTGGTTTGTGTCTGCTAAGCAAGTTGATGAATTGGTGCAAGATGGTGCCGAGTTGTTTATGTTGTTGGCAACTTTGGATATTCGTGAGGAGAGGACGATTGAAGAATTGCCAATAGTTTGTGAGTTTGTGGAGGTATTTCCGGAAGATATATGTGATTTACCGCCGGAACGTGAGGTTGAGTTTTCGATTGATTTAGTTCCTGGAACTAGTCCTGTATCGATGGCTCCCTATAGAATGTATGCTTCCGAGTTGAAAGAGTTGAAGAGTCAACTTGAAGACTTGCTCGAGAAGAGGTTTATTCGTCCTAGTGTGTCGCCGTGGGGTGCACCTGTTCTGTTGGTCAATAAGAAAGGAGGTTCTATGAGATTATGTGTTGATTATAGACAACTGAATAAAGTGACGATTAAGAACAAGTATCCACTTCCGAGGATTGACGATCTGATGGATCAGATGGTTGGAGCTTGTGTGTTTAGCAAAATTGATTTGAGGTCTGGGTATCATCAGATTCGTGTAAAGGCTAAGGATATTCAAAAGACTGCTTTTCGGACAAGGTATGGTCACTACGAGTACTCCGTGATGCCTTTTGGTGTGACCAATGCACCTTTCGGATAAGTTTGTTGTTGTGTTCATCGATGATATATTGATTTATTCTAAGAGCGAAGAGGATCATGCCGAGCATTTTAAGGTTGTGTTATCGGTGTTGAAAGAGAGGAAGTTGTTTGCTAAACTCTCTAAATGTGAGTTTTGGTTGAGTGAAGTAAGTTTTCTTGGACATGTGATTTCGAGTGGTGGTATTTCTCTGGATCCTACGAAGGTTGAAGTTGTATCTCAATGGGAAGCTCCTAGGTCTGTTGCTGAGATTCGAAGTTTCCTTGGTTTGGCTGGTTATTATAGGAAGTTCATTGAAGGACTTTCTAAGTTGTCGTTACCATTGACGCAGTTGACTAGGAAAGGTCAAGCTTTCATTTGGACTTCGCAATGTGAAGCGAATTTTCAAGAGCTTAAGAGAAGATTGACTACGGCTCATATTCTGATTTTACCGGATCCGTTAGAAACTTTCGTTGTGTATTGTGATGCTTCTTTGTTGGGTTTGGGACGTACTTTGATGCAAAAAGGGCAAGTGGTAGCTTATGCTTCAAGGCAACTTAAAGTTCATGAGAGGAATTATCCGACGCATGATTTAGAGTTGGCCACCGTTGTGTTTGTGTTGAAGCTTTGGAGACATTATTTGTTTGGATCGAGATTTGATGTGTTTAGTGATCACAAGAGTTTGAAGTACTTGTTCGATCAGAAAGAATTGAATATCAGGCAAAGAAGATGGTTGGAATTCTTGAAGGATTATGATTTTGGTTTGAATTATCATCCTGGAAAAGCGAATGTTGTAGCCGATGCATTGAGTAGGAAGTCATTGCACATGTCTATGTTGATGATTCGAGAGTTTGAATTGTTGGAGCAATTTAGAGATTTGAGTTTGGTTTGGGAAGCGACGCCTTCGAGTGTTAAGCTTGGTATGTTGAAGCTTACGTGTGGTATTCTTGATGAGATTAGAGAAGGTCATAAGTCAGATTTGAAATTGGTCGATGTTATGGCATTGATTAATCAAGGCAAAGGTGGTGACTTTCAGATTGATGAGAATGGTATCATGAGGTGTCGTGATCGAGTTTGTGTTCCGGATGTTGCGGATTTGAGAAAGAGGATTCTTGAGGAAGGGCGTAGAAGTGGTTTGAGTATTCACCCTAGTGCTACAAAAATGTATCAAGACTTGAGAAAGATGTTTTGGTGGCAAGGTATGAAGAAGGATGTAGCGGAATTTGTGTATTCATGTTTGACTTGTCAAAAGTCAAAGATTGAACATCAAAAGCCGTCTGGTTTGATGCAACTGTTATCTATTCCCGAGTGGAAGTGGGATAGTATCTCTATGGATTTTGTTTCGGGCTTTCCGAGAAGATTGAGTAATTGTGAGGCGATTTGGGTCGTTGTGGACAGGTTGACGAAATGTGCTCATTTTATTCCGATGAGGATGGACTATTTGATGGAGAGACTTGCTAAGTTGTACATCGAAAGGATTATGTGTTTGCATGGTATTCCGTCGAGCATTGTTTCAGATAGAGATCCGAGGTTCACTTCAAGATTTTGGGAAGGTTTGCAAAGTTCTTTGGGTACGAAGTTGCGTTTGAGTTCGGCATATCATCCGCAAACTGATGGTCAAACGGAGAGGACTATTCAGTCACTTGAAGATCTTTTGAGGTCTTGTGTTTTGGAACAAGGAGGAAATTGGGATAGTGTCTTGCCTTTGATTGAGTTTACGTATAACAACAGTTTCCATTCGAGTATTGGAATGACACCTTTTGAGGCTCTTTATGGCAAAAGGTGTAGAACTCCTTTGTGTTGGTACGAATCGGGAGAGAGTGTTGTGGTTGGACCCGAGTTGATTCAAGAGACTACAGATAAGATTAAGATGATTCAAGAGAAGATGAAGGCTTCTCAGAGTCGTCAAAAAAGTTACCATGATAAGAGGAGGAAGGCTCCGGCATTTGAGAAAGACGAGTATGTGTTTCTTTGAGTTACGCCAATAACGGGTGTTGGTAGAGCTTTGAAGTCGCGTAAGTTGACGCCGCGTTTCATTGGTCCTTATCAGATTTCCGAGAGGGTAGGTGAAGTGGCATATCAGATTGCATTACCACCGTCACTTTCTAATCTTCATGATGTGTTCCATGTGTCTCAATTGAAGAGGTACATTGCGAATCCATCGCATGTTGTTTCATTAGATGATGTTCAAGTGAGGGATAATTTGACGGTTGATACATCACCTATGCAAATTGAAGATCGAGAAGTGAAGAAGCTTCGTGGTAAGGAGATTGCTTTAGTGAAAGTGATATGGGGCGGAGTCGCCAATGGAAATATTACTTGGGAACTCGAGGATAAGATGAAGGAATCGTATCCGGAGTTGTTCGTTTGAGGTAAATTTTCGAGGCCGAAAATCTTTTAAGTGGGGGAGAGTTGTAACAACCCAATTTTAGTAATTATTTCTTATATTATTATTACTATATTTTATTTTAATTTATTTATTTGGAGTGTTAATTAATTAATTGGTTGTTAGGTAGTAATAATTGATTATATTAATTAATTTGGTGTGTTAATTAATTATTTAGTTGATATGAGATATAATGAATAATTGAATTAATTAACTTGGTGTGCATGTTGAGTTGGTTTAATTTAATTGAACTAATTAGAGATATTTAAATATTAGGTATTATTGGGCCTATTAATCAAATTAGAGGTATCATTCCTTAAGCCCAAATGTAATACTAGTATATAAGAGGTGAAGGGAGTGAGAATTAGGATTCATTTGATCATTTGACAAAAATAGAGAAAGAGAAGAGGAAAAGTAAGGAGAAGAGGGGAAGGACAAGAGAGGAGCTAGGGTTTCCAGAAAATTGAAGAGGTAAGGAGGGAATCCTTATTATTATGGGTTAGTATGATCGGGTCAATGGGTAGAAGTATGTTAGGTTAAAATCCCTAATTTTGTATGGTTGTTCGAAATTGTTAGGTTTGATGAGTATTCTTGATTGTGGTGATTTGATTGTGTTAAAACTGCAAATTAACGTTATATACTTAGAGTATTGTATGAGTTATAATTTTCTGAGCATTTGGCTTTTTACGGAATCAAAATCGGAGGTCCGAAAGTCCTCTAACGATGAAAAACGCAGAAAATTCTGCATTCTGTTTTATGTTAACACAGGAATAGCATTCTGTTTTTGCGTTAACCGGTTAACCAAAGGCGTTAACCGGTTAACACTGTTGAAAATCTGTTAGGAATTGCATTCTGTTTTGCGTTAACCGGTTAACCAAAAGCGTTAACCGGTTAATACTGTTGAAATCTGTCAGGGAGTGCGTTTTGGTTCGCGTTAACCGGTTACCTATATGCGTTAACCGGTTAACACTGTTTGAAAAGTGAAAAATTGAGATTTTAAATGATGTATTCGTTTTGGGATGACATCTATGTGTGCGTATTTGATAATTAGCCTATATTTGTGAATGATATATTGTTATGAATGTGTATATGTACTATTGGTGGATAATTCATAGAGTTGAATTATGGTTATATGTGGAATGATTAAGATAGTATAGATGATCTTAATTGCATATTATGTGAATGGTGTAGTTGTTATGAATGTGTATATGTACCATTGGTGGATAATTCATAGAGTTGAATTATGGTGATATATGGAATGTTAAAATGGTAGAGATGATCTTAATTGCTTATGTGTTGGTATTTGTACATTCATTCATGGCATGGTCGGCTTCATGGTGGAAGCGGTGAAACTGTGGGTTCACATGGTAGCATACGTTGATCCTTAATTGGAAATAGGCGTAGTAGACGTAACATACGTTGATCCTTAATTGGAAATAGGCGTAGTAGACGTAGCATACGTTGATCTTTAATTGGAAATAGGCGTAGTAGATGTTGATCCTTAATTGGAAATAGACGTAGTGGCTTTGATCTTGTTCGGATCGGAAACGTGGCTTGGATTCTAGATATTGAATCGGAAAGCGGTGAAACTTTGGGTTCACATTGAGGTACCGCATGCATAGAGTCACATGTCTTGCATTGAGTCACATTAGAGTTATGTTATCATCGAGTGTATGCGTTGTTGTGATTGTGATGTGTGTAATAGATATGGTAATTGAGTTTGGTAATGTTTGGATACATAACTTGGCAGAATATGTGATTATGTGATAATTATAGTTATGTGTATTTTCGGGAATATAGTATTGGATTTTAATATTGTACTCCTTGAGTTTTGATGGATGTTTGAAACATGTGAAATAAATGTTGGTTAATATTATTTACATGGTTATATGAAGTGTGATGAATTCCTTTAATTGTTGATTTAATCATTGTGCTTGATTATACTTCTTCATAATGATTTGAATTCTCACCCTTTCTGTTTGAATGTTACATTTACATGGGTATCGTGCAGATACTCAGGAGTAGTATCGCTGAAGTAAGTGGAAGGTAGCTCATTCGAGGTTTAGCCGTAGAGCTTCCGTATTCTAGTTTGGAGACTAGGTAGTGAGTCAATGCTCTGGTCATGTAACATGGGGTAGATTGTTAGTATTGAACTCATATCTTATTTGGATATGCATTACGTTATTACTTATGAACATGTTTGATTGCAATTGCTGTTGGAGAGACCACCGTGCCAAATATTTTGGATATGGTTTTATTTTATCTTGAGGAGATTATTGAGAGATGATCATGGTATGGGACATGGATCATTTTATGAAATACATGAGTATTCATTATTTTCCGCTGCGAACGCATATTCTTGAATATTCATGATAATTAAAATGTGTTATTTTAAATGACCAGGTGTATTGTATATTGATGATGAATGATGTTGGTTTTTGAAAGCTTTTAGTTTTTGAAAACATCGATGTGACGCCCTTTTGTTTATAGGCGTGCTTATTTACTCTGATTATATGTTAAGTATTTTGGGATAGAAGAAGGGGTGTTACAGTTATGATGAATTGTACATATTTTATGATGATTTTGTGATGATTGATTATGCACTTTTGTTGTAGATGTGAAATAATAATTTGGTGCAGGATTATTATGTTGTGGTCAATGCATGTTGTTTACGATCAGTGTGAACCTTAAACATTGTAGTTATTGTTGAATTGAATTGACTTGTATGACATGTATAATATGTTGTTTTTGTTGTGAAAGAGATAAGTTCATAGGTTCGATGCAAATTTTTGTGACTTGTCGCAAGCTCGGTGTTGGGGCTTAGAGCTCGGTGCGGGGCTCGATATTGGACCCGATTTAAACGAGGAACATTGTTGAGTTGGTACCACATGCATATGCATCATATTATGGCCAATGTATGTTGTTTACGGTCGGTGTGGACCTTAAACATTGTAGTTATTGTTGAGTTGCATTGACTTGTATGACATGCATCATATGTCGTTGTTGTTGTGGAAGAGATAAGTTCACATGTTTGGTGCGAGATTTTGTGGCATGCCCCAAGCTCGTTGTTGGGGCTTGGATCTCGGTGTGGGGCTCCGGGTTTGGTGCGGGATCTGTTTCGAATGAGGAACCTTTTGTTAAGTTGGCACCACATGCATATGCATCGAGTTGCATAGTTGAGTCCACTGCATAATGAGTTGTATGTTTAATCATGATTATGTATGATGTTGAGTTGGGTGTGAGAATGTCATTGTGTAATTGTTGTGAAATATGTGTATTTGTACATGTTTACTTTGCAGTTTATGCCACTTAATTTATTTATGTGAATTCTTACCTCTCTACTATTGTTGTGTCATATGCTCCTCTTTGGAGTATAAATAAGTAAGTAACCGAGTAGCTGCTTAGAGCTGGAGGATGGCGTTGGGTTGTTCATCTCTTTTATTTTTCGTTTTGCGTTCTTAGAATTTTGTTTCTATGATTTGTAACACTAGGCAGGGCGAGCAATGCTTTTTATTTCTGTTTTGTGTTAGTTATAGAGTTAGATGTTAAGTATCGATGTTTTGATGCTTGCGTTGATTTGCAGATACGTTTACTGTATTATTTTAGTTTTAATAAAATATTTTTATGAGACTTATATGATTGTGAAGCATGCTTATTTGATCAATTTTGTTGCGATGATACCCTAAGTGAAGGTGAGCATGCGATGACATGTGTTGGATGTTTTATTTTAAATTATAAGTGTAACAAAAATAGGTTGTGATTGAGATGTGTGACATCCTAATGTGAATATGTGATATATCTTTGATTTATTTCGTTATATTATGCGCAGGGAAATTAGGTTGTTACTTAGTGTTATCATAGCAGATCGGCCCGTCCGACCAAGTTTTTTATATTGTCCAGTCCCTGGGATATCGATTAGTGTATGTGCATTGTCGATGTTTTGTTTCTTCTGACGTAGTTGTCTACATGCAGAGATATGGCTGGAAGAAATGAGCATGTTATCGCTGATGCTTTGGAATCTATGGCCAACATGATGAGGCAGGCTTAACAAGCTTTGAACGCTCCACAAAATCAGCAGACTGAGGTGTAGCACCTCAAATTTGCACCTATCATTGTACATACATTCTCATATTAGGTCATAACATAACATGGTCCACTGCATAACATTGCATTGTCCCTTTTGCCCAAGTGCAAGATCATCAGAAGAATTAGGTCAAACTGATCAGGAGATCAGTCAGCCAAGCAAGCAAGCACAATTCTCAAGGAGCCAAGGCCCTAGGGTTGGTCCAACATGTTCACATGACTTGGGGATCCATTTGAAGTGTTTAGGTCAAAGATTGGATGTTCACAGGTCATCATTCAATGCACAGTCAGTCAGAAACCCTAAAAAGTCAAACTTGGTCAACTGTGATTGATTTTATGGTTTTGATGGATGGATTTGGTTTGAGAGAGCTTATTCATGTCCAAATAGGCCTCATATATCATGGCAAACATCATCATTGAAGAATTTGAAGCCAAATCAGAAATTTCCAAAAAATAGAAACTGGACCTGTAATTTTAACTGCCAAAAATGGAAACTTCTTGATCCCAAACTTACATCATGATACAAGCTTCAAATGAATTTTTGCCCAACATGAACGTTGAAGATCTTGTTCTCCCATTTCCAAAAAGTCCAAGAACTCTCAATTCCCATGTATGGTTTGCAAGATATGATCAATTCATTTTCAAAATTCTTGAACTTCAAAAGGCCATATCTCTCAAACCATTTGGCCAAATTTGGTGGGATTTTTTCCAACAAGTCACATTTGACCTCCTCTTTCCAAAAATGTAACCCTCATGCACCAAAACCTCATGGATCAAAATGGCATTTTTGAACTTGCTTGATTTATTTTCAAGTAAGGGTGAAAAGTGAACTTTTGATTTAATCATTTTTAACCACTTTGGCCTTGCAAATATGTTCAGATATGTTGTTTATGACTTGTTGCCAAGCCCATTTTCGTGCTCTTGCCATTACACCTCACCATGTGAACCAAAGTGGTCATTTAGCAAAACTTACAATTAAACTAATTTGTGTTTAGCACTCAATTAGTAAACTTAAAACAGAGGTATAAGAACTCATTTTCTGTCATTCTAAAACCCTAGCAGCCAACATCACAAACAGAAAAAACACTCTTCTCTAAAATCAGAGTAATTATGCAGTTAAGGGTGTCACATAATCACTTCACACCATGTTCCAAAATAACAGTCATGCTCTTTATTTAATCAAATAAACATTTGCATAAATCGCAGCGGATATAAATCAAATCAATCAAAACATGTAACACATTACATGAAAAATGGTTCATAACCAACAGTAAAACATTTAAAACATCCCTTCCCGATGTTACATCTATCAGAGCATGACCCACTAAGGAACTACTCTAGACTCCAAGTACTAGCTCCTACTCAATCACTGCTCGTTACCTGAAAAACAGTTGTAAGGGTGAGTTCCTCAATCGATATAATAAGTATTATCAAATATCATGTCATGTTAAGTAATTTAACACACTTCATCACCCTAATCCAAACATATATTCAGCAACAGCACATCAACTCAACATAATACTCAACACCAACACAAACACACGTATAATATTGGAATACATCCATTCATATTATACGCCATACATATATTATGCAATGAGACTCTATGCATGCGGTACCGACTATTTGTGAACATATAGTTCAACCTCACCGTCCAAATCCAGGCACGGCTACCAAGCTCACTAGTCCCACTCATTTGAGACATAGTGACTCACTCACTAATTCCTCACCATGGGAATTAGCTACCACCCCAAGGGCTATGCTATGCACGCTAATCACCTAGCATGCAAACATCAACAACACTCAAAATGATTTACTCACTAATTCCTCACCATGGGAATTAGCTACCACCATAAAGGCCACAATATGCATGCTAATCACCTAGCAATGCAACAACAACAACCATTCAAGAATAGACATATGCTCACACTCTAAGCCATAAAACAGTCTATTCACAAATGCATACATAACTGATACATTCACAGCATCATGCATACCATCACACATCATCAACACATTTTATCACAAAAGCATATCATATCATGCCGCATAATCAAACACAGTATTAGCACACTCTACTAACACCTATACTACTCAAAACCACGGGAAATGATCCCTACTACGTCATACATCAACTAAGTTACATCACTCAGCCTAAACAACCAAAAACTGCACAACAACAGTTCAGAAAAACCACAAGTCTGCCCATACGCGTATTGCCTATGCCCATACGCGTATTGCCCATTCCTGACCAAGTCCATACGCGTATTGCCCACGCCCATACGCGTATGCTACGCGTACCACATCCTCATACGCGTACCAACAGAGACAATTTCACGTTCAAAACCTCATCTTTTTCACTCATACGCGTATGGTATACCCCATACGCGTACCACTCATGGGATACGCGCATCACACGCGTATGGCGCGTACCAGCGCCAAAACTCCCTTTTCTAAGCCATCCCATACGCGTATTGCCTAGTGCCATACGCGTATGACCAGAATCCAGTTTTCCAGATCTGCTATGGGTTTGCTCTGCTACGAGATCTCTACAATCCCAACCTTCTACAGTTCAATTTTTCATACATGTTCGTTCGTTTTATCAATTACAGATCATACACATTCGGCTTCCCAAATCGCTAACCTTACTACCTCTAATTCCTACGAATTTTCGTCAATTATCATCCAAATTCGTTCATCAAATATTTCACAATTTCAGCATGCATCATTCAAATCAGAGTCAAAATCCATGGTTTATCACTACCCATTACATGTTATCCCATAATACCCATTAATCGATGATAAACCCCCCTTACCTGAGTCAATTCCGGCGAATCTCTGAGCTCTAAGCTTTTCCTTCCTTCAACCCTTGTTCTCTTGCTCTTTTTTCCACTTTCTGTCTCTTTTCCCTTTTCACGTGAAAATAACCCTTTTTACCAAATGGAACCTTTTTACTGATTTCTACTTTTATTCCAATAATAATAATAAAAATAATCCAATAATTATTATTCCAATAATAATAAAATTCCAATTATTTAATTAAATTAATAAATATATTATTAACTCAATTTAAATAGTTATCTTATTTTATCGGGGTGTTACAACTCTCCCCCACTAAAAGAGTTTTCGTCCTCGAAAACATACCTCAAGTGAATAACTCAGGATAAGACTCCTTCATCTGACTCTCAAGTTCCCAAGTCACATTGCCACCTGCTGGTCCTCCCCAAGCTACCTTCACCAAGGCAATCTCTTTACCCCGCAACTGCTTCAACTCTCGATCCTCGATCCTCATAGGTGATGTTTCAACAGTCAGGTTATCTCTCACCTGTACATCATCTACTTGGACTACATGCGACGGATCATGAATGTACCTCCTCAACTGAGACACATGAAAAACCTCATGCAAATTTGCAAGTGACGGCGGTAAAGCGATACGATAGGCTACCTCCCCTATCCTCTCCAAAATCTGATAAGGACCAATAAATCGAGGTGTCAACTTCTTCGACTTCAAAGCTCGACCAACCCCAGTTATCGGAGTAACACGAAGAAACACATGGTCTCCCTCTTGAAACTCAAGTGACTTCCTCCTCTTGTCGTGATAACTCTTCTGACGACTCTGAGCAATTCTCATCTTCTCCTGAATCATCTTAATCTTTTCCGTAGTTTGTTGAACAATCTCCGGTCCAACCACAACACTCTCACCGGACTCATACCAACATAAAGGCGTCCGACATCTCCTACCATACAAAGCTTCAAACTTCTTATTTGTCCTCGGTAAACCAGAAACAAAATCCATACTGATACTGTCCCATTTCCACTCCGGAATAGCCAACGGTTGCATTAGCCCAGACGGCTTCTGATGCTCAATCTTTGACTTCTGACAAGTCAAACAAGAATAAACAAAACTCGCAATTTCTCTTTTCATTCCCGGCCACCAAAATAACTTTTTCAAATCATGATACATCTTCGTAGCTCCAGGATGAATACTCAGGCCACTACGATGTCCTTCTTCAAGAATACTCTTCTTAAGTTCGGTGACATCCGGAATACACACCCGATTACCAAATTTCAAAACACCATTCTCATCAACTTTGAATTCACCACCTTGACCTTGATTCACTAGAGTCAACTTATCAACCAAAAGCACATCTGATTTCTGACCTTCTCTAATCTCATCCAGAATACCACTCGTTAATTTCAACATTCCCAATTTAATACTATTGTGAGTACTCTCACACACCAAACTCAAGTCTCTAAACTGCTCAATTAAATCCAATTCCTTAACCATTAACATAGACATATGCAATGATTTCCGACTCAATGCATCAGCCACTACGTTTGCTTTACCCGGATGGTAATTCAAACCAAAGTCATAATCCTTCAGAAATTCTAACCATCTCCTCTGTCTCATATTCAGCTCTTTCTGATCAAACAAATACTTTAAACTTTTATGGTCACTGAAAACCTCAAATCTTGACCCATACAAGTAATGCCTCCACAACTTCAGAACAAATACCACAGCTGCCAACTCTAAATCGTGTGTCGGATAGTTCCTCTCATGAACCCTCAATTGTCTCGAAGCATAAGCTATAACCTGCTTGTTCTGCATCAACACACCACCCAAACCCAACAATGAAGCATCACAGTAAACCTCAAATAAATCCGACGAACTCGGTAATATCAGAATAGGAGCAGTAGTTAACCTTCTCTTTAACTCTTGGAAACCTTCTTCACATTTTGAGTCCCAAACAAACGCTTGCCCCTTTCTAGTCAACATCGTCAACGGTAACGCCAACTTAGAGAATCCCTCAATGAATTTCCTATAATAACCAGCCAAACCAAGGAAACTTCGAATCTCAGCAACAGACTTCGGAGCTTCCCACTTAGATACCGCTTCTATCTTAGAAGGATCAACAGCAACACCACCTCTTGAAATCACATGACCAAGAAAACTCACCTCTTCTAACCAAAATTCACATTTAGAGAGTTTAGCAAATAACCTCTTTTCTTGTAGAACTTCTAAAACCACTCTCAAATGCTCAGCATGCTCTTCTTCAGATTTCGAATACACCAAAATATCGTCAATAAACACCACAACAAACTGGTCTAGATACGGGTGGAAAATCCTATTCATGTACTCCATAAATACTCCAGGCGCATTAGTCACACCAAAAGGCATTACAGAATACTCATAATGTCCATACCTTGTTCTGAAAGCAGTCTTCTGAATATCCTCAGTTTTCACACGTATCTGATGATATCCCGACCTCAAATCTATTTTGCTAAACACGCTCGCACCAACCAATTGATCCATCAAATCATCAATCCTCGGCAAAGGATACCGATTCTTGATCGTCACTTTATTCAGTTGCCTGTAGTCCACACACAACCTCATAGTACCTTCTTTCTTCTTAACCAATAACACTGGTGCACCCCACGGTGACACACTCGGACGAATAAACTTCTTATCCAACAGATCTTCCAACTGATTCTTCAATTCAGTTAACTCAACAGCAGACATACGGTAAGGAGCCATCGATATCGGTCTAGTACCAGGTACCAAATCAATCGAGAACTCAACTTCACGCTCTGGCGGTAATTCATTCACTTCTTCCGGAAACACATCAGGAAAATCACACACCACAGCTAGATCGCCAATCACCAGTTTATCTTTAGCCTCCAAAGTCGCTAACAGCATAAACAACTCTGCCTCATCTGCTACTGCCTCATTCACCTGCCTTGCAGATAGAAACAAACCCTTCCCTTCCTCAGTCTCAGGAAAAATCACAGTCTTATCAAAACAGTTGATATAGACTCGGTTAAACACCAACCAGTTCATACCCAGGATAACATCAACCTGTACTAGTGGAAGACACACAAGGTCCATCCCAAAGTCTCTACCAAAAATACTCAAAGGACAATTTAAACAAACTGAAGTAGTAGTCACTGAACCCTTCGCAGGAGTATCAATTACCATACTTCCATGCATCTCAGATATCTCTAACTTAAGTTTCACAGCACAATCCAAAGATATAAAGGAATGAGTAGCACCGGTGTCAATAATAGCTACAAGAGGAAAGCCATTAATATAACACGTACCTCGGATCAAACGATCATCTGCAGAAGTCTCAGAACCCGATAAAGCAAAGACCTTGCCTCCCGACTGATTCTCCTTCTTCGGCTTAGGACATTGTGGATTAATATGACCCAACTCTCCACAGTTGAAACAAGTCACAGTCTTCATCCGGCACTCTGCAGCCAAATGACCACCTTTTCCACACTTGAAACACTTCTTCTCGGTACTGGCACACTCATGGAAACGATGTCCCGCCTGACCACATCTGTAACACTTAGCAGGGGCACTGGAGTTTCCCCCACTAGGCCTCTTCATCCCACTCTGCTTCTGAAAACCTTTGCCAGCTGCATACGGTTTTCCACGATCATTCTGACTCTTGCCTTTCCTATCAACCCTTTGCTGATAGCTCTCTGCTCTGGCTTTGGAATCCTGTTCAAACATCCTGCAACAGTCAACCAAGACAGAAAATACTCTGATCCGCTGATACCCAATAGCCTGCTTGATCTCGGGACGTAACCCGTTCTCAAACTTCACACATTTCGAAAATTCTCCAGCAGCCTCATGATAGGGAGTATAATACTTTGACAGTTCTGTGAACTTAGCAGCATACTCAGTAACAGACCTGTTACCCTGCTTCAATTCCAAGAACTCTATCTCTTTCTTTCCTCTGACATCCTCTGGAAAGTACTTCCTCAGGAATCTCTCTCTGAACACAGCCCAAGTGATCTCAGCATTCCCAGCAGATTCCAACTCAGTGCGGGTAGCAACCCACCAATCATCTGCTTCCTCTGACAACATATGCGTACCGAACCTGACCTTCTGGTTATCGACACACTCAGTCACTCGGAAGATTCTCTCTATCTCCTTCAGCCACTTCTGAGCGCCATCTGGATCGTATGCTCCCTTGAACATTGGAGGATTATTCTTCTGGAACTCACTCAGTTGACGAGCAGCTCCCATTCCCACAACATTCGGATTTCCTCCAAGTACTCCAGCTAGCATACCCAGAGCCTCAGCAATCGCAGCATCGTCTCTACCTCTTCCAGCCATCTCTATTCTGAAAACCCAACAAGCTAAAACAATAAGTACTGATAGGGTTACACAACACCTATCCCGTACAGGGGAACAGAATAATTACGACTCGACTCGACCGACTATGCTCTGATACCACTAATGTAACACCCTTCTAAAATACCCCAATAATTTATTTAAATATCAAAATACAACATCAGAGTAATTATGCAGTTAAGGGTGTCACATAATCACTTCACACCATGTTCCAAAATAACAGTCATGCTCTTTATTTAATCAAATAAACATTTGCATAAATCGCAGCGGATATAAATCAAATCAATCAAAACATGTAACACATTACATGAAAAATGGTTCATAACCAAAAGTAAAACATTTAAAACATCCCTTCTCGATGTTACATCTATCAGAGCATGACCCACTAAGGAACTACTCTAGACTCCAAGTACTAGCTCCTACTCAATCACTGCTCGTTACCTGAAAAACAGTTGTAAGGGTGAGTTCCTCAATCGATATAATAAGTATTATCAAATATCATGTCATGTTAAGTAATTTAACACACTTCATCACCCTAATCCAAACATATATTCAGCAACAGCACATCAACTCAACATAATACTCAACACCAACACAAACACACGTATAATATTGGAATACATCCATTCATATTATACGCCATACATATATTATGCAATGAGACTCTATGCATGCGGTACCGACTATTTGTGAACATATAGTTCAACCTCACCGTCCAAATCCAGGCACGGCTACCAAGCTCACTAGTCCCACTCATTTGAGACATAGTGACTCACTCACTAATTCCTCACCATGGGAATTAGCTACCACCCCAAGGGCTATGCTATGCACGCTAATCACCTAGCATGCAAACATCAACAACACTCAAAATGATTTACTCACTAATTCCTCACCATGGGAATTAGCTACCACCATAAAGGCCACAATATGCATGCTAATCACCTAGCAATGCAACAACAACAACCATTCAAGAATAGACATATGCTCACACTCTAAGCCATAAAACAGTCTATTCACAAATGCATACATAACTGATACATTCACAGCATCATGCATACCATCACACATCATCAACACATTTTATCACAAAAGCATATCATATCATGCCGCATAATCAAACACAGTATTAGCACACTCTACTAACACCTATACTACTCAAAACCACGGGAAATGATCCCTACTACGTCATACATCAACTAAGTTACATCACTCAGCCTAAACAACCAAAAACTGCACAACAACAGTTCAGAAAAACCACAAGTCTGCCCATACGCGTATTGCCTATGCCCATACGCGTATTGCCCATTCCTGACCAAGTCCATACGCGTATTGCCCACACCCATACGCGTATGCTACGCGTACCACATCCTCATACGCGTACCAACAGAGACAATTTCACGTTCAAAACCTCATCTTTTTCACTCATACGCGTATGGTATACCCCATACACGTACCACTCATGGGATACGCGCATCACACGCGTATGGCGCGTACCAGCGCCAAAACTCCCTTTTCTAAGCCATCCCATACACGTATTGCCTAGTGCCATACGCGTATGACCAGAATCCAGTTTTCCAGATCTGCTATGGGTTTGCTCTGCTACGAGATCTCTACAATCCCAACCTTCTACAGTTCAATTTTTCATACATGTTCGTTCGTTTTATCAATTACAGATCATACACATTCGGCTTCCCAAATCGCTAACCTTACTACCTCTAATTCCTACGAATTTTCGTCAATTATCATCCAAATTCGTTCATCAAATATTTCACAATTTCAGCATGCATCATTCAAATCAGAGTCAAAATCCATGGTTTATCACTACCCATTACATGTTATCCCATAATACCCATTAATCGATGATAAACCCCCCTTACCTGAGTCAATTCCGGCGAATCTCTGAGCTCTAAGCTTTTCCTTCCTTCAACCCTTGTTCTCTTGCTCTTTTTTCCACTTTCTGTCTCTTTTCCCTTTTCACGTGAAAATAACCCTTTTTACCAAATGGAACCTTTTTACTGATTTCTACTTTTATTCCAATAATAATAATAAAAATAATCCAATAATTATTATTCCAATAATAATAAAATTCCAATTATTTAATTAAATTAATAAATATATTATTAACTCAATTTAAATAATTATCTTATTTTATCGGGGTGTTACAACTTTGGCCTTGCAAATATGTTCAGATATGTTGTTTATGACTTGTTGCCAAGCCCATTTTCGTGCTCTTGCCATTACACCTCACCATGTGAACCAAAGTGGTCATTTAGCAAAACTTACAATTAAACTAATTTGTGTTTAGCACTCAATTAGTAAACTTAAAACAGAGGTATAAGAACTCATTTTCTGTCATTCTAAAACCCTAGCAGCCAACATCACAAACAGAAAAAACACTCTTCTCTAAAATCACATTTTTTGGCATTTGGAATTTTTCTTGAGAAGTTGTCAAAGAACTCGAGCCTGTTTTGCTTGCTCCACCATCCATCACCTTTGTTGAGCTTATTTCAAGCTTCATTTCACATCTGTAGCAGCATTTCATGGACTGTTTTCTTCAAGCTCCATTAATGGCAGAAGTTGATTAGAGCCATCCCAAGCTATATCGAGCCAAACCCTCTTCATCATTCATCATTTGAAGGACTTTGGAGCACCTGTTTCATTACCAAACATCCAAACAACAACTGCTTCATCATTTGCTTCAGAATCAAGTAAGATTTCGTTTTCCACCATTTGCCAAACTATAGCATGCATAGGATAGGTCTTACTTTGCTGGTTCTAATGAGCTTTAAATCACATGAAATGGTTGGCTATTTTGAAAGTTATGCTGTTTTAAAGTTTGATGTTGAAATAAGTTTTTGCTCGATTCATGTTGATTAGCTCGATTCCGTGGAAATTATTGTTGGATTTGTGTTAGTTATGCTTGGCTGAGTTGAATGGTATGATTAATTTCAATTTCTGGAAAAAAATTCTGGAAAATTGTTGAAGCTCGCGCACTGTTCATCTTCTTCTTCATGAAGAAGATGAAATTCTTCAGCTATGCGTCGACCATACAGCAAGGTTGCGTCGACCATTAGATAGTTTTGCGTCGACCATAGCTGGTCTTGCGCCGACCCGAGGCTCTGGCTGTGTGTTTTTGAGTCGACCATAGCTAGCTATGCGTCGACTCTTCTCTGGTTATGTTTTTGGCTAGCACGCGCATATTTGAGAAGTAACATGGTTCGATTCCGTGTGATGGAGGTTCCTCATTTTGGATTTTGGCATTTTCTCTTGTATGCTTCTATGTTTCATATGCATTGTTCATCTTTTTTTATTTTTTCATGCCATTAGAAAAATCATAACTCATTAAATATTTGTCCAATTAATATGAGATTTTTTCCATGATGATCCTTGCCATGTCTATTATTTTTTGATGATTTTTATGAAAATTGTGCACGTGTGGATTTCTGTTTTGGCTAGGGTTTGCTCATACATGTCATTTGTTGCACCTTGCTTGCTATTTTGATCATGAAATGATGATGCCTAATTGGAAATTCTTGAAATTTTACATGTGTGTTCTAGAATCATTCCTGGTCATTTTGGTATATGATTTGTGATTTTTGCATTCCTGGATTGAGAGATATGACATGATCATTAGAGGTGTGACAATTTGTGTCACACCATTTCTTATGCAACTTCATGATTTTTTATACCATGCTATATGAACTCAAAATGACCTGAATTTTTGCATGTTGAATCGCCTGGATGTTAAGTTTGAAAAATGAATTTTTCTGGAATTTTTTAGTGCATTTCCAATTTGATTGAGATTTTCTCCCCTGTTTGACCAATTGTTGACTTCTTGTGATGCATGATTTTATATGATTTGTGAAATCCTCATGCATTATTGGATGGACTTGAAATTTGACATGTGTATTATAGACATCTTGAAGTTTGCCATGGCTTTGGTGTCATTCATTTATCTTATGCCAATCCTGTTTTATGCTTGCTTGAAGTGGATGCATGTTTTGGTGCCTTGTATAAGCTTGTTTGAATATGCTTTGATTTGATGAATTTAATTGACTTGCTTCTCTTGGTCCAAATGAGTTGAAATTTGGTGTGTGGGCCATGCTGTGGTTTATGATTGATCATGATTTATTTGGTGAGTTTTGGAAATGTTTGAGATTGCTTTTGATTCAAGTCTTGCTGTTGACTTCTATGAGCTTCTAAATGCCATGCTTTGACCTAACTTGTTCATGAAATGATGATGATAATTGATATGAATGTAAACCCAATTGGTTTTGTTTCTTGATTGATTAAACATGATTTTGGATGCTTGCCACTTGCTGTTTAAACTTTTTCATTCCCTTTTGACCCTAGGCTTGCCCTAGTGGTCCTGTTACTCACCTTTGAGCTCATGTTTTCAGGTTGACCAACAAATGACCAATGAGACCATTTCTTTTTGATTGAACTTACTTGAATATCATTGATTAACTTGTTTGTTTTGTAGGTGGCTTGGCTCACATGCCTTGAGCCTTGTGCCTTGCACATTCACTTGCTTATGATTAACTGTTGATGTCTGTTTCCTTTTGCTTTGT
This sequence comes from Lathyrus oleraceus, assembly GCF_024323335.1. Lineage (NCBI taxonomy): Eukaryota > Viridiplantae > Streptophyta > Magnoliopsida > Fabales > Fabaceae > Lathyrus > Lathyrus oleraceus. The sequence continues at coordinate 165,430,325 of NC_066579.1, read as the reverse complement.
TTTGAAGTTGCATACTAATGTCTGCTTGACTATTTCAGGTGCTTTTAGTTGCTCAGTTCCTTGTGAACTTTTGCTTTGCTTTGCTTGTATAAGCAATTTGCATTGAGGTATATTTCTAATCTTCATGTAGTCTGGAAGACCTGGCCTGTTACTTGGCCAGGCAACTGTCTGAAGTCCTCCTTAAGAGGCAATGTTTTTGATTGTTTAATTTTGTCCTTGTACATATTCAAAGACCTCCTAAGTGAAGAGGCAATTGGCAGAACCCAAGGGATAAGCAATCTATCCCCTGCTAGTCTGTGTGTCACTCACCTTGCTCACACTACCTGTGTTGATGCATAGTGAGTAAAAGCCCAAGATCTATAGAGTCCAACTTGTGGAAAGAGTTCCAACTTTCTGAACTCCCACATCTTCTGATATTCAAAAGCTCTCCCTGACCAGGGATAAGAGCAATGAGGCACACCCCTCATCTCCTTTCATCTGCTTCACCTTGGCTCTCAATGTCAAGGTTAAGAGCAACATCTACCCAGTTCCAGAGGTTTGTTTGTTGAGGTTGATATGACCCCTCGACTAAAACCTAGCCTTGTTTGGGCCCCTTGTTTGTGTATAGTGTGTGCTACCTGTGCTTGTGTTTGTTTGACTTGCTTCCTGTGCAAGTTAGGGTTAGTTTAGACTTGCTTCTTGTGCAAGTTAGGTTGTGCTTGACTTGCTTCCTGTGCAAGTTAAGTGTGTGTGTGGCTTGCTTCCTGTGCAAGTCATGCTTAGGATAGGCTGGCTCCCTGTGCCAGTTAGCTAGAAACCTTAACTTAGGGATGATTTTGCATGATAACATCTAGGCTCGAGTCGTAGTCTCCTTAGTTGTGTCTCCCTCTGTTATCTGGTTTAGGCTAGGTCCTTTGTCCCTGCGTAGGGGAACTACATCGCCCTGATCTTCATACCAGATGAAGTATGTAGGCAGGAGATTGAGCTGATCTCTCCGGGCGCCCTTTTTCTTTTTTGTGTGTGTTTGACAGTTATAGGCTCGAGTCCCCGACTCCCTATTAACTTGTTGTGTTGTTGTGTGCTTGGAAGCTGATGTAAGTCCATCGAGTGGCATTCGGGTTCCAGTGTGTGTGTGTTTTGGTTCGGATGCTGATGTAAGTCCAGTGATTGGCATTTGGGCTCCATGTTTGCCTGTGTTTGTTTTGTTTGTGTGTGTGTCAGCCGAGCTACGAATGCTCTGATTCTCCTTCGTCCAAAGGAGATACGTATGCATAGGATGCGATATCCTAGCGAGCATGTGTCGTTTCCCCAGTCCGAACTACTTCGACTCTGATGTCTATGCCTGATAGACTAAGTAGGCCCAGGATGCGACATCCTGCCGAGTCAGTTTCAGTCAGTTTCTTGTGTCTCTTTCAGCCAGTGTGTGTGTGTTTGAGCAGTGTTTTAGCAACCATTTATCCTTCCTTTTGTGCGTGGATCCCGTCGAGTACGACGGATGCGTAGGGGTGCTAATACCTTCCCTTCGCATAACCGACTCCCGAACCCATTCTCTTTGGTCGCGAGACCATGTTCTTTCCTAGGTTTACTCTGAGCGTTTCCTTTCCCTCTTTTGGGATAAATAACGCACGGTGGCGGCTCTGTTGTTTCTTCTTTTCCCGCCGGTTTTTCGCGTAATGCGACAGCTGGCGACTCTGCTGGGGATAAAAGAGAAGTTGACCTGTGCTGGTCCATCTTCCCTAAGCGAGTCTCTCCTAGCGCTCTCTAGGTTAGGGTTTTGGTTGCTTTGTGCTGTGTTTATTTATTGCATTCATTATTTACTGTTTGCATTCATTGTCTATTGTTTGCATTTATGTTTGTAATTATGTTTGCATTCATATTCATTATTCATTCTGCCTGGCTGGTTGTCTGTTTTTCTTTGTGGGGTGGGAGTCAGTTGAGGTAAAAGGTCCAATACCCAGACCATGAGTGAAATCTAGGATGATTAGGAATAGAGTGATTCATGGGAAGCGGGTGGTATTGCGCCACTTAGCGGAACATTGATATCACGAGCAGTTCAGACCCTGGTGGGATATTATCGTTACATACTTCAGGTGTGTATATGATGGTATTCTGCGAAAGGTTATTTATGCTGCGTTTCTCTCGACCTTACCCTGGCCTAGACTACACCCGTGAGTGGGGAAGGGTTCATTATTACAGGTACCGTTGGTGACTTTTGGTTCTGTTGGTGACTCTCAGTTCAGACAACAGTGTGTTCAGTTGATCTTAAGTTGGATTTTGGTTCTGATTTTGACTGAAGCTTCGACCTAGTAATCAGAGTTTGCACAACCAGCCAGTCCAGTCTGCATCATTTGCATCATAGCATATTTATTTTTCAAAAGAAACGCAATGAAAAAAAATCAATCAAAAAAAAAAAGGAAAAAAAAAAAGAAAAAAACTAATCTCTGCATGCATATCATTTCTTAGGTACATTCCAGAGTTTGGTCTACTGATAGAGATGGCAACAGTCTCAGAGCCGAAACGGAAGACCTGTTCCTACAGCTTTCATCGTGAGCCGTTGACTTCACTGATTGAGTTGGGTAGCCTTGTGACCGATGATCGTCTAAAGAGTTTTGTTGGGCAGTATGGGGATCTCCTGACAGTGTTGAAGACAGTAGTTGATCCGGCGCCTCTGCAGACACTTCTTCAGTTCTATGACCCGGAGCTCAGATGTTTCACATTTCAAGATTACCAGTTAGCACCTACTCTCGAGGAGTACTCTATTCTGATGAGCATCCCGATTCAGCATCAGATTCCTTTTTTGGACGTCCCAAAGGAGGTTGACTTCAGATTGATTGCCAGAGCTCTTCGGTTGAGTGTCAAGGAAGTCTGTGATAATTGGAAGCCCTGTGGAGAAGTTATGGGTCTGCCGTTGAAGTTTTTCCTGAGAGTTGCTAGAGATGAAGCCGAGAAGGGGAATTGGGAAGTTTTTCACGCACAGCTAGCTGCCATGATCTATGGGATCGTCTTATTCCCAAGCATGCCTAATTTCATTGACCATGCTGCTATCACTATCTTCATCAGAGGGAATCCAGTCCCTACCTTGTTAGCTGATACTTACTATGCCATCCACAGAAGGCATGGTAAGGGTGGAGCCATCAGGTGCTGTCTACCTCTCCTGTTCAGATGGTTTATGTCACTCCTGCCTGTCAGTGGACCCTTTGTGGATACCCAGAGCACTCTTAAGTGGACTCAGAGGGTCATGTCGCTCACCTCCTACGACATCAGATGGCAGTCTTACCGGATGGATGTGAAGAATGTTATCATGAGTTGTGGTGAATTCCGGAACGTGCCACTCGTGGGGACCAAAGGCTGTATCAACTATAATCCAGTTCTTTCTCTTTGCCAATTAGGGTTTGTTATGAGTAGAAGACCACTTGAAGCTGAGATAGTTGAGAGTGTATGTTTTGAGAAGAAAGATGACCCGGCTAGATTGGAGCAGATAGGAAAAGCCTGGAGATCTGTTGGTGTGAAGGATGGATCCGTCTTAGGGAAGAAGTTTGCCATTGCAATGCCCGATTACACTGATTGGGTAAAGAAGAGAGTGGAAACTTTGTTGCTACCCTACGATAGGATAGAGCCGTTGTAGGAGCAACCACCCTTGATTCTTGCTGATAGTGTGCCTGCTGAGCACTATAAGCAAGCTCTGATGGAAAGTCGTCGTTTGAGAGAGAAGGAGCAAGACACCCAGATGGAGTTGTACAAAGCTAAAGCTGATAGGTTGCACTGGCCCATCAACTCAGGGAAGTGCGAGGAGAAGATGATAGCAGAGCAAGGGTTAAGAAGAGATCATATGAGGAGATGGAATCCATGTTGGATGCAGAGCATAGGGAGTGCCTGAGACTGCAGAGAGCAGAAGCTAACTATCAAAAGAAGATCAGAGACTTGGAGAAGCAACTCAAAGACAAAGACGTCCAGTTGAAGAAAGAGATGGAGTTGAGACAGAAATCAGAGGACTATCTTGGAGGAGAAGTCTTGGAGTTTAGAAGACAGTTGAAAGAGAAGATCACCCCTCTACCAGAATGTTCAGAATGCACATTGTTGATAGACCAGTGCCATTACCTGAAGACCCTCATTCCGGAAGACCGTCTGTCTTAGATTGTATCTTTGTTTGTTTTTGTTGAGAATCACCTCCAGGCCTGTTGGATGGGATTCATTTGCTTGTACTCCGTCTTTTGGATCTTTGTTGTTGAGAATCACCTCCAGGTTTGTTGGATGGGATTCATTTCTTTGTACTCTGTTTATGCGAATATTCTGTTGACCTGGTTGTATGACCTTTTTACCCTTATGTATAGATAGGGTTGTCAGTATTTCCCTGTTGTTCTCATTTTTCCCTGTATCTGTATTGTTCTCTTGTTGCTGCAGGTTGCCATCTTTCGAGGATGGATCAGGCTCTTTGAATGCCTGAGGAATGAGCATATCATGTGCATCATACACATCATTAACATCATACTCATATCATTTGCATAACAGGTGTTCTTGTGCCGACTTCTCACTTTGATTCCTGTGTCCAGGCAGGATAGCTGATCGAAGACCGCACCGCTACTCAACGCGACTCAACCATCAACGGAATATGGATCAAGTACAAGCTGAGTTGGCTGAGATGAGGGCAAACATGGCCCAGTTCATACACATGATGCAAGGGATTGCACAAGGGCAAGAAGAACTCCGAGCACTGGTTCAGAGGCAAGAAGCTGCACTGCCACCGGTCAATCCACCTCTACAAGAAGGAAATCCAGTTCCTGACACTCCTGCTGCTGCTATTCCCGTCAACAATTATGCTGAAGGTGGAAAGTTGAGGGGTATCAGAATTGATGGTCAACCGATTGCTCCCGATGCTGCTAATGCCAGAGTCATCCAGGCTCCGGCCCGTAACAGAATTCCGATTGTTGACAGACAAGAGGATATGTTTACCTTACTCAGTGAAGACGAAGATATTTTGGGCAGGAATGATGCGAGAGATCGTAAAGTTGAGGCCCTTGCTGAGAAAATCCGGGCAATGGAATGTCAAAACTCCCTCGGTTTTGATGTTACAAACATGGGATTAGTGGAAGGCTTGAGAATCCCGCACAAATTCAAGGCACCGTCATTCGACAAATACAACGGTACCTCCTGTCCTCGCACCCATGTGCAGGCGTACTACAGAAAGATATCCGCATACACTGACGATGAGAAGATGTGGATGTACTTTTTCCAAGACAACTTATCTGGGGCGTCTTTGGATTGGTATATGGAGTTGAAGCGGGATTCCATCAGATGCTGGAGGGATTTGGGTGAAGCATTCCTCAGACAGTACAAGCACAATATGGATATGGCTCCGACCCGGACTCAGCTGCAGAGTCTGTGTCAGAAAAACAACGAGAGCTTTAAAGAGTACGCCCAGAGATGGCGCGAGCTTGCGGCAAGAGTTCAACCCCCTATGCTGGAAAGGGAGTTGACGGACATGTTTATCAGCACTCTGCAAGGTGTGTATATGGACCGGATGGGAAGCTGCCCATTCGGAAGTTTTTCTGATGTCGTCATCTGTGGCGAGAGAATCGAAAGTCTGATCAAGGCCGGTAGGATTCATGATGCGGGTTCTTCTTCGTCATCGAAGAAACCCTTCTCTAGGGCACCTCGCCGTAGAGAAGGAGAGACCAATGCTGTACAACATAGAGGGGGTGTGTACAGAGCAAATGTAAACAGAGAACAATATCGTCCGGTAGCTGCAGTAACTATTCCTGCACCTCAACCTCGTCCACAACAACAAAGGGTTCAACAACCGCAACAACAACAACAACAACAGCAACGTCCTTTTCAGCCAAGACAAAGGTTGCAGGCTGATAGAAGATTTGACCCGTTGCCCATGACGTACGCCGAATTATTACCCGAACTACTTCGTTTAGGGTTTGTTGAATTGCGTACCATGGCTACTCCAACGGTGTTGGCGCCTGGTTATGATGCGAACGTCCGCTGTGACTTTCATTCTGGGGCACCAGGCCACCATACTGAGAGATGTCGGGCTCTCCAACACAAGGTACAAGATCTAATCGATGCTAAAGCGATCAATTTTGCTCCAGTACCGAACGTAGTGAACAATCCTATGCCTCAGCATGGTGGGCATAGGGTTAACAATGTTGAAGGAGGAGAAGCTGGAAATCTGATTGATAATGTTGAAGACGTTCAGACTTCTTTGTTGGTGGTAAAGGGCCGTCTGCTGAAGGGGGGTGTTGACCCGGGCTGTGTCGAAGGATGTTTGGGTTGTTCTGAAGCTGTTAATGGTTGTGACCAGTTGAAGACTGGTATTCAAAGATTAATTGACGAAGGTTGTCTTCAGGTCAGTAGGGCTGTTAAAGACAACGGGTCAGTATCTACTGTCACCATATACTTCAAGTCGTCTGAAGGACGAGGACGAGGGGTTGTTGGTACCTCAGCAGCAAGCAGTGCTCCGGTCACTATTCCCGCTCCGGTAACTATCAGTGCTCCGACTACTATCAGTATGTCTGGCAGAGGACAAGTTGAGAATAGTAGGGCTGTTCCTTGGAGGTATGACAATGCCTATCGCAGCAATCGGAGGGCTGATAATCAGATGAGGCCAGCAGTTCAAGCGCCTGTGACAATTAGTGCACCGGTAAAAACTCCTGTGGTTGTAAGTCCTGTGGTGGACAATGTCGGTGGACCAGGAGGTTTTACCCGGAGTGGACGACTGTTTGCTCCTCAGCCATTGAGAGATGCCAATGCTGAGGCATCTGCTAGGGCTAAGGGTAAACAAGCTGTGGTTGATGAGGAACCGGCTCAGAAGGAGGCTGAGGTTTCTTTTGAAAAGGACGTCGAGGAATTTATGAAGATCATCAAGAAGAGTGACTACAAGATAGTAGATCAGCTCAACCAAACTCCGTCCAAGATTTCAATACTCTCTTTGCTGTTGTGCTCTGAAGCACATCGTGATGCCTTGCTGAAGATGTTGAACATGGCATACGTACCGCAAGAGATCTCCGTCAACCAGTTGGAGGGTGTGCTAGCCAACGTGAGCACCATGCATGGTTTAGGTTTCACTGACCTAGACTTGACGCCTGAGGGTCGTAATCATAACAAAGCCTTGCACATCACTATGGAGTGCAAGGGTGCTGTATTGTCTCACGTGCTGGTGGACACCGGGTCGTCCTTGAATGTCCTGCCAAAGCAAATTCTGAAGAAGATTGATGTTGAGGGAGTTGTGCTCACTCCCAGTGACCTTATTGTGCGTGCATTTGACGGATCCAAACGGTCTGTGTTTGGTGAAGTTACCTTGCCGGTGAAGATAGGTCCGGAAGTTTTTGATGTAATCTTCTATGTGATGGACATTCAGCCCGCCTATAGCTGTTTGTTGGGGCGTCCATGGATACACGCAGCTGGGGCAGTCTCGTCGACTCTCCATCAAAAGCTCAAATATGTCTGGAACGGTCAGATTGTGACCGTATGTGGCGAAGAAGAGATTCTGGTGAGCCACCTGTCCTCGTTCAAGTATGTCGAGGTAGATGGTGAGATCCATGAAACATTGTGCCAGGCGTTTGAGACCGTGGCGCTTGAGAGGGTAGCTTGTGCTGAGCAGAGGAAGCCAGGTGCTTCGATTGCATCCTATAAGCAGGCCAAGGAGGTGGTTGACTTCGGCAAAGCTGAAGGCTGGGGCAAGATGGTTGACTTGCCGGTTAAAGAATACAAATTCGGCATTGGATATGAGCCTCTTCAGGCAGAGCAGAATGTGGGTCCGAGCACCTTTACCAGCGCCGGGCTGATGAACCATGGAGATGTCTTTACTACTGATGGTGAAGATGTTGACGGTGAGTGTGATTTGGACATCTGGGTCCGCCCTTGTGCACCAGGGGAGTCTATCAACAATTGGACAGCTGAAGAAGTGGTCCAAGTTACTCTTCTGACAGAGTAATTTTCCTTTGTTTTTTCATTTTGCATGAAAACCCTACGTTCTGCCCAAGGCGTAGTGGTTCATTGTAGGGCCTCATCATGTTTAAATGATTATCATAAATAAAGGACGTTTTGCAATCAAATTTTGAGATCTTTGTCTTTCCATTTTCTGTTTTTCACTTTTTTTCAAAACAATAAAAATGGCAATGTTTTTGTTTTTGTGACTTTATTGAAATCTTTTTCTAAAAACAAAACATTAAACATGCAGAAGTGATCTTTTGGCATCCACTGTGAACGACTCTGTTATGGCTCCATATGATTTCGATAATCCCATCTACCAAGCTGAAGAGGAGAGTGAGGAAGACTGTGAACTCCCTGCAGAATTGGTCAGATTACTGAAGCAAGAGGAAAGGGTCATCCAACCTCATCAGGAGGAGTTGGAAATTGTTAATCTGGGTACTGAGGACGCCAGAAAAGAGATCAAGATTGGGGCTGCTTTAGAAGACTCTGTCAAGAGGAGGCTAATTGAGATGCTAAGAGAATACGTGGAAATCTTCGCCTGGACATATCAAGACATGCCTGGATTGGATACAGACATTGTGGTGCATCGATTGCCTCTTAGAGAAGAGTGTCCTTCGGTCAAGCAGAAGCTTCGCAGAACTAGTCCTGATATGGCTGTCAAAATCAAGGAAGAGGTTCAGAAGCAGTGGGATGCAGGTTTCCTGGCTGTTACCAGGTATCCACCGTGGGTGGCCAACATTGTTCCCGTGCCGAAGAAGGATGGCAAAGTCAGGATGTGTGTCGACTACCGGGATTTGAACAGAGCGAGTCCGAAAGATGATTTCCCATTACCTCACATCGATGTATTGGTTGATAATACGGCTCAATCCTCGGTATTCTCTTTCATGGATGGTTTCTCAGGCTATAACCAGACCAAGATGGCGCCAGAGGACATGGAAAAGACGACATTCATTACACCTTGGGGCACGTTCTGCTACAAAGTAATGCCATTTGGGCTGAAGAATGCCGGTGCTACCTATCAAAGGGCAATGACGACTCTCTTTCATGACATGATGCACAAAGAAATTGAAGTGTACGTGGATGACATGATTGCAAAGTCGCAGACAGAAGAGGAGCATTTGGTTAATCTGCAGAAGTTGTTCGACAGGTTGGTCAAGTTCAAACTGAGGCTGAATCCGAACAAGTGTACGTTCGGGGTGAGATCAGGGAAGCTGCTAGGCTTCATTGTCAGTGAGAAAGGGATTGAGGTTGATCCAGCAAAAGTCAAAGCTATTCAAGAGATGCCTGAACCGAAGACGGAAAAGCAAGTCCGTGGGTTTTTAGGGAGATTGAACTACATTGCAAGGTTCATATCTCATCTAACTGCCACATGTGAACAATTTTCAAACTACTCAGAAAGAATCAGGCGATCAAATGGAATGATGACTGTCATAAGGCATTTGACAAAATCAAAGAATATTTACAGAAACCTCCAATCCTGATTCCTCCAGTTCCAGGGAGACCATTGATAATGTACCTATCAATCACCGAGACTTCAATGGGGTGTGTATTGGGTCAGCATGACGAGTCTGGTCGAAAAGAGCATGCCATATACTACCTAAGCAAAAAGTTTACCGACTGTGAAACAAGATATTCACTGCTCGAGAAAACTTGCTGTGCTTTGGCCTGGGCTGCTTGCCGACTAAGGCAGTATATGTTGAACCATACTACCTTGTTGATTTCTAAAATGGATCCTGTGAAGTACATCTTTGAGAAGCCGGCTCTCACCGGACGTGTTGCCCGTTGGCAGATGATTTTAACCGAGTATGACATTCAGTACACGTCACAGAAGGCCATCAAAGGTAGTATCCTATCAGACTATCTCGCCGAACAACCGATTGATGATTATCAGCCTATGATGTTTGAATTCCCTGATGAAGACATCATGTACCTGAAGACGAAAGATTGTGAAGAGCCACCTGTCGAGGAAGGACCGGATCCTGATGACAAGTGGACACTGATGTTCGATGGGGCTGTGAATATGAACGGTAATGGTGTTGGGGCAGTGTTGATCAATCCCAAAGGTGCTCATATACCTTTCTCTGCCAGATTGACTTTCGACGTCACCAACAATGAAGCTGAGTATGAGGCTTGCATCATGGGGATAGAAGAAGCCATTGATCTAAGGATCAAAACACTTGACATATTTGGAGATTCAGCTCTAGTGATCAATCAGGTCAATGGAGATTGGAATATGAACCAGCCGCATTTGATTCCGTATAGAGACTACACCAGAAGAATACTGACGTTCTTCAAGAAGGTGAAGTTGTGTCATGTCCCTCGGGATGAAAATCAAATGGCTGATGCTTTGGCTACTTTATCCTCTATGATAAAGGTTCATTGGTGGAATCACGTGCCACATGTTGCGGTGAATCGACTCGAAAGGCCTGCGTACGTGTTTGCAGCCGAGTCTGTTGTTGCGATTGATGAAAAACCGTGGTACTATGATATCAAGAACTTCCTCAAGACTCAAGAGTATCCTGAGGGTGCGTCAAAGAATGATAAGAAGACCCTGAGAAGGCTAGCTGGAAGCTTTTACTTGAATCAGGATGATGTGCTATACAAGAGAAACTTTGACATGGTCTTGCTCAGATGCGTGGATAGACACGAAGCAGACATGTTAATGCAAGAAGTGCACGAGGGTTCGTTTGGTACCCACGCTGGTGGTCATGCAATGTCGAAGAAATTGCTGAGAGCCGGATATTACTGGATGACTATGGAATCCGATTGCTTCAAATATGCTCGGAAGTGCCATAAATGTCAGATCTATGCTGATAAGGTGCATGTACCACCAAGCCCGTTGAATGTCATGAACTCACCTTGGCCGTTTGCCATGTGGGGCATCGACATGATTGGGAAGATAGAGCCTACTACTTCAAATGGACATCGCTTCATCTTGGTTGCGATTGATTACTTCACCAAATGGGTAGAAGCAGCTTCCTTTGCCAACGTTACCAAACAAGTGGTTGCCCGGTTCATCAAGAAAGAAATCATCTGTCGATATGGAGTCCCTGAGAGAATCATCACTGACAATGGTTCGAATCTCAACAACAAGATGATGAAAGAACTATGCAGAGATTTCAAGATTGAACATAACAATTCTTCTCCTTACAGACCGAAGATGAACGGTGCTGTAGAGGCATCAAACAAGAATATCAAGAAGATTGTGCAAAAGATGGTCGTTACATACAAGGACTGGCATGAGATGTTGCCTTTCGCTTTGCATGGGTACCGTACCTCAGTACGTACGTCGACCGGGGCAACCCCCTACTCCCTTGTGTATGGTATGGAGGCAGTCCTACCTGTTGAAGTGGAGATCCCTTCTCTGAGGGTATTATTGGATGTCAAGCTGGACGAAGCCGAGTGGATTCGAACAAGGTTTAATGAGTTAAGCCTTATCGAAGAGAGACGGTTAGCAGCTGTGTGCCATGGGCAGTTATATCAGAGAAGGATGAAGCGAGCCTTTGATCAGAAAGTGCGTCCTCGGACATTTCAAACTGGTGACCTAGTTTTGAAGAGGATCCTTCCTCCCGGTACAGATAACAGGGGCAAGTGGACCCCTAATTACGAAGGTCCATATGTTGTGAAGAAGGTCTTCTCCGGTGGAGCCTTGATGCTTACAACAATGGATGGTGAAGATTTTCCTTCCCCTGTTAACTCAGATGTAGTCAAAAAATACTTCGCATAAATAAACCCGCTGGACAAAAAGAATAAAAGAGTCCAGGCAAAAATGGGCATCCCGGCGAACCAAAAACAGAAACAAAAGGTTCGGGCAAAAGTTAGGGATAAAAATGAAAAAATGTACACCCGGTAAGTCGAAAACCCGCAAGGGCGGCTTAGGCAAAAATGGGTATCCCGGTGGATTGAAAACCCGAAAGGGCGATCCAGCCAAAAGAGGGATTAAAGCGAAGACTACAGTCTGAGTTATCTGTACTTCATAGCGCTTCATCAGCTACCATTTCGAAAGATGTGATCGGTCCAGTCAGTCTTCTCAGAAAGCAAGGAGTTGGGAGGAAATTGACGATCTATGAGTTATGACAGAGTTGGGAAATAGTGGATGCCGTGTTCACATTGCCATTAGGATAGTTTATTTTCCTTTTGTGCGCAATTACCTCTTCCTAGGAATTGCTTCCCAATGTATTTGCCTTTTCAAGCACATTTTCAATCAATAAAAGTCGTTATTCAGATAAATTGCTCTCCTGTTTTTACTTTTACTGTTTTGTTTGCAAAAACGTCCGAATTTTTGATAAACATTGCATATAAAAACATGAAGGCTAAACAATAACGTGCAAAAGATTAAAACATTTGAAAATCATTTTGAATGTTGAGGACACTTGAGCGTATCTTGTCCATATATCCCCTGGGGCATCTGTTGTTCCGTTTTGCAGGTCGTCACCTGTGAACATTCTCCAGCAGTTTATTTCCCAGAACGAAGTTATTTCTCCTAGCTATGGATTGGTTAAGTCTTCCCCAGCAAAGCAATCATTTCTCCAGCAGAGTTCATCCCACCAGTGGATTGGACGAGTTTCCATAGCAGGTCGCTACCTGCATCCCCAGCTGAGTTGTGTCTACTTGTGAATTGTGGGTCGTCCCCGGCGGAGTAACAGTTATTTCCAAAGCAGAGTCTATTTTATCTGAGGTTTGTATGAGCCTTATCCCCAGAGAGTTACCTGGTTTATCTTCCCCAGCGGAACAGTTATTTCCCCAAGCGGAATCTTTGTGGATTGATTAGGATATCCCCAGCAATTTACTTTTGTCTGTAGCAAGTGGTGTGCTTACTCCCCAGCGAGTTGCTTTGTCTTCCCCTAGCGGATTTATATTGTTGGTTCCCCAGCAGTTGCCTTGTTTCCCCCAGCGGAATTGTATTGAAGATTTCTCAGCACAGTCGTCCTGTGTATGCCCCAGTGGAGTTCTCATCATATTGCATTGCATATAGTAATCATTGCATCCTCAAACTGCGTAGCATTTCCATTCCATGTGGAACATTGCGCCATAGAAAAATTCAAACATATGCATTCATGTGTTCGAAACCCCCCATCAGGCAGTATCCCCGGCAGAGGCGGGTCGTCTTTATGCAACATCAGCACAGCACGTCTGCTACAGTTGCTTCGACAACATTCAGAATTGATATCCCCACAGAGGTTTATTTCCTCACCCGATGGTGACAGAAAGTTTGTTTCTCCCCAGTGAGACCCCCAGCGAGTGATCAGCCTTGCTTTGACGTATCTCAGATGTCCGATCTTGTAATACCAGTCCGTATCATGCCAACACCCGCGTGTGTTCTATCATTTTTTTGGTGTCGGTAAACACCATTGTTTCGGTGTCGGTAAACATCGAGTCTCACCCAGTCATCGGTAAATGTCTGGTCATTTTTTGGTGTCAGTAAACACCATTGTTTCGGTGTCGGTAAACATCGAGTCTCACCCAGTCATCGGTAAATGTCTGGTCATTTTTTGATGTCGGTAAACATCATCTTTCGATGTCGGTAAACATCGAGTCTTTCCCTCAGTCATCGGTAAATGTCTGATATTTCCCCAGCTAGAAATCCCCAGTAGAGTCATCTGTAAATGTCCTATCTGGTTTCCGGTTGCGAATATTTGTTTGTCTCTCCCCAATAAATTTCTCATCCCCAGTCATCGGTAAATGTCTGGTCATTTCTTTTGATGTCGGTAAACATCATCTTTCGATGTCGGTAAACATTGAGTCTCATCCCAGTCATCGGTAAATGTCTGGTCATGCTGTGATTTCTTGTTAATAAGATCAAAATCCCCAGAAGTCGTCGGTAAACGTCTTGTCTGGTCCCACCACAAAGATTTTGTTCCTCCCCAAGCGGAGATGCCATCGGTAAATGGCCCAGTTTTCTTCGATATCGGTAAATATCGAATTCCCAGTTGCAGCAGCCATCGGTAAATGGTCTTGCTAAAGTTGACATCGGTAAATGTCAAGTTTCTTTGAAGCCACCATCGGTAAATGGTCTTGCTAAAGTTGACATCGGTAAATGTCAAGTTTCTTTGAAGCCACCATCGGTAAATGGTCTTGCTTCCCTTCTACATCAAATTTGTTTTCCCAGCAGCCATTGGTAAATGGTCCTGCTGAAGTTGATATCGGTAAATATCAAGTTTTAACCATCGGTAAATGGTTTCACTTTTCAGAAGTTTGTTTTCCCAGCAGCCATCGGTAAATGGACCTGCTGAAGTTGATATCGGTAAATATCAAGTTTTAACCATCGGTAAATGGCTTCACTTTTCAGAAGTTTGTTTTCCCAGCAGCCATCGGTAAATGGTCCTGCTGAAGTTGATATCGGTAAATATCAAGTTTTAACCATCGGTAAATGGTTTCACTTTTCAGAAGTTTGTTTTCCCAGCAGCCATCGGTAAATGGTCTCGCTGAAGTTGATATCGGTAAATATCAAGTTTACAGTTTCCAACCATCGGTAAATAGGTTTTGCTTTTCTGAAGTTGTCATGCAGTTGTCATCGGTAAATGACATGGTTCTTCTTTGTATCATATCCAGTCGGTGCAAATTTCTACGGTTCTTTGGTATTCAATCCCTGTTTACCCTGAAAGTCTGACAGCCGTTGCTATCATCCGTTCGGGTTCCCAGCTGATTGAATAGGGGCAGCTGTAGCACCTCAAATTTGCACCTATCATTGTACATACATTCTCATATTAGGTCATAACATAACATGGTCCACTGCATAACATTGCATTGTCCCTTTTGCCCAAGTGCAAGATCATCAGAAGAATTAGGTCAAACTGATCAGGAGATCAGTCAGCCAAGCAAGCAAGCACAATTCTCAAGGAGCCAAGGCCCTAGGGTTGGTCCAACATGTTCACATGACTTGGGGATCCATTTGAAGTGTTTAGGTCAAAGATTGGATGTTCAGAGGTCATCATTCAATGCACAGTCAGTCAGAAACCCTAAAAAGTCAAACTTGGTCAACTGTGATTGATTTTATGGTTTTGATGGATGGATTTGGTTTGAGAGAGCTTATTCATGTCCAAATAGGCCTCATATATCATGGAAAACATCATCATTGAAGAATTTGAAGCCAAATCAGAAATTTCCAAAAAATAGAAACTGGACCTGTAATTTTAACTGCCAAAAATGGAAACTTCTTGATCCCAAACTTACATCATGATACAAGCTTCAAATGAATTTTTGCCCAACATGAAAGTTGAATATCTTGTTCTCCCATTTCCAAAAAGTCCAAGAACTCTCAATTCCCATGTATGGTTTGCAAGATATGATCAATTCATTTTCAAAATTCTTGAACTTCAAAAGGCCATATCTCTCAAACCATTTGGCC
The DNA here is from genome assembly GCF_024323335.1 of Lathyrus oleraceus. NCBI lineage: Eukaryota > Viridiplantae > Streptophyta > Magnoliopsida > Fabales > Fabaceae > Lathyrus > Lathyrus oleraceus. Next base: position 165,415,060 of record NC_066579.1, on the reverse strand, counting down.
AAATTTGGTGGGGTTTTTTCCAACAAGTCACATTTGACCTCCTCTTTCCAAAAATGTAACCCTCATGCACCAAAACCTCATGGATCAAAATGGAATTTTTGAACTTGCTTGATTTATTTTCAAGTAAGGGTGAAAAGTGAACTTTTGATTTAATCATTTTTAACCACTTTGGCCTTGCAAATATGTTCAGATATGTTGTTTATGACTTGTTGCCAAGCCCATTTTCGTGCTCTTGCCATTACACCTCACCATGTGAACCAAAGTGGTCATTTAGCAAAACTTACAATTAAACTAATTTGTGTTTAGCACTCAATTAGTAAACTTAAAACAGAGGTATAAGAACTCATTTTCTGTCATTCTAAAACCCTAGCAGCCAACATCACAAACAGAAAAAACACTCTTCTCTAAAATCACATTTTTTGGCATTTGGAATTTTTCTTGAGAAGTTGTCAAAGAACTCGAGCCTGTTTTGCTTGCTCCACCATCCATCACCTTTGTTGAGCTTATTTCAAGCTTCATTTCACATCTGTAGCAGCATTTCATGGACTGTTTTCTTCAAGCTCCATTAATGGCAGAAGTTGATTAGAGCCATCCCAAGCTATCTCGAGCCAAACCCTCTTCATCATTCATCATTTGAAGGACTTTGGAGCACCTGTTTCATTACCAAACATCCAAACAACAACTGCTTCATCATTTGCTTCAGAATCAAGTAAGATTTCGTTTTCCACCATTTGCCAAACTATAGCATGCATAGGATAGGTCTTACTTTGCTGGTTCTAATGAGCTTTAAATCACATGAAATGGTTGGCTATTTTGAAAGTTATGTTGTTTTAAAGTTTGATGTTGAAATAAGTTTTTGCTCGATTCATGTTGATTAGCTCGATTCCGTGGAAATTATTGTTGGATTTGTGTTAGTTATGCTTGGCTGAGTTGAATGGTATGATTAATTTCAATTTCTGGAAAAAAATTCTGGAAAATTGTTGAAGCTCGCGCACTGTTCATCTTCTTCTTCATGAAGAAGATGAAATTCTTCAGCTATGCGTCGACCATACAGCAAGGTTGCGTCGACCATTAGATAGTTTTGCGTCGACCATAGCTGGTCTTGCGCCGACCCGAGGCTCTGGCTGTGTGTTTTTGAGTCGACCATAGCTAGCTATGCGTCGACTCTTCTCTGGTTATGTTTTTGGCTAGCGCACGCATATTTGAGAAGTAACATGGTTCGATTCCGTGTGATGGAGGTTCCTCATTTTGGATTTTGGCATTTTCTCTTGTATGCTTCTATGTTTCATATGCATTGTTCATCTTTTTTTATTTTTTCATGCCATTAGAAAAATCATAACTCATTAAATATTTGTCCAATTAATATGAGATTTTTTCCATGATGATCCTTGCCATGTCTATTATTTTTTGATGATTTTTATGAAAATTGTGCACGTGTGGATTTCTGTTTTGGCTAGGGTTTGCTCATACATGTCATTTGTTGCACCTTGCTTGCTATTTTGATCATGAAATGATGATGCCTAATTGGAAATTCCTGAAATTTTACATGTGTGTTCTAGACTCATTCCTGGTCATTTTGGTATATGATTTGTGATTTTTGCATTCCTGGATTGAGAGATATGACATGATCATTAGAGGTGTGACAATTTGTGTCACACCATTTCTTGTGCAACTTCATGATTTTTTATACCATGCTATATGAACTCAAAATGACCTGAATTTTTACATGTTGAATCGCCTGGATGTTAAGTTTGGAAAATGAATTTTTCTGGAATTTTTTAGTGCATTTCCAATTTGATTGAGATTTTCTCCCCTGTTTGACCAATTGTTGACTTCTTGTGATGCATGATTTTATATGATTTGTGAAATCCTCATGCATTATTGGATGGACTTGAAATTTGACATGTGTATTATAGACATCTTGAAGTTTGCCATGGCTTTGGTGTCATTCATTTATCTTATGCCAATCCTGTTTTATGCTTGCTTGAAGTGGATGCATGTTTTGGTGCCTTGTATAAGCTTGTTTGAATATGCTTTGACTTGATGAATTTAATTGACTTGCTTCTCTTGGTCCAAATGAGTTGAAATTTGGTGTGTGGGCCATGCTGTGGTTTATGATTGATCATGATTTATTTGGTGAGTTTTGGAAATGTTTGAGATTGCTTTTGATTCAAGTCTTGCTGTTGACTTCTATGAGCTTCTAAATGCCATGCTTTGACCTAACTTGTTCATGAAATGATGATGATAATTGATATGAATGTAAACCCAATTGGTTTTGTTTCTTGATTGATTAAACATGATTTTGGATGCTTGCCACTTGCTGTTTAAACTTTTTCATTCCCTTTTGACCCTAGGCTTGCCCTAGTGGTCCTGTTACTCACCTTTGAGCTCATGTTTTCAGGTTGACCAACAAATGACCAATGAGACCATTTCTTTTTGATTGAACTTACTTGAATATCATTTATTAACTTGTTTGTTTTGTAGGTGGCTTGGCTCACATGCCTTGAGCCTTGTGCCTTGCACATTCACTTGCTTATGATTAACTGTTGATGTCTATTTCCTTTTGCTTTGTTTTGAAGTTGCATACTAATGTCTGCTTGACTATTTCAGGTGCTTTTAGTTGCTCAGTTCCTTGTGAACTTTTGCTTTGCTTTGCTTGTATAAGCAATTTGCATTGAGGTATATTTCTAATCTTCATGTAGTCTGGAAGACCTGGCCTGTTACTTGGCCAGGCAACTGTCTGAAGTCCTCCTTAAGAGGCAATGTTTTTGATTGTTTAATTTTGTCCTTGTACATATTCAAAGACCTCCTAAGTGAAGAGGCAATTGGCAGAACCCAAGGGATAAGCAATCTATCCCCTGCTAGTCTGTGTGTCACTCACCTTGCTCACACTACCTGTGTTGATGCATAGTGAGTAAAAGCCCAAGATCTATAGAGTCCAACTTGTGGAAAGAGTTCCAACTTTCTGAACTCCCACATCTTCTGATATTCAAAAGCTCTCCCTGACCAGGGATAAGAGCAATGAGGCACACCCCTCATCTCCTTTCATCTGCTTCACCTTGGCTCTCAATGTCAAGGTTAAGAGCAACATCTACCCAGTTCCAGAGGTTTGTTTGTTGAGGTTGATATGACCCCTCGACTAAAACCTAGCCTTGTTTGGGCCCCTTGTTTGTGTATAGTGTGTGCTACCTGTGCTTGTGTTTGTTTGACTTGCTTCCTGTGCAAGTTAGGGTTAGTTTAGACTTGCTTCTTGTGCAAGTTAGGTTGTGCTTGACTTGCTTCCTGTGCAAGTTAAGTGTGTGTGTGGCTTGCTTCCTGTGCAAGTCATGCTTAGGATAGGCTGGCTCCCTGTGCCAGTTAGCTAGAAACCTTAACTTAGGGATGATTTTGCATGATAACATCTAGGCTCGAGTCGTAGTCTCCCTAGTTGTGTCTCCCTCTGTTATCTGGTTTAGGCTAGGTCCTTTGTCCCTGCGTAGGGGAACTACATCGCCCTGATCTTCATACCAGATGAAGTATGTAGGCAGGAGATTGAGCTGATCTCTCCGGGCGCCCTTTTTCTTTTTTGTGTGTGTTTGACAGTTATAGGCTCGAGTCCCCGACTCCCTATTAACTTGCTGTGTTGTTGTGTGCTTGGAAGCTGATGTAAGTCCATCGAGTGGCATTCGGGTTCCAGTGTGTGTGTGTTTTGGTTCGGATGCTGATGTAAGTCCAGTGATTGGCATTTGGGCTCCATGTTTGCCTGTGTTTGTTTTGTTTGTGTGTGTGTCAGCCGAGCTACGAATGCTCTGATTCTCCTTCGTCCAAAGGAGATACGTATGCATAGGATGCGATATCCTAGCGAGCATGTGTCGTTTCCCCAGTCCGAACTACTTCGACTCTGATGTCTATGCCTGATAGACTAAGTAGGCCCAGGATGCGACATCCTGCCGAGTCAGTTTCAGTCAGTTTCTTGTGTCTCTTTCAGCCAGTGTGTGTGTGTTTGAGCAGTGTTTTAGCAACCATTTATCCTTCCTTTTGTGCGTGGATCCCGTCGAGTACGACGGATGCGTAGGGGTGCTAATACCTTCCCTTCGCATAACCGACTCCCGAACCCATTCTCTTTGGTCGCGAGACCATGTTCTTTCCTAGGTTTACTCTGAGCGTTTCCTTTCCCTCTTTTGGGATAAATAACGCACGGTGGCGGCTCTGTTGTTCTTTTCCCGCCGGTTTTTCGCGTAATGCGACATGAGGGTGCTAAGGGTAGAGGATTGAGCAAGTTTAAGAGGAATAACCCGCCAACCTTTAAAGGGAGGTATGATCCGGAGGACGCTCATATCTAGTTGCAAGAGATCTAGAAAATCTTTAGAGTCATGGCTTGCATAAATGCTCAGAAGGTGCTTTATAGTCCTTATATGTTCTTAGAAGAGGCTGAGTATTGGTGGAATAACTCATGTCAGAGAATGGAACCTAGTGGTACTGAGATTACTTGGGAAGTGCTCAAGAGTGTATTTCTGGAGAAATGTTTTCCTACTGATGTGTGTAGCAAGAAAGAGATTGAATTCCTTAGGCTTACACAAGGAAATATGATTGTGGCAGACTATGCTATGAAGTTTGAGGAGTTATCAAGATTATGTCTATGGGCTAAAGAATCTAAGTGCATCAAATTTGAGAGTGGAGTGCGCCCATAGATCATAAATTTTATTGGGTACCAAGAGATTTATTAGTTTTTCATGATGGTAAACAAATGTCATATCTATGATGATGATAACCATGCGAGATCTGCTTATTACAAGAGTTCCAGTGATAAAGAAGTGATAATCAGAATCGCAGGAAGCCTTAAATTGTTCCAGATAGTAAGGACAAGAAGAAAACTCAGTAGATAAGTCAAAGTGGGGAAGAAGCTCTTACTTCTCTAAGATGCTACAAGTGTGGCGAGTTTGGGCCCCAAAATTCTGAGTGTACGAGTGCTATTGAGAATTGATTCAAGTGTAAGAAGTCAGGTCATCGAGCTGCCAAGTGTAGGAGTACTATTGTGACTTGCTATAATTATGGATAATAGGGTCATATTAGCACTCGTTGTCAGAAGCCTAAGCAAGAAAAGTCTAGAGGAAAGGTTTTTGCTTTGTCTGGCTCAGTGACTACCAAAGAGGACATATTGATCATAGGTACATGTTTTATTAATAATATTTCTTTAGTTGATATTGTCGATACAAGTGCGACATATTTGTTCATTTCTTTGGATTGTGCAAAGAGGCTGAATCTTGAGTTGTCATCTATGGGTGGGAGTAAGGTTATTGATACCTTTGTTATGGGTTTTATAACTACATATTTGGTTTGTTTGAATTGTCCGCTGAGTATTTTTGATAGAGATTTCAGGATAGATTTGGTTAGTCTTCCGTTAGTACATATCAACTACTATGCCAAGATAGTGATGTTTCCAGAGTTCGTGGGAGAGGAAGACCTCTTTGTATCTGCTAAGCAAGTGAATGAGTATGTGAAGGATGACGGTCTCGTGCTTATGATGTTAGGTTCTTTGGATGTAAAGGGTAAAGGAGTAATTGGTGATCTACCTATTTGTGGTTTTCCATATGTGTTCCCTGATGATATCGGTGATTTGCCTCTAGAGAGTGAGATGGAGTTTGCTATAGACTTGGTACCTGACACTAGTCCCATTTCGATGGCTATGTATTGGATGTCTGCTTCAGAGTTGAGTTAAGTGAGGAAATAACTTGAGGATTTGCTTGAGGAGAAATTTGTCTGATCAAGCATTTTGCTATGGGGTGTACCTATTATGTTAGTAAAGGAGAAAATAGTAGTATCCATCTATGTGTCGAGTATCGACAGTTGAACAAAATGACTATCAAGAACAACTATCCACTTCCGAGGATTGATGATTTGATGGATCAGTTAGTAGGTGTGTGTGTTTTCAGTAAGATTTACTTGACGTCTGGGTATCATCAGATTTGTGTGAAGGTCTAGGATATTCCAAAGACAACTTTTAGGAGACGATATGGTCATTACGAGTATTCTTAATGTCGTTCGGTGTGTCTAATGCATATGGAGTGTTCATGGAGTATATGAATAGAAGTTTTCATCAGTATTTGGATACGTTTCTGGTGGTGTTTATTGATGACATTCTGATTTATTCGAAGACAGATAAAGAGCATGCAAATCATCTGAGAGTTGTGCTAAAAGTTTTTACAAGAGAAGTAGTTGTATGCTAAATTGTCTAAGTGTGAGTTTCAATTAAGAGAAGTGAGTTTTCTTAGCCACGTAATTTCTAGTGGAGGTATTGATGTAGATCCGTCGAAGACAGAATCTGTGATGTAGTGGGAGACTCTGAAGCGTGTCACTAAAATTTGAAATTATCTTGAGTTAGTTGGTTATTATCGCAAGTTTATTAAAGGCTTTTACAAGTTATCTTTATCGTTGACTCAACTAACTAGGAAAGGTCATGCTTTTTCTTGGGATGCTAAGTGTGAATAGAGTTTCCAAGAACTTAAGAAGAAGTTAATGTCAGCTCCAATAATGATTTTTCCGAATGCGACTGAGTCCTTTGTGGTGTATTGTGATGCCTCAAAGATGGGTCTATAAGGTGTGTTGATGCATAATGGTCAGGTTGTGACTTACGCTTCTAGGCAGTTGAAGGTTCATGAAAGGAATTATCCTACGCATGATCTTGAGTTAGCAGTTGTGGTATTCACGTTGGAGATTTGGAGACATTATCTATTTGGCTCCAAATTTGAGGTGTTCAGTGATCATAAGAGTTCGAACTATTTGTTTGACCATAAGGAGTTGGATATAAGGCAGAAAGGATGGCTCACGTTTTTGAAAGATTACGATTTTGGCTTTGATTACCATCTGGGTAAAGCTAATGTTGTAGCTAACACATTGAGTAGGAAGTCACTATATATGTTGATGCTTATGGTTTGGGAGCTATAGTTGATTGAACAATTCAGAGACATGAGTTTGGTATGTAAAGAAACTCCTAATAGTGTGAATTTGGGCATGTTGAAACAAACAAGTGGTATTTTTGAAGAGACTAGAGGAGGTGAAAAGGGCGTTATGGAATTGGTTGATCGGCTAGTGTTAATTAATCAAGGTAAGAGTGGTGACTTCAAAATTGACGAGAACAATGTGATAAGATTCAGAGATAGAGTTTGTGTACCATGTGTACCTGAACCTAAGAAGAGTATTCTTGAGGAAGGTCACAAGAGTGGCTTAAGTATTCATCGCAGGGCTACTAAAATGTTCAAGACTTGAAAAATTTGTTTTGGTGGCGAAGAATGAAGAAGGAGATAGTTGAGTTTGTGTATGCTTGTTTGACTTGTCAGAAGTTAAAGATTGAAAATAAAAAGTCGTTGGGTCTAATGTAGTCGTTGTCTATTCTTGAGTGGAAATGGGACAATATTTCAATGGACTATGTGTTTGGTTCGCCGAGAACAATGAAGAGTTGTGATACTATTTAGGTTATTATGGATAAGTTGACTAAATTGGCTCATTTCATTCTGATTCAACTTAACTATCCATTGGAGAGGCTAGTAGAGTTGTATATAAAAAGATTGTTAGTTTGCATGAGATTTTATCCAGTATCGTATCTGACATAAATCTGAGGTTTACTTCGTGGTTCTAGGAGAGTTTGTTGAAGGTTTTGGGTATGAAGCTACGCTTGAGTTCTACTTATCACCCGCAGATAGATGGTTAGACAAAAAGGACCATTCAATCCTTAGAAGACTTGTTGAGGGCTCGTGTGCTAGAATAAGGAGGTGTTTGGGATGGTTTTTTTACCGTTGATTAAGTTTACCTACAACAACAATTACCATTCGAGTATTGGAATGACACCGTTTAATGATTTATATGGTAGGAGGAGTAGGACACCTTTATGTTGGTATGAGTCTGAAGAGAGTGATGTGATTGAACCCGAGATTATCCAATAGATGATAGAGAAAATCAAAATGATTCAAGAGAAGATGAAAGCTTCTTAGAGTCTCCATAAGAGTTACCAAGAGGAGTAAGACACTTAAATTCCAAAAGGGAGATCACATGTTTCTAAGAGTTACCCCGATAACTGGCATTGGTCGAGCTTTGAAGTCTCAAAAGCTCATGTCGTGTTTCGTTGGTTCATACCATGTTTTGCAGAGGATATGAGACGTGGCTTACCAGATTGCCTTACCACTATCACTTGTTGATCTTCATGATGTGTTTCACGTGTCTCAGTTGAGGATATAAATTCCAGTTCCATATCACATGATCCAAGTGGATGATATACAAGAGATAAATTAACTTAGTAAAGGCAGCTTGGGGAGGGCCGGCTGGTGGAAACGTGACTTGGGAGCTTGAGATCTAGATGAAAGAGTTATACCCAAATATGTTTACTTAAGGTAGTTTTCGAGGGGGGGAATTCTTTAAGTGGGGGAGACTTGTAACACCCTGGTTTTTAATTTATTGAAATTATTTGATTTATTATGATTTTGTGTATTTATTTAATTATTGGGTAATATTGATTAAATAATAGGGGCAGCGAGGGTGTGTAACCTTGAGGTGAAAGTGTGAGGAGTAATTAGAGGCTAGTAGAGTTTGATCAAGTTATTAGAGTCTATTTTAATAATTGAAATAATGTATTTTATTAGATTTATTTAATTTAATAGAAAATAGAATAATATAAAAGAAGGAGTATTAGTAGTATTTTTATTAAAATAAAATTAGAGATGAGAAGGACGTTTTGGGGAATAGAGAGGTAAGTGAGAGTAATGTTGGAAGTCACTATTTGAGAGGGATTAGGTTACTAAAAAAATGTTAATTAAGAGTTGTGGGAGTTTCTATGTAAAAACAAAATTTGGTGGAAAGAGGAAGAGGCAAGGGCTATGACATAGGAAAAACATCCATCGAAAGAGCTTTGAAGATTTTTGCTGAAAAATCTAAGGTAAGAGGGAGAATTGATTCAATAACGAGTATAATGCATGAGGGGTATCAAGTTGTGAAAAACACAAGAAATAGGGGTTCAAATTGGATTTTAAAAACAAAAGCTTTTACTCAACTCAAGAACAACACTCAAATGTTAATCAATGAAGAGATAAAAATACAAGTATTTTTATCCTGGTTCGCTTGAAATTCAAAGCTACTCTAGTCCATCCGCCAAGGTGAATTTGCCTTATACATAAGAACTTAATCCACTATAATCAACTGATTACAATAATCACAAAGAATAACCTTCTTTATCTTCTCAAGGACCCGACTATATCCTAGTTTCCTTAAGGACTCAAGAAGAATAACTTTCTTTGTTTTCTTAAGAATCTAACTATACCCTAGTCTCCTTAAGAAATCAAACAAATAGTTTGAATAATATTTTATGTGTTATAAGTTTCTCCTACACAAGCAAATTTTACACAAATGATAAATAAATAATTAAAAAAACGGTATAGAAAATAATAGCTTTTCACAAATAAACGTTGACAAGTTTTGCAGCGCTTCAGTATTCTTCATTTTTCTTCAGGTCTCCAAGTCCCACTTATATAACATAAGAAGAAGACAATTGGAGAGCAAAATGGGGAAACCAAATAAAGCGGTTGTTCACTGTTGGATATTGAAAGGAGTGATATTGTGTATTGTCCTTCACCCACAAATTCAATGACATGTGTGATGTATAGTAACTTCCTTACCCATGATACCAGATAGTGGGAAGAATATTTGATTTGTACTATATACTATTTGATCACGTACCGATTTGATCTTATCTTCAAGTTCACTAGCTTCTGATGAAAGTTGATGAATCATGAAATGAAGAAACATAAAGCTGGATTCAGAAACTTCAGAATCTTCGGTCAGAACCTTGACATTGTCAATAGTCTGACTAGAGATCTTCAGTATCTTCAGAATCCATAGTTAGAACCTTGATAACCTCAACGTCTGGCTTGAGATCTTCAGAATCTTCAGCTAAGTAGCAAAACTTCATAAGCTTGCCATTCTTCAGAAGCTTGACGATCAGAGTCACGTCCAAAAGCAGAAGTGGAGAGAATGTTGCAGTAGCAACCTATCATCTATACAAAAACTTATTAGGAGTGAATCAAGATAGAAGTAGAAATAACATTGCAGTAACAACTTGATACCTTTTAAAACTTCTCATGATTAGCGCATAAGAGGAATTTGGAAATCAATTGTTCATAAACTGATAACGTTGGACGTCATATCCTCAGAATCAAAACTTGCTGTTAAAGCTACAAAATAACAAACCATTAGGGTACCAAAATTGTTCTCACACAAATACAACATCGGTATCATCAAAAACCAAGGTATATATGCATAACCAAATATTGTTCTAACAATCTTCCCCATTTTGACGATGACAAAAACATGTATTTTAATGAACAGTTTTGTATAGGGTAATTATGGAAGGATACATCTTACAGAAGCAAAAAGCTACCCCTGGGATGTATAATCCTAAAAAGATAAAATCAGAATGAAAGAACATTTTCCCAATTAACCTTTTTGAAGTACCAGAGTAATCTTCCATCAGAATCTGGTTTATATTCAGAAGTTGCTTGAATTTATCCAGAACACTAGTTGTTAATCTCAAAATTTTGATGAACTTCACTTCAGAAGCTTAGTTCTCTTTGAAAATTTCGTTCAGAGCCTGATTACCATGGAATTTGAATCTTGATGCCAAGTTCAGAGCCTGGTTTTTAAAAACTTGAAGACTTGATGCTTGATTCTGATTCGTGGTTGAGATCTTTCTTAATCATCCATATGAAAGTTTTTTCGGACTCAGATAGTAGACCATTTCATCAGAAACTGGCGACTTACATTATGATCTTACAAACTTCTGATGTTCTGAACTTAACCCAGCAAACACAATTGATAAACTATTCTTTGAAGTAGTTGTTATAAAAAACATTAGCAAATGTTTGGATTCTTATTCAAGAATATATGTATGTCAAAATAAATTCTGATTCTTCCCCTTAGATATGTTTCTCCCCCCTTTGCCATCAATAAAATAGACAAAGATAAAAAGAAAATAATAAACTGGAAAGAAACAAGAAGATTTTCACTAGATATGCTAGAAGGAATAAAAGATACAACCAAAAACAGAAATAAAAACACTTAAAATAAAATGAAAACTTGAAAAAAATGCTAAGGGTTATGAGGAGGAGGCGACGAAAGTTTGGATATGTAAGACCCTAATTTTGACCCTAAGATCCCTCATGGCATCATAACATTGCATATTGCATTGCCTCAAGGATCATAAGCATCTTGGCTTCTTACCTTTGGGTGGGATATTTTGAGAGTAGGTTTGAGATCACGAAGCATACTTGAATTGTATATTATTGCTTTTCTCATTTTATTTACTAACCAAAAGCACAAAAAAATATGTCACTAACATCTCTTGTTTGTAGCTTGAGCAGTCACAAGGTCTAAAAGCTTCTAGAAGATCCTATGTGCATTGATATGGCCAAGGAAAGATGAAAGCAAGCATGGAAATGGTTCCCAAAGCTCTCATCCATAAAATATGCCTCCCAAGTATCTCAATTCATCATTTTGATCAAAGCAAATCAAAGGGTTTGAGGTTTGTTTCCCAAGGAAACCCTAATTCATCTGTTCATCAACCGTGCCTTGCTCATGAAGCAACCTCAACCCATGATCAAATATAATCAAGGGAAGTTCTTTAATCCATTATTTCATGCATATTTGAACTTATTTAAGTGTACTCAATCATAAATTCATCAAGATATGAGGTTTGGACTTGAGAAGTTGATAAGTCAATTCATCTAACTATTTTGAAATACACTGAGACCTAACTTTTTATGTGTTTGTAAAATGGAGATGACCCAAAGAGAAAAACTGTTCTTAAGGACCATATGAACAACTTTCATGTTCATCAAAAATTGATTTTAAGCATGGAAGGTCATCATCCATTCCAATATATTATAGGTCATTTTGATTGAAACCCTAATTTTAGGTAAACTTCCCAAGGACATAACTCCTTCATTTTTCATGCTTTTGATGTGAGACTAAATGAATTATATAGCTTAAGATGTCTACTTCAAATGTTATGTTGAGAAAAACTCCAAAATCTCAAAAGAAATACATGTGATAATGCAAAACATTATAGGTCACTTTGGACCAAATGCATTGAAATGTGAAAAAGTCCAACTTCAAGTGCCCATAACTTCTTCATCAAAAATCCAAATGATGCAAACTCTAGGTCCAAATTGATTTCCTTGAAAATATATACGAATTTCATGTTGAAAATTTTGTCATTTGGAGCTTGCATCATTAAGACAGAAGGGCTTGAACTTTGGCCAATTTTGAAAATCTCACATATGCATGTTTTGCACCCTACACTTCAAGATCAATTTTCATTAATTTCCAAGGTCCAAATGGAGTTTTGATCAACATAACAAATGATCCTTATGCAATAAACTTTCCAACCATTACTCATGAGGTGGTGTTCCTATTTTTAACATGGCATTTTCGAAGACTTGAATGTAATAGTTCATTTTTTGAAAATCATTTAAATTGCCTTGCATGAGATGATACTACTAAATCTGCACGTCCATTCTACTTGCATCATGCATTGGCTTTCATTCCCAGTTCGAATTGGGCCCTCCATGCGCCTGTACAGGCCCATGCATGGAGGCCCTTTCCATCCATGCACATGATTTGTTCATGCAACTCAGCCTTGCTCAGCTATAAATACATTGCTCATGCTCTTCATTTCTTCAACCTTAAGGCACCCCAATTGCTGCTAAACTGAAATGCTAGCCATCACTAAACGAACTAATCCATTTTTCTTCAAATTTTTCAGATCTGAATTGTGATTTCATTGATCAATTTTTAGATCTCAAAGTTCCTAAACCTTCTCCCCTTGATCCATAGTGTCTACTATAAGCAAAAGCATCCAAGGATTGTGACTCAAAGCCTTGTAAATCAAAGGTTTACTTCAACTGTTAATTGCTTCGAATCAGCTTGTATAGTGTTCTATTTTCATTGTTGTTGTGTGATCTGAAGTCCTCTGCATAGAGGCAACATTGTTGTGCTTTTAATTTTTGAAAATCATGAAGTTCATATGAACACCATAGAATTTCCACTTATGATTTCTCTCAATATAGAGATCTAGAATGGAATCGAGTGGTACAGGGGTGATGTACATCACCCCAGCTCTCGATTGATGCCTGAATCGTGCCATTTGGTTACCATTTTTATTTCTGCAACTTTGGACATGGCCGGAAGTTGGCCGGAGAAGACGGTGGCGCTGGTCACCGTCTGGTCTCCAGATTTAATCAGATCCGTCCATTGCCTTTTCCAGATTGAATCTCATGCGTCCAATGTTATGACTTCTTTAATGGCTGTGTGTATCTCATTGACCTTGGTGTTTGGTGCACGCGCGCATGTGGACTGTCTGATGTGCCAGCTCAATTAATGAGCCTGGATCCAACGTACCATGTTTTTTTTTCCTATTTTTCATTTCTGATTTAATTTCCACTTTATTTCTTTTATTTCATTTTTATTTCAAAAATTCACATCTCTCTAATTATTGGTCCAAAAATTATGGGACCAATTTCATTCTTCTCCTTTTAATTTCAACTTTCTAAAAATGATTTTTAATTTTTTTTATTTTGTCATTTGATATTTTCTAGTAATTTTCTCTTTTCTGGTTATTTTTAATTCATTAAAAATAGTTTTTGATATTCAAAAAATACAAAAATATTTTTCTAACCTCTTTGAGTGATGATAGATCTATGAAAAATATTCTCATCAATTTATTAATAGATTTGAGATTTATTTGAGATATTAGTTCAATTAGGTTATTTTTATGCATTTTTAATTGATTTAAAATAGTTTCTGACTTCTAAAAATGTTGAAATTTTTTGTCAAACTTTGTTTGACCTTGTTGAACTTGGGATAATTCACTTGGACTTTTCAAAGTTGATTTGAAGTGAGTTTGAAGTTTGACCTTTCTTTATTATTTTAATTCAAGTTTTATTTTAATATTAAAAAATGCCAAAAATATTTTATTTTGTTTCTTGACTTCTAATCTTCATTTTGCTTATGTTTTCTATTGTTTGACCTTGATCTTCTCTATCTTTGGTCAATACTTGTTGATTATCTCATTCCATTTCCATTAATGCACCTTAATTCTTCATCTTCTTCTTCTTCTTTCTTTTTCTTTTTTTGATCAATGAGTTAAAGATTGGTGGTTAACATTGATACATGGAGGTTTAACCTTTCTTGATTCAAATCTAATTCATCTTGATCATGGATCAAGTGAATGGCTTTGCATTAAGGATAGGTTTCTTCCTAAATCATGCAAAGAACCTAAATCAATACAAGATCATTTCTCATCTTCTTTTTGGCATGGCAAGTTGTTGGAGTTTGATTCACTAATCAAGACCTCTAACTTGTGTTGTTGCCTACATTATTATTGACCGGCCTCAGATAGTTGTGACTTCTACATAAGTCCAATTACGATTTCTTAACATAGCGCTAAATTGCCTTATGGCACACTAACTATTAACACTAACCATTAACCATTAACATTTACTTCTTTCTCTTTACATTTATGCAATTTACTATTCTTGTACATATTATTCATTTGCTTTTTCCTTTGCTCATTTAAGCACATGCTTATATTAATGCAATTTGCCTTTTGCTCACTTGAGCACATAATTGTGTATATATTATTGTGCTTGTGTTTTGTTTTGATTGTTGTGGACCAAATGCAAAGAAATGGACAAATGGACTTAGTTTCTAGGATATTCCCTATGCAAATTGGAGTAAAAGGACCTTAATGTTGAAGATGGATTAGAAGGACCAAGCTTCTAAACTCACTCTTGTCCATTCTTTATTTACTTCATAGAATTCTTTGATGTGTGTGCTTTTGTGCTAGGGGATCCTATGGGAGCTCAAATTGAAGAATCATTGTCATGTTCATCCAAAGTAAAAGATACAAGAGACATTGGGGATCTTCTAAGAGCTTGCTTGATTAATTTGATTGCTTGAGCTTACACTTATTTTGCATGCATATTCCAAAGGATGGGAGCTACTTGGATCATCAATATGATCTCAAGAAAGGAACTCCATTTGTGGTCTTGTTTCTTATCCTTCATCTCTTGTATGATTAGGACTTTAGCCATTCTTCTTCTTCCCTCCACTCTAACCCAAGCCAAAACTTTTGTGCAAACATTTAACACCTATTTCTAAACATTAGAAACCTAAGCCTTATGCTTTTGATTTTCAAACTTTATTTTCATAAACACTTATTTTGAATTGAATCTTTAAATCAACTTTGACCATATTTTGTAAATACTTTTCATTGGTAAATATAACTCATTCAAATACCTTTTGTGGTTTCAATGGCCACTTTCTTAATCAAAACTTTTTCATAACCTTTAGCTATTAGGTTTGTGTTATCCTTGAGGTAGATGTAATACTCACCTATATCCTTAGTGATGGACAATGAGTCTTCCATGCTTATTATAGGGTTAACCCCTCACTAGCATGTTGAAGCTATCCTCACATGGTGGATTTGTGGTTTAAGGTTGAGTCTTCTCCCTTGGATAACAAAAGACCTTAAGGCTTTTGGACCAATCAATTTACCAACTCATTTTGAGATTTTTACCCCGAACTACGAGGTTTTGATCCTAATCTTTTTTAAGATGGTACGTAGGCAATGGGTTTATCCATCCAAACACAAAATGTAAATAACTTATATATTCTTTTCTCATCTCTTCAATCATGTTTGCACAAACAAATTTTCACAAAATACCAACCTTACAACAAGTATGAAAAGGGCTCCCTAGGAGTACCTAGGATATTTTGGGTGCTTAAAACCTTCCCATTGCATAACCAACCCCCTTACCCCGATCTCTGACATTTTTACTAGTTTTTGATTCGATATAACTTTTAGGTTTTTGTTCGCTTTCTAACCATTCCTTTGGAGAAATAGAAGTGCGGTGGCGACTCGACTTGTATGGTTTACCTTAAATTTAGTCAATATCTCTAATGGTAACGAATACCCCGCTACAGAAAAGTGGCGACTCTGCTGGGGAAATTTGCCTAGTGGGTTTTGCCTACTTTTCATATTTGTTGTATTGTTGTGTATATTATTTTGTGACATATTTTCGTGCAATTTGGGATTACTGTATTGTATGTAATGATTGAATTGCTTGAATATTCATTCCTTGTATGCTTGGTGATCTTTGTGAGATGAGTTCTATACCCGAACTCGAGTGCACTTAGGATAGGAGAATGGCATAGTATTGTTGACTTGTGTGGAGTTATTCCTTAGTAAGTTTACTTGCAAGCCCATTCACTTGGTGGAGGTCATGTTGGGATCAATAATGTCACACAACTAGTTGTGGTTAGACATTACTCTTTCCAATATAGACCTTATAAGCCAAGGACCTTAGTTTTCCAAGTCCATCTTGGCCTATTCTTAGGATGTAGTGCGGAAGTCGTTAAGTGTAAGATTTGATACGATTGTTACGTGATACTACACTCATAAGAGTCTCTCTTGAGAATATTTTTGGAATACGAGTAGTTGTTTATCCGATAATATCCGAAAGATGGGATGATGACTATGGGAACCTCTTGTAGAACATGTTTGGCATGTTTAAACCCTAGTACACTCCCTTTTTGGGTGACTCTTAACCGAGACTCTATGCTCGTGACTTACAATAAACCCTTGATTCATGGTTGTTCCGTTCGTGTGTCCTTAATATCAATGGAACTTGGGTGGTGGTATTTCTGTGGATCCTACGAAGGTTGAAGCTGTATCTCAATGGGAAGCTCCTAGGTCTGTTGCTGAGATTCGAAGTTTCCTTGGTTTGGCTGGTTATTATAGGAAGTTCATTGAAGGACTTTCTAAGTTGTCGTTACCGTTGACGCAGTTGACTAGGAAAGGTCAAGCTTTCATTTGGACTTTGCAGTGTGAAGCGAATTTTCAAGAGCTTAAGAGAAGATTGACTACGGCTCCTATTCTGATTTTACCGGATCCGTTAGAAACTTTCGTTGTGTATTGTGATGCTTCTTTGTTGGGTTTGGGAGGTGTTCTGATGCAAAAAGGGCAAGTGGTAGCTTATGCTTCAAGGCAACTTAAAGTTCATGAGAGGAATTATCCGACGCATGATTTAGAGTTGGCCGCCGTTGTGTTTGTGTTGAAGCTTTGGAGACATTATTTATTTGGATCGAGATTTGATGTGTTTAGTGATCACAAGAGTTTGAAGTACTTGTTCGATCAGAAAGAATTGAATATGAGGCAAAGAAGATGGTTAGAATTCTTGAAGGATTATGATTTTGGTTTGAATTATCATCCTGGAAAGGCGAATGTTGTAGCCGATGCATTGAGTAGGAAGTCATTGCACATGTCTATGTTGATGATTCGAGAGTTTGAATTGTTGGAGCAATTTAGAGATTTGAGTTTGGTTTGGGAAGCGACGCCTTCGAGTGTTAAGCTTGGTGTGTTGAAGCTTACGTGTGGTATTCTTAATGAGATTAGAGAAGGTCATAAGTCAGATTTGAAATTGGTCGATGTTATGGCATTGATTAATCAAGGCAAAGGTGGTGACTTTCAGATTGATGAGAATGGTATCATGAGGTGTCGTGATCGAGTTTGTGTTCCGGATGTTGCGGATTTGAGAAAGAGGATTCTTGAGGAAGGGCATAGAAGTGGTTTGAGTATTCACCCTGGTGCTACAAAAATGTATCAAGACTTGAGAAAGATGTTTTGGTGGCAAGGTATGAAGAAGGATGTAGCGGAATTTGTGTATTCATGTTTGACTTGTCAAAAGTCAAAGATTGAACATCAAAAGCCGCCTGGTTTGATGCAACTGTTATCTATTCCTGAGTGGAAGTGGGATAGTATCTCTATGGATTTTGTTTCGGGCTTTCCGAGAACATTGAGTAATTGTGAGGCGATTTGGGTCGTTGTGGACAGGTTGACGAAATGTGCTCATTTTATTTCGATGAGGATGGATTATTCGATGGAGAGACTTGCTAAGTTATACATCGAAAGGATTGTGTGTTTGCATGGTATTCCATCGAGCATTGTTTCGGATAGAGATCCGAGGTTCACTTCGAGATTTGTGGAAGGTTTGCAAAGTGCTTTGGGTACGAAGTTGCGTTTGAGTTCGGCATATCATCCGCAAACTGATGGTCAAACGGAGAGGACTATCCAGTCACTTGAAGATCTTTTGAGGTCTTGTGTTTTGGAACAAGGAGGAAATTGGGATAGTGTCTTGCCTTTGATTGAGTTTACGTATAACAAGAGTTTCCATTCGAGTATTGGAATGGCACCTTTTGAGGCTCTTTATGGCAGAAGGTGTAGAACTCCTTTGTGTTGGTACGAATCGGGAGAGAGTATTGTGGTTGGACCCGAGTTGATTCAAGAGACTGCAGATAAGATTAAGATGATTCAAGAGAAGATGAAGGCTTCTCAGAGTCGTCAAAAGAGTTACCATGATAAAAGGAGGAAGGCTCCGACGTTGGAGAAAGACGAGCATGTGTTTCTTCGAGTTACGCCAATAACGGGTGTTGGTAGCGCTTTGAAGTCACGTAAGTTGACGCCGCGTTTCATTGGTCCTTATCAGATTTCCGAGAGGGTAGGTGAAGTGGCATATCGGATTGCATTACCACCGTCACTTTCTAATCTTCATGATGTGTTCCATGTGTCTCAATTGAGGAGGTACATTGCGGATCCATCGCATGTTGTTCCATTAGATGATGTTCAAGTGAGGGATAATTTGACGGTTGATACATCACCTATGCAGATTGAAGATCGAGAAGTGAAGAAGCTTCGTGGGAAGGAGATTGCTTTAGTGAAAGTGATATGGGGTGGAGTCGCCAATGGAAATATTACTTGGGAACTCGAGGATAAGATGAAGGAATCGTATCCGGAGTTGTTCGTTTGAGGTAAATTTTCGAGGCCGAAAATCTTTTAAGTGGGGGAGAGTTGTAACAACCCAATTTTAGTAATTATTTCTTATATTATTATTACTATATTTTATTTTAATTTATTTATTTGGAGTGTTAATTAATTAATTGGTTGTTAGGTAGCAATAATTGATTATATTAATTAATTTGGTGTGTTAATTAATTATTTAGTTGATATGAGTAATGAATAATTGAATTAATTAACTTGGTGTGCATGTTGAGTTGGTTTAATTTAATTGAACTAATTAGAGATATTTAAATATTAGGTCTTATTGGGCCTATTAATTAAATTAGAGGTATCATTCCTTAAGCCCAAATGTAATACTAGTATATAAGAGGTGAAGGGAGTGAGAATTAGGATTCATTTGATCATTTGACAACAATAGAGAAAGAGAAGAGGAAAAGTAAGGAGAAGAGGGGAAGGATAAGAGAGGAGCTAGGGTTTCCAGAAAATTGAAGAGGTAAGGGGGGAATCCTTATTATTATGGGTTAGTATGATCGGGTCAATGGGTAGAAGTATGTTAGGTTAAAATCCCTAATTTTGTATGGTTGTTTGAAATTGTTAGGTTTGATGAGTATTCTTGATTGTGGTGATTTGATTGTGTTAAAACTGCAAATTAACGTTATATACTTAGACTATTGTATGAGTTATAATTTTCTGAGCGTTTGGCTTTTTACGGAATCAAAATCGGAGGTCCGAAAGTCCTCCAATGATGAAAAACGCAGAAAATTCTGCATTCTGTTTTGTGTTAACGCATGAATAGCATTCTGTTTTTGCGTTAACCGGTTAACCAAAGGCGTTAACCGGTTAACACTGTTGAAAATCTGTTAGGAATTGCATTCTGTTTTGCGTTAACCGGTTAACCAAAAGCGTTAACCGGTTAACACTGTTGAAATCTGTCAGGGAGTGCGTTTTGGTTCGCGTTAACCGGTTACCTATATGCGTTAACCGGTTAACACTGTTTGAAAAGTGAAAAATTGAGATTTTAAATGATGTATTCGTTTTGGGATGAAATCTATGTGTGCGTATTTGATAATTAGCCTATATTTGTGAATGATATATTGTTATAAATGTGTATATGTACTATTGGTGGATAATTCATAGAGTTGAATTATGGTTATATGTGGAATGATGAAGATAGTAGAGATGATCTTAATTGCATATTATGTGAATGGTGTAGTTGTTATGAATGTGTATATGTACCATTGGTGGATAATTCATAGAGTTGAATTATGGTGATATATGGAATGTTAAGATGGTAGAGATGATCTTAATTGCATATGTGTTGGTATTTGTACATTCATTCATGGCATGGTCGGCTTCATGGTGGAAGCGGTGAAACTGTGGGTTCACATGGTAGCATATGTTGATCCTTAATTGGAAATAGGCGTAGTAGACGTAGCATACGTTGATCCTTAATTGGAAATAGGCGTAGTAGACGTAGCATACATTGATCCTTAATTGGAAATAGGCGTAGTAGACGTAGCATACGTTGATCCTTAATTGGAAATAGGCGTAGTAAACGTTGATCCTTAATTGGAAATAGACGTAGTGGCTTTGATCTTGTTCGGATCGGAAGCGTGGCTTGGATTCTAGATATTGAATCGGAAAGCGGTGAAACTTTGGGTTCACATTGAGGTACCGCATGCATAGAGTCACATGTCTTGCATTGAGTCACATTAGAGTTATGTGATCATCGAGTGTATGCATTGTTGTGATTGTGATGTGTGTATCAGATATGGTAATTGAGTTTGGTAATGTTTGGATACATAACTTGGCAAAATATGTGATTATGTGATAATTGTAGTTATGTGCATTTTCAGGAATATGTTATTGGATTTTAATGTTGTACTCCTTGAGTTTTGATGGATGTTTGAAACATGTGAAATAAATGTTGATTAATATTATTTACATGGTTATACGAAGTGTGATGAATTCCTTTAATTGTTGATTTAATCATTGTGCTTGATTATACTTCTTCATAATGATTTGAATTCTCACCCTTTCTGTTTGAATGTTACCTTTACATGGGTATCGTGCAGATACTCAGGAGTAGTATCGCTGAAGTAAGTGGAAGGTAGCTCATTCGAGGTTTAGCCGGAGAGCTTCCGTATTCTAGTTTGGAGACTAGGTAGTGAGTCAATGCTCTGGTCATGTAACATGGGGTAGATTGTTAGTATTGAACTCATATCTTATTTGGATATGCATTACGTTATTACTTATGAACATGTTTGATTGCAATTGCTGTTGGAGAGGCCATCGTTCCAAATATTCTAGATATGGTTTTATTTTATCTTGAGGAGATTATTGAGAGATAATCATGGTATGGGACATGGATCATTTTATGAAATACATGAGTATTCATTATTTTCCGCTGCGAACGCATATTCTTGAATATTCATGATAATTAAAATGTGTTATTTTAAATGACCAGGTGTATTGTATATTGATGATGAATGATGTTGGTTTTTGAAAGCTTTTAGTTTTTGAAAACGTCGATGTGACGCTCTTTTGTTTATAGGCGTGCTTATTTACTCTGATTATATGTTAAGTATTTTGGGGTAGAAGAAGGGGTGTTACAGTTATGATGAATTGTACATATTTTATGATGATTTTGTGATGATTGATTATTCACTTTTGTTGTAGATGTGAAATAACAATTTGGTGCGGGATTATTATGTTGTGGTTAATGCATGTTGTTTACGATTAGTGTGAACCTTAAACATTGTAGTTATTGTTGAATTGAATTCACTTGTATGACATGTATAATATGTTGTTTTTGTTGTGAAAGAGATAAATTAATAGGTTCGATGCAAATTTTTGTGACTTGTCGCAAGCTCGGTGTTGGGTCTTAGAGCTCGGTGCGGGGCTCGATATTGGACCCGATTTGAACGAGGAACATTGTTGAGTTGGTACCACATGCATATGCATCATATTATGGTCAATGTATGTTGTTTACGGTCGGTGTGGACCTTAAACATTGTAGTTATTGTTGAGTTGCATTGACTTGTATGACATGCATCATATGTCGTTGTTGTTGTGGAAGAGATAAGTTCACATGTTTGGTGCGAGATTTTGTGGCTTGCCCGAAGCTCGTTGTTGGGGCTTGGATCTCGGTGTGGGGCTCGAGGTTTGGTGTGTGATCTGTTTCGAATGAGGAACCTTTTGATAAGTTGGCACCACATGCATATGCATCGAGTTGCATAGTTGAGTCCACTGCATAATGAGTTGTATGTTTAATCATGATTATGTATGATGTTGAGTTGGGTGTGAGAATGTCATTGTGTAATTGTTATGAAATATGTGTATTTGTACATGTTTACTTTGCAGTTTATGCCACTTAATTTATTTATGTGGATTCTTACCTCTCTACTATTGTTGTGTCATGTGCTCCTCTTTGGAGTATAAATAAGTAAGTAACCGAGTAGCTGCTTAGAGCTGGAGGATGGCGTTGGGTTGTTCATCTCTTTTATTTTTCGTTTTACGTTCTTAGAATTTTGTTTCTATGATTTGTAACACTGGGCAGGGCGAGCAATGCTTTTTATTTCTGTTTTGTGTTAGTTATAGAGTTAGATGTTAAGTATCGATGTTTTGATGCTTGCGTTGATTTGCAGATACGTTTACTGTATTATTTTAGTTTTAATAAAATATTTTTATGAGACTTATATGATTGTGAAGCATGCTTATTTGATCAATTTTGTTGCGATGATACCCTAAGTGAAGGTGAGCATGCGATGACATGTGTTGGATGTTTTATTTTAAATTATAAGTGTAACAAAAATAGGTTGTGATTGAGATGTGTGACATCCTAATGTGAATATGTGATATATCTTTGATTTATTTCGTTATATTATGCGCGGGGAAATTAGGTTGTTACTTAGTGTTATCATAGCAGATCGGCCCGTCCGACCAAGTTTTCTATATTGTCCAGTCCCTGGGATATCGATTAGTGTATGTGCATTGTCAATGTTTTGTTTCTTCTGACGTAGTTGTCTACATGAAGAGATATGGCTGGAAGAAACGAGCATGTTATCGCTGATGCTTTGGAATCTATGGCCAACATGAAGAGGCAGGCTTAACAAGCTTTGAACGCTCCACAAAATCAGCAGACTGAGGGTGCTAAGGGTAGAGGATTGAGCAAGTTTAAGAGGAATAACCCGCCAACCTTTAAAGGGAGGTATGATCCGGAGGACGCTCATATCTAGTTGCAAGAGATCGAGAAAATCTTTAGAGTCATGGCTTGCATAAATGCTCAGAAGGTGCTTTATAGTCCTTATATGTTCTTAGAAGAGGCTGAGTATTGGTGGAATAACTCATGTCAGAGAATGGAACCTAGTGGTACTGAGATTACTTGGGAAGTGCTCAAGACTGTATTTCTGGAGAAATATTTTCCTACTGATGTGTGTAGCAAGAAAGAGATTGAATTCCTTAGGCTGACACAAGGAAATATGATTGTGGCGGACTATGCTATGAAGTTTGAGGAGTTATCTAGATTATGTCCTCATTATAATGAGATATGGGCTAAAGAATCTAAGTGCATCAAATTTGAGAGTGGAGTGCGCCCATAGATCATAAATTTTATTGGGTACCAAGAGATTTATTAGTTTTTCATGATGGTAAACAAATGTCATATCTATGATGATGATAACCATGCGAGATCTGCTTATTACAAGAGTTCCAGTGATAAAGAAGTGATAATCAGAATCGCAGGAAGCCTTAAATTGTTCCAGATAGTAAGGACAAGAAGAAAACTCAGTAGATAAGTCAAAGTGGGGAAGGAGCTCTTACTTCTCTAAGATGCTACAAGTGTGGCGAGTTTGGGCCCCAAAATTCTGAATGTACGAGTGCTATTGAGAATTGATTCAAGTGTAAGAAGTCAGGTCATCGAGCTGCCAAGTGTAGGAGTACTATTGTGACTTGCTATAATTATGGATAATAGGGTCATATTAGCACTCGTTGTCAGAAGCCTAAGCAAGAAAAGTCTAGAGGAAAGGTTTTTGCTTTGTCTGGCTCAGTGACTACCAAAGAGGACATATTGATCATAGGTACATGTTTTATTAATAATATTTCTTTAGTTGATATTGTCGATACAAGTGCGACATATTTGTTCATTTCTTTGGATTGTGAAAAGAGGCTGAATCTTGAGTTGTCATCTATGGGTGGGAGTAAGGTTATTGATACCTTTGTTATGGGTTTTATAACTACATATTTGGTTTGTTTGAATTGTCCGCTGAGTATTTTTGATAGAGATTTCAGGATAGATTTGGTTAGTCTTCCGTTAGTACATATCAACTACTATGCAAAGATAGTGATGTTTCCAGAGTTCGTGGGAGAGGAAGACCTCTTTGTATCTGCTAAGCAAGTGAATGAGTATGTGAAGGATGACGGTCTCGTGCTTATGATGTTAGGTTCTTTGGATGTAAAGGGTAAAGGAGTAATTGGTGATCTACCTATTTGTGATTTTCCATATGTGTTCCCTGATGATATCGGTGATTTGCGTCTAGAGAGTGAGATGGAGTTTGCTATAGACTTGGTACCTGACACTAGTCCCATTTCGATGGCTATGTATTGGATGTCTGCTTCAGAGTTGAGTTAAGTGAGGAAATAACTTGAGGATTTGCTTGAGGAGAAATTTGTCCGATCAAGCATTTCGCTATGGGGTGTACCTATTATGTTAGTAAAGAAGAAAATAGTAGTATGCATCTATATGTCGAGTATCGACAGTTGAACTAAATGACTATCAAGAACAACTATCCACTTCCGAGGATTGATGATTTGATGGATCAGTTAGTAGGTGTGTGTGTTTTCTGTAAGATTTACTTGACGTCTGGGTATCATCAGATTTGTGTGAAGGTCTAGGATATTCCAAAGACAACTTTTAGGAGACGGTATGGTCATTACGAGTATTCATTAATGATGTTCGGTGTGTCTAATGCATATGGAGTGTTCATGGAGTATATGAATAGAAGTTTTCATCAGTATTTAGATAAGTTTTTGGTGGTGTTTATTGATGACATTCTGATTTATTCGAAGACAGATGAAGAGCATGCAAATCATCTGAGAGTTATGCTAAAAGTTTTTACAAGAGAAGTAGTTGTATGCTAAATTGTCTAAGTGTGAGTTTCAATTAAGAGAAGTGAGTTTTCTTAGCCACGTAATTTCTAGTGGAGGTATTGCTGTAGATCCGTCGAAGACAGAGTTTGTGATGTAGTGGGAGACTCTGAAGCGTGTCACTAAAATTTGAAATTATCTTGGGTTAGTTGGTTATTATCGCAAGTTTATCAAAGGCTTTTACAAGTTATCTTTATCGTTGACTCAACTAACTAGGAAAGGTCATGCTTTTGCTTGGGATGCTAAGTGTGAATTGAGTTTCCAAGAACTTAAGAAGAAGTTAATGTCAGCTCCAATAATAATTTTTCCGAATGCGACTGAGTCCTTTGTGGTGTATTGTGATGCCTCAAAGATGGGTCTAAAAGGTGTGTTGATGCATAATGGTCAGGTTGTGACTTACGCTTCTAGGCAGTTGAAGGTTCATGAAAGGAATTATCCTACGCATGATCTTGAGTTAGCAGTTGTGGTATTCACGTTGAAGATTTGGAGACATTATCTATTTGGCTCCAAATTTGAGGTGTTCAGTGATCATAAGAGTTCGAACTATTTGTTTGACCATAAGGAGTTGGATATAAGGCAGAAAGGATGGCTCAGGTTTTTGAAAGATTACGATTTTGGCTTTGATTACCATCTGGGTAAAGCTAATGTTGTAGCTAACACATTGAGTAGGAAGTCACTATATATGTTGATGCTTATGGTTTGGGAGCTAGAGTTGATTGAACAATTCAGAGACATGAGTTTGGTATGTAAAGAAACTCCTAATAGTGTGAATTTGGGTATGTTGAAACAAACAAGTGGTATTTTTGAAGAGACTAGAGGAGGTGAAAAGGGCGTTATGGAATTGGTTGATAAACTAGTGTTAATTAATTAAGGTAAGAGTGGTGACTTCAAAAATGACGAGAACAATGTGATAAGATTCAAAGATAGAGTTTGTGTACCATGTGTACCTGAACCTAAGAAGAGTATTCTTGAGGAAGGTCACAAGAGTGGCTTAATTATTCATCGCAGGGCTACTAAAATGTTCAAGACTTGAAAAATTTGTTTTGGTGGCGAAGAATGAAGAAGGAGATAGTTGAGTTTGTGTATGCTTGTTTGACTTGTCTGGAGTCAAAGATTGAACATTCGTTGGGTCTAATGTAGTCGTTGTCTATTCTTGAGTGGAAATGGGACAATATTTCGATGGACTATGTGTTTGGTTCACCGAGAACAATGAAGAGTTGTGATACTATTTAGGTTATTATGGATAAGTTGACTAAATTGGCTCATTTCATTCTGATTCAACTTAACTATCCATTGGAGAGGCTAGTAGAGTTGTATATAAAAAGATTGCTAGTTTGCATGAGATTTTATCCAGTATCATATCTGACATAAATCTGAGGTTTACTTCGTGGTTCTAGGAGAGTTTGTTGAAGGTTTTGGGTATGAAGCTACGCTTGAGTTCTGCTTATCACCCGTAGATAGATGGTTAGACAAAAAGGACCATTCAATCCTTAGAAGACTTGTTGAGGGCTCGTGTGCTAGAATAAGGAGATGTTTGGGATGGTTTTTTCCGTTGATTAAGTTTACCTACAACAACAGTTACCATTCGAGTATTGGAATGACACCGTTTAAGGATTTATATGGTAGGAGGAGTAGGACACCTTTATGTTGGTATGAGTCTGAAGAGAGTGATGTGATTGAACCCGAGATTATCCAATAGATGATAGAGAAAATCAAAATTATTCATGAGAAGATGAAAGCTTCTCAGAGTCTCCATAAGAGTTACCAAGAGGAGTAAGACACTTAAGTTCCAAAAGGGAGATCACATGTTTCTAAGAGTTACCCCGATAACTGGCATTGGTCGAGCTTTGAAGTCTTAAAAGCTCATGTCGTGTTTCGTTGGTTCATACCATGTTTTGCAGAGGATATGATATGTGGCTTACCAGATTGCCTTACCACTATCACTTGTTGATCTTCATGATGTGTTTCACGTGCCTCAGTTGAGGATATAAATTCCAGTTCCATCTCACATGATCCAAGTGGATGATATACAAGAGATAAATTAACTTAGTAAAGGCAGCTTGGGGAGGGTCGGCTGGTGGAAACGTGACTTGGGAGCTTGAGATCTAGATGAAAGAGTTATACCCGAATATGTTTACTTAAGGTAGTTTTCGAGGGGGAGAATTCTTTAAGTAGGGGAGAGTTGTAACACCCTGGTTTTTAATTTATTGAAATTATTTGATTTATTATGATTTTGTGTATTTATTTAATTATTGGCTAATATTGATTAAATAATAGGGGCAACGAGGGTGTGTAACCTTGAGGTGAAAGTGTGAGGAGTAATTAGAGGCTAGTAGAGTTTGATCAAGTTATTAGAGTCTATTTTAACAATTGAAATAATGTATTTTATTAGATTTATTTGATTTAATAGAAAATAGAATAATATAAAAGGAGTATTAGTAGTATTTTTATTAAAATAAAATTAGAGATGAGAAGGACATTTTGGGGAATAGAGAGGTAAGTGAGAGTAATGTTGGAAGTCACTATTTGAGAGGGATTAGGTTACTAAAAAAATGTTAATTAAGAGTTGTGGGAGTTTCTATGTAAAAACAGAATTTGGTGGAAAGAGGAAGAGGCAAGGGCTATGACATAGGAAAAACATCCATCGAAAGAGCTTTGAAGATTTTTGCTGAAAAATCTAAGGTAAGAGGGAGAATTGATTCAATAACGAGTATAATGCATGAGGGGTATCAAGTTGTGAAAGACACAAGAAATAGGGGTTCGAATTGGATTTTAAAAACAAAAGCTTTTACTCAACTCAAGAACAACACTCAAATGTTAATCAATAAAGAGATAAAAATACAAGTATTTTTATCCTGGTTCGCTTGAAATTCAAAGCTACTCTAGTCCATCTGCCAAGGTGAATTTGCCTTATACATAAGAACTTAATCCACTATAATCAACTGATTATAATAATCATAAAGAATAACCTTCTTTATCTTCTCAAGGACACGACTATATCCTAGTCTCCTTAAGGACTCAAGAAGAATAACTTTCTTTGTTTTCTTAAGAATCTAACTATACCCTAGTCTCCTTAAGAAATCAAACAAATAGCTTGAATAATATTTTATGTGTTGTAAGTTTCTCCTACACAAGCAAATTTTACACAAATGATAAATAAATAATTAAAAAAATTGTATAGAAAATAATAGCTTTTCACAAATAAACTTTGACAAGTTTTGCAGCGCTTCAGTATTCTTCATTTTTCTTCAGGTCTCCAAGTCCCACTTATATAACATAAGAAGAAGACAGTTGGAGAGAAAAATGGGGAAACCAAATAGAGCGGTTGTTCACTGTTGGATATTGAAAGGAGTGATATTGTGTATTGTCCTTCACCCACAAATTCAATGACATGTGTGATGTATAGTAACTTCCTTACCCATGATACCAGATAGTGGGAAGAATATTTGATTTGTACTATATACTATTTGATCACGTACCGATTTGATCTTATCTTCAAGATCACTAGCTTCTGATGAAAGTTGATGAATCTTGAAATGAAGAAACATAAAGCTGGATTCAGAAACTTCAGAATCTTCGGTCAGAACCTTGACATCGTCAATAGTCTGACGAGAGATCTTCAGTATCTTCAGAATCCATAGTCAGAACCTTGATAACCTCAACGTCTGGCTTGAGATCTTCAGAATCTTCAGCTAAGTAGCAAAACTTCATAAGCTTGCCATTCTTCAGAAGCTTGACGATCAGAGTCATGTCCAAAAGCAGAAGTGGAGAGAATGTTGCAGCAACAACCTAACATCTATACAAAAACTTATTAGGAGTGAATCAAGATAGAAGCAGAAATAACATTGCAGTAACAACTTGATACCTTTTAGAACTTCTCATGATTAGCGCATAAGCGGAATTTGGAAATCAATTGTTCATAAACTGATAACGTTGGACGTCATATCCTCAGAATCAGAACTTGCTGTTAAAGCTACAAAATAACAAACCATTAGGGTACCAAAATTGTTCTCACACAAATACAACATCGGTATCATCAAAACCCAAGGTATATATGCATAACCAAATATTGTTCTAACAATCTCCCCCAGTTTGACGATGACAAAAACATGTATAGAGTAATTATGGAAGGATGCATCTTACAGAAGCAAAAAGCTAACCCTGGGATGTATAATCCTAAAAAGATAAAATCAGAATGAAAGAACATTTTCCTAATTAACCTTTTTGAAGTACCAGAGTAATCTTCCATCAGAATCTGGTTTATATTCAGAAGTTGCTTGAATTTATCCAGAACACTAGTTTTTAATCTCAAAATTATGATGAACTTCACTTTAGAAGCTTAGTTCTCTTTGAAAATTTCGTTCAGAGCCTGATTACCATGGAATTTGAATCTTGATGCCAAGTTCAGAGCCTGGTTTTTAAAAACTTGAAGACTTGATGCTTGATTCTGATTCGTGGTTGAGATCTTTCTTAATCATCAATATGAAAGTTTTTTCAGACTCAGATAGTAGACCATTTCATCAGAAACTGGCGACTTACATTATGATCTTACAAACTTCTGATGTTCTGAACTTAACCCTGCAAACACAATTAATAAACTATTCTTTGAAGTAGTTGTTATAAAAAACATTAGCAAATGTTTGGATTCTTATTTAAGAATATATGTATGTCAAAATAAATTCTGATTCTTCCCCTTAGATATGTTTCTTCCCCCTTTGCCATCAATAAAATAGATAAAGATAAAAAGAAAATAATAAACTGGAAAGAGACAAGAAGATTTTCACTAGATATGCTAGAAGGAATAAAAGATACAACCAGAAACAGAAATAAAAACACTTAAAATAAAATGAAAACTTGAAAAAAAATGCTAAGGGTTATGAGGAGGAGGCGACGAAAGTTTGGATATGTAAGACCCTAATTTTGACCCTAAGATCCCTCATGGCATCATAACATTGCATATTGCATTGCCTCAAGGATCATAAGCATCTTGGCTTCTTACCTTTGGGTGGGATATTTTGAGAGTAGTTTTGAGATCACCAAGCATACTTGAATTGTATATTATTGCTTTTCTCATTTTATTTACTAACCAAAAGCACAAAAATATGTCACTAGCATCTCTTGTTTGTAGCTTGAGCAGTCACAAGGTCTAAAAGCTTCTAGAAGATCCTATGTGCATTGATATGGCCAAGGAAAGATGAAAGCAAGCATGGCAATGGTTCCCAAAGCTCTCATCCATCAAATATTCCTCCCAAGTATCTCTATTCATCATTTTGATCAAAGCAAATCAAAGGGTTTGAGGTTTGTTTCCCAAGGAAACCCTAATTCATCTGTTCATCAACCATGCCTTGCTCATGAAGCAACCTCAACCCATGATCAAATATAATCAAGGGAAGTTCTTTAATCCATTATTTCATGCATATTTGAACTTATTTAAGTGTACTCAATCATAAATTCATCAAGATATGAGGTTTGGACTTGAGAAGTTGATAAGTCAATTCATCTGACTATTTTGAAATACACTGAGATCTAACTTTTTATGTGTTATTAAAATGGAGATGACCCAAAGAGAAAAACTGTTCTTAAGGACCATATGAACAACTTTCATGTTCATCAAAAATTGATTTTAAGCTTGGAAGGTCATCATCAATTCCAATATACTATAGGTCATTTTGATTGAAACCCTAATTTTAGGTCAACTTCCCAAGGACATAACTCCTTCATTTTTCATGCTTTTGATGTGAGACTAAATGAATTATACATCTTAAGATGTCTACTTCAAATTTTATGTTGATAAAAATTCCAAAATCTCAAAAGAAATACATGTGATAATGCAAAACATTATAGGTCACTTTGGACCAAATGCATTGAAATGTGAAAATGTCCAACTTCAAGTGCCCATAACTTCTTCATCAAAAATCCAAATGATACAAACTTTAGGTCCAAATTGATTTACTTGAAAATATCTACAACTTTCATGTTGAAAATTTTGTCATTTGGAGCTTGCATCATTGAGACAGAAGGGCTTGAACTTTGGCTAATTTTGAAAATCTCACATATGCATGTTTTGCACCCTACACTTCAAGTCCAATTTTCATTAATTTCCAAGGCCCAAATGGAGTTTTGATCAACATAACAAATGATCCTTATGAAATAAGCTTTCCAACCATTACTCATGAGGTAGTGTTCCTATTTTTAACATGGCATTTTCAAAGACTTGAATGTAATAGTGCATTTTTTGAAAATCATTTAAATTGCCTTGCATGAGCTGATACTACTAAATCTGCACGTCCATTCTACTTGCATCATGCATTGGCTTTCATTCCCAGTTGGAATTGGGCCCTCCATGCGCCTGTATAGGCCCATGCATGGAGGCCCTTTCCATCCATGCACATGATTTGTTCATGCAACTCAGCCTTGCTTAGATATAAATACATTGCTCATGCTCTTCATATCTTCAACCTTAAGGCGCCCCAATTGCTGCTAAACTGAAATCCTAGCCATCACTAAAGGAACTAATCCATTTTTCTTCAAATTTTTCAGATCTGAATTTTGATTTCATTGATCAATTTTCAGATCTCAAAGTTCCTAAACCTTCTCCCCTTGATCCATAATGTCTACTATAAGCAAAAGCATCCAAGGATTATGACTCAAAGCCTTGTAAATCAAAGGTTTACTTCAACTGTTAATTGCTTCGAATCAGCTTGTATAGTGTTCTATTTTCATTGTTGTTGTGTGATCTGAAGTCCTCTACACAGAGGCAACATTGCTATGCTTTTAATTTTTGAAAATCATGAAGTTCATATGAACACCATAGAATTTCCACTTCTGAACTCAATATAGAGATCTAGAATGGAATTGAGTGGTACGGGGGTGATGTACATCACCCCAACTCTCGATTGATGCCTGGATCGTGCCATTTGGTTACCATTTTTATTTCTGCAACTTTGGACATGGCCGGAAGTTGGCCGGAGAAGACGGTGGCGCTGGTCACCGTCTGGTCTCCAGATTCAA
Source organism: Lathyrus oleraceus (assembly GCF_024323335.1). NCBI lineage: Eukaryota > Viridiplantae > Streptophyta > Magnoliopsida > Fabales > Fabaceae > Lathyrus > Lathyrus oleraceus. The sequence continues at coordinate 165,383,028 of NC_066579.1, read as the reverse complement.
TCAGATCCGTCCATTGCCTTTTCCAGATTGAATCTCATGCGTCCAATGTTATGACTTCTTTAATGGTTGTGTGTATCTCATTGACCTTGGTGTTTGGTGGGCGCGCGCATGTGGACTGTCTGATGTGCCAGCTCAATTAATGAGCCTGGATCCAACGTACCATGTTTTTTTTCCTATTTTTTATTTCGGATTTAGTTTCCACTTTATTTCTTTTATTTCATTTTTATTTCAAAAATTCACATCTCACTAATTATTGGTCCAAAAATTATGGGACCAATTTCATTCTTCTCCTTTTAATTTCTACTTTCTAAAAATGATTTTTAATTTTTTTTTATTTTGTCATTTGATATTTTTTAGTAATTTTCTCTTTTCTGGTTATTTTTAATTCATTAAAAATAGTTTTTGATATTCAAAAAATACAAAAATATTTTTCCAACCTCTTTGAGTGATGATAGATCTATGAAAAATATTATCATCAATTTATTAATTGATTTGAGATTTATTTGAGATTTTAGTTCAATTAGGTTATTTTTATGCATTTTTAATTGATTTAAAATAGTTTCTGACTTCTAAAAATGTTGAAATTTTTTGTCAAACTTTGTTTGACCTTGTTGAACTTGGGATAATTCACTTGGACTTTTCAAAGTTGATTTGAAGTGAGTTTGAAGTTTGACCTTTCTTTATTATTTTAATTCAAGTTTTATTTTAATATTAAAAAAATGCAAACAATATTTTATTTTGTTTCTTGACTTCTAATCTTCATTTTGCTTCTGTTTTCTATTGTTTGACCTTGATCTTCTCTATCTTTGGTCAATACTTGTTGATTATCTCATTCCATTTCCATTAATGCACCTTAATTCTTCATCTTCTTCTTCTTCTTCTTTCTTTTTCTTTTTTTGATCAATGAGTTAAAGATTGCTGGTTAACATTGATACATGGAGGTTTAACCTTCCTTGATTCAAATCTAATTCATCTTGATCATGGATCAAGTGAATGGCTTTGCATTAAGGATAGGTTGCTTCCTAAATCATGCAAAGAACCTAAATCAATACAAGATCATTTCTCATCTTCTTTTTGGCATGGTAAGTTGTTGGAGTTTGATTCACTAATCAAGACCTCTAACTTGTGTTGTTGCCTACATTATTATTGACCGGCCTCAGATAGTTGTGACTTCTACATAAGTCCAATTACGATTGCTTAACATAGCGCTAAATTGCCTTATGGCACACTAACTATTAACACTAACCATTAACCATTAACATTTAATTCTTGCTCTTTACATTTATGCAATTTACTATTCTTGTACATATTATTCATTTGCTTTTTCCTTTGCTCATTTAAGCACATGTTTATATTAATGCAATTTGCCTTTTGCTCACTTGAGCACATAATTGTGTATATATTATTGTGCTTGTGTTTTGTTTTGATTGTTGTGGACCAAATGCAAAGAAATGGACAAATGGACTTAGTTTCTAGGATATTCCCTATGCAAATTGGAGTTAAAGGACCTTAATGTTGAAGATGGATTAGAAGGACCAAACTTCTAAACTCACTCTTGTCCATTCTTGATTTACTTCATAGAATTCTTTGATGTGTGTGCTTTTGTGCTAGGGGATCCTATGGGAGCTCAAATTGAAGAATCATTGCCATGTTCATCCAAAGTAAAAGATACAAGAGACATTGGGGATCTTCTAAGAGCTTGCTTGATTAATTTGATTGCTTGAGCTTACACTTATTTTGCTTGCATATTCCAAAGGATGGGAGCTACTTGGATCATCAATATGATCTCAAGAAAGGAACTCCATTTGTGGTCTTGTTTCTTATCCTTCGTCTCTTGTATGATTAGGACTTTAGCCATTCTTCTTCTTCCCTTCCACTCTAACCCGAGCATAAACTTTTGTGCAAACATTTAACACCTATTTCTAAACATTAGAAACCTAAGCCTTATGCTTTTGATTTTCAAACTTTCTTTTCATAAACACTTATTTTGAATTGAATCTTTAAATCAACTTTGACCATATTTTGTAAATACTTTTCATTGGTAAATATAACTCATTCAAATACCTTTTGTGGTTTCAATGGCCACTTTCTAAATCAAAACTTTTTCATAACCGTTAGCTATTAGGTTTGAGTTATCCTTGAGGTAGATGTAATACTCACCTATATCCTTAGTGATGGACAATGAGTCTTCCATGCTTATTATAGGGTTAACCCCTCACTAGCATGTTGAAGCTATCCTCACATGGTGGATTTGTGGTTTTATGTTGAGTCTTCTCCCTTGGATAATAAAAGACCTTAAGGCTTTTGGACCAATAAATTCACCAACTCATTTTGAGATTTTTACCCCGAACTACGAGGTTTTGATCCTAATATTTTTTAAGATGGTACGTAGGCAATGAGTTTATCCACCCAAACACAAAATGTAAATGACTTGTATATTCTCTTCTCATCTCTTCAATCATGTTTGCACAAACAAATTTTCACAAAATACCAACCTTACAACAAGTATGAAAAGGGCTCCCTAGGAGTACCTAGGATGTTTTGGGTGCTTAAAACCTTCCCATTGCATAACCAACCCCCTTACCCCGATCTCTGACATTTTTACTAGTTTTTGATTCGATAAAACTTTTAGGTTTTTGTTCGCTTTCTAACCATTCCTTTGGATAAATAGAAGTGCGATGGCGACTCGACTTGTATGGTTTACCTTAGATTTAGTCAATATCTCTAATGGTAACGAATACCCCGTTACAGAAAAGTGGCGACTCTGCTGGGGAAATTTGCCTAGTGGGTTTTGCCTACTTTTCATATTTGTTGTATTGTTGTGTATATTATTTTGTGACATATTTTCGTGCAATTTGGGATTACTGTATTGTATGTAATGATTGAATTGCTTGAATATTCATTCCTTGTATGCTTGGTGATCTTTGTGAGATGAGTTCTATACCCGAACTCGAGTGCACTTAGGATAGGAGAATGGCATAGTATTGTTGACTTGTGTGGAGTTATTCCTTAGCAAGTTGACTTGCAAGCCCATTCACTTGGTGGAGGTCATGTTGGGATCAATAATGTCACACAACTAGTTGTGGTTAGACATTACTCTTTCCAATATAGACCTTATAAGCCAAGGACCTTACTTTACCAAGCCCATCTTAGCCTATTCTTAGGATGTAGTGCGAAAGTCGTTAAGTGTAAGATTTGATACGATTGTTACGCGATACTACACTCATAAGAGTCTCTCTTGAGAATATTTTTGGAATACGAGTAGTCGTTTATCCGATAATATCCGAAAGATGGGATGATGACTATGGGAACCTCTTGTAGAACATGTTTGGCATGTTTAAACCCTAGTACACTCCCTTTTTGGGTGACTCTTAACCGAGACTCTATGCTCGTGACTTATAATAAACCCTTGATTCATGGTTGATCCGTTCGTGTGTCCTTAATATCAATGGAACTTGGGTGTTGATAAGGTGTAAACCATAATCCACCAAAATGGATGATTGATATTAAGGATAACATGATCCATCCCATGACCTTTGTTTGGTGTGCTTTGCCAGATCCTTGAGTGTGATTGTTGCATTCATGCATTCATGCACCCATTTGCATCCATATCATCAATAATGAGAAATTTTCAAGGAACTTAAGAGGTCTATTTGCAAATTTTTAGACATGGAAAGACAAAGAAGGAATACAAAGAAGTACAGTTTCAGACAACCCGACTTGAAAGAGCTAAGGAATTTGACATCCTATGTATTAGATCCCTTGGGTTTCAAGGCTCGTTTTGGGAAGCTTTTATCTGTTCTGACTACTCAAGTGGACGAAGGATTGATGAGTGTATTGGTGCAGTTTTATGATCCCTTGTACCGTTGCTTCACATTTCTGGATTTTCAGCTTTTGCCCACGCTTGAGGAGTATGCCTACCTTGTGGGTATACCTATTCTAAACCAGTTTTCGTTCAGTGGCTTAGAGAGTGTTCCTACTTCTCAAGAGATAGCTGACATGTTGTATATAGATGAATCTCTGGTTGGTGCTCATATGACTACCAAAGGTGGAATCCAAGGTCTCCCTTCTGAGTTCCTCATTGCTCAAGCTACTATATATGGGAAGGCCATGAGTGAGGACGCCTTTGAGGCCATATTTGTACTTCTCATCTATGGGCTAGTGTTATTCCCCAACATCGACAAGTTTGTGGATGTGAACGCTATTAGGATTTTCTCTACTCTTAATCCCGTTCCGACTCTGTTGGGTGACACTTACTTTTCTTTGCATATGAGGAATGCAAAAGGTGGTGGTACCATTGTGTGTTGTTTGCCTCTGTTGTACAAGTGGTTTTTTTCGCACTTGCCACAGATGGTCGCCTTCAAGGAGAACAAAGGATGTCTACGGTGGTCCACGAGACTTATGTCTCTCACTAATGATGATATCTTTTTGTACAACAATGTGTATGATGGTGTGCAGATTATTGACTCTTGTGGTGAATTCTCCAATGTGCCTCTTCTTGGTACAGGTGGTGGAATTAACTACAACCCTATTTTGGCACGTCGCCAGCTTGGGTTCCCCCTAAGGGATAAACCTAATAACATTATGTTAGAGGGTGTGTTCTTTCAGGAGGGTAAATATCCCTAAGTCTTGAAGGGCAGGATGGTCCGCGCTTGGCGCAAGATCCATAGGAAGGGAAGGAAGGAGCTAGGTCTGAAGAACTGTATCTCTTTGGAACCCTATACCTCTTGGGTTAGGAGGAGAGCTTCCGAGTACCTCATGCCTTACGAGTATCCAAGACCTACTACACCTTTGGTTGCGGCTGGGCCTTCAACTCTCTCTAACCAAGGAGTAGAGGAGTTGAGAGACGAAGACCGTTTGCGTGCCTGGATCCGTGAACGAGAGGAGTTGCTTTAGCAGACTAGGGAGAAGGATGCTTTGATAGAGTTCCTTGAGCACCAGGTTATTTATGAGCCTGATGATGCATTGACTTCTCTACTTCCTCAGCCTTCCATGTTTTGGAAAAGGAAGTATGATCGACTCGCCAAAGAGAAGGCAGACATGGAGGCAGCCTACGAGAGGGAGGTGAAGAGACTTCATGCAGCTTATCTTCCAGTGTCCAGAGCTTTAGATGATTGCTTCTAGGGTTCCATAGGATGTTCATTTTCCTTTTCTCTTGTATTGTATTTGGTTACCAAGACTGTACTTCTTTGGTGTAAAAATATTTCCAAATGATATTTGATGTGATATTTCCATATGTGATAAATGTTTAATATTTCCAATATTTGTAAATAGGAATCCAAAGTTCCTCTGATATAAAAATTAAATCATATGCATTGTATGCATCATGTGCATAAGCAGGTTTGGTTCCAGGCTTCTTGTTCTGTGGTCTAACTCTGTGTTCTTCATTTATTTTGAAGACAAGCTGACTCACCGGTACTACACCCGAGCCAACGCATCAAGACTAATGGATCATTTGGAGCAAGAGAACCGTGAACTTAAGGAGGAAGTAGCCAGATTGACTGCCCTAATGGAGTCATTCATGGCTGCCCAAAGCTAGTCGTCTCCGACACCTCCAACTACTCCCCAGAGGACAGTCATCTCCGAGATTGCCTCTTCAACCGTGCCTGCGGCTAGCGCCCACTTCGCACCAGCGGCCATGCCAACCGGGTTTCCGTGGGGGATGCCTACCAACTGCATGCCTGAGGGTCCTGCACCCACCTTTGCTTCTCTGCCTACATCTAGCCCAGTCCTTGCCGTTCCTCCTCCTGTCGTGCATACTATGCCCAGAGTAGACGACACCATCTATCATTATGATCCGTCTGAGGGCCCAGATGTCTATGAAAAGATGGATGCTATGAACTATTAGTTTCTTGAGCTCCGCAAGGAACTCAAAACTCTCAGAGGAAAAGACCTTTTCGGCAAATCTGCTGCTGAACTCTGTTTGGTCCCTAATGTCAAAATCCCTGTAAAGCTCAAGGTACTTGACTTTGAAAAGTACAAGGGAAATCCTTGCCCTCTCAGCCACCTGGTCATGTATGCCAGGAAGATGTCGACTCAGACCGACAACGATCAACTTCTCATTCACTACTTCCAGGATAGTTTGTCCGGTGCTGCCCTAAGATGGTATATGGGTTTGGACAACGCGAACATCCGATCCTTCAATGACCTTGGCGAGGCCTTCGTCAAGCAATACAAATATAACGTGGATATGGCTCCTGATAGGGATCAATTGAGAGCCATGTCCCAGAAGGACAAGGAAACTTTTAAAGAGTACGCCCAGAGGTGGCGAGAGCTACCAGCACAGATTGTGCCCCCACTGGAGGAGAAGGAAATGACCAAGATCTTTCTGAAGACCTTGAGTTCTTTTTATTACGAGCGGATGATTGCCATCGCTCATTCTGACTTCACCGAGATGGTGAACATGGGGATGCGTCTGGAAGAGGGAGTTAGGGAAGGGCGCCTGACCAGAGAAGAAGGCTCTTTTGCCAAACGGTATTGGACGTTTGGAAAGAAGAAAGATGGTGAGGCACATACTGTGACCTCCCATGTTAAACCTAGAAGACCCTCAGTAAGGAGGAAGACCGTGCGTCCTGCCGGTAACCAGCATCAGGTGGCTCACATAGCACCTATTTTCAGAGAGAATCATCAGTATCAACATCACAACAATAATCAGCAACAACAACATCCGCAATATCAACAACAACAGCACCGTCCTCAACAACAGGCCTACCAGCCTCGAAACAATAATCAAGCCAGTACAAGCTATGAGAGGAAGAGGGTCACCTTCGATCCTATTCTCATGACCTATGCCTAATTGTATCCCTCTTTGATAGAGATGAAATTGATTACTCCACGAGACCCACCAGCTATACCTACCAACCCTCAGTGGTGGTATAAGCCCGAATTACACTGTGTTTATCACTCCGGTGCTCCCGGACATGACGTGGAAAACTGTTACCCACTGAAGACCAAGGTTCAAGACCTTGTGAGATGTGGTATTCTGTGTTTCAAGGACGTATGTCCTAATGTGAAGAAGAACCCATTGCCCGAGCATGGGAAATCCTCCGTCAACATGGTCCATGGCTGTCCTGGTAAATACAAAGTCAAATATGTCAGCCATATTCGACAATCTCTGGTCGAGATGCATAGACTACTGTGCGAGTACAGTCATTACGAGCAAGACCACGACAAATGTCGAGTTTGCACTGTCAATCAAAGAGGATGTCGCCAAGTCCGCAAAGACATTCATGAAATGCTGGATGAAGGAGTCATTGAGATACTTCAGAATCGAAATGTTGATGAGGATAATGATGAAGTCAATGTAATATCTCCAGTATTTCGGATCCCTGAGCCTGTTGTCATTAAGTACGATGGTAGCAAGCAAAAGGCTTCTCCTTCTTTGACCATTAAACCAGCTGACCCTGTGCCATACTCTTCTGAGAAAGCGGTTCCCTATCACTACAATGTTGTGGCATTGGAAGAAGGGAAGGAGGTGCCCCTGCCCTCTACCTCTGTTGTTAATATTGCCGACGTCAGCGACCTGACCCGTAGAGGTTGTGTTTTCTCGGCTCCGCCGAAACCCCAAGTTGATGTTCGAAGGGCTGATATTGCTGATTACGCTGAACGCCCGGTTGGGACTGTCGCATCCGCGAAAAACAACCGGCGGGCTAAAACAAAAACAAACAGAGCCGCCACCGTGCGTTATTTATCCCAAAGAGGGAAAGGAAACGCTCGAAGTAAACCTAGAAAAGACATGGTCTCGCGACCAAAGAGAGATGGGATCGGGAGTCGGTTATGCGAAGGGAAGGTATTAGCACCCCTACGCATCCGTCGTACTCGACGGGATCCACGCTCAAAAGGAAAGAATAAGGTTGCTAAAACAAACATTGCTCACAAACATCACACACACACACTAGAAACAACACAGGTGGAGAAAGAGGGGAAAGGGCTCGCTAGGATATCGCATCCTATGCCTACGTTTCTCATCTGGAATGAGAATCAGAGCTACCGTAGTTCGGCTCACGCACGCCGAACAAAACACACGCAAACAGGCAAACATGGAAACCGAATGCCAATCGCTGGACTTACATCAGACTCCGAACCAAACAAACCCACACTGGAAACCAAATGCCAATTGCTGGACTTATATCGGACTCCAAGCACACAACAATAGGATACGGAATGCCAATCGCTGGGCTTACATCCGTCTCCTAACACACACAAGAAGGGTGAACAAACAAACAAGTTAATAGGGAGTCGGGAACTCGAGCCTAATAACTGTCAAGCAAACACACACAAAAAAGAAAAAGGGTGCCCGGAGAGATCTCGTACGACCTCCTGCCTACGTACCTCATCTGGTATGAGGATCAGGGCAACGTAGTTCCCCTTAACAAGGGAGAAACTTTCTCCTAACCAGAGACTGGGAAATGACCAACTAGAAGGGAGCCTGACTCGAGCCTAATAGTTATCATGTATTCCACAATGGTCCTAGGTTGAGTTTCCTGTCTAACTTGCACAAGCAGCAAGCTATCCTAAACAGCACAATCAAAACAAAGCAAACATACACACAATCAGCACACACTATATACAAACAAAGTGGGCTCACACAAGGTTAGGCTGTGAAACACAAGCCAACTGGAATCGGGTGATGTTAGCTCTTAACCCTAACATTGAGAGTTAGGGTGAAGCAGATGAAATGGGAAGTGAGGGTAAGACCTCACAGCTCTTATCCCTGGCCTGGGAGAGCTTTAGACAAATGAAAGTGTGGGAGTTCAGAAAGTTGGAACTCTTCTCCACATATGACTGACTCAACAAAGATCTTGGGTTAATATCCACAATGCATCAACACAAGGTGTGTGAGCAAAGTGGATGACACACTGAATAGCAGGAGATGGATTGCACATCTCTTTTATCTGCCAATTGCCTTATCAAAGGACTTTTCCTGCTTGGCACAAAGATAAACATTCACAAGCATTGCCTCTTAAGGAGGGCTTCAGACAGGTGCCTGCCCAAGTAACAGAACAGGTCTTCCAGACTACATGAAGTCAAGAAAGTTATACCTATGTGGTTAAGCGACCAAGCAAAAGCAAGTTCAAAGAACTTAAGCAACTAATGTACCTGAAAACATCACACAAGTCAATTAAACTGTACAGACAAACAGACAACATCAACATCAACAGTCAAATCCAATATGCAAAGGTATAAGCCACAACTCAAGCTCAAATGAGTTAATAACCCTACAAAACACACAATGTTAGTAGTCAAAAGCAAGCATCAAATTCTCAAGTGAGGTTGCATCATGAACCACATAACCTGGATGTTCAACCTGAAATCAAAGCTCAAAGATGAGACAAACCACTAGGTCAAGGCCTAGGGTCAAAGAGGGAGAAAAAAAATCCAAAACAGAACATGAAATTCAACATGAATCAACTTCAATCAATTAAGAACATCATCCAAAAGATCCCACATCAATATCAATCACCAATTTCATTTCATGAACAAAATATGGCAAGGTATGCACATTGAAACCACATTGTGACAACAGAATGAAAAAATGCACAATAATTCAAAAATGACTCAATTAATTTTGGTAAAATTCATGGGTAAACATAACACACAATATGATCATCACACAAAAAATTAGGGCAATTGGACATGATTAAGCATGGTAATCAAATTCATCAAGTCAAGGCAATCAAAGCAAGCTCAAATGAGACACCAAATGCTACCTCAACTTAGCACAAGCCTAAAACAGAATTGGAATATAGTAAACACTTCAAACCAAAGCCAACACAAACTTCAATGTGTCTAGAAACAATGTGCAAAATTTCAAATCCATATGATAAACAACCAGCATTTCACAAATCATGGAAGTTCAACATTACTCAAAAGTCCAAACATGACCAACCAGCAAGAAAAATCCTAAACAAATCCGAAACCAATCCAAAAATTCCACAATAAATCATGAGCAATCCTAACATCCAGAAGACGCATCATGAAAAAAATTACATCAATTGGCATTCATTTGGCATGTCAAATAAATTACACAAGATGAGCAAGCAAAGGTGTGACACACATTGTCACACCTACATTAACATGAGCATATCTCAACAATGGAACATGATAAAATTGCAAACTCAACACCATAAATTCCAGCAAGATGCCTAGTTTAAGCATACCAAATTTCACAAGCATTGGATCAAATCTCATCATTTCACAAAGCAAATGGCAAGCAAGGTTCAAAAAGTACATGCATACACAAACCCTAGGCCAAATTAAAATCCATCCAGGCACAAATTATGGAAAAATAGTCATAAAATAGTAGACACAATGAGGAACAAGATGCAAAATATCTCATGTCATTTGGATGAATATTCATGGAGTTATGATTTTTGGAAGTGAATGAAAAATTAAAAATGAATGATGAAGCATGTTCATGAATGGATGGAATAATATGAAATAAATCAGCAAGGCATTTTGGAAAAGTACATCAGCAAGATTCGAACTGAGCGCTTATTTGAACTAGCGCGCCAGTTAAGTGAAACGCACCGTTTCACTTAACTGATGTGGCATATGCAAGCGCTATCATCCAATCAAATGGCCACACACACGCTGACTTGGACCACTGCATGATCACTAACATGAAATCACATGCAACAGGCGCTGGGAAAGATCTACAGAGTTCTGGGAATAAAACCCTAACTCCTTCATACGCCTTCATCGTGTTCATCAGGCCAAGAACAAAAGTGCTCAGAAATTCAAAACCAGCATATCATTGGACTCGTCTTTCATCATACATCACAGATCAATGATTATTTTATTCTAATTCTACACACATTCAAAGATTCGAGCAAGAGAAGTTTCATCCATCAAACTTTAAATCACAATAACTATCTCATTTCTCCATGGAATTTAATGATCTAAAGCTCAGTGTACTCAGTGATGAAGGATCTACAACATGCACACAACTATTTCATGAATTGATGGAATCGAGTTCTAACCTTCAAGAAGCTACAGAACTGGAATTGCTTGAATCAGGTCTTGTAATGCAGAAACAGATGCTCCTCAATGCTTAGGTGGATGAATGGATGAAGAATGATAGCTCAATCTTGCACGATTTGTCCAGAATTGCCAACTGCCATGGATGAGTTTGAACTTCAACAACTTCGAATCTTGATGAAACTTGATGGATCTTGCTTCAATCTACCTCCACATTGCTTATGGATCATGAACCAATCGAGAACAAGGCAATGTATGTAGAGAAAATTGAAGAAAAAGTGAGAGAACAAAGTGAAGAAAATTTTCAGATCTGAGAATTGTGATGTGTTAATCATGAATTTTGTTATGCTTATCCTTATATATGCTATGCTAATCAAGTTTGTTAATCATGCTTAGCCAATGGTCAAGAGATTAGTGAAAAGAGAGTGTTTATGCAAATTTGCCAATGCACCTTATGCATGGTAATGCAATGTAACAGTACACGTTTATGCTTGGAAATCACTTCAAAAACCAATTTGGAACCAAATGCAAGTGTTAGAATGCATGGACAATGCTTAATTTTTGAATTTGAACTTTCCCTCCAAAATTCAAATGAAAAGTCAAATATTTTTGTGATGGAAATGCATGGCCTATAATGCATTAATTGGATAGTGCATGTCAAGACATGAATGTACAAAAAAGAACCACTCCATTTGGCCTTATGGTTTGAAAGTTATGCATTCTTGAAGTTCAAATTCACTTGACCATGATTGATCCATATAGTTTCAACCATACATGAGAAATTCATGTTCTTGGACTTTTTGGAAATGGGAGAACAAGATCTTCAACTTTCATGTTGGACAAAATTTCATTTGAAGCATTTTTGATGATGTAATCTTGATGAGAAAACCTTTCCATTTTTGGCAAATTTGAATTACAAGTCACTTTCTACTTTTGGAAAGTTTTATCCTGACTTTATTTTCTTCAATGTTGATGTTTGAAATGTCAAATGAGACTTGTTTGAACATGAATGAAGTATTTCTAACCACTTCCCACCTCCAAATCCAACAGATGACTTTTGGTTGACTTTTTTAGTTGATAGATGACTTTGGCCATGCATAGATGAATTTGAGCCTCAATCTCCTGATGAAATGGCTCCAAAATGAAACCCTAGCTTATACAAGCTCAATAAAACCACATGATGACCCCCATCTCATGAAAGACCTCATCTCCTTGCAAAACCCTGAATGGTATAATTCAACTGATTAGGGTTGACCAGAGGTCAAAACCCTAATCCCAATGCACATGATCAGGAACAATGAACCTCTTGGTGATGATAAGACCATGATGATGGTGATGTACCATTTCAACCAAAATTAGGATCAATCTCCTTGAGAGACCAAGAAACCCTAATTGAAGCACAACCCCTCAGATGATTAGTGATCAATTCATGAGACCCTCAGGCTTGAATCTTTTAACCTCTCCATCTTCTGAACAAGACTTAGGAGGATGACTTGCTTAATGTTTCCACATGCTATGCAAAGATGCAATGACTAATGACCTACAAAATGAAATGCAATATGCTAAGCTAGTCCCAAGAGAGGAGGGCAAATTTTGAGGTGTTACAGCTGCCCCTATTCAATCCACTGTGAACCTGTCGATATGAATAGCCTCGACTTTCAGATGATCAGGATGAAGAGTGATTGAATATCAAGAACAGACGAACAATTTGCACTCTGATGGGAAATAATTAACCATGCCTGTCAGAATCGACAAAGAAGCAATCTCGAAGGAAGAATCCGTCTGGTACGGAGAAAGTCGGCCTGAATACCGAAACAGAAATATCGGTCTGGATACCAAAATAAATGGTAACACAAGAATAACCATGGCCTGAACGCCGCCCATCAGTCTGAACACTGAGCATCAGAATATGAGAGTATTGATGTTGGTCTGAATACCGGGAGCTTGCCCTGAATGCCCAACAACTGGCCTGAATGCCACTTTGGTCCGAACACCACTTCGGTCCGGATACCGGAAAATTGGCCTGAATGCCACAAGCTGCATCGATCTGAACTTCGGAAGCTTCCTCCATCTGAACATCGGAACTTAGCCTGAATACCAAACAACTGGCCTGAACGCCACTTTGGTCTGAACACCACTTCGGTCTGGATACCGGAAACTTGGCCTGAATGCCACAAGTACTTCAACCTGATTGTTGGAAACTTCTTCGATCTGAAAATCGGAAGCTGGCCTGAATACCACAAGTTCTTCGACCTGAACGTCGGAAACGTCTTCGATCTGAAAATCGGAAACTGGTCTGAATACCACCTCGGTCTGAATACCGGGAACTCGTCTTGCCTGTCAGCATCGGCAGAAAGGAATAGTGATACATGAGATGGCACGCGTGCCAACGACCCATGCTGGGGATAACAAGCCACGAACCGGCTATTCTCTATTCAACCCTAGCCAACGAACACTTCACGTTTAGCTGGGGATTATCTCTTTCGCTTTACTTTTCTTTTTGAACCCCGAAACCTCTTTGATTATCACTTCCATCTCCGCTCGACAGAAACCCTTCCTCCATCATCGCACTACTGGGGAATACTGTTGATTCAAAATCACGATGCTAAACTCCTCAGAGTAACATCTTCACCTTCTGGCGAAACCACCTCTCAAACAATAACCACGGCTTGAGACCAGCTTATGCTTGTAATGATGATGCATGACTTTTTTCAACGTAATGCTCCATAATCATGGAAATGCTACGTGATTAATTATGCAATATGCTATGCTTATCTAAATGATGAATGCATAAAAAGGTATCCCCCTTAAGGGACTCTTCTGGGGAGCCCGAGGCACTCTGCTGAGGAACTCGACAACACTCCAATTTCCGCCCTGCTGGGGAATAACACTTCTGCTGGGAAATAAGCCACCCTCACCAGGGATAACCTCCTCCGCACCCGATCCGCTTGGGGACTTCGTTGGGGAAAGAACCACCAACGCACTCTGTGGGGAAACAACGGTCTTTGACATGCTGGGGAAACAACAATCCCAACTCTGTTTGGAGAAACTAACATCAATAGATACCTCCACTGGGAAATAGCAACCTTCAGGCCAGGCTGCTGAGGAAACACCGATCTCAAACCTGCTGGGGAGATAACCATCCCAACCCTGCTAGGGAAATTACAGACCTGGAATCTGCTGAGGAGGTAACAATCCCAACTCCGCTTGGGGAAACAAGGAAAGTCTGGTGCAGAACACCCGTCGACTCGTCGAATTTCGATATTCAACATCCAAATCCAGTGTCAGCTTTCCAATTTTGAGAACTCCCAGACTCGTCTGGACTTTTCTGATTCATCACCTCGTATCCTCGACTGCTCCGTACTCTACGGAGAGCGAACTCCTTAGATTCATACGAACTTTCCAGTCCTCAGACTTTGAAGAGTCTTCTTGATTAATATCCAAGATCGTCGTACGTCTCGCCGTTTTTTCACCATTCTTCAATTCATTTGTCCCTGATTGGACTCCACGGGGATTCTTTTGTCAAAATCTTCCACATCACAACCTGCAAGTGAGTGAAAATATCTAACAGTACCTGCAAAAGAGATCGTTAGATAAAAACGTGCCCCAGGCGTGTCAAGATTTCAACACTTGGGTCACTCCACCTTCCGAATAAGATTTCAAGTTTTTAATCTTATAAGCATGCATCGGAAGGGACATGTATGTCTTAAAATGCACAATTCTTTATCACAAACAATTGGATGTTTTTGCAATCAAAGCGGTAATGAAAAACAAAAACAAAATTATTTGACTGAATATGCATTTTATTGATCAAAAAAGTGTGGCTCAAACTGAGCAATACAAAGGAAGCAATTCCTGAAAAGGGGTAATTGCGCACAAAAGGAAAAATCTATCCTAATGGCAATGTGGAACCGTGATCTCATCAAGTTTCAACTTGGTTACACCCCATATATCCTCATACTTTCCGTGCTTTCTGCCTTCTGAACAAGACGTTCCGACTGATCCCTGTCGGGGATTATCCATGTTATATCCAAAGTAAACGATCATGCTGGACGCAGTTGTTCGTTTCAATCCCTCTTTTGCCTGGACCGCCCTTTCGGGTTTTCAGTCCACCGGGATACCCTTTTTTGCCCAAGTCGCCTTTTCAGGTTTTCGACTTGCCGGGTGTACAACTTTTCTTTTTATATCCCTAATTTTTGCCCGAACCTTTTCATCATCATTTTTTCGGTTCGCCGGGATGCCCATTTTTGCCTGGACTATTTTATTCTTTTCGTCCAGCGGGTCTCTTTATACGAAGTATTTTTTAACTGCGTCCGCATTCACAGGGGATGGAAAATCCTCGCCATCCATGGTCGTCAACAACAAGGCTCCGCCAGAGAAAACCTTTTTGACCACGAATGGACCTTCATAATTGGGTGTCCACTTACCCCTACGATCGTTCTGAGGAGGAAGGATCCTTTTCAGCACCATATCACCTACGTGATATACCCGAGGTCGTACCTTTCGGTCAAAAGCACGCTTCATCCGCTGCTGGTACAACTGCCCATGACAAATGGCCGCCAGCCTCTTTTCCTCAATCCGGCTTAATTCTTCATACCGGGTCCTCACCCGTTCAGCCTCTTGCAACTTCACGTCCATCAGGACTCTCAGCGAGGGAATTTGAACCTCAACTGGTAGCACCGCTTCCATTCCATATACCAACGAGAAAGGCGTTGCCCTAGTAGAAGTACGCACCGAGGTTCGATACCCATGCAATGCAAATGGCATCATCTCATGCCAGTCTTTATAGGTCACAACCATCTTTTGCACAATCTTCTTAATATTCTTATTGGCCGCCTCAACCGCCCCATTCATCTTCGGACAATAAGGAGAAGAATTGTGATGCTCGATCTTGAATTCCCGACACAGTTCTGCCATCATCTTGTTGTTGAGATTAGAACCATTATCAGTAATGATTCTTTCGGGAACCCCATATCTGCAAATGATATCTCTCTTGAGAAATCTGGCAACGACCTGCTTCGTCACGTTCGTGTAAGAGGCTGCTTCTACCCACTTGGTGAAGTAATCAATAGCCACTAATATGAACCGGTGCCCATTCGAAGCCGTAGGCTCAATCTTCCCAATCATATCAATGCCCCACATAGCAAACGGCCACGAAGACGACATTAAATTCAACGGATTTGGAGGCACGTGCACCTTATCAGCATAAATCTGGCATTTATTACACTTCCGCACGAAATTGAAACATTGGGCCTCTATTGTCATCCAGTAATAACCTGCTCTCAGCAGCTTCTTCACCATTGCATTCCCACTGGCATGGGTACCAAACGATCCTTCGTGAACCTCTTTCATCAATTGGCTTGCTTCTTTATCATCAACGCATCTGAGCAAGACCCAATCGAAATTCCTCTTGTACAATACCCCATCCTTATTCAAGTAGAACACCATGGCCAACCTCCGCAGAGTCTTTCGGTCCCTCTTGGATGCTCCCTCAGGATACTCTTGAGTCTCCAGATAGCGCTTGATATCGTAATACCACGGCTTCTCATCATCAGGCGCTGTGTCAACAGCAAACACATAAGCCGGTCTATCTAGACGTCCCACCTCCACACTGGGAAACTGATTCCACCACTGCACCTTAATCAAGGCGGCCAGAGTAGCCAAAGCATCTGCCAACGGATTCTCTTCTCTCGGCACATGATGCATTTTCACCTTGGTGAAAAACATCAACAATCTCCTCGTATAATCCCGGTATGGAACTAAATGAGACTGATGCGTATACCATTTTCCGTTAACCTGATTCACAACCAAAGCTGAATCTCCATATATAACAAGGTTCTTGATCCTCAAATCAATCGCCTCTTCAATCCCCAGGATACAAGCTTCGTATTCAGCCACGTTGTTGGTGCACTCAAATGTTAGCCGGGCAGCAAAAGGAACGTGGGATCCTTTCGACGTAACCAAAACAGCACCAACTCCGCTACCATTCACGTTAACGGCCCCATCAAACATCAGAATCCATTCGGATTCAGGGTCAGGCCCCTCCTCCGGGATCGGTTCCTCTCAATCTTTCGATTTGAGAAACATGATGTCCTCATTAGGGAACTCAAACTTCATTGGTTGATAATCCTCAATAGGTTGCTGAGCGAGGTAATCAGACAATACACTCCCCTTGATTGCTTTCTGAGAGGTATACTGGATATCATATTCAGTCAAAATCATTTGCCACCTCGCAACCCGTCCGGTCAATGCTGGCTTCTCAAAAATAGACTTGATTGGGTCCATCTTGGAAATCAATAAAGTGGTATGAACCAGCATATACTGTCTCAGTCGGCGAGCAGCCCAGACCAAAGCACAGCAAGTTTTCTCAAGCAGTGAATATCTTGTTTCACAGTCGGTAAACTTTTTTCTAAGGTAGTATATGGCATGCTCTTTTCGACCAGACTCGTCATGCTGCCCCAATACACACCCCATAGACCCCTCGAGGACCGTCAAGTACAGAATTAACGGTCGTCCCTCCACAGGAGGCATCAGAATCGGAGGCTCCTGCAAATATTCTTTTATCTTTTCAAATGCCGCTTGGCAATCATTATTCCACCTGACCGTTTGATCTTTTCTCAATAACTTGAATATTGGTTCACACGTGGCTGTTAGATGAGATATGAACCGTGAAATATAGTTCAATCTACCTAAGAAACCACGAACCTCCTTCTCTGTTCTTGGTTCAGGCATTTCTCTTATTGCTTTTACTTTAGCAGGATCAACCTCGATTCCTTTTTCACTCACAATGAACCCCATCAATTTACCGGACCGCACTCCGAAAGTGCACTTGTTCGGATTCAACCTCAGTCTGAATTGTCTCAGCCGGTCAAACAATTTGGCCAGATCTACCAAATGCCCCTCTTCTGTTTGGGACTTTGCTATCATGTCATCAACATAGCATTCAATTTCATGATGAATCATATCATGAAACAAAGTCACCATAGCCCTCTGATAAGTAGCACCGGCGTTCTTGAGACCAAATGGCATCACCTTATAACAGAAAGTGCCCCATGGTGTGATGAACATTGTTTTCTCCATATCATCTGGCGACATTTTGATTTGATTATAGCCAGAAAAGTCATCCATGAAGGAAAACAACGAGAATTGAGTTGTATTATCTACCACCACATCAACGTGAGGTAATGGGAAATCATCCTTCGGGCTAGCTCTGTTCAGATCCCGGTAGTCCACACACATTCTCACCTTCCCATCCTTCTTCGGCACTGGCACAAAGTTCGCGACCCAAGGCGGATAATTAGTGACAGCAAGGAAACCAGCATCCCACTGCTTCTGAACCTCCTCCTTAATTTTCATGGCCATCTCAGGTCGAGTTCTGCGCAACTTCTGCCTCACTGGAGGACAATCTGCTCTCAACGGTAGCTTGTGCACAACGATATCGGTATCCAACCCTGGCATATCTTCATAAGACCAGGCGAAGATGTCGATATACTCTTTCAACAATGCTACCATTCTGCTCTTGACACTTCCCTCCAAAGCGGCCCCAATTTTCACTTCTTTTCTGGCCTCTTCGGTACCCAGATTCACAACCTCAACCCGCTCCTCATGCGGCTGAATCACCTTCTCCTCTTGTTTCAACAACCTGGCTAATTCCTCCGGCAGTTCACAATCTTCTTCGCCTTCTTCTTCGGCATGATAGATCGGATTGTCGAAGTCATGTGAGGGTGTAACAGGATTGTTATCAACGAGATCCAGAGAGACATCGCATCTGCATGAATGTTGATTCATGCATTGCTTTAGAACCGGAGCGAGACAAATTGAAAAAGAAAAAAATGAAAACATTGCCATTTTTATTTATTTTTTGTTTTTATTAAACAGCAAAAATAACTAAAAGACAGGGAACACCGCTTTTAATTGAAAAACATCCTTTTATTTATGATTTAAATTTGCAAAATGAAACATGAGGTGGCCCTTACAATGAACCATTACGTTTCGGGCAAAACATATGGCTTCCATGCAAATAAGATTGAAAACAGAAAAATATTACTCTTCCCGTAGAGTGACAGTGATGATCTTTTCAGCCTTCCAGTTCTGAACTTCCATCCCTGGTGCGCACGGCTTTATCCACTGATCAATTTCACAGTCACTGTCAACTTCCCCATCCACCATACAGATGTGATCTGGATCTAGCATTCCAACACTGGTGAATGTGACTGACGGACGACGTCCTCTACCTTGTCCAGACGAGCCTCGGCCCGGCTGATAACCCACTTCAAACCGATCTTTCTTGGCGGAGATATCCATCATCTTCCCCCAACCAGGAGCTTCTCCACTCTTCACCACCTCAGCGGCCTGCTTATATGAAGAAATGGACGGTTTCTCCTCTTCTTTGGCAAAAAGAGCATTCTCCACCTTGACGGTTTCGAATGCTTGACTCGGGGTTTCCCATATTTCACCGTCCATTTCCACGTACTTGAACGATGAAAGGTGGCTGACGAAGATATCCTCTTCCCCACAGACGGTGACGACCTGCCCGTCCCAGATATACTTCAATTTTTGGTGCAAAGTCGAAGTCATTGCCCCAGCAGCATGAATCCATAGGCGACCCAACAGGCAACTGTATGCCGACTGAATATCCATGACATAAAATACTGACTTAAACACCTCAGATCCGATCTTCACCGGGAGCTCCACTTCGCCGAACACCGCCCGCTTTGAACCCTCAAAAGCCCTCACTATCAGGTCAGTGGGCGTCAGAATCAAACCTTCACAGTTCAGCTTTGCCAAGGCTTTCTTTGGCAACACATTTAATGAGGAGCCAGTATCAACCAACACGTGCGAAAGCACGGCTCCTTTACACTCCATTGCAATGTGCAAAGCCCGATTGTGATTACGTCCATCCACAGTCAGATCCGTATCGGTGAAACCCAGCCCATGGCTAGCATTAACATTCGACACCACCGTCTCCAACTGTTTGATCGTGATCTCTTGAGGAACATAGGCTCTCTTCAGAATTTTCAATAAAGCCTCTCTATGCCCCTCAGAGCTTAGCAACAGAGATAAGATTGAAATCTTGGATGGGGTCTGCTGCAGATGGTCAACAAGCTTGTACTCAGACTTCTTGATGATTCTCAGGAATTCTTAGGCTTCATCATCAAGTACTTTCTCCGACCCACCAGGCGCCGGTGTCACCACAGAATTACCTTCATTCACCACTTGCTTTCCTCTTGCCCTGGCTAAAGCCTCGGCCTTATCTTTCTTTTCTTTTTCTCCTTCCCCACCTCTCAAAGCATCGGGGGCAAACAACCTTCCACTACGAGTGAAACCACTGGGTCTGGCATTATCCACCTTTGAAACGGTGGTTTCACTTGCAGTTTGGTCCTCCAGCTTCTCCCCATTACAGTAAACTTCCCCATCATAATGCCACGGCACGACATCATCTTTGTCATAGGGAATTGGCCCAGGTACCGTGATAGTAACTGGAGCCGCATCAGCCAATGTTGACAAATCAACCGGGTCGAAGTAGATAGTTATGGTGGAGACTTCTTCCTTCCCCATATCCACCTTCTCAAACCTGAGACTTCCTTCATCCATCAGCCTCTAGACAGCCTCCCTCAATGATGTACACCCATCAGGAGTAACAGTGCACGCAGCACAACCATTATCACAGCCCTAAAAGACCCCATTCCTCAACAATTGTCGTTTGATCTCAGCCAACATAGTCTTCAACTGATCTACCTTTAACAGCCCAATTCCGCCCTCATCAGAGATTGCATTCACCCCCATTTGACCATGCGCGGGCATGGGATTAACATTAACGTTTGGAGATGGAGCAAAATTGATTGCTTTAGAATCCACCAGGTCTTGAACCACATGCTTAAAAGCTTTGCAGTTTTCTACATTATCCCCAGGAGCACCTGAGTGAAATTCACACTTAGCATTCTCATCAAAACTGGCTGGCCTCTGATCAGGTCTCAAAGGAGCCAAAGTTCTCAATTGGACCAACCCCAAATCTTTCAGCTTTTTCAATAGGAATGAATAGGTCACAGGTGGCCTATCGAATTGACGATCATTCATTCTCCCCCTGACTTGATACCCAGCCCTCTGCGGTCTTTGCTGAAATGGTTGTCTTTGTTGTTGCGGTTGTTGTTGTTGCTGTTGTGCAGGCTGATTATCAGCAGGAATGGTTACCGCATCAGTGTGCTGGTAGTAACGATCCCTACTTTGTCCCCTTTGGGTATATACAACACTAGTATCACCCTCTTTCTTCCTCTGACCGTTACCAAAGGGCTTCTTCGACCCAGATGACGAAGCATTACCACCCTGGATTTTCCCCAACTTCAACCAACTCTCTATTCTTTCTCCAGCTACCACAATATCAGCGAAGTTGGTAACCGGGCATCCAACCATCCTTTCAGTGAATGTCCCCTGCAGGGTACCCATAAACAAATCTGACATCTCCCTATCCACCAATGGAGGTTGAACTCTGGCAGCCAACTCCCTCCATCTCTGCGCATACTCCTTAAACCCCTCATTAGGCTTCTGAGACATACCCTGCAGTTGAGTACGACTAGGAGCCATATCAGCGTTGAACTGATACTGTTTAAAGAATGCATCACCAAGATCCTGCCAGCTCTTAATATCAGAAGACTTCAGCTTGGTGTACCACTCCAGGGATCCTCCGGATAGACTGTCCTAGAAGAAGTACATCCACAACTTCTGGTCCATCGTATACGCAAAACTCTTACGGACAAAAGCTTGGAGGTGAGTTTCCGGGCAGGAACTCCGTTGTACTTATCAAATGCGGGCGCTTTGAACTTTTGTGGGATCACAATCCCCTCGACCAGCCCCATATTTGACATATTCACAACCCCTGGAGTAGCATAGCTTTCGAGAGCCCTGATCTTCTCTGCCAGCAACTGAATTTCTTTGTTTGGCGGCTGGACACCATATTGACCAAACGGCTCATTATGCATGGAGAATTGATCAGCTTCTCTGTCTTCCTCTCTATCATCCTCAACCCCGACGAACGGAGGGAACAGACTGTCCTTCATGTTATTACCCATCTGACCGGGTCCACCACCTGTGGCAGCACCAAAACCACCAGCATTGTTGGTCACTACACCCACAGTTGTCCTTTTTCCACCGTCCCTAGAACCACCAAGACCATGGTTAGAGACACCATCCAGATTGACCCCACTGTTGGCAGCTGAAGCCCGCTCGAGCTTCTCTACTTTATCAGCCAGTGCTTTCTGCCCAACGGCAAACCCTTGCATGATATTAATCAGCTCGTTCATCTTCTCCTTCAGCTCGAGAACATCTGTATTTGGTAGATCCATCAGTCTGGGTGTGTTGCGTCTGGTGAAATATCTGTTTGGACGTGTTGAGTGCAAAGGTACAACTCTACAAGCACGAGCAATGATTCCTGAAACAATCAAGCACGTTAGAACTGATACCTGCAAAATAGAAAACAAGTTATTATGATTATGCATGAATGCAGTGTCTATCCACATGAGGAACACTTTGTCTCTCGATCATGGCTTCATCGAGACAGATAATAATCCGGCGGCAATATTCTGACATTCATCACTTGATTTCATCATACAGATCAGAGATATATGATTTTAGCAAAATACCACCCAACCATGTGTCTGCTGTGTGAGTGCATACAGGAAAGCAAATAAAGCTCGAAGATTGATCACTGAACGAAAATAACCATGGTATATAAAAAATGCACAATAAGTGCAATAGTCATACATCAAGCTGATACAAGTCAAATACAATTCTCCGGAATCAGAAAGGAAATACAAACAAGTGAATTCCGTCAACAGGCCTGACGGTAATCCACACAAATGAGAACAAAAGACTACACTGAAGAAGGCCCCACAGACGGCTCTGCATCATCTACCATCTTGGTAAACTTCACCGCGAACCTAAGCTCAGTGTTCTCCTGCTGCAATCTCCCTATCTCCTTCTGGTGAATCTTCATCTGTCTGAAGTAATGATCTCTTTCAGCAAGATAATGATCTCTCTCAGCAATGATCTTTACCTTCTTTGTTTCCTTAATCTTCAGCTTTGCTTCCCATTCGGCGATGAGGATTCTGACTCTATCTTCCTTCTGATCCCTCGCAAGGATTTGCCTCCTCTTCTCATCTTCAATGACCTTTGAAGCTCTAGCCAATCTCTCTTTGGTGATGTCGTGCTCCTTTGTCGACGACTCTAACGCTTGGCTGACCTTGCGGTAATAGGAAGTGTCCATCTCGAAGCGCTTCACTTCCAGGGCATGTCGCTTATCCTGATCTTCCATCCTCCCTCTGATCTCTTGATTAGACATCTGAATCCGAGCACCACTCATCTCTAATTCAGTCTTCTCCGCCTGCAACTGATCTCTGGATCTCTTCATCACAAGGAATTCTTCCATACTGACAGAAGAACGCGGACCCTCAATCAAAGGACACCAAGGATCACCTCCAGGAAATGGTAGATGTGTGAGCTCGATTCTCTTCCTAAGCCAGTCATTAAATGGAGGAAGAGACCTGGTATTAGCCTTGCCAAAAGGAACCTTGCCCTTTCTCTGAATGCTACGCCACTCATCAGACAGTTGCCTCAACTTGGCCTGATTGCCCTTAATTGGGAAGTAAAAGGACTCCTGAGTCTCTCGCCCGAGAGGAGGACCCTCCACAGCAAACCCCATCTGTCTCCTAAGAAGCACCGGGTTGTAATTAATGCAACCTTGAACTCCTATAAGAGGTACATTGGGAAGACTCCCACAACTACAAATGAAATCTCGTCCCGCCATACCGTTGTGAGTCCAAGCTATATCCTTGTCCCGCAAACCCATCAACCTGACTGACCACTTGACAGTAGGATCAAGAGCGACAAAAGCACCCCTGGAAGGCAAATACCCCATGAACCATTTGTGCAGCAACTGAGCACAACATCGAATCAATCCCACACGCCGCTTCTCGTTCCGATTATGGACCGAGTAATAGACATCTCCAACCAAGGTAGGAATGGGATTCCTCTGTATAAACAATCTGATAGCATTAATGTCCACAAAGTTCTTCTGGTTAGGAAACAGAATGGTCCCATAAATGCTCACAGCAATCAAAGCACAGACGGTTTTCCAATTACCCACGACAGCATGTTCCTTGGCTTTGGCCTCCAAGAAACTCAGATGAAAACCGGGCAACTTTCCATTCTCTTTCAAACCCCCCTTGGTCAACTCCGGGCTCAAATAAAGAGCACGAGAAATCTCAGCGATATCAGGCTCCCCCTTAGTGGCGAAGAAAGGAATCTGATCTCGGATCTGAATACCCAGGATGCTGGCATAATCCTCCATCAAGGGTCCCAACAAATAATCCGGGAAGACGAAACACCTCAAACTCGGGTCATAAAACTGGAGAAGAGTATGAATGGCGCTCCTATCACTGTCTGTGTGCCTGAAAACCGACTTCAGAATACCACCGTATGCCTCCCGAAACATCCCCACATGGTCGGGTGTAATCAGTGCTATCATATCTCTCAACACATCAATCTCTAGGTTGAAGAAGCTGTAGACAACATCGTCCTTCAAACCGGTCCTCATGTCTGAGCAAAGAAGTCTCTCAACCAGGATCTCAATCAAAAATGTCCCTGCATATGGATAAACATGTGTTAGATGCAGATAAATGCAAAATGTGATGATGCTGATGAATGAATGCAATGCATTGTGCCATCCTCCAAGTCATCTGAACATCTGTTGCCCTGAATTACAGCCTCTGAACTGATCACCACCATCTGAGGTACTGAGCAATCACAAATCCGACTTGGGAGTTCCGAAATAAACGGAACCGAAAGATACATCACCATCATCACCAGAGATTCTCTGAACAGATAACCACAAGACCCTCTGAACCAGCCCGGGGAATCCTTAAATAAACGGATCCCCACTGATAAATAACATGGACAGAACTCCGGCGTCTCTGAAACAAATGTCCATAAATCCGACTTATAAATAGGACTCTGATCAACGGAACCATTAGTCACCATCAAAGTCACCATCAGAACATGCATCTGTAAGAATCACCCATCCCCTCACAGGTAAATTCTAATCAGGTCATCCTAAGGCGGATAATGGTCTCGACAATCAGGCAAAGATACTCAACGGGTTTGCCCTTTCGGGTGTGCCGTTGTAGCTCTCTTAAGATCATCTAAACCAAAGATCCGGGAATGAACGGTTACCGAAGTCAATATCTCAGATGAAGTAACTCAACCAAAGTGGATACTCCACAAAGGAAGAGCTCCCTCAAAAGAAACTCGTCAGGCTTGTTGTATGTCACGTTGCCAAGATCATGTTGACCTAACATGAGAGGCAACATGAGACCACGCTAATCCTAGGTGTATACTCGGGCCTGGGTTTTAGCCCCACTCAGAACACCCGCCCAAATCAGAGGAACCACCTGTACAGAGGACAGCAGAATGATAGTATGATGCATGCAAATATTTATGCAAATATATACACAACATAATAATCATAAATGCAACAAATAGAGCAACACAAGCAACCTAAACTATCCTAGAACGCTAGGAGAGACTCGCTTAGGGAAGATGGACCAGCAAGAGGTCAACTTCTAAGGCGTCCCCAGCAGAGTCGCCAGCTGTCGCATCCGCGAAAAACAACCAGCGGGCTAAAACAAAAACAAACAGAGCCGCCACCGTGCGTTATTTATCCCAAAGAGGGAAAGGAAACGCTCGAAGTAAACCTGGAAAAGACATGGTCTCACGACCAAAGAGAGATGGGATCGGGAGTCGGTTATGCGAAGGGAAGGTATTAGCACCCCTACGCATCCGTCGTACTCGACGGGATCCACGCTCTAAAGGAAAGAATAAGGTTGCTAAAACAAACATTGCTCACAAACATCACACACACTAGAAACAACACAGGTGGAGAAAGAGGGGAAAGTCTCGCTAGGATATCGCATCCTATGCCTACGTATCTCATCTGGAATGAGAATCAGAGCTACCGTAGTTCGGCTCACGCACGCTGAAACAAAACACACGTAAACAGGCAAACATGGAAACCGAATGCCAATCGCTGGACTTACATCAGACTCCGAACCAAACAAACCCACACTGGAAACCAAATGCCAATTGCTGGACTTATATCGGACTCCAAGCACACAACAATAGGATACGGAATGCCAATCGCTGGGCTTACATCCGTCTCCTAACACACATAAGAAGGGTGAACAAACAAACAAGTTAATAGGGAGTCGGGAACTCGAGCCTAATAACTGTCAAGCAAACACACACAAAAAAGAAAAAGGGTGCCCGGAGAGATCTCGTACGACCTCCTGCCTACGTACCTCATCTGGTATGAGGATCAGGGCAACGTAGTTCCCCTTAATAGGGGAGAAACTTTCTCCTAACCAGAGACTGGGAAATGACCAACTAGAAGGGAGCCTGACTCGAGCCTAATAGTTATCATGTATTCCACAATGGTCCTAGGTTGAGTTTCCTGTCTAACTTGCACAAGCAGCAAGCTATCCTAAACAGCACAATCAAAACAAAGCAAACATACACACAATCAGCACACACTATATACAAACAAAGTGGGCTCACACAAGGTTAGGCTGTGAAACACAAGCCAATTGGAATCGGGTGATGTTAGCTCTTAACCCTAACATTGAGAGTTAGGGTGAAGCAGATGAAACGGGAAGTGAGGGTAAGACCTCACAGCTCTTATCCCTGGCCTGGGAGAGCTTCAGACAAATGAAAGTGTGGGAGTTCAGAAAATTGGAACTCTTCTCCACATATGACTGACTCAACAAAGATCTTGGGTTAATATCCACAATGCATCAACACAAGGTGTGTGAGCAAAGTGGATGACACACTGAATAGCAGGAGATGGATTGCACATCTCTTTTATCTGCCAATTGTCTTATCAAAGGACTTTTCCTGCTTGGCACAAAGATAAACATTCACAAGCATTGCCTCTTAAGGAGGGCTTCATACAGGTGCCTGCCCAAGTAACAGGACAGGTCTTCCAGACTACATGAAGTCAAGAAATTTATACCTATGTGGTTAAGCAACCAAGCAAAAGCAATTTCAAAGAACTTAAGCAACTAATGTACCTGAAAACATCACACAAGTCAGTTAAACTGTACAGACAAACAGACAACATCAACATCAACAGTCAAATCCAATAAGCAAAGGTATAAGCCACAACTCAAGCTCAAATGAGTTAATAACCCTACAAAACACACAATGTTAGTAGTCAAAAGCAAGCATCAAATGCTCAAGTGAGGTTGCATCATGAACCACATAACCTGGATGTTCAACCTGAAATCAAAGCTCAAAGATGAGACAAACCACTAGGTCAAGGCCTAGGGTCAAAGAGGGAGAAAAAATCCAAAACAGAACATGAAATTCAACATGAATCAACTTCAATCAATTAAGAACATCATCCAAAATATCCCACATCAATATCAATCACCAATTTCATTTCATGAACAAAATATGGCAAGGTATGCACATTGAAACCACATTGTGACAACAGAATGAACAAATGCACAATAATTCAAAAATGATTCAATTAATTTTGGTAAAATTCATGGGTAAACAGAACAAACAATATGATCATCACACAAACAATTAGGGCAATTGGACATGATTAAGCATGGTAATCAAATTCATCAAGTCAAGGCAATCAAAGCAAGCTCAAATGAGACACCAAATGCTACCTCAACTTAGCACAAGCCTAAAACAGAATTGGAATATGGTAAACACTTCAAAACAAAGCCAACACAAACTTCAATGTGTCTAGAAACAATGTGCAAAATTTCAAATCCATATGATAAACAACACGCATTTCACAAATCATGGAAGTTCAACACTACTCAAAAGTCCAAACATGACCAACCAGCAAGAAAAATCCCAAACAAATCAGAAACCAATCCAAAAGTTCCACAAGAAATCATGAGCAATCCTAACATCCAAAAGAAGCATCATGCAAAAAATCACATCAATTGGCATTCATTTGGCATGTCAAAGAAATTACACAAGATGAGCAAGCAAAGGTGTGACACACATTGTCACACCTACATTAACATGAGCATATCTCAACAATGGAACATGATAAAATTGCAAACTCAACACCATAAATTCCAGCAAGATGTCTAGTTTAAGCATACCAAATTTCACAAGCATTGGATTAAATCTCATCATTTCACAAAGCAAATGGCAAGCAAGGTTCAAAAAGTACATGCATACACAAACCCTAGGCCAAATTAAAATCCATCCAGGCACAAATTGTGGAAAAATAGTCATAAAATAGTAGACACAATGAGGAACAAGATGCAAAAAATCTCATGTCATTTGAATGAATATTCATGGAGTTATGATTTTTGGAAGTGAATGAAAAATTAAAAATGAATGATGAAGCATCTTCGTGAATGGATGGAATAATATGAAATAAATCAGCAAGGCATTTTGGAAAAGTACATCAGCAAGATTCGAACCGAGCGCTTATTTGAACTAGCGCGCCAGTTAAGTGAAACGCACCGTTTCACTTAACTGATGTGGCACATGCAAGCGCTATCATCCAATCAAATGGCCACGCACACGCTGACTTGGACCACTGCATGATCACTAACATGAAATCACATGCAATAGGCGCTGGGAAAGATCTACAGAGTTCTAGGAATAAAACCCTAACTCCTTCATACGCCTTCATCGTGTTCATCAGGCCAAGAACAAAAGTGCTCAGAAATTCAAAACCAGCATATCATTGGACTCGTCTTTCATCATACATCACAGATCAATGATTATTTTATTCTAATTCTACACACATTCAAAGATTCGAGCAAGAGAAGTTTCATCCATCAAACTTTAAATCACAATAACTATCTCATTTCTCCATGGAATTTAATGATCTAAAGCTCAGTGTACTCAGTGATGAAGGATCTACAACATGTACACAACTATTTCATGAATTGATGGAATCGAGTTCTAACCTTCAAGAAGCTACAGAACTGGAATTGCTCGAATTAGGTCTTGTAATGCAGAAACAGATGCTCCTCAATGCTTAGGTGGATGAATGGATGAAGAATGATAGCTCAATCTTGCACGATTTGTCCAGAATTGCCAACTGCCATGGATGAGTTTGAACTTCAACAGCTTCGAATCTTGATGAAACTTGATGGATCTTGCTTAAATCTACCTCCATAATGCTTATGGATCATGAACCAATCGAGAACAAGGCAATGTATGTAGAGAAAATTGAAGAAAAAGTGAGAGAACAAAGTGAAGAAAATTTTCAGATCTGAGAATTGTGATGTGTTAATCATGAATTCTGTTATGATTATCCTTATATATGCACTACTAATCAAGTTTTTTAATCATGCTTAGCCAATGGTCAAGAGATTAGTGAAAAGAGAGTGTTTATGCAAATTTGCCAATGCACCTTATGCATGGTAATGCAATGTAACAGTACACGTTTATGCTTGGAAATCACTTCAAAAACCAATTTGGAACCAAATGCAAGTGTTAGAATGCATGGACAATGCTTAATTTTTGAATTTGAACTTTCCCTCCAAAATTCAAATGAAAAGTCAAATATTTTTGTGATGGAAATGCATGGCCTATGATGCATGAATTGGATAGTGCATGTCAAGACATGAATGTACAAAAAAGAACCACTCCATTTGGCCTTATGGTTTGAAAGTTATGCATTCTTGAAGTTCAAATTCACTTGACCATGATTGATCCATATCTTTTCAACCATACATGAGAAATTCATGTTCTTGGACTTTTGGAAAGTTTTATCCTGACTTTATTTTCTTCAATGTTGATGTTTGAAATGTCAAATGAGACTTGTTTGAACATGAATGAAGTATTTCTAACCACATCCCACCTCCAAATCCAACAGTTGACTTTTGGTTGACTTTTTCAGTTGATAGATGACTTTGGCCATGCACAGATGAATTTGAGCCTCAATCTCCTAATGAAATGGCTCCAAAATGAAACCCTAGCTTATACAAGCTAAATAAAACCACATGATGACCCCCATCTCATGAAAGACCTCATCTCCTTGCAAAACCCTGACTGGTATAATTCAACTGATTAGGGTTGACCATTGGTCAAAACCCTAATCCCAATGCACATGATCAGGAACAATGAACCTCTTGGTGATGATAAGACCATGATGATGGTGATGTACCATTTCAACCAAAATTACGATCAATATCCTTGAGAGACCAAGAAACCCTAATTGAAGCACAACCCCTCAGATGATTAGTGATCAATTTATGAGACCCTCAGGCTTGAATCTTTTAACCTCTCCATCTTCTGAACAAGACTTAGGAGGATGACTTGCTTAATGTTTCCACATGCTATGCAAAGATGCAATGACTAATGACCTACAAAATGAAATGCAATATGCTAAGCTAGTCCCAAGAGAGGAGGGAAAATTTTGAGGTGTTACAGGGACTGCTGTGAATGCTTCGAATCTGGCACTTGTTGCCAAACCCGCCTCTGTTGTAAAAACTCCTGTCTCTGTTGGCCAGAATGACAATGTGAAGGAAGACTGTGATGAGATGCTGAGGCTCATCAAAAGGAGTGAGTACAACGTTGTAGATCAGCTTCTACAGACGCCATCCAAGATCTCTATACTATCCTTGCTGATGAATTCAGGACCACACCGAGAAGCTCTGCAGAAGGTGTTGGATGTGGCGTATGTGGATCATGACGTCACAATAGAACAATTCGACATTATTGTTGCAAACATCACCGCTTGTAACAGCTTGAGTTTTTGTGATGCTAATCTCCCAGAGGAGGGAAGAGACCACAATTTGGCACTACACATCTTCATGAGCTGTAAAGATGATGCCATGTCCAATGTGCTGGTGGACACTAGATCATCGTTGAATATGTTGCCAAAGTCCACTCTTGCTAAATTGTCGTATCAGGGGCCTCCCATGAGGCAGAGTGGGGTAGTGGTCAAAGCTTTCGATGGGTCCCGTAAAACTGTGATTGGAGAGGTTGAACTCCCAGTCAAGATTGGACCAAGTGATTTCCAGATCACCTTCCAGGTCATGGATATTCACCCATCGTATAGCTATCTGTTGGGCGGACCATGGATTCACGAGACAGGCGCCATGACATCCACCCTACACCAGAAATTAAATTTTGTCAAAAATAAGAAGCTGGTGGTGGTAGGGGGAGAAAAGGCTCTCCTGGTTAGCCATTTGTCTTTCTTTTCTTATATAGATGCAGAGGATGAAGTTGGAACTCCGTTCCAAGATTTATTTATTGCTGAGCCTACTAAGAAAGGAACTTCTTCATTTGCGTCCTATAAAGATGCTAAGTTGGCCATTGAGCATGGTACAACTACTGGATTGGGGCAAATGATAAAGTTGGAAGACAACAAATCCCGGGCTGGCATAGGGTATTCTTCTGGCGCTTTCAACAAGCATGGGTTGTTCAAGAGTGATGGATTCATCCACACTGGTCAAGACGAGAAAGCTGCCGCTGTTACGGAAGAGGATGTAGAGAAAGATTCTGGCCACTTTGTCATCCCTGGAGGGGTCTGCAATAATTGGGTCGCTGTTGATGTTCCAACAGTTACCCATAAGTCAAAGTAATGTTCATTGTGTTTAAAAACCCTTCTCCCATGCCAAAAGGAGGAGTGATGACATTGTTGGTTCATAAATACAATGATATTTTCATTCAATAAATTCATGTTAAATGTTTGTTTTTCCAATTATTTTCCCTTTTCGCTTTTGCATGAAATTGGTGATCACATAAAACCCTAAAAAATAAGAATAAAATCAATCTTTTTTTTCATCTGCATAATGATTTGCCTTGTTTGAATTCTAAAATATCTTTATATCCAAAATCATTATGCAGGTTGATCAAACCCATTGAACATAATGATCCAACACCATCTCCTAACTTTGAGTTCCCTGTATTTGAGGCGGAAGAAGATGATCTTGAAGAGATTCCTGACGAGATTACCCATCTACTTGAGCATGAAGAGAAGATCATTCAGCCGCATCTTGAGAATCTGGAAACAGTCAACTTGGGGTCTGAAGATTGTGTGCGAGAAGTGAAGATTGGGGCACTCTTGGAAGAATCTGTTAAGAAGGGGTAAATTGAGTTGCTACGAGAATATGTCGACGTCTTTGCCTGGTCATATGAAGACATGCCTGGTCTGGATACTGATATCGTGCAACATTTCTTGCCATTGAAGCCTGAGTGTGTGCCTGTGAAGCAGAAGCTCAGAAGAACTCATCCTGATATGACAGTGAAGATCAAAGAAGAAGTTCAGGAGAAAATTGATGCGGGGTTTCAAGTGACTTCTACATATCCTCAATGGGTGGCCAATATTGTGCCCGTGCCTAAGAAAGATGGAAAAGTCCGAATGTGTGTGGACTATAGAGACTTGAATAAAGCTAGCCCTAAAGATGATTTTCCTCTACCTCATATTGATATGTTGGTAGATAATACAGCTAAATTCAACGTCTTCTCGTTTATCGACGGATTTTCTGGATATAATCAGATTAAAATGGCACCCGAGGATATGGAGAAGACGATATTCATCACACCTTGGGGAACATTCTGTTATCGAGTGATGCCCTTCGGTCTGAAGAACGCCGGAGCCACGTATCAACGAGCTATGACTACTTTGTTTCATGATATGATGCACAAGGAGATCGAGGTATATGTTGATGATATGATTGCAAAGTCAAGAACGGAAGTTGAACTTGTAGAACACTTGTTGAAGCTTTTTCAGCGTTTGAGAAAGTATAAGCTTCGTCTGAATCCTAACAAGTGTACATTTGGAGTTCGTTCTGGCAAGCTATTGGGCTTTATTGTCAGCGAGAGAGGTATTGAGGTTGATCCTGCAAAGGTCAAAGCAATACAAGAGATGCCTACGCTAAAAACTGAGAAGCAAGTCCGAGGTTTTCTTGGCCGCTTGAATTATATCTCCAGATTCATATCCCACATGACTGCTACATGTGCGCCGATATTCAAGCTCCTTCGGAAAGATCAGTCTCATGATTGGACCGAGGATTGCCAAAAGGCCTTTGACAGTATTAAAGAGTATCTGTCTGAGCCTCCGATTCTGTCCCCACCTGTGGAAGGGAGACCATTGATTATGTATCCGACAGTTCTTGAAGACTCAATGGCTTGTGTCCTTGGTCAGCAAGATGAATCAGGAAAGAAAGAATATGATATCTACTACCTGAGTAAGAAGTTCACCGAGTGCGAGTCTCGATACTCGATGCTTGAGAAAACATGTTGTGCTTTGGCTTGGGCTGCTAAGCGATTACGCCAGTATATGTTACATCATACGACTTGGTTGATATCCAAAATGGACCCAATCAAGTATATCTTTGAGAAGCCTGCTTTAACTGGGAGGATTTCCCGTTGGCAGGTGTTGTTATCTGAGTATGATATTGAGTATCGAGCTTAGAAGGCTATAAAAGGTAGTATCTTGGCTGACCACTTGGCACATCAACTGATTGAGGATTATCAGTTAGTTCAGTATGACTTCCCAGATGAGGAGATTCTGTATTTGAAAATGAAAGATTATGATGAGCCTACGCTCGACGAAGGGCCAAAGCCTGGTTCCCGATGGATCATGGTGTTTGATGGCGTTGTGAATCAATATGGAGATGGTATTGGGGCAGTGATTATTACTCCCCAGGGCGCACATTTTCCTTTTACAGCAAGGCTAACTTTCAAATGCACGAATAATATGGTGGAGTATGAGGCCTGTATTATGGGTTTGGAAGAATGTATTGATCTTAGGATCAAGCATCTTGATGTTTATGGTGATTCGACCCTTGTTGTTAATCAGTTTAAGGGTGAATGGGAGACGAATCATCCTGGCCTCATCCCATATAGGGATTATGCGAGGAGGATTTCAACGTTCTTTACTGAAGTTGACTTCCATCATATTCCTCGAGATGAGAATCAGATGGCAGATGCTCTTGCTACACTTGCTTCAATGATTGTCGTTAGACTTTGGAATGAAGTTCCCAATATCAATGTGATGCGCTTGGACAGACCAGCTCATGTATTTGCAGTTGAAGAAGTAAAAGATGATAATTCATGGTATTATGATATCAAGTGCTTTCTTCAGAGCCAGATTTACCCACCTGGGCATCTGTGAAAGATAGAAAGACCTTGAGAAGATTATGAGGTAGTTTCTACCTCAATGGCGATGTGCTTTACAAGAGGAATTTTGACATGGTTTTGCTCAGATGCATGGATAGAAACGAAGCAGACCTGTTAATGACTGAGGTCCATGAGGGTTCCTTTGGTACTCATTCCAATGGACATGCCATGGCTATAAAGATGTTAAGAGAAGGCTACTATTGGCTGACAATGGAGTCTGACTGCTGCAAGTATGTGAAGAAATGCCATAAGTTTCAGATTTATGCGGATAAGATTCATATTCCCCCAACACTTCTGAATGTTATTTCCTCACCATGGCCTTTCTCCATGTGGGGTATTGACATGATTGGCATGATAGAGCTGAAAGCATCCAACGGTCACAGATTCATTCTTGTAGCTATTGATTACTTCACCAAGTGGGTTGAAGCGGCGTCATATGCAAACGTGACCAGGCAGATGGTTGTGAAGTTTATCAAGAATCAACTCATATGCCGTTATGGTGTGCCGGATAAGATCATTACTGATAATGGATCTAACTTGAACAACAAGATGATGCAAGAGCTGTGTAGCGAGTTCAAGATAGCACATCATAATTCTTCTCCTTACAGATCCAAGATGAATGGGGTTGTTGAAGCTGCTAATAAGAATATCAAAAAGATTGTCCAAAAGATGGTTGTCACGTACAAAGATTGGCATGAGATACTGCCATTTGCTTTGCATGGATATCGCACATCTGTCCGCACTTCAACAGGGGCAACCCCTTTCTCTCTTGTTTACGGCATGGAGGTTGTGCTCCCAGTAGAGGTGGAGATCCCATCAATGAGAGTCTTGATGGAAGCCAAGTTGACTGATGCTGAATGGGTTCAGAATCGTTATGATCAACTGAATTTGATAGAAGAGAAGAGATTGACCGCCATGTGCCATGGTCAGTTATATCAGCAAAGGATGAAGAAAGCCTTTGATAAGAAGGTCAAGCCTCGTGTGTTCTGAGAAGGTGACCTCGTGCTCAAGAAAGTTTTGTCTTTCGCGCCCGATTCCAGGGGCAAGTGGACTCCAAACTATGAAGGTCCATATGTTGTTAAGAGAGCCTTTTCAGGCGGTGCTTTGATACTTACAACTATGGATGGGGAGGATTTCACTCGTCCTGTGAATTCAGATACAGTCAAGAAATACTTCGCCTAAAAAATAAAAACAGAATAGCTCGCTAAGTTGAAAACCCGAAAGGGCGGCTTAGGCAAAAATGAGCGTCTCGATGGATTGAAAACCCGAAAGGGCGATCCAGGCAAAAGTTAGAGACATAAAAAATGAATATGTATCCCGCTAGATTGAGCACCTCACCCTGGGGCAATCTAGGCAAAAATTAGGGATTTGGCAAGTAACTGCATCCTGACAAGACTTTGTTCTACAAACTGTCATCTGTCAAAGATTCTCGCTCAGTCATCATCAACTGAAGTTTCAAATACATCGGATTCAGAGTTGGTGGAGAAATGGTCATTATGTTCAATGTAGCCCTTTTCCAATATATATCACCAATTTCAAATTTGTAAAGATCTATGGAGTCTCGCCATTTGCAGACCACCATCCCATCAAATAAATTTGAGCCCTTTATCCAATTCTTTGCACTCTTATTTGTTTCTATTCAACAAATGTTTTGCATGTTTTAATTGAGAAAAGTCATTGTTTTAAATAAATAAATTTTTCATAATTTGTTTTTAAACAAAGTGAACATTCACAATGACGAAAGGATATTTGGGACGTCTTCAGTGCTCTTCCAAAGATAGCATGACTCCCAACAGGGTAAGACATTTGTTCATATTCCCCGCATGATTGTATCCCTTTCCTTCAGAGCCTGTTTGTGTTTTCCTCCCGAGCAGAGTGGTTGATGAAGAGGTTTATCTTTCCGTTCAGCGGAGTAATGGCCCTTCCTCCGCAGCAGATGTGATTTCGTCAGTAGTACAATATATGGTGGTGACCCTGGAAACTTCAATTTGGTGGTTGTTCCCCACAGAGTTCCATCCTCCCCTCTGATAATTTCCCTAGTAAAGTTGCTTCTACAGCAGATTTTATCTGTGTATTGATCCTGTCCCCAGCTGGAGTGGCTGATGCTCATTCCTCTACAGGGATCTTTGTTTCCTGGTATCTCTTTCCCCCATCAGTTTGGATGTTCTCCAGTGGGCCTGGCTTTCTCTCTTGAGATGTAGTACCGGATGTTTGTTCATTGATCATTGGACCTGTTTGTGTTAGATATGTCTGTTTTGTTAGCATTCATCATACATAAACCACGCTTATATGCATAATTTTAACATTCAAATATTCATGTTGCATTCTTTTCCATATATCTTTATTTGTTGTCTCCTGCTATTTGGTGATACATATTTCTCCAAACAGATGTTTGTGTCTGATCCCATGTAGAATCAGCCCCGGAAGCAGAAAGCGTCTGTCCTTTCTTCCATACTCCCCACTGAGTTATGTCTTCATGGATGATTGTTGTTTCTGTTTTCTCCCAACACATATATTAGGATGGAGTTCCCCCTGAGTTATATCCTCATAGGGATGAGTTTTGTTTCATCGTGCCTCTCTAGTTTGTTCCTAGATTTGGCTTATTGAGATTTTCCCTACGCTTCCCCGTAGTTTAAATGAATGATTGCCCAGTAACCAGTAATTGTCCATCTTTTCCCCGGAGGAGTCTGTGGCCTTCTACCCTCATACCGGTAGTTATAAGTCCTATTTCTGTGGTTTTCTATCCTCATACCGATAGTTGTAAACCCTATTTTATCCCCTTGCAGAGTTAACCTTATTTTTGTTCATCCTAACCGATGACAGTTACTCTTCCGTGGTTTTCTATCCAGTATCTGGTAGATGTAATTCCCTCCTGGTTGGTTATCTTTATCCAATATTCGGTATTCATAGTCCTTCACCTTTTGAGTATATCTCCGAGTAACCAGTGATATATCTCCCGGATCATTGCCTTTGTCAATGTATCCCCAGCGGGTCATCTTTCATTTACCGATTGGGGGTAATGATTGTTTTCTCCATTCGTTTGGTCATCATTTTATACCTAGTATTTGGTATCCCGATGCCCTTTTCTTTCGGTTGATTTATCCTTTATTAACCCAGTAACCGGTTGTGGATAATCTTCCATGCGAGTATGTTATCTACGTTCTGACGGTAATAAATAATATATCTCATGCACTCTTCAGTCGAAGTCTTTTGTTCTTCCCCGGTCGAGTAAGATTCGTTCCCCCTTTTGTGGAGTCGAATGCCCATCCTGTAATTGAGTTTGCTTTTTAGCCCTCCTTTTGGATGATGAGTGTCTTGGAAATATTCCCCAATTCACGTTTGGTCGGTCACCTATTATATGCCCAATAACCGGTATCCCTGGTGTTCCTTCCCTTCTTCTCCCTATTATGACTTTTGTCCCCTGTGGAGTCAGATTTTCCTGAGTTGAAATATACCTTTTTAGGTCTTCCTCAGATGATTTTGGATGTTTGATATCTCTCACCCTCATACCAGTCTTTGATATTCATTCTCCCTGAGCGTGTTTTTTTCTCACCCTTATACCGGTGTTTCGATCACATGTCTCCTTGAGCTTATTACCCAGTAACCGGTAATACCTCATCCTGTTGTCTCCTCAGATGAGTCCTGTTTGGACATTCCCCAACTAACTCCCTTAGTGGATTTCCCCACCTGAGTCTGGATTTTCATCCGAAGTATCCTTTGTGGATAGTTTTGCTGTATTGGCATATTCCCCAATACATGCACCTTTGAGTCAGCTCGAGTCCTTCCATTGATTTATTTTCATGGAATTTCTCTCGTGTCTCTCAGCAAGTCTCAAGTCGTGACCTGCTCACGCATTTTATTCCCTTTCTTATCCCCATAAGAATCCCTAGATTCCTTGTCCCATTGAGTGTATTACTCATATGGAATGTATAGTGCATTTTTTGAAAATCATTTAAATTGCTTTGCATGAGCTGATACTACTAAATCTGCACGTCCATTATACTTGCATCATGCATTGGCTTTCATTCCCAGTTGGAATTGAGCCCTCCATGCGCCTGTACAGGCCCATGCATGGAGGCCCTTTCCATCCATGCACATGATTTGTTCATGCAACTCAGCCTTGCTCAGCTATAAATACATTGCTCATGCTCTTCATTTCTTCAACCTTAAGGCGCCCC
This sequence comes from Lathyrus oleraceus, assembly GCF_024323335.1. Classification (NCBI taxonomy): domain Eukaryota; kingdom Viridiplantae; phylum Streptophyta; class Magnoliopsida; order Fabales; family Fabaceae; genus Lathyrus; species Lathyrus oleraceus. The sequence goes on along the minus strand of NC_066579.1, from coordinate 165,344,704 downwards.
AATTGCTGCTGAACTGAAATCCTAGCCATCACTAAAGGAACTAATCCATTTTTCTTCAAATTTTTCAGATCTGAATTTTGATTTCATTGATCAATTTTCAGATCTCAAGGTTCTTAAACCTTCTTCCCTTGATCCATAGTGTCTACTGTAAGCAAAACCATCCAAGGATTGTGACTCAAAGCCTTGCAAATCAAAGGTTTACTTCAATTGTTAATTGCTTCGAAACAGCTTGTATAGTGTTCTATTTTCATTATTGTTGTGTGATCTGAAGTCCTCTTCATAGAGGCAACATTGCTATGCTTTTAATTTTTGAAAATCATGAAGTTCATATGAACACCACAAAATTTCCACTTCTGATTTCTCTCAATATAGAGATCTAGAATGGAATTGAGTCGTACAGGGGTGATGTACATCACCCCAGCTCTCGATTGATGCCTGGATCGTGCCATTTGGTTACCATTTTTATTTTTGCAACTTCTGACATGGCCGAAAGTTGGCCGGAGAAGACGGTGGCGCTGGTCACCGTCTGATCTCTAGATTCAATCAAGTCCGTCCATTGCCTTTTCCATATTGAATCTCATGCATCCAATGTTATGACTTCTTTAATGGTTGTTTGTATCTCATTGACCTTGGTGTTTGGTGGACGCGCGCATGTGGACTGTTTGATGTGCCAGCTCAATTAATGAGCCTGGATCCAACGTACCACGTTTTTTTTCCTATTTTTCATTTCTGATTTAATTTTCACTTTATTTCTTTTATTTCATTTTTATTTCAAAAATTCATATCTCTCTAATTATTGGTCCAAAAATTATGGGACCAATTTCATTCTTCTCCTTTTAATTTCTACTTTCTAAAAATGAATTTTTATTTTTTTTATTTTGTCATTTGATATTTTTTAGTAATTTTCTCTTTTCTGGTTATTTTTAATTCATTAATAATAGTTTTTGATATTCAAAAAATACAAAAATATTTTTCCAACCTCTTTGAATGATGATAGATCTATGAAAAATATTCTCATCAATTTATTAATTGATTTGAGATTTATTTGATATTTTAGTTCAATTAGGTTATTTTTATGCATTTTTAATTGATTTAAAATAGTTTCTGACTTCTAAAAATGTTGAAATTTTTTGTCAAACTTTGTTTGACCTTGTTGAACTTGGGATAATTCACTTGGACTTTTCAAAGTTGATTTGAAGTGAGTTTGAAGTTTGACCTTTCTTTATTATTTTAGTTCAAGTTTTATTTTAATATTAAAAAAATACCAAAATATTTTATTTTGTTTCTTGACTTCTAGTCTTCATTTTGCTTCTGTTTTCTATTGTTTGACCTTGATCTCCTCTATCTTTGGTCAATACTTGTTGATTATCTCATTCCATTTCCATATGCACCTTAATTCTTCATCTTCTTCATCTTCTTTCTTTTTCTTTTTTTGATCAATGAGTTAAAGATTGGTGGTTAACATTGATACATGGAGGTTTATCCTTCCTAAATCATGCAAAGAACCTAAATCATGCAAAGAACCTAAATCATGCAAAGAACCTAAATCAATACAAGATCATTTCTCATCTTCTTTTTGGCATGGCAAGTTGTTGGAGTTTGATTCACTAATCAAGACCTCTAACTTGTGTTGTTGCCTACATTATTATTGACCGGCCTCAGATAGTTGTGACTTCTACATAAGTCCAATTACGATTGCTTAACATAGCGCTAAATTGCCTTATGGCACACTAACTATTAACACTAACCATTAACCATTAACATTTACTTCTTGCTCTTTACATTTATGCAATTTACTATTCTTGTACATATTATTCCCTTTGCTCATTTGAGCACATGTTTATGTTAATGCAATTTTCCTTTTGCTCACTTGAGCACATAATTGTGTATATATTATTGTGCTTGTGTTTTGTTTTGATTGTTGTGGACCAAATGCAAAGAAATGGACAAATGGACTTAGTTTCTAGGACATTCCCTATGCAAATTGGAGTAAAAGGACCTTAATGTTGAAGATGGATTAGAAGGACCAAACCTCTAAACTCACTCTTGTCCATTATTGATTTACTTCATAGAATTCTTTGATGTGTGTGCTTTTGTGCTAGGGGATCCTATGGGAGCTCAAATTGAAGAATCATTGCCATGTTCATCCAAAGTAAAAGATACAATAGACATTGGGGATCTTCTAAGAGCTTGCTTGATTAATTTGATTGCTTGAGCTTACACTTATTTTGCTTGCATATTCCAAAGGATGGGAGCTACATGGATCATCAATATGATCTCAAGAAAGGAACTCCATTTGTGGTCTTGTTTCTTATCCTTCATCTCTTGTATGATTAGGACTTTAGCCATTCTTCTTCTTTCCTCCACTCTAACCCAAGCCAAAACTTTTGTGCAAACATTTAACACCTATTTCTAAACATTAGAAACCTAAGCCTTATGCTTTTGATTTTCAAACTTTCTTTTCATAAACACTTATTTTGAATTGAATCTTTAAATCAACTTTGACCATATTTTGTAAATACTTTTCATTGGTAAATATAACTCATTCAAATACTTTTTGTGGTTTCAATGGCTAATTTCTTAATCAAAACTTTTTCATAACCTTTAGCTATTAGGTTTGAGTTATCCTTGAGGTAGATGTAATACTCACCTATATCCTTAGTGATGGACAATGAGTCTTCCATGCTTATTATAGGGTTAACCCCTCACTAGCATGTTGAAGCTATCCTCACATGGTGGATTTGTGGTTTTAGGTTGAGTCTTCTCCCTTGGATAACAAAAGACCTTAAGGCTTTTGGACCAATCAATTCACCAACTCATTTTGAGATTTTTACCCCGAACTACGAGGTTTTGATCCTAATCTTTTTTAAGATGGTACGTAGGCAATGGGTTTATCCATCCAAACACAAAATGTAAATAACTTATATATTCTCATCTCATCTAAGATGTTTTGGGTGCTTAAAACCTTCTCATTGCATAACCAACCCCCTTACCCCGATCTCTGACATTTTTACTAGTTTTTGATTCGATAAAACTTTTAGGTTTTTGTTCGCTTTCTAACCATTCCTTTGGATAAATAGAAGTGCGGTGTCGACTCGACTTGTATGGTTTACCTTAGATTTAGTCAATATCTCTAATGGTAACGAATACCCCGCTATAGGATAGTATCAACTAAAACGCCATTTCCTATCTGTCCAGACGTTCTTTGACCAGGGCATTATCAACTTTCATCTCCTCGATGGTCTTTAGAAGCACATTAGGAATATCCCCGTAAGAGGTTTTAACTAACCATTAATGAGAAACCTCAATTTGATGGGCTTTAGAAACAACCGGTTGTGCAACAACTTCTTCCATGACATATTCTCGATGCCCATAATCTACATCAGCATCTAGAATAACTTTCTTAATCTCTGAAGCAGGAAGACACAATGGAGCATTTTGTAACTTGCAGATTTCTATTAGGGGTACAAACCCAGAACTTAAGTTTCTTTTAGATATTTTGTACCCAAACATCTTGAGATTATAGATTTTGGAGTTTATCCAACTTCTGTAGTCTTCCCAAGTTGAGTCACTTTTAGCAGATCACCATAGCTGCACGAAGGAGACTTCTTGATCCTTACTCAAAATTCTTCAGAATCTTACCAATATTTGGGTTTGGTTTTGGTGGTTTAGGGATTATGACAAAAAGGTCTATTATGGTTGGATCAGGATCCAGACCATAAAGAGTTGGAAGAGTAGGGGGAATGAACTTGGGTGTTTCTGAATCAAATACTTCTGGTTCGGGTTCAAAATTGAACATGTCTTCAGGAGTACCCTCAGACACTTGATTACCAGAATCTCTCAAGGGATATTTATTGGGTGTTGTTCTCTTTGGATTTTCAATGTGGGGAGCAAAAACTAATTGAGATGGAGGTGGAATGAGTGATGAAGGTAACTATGAAAGAGGTAGTGTTTATGGCATCTGCTATTGTTGTTGGTTGTAATTGAGTTTCAGAAATAGTAGGAATTTTTTTAACATGTTCTAAAACAAGGGTTTATATGGGAGGTGGAAGTGGAGTACGTTCAAAAGTTGGTCGAGAGATAAATGAAATTGTTTGAGAAATGGGAGGTGGTTGAATTGGTAAGATCCTTTTAGAATTAATAGAATCAGAAATAAAAAGTTCTCTAGCCTTAGGAAGCTTACCACAAGTAGGAGTATTAGAATCTTTAGAAGATTGTTGAACAACACCAGACGTGTCCTTCAAAAGTATTTCTTTATGGCGCTCACTGAGAGGCACCCCATCTTCATCCAGAAAGGTAGCAGCCTTTTTCTTCTTCTTTTTAGGTCTTGAAGATCCTTCTTCTCTATACTATTTATTCCTCTTCCCATTCACATCTAGATAAGTTTCTTGCAGGTTGAAAGGTTCAACCAATGGATCAATTCCATCCTTAAGACAACTTTCGAGGTAATACTCCAAAACTTTCGGAGGGTCAATCTTGGTGAAGATTGGAAAGTTGTCAACTAGAATCCTCATTCCATAAATATCATCCTTTGAAGGAATGATATCTGGCCTGACTAGCTCAGAGATGTGACCCATGCTCTTGAGATTCTTCCCCCAGAATATCTTTCCAGCATCCTTCACTAACTTATCAGTTAAACCACTAATCAGAAGGTTATCCACAAGACCGTTTTCAACAAGAATATCAGAAATTAACCGTCCATTTGGAATGAACCTTCCTTTCTTAAATATACCTCCAGTTTTGGTTTCTCTAATGGAATCCCTGGGAATTTTGAACAGATTCGTAGGAACTGCCAATCTGTACCCTTTTTACAAGAAGAACATATACGTATGGATAATGTTTATGTAATCAGAGGAGTTTGTATTGGGTCGATGATGAATACATCCTAGAATAATCTTGAACCAAACCCTTAACCTATCAAATTGGTATTTATCACTTGGACCTTTTCCTTAATCCAACTTATATCCTTCCTTGAAAATGACAGATGCAACCATAGCTTCTCTTCTTGCATCAATTTTAATATTGTAGACCCTTTTTCCACAACCGTTATGAGAAATAAGGCCAGCGATAAATTTCTCAGTGACAATAATCTTCTAGTTCACGACGAAGGAAAAGATTGTGTCCTTTGTAGCCACAACATGTATCCAAAACTCCTTCACATGGACTGGATAAACAGGACCAATTAAACTTTCAAAGAAACCCTTCCATCCTTGGAATTCTAACATTTCAGAAAAATCGTATCCATTGTCCTTCAGATTTTTGAAGTCCACGATAGTCTCATAAAGAACCATAAGATCATCAACATGGATGCCGAGAATTAATTATGGAATCCCTTCCATAATGGGACGATTTTCGTCAGCCATTGAGCGACTTAGAGATTGTTGTTGTTGTTGTTGAATATGTTGTTGAGGAGCAGCCATTGTTGAATGTTGAAGGAGAGGATGAACAATTCTAGAGAGGGTGTTTGAAGGTTTGAAAGAAGAAATTGTGGGAATATTGTGTGCGTAGTGTGAAAATATGATTGAAGTGGGTTTATATAGAATTTCTTTTGCAATAATGACAAGTTAAAAAATAAGTAGACATGGGGGGAAGCGTTAATGATTTAAACCCAATTCCAAGAATTGTGAAACCCAATGTGTCACGATATCATCACACATGCTCAGAAAGTGGGATAATTGTCACCACTTAGAATCACATGATATCAAACGACAAGATAACCATTTAATGCAACAACTGTTCAGAATCAAGAAGACAAATCGATAAGAGTGCTTATGATCAGGATCTTTTTTATTCATGAAACTTCCTCACTTTAGAAAGCTCATATTTCAGAAATAACAAAATAAATTTCTAGGACCTTATATAGAGTTCTGGGTGCTTAACATTTTGAAATTCAACTTTTCATTATGGACAAGAATCCATAACTAAGTTTTTCAGAATGAAAACGAATCTATCTTCAGCAAGGGGTTTTGTAAAGATAGCAGCCCATTAATGGTCCTTGTCAATAAATTTTAGGTGAAAAATACCTTTTTGAACATAGTAACGCAAAAAGTGATGTTTAATTTCAATATGCTTAGTCCTAGAATGCAAGATAAGATTCTTAGACAAACAAATAACAAAAGTATTATCACATAGAATAAGAATGTTATTCTTTAATATCTGATAGTCTTCCAGCTGACTCTTCATCCAGAGTATCTGAGTGTTGCATCCAGAAGCTCTTCTTTCTCCATAATGCATGTGGGATGCATTGGAGTCTTTGCTTGCTTGCATTCTGACAAGTCGAACTTCTTTAGAAGTTCAGTTATATACTTGCTCTGATGAATGTACGTTCCTTCTGAACATTGATCAATCTAGATTCCTAAAAAGAACTTGAGTTCTCCCATCAAACTCATTTCAAATTCTATCTATATTGACTTAGCAAAATCCTTGCACAATGAAGCATTAGCAGAACCAAAAATAATATCATCAACATAAATTTGCACAACCAGAATATCATTCTTAAAGGTTTTAAAAGAAAGAGTTGTGTCCACTTTCCCTCATGTAAAATTATTTTCCAAAAGAAAGTTACTATGTTTATCATACCAAGCTCTAGGAGCTTATTTCAAACCACAAAGCGACTTTTTTAGTTTAAAAACAAAATCAGGATTTTGAGAACTTTCAAAACCAGGGGGTTGGTGTACATACACTTAATTAGAAATGTATCCATTTAAGAATGCACTATTAACATCCATCTGATAAAGGATGCTGTTATGATTATCTATGAATGAAATTAAAAGACGAATAGACTCTAACCTAGAAAATGTAGCAAAGGTTTCTGTATAGTGTATACCTTCTTGTTGACTATAACCTTGTGCTACCAGTCGAGCCTTTTTTTTACAACTTCGCCCTTCTCATTGAGCTTGTTTTTGAAAACCCACCTGGTTCCAATAACATGGAAACCCTTTGGTTTCTAAACAAGATCCCAAACATCATTTTTGGTGAATTGGTTCAGTTCCTCTTGCATAGCCAGAATCCATTCATTATCTAGAAGAGCTTCATCAATAGTTGTGGATTCTATCAGAGAAACCAAACCCAAAAGAGTTTCTTCAGAATGTTTGAATGAAGATCGAGTTCTGACTGAAGCGTCTTTATCTCCCAGAATCAATTCTTCAAAATGAGAGGTTCTTGGTCTACTCTTCTTCTGATGAGTAGGACTAATGACAACTTCTGATTGAGCCGCTTCTGAGTCTTTTGCTTTAGATTTTATTAGCTTTTCCTTCTGATTCTTTCTCCTTATATTTTGAGAAGTTAATCTTCATATCTGCAATTTTCTTAACTAGATTTGACTTTTCAGGGTAAAGCTTATCATTGAATCTAACATGAGTTGATTCTTCAACAATTCGTATTTCAGCGTTAAAGATTATGTAGCCTTTAGAGCATTCAGAATATCCTAACAATAAACACTTTTGTGCTTTAGAATCAAAGTTTCCAAGATTCTCTTTAGTGTTCAACATAAAACACTCACATCCAAAAGAATGAAAATTAGAAATGTTGGGCTTTCTATTCTTCCACAATTTATAGGGAGTCTTACCCAAAATAGGTCTAATAGAAATCCTATTATGAATATAGAAAGTTGTGTTAACTGCTTATACCCATAAATGCTTAGCCATCTCAGTTTCTCGGATCATGGTGTGGGTCATTTCTTATAAAGTCATATTCTTCCATTCTACAACCCCATTTTGTTATAGAGTTATAGGACAGGAGAAATCATGGGAAATTCCATTTGCATCAAAAAGATTTTCAAAAAGTTTATTTTCTGATTCGCCACCATGATCACTTCTGACTTTGACTATTTTTCAATCCATCTCTATCTTCACTAGTGAGCAGAAAGTAGAGAACACATAATGTGACTCATCCTTGTATTTTAAGAACTTTACCCATGTCCAACAACTATAGTCATCAATGATGACCAATCCATACTTCTTACCATTGATATAGGCAGTTTTCGCTGGACCAAAGAAATAAATATGTAGAAGTTATAACGGTCTAGAGGTAGAAACAATAGTTTTCGCTTTGAAAGATGTTTTAGAGAACTTACCTTTCTGACATGCTTCACAAATAGCATCTGAAGCAAACTTCAGGTTCGGTAAGCCTTTGAATAATCCAAGATTATTTAGCTGAGAAATCATTCTCATGCTAACATGGCCCAAATGTTTATGTCATGCCCATTGCTCCTCATTAACATACATTAAGCATTTAAAATTTTGATCCTCATGATCAGAAATTATGATTTTATAAATGTTGTTCTTTCTCTTTCCATTAAAAAGGACTATACCATCTTTCTGACTAACATCCTTATAGTACTTTTGATTAAAAATGATGTCATAACCATTGTCACTAAGTTGACTAATAGATAATAAGTTATGCATCAAACCATCGACTAAAAGAACATTAGTAATAGAAGGAATTTTACTATTACCAATGGTTCCATAACCAATGATCTTTCCTTTCTGGTTTCCTACGAAACCAATGAAGCCTCTAGGCTTAAGTTCTAGATCTTGGAACATAGACCTTATTTTTGTCATATGTCGCGAGCATCCACTATCCAGGTACCATGACTGGTGTTTCAACTGAGCTTCTAAGGATGTCTGCAACATAAATTATTTTATCCTTAGGTACCCACTTTCTGAGTCCTCTTTTGTTAGTTTTCCTAGAGTTTCTTACAACCTTGGGTTTTTGTGCAGAAGGATAATCACGGAGAATTTGTGCATGATATCTAGGTTTTAGATCTGAGTTCTTACCTTTTATAGGTTTGTGTGTATGTGCAAAAACATCAAGCTCAGTGCCAACAAGCACGAAATGCTCATAAAGAGGTTTTGGTTTTAGCTTTTGACTTTCATCAAGTTTTATAGATTTTGTACAACCTAAACCTTTCTTTCCATTTCTGCTAACTCCATAGATCAAAGAAGCCATTTTGCTTCTATTTATGCTTTTAGCTAGAAAATACTAGAATACTCTGTCATGTCTGATGACACAATCAGTACCAGAAGCTTCCAAGACTATTTTCTCCTCTAGTTTTGAAATTTTACTTGTCAAAGCAGAATTATTACTTTCTAAAGAAAATACTTTTTGATTTAGAGAGGAAATATCTTTATCAAGCTCACTACGAGTTTCAGAAGCAACTACTTGGACTTGTTTAAGGTCCTTGTACCTACTCTAAAGACTCTAGTACTTTTCCAGTATTTCGGAGAGACGTGATTCTAAATCAGAACAAGATAGGTTAGGAAATACCTCTTCAAAATCAGAGTCTGATTATGATTCTGATAACACCTTGTCTTCTGGTTCTTCAGAACCTTCTGGATCAGCTGTTTCTACCATCAATGCAACATTGGCTTGTTCCTTGTCATAATCTTCTTCTTCTTCTAATTCTGAGTCACCCCTTGAAGCCATCAACCCCTTCTTGCCTTTAGAAAAATTCTTCTTAGGAATTCTGTCCTTTTTCAGCCTAGGACATTCATTCTTGTAGTGGCCTGGCTCCTTGTACTCAAAGCAGATAACCTCTTTACCATAACCTTGCTTCTTCTACCCAGAAAAAGAATCAGAACGACCAGCAATCCTTCTAGCTCCTCTGAACTTACCTTGACCATTATGCATGTGCTTCTAGAGTCTATTGACCCTCTTTGAAATCAAAGACAACTTATCATCATCTTCCTCAGCTTGATAAGCCATTGTCTTCTTAAGCTTAGTGTAAGACCCCAATTTTGACCCTAAGATCCCTCATGTTATCTCATCATTTGCATTGACTTTGGAATCATACCTTGGTATCCTCTTCACCCCTCATTCATTGGGTTTGTATAGGGAAATATCACCAAGCATTTTTTATTGTATCATACTTTGTTTTCATTTTGTTTACTAACCAAAATATCAAAAATATGTCTAGTATAACTTTGTTTCTTTTGTAGGTAGTGTGTGTGTCCACTTGTGCCTCATCAAGTTCATATCTAGGGTTTGAGACCCTCAATGCAAGAGATCAATAAATAAAGGGTTCACAATGGTTCTAAGTATCATATATGGATGCCCATGTTCTTTAATTGTCATTTTGATCAAGGATTCATCAAGAGTTTGAAGCTTGTTTGCCTTGGAAGCCCTAATTCATCTGAGTATCTTGTATGACTTCCTCAACAAGTTTCTTCAAGAATTGGTCAAATATATAAAAGGGTGCTTCATTATAAATCATAATAAGAATATATGATCCTCCATGATCCCCAAATATCAAAAGAACTTCAAGTTTGAAAGTTGGTTCAAGGAAGTTGACCAGAGAAAGTCAATTGGTCAAATCTAGGGTTCCCTAGACCCTATCTCCTACAATTTTTGTCATATGAAAATTATTCCAAGAGAAAATTTACTCTTTATGACACTCCAAACAACTTTCATGCTGGCATCAGGAGCTAATTTTTCTTGGAAAGTCATTTTTTATGGTGAAAGATTATAGGCCATTTTGTCTATGCCCTAGGTGGAAGGTCAACTTCAAAGAATCATAATTTGCTCATTTTTATGATATTAAGGCCATACAAGTTTCATGATTAATTTCAATATATCTTATCCAACTTTTCTTCTTTGAGAAATGTCAAATTCTACTTACAAGGGCATGTACTAAGAGGAAATATTATAGGTCATTTTGGGCCATCATCATTGAACAAGCAATTTTCCTCAACTTCTAAAATCCCTAACTCTCTCATGAAAACTTCAAATTGTGTCAAATTTTTTATCAAATTGAACAGTGATAAAAGAGCTACAACTTTTAAGAAGGGACCATTTTCATCTGAAGCTCATAGCAAAGGTTATTCAAGGTGGAAGAAATGGTCATTTGACTTTTAACTTTGGAAACTTTCAACTATGTTTAATTCTTCCAACTTACACCTCAAAATTCATCATGATCCAAGATCCAAATGAAAAAATTTCAACAATAAAGTTTCTACCCTTCATGCTACATTTCCAAAGAGTCCAAGATCATGGCATTTGGAGCATTTTTTAGTGACTTGCGTATGGGTACAATGCATGGCCTCATTTGGAAGATTTTCATGACCAATTTCCATTTCACATTGCATGGCTTAATGAATTCTTTTAAGCATCACATGTGCAAAATCTTGGACTCATTCCAATAATTCTTTGGGCCCAGCACACGCCCATGCAAGCATGCACCATTACATTGTTATTTTTGGCAAAATTACAAATGGTGTGAAAAGCAATGTGTAGGCTATATATACATGTTCCTTAAGCTCAAAATTAGATCCCTCTTGCCCAAGCTTTAACCTTCTTCTTCCCTAAACCTCCGTTAAACGATAAACTTGAAGATTTATCTTGAAATTGAGTTTTAATTCTCATTCTGTTTTGGAATTGAAACTCTAAGAATCCAAGCCTTTCAATAATTCATTTCACTTCCTGAAAGTTGTTAAAGGTGAGCCAAGGCAAATTTGAAGCAAGATCAAGCCCAATTAAAGCAAAACGATGGTGATTTTTCTCTTCTTCGATTCTCCCTGAATTCTCCACTATTTTGCTTGTTCTTTGGTTGTCTGAAGACCTACCAATGTAGGCAACAAAATTGAGTTGCTTTAAGGTCAAATCGAAGCAACTTAGTTCATACTCCTCAATTTTCAATTCCACGTATCTTTCAATATAGTGAGAATTAGAGAATTTCGAGGGCATATTTGGGTTCTTGACAATTTTCTCTTCAAATTAGTGTATACACTTTTCATTTTGGTAAAGGTTGATGGTGGACCAGTCCGGTGAGGTCCATCGGAGAAGATGATTGGAGCCTTAGCTCCAGTGGTGTGTTGGAACTCTCCCATCCCTTTGATCTTGGTTCCACATTTTAATCTCGTCCCTTAGTTCTGATTACCATCCCTGACCGTGCATTGACTAAGGTGTTTGGTTGATAGCGTGCATTGGCCATCAGATTTGCCTCCTCAATTAATGAGGGAGATCTGATGGCCCTTGTTTTTTCCATTTATTTTTATTATCCTGATTTTATTTTAATTGCACCTATTTTATTTAATTCATATTAAATCCATATTTAATCCAAAAAATATGGGACTTTTACCAAAAATCTTTAAATACTTCCCTCTTCCATATTTTGAATTAAAATCATTTTTGGATTAATTTTAGTATTTCTTGTGAATTAAATGGTTTTGGATTTGTTTTTAAATTCTTTAAAATACTTCTGACTTTCCAAAATTCTCAATTTTTTTGTCTAAGGTCCTTTAACCTTGTTTGACCTAGGATAAATCCCTTGGCCATTTATTTGGTGATTTGAAGGGATTAGAGGTTTTTACTTTTGAAAAAATGCATTTTAATTAATTTTTAATTTGATTTTTAATTGTTTAATTGTTTAAAAATATTGTTCATCCATTTGATTGACCTTGCGTTATTTGACTTTCTGTTTGACCTTGATCATGGTTGATTTCAACTTCCATTTGATCAATACTATTGGATTCAGGGGGTTGATGAAATATACATTTCATCCCCCAAAATGAATGGATTGTATTGATCAGATGAGATTCCTCCTATGATCAATTTGGGGCTCTATTCCCCCTCTCTCTTCATCTTCATCCCTATTCTTTTCCAATCCCTCATTGACCAATGAATTCTCTTTATGTCTAATGCTAATCGATTCATCAATGACTTTGTCTCAGATGAATCAACACGAGCCTGACAGAGATAGGTCCTTCCCATTTTATTTTTGTGTGTGGTATGTTTTTGGAGCTTTATTCTTTGCACCAAGTCTCTAACATGCATTAACACCAATATCTTTATTGCCCGACCTCAGATAGTTGTGACTTCTACATAAGTCCAATTACAATTGCTAACATAGAGCTAAATTTTTCCCAAAAGGCATATCATTCTGGTAAGTGAGATTGTAAGTCTCTCATTCGTCATGGCATTATGTGAATACTTGGCCTTTTTTCTATTCATGAGAGCTAGTGGCATACTTATTGATTTATCTAAGTTGGAGCCCTTCTTATGGATGATGTCTTGGTTCATGTATACATACTTGTGAATGAATGGTTGAGTGTTCTCCAAAGAATGACTTAAACAATTAAAGTTCTTCACTAACATTTGACTAACTTCTTATTAATATTGCTTTATTTTCAAGTCATTTACTTAATGCCATTTAAATTTTAGTACCTTTTATCATTCACTTCCATTTACATTTCATGCAATTTATTTATGTTTCAGTCCTTTTCACTTTGCTCAATTGAGGCATATCTTGTGATTGTATATATTATGTGCTTGTGATTTTTTTCTGTTTGTGGTCTTAGGACCTTAAAATACCTAATAACAACAAAAACCCTAAAAAATATCTTGGTGGACTATTGGACTTGATCTGAACTTTTGGACTTACGATAGGCAATCTTCACTATTCTTTGAGGACTTGGCCAATGCCATTATTTGAGACTGAGCTATCCTTGATTGTGCCTTTCATTTGATGCAAACCTTGAGTGCTTTTGGTTCATCTGTCACTTTGTCTATGTGCTTAATTGTTATACTATTATTATTGTTAATGTCTGATGACTGTTTCTGAGAGTTTGGCAAGGAATACTTTCATCTGATGCATTGGAAGACATTAACGACTACTAGCTATCGGAGTGCTTGTTTGGATATTATGGCCATATTTATTTGATGCCTTGGTATTCATATGATTTGCTTAGATGTTTGCTCATGTTGGTTGCTGCTCAAAAGTCCAAAGGAAAATGGGTTTCTATATAACATTCTTGTCTTATGGATTGCATCCCATTGGTTAGATCTTTTCAACTCTTAACTTTTGATTTTTGTCTAAGATAATCTCTTCATCTCCTTCCACTTCTTTAATTTCAAAACCTTATTTGTTTGTGTTTTCAACTTAGACATGTTTAACGATTAGAAACTTTGGCCTTATGCCATTGAATTTTCAAAAAAAATCTTAATCAAACTTGTAAATAAACTTAACCGTATTGACCCCAATTTCAAAAGACAAAAAGAACTAACAACCTCATTCAAATCCTTGACCATTTTGTGCCTTTTCTTTCAAAATCTTTGATAAAAATAATTCACTAACCTCTTTTAAATTTTTACCATGAACTACGAGGTTTTGATCCCTCATTTTTATATTGGTACGTAGGCATAAGACCGAAGGTCTTGTCAAGCACAAAATATAATTAATGAATTCTTTTCTCATCCCCCTAATCAATATTTTCATCAAACATCTTTTCGACCAAAAAACACTTGCACACAAAAAAGGGCTTCCTAGGAGTACCTATGACACTTTGGGTGCTAATACCTTCCCTCTGTGTAACCAACCCCCTTACCTGTAATCTCTGACATTTTATTAGTTTTAATTTGAAAACTTCTTATCTTTTGGGTTTTGTTCGTACTTTTAGCCTTTTCCTTTGGAAACAATAAAAGTGCGGTGACAACTTTGGTTTTATTAACGTCGAGTTTGTCCATAGCTAGATGGTCATGAATTTACCGCTACAGAAATAAAATGGCGACTCTGCTGGGGAGTAGTCCTCTCCTGGTGTAACCCTTAGAGGTCAATACTTTTGGTACTTGTATCGAATTATTTTCGAATAATAAAAGGCTTTTTCTTTATTATGTTTGTTTAATAAAGTACCTAGAATAGCTAGTCCGTTTAATGTATCAAGTGCGACTTAATCATGAGTTCCCATTAAACATAAGGACATTATTCTTAAAGTATCCTTAGTCGAGCTTTGTTACGAAGCAGGATAATATTAAAGCATTAAGACTATTATGTATATAGACTGATGATCACATCTCATGGATCATGGATAAGGAGTTATCAAGTCTTAAATATAAGTATGAATATTAGGAATAATATTTATACTGGATTGACCCGCTATGAGAATACTACATAGAATGTTATGCAAAGTGTCATAAGTTATTCTCATGGTGATAGTGGTGTATACCACCCTTCGACCTGAAACCACTATAGACCCTAGATGCAGAGTCGAGTGCTTTATTGCTGATCAAATATTGTCCGTAACTAGATGACCATAAAGACAGTTGATGGGTACTCCACGAAGCATGCTGAGGGACATGAGTGACCTAGATGGAATTTGCCCATCCTGCGTAAGAGGATAAATGTCTACGGGCTCAATATTGAAGTGGACAAGGATGACACAGTCTATGCCTTGTGTTCAATATAGACATAAGGGAAAAAAGGGTAATTGTACACAAAAGGATTTGTCAAATCACATGACATTTTCGTGTCTTGGGTAGCAGTGATGTGTTTCTAGATACCGCTCATTGTTTATTATGTTAAATACGTGATTTAATATAATTGCCAATGTCGCGAAAACCTACATGGTCACAAAAAAACGGACAGATTGATGGGAGATTGAGTAAATAAGGAACACCGTAAGGTACAGTGCACTTAAGTGAATTGTAGAACATCGTAAGGTACAATGCACTTAAGTAGAATACAAAATATGGTAAGGTACCACACACTTAAGTGATTTTTGGTATATCATAAGATATGGGCCTCGAATAGATTCCTTCTCTCTCTCTCTCTCTCTCTCTCTCATGCACTCACTCACTCAAAGCCTTCATTCGTAGCAGTTAGCACTGATATTGAAGGAATCTATTCGTGTGGACTGAGTAGAGGCATTGTCACCATTCAACACTCGTGATCACTCCTTAGATTTGCATCAAAGGTTTCAATCGCCACAAGAGGTAATGATTTCTATCACTGATCATGCCCATTTGTAAGGATCACTAAAGAAGAATTTTTAATTTCCGCTGCATTTTGGATTGCAATTTTCCTTCATCCTCAGTGGGTTTAGCCTACTTTTTTGTGTGTATATATTTGTATATTTGATGTTTATTTGTATATATTGTTTGTGTGATACTTTGTCTATTGTGCTTGGTGATCTTTGTGTGGTGAGATAAGTTCTAACCCGAACTTGAGTGCAATTTAAGATAGGAAGGTGGTATAATCATATTGGCATTGAAGGAGTAGTCCTGAAAGAGTTGACATGAGATCCCTTACTCAGTGGAGACCTCTTTGGAGTTACTGATGTCACACGAGTAAGTCGTGGATAAGAATTACTCTATCTAATTTAAGGGTTCGAGAAGCTGAGGACCATAGAACATTTAACCCAACTTGGCCTATTTAGGACGTAGTGCGGAGACTATTCAAGTGTAGACTTGATAAAAGTTGTTACGCGATACTACACTTAGACGAGTTTCTCTTGAGAATACTATGGGTTGATGAGTCACTCATGCTAACCTATAGTATCTGATAGATGGGATCACAACTATGGGAACTTTTTATAACATGATCTACATGTTTTTATCCTTAGTACACTTCTTTGGGATGGCTCTTAACCCGACTCCATGCTCGTGAATCCCAACAAACCCTTTGATTCTTGGTTGATATGATCTATCTCATTAATATAAATTAAACTTGGGTGTTGATAAGGTGAAAACCTTAATCCACAAAAATGGATGATTGATCTTGATAACAACATGATCCATCCCTTGACCTCTATCTGTGTTTTCCTTGTGTGTGATTTTTTCATTCATGCATACATGCGCATCATAACATTCATCACAATAGTAAAATCTCAAGGAAACAAAGGTCTATCTGCAAATATTTTCAGATCATGGATTATGGACGAAGGAACACTAAGAAGTACAGTTTTAGGTGTCCCGACTTGAAAGAGTTAAGGAAGTTGTCATCCTTTGTATTAGATCCATTGGACTTCAAGCAACATCATGGGAAGCTTTTGCCCGTATTGTCTATGGATATGGTTGAAGGACTTTTGAGTGTCTTGGTGCAGTTTTATGACACTCTCTATCGATGCTTCACTTTTCTTGATTATCAGCTTATGCCCATGTTAGAGGAGTATGCCCATCTCTTAGGTATGACCGTATCTAACAAGGTACCTTTCAGTGGATTGGAGGAGATCCCGAGATCTCAAGTCATAGCCAAAGCTCTTCATTTGAAGAAATCTGAGATTGATGTTAATATGACGAAGAAAGGAGGGATTCTAGGATTGACTTATGAGTTTCTCATTGGTAGAGCTACTGATTTTGCTCAAGCTAGTAACATGGACACTTTTGAAGCCATCTTTATCCTGCTCATCTATGGTTTAGCTCTATTCCCTAACACTGACAATTTTGTTGATGTTAATGCCATTAGAATATTCTTGATTGGGAATCATGTTCCTACTCTGTTGGGTGACATGTATTTCTCTTTGCATTTGAGGAACTCTAAGGGTGGTGGAACCGTTGTGTGATGTGTTCCTCTTTTGTAAAAGTGGTTTATTTCGCACTTACCTCAAGTGCTTGCTTTCTTGGAGAACCGACAATGTCTATGGTGGTCCTAGAGACTTATGTCTCTCACTAATAATGATATTGTTTGGTATGATTCTGCATTGGGTAGCTTGGATATTATTGACAGTTATGGTGAGTTTTCTAACGTGTCTTTCATTGGTACACAATGAGGAATCAACTACAACCTAGCATTGGCTCGTCGTCAACTTGGGTTCCCCTTGAGAGATAAGCCTAATAATGTTCAGTTAGAGGGCCTATTCTATCAGGAGGTTAAAGATCCCCAACATTTGAAGAGTAGAATGGTGTGTGCTTGGCATAATGTGCATAAGAAAGGAAGATCTGAGTTTGGTCCATGCAACTGTGTAGCTTTGGAAGTTTACACTATTTGGGTGAATAAGAGAGCTTTTGAGCTCAAGATGCCATACGCTTGTGAGAGACCTATGTCTGTAGTTATGGTTGAGTCATCAACTCTACCTAACCAAGATGTAAAGGAGTTGGAAGACACACTTGCCAAGATGAAGCAATAGAGAGAAATATGGGTAGAGCGGTTCCATGCTCTGAACCGAAAGCATGAGGAGTTGCAGCATGAGTCAAAGGACAAAGATGTACTTATTGAGATTCTCGAGGAGCATGCAGTGAAGAGATAGAGAGATCCAGAGGATTTTTTTTCCTCTCGTATGCCTCAGCCTTCCGGTACTTGGAAGAAGATTGTTGATCGACTCATTCTCGAGAAGGCTCAAATGCAGGAAACTTTTGAGTCAGAGATTCGAGGCGTCCGAAGGAAGTACACTCCCTTTGCCAGTTTATCTGATGCAGTTGCTAGGGATCCTTAGGATGATATTTTCCTTTTCTCTTGTACTTATATTTTGGTTTCTGAAATTTTACTCAATGTAATCCTTCCAAATTTTATGAATAAAAAGAGATTTTTATGGTCAATTGAATTGTTATTATTACTCACTATTATTAATTGAAAATATTTTCAAATGAGACTTCATATGTTCCTTGAAATTAAAAATAATAAAAAACATTGCATTTCATGCATCATTTATATAACAGGTTTCTTCAGCCGGATGTCTTATAGTCTTTATTCTGTGTATTAGACAAGTTGACTCATCACTATAACACTCGAGCTAATCGCCAGAGAAGAATGACGCATCTCGAACAAGAGAATAAAGAGCTTAAGGATGAGATTTCCAGACTCACTGCCTTGATGGAGTATGTGATTGCTGCTCAGAACCAACCATCTCCGCCTCCTGTAACTCCTCCTCCTCAAAGGACTGTAATTTTTGAGATCGCTTTAACGTCAGTGCCTGCTGTTGTTACTAGCCAGTCGGTGCCTACCATGCCTTCCAGATTCCTGTGGAGAATGCCACCAAACTTTGTGCCTGAAGGGTATGCTCTGACATTTGCTTTTATGCTGGCATCTAGCCCAGTTCTGTTTGTGCCTCTTCCCATTGTGCATACGTTGCCCCATGTCGAAGATACCATCTATCACTCTAAATCGTCTGAAGGTCTCGATGTTTATGAGAAGATGGACAAGATGAATGACCAATTCCTTGAGCTAATAAAGGAGTTGAAGACCTTAAGAGGAAAATATATGTTTATTAAGAGTGTTGCTGAGTTATGTTTGGTGTTTAACGTCAAGATTCCTCTTAGTCATCTTGTCATGTATGCTTGAAAGATGTCTACTCAGACCGACAATGATCAACTGCTCATTCACTACTTCCAAGACAGTCTAACTGGTGCTACACTCAGATGGTATATGGGCTTGGACAATGCTAATATTCGTACTTTTAATGACTTGGTCGACGCTTTCATCAAGGAGTATAAGTATAATGTTTATATGGCTCCAGATCAGGATCGGTTGAGATCGATGTCTCAGAAGGACAAAGAGACATTCAAAGAGTACGCACAAAGATGGAGAGAGTTGGCTGCTCAAGTTAGCCCGCCCTTGGAGGAGAAAGAAATTACCAAAATATTTTTGAAGACCCTGAGGTTATTTTATTATGAACACATGATTGGCAGCGCTTCTAATGATTTCACCGAAATGGTGAACATGGGGATGCGGTTGGAATAAGGTGTTAGAGAATCTCGGTTGTCCAAAGATAAAGTGTCTTCAAGCAAGAAATACGGTAGTTTCTCCAAGAAGAAGGAAGGAGAAACCAATGCAGTGTCTATGGGGAGGCAAAGAAGGCCTCATGTGAGGAAGAATGTTAGACCATGCCAGCAACATCATCAGGTATCATCTGTTATTCCTATTTTCACTAATAATCCAGCAAATCAATCAGTTCCTGTTCAGCAACAACAACAACAACAACCACAACAACGTACCAACTACAACAACAACAATCATCATCAGAATTTGGAGAGGAAGAAGGTCTCTTTTGACCCTATTCCTATGACATATGCAGAATTATATCCTTCTTTGGTTGTCAAGAATTTGATTCAACCAAGGAATCCTCCACAAACTCCTGAACCCTTACCATGGTAGTTCAAGCCAGATTTGCATTGTGCTTTTCATCAGGGAGCTCCCGGCCATGACATTGAAAACGGTTATCCTTTGAAGTATGAGGTTCAGAAGCAGGTTAAGAGCGGTATGATGTCCTTTGAGGACCGAGCACCTAATGTTAAAGCCAATTTATTGGCTGCTCATCGCAATGCTTCTGTAAACATGGTAGACGTTTGTCCTGTAAATTTCAGGGTTTTTGATGTGCGTCGTATCCAGAGGTCATTGGTGGAAATTCAGAAACATCCGTGCTTGGTAAGTGATTGTGAACATGACCATGATGGTTGTGTTATTTGCAGCATCAACCCTCGAGGATGTGTAATTGTCAAGAGGGATATTCAGAAACTGATGGATGAAAATGTTATTCAAATTCAGCAATCTAGGTATATGGAGAATGATGTAAATGTTATCGTGCCATTGTTCAAGATCACCGAGCGGGTAATTATTTAGTTTGATAGCAGTAACAAAAATGTCAATAAATCGGTATCGCCGTTGGTGATATGGTTAGTGGCCCCCATCCCCTATTTGTATGATAAAGTTATGCCTTATAAGTATAATGCCACCATGATTGAGAATGGGCAAGAGTTTCCTCTTCCCACTGCAAATTCAGTGGTGAGCATTGCAGATGTCATAAAGGTGACTCGTATTGGTCATGTGTTTGGCCTTGTATCTTCTAAAGTTGTGGAAGATGTTTCAGTAGTTAAGAAAGCAGAAGTCCCTGCAGTTGATCCAGTTAGTGCTCCAACTTGTCAGTCTAGTGAATCCAGAAGGTTGAAGGCTAATGATGATGATGAGCTACTTCATTTGATCAAGACAAGTGAGTTCAAAATTGTGGAGAAGTTGCTCCAGACGCCGTCAAAAATCTCCGTGTTGCCATTGCTGATGAATTCTGAAGAACATAGAGAGGCCTTACAAAAAGTGTTGGAGCAAGCCTATGTAGAGCACGATGTTACTGTGGATCAGTTCGACCATATTGTTGCCAACATCACTTCTTGTAATAATTTGAGCTTTTGTGATGAAGAACTTCCCGAGGAAGGTAGAAATCACAACTTGGCACTCCACATTTCAATGAATTGCAAAGAAGATGCCATGTATAATGTGTTGGTTGATATTGGTTTATCATTGAATATGTTGCCCAATTCAACTTTAGCAACAATGTCTTGTCAAGGCACCCTAATGAGGTACAATGGCATGGTTGTTAAAGCGTTTGATGGTTCCCAAAAAACTGTCATTAAAGAGGTGTGTAACGGTAAATTCATGACCATCAAGCTATGGATAAACTTGACGTCAATTAAACCAGAGTCGCCACCGTGCTTTTATTGTTTCCAAAGGAAAATGGCAAAAGTACGAAAAAAACACAAAGATAAGAATTTTTCAAATCAAAACTAATAAAATTCCAGTGATTACAGGTAAGGGGATTGGTTACACAGAGGGAAGGTGTTAGCACCCAAAGTGTCCTAGGTACTCATATGGAGCCCTTTTTGTGTGCAAATGTTTTGGTCCAAATGATGTTTGATAAAAATATAGAGTGAAGGGATGAGAAAAGAATTCATTAATTATATTTTTGTGTTTGACAAGACCTTCGGTCTTATGGCTACGTACCAACATAAAAATAAGGGATAAAAACCCCGTAGTTCATGGTAAAATTTTCAAAGAAGTTGGTGAATTGATTTTAATCAAAAGTTTAACAAGAAAAGGCATAAAAGGGCCAAAGATTTGAATGAGGTTGTTAGTTTTTTTTATCTTTTTGAAATTAAAGTCAATATGGTTAAATTCACAAGTTTGATCAAGAAAAAGTTTGAAAATTCATTGGCATAAGGCCAAAGTTTTTAATCATTAAAACATGTCTAAGTTGAAAACACAAACAAAGAAGGTTTTTGAAATGAGAGAGAGATTTTTAAATTAAAGAAGTGGGGGGGGGGGGGAGATGAAGGGATTATCCTATACAAAAATTAAAAGTTAAGGGTTGAAACGATCTGACCAATGGGATGTAATCCAATAAACAAGAATGTCATATAGAAACCCATTTCCCTTTGGACTTTAGCAAGCAATAAGCATAAGCAATATTCAGGAAACCATGTGAAGACCAAGGCATCAAATAAAGATAGCCATAATATCCAAGCAAGCAACCCAATAGCTAGAAGTCTTCAATATCTTCCAATGTATCAGATGAAAATATTCCTTGATTAACTCAAAAGCAATCATCATACATCAACAATATTATCAGTATAATAATTAAGCATAGATGAATCAAGGACACTAAAGGTCTTACATCAGATGGAAGGCACATGCAAGGATAACTCAGTATCAGATAGTGGCATTTGCCAAGTCCTCAAAGCATAGAGAAGTTGCCTATCCTAAGTCCAAAAGTTCAGATCAAGCCCAACAGTCCACCAAGATATTTTTTAAAGTTTTTTATTATTATTGTTATTAGGTGTTTTAAGGTCCTAAGACCACAAACAAAATCAAAATCACAAGCAAACAATATATACAATCACAAGATAGGACTCAAATGAGCAAAGTGAAAAGGAATGAAACATAAACAAGTTGCATGAAATGTAAATGACAGATGAATGATAAAGGTACTGAAATTTAAAGTGTATTAAGTAAATGACTCAAAAGTAAAGCAACATTAATAAAGAGTTAGTCAAATGTTAGTGAAGAGTTTTGGTTGTTTAAGTCATTCCTTATTCACAAGTATGAATTCTTGAGCCAAGACATCATCCATGAGAAGGGCTCCAACTTGGATAAATCAACAAGTATGCCACTAGCTCTCATTAAAGGAAAAAAGATCAAGTTTTCACACAATGCCATGAAGAATGGGAAACTTACAATCTTACTTACAAGAATGCTATTCCTTTTTGGTCAAATTTAGCTCTATGTTAAGCAATCGTAATTGGACTTATGTAGAAGTCACAACTATCTGAGGTCGAGCAATAAAAATATAGGTATTAATACATGTTAGAGATTTGGTACAAAGAATCAAACTCCTAAAACATACCACACACTAAAAGAAATGGGAAGGACGTATCTCACTCAGGCTCATGTTGATTCATCTGACACAACGTCATTGATGAATCAACTAGTATTAGACTTGAAGATAATGCATCGGTCAATGATGGATTGGGGAAGAATAGGGATGAAGATGAAGAGGGAAGGGGAAATAGAAACCCAAATTTATTATAGGAGGAATTTCATCTGATTAATATTATCCATTCATTTTGGGAGATGAAATATACATTTCATCAATCCCCTAAATCCAATAGTATTGGTCAAACAAAAGCCAAATCAACCATGATCAAGGCCAAACAGAAAGTCAAACACCACATGACCAAATAAATGGCTCAAGACAATTTTTAAACAATTATTCAATTAAAAATCAAATTTAAAATGAATTAAATTACATTTTTAAATGGACAAAACCTCAAATCCCTTCAAAACACAAATAAATGGCCAAGGAATTTATCCTAGGTCAAACAAGGTCAAAAGGACCTTAGAATTTTTTTTTCACAATTTTTGGAAAGTCAGAAGTATTTTAAAATATTTAAAACAAGTATAAATTCATTTAATTTATGAAAAATATCAAAATTAATCAAAAAATGATTTTAATTCAAAATATGGAAGAGGAAAATATTTAAACATTTTTGGTGAAAGTCCCATACTTTTTGGATTAAAAATGAAATTAATATGAATAAAACAAAATAAAAGGATTAAACATAAAATCAGAAATAAAAAAGAAATAAAAAAAGGGCCGTTAGATCTCCCACATCAATTGAGGTGGCAAATCTAATCGCCACGCATGCGCTATCCACCATGGTCTCTAGTCAACGCGCCACACGCATGGTAATTAGAAAGGATGACTCAAATTAAAACAGTTGGACAGTATCAAAAGGCTGGGAAGGTGCCAACGCACCACCGGAGCTAGGGCTCCGGTCATCTTCTCGGGTAGACCTCACCAGACTGGTCCACCACCAACCACCACTAAAATGAAAAGTGAGCATACTATTTTAAAGGAAAAAAGCTCAAGAGCTCGAATCTGGCCTCAATTTCTCCTAATTCCAAGTATATTGAAAGATACGAGAATTTGAATTTTGAGGTAAACGATCGGAGTTGCTTCGATTTGACCTCAAAGCAACTCAATCTTGTTGCCTACATTTGTAGGACTTCATACAACCAATAAACAAGTAAAATTATGGAGAAATGAGAGAGAATCAAAGACTTGAAAATATGGAAAAATCACCTTTGGGTTGCAATGATTTGGCTTGATCTCGATGCAATTCCACTTGGTTCTTCCTCCTCTTGCTTGCAGGATATGATTGAGATGAAAAAGGTACCTAATCCTTGTAGTTCTAGTTCACAAACATAACTTGAACTAGAAGCTCGATTTTAATGAAATCCTCAAGGTATTCTATGGAATAAGGTTATGAGATTGTTTGGCAAAACTTGGGCAAAGGGTCATATTCAATCTGAGGCAATGCACTTCATTATATAGGCCAAGGAATTGATTTCTACACCATTCAAAATTTGAACCAAAAATGGTAAGTTCATGTGCATGGGTGCAGCATGGACATGCATTAAGCCCAAAATGATGATTGCATTGAGTCCAAATTCGTGCACAAATGCTACTGATGTCATAGCATGGAGCCATGCAAAGGTAATTGGAAATTGAGTTCAAAAGTTGCCAAAATAAGTTATGAGAAGAATCCATGCACAAGTCCCTCAATTCTTATCCAAATTCCATGATGTTGGATGCTTTAGAAAGGTGACATGAAGGGGAAAAACTTTGATGTTGAAGACATTTTCATTTGGAACTTGGATCATGATGAATTCTAAGGTGGAAGTTGGAGAAATCAAACATGCTTGAAAATTTTCTAAGTTAAAAGTCAAATGACCACTTCTTCCACCTTGAATAACTTTTGCTATGAGCTTCAAATGAAAATGGTCCCTTAATCAAAGTTGTAAATATTTCATTCCTATTCAATTTGGTCACAAATTTGACATCATTTGGATCTTGAATGAGGGAGTTATAGATTTTAGAAGTTGAGGAAAATTGCTTGTTCAATGGTAATGGCCCAAAATGACCTATAATGTTTCCTCTTGGAACATGCCCTTGCAAGTAGGTTTTGACATTTATCAAAGAATAAAAGTTGGATAAGACATATTTAAATTAATCATGAGACTTGGATGGCCTTCATATCATAAAAATTGAGCAAGTTATGATCCTTGGAAGATGACCTTCGATCTTGGGCACAGACAAAATGACCTATAATCTTTCACCATAAAAAGTGACTTTCCAAGAAAAATTAGCTCTTTATGTCAACATGAAAGTTGTTTCGAATGTCGTAAATAGTAACCTTTCTCTTGGAATCATTTTCATATGACAAAAATTGTAAGGGTCTTGGGAACCCTAGATTTGATCAGTTGACTTTCTCTAGTCAACTTCTTTGAACCAACTTGCAAACTTGAAGTTACTTTGATCTTTGGGAATCATGGATGATCATATATGCATAAGATGATGTATAATGAAGAATAATTTGATATATTTGATCAATTGGTGAAGAAAATGGCTGAGGAAGTCACACAAGATACCCAAATGAATTAAGGCTTCCAAGGCAAACAAGCTTCAAACTCTTGAGGAATTATTGATCAAATTGACAAATAAAGAAAATGGGGATCCATATATGATACTTATAACCATTGTGAACATTTTATTGATTGATCTCTTTCATTGAGGGTCTCAAACCCTAAGTATGAGCTTCGTAAGGCACAGATGGACACACACACTCCTACAAAAGAAACAAAGACATACATAGACATATTTTTGGCATTTTGGTTAGTAAAAAAATAAAAATAAAAGTATGATACAATAAAAAGTGCTTGGTGATCTCTCCCAATACAAACCCATTGAATGAGGGGTAAAGAGGATGTCAATGTGTGATTCTAAAGCCAATGCAAATGATGGGATAACATGTAGGATCTTAGGGTCAAAATTGGGGTATTACAAGGTGAACCTTTTGATTAAGATAAGTCAGAGTGATTTTTAAATTACTTTTTAGGTAATGGATATTCACCCGGCCTACAATTGTATTTTGGGAAGGCCATGGATTCATGAGGCTGGTGATGACGTATACCTTGCATCAGAAATTGAAATTTATTAAGAACGACAAGCTCGTTGTTAGTAAGGAGAAAGAGCTTTTGGTGAGCCATTTGTCATCCTTCACCTATGTGGAAGCTAAAGAAGAAGTTGGAACGTCGTTCCAAGCTTTGACTGTTGCTGATGAACTGAAGAAGACTGTGTTGGTGTAAGCCCTAGAGGACAATACTTTTGGTACTTGTATCGAATTATTTATTAATAATAAAAGGATTTTTCTTTATTATGTTTGTTTAATAAAGTCCCTAGAATAGCTAGTTCGTTTCATGTATCAAGTGTGACTTAATCATGAGATCACATTAAACATAAGGACACTATTCTTAAAGTATCTGTAGTCGAGCTTTATTGTGAAGTGGGATAACGTTAAAGCATTAAGACTATTATGTATATAGACAGATGATCACATCTCATGGATCATGGATAAGGAGTTATCAAGTCTTAAACATAGGTATGAATATTAAGAGTAATATTTATACTGGATTGACCCGCTATGAGAATACTATATAGAATGTTATGCAAAGTATCATAAGTTATTCTCATGGTGATAATGGTGTGTACCACCCTTCGACCTGAAACCACTATGGACCCTAGATGTAGAGTCGAGTGCCTTATTGCTGATCAAACATTGTTCGTAATTGGATGAGCATAAAGACAGTTGATGGATACTCCACGAAGCATGCTGAGGGACATGAGTGACCTAGATGGAATTTGCCCATCCTGCGTAAGAGGATAAATGTCTACGGGCCCAATATTGAACTGGACAAGGATGACACAGTTTATGCCTTGTGTTCAATATAGACATAAGGGCAAAAGGGTAATTGTACACATAAGTATTATCACAAAAGGATTTGTCAGATCACATGACGTTTTCGTGTCTTGGGTAGCAGTGATGTGTTGCTAGATACCGCTCACTGTTTATTATGTTAAATACGTGATTTAATATAATTGCCAATGCCGCGAAAACGTACAGGGTCACACACAAAAGGACGAATTGATGAGAGATAGAGTAACTAAGGAACACCGTAAGGTACGGTGCACTTAAGTGAATTGTAGAAAATCGTAAGGTACAATGTACTTAAGTAGAATACGAAATATGGTAAGGTACCACGCGCTTAAGTGATTTTGGCATATTATAAGATATGGGCCACATACACTTAAGTGGGCTTTTTAGCTTGCAGCCTACATAAGTGGTTTTATAAATAGAACCCTTGTGCAGAAGCATTTGTGCATTTGCAATTTCGTTTCTCTCTCTCTCTCTCTCTCTCACTCAAAGCCTTCATTCGTAGCATCTAGGAATGAGATTGAAGAAATCCGTTCGTATGGAATGAGAAGATGCGTTGTCATCGTTCAAAGTTTGTCATTGCTCCGTAGATCTGCATCAAAGGTTACAATCGCCACAAGAGGTAACGATTCTATCACTGATCATGCCCATTTGTAAGGATCACTAAAGGAGAAAATTTTAAATTCCGCTGCATTTTGGATCGCTCTTCTCCTTCAGACTGGGGCATCCATATCTTCTCTAAAGGATGCCAACGAGGTTATTCAGGCTGGTGGTACCGATAAATGGGGTCGCATTGTAGATATTATTGAGAATAAGAACAAAGTCGGTCTGGGATTTCAGCAAGGGTCGTTCAACGAAAATGTTAAGGCTATGTAAGAAGTTTTCCATACTGGAGGGTTCATTGGCAAGGATGATCAACACTCAGCTACAATTATTGAAGATAATGATGAAGACGAAGCTTGTGCCAACTTTGTGACACACAACCAAATTTGCAATAATTGGATTGCTATAGACGTTCCTGTTGTTATACACTGTTCAAAGTAATTTGTTTTATTGTTTAAGAAAAATCCTTCTCCTATGCCTAAGGGAGAAGTCAAACATTGTTGGGCATTTTCAGTATTATCATCAATAAAAATACAATTTTATTCATCCACATCTATAATGTTTGTTTTACTTTTTTACTTTTTCTAAAAATGGTAATCACCAAAAACATAAATAAAATAATAATTTTCCCATATCTGCATAATGTTTTCTTGCACTCAATTTCTCTAAAATCAAAATATCAAATCATTATGCAGGTTGGTTCTCAAACCCATTGAATATAATGATCCTACTCCTTCTCCAAACTTTGATTCCCTGTGTTTGAAGTTGAGGAAGAGAATGATGATGAAGACGTGTCTGATGAGTTATCATGTTTGCTTGAGCACAAGGAAAAAGTCATTAGGCTGTTTGAAGAGAAGATTGAATTCGTTAACTTGGGTTCCGAAGATGATGTGAAGGAAGTCAAAATTGGATCTCAACTGTGTCCAGAGGAAAAGAAGGGGTTGATTGATCTTCTCCGAGAATATTATGATGTGTTTGCTTGGTCCTATCAATATATGCCAGGTTTGGATTCTGATATTGTGGAGCATAGATTGCCTTTGAAGCAAGAATGCATGTCGGTCAAGCAAAAGTTGAGAAGAAATCATCCTAATATGGTAATTAAGATTAAGGAGGAAGTGTAGAAGCAGATCGATACTGGTTTCCTTATTACCTCTGAGTATCTGCAATGAGTGGCCAATATTGTGCATGTTCCTAAGAAAGATGGAAAAGTCCGTATGTGTGTTGATTATAGAGATTTGAATAAATCCAGTCCGAAAGATGATTCTCCTCTGCCACACATTGATATGTTGATAGACAATACAACTAAATTCAAAGTCTTTTCGTTTATGGGCGGATTTTTAGGTTATAATCATATTAAGATGGCACCCGAAGATATGGAGAAGACCACATTCATTACATCTTGGGGAACATTCTGTTATCGAGTGATGCCTTTCGGTTTAAAGAATGTTGGTGCAACGTACTAGAGAGCAATACAAGAGATACCTGTGCCTAAAATTGAGAAGCAAGTCAGAGGTTTTCTCGGCCGCTTGAACTATATTTCGAGATTTATTTCGCATATGACTGCCACATGTGCACCTATATTCAAGCTTCTTTGGAAAGATCATTCATGTGATTGGACCGAGGATTACCATAAATCTTTTGATAGTATCAAAGGATATCTACTTCCGATTCTGTCTCCTCCTGTTGAAGGGAGACCTTTTATCATGTATTTGACTGTGCTTGAAGAGAGTATGGGTTGTGTTCTTGGCCAACAAGATGAATCTAGGAAGAAAGAGCATGCCATTTACTACCTCAGTAAGAAGTTAACCAATTGTGAAACTCGGTATTCTATGATTGAGAAGACATGTTGCGCATTGGCTTGTGCTGCTAAGCGTCTGCGCCGGTTTATGTTGAATCATACTACTTGGTTGATATCTAAAATGGATCCAATCAAGTACATTTTTTAGAAGCCTGCTTTAACTGGAAGGATCGGCCGTTGCCAGATGTTATTATCTGAGTATGATATTGAATACCGATCTCAGAAAACTATTAAAGGTAGTGTCTTGGATGACCATTTGGCTCACCAACCCATTGAATATTATCAGTCAATGCAGTATGATTTTCCTGACGAAGAGATTTTGTATTTGAAGATGAAAGATTGTGATGAACCATTGCTTGAAGAAGGGCTTGAACCTGGTTCCCATTGGGGCATGGTATTTGATGGAGCTGTTAATTCATATGGTAATGGCATTAGGTCAATGATTATTACTCCTCAAGGCATTCATTTTCCATTTACATCTAGATTGAATTTTAAATGTAAAAATAATATGGCTTAGTATGAAGCTGGCATTATGGGGCTTGAAGAAGCCATTGATCTCAGAATTAAATATCTTGACGTCTATGGAGATTCAGCCTTGGCTGTTAATCATATCAAAGGTGAATGGGAGACGAATCAACTCGGTTTGATACCATATAGAGATTATGAAAGAAGGATATCAACTTTCTTTACAAAGGTTGAGTTTCATCATATCCCTCAAGATGAAAACTGGATGGCAGATGCTCTTGCAACGTTGGCTTCCATGATTGCGGTGTTGTTTTGCAAAGAAAAGCCCTAATTTGAATGTGATGCGTCTTGATAGGCCAACCCATGTATTTGTTGTTGAAGAAGTCAAAGATGAAAAGACATGGTATTATGATATCAAATGTTTCTTCCAAAGTCAGATTTACCCGTCCGGGCCATCTTTGAAAGATAAGAAGACTTTGACAAGATTAACTGGAAACTTCTACCTGAATGGTGATGTGATTTATAAGAGGAATTTCGATATGGTTTTGCTCAGATGCATGGATAGACACAAAGAAGACATGTTGATGACTGAAGTCCATGAAGGTTACTTTGGTACCCATTCCAATGGATATGCCATGGCAAAGAAGATGTTAAGAGCATGTTACTATTGGATGATAATGGAATATGACTGTTGCAAGTTTGTGAAGAAATGTCACAAGTGTCAAATTTATGCAGATAAGATTCATGTTCCTCCGACGCTGTTGAATGTCATTTCCTCTCCATGGTCCTTATCCATGTGGGGAATTGATATGATTGGCATGATTGAGCCTAAAGCATCGAACGAACATCGTTTCATTTTGGTGGCTATTGATTACTTCACAAAGTGAGTTGAAGCGGCATCGTATGCAAATGTGACCAAGCAGGTTGTGGTCCGATTGATCAAGAATCATATTATCTGCCGTTATGGCGTGCCAAGTAAGATCCTTACTGATAACGATCGAACTTGAACAATAATATG
Organism: Lathyrus oleraceus; assembly: GCF_024323335.1. Lineage (NCBI taxonomy): Eukaryota > Viridiplantae > Streptophyta > Magnoliopsida > Fabales > Fabaceae > Lathyrus > Lathyrus oleraceus. The sequence continues at coordinate 165,314,072 of NC_066579.1, read as the reverse complement.
GTGGAAGCTCTTTGCAAAGACTTCAAGATTTCACATCATAATTCTTCTCCCTACAGACCTAATATGAATGGGGATGTTGAAGTTACAAACAAGAATATTAAGAAGATCATTCAGAAGATGGATGTGGCATACAAATATTGAGATGCGACGCTCCTGTTTTCTTTGCATGGGTACCATACATCCGTCCGCACTTCAACATGGGCAACCTCTTTCTCTCTTGTTTATGACATGGAAGTTGTGCTCCCCGTAGAGGTCGAGATCCCATCCTTGCATGTGCTGATGGAAGCCAAGTTGACTGAAGCTGAATGGTGCCATACCGGATATGATCAGTTGAATTTGATTGAAGAGAAGAGATTGACTGCCATGTGTCATGGTCAGTTATATCAACAGAGAATGAAGAAAGCTTTTGATAATAAGGTCAAGCCTCGTTTGTTCAGAGAAGGTGACCTCGTGCTTAAGAAGATTCTATCTTTCAAACCTGATGCTAGGGGAAAATTGACTCATAATTATGAAGGCTCATATGTTATTAAGAGAGCCTTCTCGGGAGGTGCATTGATTCTTACAACTATGGATGATGAAGAGTTCACTCATCCTGTGAATGCCAATACAGTCAAGAAATACTTCGCCTAAAAAAAGAAAAGTACAACTCACTAAGTTGAAAACCCGAAATGATGGCTTTGGCAAAAATGAGTGTCTTGGTGGATTGAAAACTTTAAAGGGCGATCCAGGAAAAAGTTAGAGACATAAAATAGAAAAGTTCATCCTGATAGATTGAGTACCCCATCTTGAGGCAATCTAGGCAAAAATTAGGGATTATAGCAAGTAACTGCATTCGGCTGCTCCTAATCTTTAAAGCAGTTTTGAACAGACATTTGGTTATGATTCATCATTCTCAACCAAAGACAAGCACACAGTGGATTTCAAAGTTGGAAGGGAGAGTAGTGGTCATTGTATTCAATGTAGCCCTTTTCCATGTAAATTACCATTTTCAAACTTTAGAAAAATCCATGGAGTCCCGCCATTTGCGAACTACCATTCATTTAAATAAAGTTGAGCTTTTATCCAATTGTTTCTTATTCTTGTTTGTTTCTGTCTTAAAATTGAATGTTTATGATGATAATTTTGAAATAAATAAATCAATGAACAATCACATTTTCTGAAATAATAAGACATTTACTTTAAGAACAATCGACTCAAAAAGGGAATGTCAACAATAATCTAAGAACGATAAGTATTGATGTGTGAAGCATTGTTGGTATTCCCTGAGCAGTTGTTTGGCGACTTTATCCTCCACAACAGTTCGTCGTTTATCCTCAGCATGGTTGATGAGTTGCTCCCCAAGCAACTTGCCATCCCCGGTAGAGCTAATGTGTTATTCTCTTTGAAGTTCATAATTTGTCCCCAGTGTAATACCCCAAAATTTACCCTACATTTTTTTTGGAAGCATGGGATTATGTTTCACACTTCATTGGCATCATAGTAGGTCATACTCATTGCATATTGCATTAGTGACATGGAAATCAGGTTTTGACTAATCACTCCTTAACAGAAGGAGCCCACACAAAGCAAGATTGAGAATTGGACTTCATTTTCTAAGTATACAAGTCTCAAGGGTCTCAGGGGGCTCCAGGTACCTTATTATGGTCCTTAGTTCATCAGTGAAGGATTCAGAGCTATCAGAGTGTTCATCTGGATTTAATCAGGAAATTAGGGTTTGATGGCTACCTACAACAGGAAATGTTTGGTTGGAAGTAGAAGAGATCATCCATGTCATGATTGGATAGGCATCTTGGCCTAGGAAGACTCACAATTATCTCAAAAAGATCCATTGGCAAGCAGTGCAATCAGTTCCCGATCAATTTTGCCCTAAAATTAGGGTTTGGTATAAAATCAGTTTATTTCTGATTCTTTGGGTGAAACTCTTTTCCATGGCCCTCCATATGTCCACAAGGGTCTACATACAAAAAATCAGCTTTTTATTTGAGCCAGAAGTACTTCAATTTATCACTAGAATCGGGAATCAGACAATTTGGGAAAAGTCAACCGTGGGGCTAGGAAAGTCAACTCCTGACTTTTTGAGAGTGGAATCTCCAAAGTCATGCCTAGGGGAGCCTACATGTGAAATTTGATCAAGGTTGGATAATGGATTCATCATTTAATCAGGAATTGGAAAAGTTACTTAATTTGGAAATGGTTGACTTTCTATTTTGGGCAAGTTCTTATGATTTTTGCACTCACTTTAAGCCCATTTTCCATCCAGATAAAAGCTCCATTTGAAAATTTAACCAACATGAACGTTGTTCCTCTTGTTCCAAGCTTTCTAGAAATATAAAGTTTTCTCCATTTGGATCCAAATTGAGAACGTTATGCTTGGTCAAAGTAGGGCATTTTTTTAGGACACTTAGAAAAATTTCTAAGTCTAAAAATCTTCAAAGTTTGTCAAGACTTCTTGCCCAGTTTTCTTGCACTTCAAGGAACCAATTGAAACTATTTTCTTCACAACAATTATACCTTATCATGTCCTCTTTCACCTCCCTCTGGAGTCATCTCATTTGGATCCATGGTTTGAGAGATACATTCACTTAAAGTTGGCACCATGACTTGAAATTTCTAGGCAAATTTTATGCCTAACTTGCCCAACCAATCTTGCAATGGTGTGACATGAACTTGAGGCCATTTTTCATCTTCTTCCATTCATTATTTCCACTTATGCTCAACATGAAACATGCCAAGCTCCATAATATCTTTCTACTGTTTGCATTATCTCATCATTTGGTGGTTTGTTCATCAAGTTATGTTGCCATAAAGTCACCACCTTGGATTGTTTTGCTTGCCAAACCAGACCAAGCCATGCTGCAAGATTACACAACCCATGTTTTTCTTTCCTCATTTGGCCATGCAACATATTTCCATTCACTTAGAATTTTGCCAAAATAAGAAACATTGCTTGCAGCACCTCACGTGCTCTATTTCTCATACACCTCACCTTGCATCATTTTGCTCATGGACAAACAATTGATTTCAGAGCCCATTAAGGAGTTTGACCCATAATATTAAAGCTAAAAAAACCCTAAACATGAGAGGAGGCTATGAATTTTCGAGCAAGCAAGGCAAGGTTCATTACAAGTCAAATTTCATTTTCTCATCAAGTTCTTGAAGTGAGGTTCTTGAAGCACCAAGGCAGCACCATTTCCTTCTAGCCTCTTCACAATCAAAAAGCAGTGGACTAGACTTCCACTAGGTAACACTCTTGCTCCATTTCCATAACCATTATCATGCTTGTTTCATTACTCATTACCATGCCAGTCATACACTTATGCTTGCTTCTGAAGTCCTCAGTACGAGGCAATGTTCATGTTGTTGATTTGTGTTGTTAATTTCTGCTCATGCCCGTGTTCATGTTGACATCTTATTGTCAACTTTTCTCCATGAATAAGCCATCATTTCACCTAAAACAAGTTGCCACGTTAATCTTCACATTTTGTACTTGAGATCTGGGTTTTATTTCATGATTTTTGATGCATTATAGCGTGCGCATTTTTGAGTTGAAGTTGAGCAAAACACACTGTTTTCTGCGTTTGCATGAGCATGGCTAGGGTTTTTTTTGGACCAATGAAGAAGATGACTGTGTGTCATCTTGAGAGCCTTGGATCTGTTGCTTTTGTTTTAATCCTGTCCATTCATTTGTTTTTGTCCTGTAGCGACTTAAGTGAAGATGACCAATTGACACAAGGTTCACATGATTATTTTATTTAAAACGTTCATTTAAGTGTCACGCCTGATTTATTTGTGTTTTGGGTCGTGGGCCTTTCACTATTCGCTTTTCACACCCCACGTTTCATGGCCCATCAGCACATCATAACATATTTCCAGTTCATCCATAAAATACTAGTGCACCCCCTTTTCATGTTCTTTTTGTTATTTTATTTTCTAATTTATTTCTGTTTTGGTTTTAATTAATATAAAATATTTTATTTGTTCATAAAAATATTCAAAAATGTTTTCAATATTGCTTGATGCCTTATTTAATTTTATTTAATTTTTATTTTCACATTTATTTAATATTAATATTTTATTTTAATTATTCATTCCAAGTGGTCCATTTTAGCATACATTAAATTCTTGATTTTATTTTTATAACTTAAAATTATTTTTAGCTTTTGATTTTTGGGATGAAGGTTAACCATTTCCCCATGGTCAACCTGACTTTTTCTTGGATTTTTATTTCACATTTTCAATTTATTTTTGATTTAATTTTAACCTAGTTTTATTGATTGACTTTTGGTTTGACTTCTGTTTTATTTCAATTAATTCATGTACTAATTTTCATTATTTTTAAAATCTTTTGGGGGGATGATGATGTCCTGACCCCAATTTACTTAGTTTAATTTTTCATAATTTTCTTGATTAATTTGCTATTTATTTGTTATTTATTAAGTTGACTTGAATTTTCAGTTGACTTCTTTATGATCGATGTTTGGCTTAGGGATTGCTTATGGCAATTGAAGAGATCTTTTGATCCTCCCTTGTTCATCTCATATGTCATGTATTAGAGGCCTTTTATCTTGATTTTATTTGATCCTTACCTCATTTCTCGATTTAATTATTTCAGTGGACCCTTTTTGTGCATCTTTTCATCTGTCTGATTCATCTATTATCTGTTATACTTGTTTCTTTCATCCATGCTTACTATTGCTTGATTGTTTAACATGTTCATACTTCTAATGCCTTGTTTAATACTCCATTATTTCATTCTTTGATTATTTGATTTGATTATATACTTGTTTACTTATCTGATTTGATTGATAATTGTTGCCTACTTGTATGATGATTGAGGCATATATTCTTATTGTTTGATTGCCATGAACCATCCCCATTCATAACAAATGTACCCCTCTCCCATAAAGTGTATAATATTTATTCTTTCATTCTTTATTCATCTTTTAATATAAGAATTAAAACGAACATCCGATAATCATTTCAAAACAAGATCAAAAGCTCGATCCAACGTCGAGCAATCATTTTCAAAACTTAACAGAACCAGCACGCATTCATCCATCCTCTTGTAAGTCGATTGCCTCAGGCATCGCCATCTACCTGTAAGACGATTGCCTCAGGAATCGCCATCTACCCTTATCTGTGGCTCCTCTCCTTGCTCCGTCCATCGACTCTTGTTCCGTTTAGGTAGCACCCATTAGGTAGAACCCTTTGTATGATAACATAGGTAGAATTCCCTTATTCTTTGCATGCTAACATTAGGAAGATGTTCCCTTCTGTAAATCCTAACACATAGGTCCACATTGCATGACAACTCTAGGGCAGAGCTTCCCCACTTTTAGACCTTTCATGCGTCTCCGATCTTGTGGCATGACATTCCGTTCTATTGCAAAGAGGTAACTGCCTAAGACTCAATTCAGCGAGCTGCGACACCTACTGCTAGGACGTTGAACACATTGCCCACTTTCCTTTGACACAACTGGTGTCCTCTTTTGTAAATCCATGTTCAGATGGAAATCCTTAACCCCTAGTTAGCCGAACTACGACAACTCTGATTCTCATGTTCAGATGAGATACGTAGGCACGAGATGCGATGTCTTACCGAGTTTGACTGACGACAAATAAATAATCCTTGTTTGCTTTCGCCTTTGTTGCGATTCTTTTCGCTCGCCCTCGTTGCGATCGAGACCTTCCCTTTCTCTTGCCCTAGTTGCAATCGAGACCCTTGTTCCCGTAGTTAGCTAAACTACGTTTTGCTCTGATTCTTATTCCATATGAGATACGTAGGCATAAGGCGCGATGTCTTACTGAGCACACTTCTCTTTCGCCCATAGGTAGCCGAGCTATGAAGACTCTGATTCTCATACTCAGGTGAGATATGTAGGCAGTGGATGCGACATCTTTACGAGTCATTTTCTTTCAACCTTGTTTTAGCAGATAGTACCTTAGATATACCTACACCCTTTAGACTAGAACAACAAGAGTGGATCCCGTAGAGTACTACGGATGCGTAGGGGTGTTAATACCTTCCCTTCGTATAATCGAATCCCGAACCCTAGATTTGGTTGCGAGACCTTGTCTTCTCCTTCTCTTCAGGTTTTCTTCAATCGTTTTCTTTCCCTCCTTTGGGATAAATAACGAACGGTGGCGATTCTTCTGTTTTTTTTCCCGTCGGTTGTTTTTTTCGCAGTTGCGACACCCAGCTAAAGACTTATGATTTTAATTTGCATTTGTATCTTAGCATGAACCTTGGGTCTCTGTGGAATTTTTATTTGGTTTTCAGATCCCTGGCACTTTTATTTGTGCGTTGCATAGCCGTGACAGTTTCTCCCCTGTGTGAATCTGCAGATCCGGTTGTTAGAGTTGGTACCTTGGAGTTGGTTTATTTCTCAATCTCAAAGAAGAGTCTGATGATTATTGTTTTTCTATTTGAGGAAGTTGTTGATGATCTTTATATCCTCGTGTGTCATTTAGTTTGTCCTGGAAGATTGTTGGAATCCCCAGTGAAGTCCTACCGAGTTGTTTATGGATAGAATTCCCAGTAGATCGTCTGGTTCTCCCTCACTCAGAGTTTTTACCTCGTGTTGTGACCTGAGACCTCAACAGAGTTCCACCTTCTGATAGAAGATTTCTGCCTTTAGACAGTATTTGGTTCTCAGCATATTGATGGTGACCCTTGCAGGGCTGACCCTCATTTGATATGGTGTTGACTTAAAATTCCTCGCAATGGTGACTTGTTTCTTTGGAAAGTATATGTATCCCTCAACTTGAGATGTGGATCCTCAGCAGATCCTTCTTATCCTCAGCATCTTGGGTCGAATGCATGTTCTCCATGCCTTTCCCTAGCCAGAGTTGAGCTTTGATTTGGATTTATGTATCCTCAGTCTCCTTTGATCTATGTCTGTGTGCCATCCCCGGGAATTGAATTTATTTTGAGTTAGGATTTATATCCTCGATGATTTATTTTCGCCCCTAGCAGGTTCTCTAGTTGGTGTTCCCATCTTGTTGAGATTAGTTGAGTATCTAGTTATGATGATTCAGATAATTGTTTATATCCTTTGTGTTGGTTTGTCAACATAATCATATACATATTTATGCATATACATGCATAAAAGTATCATCAGATATTTCATTGTGCATTTTACACATTGACCCATTTTTTTCTGGTCTCTTGCTTTAGTGATATCATTTCCCCATGCAGATTTGATGTGTCTGTCCTCCTTTCAATTGTAGAGTGTCAACCCCTTAAGAAGGAAGAGCTTATCCTTTCTCCTTCCCCACTAAGTTGTTACCTCGTGGATGATTGTTATTTCAGTCTCCTCCCCAGTTCATTATCTGGATGGAACCACTCCCATTGAGTTATATCCTCATTGGATCGAGTCTTATTTGATCGTTTCTTTCTAGTTCTTACCTAGATAGATTTTTTGGTCCCTGAGAGTTCATTACCCAGTACCCGGTAATATCCTTCTTGATGATTGAGTACTTTACCTATGTTAATTTACCCAGTAACCGGTAAAAGGTAATTTACTTCTTGGTTTTTCTCCAGCGAATTCATTTTTTTTTCCGTTTCCCCAGTAAGTCTATCCTTGATATGTTCATCGTAACCGATGATGGATATTCTTCCTGTTTGGTATTCTACCTAGTAAAAAGGTAGTTGTAATTCCTTCTTTCACCATAGAGTTAATCCTTGATATGTTCACTTTAACTGGTGACAAATATTCTCTTGTTCTGGTATTCTACCCAGTATCTGGTAGTTATAGTTCCTATTTGCGGTATTCTTCCCAGTAAATGGTAGATATAAATCATATTATCCCTTTGAGTTTATCCTTTATATGTTCATATTAACCGGTGACAAATACTCTCTATTTGGTATTCTACCCAGTAACTGGTAGTTGTAATTCCTATTTTCCCCCGGCAGTCTATCCTTGATATGTTCATCTTAACCGATGACGGATATTCATCCCGTTTGGTATTCTACCCAGTAAAAAGGTAGTTGTAAATCCTATTTGATATCTTTTTCCCTAGTAGGTTATTCTTACCCATTAACCGGTAATGGATATTCCTCATTGTTCCTCAGAGAGTCATCCTTGATATATTTACCCTAACTGATAACGGATGTCCCTCTGTCCGAGTGTATTATCTTCTTACCGCCAGTAACTGGTAGTAGATAATATATCTCTTTTACTCATGTGTTGAAGTTTTTCTTCCCCAGTTGAGTTTGGGTTCATATTTCTTTGTGAAATCGAATTTACTTTTGGCTTGAGTATTTCGGCTTTATTCTGATCTACTCTCATCCCCCTGCAGATTCCTTTCTCCCCAGTCCGAGTCTTTCCATTGATTTATTTTCATGGAAAATACACTCGCGTCCCCAGCAGTTTTCAAGTTGTAGCCTGGCCTACACATAGCTTTTATCCCAGAGTATCTGTATCTCTAGTGAGTCTTCCTTATGGAATGCATTGTGCTCCTGCGGACTTTTGATCTCTCTGTATTCTTTTTCTTTGTGGCAATATATTCCCCACAAAGATTATTTTTTCTTTCATATCATATGCATCATGAGGCCTCTTAGGGATCAAAATTTGTTTTTAGATGTTGTTATTTAAGTTTATTCTACTGAGTTGATACAGATATTTTAACCTTAACATCCTCAGCTAGAATGTCCTTAAATATGGGCAGTTGTAAGACCCCAATTTTGACCCTAAGATCCCTCATGCTATCTCATCATTTGCATTGACTTTGGGATCACACCTTGGTATACTCTTCACCCCTTATTCATTGGGTTTATATCGGGAAAGATCACCAAGCATTTTTTATTGTATCATACTTTGACTTTATTTTATTTACTGACAAAAATATAAAAAATATGTCTAGTATATCTTTGTTTCTTTTGTAGGTAGTGTGTGTGCACTTGTGCCTCATCAAGTTCATATCTAGGGTTTGAGACCCTCAATTCAAGAGATAAATAAAGAAAGGGTTCACAATGGTTCTAAGTATCATATATGGATTCCTATGTTCTTTCATTTTCATTTTGATCAAGAATTCATCAAGAGTTTGAAGCTTGTTTGCCTTGAAGCCCTAATTCATCTAGGTATCTTGTGTGACTTCCTCATCAAGTTTCTTTAACAATTGGTCAAAGATATAAATGGGTGCTTCATTATACATCATCATAAGCATATTTGATCCTTCATGAGCCCCAAAGATCAAAATAACTTCAAGTTTGCAAGTTGGTTCAAGGAAGTTGACCAGAGAAAGTCAACTGGTCAAATCTAGGGTTCCCTAGACCCTATCTCCTACAACTTTTGTCATATGAAAATTATTCCAAGAGAAAATTTACTCTTTATGACATTACAAACAACTTTAAAATTGGCATCAAGAGCTAATTTTGATTGGAAAGTCATTTTTTATGGTAAAAGATTATAGATCATTTTGTCTCTACCCTAGGTGGAAGGTCAACTTCCAAGAATAATAACTTGCTCATTTTTTATGATATTAAGGTCATCCAAGTTTCATGACTAATTTCAACATGTATTATCCAACTTTTATTATTTGAGAAATGTCAAATTCTACTTGCAATGGCATGTACAAAGAGGAAACATTATAGGTCATTTTGGGCCATCATCATTGAACAAGCAATTTTCCTCAACCTCTAAAATCCATAACTCTCTCATGCAAGATTAAAATGATGTCAAATTTGTGACCAAATTGAATAGGAATGAAAGGGATACAACTTTTAAGAAGGAACTATTTTCATTTGAAGCTTATAGCAAAGGTTATTCAAGGTGGAAGAAGTGGTCATTTGACTTTTAACTTAGAAAATTTTCAACTATGTTTGATTCTTTCAACTTCCACCTAAACAATTATCATGATCCAAGCTCTAAATGAAAAAAAATTCAACAACAAAGTTGCTACCCTTTATGTTACATTTTCAAAGAGTCCAAGATCATGGCACTTGGAGCATTTTTGAGTGACTTACGCATATGTGTAATGCATGGCCCCATTTGGAAGATTTTCATGACCAATTTTCATTCCACATTGCATGGCTTCATGAATTTTTCTCAGCATCACATGTGCATAATATTAGACCCATTCCAATCATTCTTTGGGCTTAGCACGCACCTATGCAAGCATGTACCATTGCAATTCTATTTTTGGCAAAATTTCAATTGGTGTGAAAAGCAATGTGTAGGCTATATATACATGTTCCTCGAGCTCAGAATTGGATCCCTCTTGCCCAAGCTTTGATATGATTCTTCCCTAAACCTACATTAAAGGATAAACTTGAAGATTTCTCTTGAAATCGAGTTTCAATTCTCATTCTGTTTTGGAATTGAAACTCCAAGAATCCAAGCCTTTCAATCATTCATTTCACTTCCTGCAAGTTGTTAGAGGCGAGCCAAGGCAAATTGGAAGCAAGATCAAGCTCAATTGAAGCAAACCGAAGGTGAATTTTCTGATTTTTCTCTTCTTTGATTCTCCATCAATTCTCCATTATTTTGCTTGTTCTTTGGTTGTTTGAAGACCTACCAATGTAGGGAACAAGATTGAGTTGCTTTGAGGTCAAATCGAAGCAACTCAGTTAATACTCCTCAATTTTCAATTCCACGTATCTTTCAATATAGTGAGAATTGGAGAATTTTGTGGGAAGATTTGGATTCCTGGCAATTTTCTCTTCAAATTAGTGAATACACTTTTCATTTTGGTAAATATTTATGGTGGACCAGTCCGCTGAGGTCCACCAGAGAAGATGATCGGAGCCCTAGCTCTGGTGGTGTGTTGGCACTCTCCCATCCCTTTGATCTTGGTTGCATGTTTTGATCTCGTCCCTTGGTTCTGATTACCATCCTTGCGCGTGCGTTGATCGAGGTGTTTAATGGATAACGCGCGTTGGCCATCAGATCTCCCACCTTAATTAATGAGGGAGATCTGATGGCCCTTGCTTTTTCCATTTATTTTTATTATCCTGATTTTATTTTAATTGCTCCTATTTTATTTAATTCATATTACATCCATTTTTAATCCAAAAAATATGGGACTTTCACCAAAAAACTTTAAATATTTCCCTCTTTTAATCCAAACAATGGTATTTCTTGTGAATTAAATGATTTTGGATTTGTTTTTAAATATTTTAAAATACTTATGACTTTCCCAAAATTCTCAAATTTTTGTCTAAGGTCCTTTGACCTTGTTTGGCCTAAGATAAATCTCTTGGCCATTTATTTGGTGATTTGAAGAGATTTGAGGTTTTTACTTTTGAAAAATACATTTTAATTCATTTTTAATGATTTAATTGTTTAAAAATATTGTTGAGCCATTTGATTGACCTTGTGTTGTTTGACTTTCTGTTTGGCCTTGGTCATGGTTGATTTTGAACTTCCGTTTGATCAATACTATTGGATTTAGGGGGTTGATGAGATGTACATTTCATCCCCCAAAATGAATGGATAGTATTGATCAGATGAAATTCCTCATATGATCAATTTGGGTTTCTATTCCCCCCTCCCTTTTCATCTTTATCCCTATTCTTCCCCAATCCCTCATTGACCAATGTATTTTCTTCATGTCTAATGCTAGTTGATTCATCAATGACTTTGTGTTAGATGAATCAACATGAGCCTGACTGAGATAGGTCCTTACCATTTTATTTTTGTTTATGGTATGCTTTAAGATCTTGGTTCTTTGTACCAAGTCTCTAACATGCATTAACACCAATATCTTTATTGCCCGACCTTAGATAGTTGTTAATTCTACATAAGTCCAATTGCAATTTCTTAACATATAGCTAAATTTGTCCCAAAAGGCATAGCATTCTTGTAAGTGAGATTGTAAGTCTCCCATTCTTCATGGAATTGTGTGAATACTTGACCTTTTTTCCATTCATGAGAGCTAGTTACATACTTCTTGAATTATCCAAGTTGGAGCCCTTCTTATGGATAATGTCTTGGTTCATGTATTCATACTCGTGAATGAATGATTGAGTGTTCTCCAAAGAATGACTTAAACAATTAAAGTTCCTCACTAACATTTGACTAACTTCTTATTGATATTGCTTTATTTTCAAGTCATTTACTTAATGCAATTTAAATTTCAGTACCTTTTATCATTCATTGCCATTTACATTTCATGCAATTTGTTTATGTTTCAGTCCTTTTCACTTTGCTCACTTGAGCCATATCTTGTGATCGTATATATTATGTGCTTGTGATTTTGTTCTGTTTATGGTCTTAGGACCTTAAAATACCTAATAACAACAAAATCCCTAAAAAATATCTTGGTGGACTGTTAGACTTGATCTGAAGTTTTGGACTTAGGATAAGCAATCTTCCCTATGCTTTAAGGACTTGGCCAATGCCTCTATTTGAGATTGAGTTATCCTTGATTGTGCCTTTCATCTGATGCAAACCTTGAGTGCTTTTGGTTCATATGTCACTTTGTTTCTGTGCTTTATTTGTCATACTATTATTATTTTTAATGTCTGATGATTGTTTCTGAGATTTTGCCAAGGAATATTTCATCTGATGCATTGGAAGACATTGAAGATTGATAGCTATTGGAGTGCTTGCTTGGATATTATGGCCATCTTTATTTGATTCCTTGGTGTTCATATGATTTTCTTAGATGTTTGCTCATGTTGATTGCTTGCTCAAAAGTCCAAAGGAAATGAATTTATATATGACATTCTTGTCTTGTGGATTGTATCCCATTGGTCAGATCTTTTCAACTCTTAACTTTTAATTTTTGTCTAAGATAACCCCTTCATCTCCTCCCACTTCTTTAATTTCAAAATCTCTCCCTCTTTTCAAAACCTTATTTGTTTGTGTTTTCAACTTATACATGTTTAATGATTAGAAGCTTTGGCCTTATGCCATTGAATTTTCAAAAAAAATCTTAATCAAACTTGTAAATAAACTTAACCATATTGAACACAATTTCAAAAGACAAAAAGAACTAACAACCTCATTCAAATATTTGGCCATTTTGTGCCTTTTCTTTCAAAATCTTTGATAAAAATAATTCACTAACCTCTTTGAAATTTTTACAACGAACTATGGGGTTTTGATCCCTCATTTTTATGTTGGCACGTAGGCACAAAACTGAAGGTCTTGTCAAACACAACATATAATTAATGAATTCTTTTCTCATTCCTCCAATCAATATTTTTATCAAACATCTTTTCAACCAAAAAACACTTGCACACAAAAAAGGGCTCCCTAGGAGTACCTAGGACACTTTGGGTGCTAATACCTTCCCTTTGTGTAACGAACCCCCTTACCTGTGATCTCTTACATTTTATTAGTTTTGGTTTGAAAACTTCTTATCTTTTGGGTTTTGTTCATACTTTTGCCCTTTTCCTTTGGAAACAATAAAAGTGCGGTGGCGACTCTGGTTTTATTGATGTCGAGTTTGTCCGTAGCTCGATGGTCATGAATTTACCGTTATACTTAGACTTTAAAGTAACAGATTTACCTTACTTCTAAGGTTCATCTTCCTCGAGTTCAATCTTGTGGCTTCTTAAAGAACTAACAAGTTCTTCAAGACTAATGATATTAAGATCCTTTGCTATCTTCAAAGCAATTACCATAGGTATCCATTTTTTAGGGAGACTTCTAATAATCTTCTTGACATGGTCAGCTGTAGAGTATCCTTTGTCCAGAACTTTCAGTCCTGCAACAAACATTTGAAACCTTGAGAACATAGTTTCAACTATTTCATCATCCTCCATTTTGAATGCCTCATGCTTCTGGACTAAGGCCAAGGCCTTTGTCTCCTTTACTTGAGCATTCCACTCATGAGTCATCCTTAGAGAGTCAAAAAAGGATTTGGAAGAATATTTGTTTGTTATCTTCTCATACTCAGTATAAGAGATATCATTTAGTAGTATAGTTCTGGCTTTGTGATGATTTTTGAAATCCTTCTTCTGTTGATCAGTCATAACACTTCTTGCTATATTATTTCCTCTTGCATTAACTGGGTGAAAGTAGTCATCGACTACAAGATCCCAGAGATCAAAATCGTAACCAAGAAAGAAACTTTATATTCTATCTTTCCAATAATCAAATTTCTCACCATCAAATATTATTGGTTTTGCACTTTAGTGATCTTTCTCATTGTTGTTCACAATGTTAGCAGCGACCATTGTTTCTCACACTTAACTGGATCGATACTGAACATGGTGAAGTGTTGATAAAGCTTTTATCACAATCAGAACCAGGCTATGATACCAATTGAAGGTGTGAAAAACACAAGAAAGGGGGATTTGAATTGGGTTTTAAAAACAAAAGCTTTTACTCAACTCAAGAACACCACTCAAATGTAATCAACAAAGAGATAAAAACACAATTACTTTTATCCTGATTCGCTTGAAACTCAAAGTTACTCCAGTCCACCTGCCAAGGTGATTTTACATTATACACAAGGACTTAATCCACTATAATCAACTGATTGCAATAATCACAAATAATAACCTTCTTTATCTTCTCAAGGATCCGAATATACCCTAGTCTCCTTAAGGACTCACAAAGAATATTTTTCTTTGTTTTCTTAAGAATCCGACTATACCCTAGTCTGCTTAAGAAATCAAACAAACAGTTTGAGTAATGTTTTATGTGTTACAAGTTGCTTCTACACAAGCAGATTTTACACAAATGATAAACAAATACTTAAGAAAAATTGTATAGAAAATGATAGCTTTTCACAAATAAACTTTGTCAAGTTTTACAGCACTCCAGTACTCTTCGTTTTTCTTCAAGTCTCCAAGTCCCACTTATATAACATAAGAAGAAGACCGTTGGAGGGAAAAATAGGGAAACCAAATATAGCGACTGTTCACTGTTGGATGGTGAAAGGAGTGAGGCTGTGTACTGTCGTTCGCCTACAAATTTAGTGACAAGTGTGATGTATAGTGTTGTCCTTGCCCATGATATCAGGTAGTGGAAAGAATGTTTGATTTTTACTATGTACTATTTGATCACAGAACCATTTAATCTTATCTTAAAGTTCATTGGCTTCTGATGAAAGTTAATGAAGCATGCAATGAAGAAACATAAAGTTGGATTCATAAACTTTAGAATCTTCGGTCAGAGTCTTGACAACGTCAGTAGTCTGGCTTGAGATCTTTAGTATCTTCAGAATCTATAGTCAGAACCTCGATAACCTCAACGTATGGCTTGAGATCTTTAGAATCTTCAGCTAAGTAACACAACTTTAAAAGCTTGCCATTCTTTAGAATCTTGACAATCAGAGTCACGTCCAGAAGCAGAAGTGGAGAGAATGTTGCAACAACAACCTCACGTCTCTTCAAAAACTTCTTAGGAGTGAATCAGCACAGAAGCATAAAGAACATTGCAACAACAACTTGATATCTTTCAGAACTTCTCATGATTAGCGCAAAAGAGGAATTTGGAACTCAATTGTTCAAAAATTAATGACGTTGCACGTCATATCCTCATAACCAGAACTGGCTGTTAAAGCTAGACAATAACAAACCATTAGGGTACCAAAATTTTTCTCACAAAAATACAACATTGTTATCATCAAAACTCAAGATATAGATGCATAACCAAATATTATTCTAAAAGGGTAGAATGAGGAGTCCTTAAACTTCAATAGGGAAATTGGGATTTGATAAATTCTGAATTTCTATGAGGTTTTGATGTTATTGTTGTTTTTTAATGATGAATTTTGTGTGCATATATGTGTATTTTTTTTTTGAGATATTGATGTTTTCCACAATTTTTGAGGGTTTTGGGGTAAATATAATTTTGAGGTATAATGGATTAAGTGTGCTAAACCATGAAAATAATATGCTATGGATGAATATATGTCATGTATGTATTATCTTTGGTTGATTTTGATGGTTGAGAGTGAAAGAATGGGAGCTTGCGTTGATCTCTATTAATGAAGACGTGTTTTGACGTTTTGAATGTCCATGACGGGAATCAGGACCATGACCCCCATGATCGTCATGCACCTCTAACTTGCATAATTGGTTGTTTTGCTTGTATTGAAGTGCAGAACCCAATGTTTCGACTTTTGTTGTCTGTTTGACTACTGTTAGTCACTATTTAATGTTGTTTTGATGTGAGTTAATGATCAAACATATTTGATCAAAGTTATGTGTCATACCCCAAAAGTCCCCCTACTTTTTTTCTTCTTTTTTATGGCTTTATTCATATCATTCATCATGCATACGTAGGTTTCATTCATTTCATCAGCATACATTGTATATTTCATCATTCCATCTTCATTTGCAACAATTAGGACATAGGCTCATTAATGACAATTTTTTGTTTAAATTAAAGGATTGTTTGAACTTAAGGAAAAAGGCAAAGTTGGAAATTCATATTATATTTCATTCATTCATGATACATGGCTTATTATTTGAGACACAAGTGAAAATAAGGGATTACAAGGAAAGAGGATAAAAATTACATCATTTTGGTACGGTTGACTTTTTGGTCAAGTATTGACTTTTGGTCAACTTTTGACCATTGAATCAATTATGAATCCTAAATCTTCCTAGACCTATCCCACATTCATTTGATCACAAGAGTCCGTAATTTTCATGGAAAAATCGATTATGTCATGAACATGTTTTATGAGATGATTTTCATCACTTTATATCCTTCAAGCTCTTTTTCCTTGGTTTTTTCTCCTTCTTCCCTTGGTGCTTAAAGATACTTATTCCACCACTTTGTTCACCTTTCTACAAGGAACAGAACAAAATAAATAAATCACCAAGCTCATTAATTAAAATTATCTAAAAGCTATGGAAAAGTCACGAAAAACTATGCATAAACACTTAGAACTTTTTTGGCATGACCTCTCTATTTTCTACACTTTGCCAAACCTATTCATACACACAAAAATGGGTATTTGATCCATAATTTGAACCATTAAAAAGTGATTATTTCCAACAACATATCAATTTCCAAAATCACTTAAAGATATAGGATGATTCATAAAAATCCAATTCCAAAACAATTAAAAAATCAAGGTAAATCAAAGCATAAATTCAAATTATTTTCAAGTTGTAAGTCTATGATCATTCACCTTACCCCTAAACTTGGTACTTAAGATAAAATCAAACATGTCTTGCTTCTAACTATCCTTAACTACCTATTTTAACACAAAACCATGCATTTACTCATTTACCCTTAACCTCCCTAACTAACTCTAACTTCCTTAAAGCTCACAAACTAACACAAAACCAAGCCAAGTTTTCATCAAACCTCAATCATTGATAACAATTAATCTAACGGCTAAGATAAGTGATCCGCAACTAAATTTTAGATTAATTCCTAACCGTTGATAAAGTAATGAGTTTGGTCATAATCCAATGAACCACAATTAACCAAAAAAGCTATATAAACCTTTTTTTTCCCCTCCAAATTCGTGGGTTAATGATTCTAACCATTTCCCCACCATTTTTGCTTACCTCTAACTTTTTTTCAACCTTTTTACCATTTCCATAACCTCCACCAAAGTTCATATTCATCGCCATCTAGAATGTCACATTGAAATTCTAGTTTTGGTGTAACTTAATCACAAATATTCAACAATCATCATTCAACAACTCAAGATTCATCACAATTCTCAATAATTAAAGTATTCATTAATTTTCAACAATTTCATAAAGATTCAAGCATGGATCACTTTTCTATCATCTCCTAATTTTCATCTTCTAATCATCAATATTCATCTCATCATTAAGCAATGGATTATTGGAAGCATAATAAAAGGATTATCTCTTGAATTTTTTTGAATTTCGCTTTTTTTCAGCAAAATTTCAACATGCACCGGAGCAAATCTAGGCTACGTTGGTAAGCCTCGGACTTTCACCATTTCCATACCATTGCCTTCAATACTCTTGTGTGATTGATCTTGTTAATTTCATGTGGTAGATCCTTTAGATTATACTACTGATTTGAGGTTAATTTGATCACCAAAGTAGCTTAATTATTCAAGAATTTACCATTAAAGTAGCATGAAAATGAACATAGCATAGTATTCCCTATAGTCTAACAAGATCCGCACTTAACATAGCAATATAGTTGTAGTTAGTATAGCAATAGCTTTGACTTAGGCATATAGCAAACTAGATTTTTAGATAAACACTTATGTCTAAAGAAAATCAAAGTTCAAATAACATGGAAGTTAGCTTAGCAAGAAGTTATCCAACTCTTAGCATAACGATTAACATAGAACTAACATACTTGACTTAGAGATTAAACAAGTTAAAAATAGAAAATTAACTTCATGAAAATAATCAACTTATTCCCATAAGCACTTATTTGCATTTAAAAAAAAATCAACATTTCAAGTAGTAATTAGCATGACAGTTTCTAGCATAATTTTAGCATTCAATTTATATGAGTAGCATTGAGTTAACACTAATAGATTGTTAGAGTAATCTCTTTTTTCTACAAATTCCAAACATGACATAACATAAAAATAACTTTTTTTCTTGAAACCCAACATCTCAAATCCCTTACAAACAATGAAAATCATAAGGAATAAACACTCAATCATGAAAACTCATAACAATATAAGCACAAAACACTTTTATTTGAATGATTTTGAGTAAGATTTGAATTTTTTCACTTACCCCAAAACCTTAAAGAAGCATTTCAATTGAGTTTTGAAGAATTGGAGAAGATGAAACAAAAACCACAACACCCCTAAGAGGGGGGGGGGGGGGACCTCCGCCGACCGACCCCCTAAACAACCACCACCGCGACCATGGCGAAAGTGCCGCACGACACTTTTTTCTCATTTTCTACGGAATCAGCGTTTTCATGTTGGGGGATAAGGTGGATCGGTACGGTCAGGTCTTGTGAACCGGTTGGTCGATCCGGTCTGGGTGGGGGGTTCATTTTTTCCTTTCATTTTTTAAATGCATCTAATTTTCTTTTTTTTTTTTTAGTTGCAGCCTAATTCAATTTTATACCTTAATCCCATGTTCTTTTTCCGAAAAAAATATACAATTCTCACAATAAATTATATATGAGCCTTAAAACAATGGGTCATTCTTTGCACCCCTATTTCCAGCCTGCACTTGTAAGACCCCAATTTTGACCCTAAGATTCCTCATGTCATCTCATCATTTGCATTGGCTTTGGGATCACACCTTGGTATCCTTATCACCCCTTATTCATTGGATTTGCATTGGGAGAGATCACCAAGCATATTTGATTGTATCATACTTTATTTTTATTTGTTTACTAACTAAAATACCAAAAATATGCCTAACATAGTTTTATTTCTTTTGTAGGGAGTGTGTGCATCCACTTGTGCCTTATCAAACTCACATCTAGGGTTTGAGACACTTAATGAAAGAGATCAATCAAGGAAAGGTTCACATTGGTTCTAAGCATCATATATGGATCCCCATGTTCTTTATTTGTCATTTGATCAAGAATTCATCAAGATTTTGAAGATTGTTTGTCTTGGAAACCCTAATTCATCTGGGTATCTTGTATGACTTCCTCAACAATTTTGTTTAACAATTGGTAAAATATATTATAGGATACTTCATTTAACATCATCTTAAGCATATTTTATTCTCCATTATCCCTAAAGAGCAAAAGAACTTCAAGTTTGCAAGTTAGTTCAAGGAGGTTGACCAGAGAAATCAACTAGTCAAATCTAGGGTTTCCTAGACCCTATCTCCTACAATTTTTGTCATATGAAAATGATTCCAAGAGCAAAGTTACTATTTATTGCATTCCAAACAACTTTTATGTTGGCATCAAGAGCTAATTTTGCTTAGAAAGTCATGTTCTTTGGTGAAAGATTATAGGTCATTTTGTTTGTGCCCCAGATGGAAGGTCAACTTCCAAGGACGATAACTTGCTCAATTTGTATGATATTAAGACCATACAAGTTTCAGGATCAATTTAAATATGTATTCTCTAGATTTTCTTCTTTGATAAATGTCAAATTTCACTTGCAGGGGAATGTACCAAGAGAAAATATTATAGGTCATTTTGGGCCATCATCATTGAACAAGCAATATTCTCAACTTCTAAAATCCATAACTCCCTCATGAAAGATTCAAATGGTGTCAAATTTGTGACCAAATTGAATATGATTTAAAGAGATACAACTTTGGATAAAGAACCAAAGTCATTCCTTTTGATTAAGTTGATCAAAATATATTTTGATCAACTAAATCCTTTGCTTGTGTATAGTCCCACAGTCTAGTCAAGTGATCAAAAATCCCTTGATCACTTGGTAAGACTAGTTCCTGTCATGTTGTGGATCTCAAGGCCTTAAGATCAGATTTCCAGTCAAGGCATCCCATACAAATCAAGTTGTGGACTATTATGCAAGGAACATCAAAGGTGTTTCAAGAGCGTGTCAATCATGATTCAAGTGTGTGACATGAGCCTTAAGCAATAAAGAAGGAGTGAGAGTGGATAATTCCTTAACACATTCTGACTATCTTTGGGTACGGGACGAATGACCCAGTTGTTCATCATTTTCACCTCTATTCATAGACTTTAGCACGATTTGAATCAAATGACTGTCAAGTCTCCCTTCACAAAGCAGTATTGCATCAATCATTAGCCTTTATCAGCAACTTATCAATCATGATTCAAGTTGTATGCCATGAGCCTTAAGTAACAAAGAATGATGAGAGTGGAGCATTCCTATCCTTATCTAGGATATCCTTGGGTATGAGACGAATGAACCAGTTACTCAAGGTATTCACCTTTGTTCATAGACTTTAATACAATTTCAATCAAATGATTGACAAGTCTTTATCATCCTAAGAAGCATCAAGGATTCTTCCTCAGAAACTTGAAAGATATTATGAAAATCACATTTCATGAGTCTTAAGTAGTAAAGATGGAATAGGAGTGGAGAATTCCTTAACTCATTATAAATATCTTTGGGTACAGGACGAATGACCCAGTTGCCCATCGTATTCAACTTTACTCATAGACTTTAGTATGGTTCATATCCAATGACTGTCAAGTCTTCTTCATCTTTCATTATCATCTCTCTCTTTCCTTAATAATCTATTGTTGTCTTTATTCTGTCGTAAGCTAAATTACATAGCTATGACTTTCTCATTGCACAGTGAGAATACGTATGCATGAGGATTCAGATTCTCCATGAGCACCCTAATCATTAATTATTCATTCACATTATTTATTATCTTCCATTCATTGATCATTACCATCTCAACAATGTTTTACTGTCTTCTCTTTGGTACCAAATACCTTATCCCTTTGGATTCCCTGTATACTTTTGGGCTAATAACCAATGTCCTTCTTTGAGCCAAGAGATGTTTGTCTCGTCGGCAAACACTAATTCCTTTGTTTTTTTTCATTCCAATACAACGATACCATGCCTCAGGCCCCTCACTTGTTGTTTTATGCCTGTTTACTCTTAGCTTCAGAGTTTATTCCTTCATGGATTCAATATACCGTTCTCTTTTGGTTTCAAACTGCTTGTTCCCTATAGTGATATATTGTTCCCTTATACCAACATCATTTTCTTTTGGGTCCCATATACACCATTTAGGACGATTTAATTGGAGTCCACCTTTGTATCAAAAGATGTTTGTCTTGATTCCAAACACTTAATTCTCCTTGTTTTAAGCTATACCATATAATGGTTAATGCTTCGGCCAACCACATATCGGTTAATGCTACCTTTACTCTTTGGTTTAAAGTTCATTTACCTTTATGGGTTCCCATGCTACCAGTGCCTTTTTGGTGCAAGTTATACTTTTCATAACTTCTAATCTCTCTTCTCTTTATTTTCGTAGTTCCATGAACTACGAAGCTTTTACTTTCTCATTGCACGATGGGAATACGTAGGCATGAGGATGTGAATCCTTTATTAGCATAATTATTCTTTCTTCCGCCTTAGGGAACCATTGATATCTTTCATGATCCATTATCTACCTTCAATCACAAACCATTCACATTAGTGACATACTACTTTTCTTTGAAATCAAATACCATATTTCCTTGGAATTCAATTTACGCCCTTTTAGGATGTTTAATCGGAGTCCACCTTTGTACCAAGAGATGTTTGTCTTGATGCCAAACACTTATTTCTCCTTATTTTAGGCCATACCACATATAGATTAATTCTACCTTTACTCTTGGTTTCAAATACCATTTTCTTTATAGATTCCAATACACCTTTACCTTAGTTCCAAATTATATTTCTTTGGTCACTTTTACCCAATCTATCAATTCTTTCTACTTTGATTATTTTCTCTATTCCTTCCATTTATCTCCATGATCAATTACTCATTACATTCATTAAATACCTAATACCTTCATTCACTTCATGTGATATACCTCTCTCTTTGAGCCAAATACACTTACTTCTTTGAGCTACATCCAGTGTCTTCTTGTGAACTGAGAGATGTTTTCCTTAATGCCAAACACCTAATTCCATTATTTTCGGCAATACCATATAGTGGTTAATGCTTCGGCCATACCACATATTAGTTAATGCCAATTTTCCTCTTGGGTTCAGATTTCATCTCTTTTTGGATTCAAACAACATTATTCTTTGGTTCAAACCATACCTTCATCACTCTTCTCTTCATCTCCCATCATTAGTTATATGAACTACGGAGCTCTGAATTCCTTATTGTACTATAAGGATACATAGGGATGAAGGCTCTAATCCTATCTGAGCACTTTATCTATTCCATTCTTTTCCCCTAGATAGAACACCTATCCAATCAAGAATAATCAAAATGGTTCCCGTTGAGTACAACAGATGTTAGGGGTGCTAATACTTTCCCCTTGCATGATTGACTTCCTTACCCATTTCTCTTTCCACGGGTTTTATCTATGTTTTCTCTTTCCCTCAGGAATAAATAAAGTTCAATGACAACTTTGTTGTATGTTCGAACGTGTGATGTATTCAGGTATATTTCTGCTAGCTTCATTATGAAATAATCGATGAATGATGAGAGTGTTTTAAATGTTGCTTAAAATTTGGTTATGATGAGTTGTACATGTTTTATGATGATTGATTATGAATTTTTATTGTAGCTGTGAAATAATAACTTGGTGCGATATTATTATGTTGTGGTCAATGCATGATGTTTATGGTCGGTGTGAACCTTAAACATTGTAGTAGTTGTTGAATTGCATTGACTTGTATGACATGCATCATATGTCGTTGTTTTTTTGTGAAAGAGATAAGGTCACATGTTCGATGCAAGATTTTGTGACTTGTCCCAATCTCTGTGTTGGGGCTTAGAGCTCAGTGCGGGGCTCAGGATTCGGTGCGGGACCTGGTTCGAACGAGGAACCTTTTATTGAGTTGGTACCAAATGCACATGCATCAAGTTGCATAGTTAAGTCACATTGCATAATGAGTTGTATGTTTAATCATGATTGTGTAAGATGCTGAGTTGGGTGTGAGAATGTGATTGTGTAATTATTGTGAAATATGTGTAGTTGTACATGTTCTACCTTGTAGTTTATACCGCTTAATTTATTGATGTGAAATTTCACCCCTCTGTTGTTGTTGTTGTGACATGTGCTCCTCTCTGGAGTACATATAAGTAGGTAACCGAGTAACTTCTTAGAGCTGGAGGACAATGTTGGGTTGTTCCTCTTTTTTCTTTTTCGTTTTTCATTCTTATAATTATGTTGCTATAATTTGTAGAAATGGGCGAGGCGAACAATGCTTTTTATTTCTGTTTTGTATTAATTAGAGAGTTAGATGTTATACTCTCGATGTTTTTATTTTTGTGCTGATTTATATATACGTTTAATGTATTGTTTTTGTTTTAATAATTTTTTTTATGATACTTATATGATTGTGAAGCATTCTTATTTAATAAATTTTACTGCGATGATATCCTAAGTGAAGGTGAGCATGTGATGACAAGTGTTGGATATTTTATATTAAACTATAAGTGTCACAAAACAGGTTGTGATTTGAGATGTGTGACATTCTAATGTGAATACATGATATATCTTTGATTTATTTGTTATATTATGCACGAGGAAATTAGGGTGTTACAAAGGCTCATCAAACAATGACATCTCCAAGAAAGTCTACTCTAGGTGAGTTCTTTGTATCATCCTTAATGAATAATACACCTTGTTGGAAAATACTACACAACCACCATCGTAATCCTATGGTTTTACTCAAAATAGGGTAGATAGCCTATCTCACAAAGTTCCAATAATCAGAGAGCCCTCAATTGTACTATGAGAACCAACAACAGATAACAAATAACAACAATACAATGAGATAAAGAAAATAAGAGAGAAGAAAAAAGTAGCCAAAGCAAACGTTAATTGCAAATCAAACTAAACTAGGCTTAACTCTCTCTTGCAGGAGAAAATATCCACAATAGAGTCTCCAGCTATCGCATCTCGAAAAGTACAATCCTTTACGGGGCATTCACGCGCTTACGAAATTTGATTGAACATAGTCGCCACCAAACTTTATTTATTCCAAATAAGAAAAGGAAAAATAGTGATAAAACCCTTTAAAAGAGAAAATAAGATGGTCCTCATAACCATATTCAGATTCATGAGTCGATTACGCAATGAGAATGTATTAGCACCCCTCACGTTCGTTGTACTCAACAGGAACCATTTAGTTAAATTTATGATTGAATGTTAGCATATATTGATTATTTTCTTTGAGTGATCAAGAATTTAAAAGAAAAAGAAAAAGGGTTGCAAAAATGTTTTTATTAGGGTGCTTGATAAGATTTCGAGTCTTGTTCTTATGTATCCTCAGGTGCGACGAGGAATTCAAAACTATGTAGTTCTGCGCAAGACAAATGATATTTTGGGTTTTTTTTGTTATAGTGTTTGATGAGACGATGATTCTCGCTCCTACGTATCCACATGTGGGATGAGAAACTCAAAGCAACATAGTTCTTGGTAGAAAATAAGTGTTGGTTGATTGATTTTAGAGAATGAGTATTTAGGTCACACTCTAGTGGTTAAACATTGTTGTATGCTCATGCACGTGAGACTTAAGCGTTTGTTTGTTTCGCGGTAGAAAGGATCTTTCTTGATCATGTTCTAGCAATTAAACTTTGCTTGTATGCTCTCACATGGGAGTCTTAAGCGTTTATTTGTGTCATAGTAGAATGGACTAAACAATGTTCTTTTGTGAAAAGAGTTTCGATCATGCGAGGGCGAGAAAAAGATAAGCTTAATTTCATGAATGTTATTTAGGATGATGATTGCTCGAATGGTCGAGTTAGGAAACTCGTATCCAAACAATTAAGGAAAAGAATAGTAGGTACTAGACCATTTTATTTTTTATCCTTTTAATTGAAAAAAGGATTGGATATCATTAAGGTGTTTTGAATAGACGACGAATACTCAAGGGGTCAAGTTAGGTAACTTATATCCAATTATTCAGGGAAAAGAATAGTAGGCCCTAGACCATTTCCTTTTTCGTCAGAGTTATTGATAAAATAAGTTTTCTTAAGATTGATTACGAAAGTGGTTTGAGATGAATCAGGTTGATGGTTTTTAAATGGATGACGATTGCTTGAATGGTCGAGTTAGGAAACTCGTATCCAAATAATCGGGGGAAATAATAGCAGACACTATAACATTTTCTTTTTCATCCTTCGTGAAAAGATGTTCAAAACTGATTAGATGTTTTTAATGGACGACGAATAATAAATGTCAAGTTAGGCAACTCCTATCCAAGTATTCGGGGAAAAGAATAGTAGGCACTATACCATTTCATTTTTTGTCATATTTATTGTGAAAATGATTTAATCGAGTTGTGAAAACAAGCTTGATGAAAAGTTGTGTGAAATAATCGAAAAGAGTTAACACACAAGAGTAGAAACATAAGGATGCAAAATGTAACGCGAGGTTGCAAAATGGACCTGGTCATGGACCTGGTCCGAACCTGTCGTGTAATGTAATGTGAGGCCACAAATTCTTTCGCGAGGAGATGAGTTATTTTGTGAGGCCACAAATTCTTTCGTAAGGTCGCGAGTTCTCTCGCTAGGACGTGAGTTATTTTGTGAGGCCACAAATTCTCTCACGAGGACGCGAGTTCTTTCGTGAGGCCATAAATTCTTCTGTAAGGTCGCGAGTCTCTCGTGAGGCCACAAATATTTTTGTAAGGTCGAGAGTTCTCTCGCGAGGATACAAGTTCTTGTGTGAGGCCACGAATTCTCTCGCAAGGACTCGAGTTCTTTCGTAAGGCCATGAAAGTTAATGTATCAACGAGCAACGCAAGGCCACTAAAAGTTAACGTAACATAAAGTACTGAAAATCCACGAAAAGTTAGTGTAATGAAAAGTAACGCAAAGCCACGAAAAGCTGACATAACGCAAAGTAACGTAAAGCCACGAAAAGTTTAACGTGTACGAATTGAAAGTGAATTACTAACACGAAGCGCATCATCGTAAATGAATTGAAATGTAAACGAAACATATTGTAAAGAAATAGAATTGTAACAAAAAGAACTTAACATATGCAAAGACATAACGTAATGCAAATGAAAGTTAACGCGCACAAATTATAACATAACGCAACTAATCGTGCAGAACATAACACCGAACGCAATCAAAAACAACCGCAACGCTTCGAAAATGTTAGATTAATGTATCGAAAGAAAATTCAGCGGTATAACGACATATAAATGATGTCGATTCCGCGGATTAATATCCGATTTTAAGCACAATGAAACAAAACTGCAACAACACAATATTTAGATCAATACAAGTTCATTTATAGTATCCAACACAACTCCAGCAATAACACAGTGAAGTCGAATCGAAAATCAAATATACATTTAAACGGTAAATAACATCAACATACCAAATGAAATTAGAGTCGAATTCTTAGCCCGAGTTAATCACATTTGTCGTCGTTATTTGTTAAGGAGCGAAATGAAATTGATAGCGTCATTTACGAACTTGCAGTGAAAATAAGGGGCAATTGTAGCTTGGTCGTGAGTTATCACTTGTTTAGCGAGTTGTGTTATTGCTATCAGTGAGGAGTGTTGGTGTTGTTGTTGTTGTAGTTGTGTGTGTGTTAACAAGTGGTTGAAGAGGAGTCACCACATTGTAATGTGGAAACGGTGGCTATGGTTTGTGTTCGTCGTAGTCTTAAAAATGAGGCGGATGGTGGGGTTGTTGAAGGGTAGCTTCAACGTGAATAATGAAGATGAAGGAGATGACGCCAGATCTGAACAGTGATGAGGGAGGAGTTGTTTGGAAGTTAAAGGGGTATGGTGAAAAGAAGGGTGTTAACGGTGGTGGAAGATAATGTTGCTTAACCGGAGGTGGGGGTGGTTTAAAGAATAGAGGGGGGAGAAGTGAGTTTACACGGTGGTTATAGATGGTGATGGTTATGATATTGTTAAGGGTGATTGAGTAAGGTGGTGGTGCATTTTTGGTGGGAGGAGATTAGATGATTGAGAGTCACACGGTGGTGGTGGTTATGTTCAGCGTGGAAGAAGATCATGTATTTGTATGGATGAGAGAGTATTAACAACGAGAGAGAGAGAGAGAGAGAGAGAGAGAGAGAGCTAAAAGAAAAGGAAAATGAATTCTACAGAAAAACCAAGAGTGAGGGGTTTTCACACATTTCTGTCTTTTTTCTTAGTGGAGAGAGGATACACGCATATGAAGGTCAGTTTGCACGTGGTGGGCCTTTGTGGTCAATGAAAGAAAATACTGATTTTTTTTTATCATCCCAAGTTCCCTCTTTTTTGAATTGGAGAGAGAGTCTCCTAATTGTTAGGCACCACTTGTCCTCTCCTCATCTGAAGGAGTCGATTTTTTTGAAAAAAATGAAAAGTGAGTGGAGAAAAATCCCCTATGGAGTCACGTGAGAAATGGAGGGAGTATTCCTACTCTCTCTTTTTTACTTTTTGATTTTTCTAGATTTTCTATAATTTTTATTTCAAATTTAAAAGAGGTGTCATGATCTAAGTGAACTTGATATTGTACCATGGATAATTTCCATCTGATGGCTAGAAGTCAAAACACTAGTAACAAGTAGGGTTTGCTAATTAAGTGCATTGTAAAAAAAGTCCTTGGATATTTTGTGTGATTAAAAATGAGTTTAAAAGATTAAAATTAAATTCAAATTCAAATCTTTTTAATAAAAATATATAAAAATCAAATGATTATTTATTTGTTCCTATTTACTTTTCCTTGACATTTTGGTAAAAAAACAAAAATAACAGGAACTAAAATGAATTAAAACCGGGCGCGAAAATGCGCCAAAAATAAAATGAATGGATTGGAATAATCTACACGAAATATACTTCCATTAAATTGACAGGTAAAGATCAATTTTTGCAGTAAAAAGTGTCTGGTTAAAGAGGGTAAGATGAATCAAAATGCGACCGCAAATAGGATCGAAAAATTAAACGAGGGTGTCGGGTTAAACTACATGAACCGTAGATCAATAAAACAGGAAACTACAAGCCCGATGTCATAATTTTCCGCCTGCTAACTTTACACGCATTTGAAAATCGATTTAACATGTCTGTCTGTAAAACATAAATCTTATTCTAGGCAAAATAAAATGAAGTTGGATGCATGGAAGTTTAAAATGCCCGAACAAAAATGAGGTATGACAAGCACCCATAACCTCCGGTCTCTGACGCACATTGTCCCACCAGTCTTCGGCCTTTTTTTGACAACATATGAGTATCGAACTGCACCTTGTGAACTTCAGTGCAAGCCATCACTCGAAGAATATTCTCAATATCTCTGAGCCATGTATGTGCACCCTCTAGATCTTATCTGCCTTTGAAGGTCGGCGAGTAATTCTCTGAAACTTCTCTAATCCACGAAATTCATCGCCCGCCTAATTTTGCTGACCCTACAACACTTGAGCCATTGCCTCTAAAGCATCAATAATAGCTCGGTTTTTTCTTCCTCTTGCCATATCTCTGTCTCATACCCTAATTTTGTCCTACCATTTGATCATACGTTTTTCATGTTATCTTGCATAATATTGTTTGCATTCTAGTTTCATTTGCATTTACATATGCATCCAATAAGCCATCTGGCCTAGGGCCATGGGCATTTTGTTACCTAGTTATTGGTTTTGTCCTTAAGTCATTAACCTCATTCTTGCACATGACCATGTTTGAGTGTGTGGTTTAAGGCTTATCATAATTTTTTATTGTTTTAATTAGCATTTGGTCTTCGGTTTATGCTTTTGATTTATGGTTGGTCTGAAGTCATGTTAGCTTCATTTAAATCATACATCTCTAATGCATTACATGAGCATTTTGATAAAAAGAGGGTTTGAGTTTCCATATATTGTTATTGCATCATTTTTGGGCATAATTAAAACAACAGGAAAAAAAAGTAAAATGGAGACAAATATTTTTATTTCATTTTTAGAAATAAAGTTTTACATAAAGAGTTTTTTTAAAAATATTTTTTTTTATAGAAATACAAAAAAAGGAAAAATTTGATCAAGTGGGAAGAACACACCCCATTTTCCTTATCACGAGCTCATCATCATCACATAGCACCACACCACCACCTTTAAGCATCCTTGCCTTGCCATATCCTGCAAAACCATTAAAGCATAAATACATCCCAATAAAAATCAAAGGCAATTGCAAGCATTTCACATGAATTTATCATCATTCCATACAATTCATCAACCATCACATTTTTAAAACAAAAGTAAAGCAAATTTAAACACGTGCAACATACCATCACACACATTTACCATACATAACCATTCAAGTTCAAAAGATCTATCATCATCAGTATTAATGCATACATGGGATTTATTTTGAATTAAATCACAGAAAGAAAAAAACAAATTCACCAAGCTGCAAAATGCGTGATACTACCTCAAGCACATTCATATCATCATTCAAACCCATCATCCATGCAACAATCATAATTCACTAAACTAACATAAAAATCTCCACTAATTTTCAATTTCAAACTCATCATAACCTTCCTTTTAATCCATTCATGGGGATCACAAAAAAACTCACGAGAATTGCACCTCTCTTCCCTTATTTTCTCTAACATAATTCCTTTCTTTTCCCTCCCACTTTCTCACTTGACACACTATAAGTAATACCCTCTCAATCCATTCAAGGACACACATGAAAATTGGAAAAGAAGCTATGCATAATCAATTATATTAATTCTCTATTTGGTATTGGCAGTAATTTTGGTAAAACTAACTTAGCAGCAACATGTTGAACAAAATGTCCTAACATGAGGATCCGACATCTTGTCTGATACTGGTTTACTCTTGGTAACAATTGGTTGATTAACAGATTACTGAATATTCTAGGAATATTAAGTAATCCTATATGGCGTCCAAGATTGGGAAATCAGAGATTCTATTTGAATTTAAAGTTATTCTATTTTTCTAAATGTTGAGACATTTTAGGAAACTCTTGATTGTAGACCTAATTTTATGCAGACTTTTGGCATCTGTCTCGCTACGTGTTTAAAGCCCAAATCCAGTCCAGACTTTGGTTATAATTAGAATGCCTCAAACCTAATTGGAGGACGGATAAAATATTGTTTTACTGAGGTGTTAGGGTTTCTGTGGTCTTGTTAATTGTGAGCCTCTCTAATATCATCTTTATATAAGAGTAGGATTGTCTATATTGAATTGTAAGTTTTGTCAATCACTCATAAGCTTTTAAGCATTGAGTGATTATGTGTCTGTGAAGTGTGACTTCTGAAACTTTCTTAATTGTATTGATTCATCACTGTTACGATTGAAAGGGAAGTGAGGATGGTCTCATACCTAGGTGTGTTTTAGGTAGAAGTTAATAATGGGTAGTGATTAGGGAGTGGATTGTAAACTGGAGATAGTTTGTTGAAGGTCTACAAACTGATACCATTTAGTGGATTTCCTCCCTGGCTTGGTAGCCCCAAGATATAGGTGTTGTTGTACACCGAACTGGGTTAACAACTCTGTGTGTTATGTTATTTTCTGTTCTCATATATGTTTGTTAGATTGTCATTGTGTTTTGATCAGATATCAATGTCTTGACATCTCTTAGGACATTTGATATCTGCATACCAGAATTTCAATTGGTATCA
Source organism: Lathyrus oleraceus (assembly GCF_024323335.1). Taxonomy (NCBI): domain Eukaryota; kingdom Viridiplantae; phylum Streptophyta; class Magnoliopsida; order Fabales; family Fabaceae; genus Lathyrus; species Lathyrus oleraceus. Next base: position 165,283,039 of record NC_066579.1, on the reverse strand, counting down.
GAGCAGGCATCATGCTCTGTGTCTAGGTGAGATTCAAGGAAGATACTTTCTGGTACAATTGACAAGGAAGGAGCATTTATGAACAAACCACTCATTCTTTATGGAACCAACTATGACTACTTGAAAGCTCGTATGGTGGCCTTTAATAGAGTGACTATCAGATCTGGTACGTCGGCTATACTTTATGACTTATGGAAAGGAAGAAAGCCAATTGTGAGATATTTCCATGTATTTGGAAGTAGATGTTATATTCTGGAAGATCGTGAGCAGATGAGAAAAATGGATCCTAAAAGTGATGAGGGAATTTTTCTGGGATACTCTACAAATAGTAGAGCATACAAAGTATTCAACTCCATAACCAAGGTGACGATGGAATCCATAAACATTGTTGTGGATAACTTAACTAAAGAAATTAATGTCACAGATGATGTTGAAACATCTATGAATGATGTTCCTGAAGATGTTGCAGAGTCAAGTGTTAATACTGAACATGCAGAGACTGAGTCAACTGACAAAGAACCTTCCATCAAAATTCAAAAAGATCATCCTAAGGAGCTTATAATAGGAAATCTAAGTGAAGGTATAATTACCAAATCAGGGGAAGTTGTGTCAAATGCCTGTTTTGTTTCTAAATTTGAATCCAAGAATATCAAAGAGGCCTTGACTGATGAGTTATGGATTGATGCTATGCAAGATGAACTTGGCCAATTCAAAAGAAATGAGGTTTGGGATTTGGTACCAAGACCTGAAGGGACAAATGTTATTGGTACTAGATGGTTGTATAAGAACAAGTCAGATGAACAAAGGGTTGTTACCAGAAACAAATCCATACTTGTTGCTCAAGGATACACTCATATGTAAGGAGTGGAATTTGATGAAACATTTTTTCCTGTGACGCGCTTGGAGTCTATCAGATTGTTACTTGGAATAACATGCCTTTTAAAGTTCAAGTTGTTCCAAATGGATGCTAAAAGTTCCTTTTTAAATGACTATTTAAATGAAGACGTGTATGTTGAACATCCAAAAGGATTTGTTGATCATACTTTCCCAAATCATGTGTTCAAACTAAAGAAAGCATTGTATGGTTTAAAACAAGCTCCAAGAGCATGGTATGAAAGGTTGACTGAGTTTCTCATCAACCATGGATATAGAAAGGGTGGAATTGATAAGACTCTCTTTGTCAAAGGGGAGGATGAAAAACTTATGATAGCTCAAATCTATGTGGATGATATTGTATTTGGAGGGATGTCAAATGAGATGGTCCAACATTTTGTCAAGCAAATGCAATCTGAGTTTGAAATGAGTTTGGTAGGTGAATTAACTTACTTTCTTAGACTTCAAGTCAAACAGATGGAAGACTCCATTTTTATTTGTCAAAGCAAATATGCAAATAATATTGTGAAGAAATCTAAAGAACTCATGCTCCTACTCACTTGAAGTTATCTGACATACAAGGTTCGCTCTTTTGTCCTTGTGTTTTGTCGATCCCTTGTCTTTCCTATACCAACAATGCTTGGCCAAGTGACCCCACTTTTCACACTTATAACATTGCATACCTTTTTTTCTCTTCTTTGTCTTTCTGATAGGAATTTCCTTATCCTCTTTTCGAGGATTAAGAAGCTCTATCGTCGACATTATTCTTGTGAGGATTTAACCAATACTTCTTGCCACGAGTCTTGTCGATTTTGCCTTTGAACTTGTTGGAACCACCATTCTTCTTTCATGACTGAGCCTGTAGTGCTTGTATCGAGTCTTGAACTCATTTCCTTTTGACAATCCTAATCTCATGCACCTCCAACTAACCAACCAAATCTTCCAATTTTAGGGTTTCAAGATTGTTAGATTCTTGAATAGGTACAATAACGTGATCAAAGTGAGAGGTCAACGTACGCATTACCTTTTCAACTATCATCTTATCAGTTAGGCTTTCACCATAATCCTTCATGAGATGGATGGGTTTTTGCACCTTCGACACATAGTCTGCAATCTTTTCATCTTCTACCATCGACAATAACTCACATTGTCGTCGCAAAGTTTGCAACTTGACAATCTTGACTTTCTCGGCTCCTATATAGTACTTGACAAGAATATCCCATGTCTCCTTCGCCGATTCAGCATGAGCGATTCTGTCGAAATTAACCGTATCAACCTTCGATTGGGTGTAAAATGCCACTTTGCAATCCTTCTTCTTGGCATCCTTGTAAGTGGTTCTCTGTGTGTCGTTGCATCTTCACCAACAATAAGAACACCATTAGTAACCACTTATATGGTTTCATGAAAGCCAAATAGAGATTGCATTTATTTTCTCCATCGAAGCCAATTCTTGTCGTCAAGAGTTGGAAGGGAGTTTGGTAAATTTCTGTTACCATTCATCTTTGCGGCGATTGATCAACAATAACCCACGATCCTAGAAATACGATCTCCTTCATGTGATTCTTGAAAACACGATCAAGATTCTAACTGAAGCTCTAGATACCAATTTGTTAGTGTGTGAGATACTTTAGTGAGGATAGAAAGAGATAATAAGGAAGTAAGGATTGTATTATTGATTTCAATGAATAATATAATTGAATTACAAAGTGTCTATATATACACCTAAATGACTTGATTACTAAGTAAAATAACAAATTAAGTAATAAATCCTAAATCCTAATTAACTTTAGAATTGAGTCACACAACTCAACTTAGACTATATCTAATATCTCACCAATTTTAAAACTTTTTGATTGCAAACTTTCATCACACTCTCGGCTATTTTGTAGACTGTGTTTATATATATTTTTTTAAATTAAAATATTTGAAAGGTGTCGTTGTCCTTATCTGCCCTCTAATAGATTCGTCATTGTATAAAATAACTAAGAAACAACTTATCTGCCCTCTAATAGATTCGTCATTGTATAAAATAACTAAGAAACAACTTTGTAATAAAAAAAAAAAATAAATAACTCCAAATGAAACCAGCAAGAAACAAACCAATTTATTATTATCACTCTTAAAAAAGAAAATTCAATTTATCATCCAAGATTCAAATACTTTGCTCTAATGTCAAGTATTTTACTAGTATCTTTAACAACCTCAACATATTTTGTAAATAAAGCTTTATCACTATCATAATCATAATAATAAAAATAATTTTTACGATCATTTCTACAATGAAGAATATTTTGCAATAGTAGAGCAGTAGATGCAGCCATCTCTCTATACTCTCGTCTCTTCAAAGAAAAATCTTTACGATCATTTCTACAATGAATGCTTCTTTACAAATCACATTTACTTCAACAACTTTAGTTGAGTTGGAGGAAGCAACACATAGAAGAAGAATCACCAACAAGGAAAAAGAGTAATGATTCATTTTGTTGTGTTGGGTTTCTTCTTGGAAGATGGGGTATGTATGTATTTAAACTAAATTCATTCTAAATAATACCCTCAAATAAAATAATAGTTGGTCAATTTTTTTTATTAAAAAGTGGAATTAAATAAATTTATTTATTTTGTCTAATATTTATTTATATTTATAACCAAAGAAAGCATATAAATATTGTATGAGAAAGAATATCATATTACTTTATAAAGTTATTTTTTTATTATTTACTTTGAAAATAAAAATAAGAGAACTGATAAATGATATAATAATGAAAATCATTTTTTTAATAAAATGAACTTAAATTACTTCTTAAGGTACTTTAGTCAATAATAATTAGTTATAATTAACAAAAATGTTTTTTAATATGAATGACCTATCTCGTGTCCTAAGTTAAAAAATTAAATTAGAAATTTTATATATTCAATTATAGATTGAACATTTTAAAAGTTTAAACTTTATTTTTATTAAAAGATTTTTTAATAACAGTTTTGAATTTCTTGACTTAAAAATAACACATTTGATTCTCTAAATAATTTAACTATAATTAGAAAAAAAAATCAATTTCTTTTGTTTTAATATTTGTTTCAAATTTATGCTCATTGTTCTTTTTTTTTTTTCAAACAACAAAAAATTCACGCACACTACTGTGAAATCTCAAGTATAAATTCAGAATAAAATGTTCAACTTAAGGATATCAATATTTTTCGGTTGAATTAAGTATTAAAAACTTTGTAATATATGAATATATGTACTTTAAGACATATTTGAGGTTTTAAATTTTACACACGACATCTCTTAACTATTCTTCTTTGAAATTAACTTGATATTAAATACAAGGTTAAATAAAATTAAATATATTTTGTGTCCATACACAATTTTTATGTACACAATTATAGTCATGTTGTTGTATTAATACATATTTGAATGATTTTTTGAAATTTGTTTGGGATGTCCACTCAATAGATGATTATGCATCTAAAACCATTGTTTAAGAACGCTTCAGTTAATGGTGAGATGTCTAACAGGTTGTAGAGTCAACTCATTCGGTTCCTTAAAAGTACAAGACATCCAATAATGGCCTAGAAGAAGGACGAGGATTTTTGTTTGTCGAATCTTAAAATTTCGTTAATTTTATTATACTCACATGTACTAAGTAGTTGTGTTTATTTTTATATTTTCTTACACCACGATTTTAATGATTATTCAAAGAGAGTTGGGTCTTGTATTAAAATACAAACGCGTTTTGTGCGCACGAAATAAAGAAAAAAAATCCATTAAACATAGTTTCCACATTAAATATGTGCTCTTGTAAACTTCCAAGGAAAGACTTTGGCATCAAAAACATTAAGTCATAGATTGATAGTTGATTTAGCCTATCAACAGTAGGTAGTTGTATGTCTTTAATATATTTAGACGGAGTACCCCAAATACATTTATTTTGTTATTTGTCTTATCATTTTTATCTTTGATTTACTTTCGATTTTTTTAGTCTCCTTTATAATTTGCATTTATCGGAATCAAGTTTGAAAAAAATGTTTTTAGCATGCATAAATCATTGGTTAGGTTTGATCATGATGTTCTTAGTCAATTGCAAAAGTAAGTGGAATAAGAACCTTTTATGTTTTTGATTTGATTTGAGTTAGATGCAAAGAAAAATCTCAAAGTGTTATCATAATCAACATTGTGATTTAGTGAAAAACGAATTTCCTTTATTTTGAAAGTTCAAAGTCTTGCATTTTCAACTTCAATTTGATTCGGTGATAACTAGAGATTTGTAATTGAATGAAGGATGCGAGTTCTCGAAACTAATCGTTATTGAAGATTTGGTTGAGATTTTAAGGTTGTTTTCAAGATTAAGATGATTGTCAATGGTGATGAAAAATTCCATTGAAAAGCAGTAGGTTATATCTCAAGAATTGCCTTAGTAGTGACTGTGTGGAAGGCTACGGATAAAGCAGAGTTCTTCTCAAATCTTCGGACAATTCATCGCTTAAGGAATCAGTAGGATCAACGGATTGATTGCTACACATGATAGTTTGGAGCACTTTAGTGATATTGAAAAATTCAAGAAGCATTAATAGAGTAAAGATTACGTAGAAGAGTTTGACGTTGTGCTATATACAAGTCAAGATCCATATAGGAGATTTCAATTTTCTAAGTTGTGTTGTGGATTGGTGATTGTATGAACTCTTGCAAATATTTGTCATATATAAAAGAACTATGCAGGTTCTAATGGGAAACCATTGAAGAGTGCACGTAGGCAAAGCGATGATGAACACCTAAGCACTATAAATCTCAGTGCCATATCTCTCTCTTACTCTTGCATTTAATTTCGTAGTATTTGTATGCTTAGGTATTTTAATTCTAACGTACTTTATTGTTGATTAAATTGATAGCAATGTATTACGTAAACATTAAGTTTTGTTGTAATTGGATACCTTCTTGAGTTGAATTGGTGATTAAAATTATGATAAAAAATTGATGTTAGAAATATTTACATTTAGTCATTGTATAAACACACCTCGTGGTTTACACAATCGAATCAATCGAATACTTAGTGTTTTATCATATTCATATTTGGTATTTGTGAAACGATCTAGTGTTAGCGTGATCAAAATTTTAAATAGGATAATTTTCACATTTTCGCATCAAACTTTCTGCTTGCAATTATTTTTGAAAACACTCTGATAATTTTTGTAAATGACGGTTGAATTTTATTCGGGTCTATTCACCCCCCCCCCCTCTAGACAATTTTTCTATTCCCATATTCACAACTAACAATTGGTATTAGAGGCTGGTTTTTTTATTGTGTCTAATCGACATCCAAAAGTTGTGAATATGGCAGAAGATGACGATCCAAAGCGAAAATTATACTTATTGGAAAGCGAACATGTATGCACACTTGTTATCGACCGATAAAAAATTGTGGTGTGTCGTCACCGAATGATCATATATTCCCAAGGGCAATGACAACGTTGTTAAATATCCGAAATATTGGGAAGATGCTAAAACCAAAAAGGCTTCATATGATTTGAAAGCGAGGAACATACTTATTTTCGCTTTAAGCGCTAAAGTGTTAGATTCGATTTCACATCATACGAGTGCTAAGGATATGTGACACACTCTCCAAAATCTCTATGAGGTAACATATGACGTCAAGGATTCTAAAATCAATATGTTTATAGAGGAGTTTGAACTATTTTGTATGGAACCTGAAAAATATGTGGATTCTATGCAAACTAGATTCCTCAATTTAATCAACAAATTGTGTAATTTGGATAAAACCTTTTCCAACAAAGATTGTACTAACAAAATATTGAGATTTATGTGAAGGGAATGACAACCAAATGTCACTTCTATAAAAAATGATCTTAGTACTTTGGACATTACAAAACTGTTTGGAAAGTTAACAGAGTATGAGAACAAGGTGAAGTGACTCGCCAATAGCGAAGTAAAGTCGAAAAAGAAAGAGAAATGTAAATAATAGAAACATGACATTTCTTTGAAAGCTTCATCTTCTAAAGGAAGAAGTCAAAGGAATGAAGTGACAACTCTGACGAAGAAGTTTCCAAGAAGGAAGAAACTAGTTTATTTGTCAGACACTACAATAGATATCTAAAGAAAAACATGCTCCAGCATACCGACAAAGGTCTAGTAAATTTCATAAATACTCATCGACCTAAGAAAGATCACAAGAAAGATGATGGTATCACGTGTTACAAATGTGGAAAATTGGAACACTGTAGAACCACATGTCTAAGTCTCACCAAACATCATAAAAGTAAAGATAAGGATTTCTACAAGACGAATGGAAAGAGTTCCAAAGGTCGTAGAGCCTACATCGCATGGGAAGAAGAGGATGAGAGCTCATCCTCCGATTCTTTCTCGAGTTCAGATGATAAGTTTGCCAACTTTTACTTGATGGCACGTAAGAAAGATGAAACTTTAAAGGTATATAATTTTGATTCTAATAATGAGTATTCTTATAGTGAACTGTCGAATGCATTCAATGACATGTATGCAGATTCAATAAAAGCGTTTAAGAAAATTTCTCTTCTAAAAAAATGATTTTAAAACTTGAAGAGGAGATAAATAATCTTAATCGTGCTATATAATCTCTTAAGAAATCACATATATCTCTAATGGATGAGCGTTGTAATGTTTTAGATACTTTAGTTGAAAAGGTGGAAGTTGTGGAATGTGTTGAGTGTCCAATTTTAAAACTTGAAATTGAAACTCTCAAGGGACAACTAACGCATGCCACTTCACTATCTTGTACTTGTTCTAGTTCTTCGAGTGAAAGGGGGAAGATTTTAAAGAAAAACTCTCATGTCACTAAAAGAAAAAGAAGAAGCATTTCATCTAAATCCTCATTTGACAAATGCAGTGTTTTGCTAACTTAGAATCAACTAACTCGTTAACCAACTTGGAATTGACAATAAAAACATAGTAGATCGGAGAAATTGAAATAACACGATCTCGGTTAATTCTAGATTTCTAAAATCGAAAGTGAACGAAACAAAGTAGTAGAGTGGAATGTAGAGAAAATAGAAGGAGATCAGAACCATAAATGGTGAAATAAAAGGGATTGCACGACTTACACGACGATCAACCTTGGCGAGGATTAGATCAGAGGTGGATAGAAGATCCAAGGATAGAATGGTAAATGCGAAAAGAAACGGAAACAGATTCAACCTCGTTGTCATCGTCGTGCCTCTTCTCTTCTTTTGTTGATGGTTCAACTCCCTCACTGATGATACCAAATCAAAATGATCTTTACTCACTGAACAAAATATCTCAACTATTGCAAATTAATTACTGTTATTTACTCAGTAATTTTCTCAAACACTTTGTATATACACTTTCTTTTATCATTACTATCACTAACAATAATTGCTTCTTCTTTTACCTTTGCATCTTCCTCATTCAGCTGTCGTTTGAGTTTTTCTGTTACTTTCTTAACTTGGAGAGTCGCTTTAACGCGATTCTTTACGTTTAAACCCGAATTGATAAGCGCTTTTTGCAACACTGGTACTCTCTTTTTAACGAAGATACTCCATCAAATCAATTAATACTTTAACCTTTTGAAGCCAATGTTTAGGAAAAAGAAGATCCTCAAAATGACTCTGTTTATGGATTTTGTAATTGATTTCATTAAGATTGTTTTCAATGTACTTGATGTCAATTCTTCATAGAGGATTAACTAAGGATTTCAGAGAGTTCATCCATGGTAGGATGTTGGAGATGGAATGTGCAAGCATGACAACATCCATCAAATTTTTGTTTGTTTGTGAAAATGTGAAAATTTAAAAATGTTTTAAAAATGTCCGGAGGATTATTAGTGATTATCTTGCGGCATTAATTTTTTTAAAAAAATCAATTTTAATTTAGGAAAGTTTACAACCTCCAAGAAATCTAACTCAATTTTTTAGTCAAAATATTATGTTGACTTTAAGGGATGTGGTATGCAATATGGCATGCCGCGTCGGTTTCCGTTAGAGAAAATAGATGACATAAATCAAAAGTGTAGAAGGATTTTTTTAAAAGAATCATTATTAATTTTTTTTAATTGGAGTTAAAATCGAATTAAAATTATTTATAAGTACGAAAAAACATATTTAATCCAAAAAAAATAAATCACAACGAAATAACTCCAAATCGAAATACTAAGAAATAAACCAATTTATTATTATCACTCTTAGAAAAGAAAATACAATTTATCATCCAAGATTTAAATACTTTGATATAATATCAAGTACTTGACCAGTTTTCATAATAACATCAACATATTTTGAAAGTAAAGATTTATCACTATGATAATCATCATAATAATAATCTTTACGATCATTTTTACAATGAAGAATATTTTGCATAAGTAAAGCAGTAGATGCAGCCATCTCTCTATACTCTCGTCTCTTCAAAGAAAAATCCGCATCAATCAAATGTACAGATGCACTAGTACCATAGGGACCCAAATCTAGCAAACAAGTATCATAATGTTTTCTTGCCTTAGCCTTACCACCTCCTTCTGAAATCAATTTATTGATCAAGTTCACTGTATTGGTCAAATTGACACTAAGCACATCAATTGTGTATTGTGCAAGGTTAACCAGATCTGCACCTTTCGCTCCACCCGATTTTGAGTTGAGAAGTTTTGAACAAAATGAAGGTTTGAATGCTTCTTTACAAATCACATTTACTTCAACAACTTTAGTTGAGTTGCATGAAGCAACACATAGAAGAAGAATCACCAATAAGGAAAAAGAGTAATGATTCATTTTGTGTTGTGTTTGTTCTTTCTTCTTTCTTTATACAAACAAGATGGGGTATTTATACTAAATTCATTCTAAGTTATATTCTTTCCGTCTTAAATAAAATAATAACTGGTCGAATAAAGTTTTTGGAACTTGGGACTAAAATACATTAAATTATTTTGACTAATATTTATTTATATTTTAAATCAAAGAAAGCATATAAGTATTGAATGAGAAAGAATATTATATTACTTTATGAAATTATTTTTTATTAGTTATTTTGAAAATAAAAATTAAGAGAATTGGTAAATGATATAATAATGAAATCATTAATGTTTTTACTAAAATAATCTTAAATTACTTCAAATGTATTTTGGTCAATAATAATAAATTATACTCCCTCTAATCTTATTTATAAAAAAATTTAATTTTATATTTATTAAATAATTAATATATTTAATTTATTAATTATTTAATTAATCTAAAAAATAAAATTTATCGTATACATAAGACTGGAGAATAGTAATTATTACAAATGTTTTTTATATGAATAAAATATCTCTCGTCCTAGTTATTAAATGTGAAAATTTTATATTTGAACATTGACTTTTTTATTGGTTTAAACTTTATTTTTATTAAAATATTTTTTAATAATATATTTGAATTTTGTTCTTAAAACACAGTTAACAGGGTCCAAAGACTATACGCATTACATACTCTAAATCATTTAACAATAACTAGACAACAAAAAAATCAATTTCTTTTATTTTAATATTTGTTTAAAATCTATATTTATTGTTATCTTTTAGATGAAATGATAATAATAAATAAAAATTCGTGTACACAACTGTGAGATCTCAAATATAAATTTAAAATAAAATGTTCAAATATACTTTATAATATAAGTATATCTATACTATATGACATATTTTATGTTTTAAATTTTACTCTTACACCAATATGAAAGAGATTGTTCTTCCTAAAGGATGGGAAGATACTATGAATGAAACACACTATCCGTGAGTATTATAATTAATATTCTTTGATCAATTTCTCCACTTTATACAATTTTTTTATTAAATGCAATGATTAATTATATATATTTGTATATAAATAAATGGAGTAACACAATATACTATGGTGAATACAAATGTAATGGACCTGAATCTAATTTTTCTGAAGAGCTCCGTGGACACGAAATCTAACGGATGAAGCGGTTCAACCATTTTTTGAAATTCATTTTATTGAAGGAGAAACTTTGACTTATCAATACTAATTAAAATAATATTTCTATTTATAACAATAATACTTTAATTTACTATTTACTATTTACTATTAGTTAAATATGTAATGAACATGCATGTTAATCCTACATTTTAGTATTGTTTCACTACGCCAAAAACTGGAATAGACAGCGCACCTTAGAGGGCGCTTTATTAAAAAAACGCACTCTAAAGTGAAGAGAAAAAATAAGGAGCGAACAACTGGAATAGACAGCGCACTTTAGAGGGCGCTTTTGTAACAAAGCGCCCTCTAAAGTGAAGCGAAAAAATAATGAGGAAATGGAGGGACACCAATAGAGGGCGCGCTTATGAAAGCACCCTCTAAGGGTACCCTTAGAGGGCGCTTTTAAAAAAGCGCTCTCTAAGTCCATGTACATTTCCAGTTTATAAGGCGCTTTTGGAAAGCCTTAGAGAGCGCTTTTAGAAGCGCCCTCTTAGGCCCCCTTTAGAGGGTGCTTTTTTTACACAAGCGCCCTCTAAGGTCCCCTTTAGTAAACATTAAAATTATAACATATACTGCATGTCTCTTTATTTTCCCTCTCTATATGCTATTTCGTTTACGTAACTGGGTTTTCTCTCTACTGCGATTACTCTCATCCTCCGTTCGTTCTCCCTCCCTCACCGTCGTCGTCGCCGTCGCCTTTTTCTGCTGCTGCGTTCACGTTCACTGAGTTATCTGCGTCCACCGTCGCTGTTCACTTTCTTCTCCATCGTTACCGTCACCTTGAAGGTATTTCTCTCAATAGTTTGTATTTTCAGGTGTTTGATTAGGGCATTTTCTAAACCGAGTTTTACATTTTATGCATTATGTTGATTAATGTTGTTTAGGGCAAACGAGCACTATATGGTGTTCATGAACACCTTGTTGAAAATCATTTTTGTTATTTTTTTGTGTATGGTTTTGATCACTGAATGTTGTATGTTGTATGGTTATGTAAGGTTTTTTATTTCTGATTGAAAATTGATGTCATTTGGAGTGTGTTTGAGCTTGTGCTTGGAAGTTTGATGATTATGGATGCAAGTTTGTTCATGTTCCAAACACCATAAGTTTGCATTGGTCTTTTGTATGCAGTAGGTGTGTGTGAGTTTGTATTCAATAATGATGAAAAAAAAAGAGAGTTTAGATTGTTGTAACATGAGAGAAATGGAAGGTATATGAATGTGTTTTTTGTGTAGCTTCACGAATATGGTCATTGTCTTACTTGGGTCTTATTATATCATTTCTATATTACAGATAAAATGGCTAGTAACCAAGACGATACCCATGACGCGAGTGGATCACGTAACAATGTTGAAAATGAAATCAAACAAGGATTGACTATTATGAAGTCAATCATTCGTGCAAGAGACAAGAGTGAAAAATTTGAAGTACATTGGAGTGCTGAAGACCAACTAATTAAGCCTAACGGTTCAATGTTGGCAAGTTAAATTGGTTTCCTTGTTCGACAACATATTCCGATTACATGTGATAATTGGAGAAGTCCGGAATTGAAGGTTGGCAAAGAAAAAATATGGTCCGAGATACAGGTACTTACCATATATTGTTATATGTTTTTTTGTTGACTATTTGTTGACCATATATTGTTATAATATTACTTATAATAACACACTCCATGTGTATGTTTTTTAGAGATCATTTCACATCGATGAAAGCCGGCAAAAATATTATATTCAATTGGCCGAAAAAAGACTCCGAGGATTTCGATCCTTTTTGTCCAACAAATTTCTCAAGGATGAGGAAGGAAAATTTGTTGAAGCAGAACGGCCAATGAAGTATGCGGAGATTATTTCAGTCGAAGAATGGGATAACTTTGTCGCCAAACGAAGAAACGAAAAATTCCATATAATGTCTATTAATTATGGTATTATACAATTATTAAGTTACTTGGTTCTGATATGCCTTAAACTTTTTTATCCAGGAAGTAAGCGACAAAAATTGGAAAAGGGCATCAAAACCCGCGTATCCGTACAAAAAAGGGCGTACGGAATATGCACGGTTACAACAAAGAATTGTGAGTATATTCAAATGCTATGAGCTTATATATTGTCACAATATATTATAATTGATGATCTTATAATCTGATTCAATGTGTAGCTAGCCGAGGAGAAAAGTGATGCAACATCTCTTCCGGAGCACGTATTGTGGAAGGCTGCTCGGGTTGGGAAGGATGGGGCTGTCATTGAAGCGGTTCAAAATGTTTATGACGAATGTGTAAGTATATATAACATTATTTCTTTAATTATATCAAAAAATTTGTTAGACATATAATTCATTTTTAATCTCCTCTAATAATGTTTCAGGAGACTTTATCCCAAACCTTACCTTCAACCGAGGTCCAGGATTGTAGGAGCGTACTTAGTCGAGTACTAAATATTCCTGAGTATTCCGGTCGTGTGAGGAGTAAGGGTTTTGGTGTGACTCTGTCGTCATTTTATAAAAAACCAAAAACAAAAAATCCTACCAACAAAGAGGTGATGGAGACCTTGGCGGAGTTAAGGGCACAAGTACTCGAACTGCAAAAGGAGAATGCAAGGTATAGAGAGGAAAGGTGCGGTTCCGAGGCAAAAGATACTAGTGACCGAGCTAGTATCAATTGTCAACTGAAATTTCCCGAGGTAATTATATATGTTATTATGAAATTAAAATAGCACTTTTTTACTTGACACATATACACGTTAACAATCACATTTATTATTGGTTTAGGGCATTACACCTTGTCAGCTGTATCTATCGTCACCAACTTATCGCATAGTTGGCAAGGGAAAAGTGCGCAACACTTCGGGTGAATTACTTCACCATAATCCCCTCCCGATGGGATATATGAAAGTTTCGGTTGACCTTGTATTATATACGGACGCGCTTCTACCATTACCTGACGTTGTTTCAGAGACAACGTTGATGCGAGATGCAGTCGGATCCTTTGTTGGATGGCCGTTAGATCTAATTTTCCCAGATGTCGAGGTATATATGTTCTAAATGATTATGAATATTTAGTATTCACATTTCAATTCAGCTACAATTATGATATTTAATCAGTCCTTATTACATGGTAATGTTAGACTCCTACAAGACCCACACATAAAGCTGGTAAAGGTATTTCAAGACGCATCGAGTCGGTTGCATCTCAAAAAGAGGTACAAATATATATACCCATTGAATTATATACGCAACGATTCTGTTGTATCACAAAAAGTCATGATTTAATTTATATGAATTTTTAGGTTCCCAGTCGAAAGTTGAAAAAAGCTGGTAAGGATATTCCAACGAAGTCCGGGACAAAAACAAATCCTAAATCTCAAAAAGAGGTACAAATATATATACCCATTGAATTATATACACAACGATTCTGTTGCATCACAAAAAGTCATGATTTAATTTATATTTTTAGGTTCCCGGTCAAATGTTGGACAAAGCTAGTAAGGAAATTCCAACGACGTCCAGAACAAAATCTCAAATTATGATGCGTCTTGAGAAAATGGTGGAAGAGTCAGATATTATGCACGACGCCATTCCTAGTGTAGATATTGATGAAGGTGTTTTCGGAATTGCTCATTCCGAAATAATTGCAAAGGAGGACATGCAACAACTTTTTGAACACGAAGAATTGGGCATCACTGTCATTCATACATACATAATGTTTATTATGTTTCTATTTAAGGTATATGTATGACACATTTGTTAGACGGTGTGGCTAGTGATCGAGAGGGGGGGGGGGTGAATAGATCACCTCTTTAAAATTTAACGGATTTAAAGTTTTATCAGAGTTTTCAAAGTTGGCGGAAAAATCAGTCCCGAATCGACTTCCGTCTATTCTGAACCGCTACTAGAAAGCCGGACACACAAGTTTAATTGCTGGATTTTAATGAGAATGACAGAAACAATTCACACCAGAATTTTAACTAATTGAATGCACTTATCATTAAAGTCTATTTCCAATGAATAAAATCTAGCTAACCGTTTTATCAAACAGTTGGTGTGTATGTGATCGATGATAAACAGCAATGGAGTTTGATTAAAGTTTTCTTGCCACTGCTGTCTTGAAAAAGAAACAATCACCACACACTAACTTGAATTGCGAAAACAGTTTGAAAAACGTAAAGAGGAGTAAGGTAAGAATACGATACGCAGAGATTTGGTAAGGAAGTTCCCCACGTCGTCCTCGCGTGTGGGTACGTCTCCCTCTCAATTTCAAAAGAAATTGAGAACTTTGATTTTCAATTTTTGCCGAATCCGTTGATACAAGGTTTTGATACAAAGACAGAATTCTAAACTCTAAGAACCTCTTCTTGTATAAACCTTCACTTGATCTGAGCACGATCAAGATTTTCCTGCACAAAGTTGCAAACAATTCACCGGTTCCACGACCTGCTTGCGAAATCCCCCGATCTCCAAACGCAACGCTGCGGCTGAATATGTTCTGCAAATGTGACTCCCAAACCCTCAAGAACACTCCAGTTCTTGAAGGACAAACCAGTAGGTTTTTCCTAGAAACCCCCTTCAATCTTCGACTCAGCTAGATCCTCGATCGTTCCACTGCAAACCACAGCTAGATCCTTGATCGTACCACTGAACGTTATCTCGATGCTTCTTTAATCCAAAGAACAAGAATGGTTGTGTGTAATTGTTCTTGAAGAAAAGTGATTGAGAAGATGAAGAAGATGAAGTCTCTTTCAGGTTTCTAATTGCTCACAAACAATTGCTCCAACACTGCTTTTGATCTGTGTTCAATTGTTTTCCCTCAATTGAATTCGTGTTTTTGCACTGCTGTTGTAACCTGTCTTTTATATGCTGCAAAACAGTTGCTGTTATACCACAAAACAGCTTTATGTATTGATACATAATAGTGTGCATCGATGCATACTGTAAGTGATGTGAATTTTGGTGAAATTTATTATTCATGTATCGATGCAAAAGTCGTGTGTATCGATGCAAGTGCTTATTACACTAGTATGTATCGATGCCTGGTGCGTATGTGTTGATACACAGGCTGTTTCAATTAGTCATGTATCGATGCAGGGATCGTGTGTATCGATGCATAGAGTATTTTGTCTTCCATGTATTGATGCATGACTCGTATGCATCGATGCATACTGAACAGAAAGGTTTTGTGATTTATCACATGCTGTATGTATCGATGCAGAGGCTTTATGTATCGATGCTTACTGACATAAAATGCATTTTAATTGTTATTTAAAGGGAAGTATCATTGTAGGTTTATATGTACAGTTATGCAACAATAGAGTGAGATGAAAAACATAATATAACACATATGAATCATGTAATGCAATGCACAACCAACATTTGGATGATGATCACACAATTTGCTATCATTAAAAATTAATTCAAGGTAAAGAATTCTCTCACAAACTCCCCCTTTTTGATGATGGCAAATTCTTGGCAAGATGTGTGATACTCCCCCTGAGTTTGTGCATATCTGCATTTTCTCCCCCTTTGTCAACATCAAAAAGAGGAAGAGACAAATTTATCAAGGTAGCATAGTGTAGCAGGACATGGCAAATAATGAATAACAGGCTATCAATCACAAAGAATGAAGCATCAAAGTAAAGAATCATTCACAAAGAATGAAGAATAAGGGCAATAACAATAGAGACAAACAGAATTAGAAAAGTGTTTTAAAGATGCGAACGAGTTTAAGAGTTACATAAGCTAAACCATAGTGTGCAACAAAAGAAAAACTAGAGCAATAGGAGATGAAATGCTATGAGATGAAATGCAGGTGGGTTAATTTGGATTGTTGCCACCACAGGATTCCTCATCATGTCTGTCAGGATCTCGGTAGCTTGGCGGAGGTGGAGGAGGAGGCATTGTGTCTGGATTTTGGCCCATGAAGGAGTATTGCCTAAATCGGTTCTGAACTTCAATGCTTCTAAAATTGTCCATAATCCCAGGATTTTCACGGCAGTCATCCATAAAGCCGGACATTTCGTTGTAGAAAACTTGATGCCATTTAACTAAGTCTTGGTGCCAAGCGTGTTGATTGTGATACATCCGTGTATGCTCATCATGCCAGTCCCGATGCTCGTTGTGCCATTCAGATTGTTGAACATGCCAGTACCGTGCTTCTTCATGGCGTTCTTTGTTGACAATTTCCATCTGTTGAAGCATATGAGTGATGTCCGCATTTGGTGTTGAGGCTGAAGTACCACCGGAGAATGGAGGGGCTGTAGGTTCAGGTACATAGTTGGTAGGAGACCACCTTCGTGGCACCCACTCACCCCAACCAGTATTGGCCTCAGCTTGAGGCACATCTGTTTCAGGCGCATCCTGCATTTCTTCATCAGGCTGTTCTTCAGCAACATGGATGCGTTCCGAAGGCACGTCAAAGTTGTAAATTCTGGTTTTGGATTTTCTTTCGAAGAAATAGAAGCATTTGCGGTCTTTGTCCCACCTATATCCCATATGCGATAGAGTGGCAGAGTCAAACTCTTGAGCTGCCGATGGAGATATGAGCGGAACAATAGGTATTGCAACTTTCCAAAACTTAAGAATTTTCATTATTTGAGAAGCATAACCTAGAGCCACATTTTTGGAGCTGTCTCGCACAAAAAATAGACGTTTTACAAAGTAATTAGCCCAGTTTAAGAACACCTTATTTTGCAAAATGTAGAGAAGATGTATGCTGGGCCTGTCCAACCGCGAATGTCCACTGTTTGTTGGATGCAGAATATGAGTAATAATCCAGTGAAGAATACGCGGAGTTTGCTTGATCATACCTGATGTGACGTGTTCATCCTCACTCAACGGTCTATCAATCTTTAGGATAGAAGGAGTAAAGTCCTTCATGTCAAATTCAGGATCAAAGTGCAGATCATGCCAGGACTTGACAGCCATCGACGGAAGCGGCATTTGAAATACCGTTTCCCAATCAGAGGCTTCAAAGGTATATGTTCTGACTCCGATAGAACACCGGAACATATAGCCTCTACCAGTTTGTAAACCAGCATAAAAGGCCCGGATGAAATCCTCATGATACTCATCTTTTGTAGATAGAAAGGACCCAAGTCTTTGTGCATGTAAGAGTTCAACTACTTCATTTAGGTGCAGATGAACAACATCTGTTTTATCAAAGATATGAGGTTTCATTACCAACCTGGCCTTGAAGGATTCCTCAAATTCAGCAGCAATGGCAGGATGAAGTATGTCTAAGGCATTTGAAGGAACATCTTGTGGTTGCTGAGAAGTACCGGCTGCTTCCTTTTCCTTTTGCTCTGGCTGGAATAGTGCGTGGAGGCATGGTGATGTGAGATTTAGGGTTTTACCAAGTTTGTGAGAGAGAGTGAAGATGAGGAGGATTAGGGTTAGCCACTGGTTTTGGGGTTTTTGAGGGCAGATGAGATGAAGTAATGAGATAGGAAGTGATATGATTGGCTGATGTGTCGATGCATGAGAGAGAAAGAAATTGCATTTAATTCAGATAGCATCAGTATGTATCGATGCAGAAGGTCATGCGTCGATGCCAAATATTCACAATGGGCATGTGTATCGATACATGTGATGGATGCATCGATGCATCCTGAAGCAGTTTTTCAAAAATTTGAATTTTAGAGTGTTTGAATCGATGCATGCTTCGTTGGTGTCGATGCATACTGATGCTGAACTAGCTTTTACTGAATTTTAATGCAGTATGAGTATGCATTATGCACTATGTCATGATGATTATGCTCAAGAGAGATTCAGAAGTCAGATTGTTAATGTGCACACAATATGGACAAGGAGTATATGCAATCAAATTTTATATCAACTAGAGTAAGAGCATTTGTTTTAACATTCACAATCACTTGGCAATAAGAAAATTGTAGAAAGGATTGATATTACCTCTGTTGGAGAACTCTTGTGATGGATAATTGACATCTAAAACAGCTCTTATCAACCATAGTGAGGCATAATATAATTAAGAGGTAACAAGCTTATGACATCAATTGAGAAAGATCTAAGATTCCCAATTCGCGACGAATGTTGAAGAAAGGTTCTGTTGCCAATGGTTTGGTGAAAATATCAGCAAGCTGATTTTTGGAATCAACGTGCTCAAAGACAACGTCTTCTTTTTCAACATGGTCACGAAGGAAATGATGTCTAATCTCTATGTGTTTAGTGCGTGAGTGTAAAACGAGGTTTTTAGTAAGGTTTATGGCACTAGTGTTGTCACATTTGATAGGAATACGTTTGAGTTGAATGTTGAAGTCTTGTAGTTGCTGCTTCAGCCATAAAATCTGAGCGCAACAACTACCGACTGCAACGTATTCTGCCTCTGCAGTTGACAAAGCCACAGAAACTTGCTTTTTGCTATGCCAACTGACCAAGGAGTTTGAAAACAGGTGACATGTACCACTTGTGCTTTTCCTATCTGATTTGCAGCCAGCAAAATCAGAATCGGAGTACCCTACTAAGCTACAATCACTTCCTTTGGAATACCAAAGCCCATATTTAGGTGTTCCGTGAAGGTATCTAAATATGCGCTTTACCGCTTTAAGGTGCGATTCCTTAGGATTTGATTGATAGCGTGCACACATACAAACACTAAACATGATGTCAGGTCTAGAAGCAGAAAGATACAAGAGAGATCCAATCATACCTCTGAACCTTTTGACATCTACACACTTACCATGCTCATCCTTGTCTAGATTTCCGTTGGTAGGCATTGGGGTGTCAATCGATTTTGAGTCATTCATTCCAAAGCGCTTGAGTAGTTCTCTGCAGTATTTTGTTTGACATACTGCTGTACCCTCAACAAGTTGCTTTATTTGCAGTCCTAGGAAGTAGTTCAGCTCCCCCATTAGGCTCATCTCAAATTCACCCTGCATAACCTTAGAAAATTCTTCGACCAAGTGTATGTTAGTTGAACCAAATATGATATCGTCGACATAAACTTGAACTAAAAGAATGTGCTTCCCTTTGTGTTTAATAAAGAGTGTATTGTCCACTTTACCTCTTGAATATCCATGATCAATTAGGAATTTGCTAAGCCTTTCATACCAAACCCGAGGGGCTTGTTTAAGACCATACAAAGCTCGTTTTAATTTGTAAACATGATCTGGATTTTCAGCATTTTCAAAACCGGGAGGTTGTGAAACATATACTTCTTCATTTATGACACCATTAAGAAAGGCACTCTTTACGTCCATTTGGTAAAGCTTAAAATCCTTAGAACACGCATAGGCAAGCAAAAGACGTATAGCTTCAAGGCGAGCAACTGGAGCATAAGTTTCCTCATAGTCTATGCCCTCCTCTTGTTTATACCCTTGTGCTACTAAGTGTGCCTTGTTCCTAGTAATCACTCCGTTTTCATCAAGCTTGTTTCTAAAAACTCACTTAGTGCCTATGATATGATGATCTCGCGGACGAGGGACAAGTTCCCAAACTTCATTTCTTTTAAATTGATTAAGCTCTTCTTGCATGGCCATTAGCCAAAATTCATCAATCAAGGCCTCTTTGGCATTTTTAGGTTCTACTTGTGAAACAAACGCGAAGTGAGAACAAAAGTTACTTATCTTAGACCGGGTCATTACTCCCTTTGAAATGTCTCCCAAAATGTTGTCAATGGGATGGTCTTTTGAGGATCTCCAAGCTGTTGGAAGATCATTCACTTCAGCTGTCTTTTCTTCCTCAATTTCTTCATGACTTGTATCTTCCTCCTTCTCATGGGCAGCTGTTTTGGACTGATCAGTTTCCTCAACAGCTTCCTTGAGTATGTCTTCTTTAGATACACCTGCGTCATCAAAAGAAATACCTTTTTCGACATTTTTCGGATAAGACTCATCAAAAGAAACATGAACCGATTCTTCAACAGTAAGTAAACGCTTATTATACACTCTATATGCTTTACTTGACATTGAGTAACCAAGAAAAATACCTTCATCCGCTTTTGCATCAAACTTCCCAATGGTTTCCTTACCGTTATTCAAAACAAAACATTTACAACCGAATACGTGAAGATGTGACAAGTTTGGTTTTCTTCCTTTCAAAAGTTCATAAGGAGTTTTATTTAAAATAGGGCGAATTAGGATTCTATTTAAAACATAACAGGCTGTGCTAACAGCATCAGCCCAAAAGTATTTTGGCAATCCGCCCTCATTAAGCATTGTTTTTGCCAACTCCTCTAAAACACGATTTTTACGCTCCACCACCCCATTTTGTTGTGGAGTTCGAGGAGCTGAAAAATTATGCTCAATACCATACTTGTCACAAAACTTCTCAAAGTGATAATTTTGAAACTCACCACCATGATCGCTACGAATTGTAACTATTTTGGAATTCATTTTGTTTTGGGACAGATTTGCAAAGTTTTTAAAAGCAAAAAAAGTTTCATCTTTGCTATGAAGGAAT
Source organism: Lathyrus oleraceus (assembly GCF_024323335.1). Lineage (NCBI taxonomy): Eukaryota > Viridiplantae > Streptophyta > Magnoliopsida > Fabales > Fabaceae > Lathyrus > Lathyrus oleraceus. The sequence goes on along the minus strand of NC_066579.1, from coordinate 165,261,793 downwards.
ATAGTCCAAGTGAATCTAGAGTAGTCATCAACTATTACAAAGCCATAGTAATTTCCACCTAGGCTCTTTGTCCTAGAAGGTCCAAAGAGGTCCATATGGAGAAGCTCAAGGGGTCGTGAGGTTGAAATTACATTTTTAGATTTAAAAGACACCCTTGTTTGCTTTCCCATTTGGCACGCGTCACATAGGTGGTCTTTTGAAAATTTTATTTTTGGTAGACCGACTACTAGATCCTTAGATACAACCTTATTTAGCAAATCGACGTTAACATGCGCTAAACGTCTATGCCAAAGCCAAGAATCATCATTCAAGGTGACTAGGCATTTAGTATTTGTTAAAGGTACCCCAAACAAGTCAAGCATATAGATATTGTTTACTCTTACACCCTTAAACACAATGTTTTGTTCAGCATGTTCAATTATGCAACAAGTTTTTGTAAACGAAACTTTATAGCCCATGTCGCATAGTTGACTTATGCTTAACAAATTGTGTTTAAGTCCCTCAACTAAATGGACATTTGAAATAGTAGTGGTGGAGGGATTACCTACACTACCTTTGCCGAGTATAGCTCCTTTGTTGTTGTCTCCATAAGTAACATATCCCTTTTTCTTTGCCTTGAAGTCTATAAAAAGCGATATGTCACCGGTCATGTGCCTTGAGCAGCCGCTGTCAAGAAACCACCTTCTATCTACGGAGGCAAGGCACTCATCCTACAACATCAAAAGAGAGAAGTTGGTCCCCAATTTTCATTGGGTCCAAGTGGGTAAGTGTTAACATGGTTGCCTTTTGGCTTCCATTGATAAATACCTTTAGGGACTAGAAATCTCCTAAACTTGCATTTCTCAATGGTATGGCCAGCATGACAACAATAATGACATAAACCATGATGATGTGTTTGTTGTTTCTTGTTCATTGAATCCTTTAGAATAAAAGAGTATTTTGCATATGGAGGATTCAATGACTTCTTAAACAACTTGGGGTCAACGACATAAGTAATTTTAGGTTGTAGCGCTTTCTCTAATTTGACCTTAAGAGTGTTTACCTCTTTTTGCCAAATATAACAAGCGTCACGATACCTAACTCTACTACATCCGTCAATGTCAATAGTTTTTGAATTTTCTGCAATACTAGTTTTCAATGCTTCTAAATCAATTTCAGCTTTGTTTACTTTACCTTCCAAAAAAGAGAAGATATGTTCGTCGGAAGCTAGTCTTTTAAAAGCATCTACAACTCCGTTATGCAGTTTTTCAAAAGCTATTTTTAGTTCCGAAAAAGACATAGAGGAGAAATTATTGTAATAGGCTTGTTTTACCTTTTTGTCATTGTTTTTCTTCTTGTGGTAGGACAGATTTTTAGTGTGAGCCATAAGGCACAGATTTGCAGCTTCATCACCATCACTTGAGCTTTGTGTGCTTGATGAATCACTATCACTTTCCCATGCAATGTACTCTCTTCTTTGTTTGCTGTACCCTTTTGGTGAATCTTTTCTTTGGTCCTTATACTTCATAGGGCAGTCCGTTTTATAGTGTCCGAATTTACCACAATTAAAACATGATCCTCTTCCTCTACTCTTCTTGTTTTCTTCTTGTTTCGAATTTATGGATTGTCTTCGAAATTTCATGAGATTTTTGTCGGAATGCTTGACTCCATTCTTTCGAATGAATCTATTATATCTCCTTACAAACAGTCCCATTTCCTCACCATCCGTGTCTTTGTCACTACTTGAATCATTGTCGCTTTGCTCTTTTCGTGAGGACTTAGAGCTAGAGGCCACAAGAGCTATTGGCTTCTTCTCTCCCTCTTTGTCTCTTTTCTTTTCCTTTTCCTTCTTACTTTTATTCTCATATTTTTCAAGACTTTCCAAAGCTTGCTGATGTTCTTCCAGCTTTCCAAACAGTGTTGTAATCGTAAGTCTTGTAAGATCGTTGGCTTCCTTGAATGCTGTAACTTTAGGTTGCCACTCCCTGCTAAGACACCTGAGAATTTTATTAGTAGCAATTTCATTGGAAATAGGTTTTCCAAGAGCATTCAATCGGTTAGTTAGATGAGTGAATCTCTTTTGCATGTCGGAGATGGATTCTCCTTGTTTCATGCGAAAGAGCTCAAACTCTTGATTGAGTGTGTTAATGCGGGACTGTTTTACTTCAGTAGTACCCTCATGGGCAACTTCTAAAGCGTCCCACATTTCTTTAACTGTCGTGCAATGGGATACTCGATAATACTCATCAACACCAAGTGCTGAAATTAACATGTTTCGAGCTCTCCAATCACACGACCACTTTTTCTCATCTTTCTCATTCCAATCATCTTCTGGTTTAGGTACTATGGCGCCAGCCGCATTTGTCATAGTGATTTGAAACGGACCGTTTTCAATGGCAGCCCATACTAACCTATCCACATAATTTATATGAACTCGCATGCAGTCTTTCCAGTAGCCATAATTTTCACCGTTGAAAATAGGCGCTCTATTATACGCCCCCTTTGGTTCAGAATCCATACTGTTACAGGCAGCCACAGAGCACCAGCGAATCGGCACTCTGATACCACTTGTTAGACGGTGTGGCTAGTGATCGAGAGGGGGGGGGGGTGAATAGATCACCTCTTTAAAATTTAACGGATTTAAAGTTTTATCAGAGTTTTCAAAGTTGGCGGAAAAATCAGTCCCGAATCGACTTCCGTCTATTCTGAACCGCTACTAGAAAGCCGGACACACAAGTTTAATTGCTGGATTTTAATGAGAATGACAGAAACAATTCACACCAGAATTTTAACTAATTGAATGCACTTATCATTAAAGTCTATTTCCAATGAATAAAATCTAGCTAACCGTTTTATCAAACAGTTGGTGTGTATGTGATCGATGATAAACAGCAATGGAGTTTGATTAAAGTTTTCTTGCCACTGCTGTCTTGAAAAAGAAACAATCACCACACACTAACTTGAATTGCGAAAACAGTTTGAAAAACGTAAAGAGGAGTAAGGTAAGAATACGATACGCAGAGATTTGGTAAGGAAGTTCCCCACGTCGTCCTCGCGTGTGGGTACGTCTCCCTCTCAATTTCAAAAGAAATTGAGAACTTTGATTTTCAATTTTTGCCGAATCCGTTGATACAAGGTTTTGATACAAAGACAGAATTCTAAACTCTAAGAACCTCTTCTTGTATAAACCTTCACTTGATCTGAGCACGATCAAGATTTTCCTGCACAAAGTTGCAAACAATTCACCGGTTCCACGACCTGCTTGCGAAATCCCCCGATCTCCAAACGCAACGCTGCGGCTGAATATGTTCTGCAAATGTGACTCCCAAACCCTCAAGAACACTCCAGTTCTTGAAGGACAAACCAGTAGGTTTTTCCTAGAAACCCCCTTCAATCTTCGACTCAGCTAGATCCTCGATCGTTCCACTACAAACCACAGCTAGATCCTTGATCGTACCACTGAACGTTATCTCGATGCTTCTTTAATCCAAAGAACAAGAATGGTTGTGTGTAATTGTTCTTGAAGAAAAGTGATTGAGAAGATGAAGAAGATGAAGTCTCTTTCAGGTTTCTAATTGCTCACAAACAATTGCTCCAACACTGCTTTTGATCTGTGTTCAATTGTTTTCCCTCAATTGAATTCGTATTTTTGCACTGCTGTTGTAACCTGTCTTTTATATGCTGCAAAACAGTTGCTGTTATACCACAAAACAGCTTTATGTATTGATACATAATAGTGTGCATCGATGCATACTGTAAGTGATGTGAATTTTGGTGAAATTTATTATTCATGTATCGATGCAAAAGTCGTGTGTATCGATGCAAGTGCTTATTACACTAGTATGTATCGATGCCTGGTGCGTATGTGTTGATACACAGGCTGTTTCAATTAGTCATGTATCGATGCAGGGATCGTGTGTATCGATGCATAGAGTATTTTGTCTTCCATGTATTGATGCATGACTCGTATGCATCGATGCATACTGAACAGAAAGGTTTTGTGATTTATCACATGCTGTATGTATCAATGCAGAGGCTTTATGTATCGATGCTTACTGACATAAAATGCATTTTAATTGTTATTTAAAGGGAAGTATCAATGTAGGTTTATATGTACAGTTATGCAACAATAGAGTGAGATGAAAAACATAATAGAACACATATGAATCATGTAATGCAATGCACAACCAACATTTGGATGATGATCACACAATTTGCTATCATTAAAAATTAATTCAAGGTAAAGAATTCTCTCACAACATTGATGCGGGAAACTGAATTGTGTAACCGATTCAATTTTATTGCTGTTTCCCGTATCAACACAACATTTATAACGAAAAATCCAACATCCGTAAAGAATGAACTAGTCGATAGATTCATGGTGGTCGGCGATAATACTACACCCAGTTTGTATTTTTTACCGTTTAATTCTGGCAACGGGTTAGATTTTCTTTCTAATAATTTCATTCTAATCTATGTATATCTTTTACGTAGAAAATTTTCATGCATCTAAATTTTTGTTTTATTTTACAGTGGTCACTGGGTGTTGGTTGCTATGGATCTTTCGAGACTAATGGTGTATTATCTCGATTCGTTATCGGGTAATTGAAGTAAATATCCGTGTATGAAGAAGACGGTTGACGCGTAAGTGAAATTCCCCTAAATATTCGTGTATATTTGTATATTTAGTTATGTCTGTCAAATTGATCTCAATATACATTTTTATTTTGTTAGGGCAATACTAAAATTTAGATCGAAAAAGAATTATCGTAATAGGAAGGACATTACCTGGGTCAGAGTTCAGGTATATATTAAGTTTCTTATTTTTGCTTATAATAGTGTTTGTTTTTTTGCTTATAATAGTGTTTGTAAGAAATTAACTATATATATATATATATATATATATATATATATATATTGTTTGTTTTTCTGTGTAGTGTCCTCAGCAAAACAATTCGATCGATTGCGGATTTTTTGTATTGAGATTTATGAGAGATATCATTGCGTTGAATCGTATAGACATCCCAAAAATGGTATGGAATAATAACTTAGGGTTTATTTTAATATTATCGGATATTTCATCTAATTTGTTACTAAATCATGAATATGTTTTATTCTCTTAATTGTAGTACTTTGACGAATACAAATCTTACTCAAGAGCTCATTTGGATGAAATGAAGGATGAATTGTGTCAATTCATTATTGATCAAAGAATCATATAGGTTGTAGTTATTGTACATATATGTATGGAATGTTGTTGTACATGCATGAATATCAATATATTAATGTTGTATATATGGAGGATTAATGTTGTATATAAATGGATTCATGTTGTATATATCAATGGATTAATGGTGTATAACATTGGATTAAAGGATGAAATCAATATGAATTTTACATTTTTGCAGCATGCGAACAGGTTCCCAATTAAATACCCACTGTTTTTCAAACAAATTTTTTTAAAATAACTAACACTTTAGAGGGCGCTTTCTGTAGGAAGCGCCCTCTAAACACTTTACATTGACAACTTTAGATGGCGCTTTGTCCAGAAAGCGCCCTCTAAGGTGGCCCTTTATGGACCACTCCAGATGGCGCTTTTTTCTGAAAGCGCACTATAATGTGGCCCTTAAAGGGCCGCTTTAGAGAGCGCTTTCTCCAGGAAAACAAAGCGCTGTCTTTACCTATGCCAACGCCACTTCAGAGGACGCTTAAAAGCGTTGTTATAGGCTAAAATAAGCGCTCTCTTTTCCCTTATTTGACGTAGTGTTTAAATATTTAAATTTTCTTTAGGAACTGATGTTGATTGTATTTTCAAATTTTATAATAATTTTTTTTATTTTGCATGTATTGTATTCTTTTCTCCTTTATTGGGTTTTATTCTATTGAGTTCTTTTTTTTAAGTTTTAAAGAAAATAATGAATTGTATTCATTCATTTCTTGGATTAAGACTTAATCCTCTCAAAATCCTTTAATAAGATTTAACTTGAAGAGCAATTATGGTTAGTTTTACGAGTCTAATTAGGATAACTCCTCTCCATCTTTGACACCTAATAAACTTTATAAAAAAAGAAATAAGACCCTTCTATGATAAAAAAAATTGATGGCATTGTTAATAATTTATTGCATAAGTTATATATATATATATATATAGAGAGAGAGAGGAGTTAGTTACAATAATTAAATTAAAATCAATGGATGTAATTAAAAGTCCCAATTTAAAAACTCACCTTACTCTATAGACACTTAGTTGCATCTATTATTTTACTAATTAAATATATATTTAATGATAAATAACTATTTTTATGGTGTACTTTTTAAAAGTTGTTGATTTAAAAATTGAGTGTTCTTTAGCATGAAACGATTCACATTTTAATGGGAATCGATTCAACTTTTTATAGGATATTTTTAAAAATTTAATTAAATTTAATTGAAATACACCATGGTGTAAAAGGATTTTACACCATCAGTTAATCTTAGACGTTGGATATTAAAATAAATTTAACTTTTATTTTAAAAACCTATAAAGTAATGCAAACGGATGACGATGATAAATCGACAGTGTAAATCTTTTTACAAGGATAGTGGATAGTAATTAATCCCATTAATCTATACAAATTTATCAATTTTAATTTTTTATCATCAGTGTAAAATTATGATTAACTAAACTATACTATTAAATTGAATCATATTGCACTATAAAAAACTGAATCATTTAAATTATTAATGAACTGAATTATTTAATTTTAACCCATTATAATTCAGTTTAAAACCGATTCAGAATCAGTTTCATTCTATAAATTGGTTTAATTATAAGAAATAATTTTTCATAAAAACAAATTGATAATAGGAGGAATTTCATCTGATCAATACTATCCGTTTATTTTGGGAGATGAAATGTACATTTCATCAATCCCCTAAATCCAATAGTATTGGTCAAACAAAAGTTAAATCAACCATGATCAAGGTCAAACAGAAAGTCAAACATCACAAGAGCATAAAAATGGCTCAACGTAATTTTCAAGCAATTATTCAATAAAAAATCAATTTAAAAATGAATAAAAATGCATTTTAAAATGGATAAAACCTCAAATCCCTTCAAAACACCAAATAAATGACCAAAGGATTTATCCTAGGGCAAACAAGGTCAAAGGACCTTAGACAAAAAGTTTCATGATTTTTGGAAAGTCAGAAGTATTTTAAAAAATTTAAAAATAAGTCAAAAATCATTTAATTCACAAAAAATATTAGAATCAATCCAAAAATGATTTTAATTAAAAATATGGAAAAGGAAAATATTTAAAGAGTTTTGGTGAAAGTCCCATATTTTTTGGATTAAAAATGAAATTTTTATGAATAAAATAAAATAAATGGATTAAATAGAAAATCAAAAATTAAAATAAAATTGAAAAAAACAAGGGCCATCAGATCTCCCTCATTAAACGAGGTGGCATATCTGATGGCCAAGCGTGCACATTCCACCATAATCTTCTGTTAACGCGACACAGGCTTGGTAATCAAAATAGATGGCTAAGATTAAAACATTTCAAATAGATCAAATGGCCAGGAGACGTGACAACATATCACCGGAGCCCTAGCTCCGGTTTTCTTCTCTGATGCACCTCGTCGGACTGGCCCACCACCAATCCTCAAGAAAATGAAAAGTGAGGACATTATTTTAAAGAGAAAAAGCTCAGAAGCTCGAATCTGGCCTCAATTTCACCTAATTCCATATATATTGAGAGATATGAGGAATTGAATTTTGAGGTACACGATCTGAGTTGCTTTGATTTGACCTCAAAGTAACTCAATCTTATTGCCTACATTGGTAGGACTTTATACAATCAATAAACAAGTAGAATAGTGGAGAATTGAGTTAGAATCGAAGGCTTGAAGTTTTGGAAAATCACCTTCAAGTAGAAGTGATTTGAGTGGATCTTGATGCAGTTCCAATTGGTTCTTCCGCCTCTTGCTTGCGGTGATCAATTGAGATGAAAATGGCTATGAATCCTTGGAGTTCTTGTTCACAAACAGAAGTTGAATCAAGAACTCGATTTCAATGAAATCCTCAAGGAATTCTATGGAGTAGGGTTCTGAGTTTTCTTGGCAAGGCTTGGGCAGGGTGTGTCTCTCATTTATGAAGCAACACACTTGTATTTATAGGCTATGGAATTCAGTTTTGCACCATCTCAAAATTTGGCGAAAAATAGCAATGTTGTGAATGGGTGAATAGGCGTGGATTTAAGCCCAACCAATAATGAAATCCACTTCCAATTCATGTGCAACTGATGCTTAAGTCATTACATGGAAGCATGCAAAAGGAGTTAATCACTTGAGTGCAAAAGTTGCCAAAACAAATCAAACAAATGAGCCATGCGCAAGTCCCTCAATTCTTGTCCAAATGGAGTGATCTTGGATGCTTTAGAAATGTGACATCAAGCGGAACAACTTTTATGTTTAAGACTTTTTCATTTGGAACTTGGATCATGATAAATTTTGAGGTGGAAGTTGGAGAAATCAAACATGGTTGAAAATTTTCTAAGTACCAAGTCAAATGACCACTTCTTTCACCTTGAATAAATTTTTCTATGAGGTTCAAATGAAAATGATTTCTTCACAAAAGTTTTAGTTCTTTCATTACTTTTAAATTTTTTCACAAATTTGACACAATTTGGATTTGGCATGAGGGAGTTATGGATTTTAGAAGTTGAGGAAAATTGCTTGTTCAATGGTAATGGCCCAAAATGACCTAGAATGTTTCCTCTTGGCACATGCCCTTGCAAATAGGTTTTGACATTTCTTAAAGAATAAAAGTTGGACGAGACATCTTGAAATTGATCATGAAACTTGAATGACATTCATATCATAAAAATTGAGCAAGTTATAGTTCTTTGAAGTTGACCTTCCATATAGGGCATAAACATAATGACCTATAATCTTTCACCATAAAAAATGACTTTTCAAGAAAACTTAGCTCTTGATGTCAACATGAAAGTTGTTTGTAATGTCATAAAGAGTAATGTTTCTCTTGAAATCATTTTCATATGACAAACATTGTAGGAGATAGGGTGTAGGGAACCCTAGTTTAGACCAATTGACTTTCTCTGGTCAACTTCTTTGAACCAACTTGAAGTTCTCTTGATATTTGGGACTCATGTAGGATCATATATGCTTTATATGATGTATAATTAAGTATCCTTTGATATCTTTGACCAATTGATGAAGAAGCTTGTTGAGGAAGTCACATAAGATACCTAGATGAATTAGGGCTTCCAAGGCAAACAAGCTTCAAACTCTTGATGAATTATTGATAAAATTGATAAATAAAGAAAATGGGGATCCATATATGATTCTTAACCAATATGGACCATTTTTGGATTGATCTCTTTGCATTGAGGGTCTTAAACCCTAGTTGTGAGTTTGGTGAGGCACAAGTGGACACACGCACGCACACACACACACACACACACACACACACACACACACACACACACACATACACACACACACACACACACACACACACCTATAAAAAGAACAAAAACATGCATATACACATTTTTGGTATTTTGGTTAGTAAACAAAATAAAATAAAGTATGATACAATCAAATGTGTTGGGTTATCACTCCCAATGCAAACCCAATGAATGAGGGGTGAAGAGGATACCAAGTGTGTGATCCCAAGGCCAATGCAAATGATGAGATAACATGAGGGATCTTAGGGTCAAAATTGGGGTCTTAAAATTACCCATAACCTTGTAATAGGTGAAAAGGTTTCATAAAATTTGTATCTTCTTGATGACTTTAGCTTCGAGCTGCCAGTCTAGCTTTGTTTCTTACCACCCTTCCTTGCTTATTCATCTTATTTCTGAACACTCTTTTTGTTCTAATGATGTTCTTCTGACGAGGCATGGGAACCAGATACCACACATCATTCCTTGGAAATTGGTTATGTGTTTCTTGCATGGCTATAATACGTTCATCATATGATAAGGCTTCATCAACATAAGTTGGTTCTATTATGGAGATAAGTCCCAACATTAATTGCTCATCTCTGAAAGCAGATCATGTTTTCAAAGGACTGTCTTTTTTCCAATGATTAACTCTTCTGGATGAGAAAACTTATACTTGAAGGCTTTTATGGATTGTGTAGATTTTTGAGAGTTACAAAGAGATTCTTCAAAACTTTCTCCTTCTGGATGTGTTTCAGAAGTTGGGATTGATTTTGAACCACCAGCTTCTGAACATCTAGCTTTTGAAGTTGTAGCTTCTGGACATACAACTTTTGAGTGAACTATAACTTTTGATATACCAGCTTCTGGAGAGATTTTTGATATATGATGTGACCAGTCACTATCTAGGTACCAGGACTGCTGCTTTGTTTCTCCCCTTAAGCATATATGTAATAAAAATAATTTCATATTTAGGTACCCATAGTCTCATGGGTACTTTAAGATTAGTCTTGACAACCTTTTTTTTATTCTGTACCTTTTTTCTCATATAGAAAGGTTTAGAATCATTCAAGACTTTTGATTTAAAGTTTTGTTGTCTTAAATGTGTCTTGACCTTAGGATTCGAACCTTTCAGAACCTTACAACCTGATGCCTTAGGTTCTGGTTTCTTCAGTATCTTTGTCTTTAGAGTCTTAGGCTCTAATGACTATAGAGCCTTTGACTTTAGAGTCTTAGGTTCTAGAAATTAACGTCAGAAGGTTGTAGGAGCCTGCCATTTTCTTTGTCTTCCAAAGAGAACCTTCACTCATCTTGGAGAACATACACGCCAAAAATGTGCCCCCAAGTTCCACTCGTGAATGGTCGACAAGTTGATGAAATACTTAAGGTATGCCACATCTACGTAGGTTGCACTTTTGTACATAAAAATGGACGTGCCAACCAAGAATAGGAGGAAACAACTCAAATAACACTCCTTGTGGTAGTGTAACACCCCAATTTTGACCCTAAGATCCCTCACGCTATCTCATATTTTCATTAGCTTTGGGATCACACCTTGGCATCCCCCTTACCCCTCATTCATTGGGTTTGTATTGGGAGAGATCACCAAGCACATTTGATTGTATCATACTTTACTTTCTTTTGTTTACTAACCAAAATACCAAAATATGCCCATGTATAACTTTGTTTCTTTTGTAGGTAGTATGTGCATCCACCAATACCTCATCAATCTCACAACTAGGGTTTGAGACCCTCAGTGGAAGGAGATCAATCAAGAGACGATTCAAAATGGTTCTAGACATCATATATGGACCCCCATGTTCTTCATTTATCATTTGGATTAAGAAATCATCAAGATTTTGAAGTTAGTTTGCCTTAGAAGCCCTAATTCATTTGGTTATCTTGTGTGACTTCCTCATCAAGTTTCTTCAACAATTGGTCCAATATATCAAGGGATACTTCACTATATAACAACTTATGCATATATGATCCTCCATGAGTCCCAAAAATCAAGAGAACTTCAAGTTTGCAAGTTGGTTCAAAGAGGTTGACCAGAGAAAGTCAACTAGTCAAAACTAGGGTTCCCTAGAGCCTATTTCCTACATTTTTTGTCATATGAATATGATTCCAAGAGAAACGTTACTCCTTATCACATTTCAAACAACTGTCATGTTGACATCAATAACTAGTTTTGCTTGAAAAGTAATTTTTTATGGTGAAAGATTATAGGTCATTTTGTTTGTGCCCTATTTAGGATGTCAACTTCCAATGACCATAACTTGCTCAATTTTTATGATATGAAGGTAATCCAAGTCTCATGATCACTTTCAAGATGTCCCATCCAACTTTTATTCTTTGATAGTTGTCAAATTCAACTTTCAAGAGCATGTGACAAGAGGAAACATTATAGGTCATTTTGGGCCATTACCATTGAACAAGCAATTTTCCTCAACTGCTAAAATGCATAACTCCCTCCTCACTGTCGCACCTCGAAAAATGCGATCCCTCGCGATGGACGCAGAAAAATGTTATTCGAACAGAGTCGCCACCGAACTTTATTCATTCCAATGAAGGAATAGGAAAATATCGACAAAACCTTTGAAAAATAGAATAATGGTCGTCGCAACCATATTCGGGTTCGGGAGTGGATTACGCAAGGGGAAGGTATTAGCACCCCTTACGTCTGTTGTACTCAACGATAACCTTTTAGTTCAATTATGTGATTTGAGTGTTAATTTATGTTTGTTTGTTTTATTCGAGTTATTAGAGTTGATAATAAATATGGATGGGAATCTCAGAAGGGGAAAAAGAGATTTTTAATTAGTGTGCTCGCGAAGATACAACAATCTCCTGCCTACGTATCCTTATGGTGTAATAAGGAAATCAGAGCATTCGTAGTTCGGGGTCTATGAATAATTTGTGTGTTTTGTTTGACGAACGACTGTGTAGGTCGGCGTTCTAAAGGCTAAACTTTGGCATGTCTACTCTCGGTGGAGGCTCTAGCACTATTTTGTTACGCGCATTAGAAATGATTGACAGTGTTCTTTTTGAAAGAATGGTTTTGGTCGCGGGGGGGGGGGGGGGGGGGGGGGGGGTGTGACGAGTTGAATTGATGTGTTTGATGTTTTGTTTGACTGGTTTCGATCGCACGAGGGCGAGAATAGGATGGATTTGATGTGTTGAGATATTTTTGGTTGGATGAGGATTACTCGGATAGTCGAGTAAGACAACTCGTATCCTAATAGTCGGGAAAGGGAATAGAAGACTCTAGACCTATTTCTTTATTCATCCTTAATTATAAAAAGGATTTGATGATGATTAAGGTGTTTTGAATGGATGACACATACTCGGACAACCGAGTAAGATAACTCATATCCTAATAACCGGGAAACGGAATAGAAGACTCTAGATCACTTTCTTTTTCATCCTTAATTATAAAAGGATTTTAATGATGATTAAGGTGTTTCGAATAGATGACGAATACTCGGATAACCGAGTAAGACAACTCTTATCCTAATAATCGGGAAAGGGAATAGAAAACTCTAGACCGCTTTCTGTTTCATCTGAGTGATTATGAAAATAAGTTTGTGTATTGTTGATGTATTTTAGATAGACGACAAGCACTTGAATGGTTGAGTAAGACAACTCATATCCAAGCATTTTAGAAGAGGAACTGAAAACTCAAGACCATCTCCCTTTTCGTATAGTTTATTATGAAATGATTTGATTAATTTATTAATTTACGGAAAAATGACAATTGTTCGACTGACCGAGTAAGAGAACTCGTATTCAAACAATTGAGGAGAGAAGTTGAAAACTCAAAGTCATCTCCCTTTTCATTTATCTTATTATGAAAATAATTTGATTTAATTGGGTTTAGAAGTTTGTGGAGAAATGACGATTGTTTGACTGACCGAGTAAGAGAACTCGTATTCAAACAATTGAGGAGAGAAGTTGAAGACTCAAAGTGATCTCCCTTTTCGTTTATAAAAATGATTCGATTCGTTTGTGCTTAGGTGGATGGAAGTGACGGCTATTTGACTAACCGAGTAAGAAAACTCGTATTCAAATAATCGAGGAGAGAAGTCGAAAACTGAAAACCATCCCCCTTTTCATTTCCAAATGAAATGGTATTTGATTGTGATTGGATACGTTAATTTGATTTGAATGAAAGTACTCGATATTGGATCGAGGTTTTAATTTTGTGTTTATGAATAAAATGGATTTTATTTAGTGAATCAATCATCTACTCGATTAAAATTGAATAGGTCTCATTGTAAGAAAGCCCAAGAGTAAGCTATGTGAGATTGATGGCGATGCATAAAAGCAATCGATTTATAAAGGTGTTTTAAAAATGGGCTCGACTTTAAATCGAGAATTGTGTGGTCTGTATTTTTGAAATCGGTTTTGAATTTATGATGAGTTGGAGTGAAATAAACCAATGCATTTTTAATTAACCTAACGAATTAATTAAGGTTTGATTGAATCGTTTAATTAACTCAATTAAAATTAATTATCAAAGTTATTTATTTAAGCCCAAATAATCATGTTAATTAAAATTAATTAAAATTATTTAATTGATTAAACAAAATTTACATTGGTTAGTTTATTAAAATCAAAAGAATGGAAGCATGTGATAATGTTGGTTTGCAAAATCGAATAGAATAGGTTACAAAATATGCTTAAGAAACCGGTTAGAGTGAAATGACAGTATGGTTGATGTCACACGCGAGACCGTAACGCGGTGAAAATGTACAATTGATGTATTATATCTTTGGGTGGCATACCGACATGTAAAAGTCGAACCCATTGAATAAAGAAATTGATTTTTGTCACAATGGAATTAAGAAACAACAACCAACTTATTTACAACGTTCACAATGTATAAGGAGTGCACAGAATGTTAATGAATCTAATGTGTGTGGAAGAAGTGATTAGATAATCCCAATTTATTCTTAATGATAGTAACTAAAAAAAATTGCTCAATAATGTTGTGGAATGGTCCGCAAGAATTTAGTAGGCATTGACTGACTTCCCACGTTTATTTTTTGTATCTATCAAGAGTGCAAATTAAAATACTTTCTAAAATAGTACAATTAAAACAATGATTAAAATGGCGTAAAAAGATCCATTCGTCCAAGTACAATACTGTTTGAGCAGAAAATTAAATTAATGTATTACTTCCAAGATAAAACATCCAAATTAATATTAATTGAGAGTAAAAAAGAACAGTTAGCATTTTTATTGAAACAAAATTAATAATAGAGTGTTAACTAGAAATGAATAAAGTTTGACTTTTCAACTCCAAAACCATATTTTAATCCCCGAAATGGTTTTCACCTTCCCTTAACGTTCAACCATGTTTACCGGAACACCATGTCCGATCGGCATAGCCGGAAACGTATACCCACCATCATAAATGAGACCTAAAGAAAACCTTGCCAAAGCTTATGCAGGTGCATCATGACGCTAACATATAACAACCATATGCAATAACAAACAAAATTATTTTGACAGAAATTCAGCAAATTCAAATCAATCCCAATTGAATCGACTTTAGCCATTACCTGAAGACCGACTATGTTCACGCAGAATCTTGTGTGATGATGGATTGAAGATCCAACGACAAGATTCTTGACGATGCTGCTAATGAGGTTGCTTGTGCGAGATATGCGTCGAGGTGGACCTACTTTGTCGGTGATGAGAAGGTTGTGGATCGGTGGTAGCGACAGAGGGAAAATGAAGAAGATGCGATGGTGAGTGAGTCGCGGTCGGACGTAGTTGTGGTCGGAGGTTCTCGCGACGCCAATTTGGTGTTGTGTGGCGGCGTGTGGAAGGTTGTCGTGTGGGTGAGGCTTGGAAGGAGAGAAGGGGAATCGCCGGAGGGTGGAGGTTTCTGGTGTGTGGTTGTGATGGTGGTGTCAGTTCGTGGCCGGAGAAGCGGGGGTTCGAAGGTGACGAAGAGTGAAGCAGCGGTGTGAGATTGCGACGGTGCGATTGAGGGAAGAAGGGGTCGCGGTGATGGTCGCAGTGGTGGTCGCGGCGTGTGGATTGTTTTTTGGCGGAGGGTGGAGTCGTCGGCGGGTGAATGGTGGAGTTTAGGAAGATGAACAGTTCATCTTTTATTTTTCTCTTTTTTCTTTCCTTTCTTTTTTTTGCTTAATAATGGGAATGAGTGGTGAGAGATAAGAGAGAGTGAAGGTATATGTGAGTGGTTTGTGTGTCAATAGAGAGAGGGAAGCGTGTAAGGGTATTAAATGAGGGGATGAGTGAGGTGATAGGTGGCGTGTAGAGAGAAGAGAGATCTTTTTTTTTTTGTTTTTTCTTGGCCAGTTGTTTATAGAAGGATTGCACTCATTGGTAGGCACGTTCCCATTTCTTATTGGAAGTGAGAAGATTTTTTTTGTATCTGTCATGTGGATAATCCCACAACAAATGGAGAAAAAGATATTATTTATTTCCTATATCTATTTGTTAATATACTTAACTAAATTCTTGATTTTTTGATCGGTCAATAGATATATACATGGATAGCTAATTATAAACCTTTGATTAATCTTGATTTAACGATCGAGATTAAATCAAAGAAACGCAATTGCTAATTAATTCTAAAGATGCAAAAATTACCCTTTTTAAAAAAAATGATTCAATCAATTTAAAACAATTTAGATCAATTGAATCAAATAAAAATTCTCATTTCCAAAACAATCATGATAAAAAATAAACTAAAGGCATGAAAAATTCTCTTTACTTCTTTTGAATATTTTGGCGGAAGAATGAAATTAAAATGACTGAAAATGAATAAAGACCGAACGAAAATTTGCTCGGAAAATTAAATCAGACGCACTAAAATGATCAGGACAAAATATACTTATTGAAAAAATACAGCGTTTCTTCAAATTTTGAAATAAATTTGCGCCGGTTAAAAGGCTCAGGCGGCTCAAAACGCAGCTGAAACAGTCATTGAAAAATATGACAAGCACACCAGGTTAAACTACGCGAACCGTAGATTATTAATACTGGCGTCTTCAATTTTAATTTTGAAACTTTTTACCCGTTGATCTTGCATTTTCTTGAGAAATGATTCAACCAATTTGTCTGTATTCAATAAATTCATCCCGACTGATATTTTAGGTATTATTCATGATGGAATGCATGCCATGCTGTGCATATGACGGATATTTAAAATGCCCGGACAAAATTGGGGTATGACAACTGCCCCTATTTAATTAACTTAAACTAGAAGGTAAGAATGACAACAGTCTTCATACATTCGTGGTGGAAGGTAATTAAATACGAAAAGATCCAAATTTTGTCCTTTAAAATGCAATGGAGAAATGCGGAAAGAAAATGCAATGGATTCTAACAGCACCAAGGTAATAGGGGTAGAATGCCAAATCAACGTCAACCCTCGAGTCGACATTCGATCTTGCAGAGGTCGTATTGTCATGAGGAAAAAAACTGAACAGGTTTCCCGGCGACAAAAGGATGACAGTAGAATTTGCCACCACCAAAAGGATGATAGTAATTCAACACGATTTCCAAGATCATCATTACCAAAAGGATAAAGGTAAATTACAAGACAGAACTTGTTACCACCAAGAGGATGATAATAAGTCAACAATCACCATCACCAAAAGGATGAAGGTATAAGTAAAAGACAAAACTTGTTATCACCAAAAGGATGATAATAAGTCAACAATCACCATCACCAAAAGGATGAAGGTATAAGTAAAAGACAAAACTTGTTATCACCAAAAGGATAATAATAAGTCAATAATCACCATCACCAAAAGGATGAAGGTATAAGTAAAAGACAAAACTTGTTATCACCAAAAGGATGATAATAAGTTAAAATAAACTCAAACGATCACCATCACCAAAAGGATGAAGGTAAGGCCTAATAACAAAACTTGTTATCACCAAAAGGATGATAATAAGTCGACAATCACCATCACCAAAAGGATGAAGGTATAATCAAGACAAAAACTTGTTACCACCAAAAGGATGATAACAAGTCACAACATTAATGATCACCGTCACCAAAAGGATGAAGGTAGGATAAAACAACAAAACTAGTTACTACCAAAAGGATGATAATAAGTCGAAACAAACTCAATGATCGCCATCACCAAAAGGATGAGGGTAAGATCAAAACAAAACCCGTTATCACCAAAAGGATGATAATGAATCCATAACTCAAATGGTCATCATCACCAAAAGGATGAAGGTAGGATTAAACAACAAAGCTCGTTGCCACCAAAAGGATGATAATAAGTCGATAACTTTTACTGATCACCGTCACCAAAAGGATGAAGGTAGGATCGAACAACAAAACTTGTTATCACCAAAAGGATGATAATAAGTCGACAATCACCATCACCAAAAGGATGAAGGTACTACAAACAACAGGACTCGTTATCACAAAAAGGATGATAGTAAGTCAACAATCACCATCACCAAAAGGATGAAGGTGAGATCATAACTTCGATACTCGTTACCACCAAAAGGATGATAATAAGTGATAATAACTCCAAATATTGTTGACACCAAAAGGATGACAGTAGGATTAGACTTTCTAAATGTCACCATCACCAAAAGGATGATAGCTTAAACCAAACTCCGTAATCTCTATCACCAAAAGGATGATGTTTAGATTGAACTGGACGTCATCACCAAAAGGATGATGTTGAACCAAAATGACAAGGATTCTTATCACCACAAGGATTACCGACACCAAAAGGATGACGGTAAGCTGTAATAATTGTAGAGGTCATCATTCACCAAAAGGATGAAGGTTAGTTCCAAAACTTCAAGGATCGCTGACACCAAACAGATGACGGTAAGATCAAACCACAAAACTCGTTACCACCAAAAGGATGACAATAAGCTTTAATAAGAAGAGGTCGACATTCACCAAAAGGATGAAGGTTGAACCAGAACTTCAAGGATCTTTGACACCAAAAGGATGACAATAAGATCACAAATGTCAAGGATTTACCATTACCAAAAGGATAACGATCATCGCCAACAAGGTGATGATTAATATTATTCCTCAATGGACTTTCACCAAAAAGGATGATAGTGAGAAAAAATATTCGGAAAGATAGGGCTACTGTCAAAGTTTAGTGAACCCGATTTTTAGGTAGTATTGGAACATTATTGGGTAAGACTTGCTTAGGAATATCAACAACGAAAGGTTGCATAAAAAATATTCTCTTGGGAAGTGTAGTTTCCGTCAACAAAAGGTTACAGGAGACGATTCATTGAGGGACGCTCAACTCGAAACCAGGTAAGTGTTTAAAGAAACAATGTTTGACTTAGCTGAGGATAACATCTTATCAACAAAAGGTTGATGGATGTAACTCAATGGGGAACGCCCCATAGCAGGGAAGGAACTCACTTAGAGGAAGTGATAATGACTTAATTGAGGGTTGGCCTGGATGCCTACAACTAAACCTTGGATCTTGATTCGTGCTATATGTATAAATGTTATGTATGTGTTATGTATGAGGTGATGCATGTGATGCATGTTTGAATGCAAATGGTGATTGGTTTGTTTGGGATTGGCCCCCCTTATTCAAAGGCGATGCATTTTCTAGAAACCAATGTTGGTTGTATTTGTTTTTGTAGATGCCAGCGAGGTGAGCTTTGTTTTTTCTCTTTGGTAATTGTCAACGTGTATTGACTATTGGATGGTGGGAGGATCTGACTTCCCGACACTCGGTAGTTGATGATGCGATGAACACACAACAGATGTGGATACTCCTGGTGCCCAAGCTTGATCTCTTGCTGATATATTGTGTATTTATCTTTGAGAAGATCTCGATTTCTTCTACTGATGCATCTGACCAGCCTGTAACTGAGCATGGCGACGTGATCAACGCATGATAATTATGCCTTTGACGTTCCCTAAGGATTCTTGTCAAGGTATGATGTTGTACTGATATGAACTTTCGACGTTTTTGCTGTGAATTCAAACAGTTACTAGCGTCTGACGCAGTCTGCTTGACTGACTTGAAGATATGGAGGGAACTTTGTCGCAACCTGAAAAATAGAGTGCGAAAAAAAACAACCGACGAAGAAAGAAAATGACAAAAGAGTCGCCACCGTGCGTTATTTATCCCAAAGGGGGGAAAGGAAACGCTCGAAGTAAACCTGAAAAAAGGACAGGGAAAGACAAGGCCTCGCAACCAAATCTTGGGTTCGGGAGACGATTATGCGAAGGGAAGGTATTATCACCCCTACGCATCCGTAGTACTCTACGGGATCCACTCTTGTCGTTCTTGTCTAAAGGGTGTGGGTTTATCTAATGTATTATTTACTAAAATAGGGGTCAAAAGAAAATGACTCGCACGGATGTCGCATCCACTGCATACGTATCTCATATGACTATGAGAATCAGAGTCTTCGTAGCTCGGCTACCTACGGGTTAGAGGGATGTGTGCTCACTAAGACATCGCGTCTTATGCCTACGTATCTCATCTGGAATGAGAATCAGAGAAAAACGTAGTTCGGCTAACTAAGGGTTGGTTTTGGGCGAACGACGTTACTACGCAATCTACCTGATGCTCGACCTTTGGAGACTTACTCACCTGTAGTAGAAGGAGTTAACGTGTTCTTAGGAGAAGAAAAATCAATGAGTTCGTTTGTGTTTTAGGGATGCTCATGCAAAAAGGCAGTCCTAGACGAAGGAACCGCGCTACCTTAATTGTCATGCAAACGAGAGGCTATACGAAGCCTAGCAATCCTATGGGGAGACGATCACACCTTACAAAAGCAAACATGCATAAAGTAAACACGCCAATAAGGAGGCTCAAACCTACACGGGTATGGCTTTAGTCAAGAGGGGTCATATCAACCTCGACGAACAAGCCATGGGAAGGTAATCAAATGGACTCTTAACCACTGACACTAACGTCAGGGTGAGCAGATCAAAAAGGGTAATGAGGATAAGACCTCATAGCTCTTAACCTTGGACAGGGTGAGCTCATGACAAAAAGTGGGGATTTAGAAAGGTGGAATCCTCTCCACTGACTGACCAGACAAAAGATCTTGGGCTTTTGTTCTGGAGCATCGACACGTAGTGTGAGCATAAAGAACGACACACTGAATAACGAGGGATTGACTACTAATCCCTTTTATCCATCAATTTCCTCTTCATGGAGGTCTTTAGCACTGGTGCCTCTTCTGGGAGGTCTTTAGGCACAAAAATAAACACACAAAAACATTGCCTCCTGTCGAGGTCTTCCAGCTAAGAAAGCGGTAAAATGCGGGAAAAATGTAAAAGGGATCAAGAGATCTACCACACGGATAAAGTTCCGAAGTAACATCAACTAAAGAAATAAGAAATCCGGAGATCTCTCAAGCTAGCACCATCAAAGAAAGCAAGTTAGCACAGGTGATCGGAATAAATCTCCAAATGGTATCCCACAAATAAAGTGGGATACCAAGCAAGCTATCCTCTCAGGAGTCATGTGAGCCCTCACAAAAGAACTTGACAAACAGGTTAGAGTAACAGGATGGAATCAGGAGAAAACATGCCATGACGAACACAAAACAGATTAGAGCAAACAGAAAAAAAAAACAATTACTGTCACGCTTGCTACTGCTTCACCTAGCGACGGCTTAGCGAAGGTGCTAGCGAAGGCCTGTGGGTTTTGGGTTCTTCATTGATAATAGTCCGATCTCGGTAACCCAAACCCTATGGCATCCATCTCAGAAACGAAACGATTAAACATTCAAGGTATTGTTTTATACATTCATGCATATCTAAACCCGTGGGCAAAACCTAACAATACCTCATACATTCAGAGAATTCAAATTGAAAGCATAGAGTAATGGGAATAAGAGCAAACCTGATTAGAGAGATCGATTAAAATCGAATGGCACGGCTGGGTTTGCAAAGCAATGTTAGGGTTTGGTGAGACGTAGGTGAAAAAGTGTGTGAGTCAGAGTGAACTTTTCAGAGTTATCCGGAGGCTGCTGCAGATTAGTTCGTCTCTCTCCTTCTCTCCCCTCTTTTTCTACAGGGTTTTGTTCCACTGAAACTCTAGTATTTATAACCTGATATTCGTGGCTTGGTGGGCTCAAATGAGGGCAACTCATGCCCATGACTTTCTGTTATTTTTCTGAAAACGCATGGGCTTCGCCTAGCGAAGGATCTGCTTGCTTAGCGAGCATGACAGTTCAGATTCGCTAGGCGAACCATTCTGCTCACCTAGCGAGCATGACAGCTCAGGAACAGATTCTTGCTCCTTCAAGATTAGCATTTTGAATGATGAATAGACCCCATTTGAACCTGTTGGAAGTAACTCAAGTATTTCCCGTATGTTGACTGATCACCCGGATAGAACCCACAAACTGTCTTGGATGATATTCAAGCTTCTTGGATCTGATTCTGATTGACATGATGAAATGCAATGTGAAATGTTAAATGACCTAAAAGTGAATGCATGAATGAGGAGGGCAAATTTTGGGGTGTTACAGTTGCCCCTATTCAATCATCAGCTAACCCGAGCAGGATGAAAGCGAACAACTCATCAGATAAACAGGGTGAGCTGTGATTGAATACCAAAGGCAAACCGAAAATTTGCGCTCTGAGAACACCACAAAAATGCTGAAATACACCACGCTGTTTATTTTTCTTCCGATCCTCTGGCTGAATCTGAGTCAGTCTTCTGACTTAATCTGGAGTTTCGATCCTCTGGCTGAATCTATACTCGATTTAGTCCTCTGGTTGGATATTAATTTTGATCCTCGGGCTGGATACGATTTTGATCCTCGGGATGGATACGATTTTGATCCTCGGGTTGGATACAATTTTGATCCTCGGGCTGGATCTTCTTTGTTTAGATTCTCTGGCTGAATCTAATCTCTTTGATTCTCTGGCTGAATCTATTTTCGGTCTTCGGGCTAGACCTGACTTCGATCTTCTGGCTAAATCTGGGTCGTTTTGATGATAAATTCCCATCATCAGGATCTCGCATCTGAGGCATGCGCTGGTTGACCCTCCTTCGAAATCTACACCCACTCTTCATGTTAGATATGAGCTTCGAGAATATTCCACTTTTTGGGCTTCGTACATATTCTTCAGGCTAGAACATGTTATAACGACTCTTCAATTAGACTTTGTCTTTAAAATGCGATTCGCAGGCTGGATCCTCTTGTAGGTTGATTCTGTTGAGCTGTCAATTTACTCCTCTAGCTGGCTTGCTGGGGAAATAACGCTTGTAGGTGACTCTCAGGCTGAATCTTCAAATTGAACCTTAGGTTGGCTCATCGGAAAACGATTCTCAGGCTGAATCTTCGAAATGACCCTCCTGCTGGATCACACACACTTGATCCTCTGGCTGAATCTCATGACTTTGGTTGTAAAGTAATTCTTCAGTCTGCTTTGAAGAACCTGTTTATCAGCTTATGTGTATGCTTGATATGCATGCAAATGCAAATGTTATGCATGGTGCAAAAAGAAATTTGCTTGGGGAAGCAAACTTCGGTAGGGAACGGATCGCTGTATCAATCCTTGAATGCTCTGTGGGGAATGATCCGTCTGCCGGGACCGGGGAGCCACCGAAAATAAATCGGCTTTCTCTTTTTTTTGAAAAGTTGACCTTGCTGGGGGGAGTATCAACTATGGGAACTTTGTTTGACAAGGCTCTGTGAGGAGAGACTGCGGGGAAAGCACTTCCTGGGGAAACATCGTAGGAATCGACCCTCGCTGTGGATATGAACTTGCTAATCGTCCTCAGGTTAGGGATTAAAACAAATCTGTTAAAAATAATCTGCTGGGGAACATGCTATACTGAGGAGAGACTTTGTCAACTGCTTGGGGATGAGGATTCATGACTTGGCATCCGGCTCCTGTGACCTGCAATCACACACGTATGTCCCGGGGGAATTACTCAGTTTGAATTCACCGCCCAGGATTAAGCACATTCGAAGCAATTTTAAATGTTTTCCTGTGCAAATCATCAGCAAAAGCCACCATTATGTTCAAATGCAATATGTTTAATCAAGAATTTAGATATCTTTTGCAAACAAACTAATAAATGAAAAATAAAGAGGCTCTTTAACTGAATTATTCGACTTTTATTGGTTGAAAAATTTGTGCCAGGAATAGGGGAGTACATCAGGAAGCTGATCCCTGAAAAGAGGCGATTGCTATAAATTGAACAAAAGAAACTATCCTAATGGCAATGTGGATACGGGGTCCCACTGAGTTTCGACTCTGCTATGGCTCGTATGACCTCAAGACACTGTCGCATCCGCGAAAAAAACAACTGGCGAGCTGAAACAAAAACAACACAGAGCCGCCACTGTGCGTTATTTATCCCAAAGAGGGAAAGGAAACGCTCAGAGTAAACCTGGAAAAAGCAAGGTCTCGCGACCAAAGAGAATGGGTACGGGAGTCGGTTACGCAAGGAGAAGGTATTAGCACCCCTCACGTCCGTCGTACTCGACGGGATCCACGCTCTAAAGATAGAAAAGGTTGCTAAAACATCACACACACACAAGGAACGCAGGTGGGGTTAAGAGAAGGGGCTCGCTAGGACATCGCATCCTATGCCTACATATCTCGTCTGGAACGAGAATCAGAGCTACTGTAGTTCGACTTACGCACGCCAAACAACACAAACACACCACAGGCAAACGTGGAACCCGAACGCCACTCGATGGACTTACATCGGCTTCCGAACCAAACGCACCCACACTGGAACCCAGATGCCAATCGATGGACTTACACCGGCTTCTAAGCACACAACAAGAACAAACAGACGACGAATCGCTAAGGAGTCGGGAACTCGAGCCTAGCAATCGTCAAACAAACACACACAAAAAGAAAAAAAAAGTGCCCGGAGAGGTCTCGCACGACCTCCTGCCTACATACCTCGTCTGGAACGAGGATCAGGGCGATGTAGTTCCCCTGAAAGGGAAAGAAATTCTAGCCAGAAACAAAGGGAAGACACACTACCAGAGAGCTGTACTCGAGCCTAGTGTTATCATGCATCATTGCCCTATGTTATGGTTTCTACCTACTTGCACAACAGCAAGCTAATCGTATCCAGGAAAACAAGCATGCAAGCATCAACAAATCAAAACAATCATTTCAATCAAGTATTCACAAAGCACACACTATATCCAGTCAAGTGGGCTCAAACAAAGGGTTTGACTGCCGAGGCAAGTCATCTGTACAAGGGTAGTGTTCGCTCTTAACCTTGCCATTGAGGGGCTAAGGTGAAGCAGATGAAAGGTGAGTGAAGATTAGACTTCACAGCTCTTATCCCTGGCCAGGGAGAGCTTCAGACAAAGGAGCGTGGGTTCAGGAAGATGGAACCCTTCTACGCTCAAAGACTCTGACACAACTGTACAAAGTACAAGATCTTGGGTTTGTGCCCTAATGCATCAACACAGTGGTGTGAGCAGAGGGACGACTTAACAGAATAACGAGAGATAAATTGCTTATCTCTTTTATCCGTCAATTGCCTTAATCAAGGACTTTTCCTGCTTGGCACAAAAAGTAAACAAGCACAAACATTGCCTCTTAAGGAGGACTTCAGACAGTTGCCTGGCCAAGTAACATGCCAGGTCTTCCAGACTACATGGAGAATAGAAATTCTACCTCAACTGGTTTATACAACCAAGCAGCAGCAAGCAAGTTCTTAAAGAACTGTAAGCAACTTAATGTACCTGAAATCAATCAAGTATCATCAGTACTCAGACAAACCAAAAGTAAACAGCAAAAGTCAAACAATTAATCTATACAGTCAAACACAAGTTAATGCACATAAGTGCAAGCCATGAGCTCAAACTCAAGCATCAAACCCTACAAAACAAAACAATGTTAGTGGACAACATCAAACAAACTCAATTTAAAACTTGAATTTTTCTCCTTAAGCCTTTTGCACTTTTAACCTGAAAATCCAAACCAAACATGAGAAACAAGACCACTAGGCCAAGCCTAGGGTCAAAAGGAGATGAAAAAAATCAAAACAGCAAGTGACAATTATCCAAAATCACATTCAAACAATTCAAAAGCAAATGCAATTGGTCCCATGCTCATATCATTCACCAATATCATTTCATGCACAAAATAGTATCAATCATGCAATTTACAACTTCAAATGACCAAACAGAACTATCTCAATCAAAAGCATACCAAAACAATTCAATTAATTCCACAAAAATTCACACCTAAACTGACCTATAATGCGTCTACAATGCTCACACCAAATTTCACATCCATCCAATACAATATGAGAATTTCACAAACAAAATACAATCATGTGTCACACAATGTCACAAAATGAGCCAATAGAAGAGAAAATCACAATCAATTAGAAAACTCCATCAAAAGTTCCAGAAACAATCTCATGTGATCTCATCATACATAGGTTCATTCATGCAAAATTTCAGCTCAAATCAACATCCCTAAGCATTTTAAATAAAATCATGAAGTTGACCTAGCTTGGTGTGACACAAATTGTCACACCTCTAATCAAAAAATCATATCTCTTCAACCAAGTATCCAAAAATCACAAACTCTACATGAAAATCACCATCAAAGTGTCCAGAACAAGCACAAAAAATTTCATTCATTTCTTTGAAAGTATCATCGTTTCATGAAAGATATGGCAAAACATGTACAAATGTGACAACATCCAACAAACCCTAGGCATTTTAACTTTCTACACATGCAAAAAATTTACAAGAATCATGATTAAATTCTACACATCATCAGGAGCATCATGGAAAAAATCTCACTCAATTTGGACTATTTTTGAAGGAGATATGATTTTTCTAAGTTGAGGTATCAAAATGAAATAACAATTAGAAAAGAAAATGAAATAATATATTAATTAAATACGCCAATGGCAATTTTGTAATACTAATGAAGTTGGCCAAAACGGCGCCGTTTCGTTTACATTACATGGTGCGCTTTCATTGGATAAGCTTGGCGCCAAACACAATTTGAAACGAGGCAAGGCAGATTGAAGATCTAGCACGCGTTCTGGAGCTGTTCTTCATCAAGAACACTCCAGTTTTCCAGAAAATTGATGAACATCCAAACTCAACCAAAACGCACAAACTTATAGTCAACAGAACCGTATGAACATGTACATGACGAATACCTAACTGGCTTAGCCTAATTCCTAACATACAAACGGGATCGAGCAAAAAAACGAAATGCGCATCAAACTTTAATTCACGATTACACATTCAATACTCAGTCAATTCATAAACTAAAAGCATCATTGCATTCTACGTTCAAAGACCTACAAAAGGCATATAATAATTCATGCGATGATGAGATTCGAAAAAACACCTTGTGGAGATTGCAGGTCTCGATTCGTGAGTTTCCAGGCGTAATTTTGTGAAACAGATGAGGATTGATGTACAGGAAGATGATTGGAGTGCAGGTCCTAGCTCAAAGATGCTTCATGTGCAAGATCCATCCATTTGCCATTGTTGTGCTCACTTGTGACAGTTCCAATTCTTGGAGTTTTAGGCAATGATTCAGCAAAACAGCTCCTCAATGAATCTTGTGGAAGATGAATCCACGAAGAATCAGCAAAAATTATGAAGATTTGATGAAGATTGATGAAAAAAAGTGATGAAGATTTTGAGAGAATTTGGCAATTTTGGAGGGAAAGTTTGTTGCAATTCTTGGAAAATGAAAATGTTGTTAACCAATTCTGTTAGGATTAATGATACATACCATAGCCCTAATCTAATTCTTAATCTCAATTACCAAATTGGCTTAATTAGTGATAATGCACTTTAAGTGAAAGTTCAAAAATGACCTTCTCCAATAATGCAATGTGACAGCAAAAACCAGTTGGCACAAGTCCTATTTTGCATTTAGAGTGTGTTGGCATTGGTTTCATGTCCAAATTCCAAGTATTGCTCAAATTCACTATGCCATGCCAAAAATACACATGAATCCACTTAAAAATTGACTTTTTGCCTTGACCATTTTTGATGAATTTGGACCATACACCATGAAAGTACATGTGAAATGGGGTTTGCTCATAAAAAGATCACCCAATTTGGCCATTCCATGTGAAAGTTATGCCACTTTGATTATAGGCATTTTTGGAAAATGAATGGACCATAACTTGCCAACCATACATGAGAAATTCAAGTTCTTGGACTTTTTGGAAATGTGAGAACAAGATCTACAACTTTCATGTTGAACAAATTTTCATTTTAAGCTTCCTTGGACATGTAATTTTGTGGTGAAAAACTTTCCATTTTTGGAAACTTCCATTACAAGTCACTTTCTATTTTTGGCAATTTTTTGTCTGACTTTATTTTCTTCATTCTTGAGCTTTGACATGTCAAATGAAACTTGTTTCAACATGAATGAAGTGTATCCAACTCTCTCCCTCCTCCAAATCCATAAAATCAAGCACAGTTGATCATAGTTGACTTTTTCAACTAATAGATGAATTTGGCAATGCACTGATCAAATTGAGCCCCAATCCTCTGATGAAATGGCTCAAGGATGAAACCCTAGCCTCCATAAGCTCAATACAATCACATTATGATCCCCATATCCATCATAGACCCCATCTCCTTCACAAACCCTGATTGGCCCAATGCAACTGATTAGGGTTGACCAGTGGTCAAAACCCTAATCTCAAGGTATATGATCAATCACTTGAATCTTCTGGATGATATCAAGACCATGATGATGATGATGTATTACTTCAACCAAGACCAAGCTCAATCTCCTTGAGAACCATGAAACCCTAATTTGAACCACCCTCAGACAGTCAGTGATCCAGTCCAATGAAACCCTAGCTTGCATCATGACCTCTTCATCTTCTGATCAAGACTTGTGAGGATGATTTGCACAATGTAACCACATGATATGCAATATGCAATGCCTAATGACCTACAAAATGATATGCCATATGT
Source organism: Lathyrus oleraceus (assembly GCF_024323335.1). Classification (NCBI taxonomy): domain Eukaryota; kingdom Viridiplantae; phylum Streptophyta; class Magnoliopsida; order Fabales; family Fabaceae; genus Lathyrus; species Lathyrus oleraceus. The sequence continues at coordinate 165,233,441 of NC_066579.1, read as the reverse complement.
TAAACTAGTCCCAAGAGAGGAGGGCAAATTTTGAGGTGTTACAGCTGCCCTTATTCAATCCACTGTGAACCTGTCGATATGAACAGCCTCGGCTTTCAGATGATCAGGATGAAGAGTGATTGAATACCAAGAATAGACGAACAATTTGCACTCTGATGGGAAAATAATTAACAACGCCTGTCAGGATCGACGAAGAACAAACTCAAAAGAAGAATCCGTCTGGTACGGAGAAAGTCGGCCTGAATACTGAAACATCAACGTCGACCTGGATACTAAAATAAATGGTAACGCAGGGATAACCATGGCCTGAACACCACTCGTCAATCTGAATACTGAACCTCGGAATATGAGAATGTTGACGTCGGTCTGAACACCGGAATTCGAAACTGACCTGAACACCACTTCGGTCTGACTACCGCCTCGGTCTGAACACCGCCTCGGTCTGAACACCGGAAACTGGCCTGAATGCCACACCCGCTGGGTATTATTATCTCTTTTTTTTTGCTTTTCTTGAACCCCGAAATTTTCTTTTTTCACAAATGATCCTCGATCATTGCATTTGAACCCCGTTCTCCTATTTGCCAAAATAATGAACCCCATTCTCCAGTTTGAACCCCAGTCGCCTGACGATTACTCGCGATCGTCAATATGAACCCCATCTCCAGAAAACACCTCGTGTCTCCTTTTCTCCATTTGGACCCCAATCTCCAGAAAATGCCTCAACATTTCCCCTTCTCCATTTGAACCCCGATCTCCAGAAAATGTCGCAACATTTCCTTTTTCCATTTGAACCCCGTTCTCCCATCTCTCGTGATAATTCCGCTGGCAACGACGGAAATAACACCAAACACCACTCTGAGGGCGACATATCAGAGGGTACACCTTCACAAAAGGAAGGTAACATGTGCATCTCTTCATCCGAAGACACCCATAACAACTTCCGTTGGCATCCGCCAAAGTCTAAGGTGACACATGAACAGAAGATAATCCTGAGGACCTCATCCCGGATATAATCTTCAACTTCAATCTCGATTTGAACCCCAGAAAATGCCTCAACATTTCCTTTTCTCCGGTTGAACCCCGAAAATTACGCTGATTGCGTAACATCCTTCGATTTCACTTCCATCTCCGTCCGACGGAAAAATCTCATCCAGTATCGCACTACTGGAGAACATTGCCGATCTGACATCACGATGCTAAACTCCTCAGAGTAACATCTTCACCATCTGGCGAAACCAAAACTTCAAGCGGTAACCACGGCTTAAATTGCGCTGATCGCATAACATTTCCCATCCCTGTTCGACGGAAAAACTCCTCCAGTATCGCACTACTGGGGAATACCTCTGATTGAATCATGAGGCTCAACTCCTCAGAGTAACACCTTGCTTTGCGGGCAAAACCACCTCTCAAACAGTAACCATGGTTCGAGACTAGCTTGTGCTTGCAATAATGATGCATGTTGGATTTTTCTGCGTAATGCTCCATAATTATGGAAATGCTACGCGATTTATTTTTATGCAACATGCTATGCTTACTCTACATGATGAATGTGTAAAAAACATCCCCCTTAAGGGACTCTTCTGAGGACCACGAGACACTCTGCTAAGGAACTCGACAATACTCTAATTCCACCCTGCTGGGGAATAGCACTGCTGCTGAGAAAAGGCATCCCTTGCTGGGGAAGAACCTCCTTTGCACCCAATTCGCTCGAGGAACTGCTGGGAATAAGAACCACCCCCACTCTGTGGGGATACAACAGTCTTCGACTTGCTGGGGATATCAATCCCGAACCTGCTTCGGGAAACCCTCACAGATACCTGGCGACTTCACTGGGAAAATGCTCACAGATAGCTCTGCTGGGGAAACAGCAACCTCCAGGCCTGGCAACTAGGGAAGCACCGATCTGAAGCCTGCTGGGGATAACCATCCTGACCTTGCTAGGGGAACCACAGACCTTGGATCTGCCGGGGAGTTGGTCCTCTAATTCTGCTTGGGGACCTCGCTGGGGAAATGAGAAAAGTTGGTACAGAACACCCGTCGACTTGTCGAACCATGGTATCCACCTCCCAATCTCGTATCGACTTTCCACTTTTGAGAATTCCCAGACTCGTCTGGACCTTTTCTGCTCCATCATCTTGTACTCCCAACCGCTCCGCGCTCGACGGAAAGCGAACTCCTAGGGACTTATACATACTTTTCAATTTTCAGACTTTGAAGAGTCTTCTTGATTAATATCAAGGGTCGTCGTACGTCTCAATGTCTCCTCGTCATTCCTTCATTCATTCGTTCCTGAGCGAACTCCATGGGGATTTGTTTCTGTCAAAGCTTCCACATCACAATCTGCAAGTGAGTGAAAATATCTAACAGTACCTGCAAAACAGACCGTTAGATAAAATCGTGCCCCAGGTGTGTCAAGATTTCAACACTTGGGTCACTCAACCTTCCAAGTAAGATTTCAAGTTTCCGATCTTATAAACATGCATTGGAAGGGACCTGTATGTCTTAAAATGCAAGATTCTTTATCAAAATAATCGGACGTTTTTGCAATCAAAGCGGTAATGAAAACAAAAAACAAAATTATTTGACTGAATATGCATTTTATTGATTGAAAAGTGTGTGGCTCAAATTGAGCAATACAAAGGAAGCAATTCCTGAAAAGAGGTAATTGCGCAAAAGGAAAATCTATCCTAATGGCAATGTGAAACCCGCGATCTCATCGAGTTCCAACTCGGTTACACCCCATATATCCTCAGACTCTCCGTGCTTTCTGCCTTCTGAACAAGATGTTTCCAATTGATCCCCACCGGGCATTATCCATGATGCCTTAACCAAAGCAAACGATCATGCTAGACGCAGTTGTTCGTTTCAATCCCTCTTTTTCCTGGACCGCCCTTTCGGGTTTTCAGTCCACCGGGATACCCTTTTTTGCCCAAGTCGCCTTTTGAGGTTTTCGACTTGCCGGGTGTACATTTTTTCTTTTTATCCCTAATTTTTGCCCGAACCATTTTCCTTCTGTTTTTTTGGTTCGCCGGGATGCCCATTTTTGCCTGGACTATTTTATTCTTTTCGTCCAGCGGGTCTTTTATACGAAGTATTTTTTAACTGCGTCCGCATTCACAGGGGATGGAAAATCCTCGCCATCCATGGTCGTTAACAACAAGGCTCCACCAGAGAAAACCTTCTTGACCACGAACGGACCTTCATAATTGGGTGTCCATTTGCCCCTTCGATCGTTTTGAGGAAGGATCCTTTTCAGCACCATATCACCTACATGATATACCCGAGGTCGTACCTTCTTGTCAAAAGCACGCTTCATCCTTTGTTGATATAACTGCCCATGACAAATGGCTGCTAGCCTCTTTTCTTCAATTAAGCTCAACTCTTCGTACCGGGTCCTTACCCATTCAGCCTCTTGCAATTTCACGTCCATCAGGACTCTCAAAGAGGGAATCTGAACTTCAACTGGTAATACAGCCTCCATTCCATACACCAACGAGAAAGGAGTTGCCCCAGTAGATGTACGCAACGACGTTTGATACCCATGCAATGCAAACGGCAACATCTCATGCCAGTCTTTATAGGTTACCACCATTTTCTGCACAATCTTCTTTATATTCTTGTTGGCTGCCTCAACCGCCCCATTCATCTTCGGACGATAGGGAGAAGAATTGTGATGCTCGATCTTGAATTCCCGGCACAACTCTGCCATCATCTTGTTATTCAAATTAGAACCATTATCAGTAATGATTCTCTCGGGAACCCCATATCTGCAAATGATGTCTCTCTTGAGAAACCTGGCAACAACCTGCTTCGTCACGTTCGTATAAGAGGCTGCTTCAACCCACTTGGTGAAGTAATCAATAGCCACTAATATGAACCTGTGCCCATTCGAAGCTGTAGGCTCAATCTTTCCGATCATATCAATGCCCCACATAGCAAACGGCCACGGAGACGACATTAAGCTCAACGGATTTGGAGGCACGTGCAGCTTATCAGCATAAATCTGGCATTTATGACACTTCCGCACGAAATTGAAACATTGGGCCTCCATTGTCATCCAGTAATAACCTTCTCTCAGCAGCTTCTTTACCATTGCATTCCCACTGGCATGGGTACCGAACGACCCCTCATGAACCTCTTTCATCAATTGGCTTGCTTCTTTATCATCAACACATCGGAGCAAGACCCAATCGAAATTTCTCTTATACAAAACCCCATCCTTATTCAAGTAGAACACCATGGCCAACCTCCGCAGAGTCTTTCGGTCCTTCTTAGATGCTCCCTAGGGATACTCTTGAGTCTCTAGATAGCGCTTGATATCATAATACCACGGCTTCTCATCATCAGACGTTGTATCAACAACAAACACATAAGCCGGTCTATCCAGACGACCTACTTCCACACTGGGGAACTGATTCCACCTCTGCACCTTAATCAAGGCAGCTAGAGTAGCCAAAGCATCGGCCAAAGGATTCTCCTCTCTAGGCACATGATGCATCCTCACCTTGGTGAAAAACGTCAACAATCTCCTCGTATAATTGTCATACGGTGAACTGACCTGATGTGTTTTGCTTTTTATCGCAATGTCGCGGTTAGCAAGAGTCGCCACCGACTTTTCTTTTATCCAATAAGGAAAGGTGGAAAAGAACAGGAAAGACCTCAATAGATTTTGGGTTCGGGAGGTACATTATACAAAGGGAAGGTATTAGCACCCTTTGTATCCATGGTTATCCATGGGCTCTTAATTGCTGGATCACTTATTTTTTTGTCTGAAAAAGTGTTCGCGAATTGCTTAAAAATGTTTTGAAAAGAGAGTTTAACTTTGTAATGATTCTCGTATGAATGTATACAAAGTGTTTATCTCATTTAATTTTGAAACGGTTTAGAAAAATATAACTTGGTAATGATTCTCGTATGAATGTATACCAAGTGGTGATTTTCTAGGATTTGCAAAGTGTGAGGGGTGGAAAATGTTTTAGGTTATGATCTAGCAATTGAGAGTTATACCTTCCTAAGGTCGTTATGGGCATTTCCTATCCTTATGAGGGTAAAACTGTCCTTACTATTGAGAAGTAAGTAGTTCTATCCTTTGGATGTAAAAGGGTCATCGTAGGGTCATCAATTGGTCATTGAAGGCAACATTTGTGAGGATACCTTAGCATTCGAAGGGACGATCATCATTTATTCGTAGGCTACATCGAAAGGGTCATCGAGGGACAAAATCGTATATTCGAAGGCAACATCCGAGGGACTGTGATTTATTTTATGATGATTTAATCAAAGGGTCTTTGCTAAGTGTATCCCCACCTTCGCGGGACATGACCGTAATACCGTAATATTTTAAGGCAGAAGAGAGGTCCAAGATCACATATTTAAAGGCCATATTTTAAAGTCAATTAGGTAATTAGGTCCATATTAAAATCAATACATTAAAAATAATACATTAAATTTAATACATTAAAATCGATTAAGCAATTTAGGGTGAGTCTCCACAAGGGTATCCCACAAATAAAGTGGAAGACCTAAACAGCAATCTCTTCCTGGGATATGTGAACCTTTACAAAATTCAGCAAACGGGTTAAAATACCAAATCAGGGTGCAATCGAAGATTACACCGCAAAAAAACACAGCAGTATGGATGTCAGGCAAAACAATGCATGATTAACATAGAATAGATCAGATAAGCATAGCACAGAACAAACGGAATATTAGCGACTGTCCCGTTCGCCTCTGCCTCGCCTAGCGAAGGCCTAGCGAATACTCGCTACATGCTCGCTTAGCGATGTGCTAGCGAGCGGCTGCGGGTTCTGAATTTCAGAACAGTATGATCTCAGCATGCTGCGTGCCTTATTGCATTAAATTACAGAAATAACATGGTCCAATATTCAGGATATTCAGGCATACTTAAGCTCACATGCAAAGTCTAATTACATATCCAAAAATTCAATTATGATGCATTATGTATTTAGAGGTTATAGATTGGAAGCATGCAACGGCAGTGATACGCAAACCTGTTTGCAATGGAGCGGTAATGCTGAATTGGCGGATCACTTTTGGTATCGGGTTGAGTTGGGCGGCGGTAACTTCGGTGCGGATGTGCGGCCGTCAGGGTTTCTTCACTTCGACTTCTCTGAGTTAGTCCCCAGGGTTTCTATGCCAGGGTTTCCGTCCGTCTGCCTCTGTTTTCGTCCTCCCCTTTTCTGACTGTAGTTAGGGTATTTATAATACTCTTTTTGTGACCTAATGGGCTCAGAATGAAGCCCAGAATTTCCTGTTATTCGCAAGCTTCGCTAGACGAGCTGTATAGCGAAGGGTTCGCTAGGCGAAGGATATGCTCGCCGAGCGAGCAAGCCATCTGTGACCTAATGGGCTCAGAATGCAGCCCAATAATTCTGGTATTCGCAAGCTTCGCTAGGCGAAGGAGTTGCTCGCCTAGCGAGCAAGCTAGTTTGGGCCTTTTTCTGGATTGGGCTTGCTGTGAGCTGGACTTTTGTTCCTTTAAGGCCAGTGCCTTGCAGAATGAGTTGGAGTGCTTCGAGAAATGTTTTGTAAGATTAATGGGCAAATTTTGGGGTATGACAGCTGCCCCTGTTCAATATTCTTGAACTAAGAGAGTTAAGATGGAAAGCATGCCATTCGTGGTCTGGAGGTGGAAGATTATTGAACACTAGAATGCCCAAAAATTTGCACTTGTTAATCAACAGTTAGCCTTGATGGAGATGGGCTTAAAGATGCCATCCAGGAAGTTTGATGGTGAGAGCGTCAGAGCGCGTCGTACGCTAGACGATATCTGAAAACATGGGTGTCATACTAGGTCCTACGCTAGACCGTATAGTGAGTCATCCATTAGGCTGTCGACTTTACTGGGGAGTCAGAGTGTGTCATACGCCGTTGGGGATAACAGATCAGAATGGATCATACGCTAGATCGTATCTGGGCTGCAGAATGAGCCATCCGTTAGGCTGTATCTGACGAAAAGGTAGTCGTACGCTAGACTACACCTCGGAATGTACTGTACGCTAGGTAGCATCTGAGGAAAGATCATCCAAATGGGTCGTACGCTAGACCGTATCGGAATTGTTGGAGAAGTCATAGGCTGCTGGGGATAAGGGATCAGAATGGATCATACGCTAGATCGTATCTGAATAGCAGAATGAGTTGTCCCTTGGGCGGGTGACTTCACTGAGGATGAGGGATCAAAATGGATCGTACGCTAGATCGTATCTGAGTAGCAGAATGAGCCGTCCGTCAGGCTGTGTCTCTACTGGGGATGAAGGATCAGAATGGATCATACGCTAGATCGTATCTGAATAGCAGAATAAGCCGTCCATTAGGCTGTATCTGAGAAATAAAAGTCAGGATAGATCGTATGCTAGATCGTATCTGAGTTGTAGGATGAGCCGTCCGTTAGGCTGCATCTGAGGATGAGAAAAAGTAGTCGTATGCCAGACTACACCTCGGGAGGTACCGTACGCTAGGTAGTATCTGAGGAAATAACATCCAAATGGGTCGTACGTTAGACCGTATCGGACTGGTCGAAGGAATCATACGTTGGGCTGAATCAAAATGAACCGTACACTAGGCCGTTTCTGATCGTACTCGTGATAACTGTCTGAGATGGGCTTAAAGATGCCATCATTAGGAGGATATCCGAATGCTTGTCAGAGTAGACGTGATCGATAAAGACTGTATCAAGAGGATAATTAACCTGAAAGATAAAGTTAGCTTCATGCCATGTCATGATGCATGAGATGTTTTATGCTCGTGAAAATGAATGCGAACATTGCATGCGTATGCTATGAAATGATGTAATGAACGAGTCATGCGTCTGAAGTTTTTCAGGGGACTCCACTGGGGAAATAAGTCTCAGTCTTCTGGTTGGAGATACTGGTATTGGTGATCCTTTCTCAGCTGGGGATACTTGATTTCTGTCTGATGGTAGAAATATTCAACCGAGCCTGGCTGGGAATGGGGGAGATGACCCGCCTGTATAGTGATGCCAATTTCCTCTGGGGAATAACTGGTTTCTGTCGGGGAATAGAATCAGCAACCGGACTTATTGGAACGCATGGTTAGACCTTCTCCTCGACCCTGAAGTCTGTAGTAATTATTTATTGCTACCTTATGCGCACATTTTTGGTAAACTTTGATCATATTCAAATGCACATATTAATTCGAATTAAATCAATGGACGTTTATGCAAACAAAACAGAAACAGTAAAACAAAAGCATCTTTTTGAAATAACGTTGTGTTGATTTTGAAAGAGGGCCTATAAACAGGCACTTTGTGTACAAGGAGACAAAAATCCTAGTAAGAGGAAATTGTCAGGAAAACAAAGAGAAAGCTATGCAGAAAAAGTCCTATTGATCCTAATCTCACTACTGTCATTACGTCTTCCAGCCCCTCATCTCCTGCTGTCGGATAGAAGTGATTGGCTTGTTCAGTCTCTTTGACTTGGGTGAAGCTGACCGAGAACGGGACATAGTCGTACGCTTTGATCCCTAATTTTTGCCTGGACCGCCTTTTCAGGTTTTCAGTCCACCAGGATACCCTTTTTTGCCCAAGCCGCCTTTTCAGGTTTTCATCTTGCCGGGTGTACATTTTTATATGTTTATCCCTAATTTTTGCCCGAACCCTTTTGGTTCGCCGGGATGCCCTTACTTTTGCCTAGGTACGTCGACCTAGCGGGTCTCTTTTATGCGTAGTATTTTTTGACTATGTCTGCGTTCACGGGATGCGGGAAGTCTTCGCCATCCATTGTAGCTAGTATCATGGCTCCACCAGAGAATACCTTCTTAACTACAAATGGCCCTTCGTATGTGGGAGTCCATTTGCCTCTGGGATCACCTTGTGGTAGAATGATACGCTTGATCACCAAGTCGCCAATTTGATACACCTGTCTCTTGACTCTTTTGTTAAATGCCTGGGTCATGCGCTTCTGATATATCTGCCCATGACAAATAGCCGCGAGTCTCTTTTCATCAATCAAATTCATCTGATCGAGTCGAGTCTGAATCCATTCGTCTTTATCTAAACATGCGTCTTTCATAATTCTTAGAGAGGGAATCTGAACTTCCACTGGTAAGACGGCTTCCATTCCGTAGACCAAAGAGAAGGGAGTTGCCCCTGTCGAAGTGCGCACTGAGGTGCGATAACTGTGGAGAGCAAACGGTAACATCTCATGCCAGTCTTTGTACGTTACTGTTATCTTTTGTATAATCTTTTTGATATTCTTACTAGCAGCTTCTACAACGCCATTCATCTTTGGTCGGTACGAAGAAGAGTTATGGTGTTTTATCTTGAACTGCGTGCAGAGTTCAGTAATCCTCTTGTTGTTCTTCCGGAGAGAGCAGGTTTCTCAGATGTATATTTGATATGATTCATCTTAGAAATCAATAAAGTGGTATGGTTCAACATATACTGTCTTAGTCGGCGAGCAGCCTAAGCCAAAGCATAACAAGCTTTCTCGAACGGGGCGTATCTTGTTCCACAGTCGGTACCTTGTGCTAAGGTAGTATATTGCATGCTCTTTTCGATCAGACTCGTCATGTTGCCCCAACACACACCCTATTGAATTTTCTAACACGGTCAAATACCTGATTAGAGGTCTCCCTTCAACTGGTGGCATCAGAATTAGAGGTTCTTGGAGACATTTCCAGACTTTGTCAAAAGCTTCTTGACATTCACCATTTCGTATTGTCTTCTGATTTTTCCTCAGTAATTTTCTTGTCCACTTCAGTACCCAGATTTACAATCTCACTTGATTCCTCATGCAGCTGTATAGTCTTCTCTTCTTGCAGTATCAGTCTGGCAAGTTCTCCAGGTACTTCACAATCTTCCTCACTTCCATCCTCGGCTTGGTAGATCAGATTTTCAAAGTCATAATGAACAGTAGTAGAACTATTATCAACAGGATCCAGAGTGGATATGGATATGAAATTTGTTACGTGGGTGTGTGTAAGAATACATAGCTTCGTTTAAAAGATGACAGGAAAGATAAAGAGCGCAATATTTGAATGCAAAAAGTCCATTGATTTATTGAATGTGAATATGCTTATGAATATGACAAAACCTTTAACAGAATACAATACATTAAAACAAGCAATAACAGTTACTCCTGACTAAAGGAAATCGGGATAGTGTCTTCAGCCTTCCAATTGTCGAGTCCGTCACCAATTGTTGGGAAAATCCAGCTATCCAAGTCACAACCGTTATCAGCATCTTCTACAGCATTGACAGTCTTGTCATGATTAGGCAGAGGAGCAGTGATGACATCAGGAATCTCCGGAGGATCAGAGGTAGTTGCCTGTATCTTTCCACTTCGAATGCCGCTTTCAACATGTTCACCTGTTAATATAAGTTCAGTGAAACCTGATGAGGAACTTCGCAATAGATGGCTGTAGAATGGGCCAGTCAGTGTGCTCATGAACATGTCCACTAATTCTCGATCAGTCATAGGGGGTTTGACTCTGCCAGCCAAATCTCTCCATTTTTGAGCATATTCTTTGAAGCTTTCTTTAGATCCCATGGTCATATTCTGCAACTGTAACCGAGTAGGCGCTAGTTCAGAATTATACTGGTAGTGCTTGTAGAAGGTTGTCGCTAAATCGGTCCAAGTGCGGATGTTAGAGCTTTCGAGCTGATAATACCATTCTAACTGTGTGCCAGACAGGCTCTCTTGGAAGAAATGGATCCATAGCTTCCTATCAGTGGTATACGGCTGAATCTTTCTAACATAAGCTCTCAGATGCATCTGAGGACAAGATGCCCAATCGTACTTAGTGAAAGTGGGGACCTTGAATTTGCGCGGAATGACTACATCAGAGACCAGACCCAAGCTTTCGAAATCCAGACTGGGCGCCTTCTGACCTTCCATAGCTATCATGCGTTCCTCCAGCAACTTGTACTTGCCACCTCTTGGAGAGTACTGTTCATTCTCATAATCTTCATCGTCGTCCTCAGGGTTGAAGAGATCGACATTCTCCTCTTCTGAATCATTCTCTGTCTCTTCTTCCGGACCATTCGGAATTCCAAACTTGACTCCTGCGGCCTGTCTTCTAAGCCTTCTTCCCGGGTTAATGTAGCTCACAGATTTCTTGTCTCTTTTCTTCTCGAGCAATAGAGCCTTCAGTTCCTCCTGCCCCTTGGATAAGTTCAAGATCATCTTCTGGAGTTGAGCATTCTGAGCCTGGAGATCTTTGACAGCTTGTTCGAGGGCCATTTTTCTGTTTGCAATAGGAAGACCGTGAGAACATTGATCCCTTTAGAGTACCTGTTATGCAATGTTATGTTATGCTATGCAATGTAGGAAATGTTTTCAATGTTTTGGAATGGTTAGTATAATGTCATGATGTCATGATGTTATGCTGTTACGCTGTTATGCTGTTATGATGTTATGATGTTATGATGTTATGCTGTCATGATGTTATGATGTTAAGTAAATAACAAGCACAAGCAAGTCACACAACAATCATTCCTAAGTTTTAAGGCTTGCATGAGTTCCAAAGGTAAGTACCCTCCCCACTGAAGTTTGGTTGGTTCAACCTGTCCTAGAATAGTAACCAGGTTCTAAAAGGATCTCCAATCATTGACCTTCCTTTAAGTCCACTTCAGTGCAACACCAAGTGGTTGACCGAAGCTTCCCTAAAGTCCAATCTCAAGGAGTGTAGTATCGAGTCTCAACCAACCCCAGTCGGAACCAAAGTCAGTTATCTCACTACTTTCTAATGGCCAGGATGAGTCAATTAGGGTTCTAAAGGTCTGGTTAATGCCTTGATGACACCACGCGGAAGCCAAATTTCTCCTCAAGTAAACATGAGGAACATCAGGACATCCAAAGTGTCACATTAACCGTAGCCATCATTTTAACCATTCCAGTATACGCCGGATAGTCCCGATGATTTATTGCTACTTACCTAAGGTACACTAGATCCGGGTGTAGGATCTTTCATTCAAAAATACCCAAGCAATCCCTTAAAAGTAAATTAGACAATTTGGAATAAGTGATCTTATTTTTAAGGTAACCTCTCTTTTTAAGCGCTCCCCAGCAGAGTCGCCAGTTCTGTCATACGGTGAACTGACTTGATGTGTTTTGTTTTTTATCGCAATGTCGCGGTTAGCAAGAGTCGCCACCGACTTTTCTTTTATCCAATAAGGAAAGGTGGAAAAGAACAGGAAAGACCTCAATAGATTTTGGGTTCGGGAGGTACATTATACAAAGGGAAGGTATTAGCACCCTTTGTATCCATGGTTATCCATGGGCTCTTAATTGCTGGATCACTTATTTTTTTGTCTGAAAAAGTGTTCGTGAATTGCTTAAAAATGTTTTGAAAAGAGAGTTTAACTTTGTAATGATTCTCGTATGAATGTATACAAAGTGTTTATCTCATTTAATTTTGAAACGGTTTAGAAAAATATAACTTGGTAATGATTCTCGTATGAATGTATACCAAGTGGTGATTTTCTAGGATTTGCAAAGTGTGAGGGGTGGAAAATGTTTTAGGTTATGATCCAGCAATTGAGAGTTATACCTTCCTAAGGTCGTTATGGGCATTTCCTATCCTTATGAGGGTAAAACTGTCCTTACTATTGAGAAGTAAGTAGTTCTATCCTTTGGATGTAAAAGGGTCATCGTAGGGTCATCGATTGGTCATTGAAGGCAACATTTGTGAGGATACCTTAGCATTCGAAGGGACGATCATCATTTATTCGTAGGCTACATCGAAAGGGTCATCGAGGGACAAAATCGTATATTCGAAGGCAACATCCGAGGGACTGTGATTTATTTTATGATGATTTAATCAAAGGGTCTTTGCTAAGTGTATCCCCACCTTCGCGGGACATGACCGTAATACCGTAATATTGTAAGGCAGAAGAGAGGTCCAAGATCACATATTTAAAGGCCATATTTTAAAGTCAATTAGGTAATTAGGTCCATATTAAAATCAATACATTAAAAATAATACATTAAATTTAATACATTAAAATCGATTAAGCAATTTAGGGTGAGTCTCCACAAGGGTATCCCACAAATAAAGTGGAAGACCTAAACAACAATCTCTTCCTGGGATATGTGAACCTTTACAAAATTCAGCAAACGGGTTAAAATACCAAATCAGGGTGCAATCGAAGATTACACCGCAAAAAAACACAGTAGTATGGATGTCAGGCAAAACAATGCATGATTAACATAGAATAGATCAGATAAGCATAGCACAGAACAAACGGAATATTAGCGACTGTCCCGTTCGCCTCTGCCTCGCCTAGCGAAGGCCTAGCGAATACTCGCTACATGCTCGCTTAGCGATGTGCTAGCGAGCGGCTGCGGGTTCTGAATTTCAGAACAGTATGATCTCAGCATGCTGCATGCCTTATTGCATTCAATTACAGAAATAACATGGTCCAATATTCAGGATATTCAGGCATACTTAAGCTCACATGCAAAGTTTAATTACATATCCAAAAATTCAATTATGATGCATTATGTATTTAGAGGTTACAGATTGGAAGCATGCAACGGCAGTGATACGCAAACCTGTTTGCAATGGAGCGGTAATGCTGAATTGGCGGATCACTTTTGGTATCGGGTTGAGTTGGGTGGCGGTAACTTCGGTGCGGATGTGCGGCCGTCAGGGTTTCTTCACTTCGACTTCTCTGCGTTAGTCCCCAGGGTTTCTATGCCAGGGTTTCCGTCCGTCTGCCTCTGTTTTCGTCCTCCCCTTTTCTGACTGTAGTTAGGGTATTTATAATACTCTTTTTGTGACCTAATGGGCTCAGAATGAAGCCCAGAATTTCCTGTTATTCGCAAGCTTCGCTAGGCAAGCTGTATAGCGAAGGGTTCGCTAGGCGAAGGATATGCTCGCCGAGCGAGCAAGCCATCTGTGACCTAATGGGCTCAGAATGCAGCCCAATAATTCTGGTATTCCCAAGCTTCGCTAGGCGAAGGAGTTGCTCGCCTAGCGAGCAAGCTAGTTTGGGCCTTTTTCTGGATTGGGCTTGCTGTGAGCTGGACTTTTGTTCCTTTAAGGTCAGTGCCTTGCAGAATGAGTTGGAGTGCTTCGAGAAATGTTTTGTAAGATTAATGGGCAAATTTTGGGGTATGACAATAATCTCGATACGGAACTAAATGAGATTGATGCGTATACCATTTCCTGTTAACCTGATTTACAACCAGAGCTGAATCTCCATATATGACAAGGTTCTTGATCCTCAAATCAATCGCCTCTTCAATTCCCAATATACAAGCTTCATATTCAGCTACATTGTTGGTGCACTGAAATGTTAGCCGGGCAGCAAAAGGAATGTGGGATCCTTTCGGCGTAACCAAAACATCACCAACACCGCTTTCATTCACGTTAACGGCCCTTCAAACATCAAAATCCATTCAGATTCAGGGTCAGGCCCCTCCTCCGGGATTGGTTCCTCGCAATCTTTCGATTTGAGAAACATGATGTCCTCATCAGGGAATTCAAACTTCATCGGTTGATAATCATCAATAGGTTGCTGAGCGAGGTAATCAGACAATACACTCCCCTTAATCGCCTTCTGAGAAGTATATTGTATATCATATTCCGTCAAAATCATTTGCCACCTCGCAACCGGTCCGGTCAATGCTGGCTTCTCAAAAATGTACTTGATTGGATCCATCTTGGAAATCAATAAAGTGGTATGAACCAACATATACTGCCTTAGTCGGCGAGCAGCCCAGACCAAAGCACAACAAGTTTTCTCGAGTAGTGAATATCTTGTTTCACAGTCGGTAAACTTTTTGCTAAGATAGTATATGGCATGCTCTTTTCGACCAGACTCGTCATGCTGCCCCAATACACACCCCATAGACCCCTCGAGGACTGTCAAGTAGGAGGCATCAGAATCGGAGGCTCCTGCAAATACTCTTTTATCTTTTCAAATGCCGCTTGGCAATTATCATTCCACCTGACCGTTTGATCTTTTTTCAACAATTTGAATATTGGTTCGCACGTGGCTGTTAGATGAGATATGAACCGTGAAATGTAGTTCAATCTACCTAAGAAACCACAAACTTCTTTCTCTGTTCTCGGTTCAGGCATTTCTCTTATTGCTTTTACTTTTGCAGGATCAACCTCTACTCCTTTCTCACTCACAATGAACCCCAGCAATTTACCGGACCGCACTCCGAACGTGCACTTGTTCGGATTCAACCTCAGTCTGAACTGTCTCAGCCGGTCGAACAACTTGGCCAGATCTACCAAATGCCCCTCTTCTGTTTGGGACTTTGCTATCATGTCATCAACATAGCATTCAATTTCATGATGAATCATATCATGAAACAAAGTCACCATGGCCCTCTGATAAGTAGCACCGGCGTTCTTGAGACCGAATGGCATCACCTTGTAACAAAAAGTGCCCCATGGTGTAATGAACGTTGTTTTCTCCATATCATCTAGCGACATTTTGATTTGATTATAGCCAGAAAAGCCATCCATGAAGGAAAACACCGAGAATTGAGTCGTATTATCTACCAACACGTCAATATGAGGTAGTGGAAAATCATCCTTCGGACTAGCTCTATTCAGATATCGATAGTCCACACATATCCTCACTTTACCATCTTTTTTCGGGACTGGCACAATGTTTGCAACCCATGGCGGATAATTAGTGACAGCTAGGAAACCAGCATCCCACTGCTTCTGCACTTCCTCTTTAATTTTCATCGCCATGTCAGGTCTGGTTCTGCGCAACTTCTGCTTTACTGGAGGACAATCTGCTCTCAACGGTAGCTTGTGCACAACGATATCGATATCCAACCCTGGCATATCTTGATAAGACCAGGCAAAGATGTCAACATATTCCTTCAGCAATGCTACCAGTCTGCTCTTGACACTTGCCTCCAGAGCAGCCCCGATTTTCACCTCTTTCTTGACCTCGTCGGTACCCAAATTCACCACCTCAATCAACTCTTCGTGCGGCTGAATCACCTTCTCCTCTTGTTTCAACAACCTGGCTAATTCCCCTGGCAGTTCACAATCTTCTTCGTCTTCTTCTTCAGCAAGATAGATTGGATTGTCGAAGTCATACGAGGGTGTAACAGGATTGTTATTAATGAGATCCGGAGAAGAATCGCATCTGCGTGAATGTTGATTCATGCATTGCTTGGAACCGGTGTGAGACAAATTGAAAATAAAAATGAAAACATTGCCATTTTTATTTTGTTTTTATTTTTAAACTGCAAAAATAAATGAAAAACAGGGAACACCGCTTTTAACTGAAAAACATCCTTTTATTAATGATGCAAATTTGCAAATTTAAACATGAGGTGGCCCTTACAATGAACCATTACGTGTCGGGCAACACGTATGGTTTTCATGCATATAAAATCAAAACAGGGAAAATATTACTCTTCCAGCTGAGTGACCCGGATGATCTTTTCAGCCTTCCAGTTCTGGATTCCCATCCCTGGTGCGCACGGCTTTATCCACCGGTCCATGTCACAGTCGCTATCAGCCTCATCACTCATCATGCAGATGTGATCCGGATCCAGCATTCCGGCACTTGTGAAGGTTACTGACGTACGATGTCCTCTGCTTTGTCCTGAGCCTCGGCCCGACTGGTACCCCACTCCGAAGCGGTCCTTCTTTGCGGAGACATCCATCATTCTACCCCAACCAGGAGCCTCTCCACTCTTCACCACCTCAGCGGCCTGCTTATACGAAGATATGGACGGTTTCTCTTCCTCCTTAGCAAACAGAGCATTCTCCACCTTAACAGTTTCGAATGCCTGGCTAGGTGTCTCCCATATCTCGCCGTCCATCTCAACGTATTTGAATGAGGACAGGTGGCTGACAAAGATGTCCTCTTCTCCACACACAGTAATGACTTGGCCCTCCCAGATATATTTCAACTTTTGGTGCAAAGTCGAAGTCACTGCCCTAGCAGCATGAATCCAAGGCCGACCTAGCAGACAACTGTATGCCGGCTGAATATCCATGACATAAAAAGTCGACTTAAACACCTCTGGGCCTATCTTTACAGGAAGCTCAACCTCTCCAAACACGGCCCGCTTTGATCCATCAAACGCCCTCACTATCAAGTCAGTAGGAGTTAGGATCAGCCCATCACAATTCAGCTTTGCCAGAGCCTTCTTCGGCAACACATTTAAAGAGGAGCCGGTATCAACCAGCACATGCGAAAGCACGACTCCTTTACATTCCATCGCGATGTGTAGAGCCCGGTTGTGATTCCTCCCATCCACAGTCAGGTCCATGTCTGTAAAACCCAACCCATGGCTAGCATGCACATTAGACACGACCGTCTCCAACTGATTTATAGTTATCTCCTGAGGAACATAGGCTTTCTTCAAAATCTTCAACAAAGCCTCCCTGTGCCCCTCCGAGGTTAACAGCAACGACAAAATCGAGATTTTGGAAGGAGTCTGCTGCAGATGGTCCACCAATTTGTACTCAGACTTCTTGATGATTCTTAAGAATTCCTCTGCATCATCATCAAGTTTTTCATCCGACCCAACCGACGCCGGTGTCACCACAGGAGTACTATCATTCACAACTGCTTTCCCTTTTGCCCTGGCTAAAGCCTCAGCCTTTTCCTTTTTCTCTTTCTCTCCCTCTCCTCCCCTCAGGGCATCCGGAGCAAATAATCTTCCACTGCGAGTGAAACCACTGGTACCGGCATTTCCCACCTTTGAAACGGTGGCTTCACTTGCATTCTGGTCTTCTATCTTCTCTCCATTACAATACACCTCTTCACCATAATGCCACGGCACGACATCATCTTTGTCATATGGAATTGGCCCAGGTACCGTGATGGTAACTGGAGCCGCCTCAACAAGAGTAGACAAATCCACCGGATCAAAATATATCGTTATGGTGGAGACCTCATCTTTCCCCATGTCAACCTTCTCTATCGAGATACTTCCCTCGTCCATCAGACCCTGGACAGTCTTCCTCAAAAGTTCACACCCATTCTGAACACTGGTGCACTTAACACAATCAATACCGCAGCCCGGATAAACCCCATTCAACAACAACTGCCTCTTGACCTCGGCCAGAGGAGTCTTCAACTGATCCACGGTAAACAGCCTAACTCTATTCTCCTCAGAAATAGCATTCACCCCCCTTTGACCATGCGCGGGCATGGGATTAGCATTAACGTTAGGAGATGGTGCGAAGTTGATAACTTTCGAATTTACCAGGTCTTGAACTGTGTGCTTAAAAGCTTTACAGTTCTCTATGTTATGTCTGGGAGCACCCGAGTGGAATTCACACTTGGCATTTTCATCATAATTGGCTGGCCTCTGATCAGGTCTCAAAGGTGCCAAAGTTCTTGTCTGTACTAGCCCCAAGTCCATCAACTTTTTAAACAAGAAGGAATAAGTCACCGGCGGCCTATCAAACTGTCTATCCATAGCTCTTCTCTTCATCTGATAACCAGCCCTTTGAGGCCTCTGCTGAAAGGGTTGTCTTTGTTGCTGCTGTTGTTGCGGTGCAGGCTGATGTTCAGCAGGAATAGTTACCGCAGCGGTGTGCTGGAAGTAACGATCCCTACTGGGTCCCCTCTGTGCGTAGACAGCACTGGTATCCCCTTCCTTCTTCCTCTGGCCACCATTACTGAAGGGCTTCTTCGACCCTGAAGAAGAGGCGTTACCCTGAATCTTCCCGAGCTTCAGCCAGCTCTCAATCCTCTCTCCAGCCACTACTATATCAGAAAAGTTGGTCACCGGACAACCAACCATCCTCTCAGCATATGCCCCTTGCAGGGTCCCCATAAAGAGATCAGACATCTCCCTGTCAACAAGTGGAGGTTGCACTCTGGCATCCAACTCCCTCCATCTCTGCGCGTATTCTTTAAACCCCTCATTATTCTTCTGAGACATACCCTGCAGCTGGGTACGACTCGGGGCCATATCAGCATTGAACTGATACTGTTTAAAGAATGCGTCCCCAAGATCTTGCCAGTTCTTGATATCCGAGGACTTGAGCTTGGTGTACCATTCCAGTGAGCCTCCGGACAGGCTGTCCTGGAAAAATTACATCCACAGCTTTTGGTCCATGGTGTAAGCAGAGATCTTACGGACGAAAGCTTGCAGGTGAGTCTCGGGACAGGAACTCCCATTATACCTGTCGAATGCGGGCGCTTTAAACTTCTGTGGGATCACGATCCCCTCTACCAGCCTCATGTTTGACATATTGACCACCCCAGGAGTGGCATAGCTCTCCAGAGCTCTGATTTTCTCATCCAGCAGCTGAATTTCTTTATTCTGTGGCGGAGCACTGTACTGACCGAAAGGCTCGTTATGCATTGAGAACTGATCAGCCTCTCTATCTTCCTCTCTGTCATCCTCAACCCCGAAGAATGGAGGGAATAGACTGTCCTTCATATTATGCCCCTGACCGGGCCCACCACCAGTAGCAGCACCAAATCCACCAGCATTGTTGTTCACCATACCCACGGTTGCTCTCTTGCCACCGTCTCTAGACCCCAGCCCCTGGTTGGAGACTCCATCCAGGTTAACACCGCTGTTTGCTGTAGAAGCCCGCTCGAGCTTCTCGACCTTATCCGCCAGAGCCTTCTGACCAACTGCAAAGCCTTGCATAATGTTGATCAGCTCGTTCATCTTGTCCTTCAGCTCGAGGATATCTGTGTTAGGGAGATCCATCAGTCTAGGAGTGTTGCGCCTTGTGAAGTATCTGTGAGGTTGGGTTGAGTGCAAAGGTATGGCTCTGCGAGCACGAGCAATGATTCCTGAAACAACCAAGCACGTTAGCAACAGATACCTGCAAAATAAAACACAAGTTATTATAATCATGCATGAATGCAGTGTTTATCCACATGAGGAACACTTTGTCTCTTGATCCTGGCTTCATTGAGACAAATAATAATCCGGTAGCAATATTCTGATATTCATCATTTGATTCATACAGATCAGAGATATATGATTCAGCCAAAATAACCCCAACCATGTGTGTGCTTGTGTGAGCGCATACGAGAAAGAAAATAAAGCTTGAAGATCAATCACTGAATGAAAATAACCATCACATAACAAAATGCACAATGAGTGCCATAGTCATACATCAAATCAGATACAATTCTCCAGAATCGGGAAAGAAATACAAGCAAATGAATTCCGTCAACAAGCCTGACGATAATCCAACACAAATGAAAGATCTAGCCTGATGAGGGTCCCACAGATGGCCCTATCTCAGCTTCCATCCTTGCGAACTCTGCGGCGAACCTGAGCTCGGTATTCTCCTGCTGTAATCTTCCCACCTCCTTCTGGTGAATCTTCATCTGCCTGAAGTAGTGATCCCTCTCTGCCAGGTAATGATCTCTCTCGGCGATGATCTTCATTTTCTCTGCTTCCCACTCTGCAGCAAGGCCCCTGGCTCTAGCATCTCTCTGATCTCTCACAAGGATTTGCCTCCTCTTCTCGTCTTCAATGACCTTTAAAGCTCTAGCCAATCTCTCTTTGGTGACGTCGTGCTCCTTTGTTGAAGATGCCAAAGCCTGGCTGACCTTCCCATAATAGGCAGTATCCATCTCAAAGCGCTTCGCTTCCAAGGCATGTCGCTTGTCTTGATCTTCCATCTTCACTTTGATCTCCTGATTAGCCGTCTGAAACCGAGCAACAGTCATCTCCAATTCCGCTTTCTCCGCAAGCAACTGATCTCTGGCCCTCTTCATCTCAAGGAATTCTTCCATACTGACAGAAGAACGCGGACCCTCAATCATAGGACACCAAGGATCACCTCCCGGAAATGGTAGAAGTGTGAGCTCTATCCTCTTTCGCAGCCAATCATCAAATAGAGGAAAATACCGGCAGTTGACCTTGCCATAAGGAACTTTACCATTTCTCTGGATATCACGCCACTCATCCAATACTTGTCTGAGCTTGAACTGATTGCCCTCAACCGGGAAGTAAAAGGACCCCTGAATCTCTCGACTAAGAGGAGGGCCCTCTACAGCAAACCCCATCTGTCTCCTGAGAAGGACCGGGTTGTAATTGATGCAACCCTGAACTCCGATAAGAGGCACATTGGGTAAACTCCCGCAGCTATATATGAAATCCCGTCCAGCCATACCATTATGAGTCCAAGCGATATCAGCAGCCCTCAAACCCATCAACTTGAATGACCACCTGACAGTAGGATCAAGATGAGCAAAAGCACCTCGGGAAGGCAAATACCCCATAAACCACCTGAATAGCAACTGAGCACAACACCTGATCAAACCACCACGTCTCTTCTCGTTCCTGTTATGAACCGAGTAGTAAACATCTCCGATCAGAGTAGGAATAGGGTTTCTCTGCATGAACAGTCTGATAGCATTATGATCCACAAAGCTCTTCTGATTAGGAAACAGAATAATCCCATAAATGCTCACAGCAACCAAAGCACAAACCGTCTTCCAATTACCCACTGCAGCATGTTCCTTGGCATTAGCTTCCAAGAAACTCAAATGAAATCCAGGTAATTTCCCCTTTTCCTTCAAACCCTCCTTGATCATTTCCGGACTCAAATAAAGAGCACGGGAAATCCCAAGGACATCAGGCTCCACCCTAGTAGCATGGAAAGGAATCTGATCACGAATCTGCATACCCAGGATGCTAGCATAATCCTCCATCAGAGGTCCCAACAAATAATCTGGAAACACGAAGCATCTCAGACCCGGGTCATAAAACTGGAGAAGAGTATGAATGGCGCTTCTGTCATTATCAGTGAGTCTGAAAACCATCTTCAGGATACTACCGTATGACTCTCTGAACATCCCCACATGGTCGGGTGTAATCAATGCTATCATCTCCTTCAGCACACCAATCTCTGGGTCGAAGAAACTATAGACAACATCAGGCTTTAAACCGATCCTCATCTCTGAGCAGAAAGTCTCTCAACCAGAATCTCGATCAAAAATGTCCCTGCATATGGATAAACATGTGTTAGATGCAAGTAAATGCAAGATGTAATGATGCTGATGAATGAATGCAATGCATTGCCATCCTCCAAGTCATCTGATCATCTGTTGCTCTGAATCACAGTCCTGACTTCTGAAACGATCACAACCATCTGAGGGAACATGTAACTGCAAATCCAACTCAAGGGAGTTCCGAAATAAACGGAACTGACGGATACATCATCATCATCATCAGACAACAATCTCTGAACAGATACCCTGATAATCTCTGAATAGGCCCGGGGAATCCTGAAATAAACGGATCCCCACTAATAAATAACTCGGACAGCACTCCGGCGTCTCTGAAACAAACGGCCATAAATCCGACTTATAAATAGGACTTTGATCAACGGAAACAAAAGTCACCATCTGAGTCACCATCTGAACATGCATCTGTAAGAACCACCCTCCCCTCACAGGTAAATTCTAATCAGGTCACCCTAAGGCGGATAATAGTCTCGACAATCGGGCAGAGATACTCAATGGGTTTGCCCTTTCGGGTGTGCCATTGTAGCTCCCTTAAGATCGTCTAAACCAAAGATCCGGGAAATGATCGGTCACCAGAGTCAACAGCCCAAATGAAGTAACTCAACCAAAGTGGAGTACTCCACAATGGAAAGCACTAACAAATGAACCTCGTCCGGCTTGTGGTACATCACGTTGCCAGGCACATGTTGACCTAACATGAAGGAGGAAACATGAGACCACACTAATCATAGGTGTATACTCGGGCCTGGGTTTTAGCCCCACTCAGAACACCCACCCCATACAGAGGAATCACCTGCACAGAGGACAGCAACATGATAGTATGATGCATGCAAATATTTATGCAAATATATACACAGTCAGAATAATAAATGCAATAAATAAAACAAAACAAGCAACCTAAACTATCCTAAAACGCTAGGAGAGACTCGCTTAGGGAAGATGGACCAGCAGAGGTCAACATCTATACTTTCCCCAGCAGAGTCGCCAGCTGTCGCATCCGCGAAAAAAACAACCGGCGAGCTGAAACAAAAACAACACAGAGCCGCCACTGTGCGTTATTTATCCCAAAGAGGGAAAGGAAACGCTCAGAGTAAACCTGGAAAAAGCAAGGTCTCGCGACCAAAGAGAATGGGTACGGGAGTCGGTTACGCAAGGGGAAGGTATTAGCACCCCTCACGTCCGTCGTACTCGACGGGATCCACGCTCTAAAGATAGAAAAGGTTGCTAAAACATCACACACACACACACAAGGAACGTAGGTGGGGTTAAGAGAAGGGGCTCGCTAGGACATCGCATCCTATGCCTACATATCTCGTCTGGAACGAGAATCAGAGCTACTGTAGTTCGGCTTACGCACGCCAAACAACACAAACACACCACAGGCAAACGTGGAACCCGAACGCCACTCGATGGACTTATATCGGCTTCCGAACCAAACGCACCCACACTGGAACCCAGATGCCAATCGATGGACTTACACCGGCTTCCAAGCACACAACAAGAACAAACAGACAACGAATCGCTAAGGAGTCGGGAACTCGAGCCTAGCAATCGTCAAACAAACACACACAAAAAGAAAAAAAAAGTGCCCGGAGAGGTCTCGCACGACCTCCTGCATACATACCTCGTTTGGAACGAGGATCAGGGCGATGTAGTTCCCCTGAAAGGGAAAGAAATTCTAGCCAGAAACAAAGGGAAGACACACTACCAAGGAGCTGTACTCGAGCCTAGTGTTATCATGCATCATTGCCCTATGTTATGGTTTCTACCTACTTGCACAACAGCAAGCTAATCGTATCCAGGAAAACAAGCATGCAAGCATCAACAAATCAAAACAATCATTTCAATCAAGTATTCACAAAGCACACACTATATCCAGTCAAGTGGGCTCAAACAAAGGGTTTGACTGCCGAGGCAAGTCATTTGTACAAGGGTAGTGTTCGCTCTTAACCTTGCCATTGAGGGGCTAAGGTGAAGCAGATGAAAGGTGAGTGAAGATTAGACTTCATAGCTCTTATCCCTGGCCAGGGAGAGCTTCAGACAAAGGAGCGTGGGTTCAGGAAGATGGAACCCTTCTACGCTCAAAGACTCTGACACAACTATACAAAGTACAAGATCTTGGGTTTGTGCCCCAATGCATCAACACAGTGGTGTGAGCAGAGGGACGACTCAACAGAATAACGGGAGATAGATTGCTTATCTCTTTTATCCGTCAATTGCCTTAATCAAGGACTTTTCCTGCTTGGCACAAAAAGTAAACAAGCACAAACATTGCCTCTTAAGGAGGACTTCAGACAGCTGCCTGGCCAAGTAACAGGCCAGGTCTTCCAGACTACATGGAGAATAGAAATTCTACCTCAACTGGTTTATACAACCAAGCAGCAGCAAGCAAGTTCTTAAAGAACTGTAAGCAACTTAATGTACCTGAAACCAATCAAGTATCATCAGTACTCAGACAAACCAAAAGTAAACAGCAAAAGTCAAACAATTAATCTATACAGTCAAACACAAGTTAATGCACATAAGTGCAAGCCATGAGCTCAAACTCAAGCATCAAACCCTACAAAACAAAACAATGTTAGTGGACAACATCAAACAAACTCAATTTAAAACTTGAATTTTTCTCCTTAAGCCTTTTGCACTTTTAACCTGAAAATCCAAACCAAACATGAGAAACAAGACCACTAGGCCAAGCCTAGGGTCCAAAGGAGATGAAAAAATCAAAACAGCAAGTGATAATTATCCAAAATCACATTCAAACAATTCAAAAGCAAATGCAATTGGTCCCATGCTCATATCATTCACCAATATCATTTCATGCACAAAATAGTATCAATCATGCAATTTACAACTTCAAATGACCAAACAGAACTATCTCAATCAAAAGCATACCAAAACAATTCAATTAATTCCACAAAATTTCACACCTAAACAGGACACATTCAATGCATAGCATGTCAATTTTCAGCTCAATTGGACAAGAGGAAGTAGGTCAATAAAAATCAAGAAGTTCAGACAAGTTCAAACAAGCCAACACAAGGCATCAAAACAAGCATCAACTTCCATAAATCATAAAACAGTGACAACAATTAAGAAATGAATGGGATCAAAACCACAATGACCTATAATGTGTCTACAATGCTCATACCAAATTTCACATCCATCCAATACAATATGAGAATTTCACAAACAAAATACAATCATGTGTCACACAATGTCACAAAATGAGCCAACAGAAGAGAAAATCACAATCAATTATAAAACTCCATCAAAAATTCCAGAAAAAATCTCATGTGATCTCAACATACATAGTTTCATTCATGCAAAATTTCAGCTTAAATCAACATTCCTAAGCATTTTAAATAAAATCATGAAGTTGACCTAGCTTGGTGTGACACAAATTGTCACACCTCTAATCAAAAAATCATATCTCTTCAACCAAGTATCCAAAAATCACAAACTCTACATGAAAATCACCATCAAAGTGTCCAGAACAAGCACAAAACATTTCATTCATTTCTTTGAAAGTATCATCGTTTCATGAAAGATATGGCACAACATGTACAAATGTGACAACATCCAACAAACCCTAGGCATTTTAATTTTCTACACATGCAAAAAATTTACAAAAATCATGATTAAATTTTACACATCATTAGGAGCATCATGGAAAAAATCTCACTCAATTTGGACTATTTTTGAAGGAGATATGATTTTTCTAAGTTGAGGTATCAAAATGAAATAACAATTAAAAAAGAAAATGAAATAATATATTAATTAAATACGCCAATGGCAATTTTGTAATACTAATGAAGTTGGCCAAAACGGCGCCGTTTCGTTTACATTACATGGCGCGCTTTCATTGGATATGCTTGGCGCCAAACACAATTTGAAACGAGGCAAGGCAGATTGAAGATCTAGCACGCGTTCTGGAGCTGTTCTTCATCAAGAACACTCCAGTTTTCCAGAAAATTGATGAACATCCAAACTCAACCAAAATGCACAAACTTATAGTCAACAGAACCGTATGAACATGTACATGACGAATACCTAACTGGCTTAGCCTAATTCCTTACATACAAACGGGATCGAGCAAAAAACGAAATGCGCATCAAACTTTAATTCACGATTACACATTCAATACTCAGTCAATTCATAAACTAAAAGCATCATTGCATTCTACGTTCAAAGACCTACAAAAGGCATATAATAATTCATGCGATGATGAGATTTGAAAAAACACCTTGTGGAGATTGCAGGTCTCGATTCGTGAGTTTCCAGGCGTAATTTTGTGAAACAGATGAGGATTGATGTACAGGAAGATGATTGGAGTGCAGGTCCTAGCTCAAAGATGCTTCATGTGCAAGATCCATCCATTTTCCATTGTTGTGCTCACTTGTGACAGTTCCAATTCTTGGAGTTTTAGGCAATGATTCAGCAAAACAGCTCCTCAATGAATCTTGTGGAAGATGAATCCACGAAGAATCAGCAAAAATGATGAAGATTTGATGAAGATTGATGAAAAAAAGTGATGAAGATTTTGAGAGAATTTGGCAATTTTGGAGGGAAAGTTTGTTGCAATTCTTGGAAAATGAAAATGTTGTTAACCAATTCTGTTAGGATTAATGATATATACCATAGCCCTAATCCAATTCTTAATCTCAATTACCAAATTGGCTTAATTAGTGATAATGCACTTTAAGTGAAAGTTCAAAAATGACCTTCTCCAATAATGCAATGTGACAGTAAAAACCAGTTGGCACAAGTCCTATTTTGCATTTAGAGTGTGTTGGCATTGGTTTCATGTCCAAATTCCAAGTATTGCTCAAATTCACTATGCCATGCCAAAAATACACATGAATCCACTTAAAAATTGACTTTTTGCCTTGACCATTTTTGATGAATTTGGACCATACACCATGAAAGTACATGTGAAATGGGGTTTTCTCATAAAACGATCACCCAATTTGGCCATTCCATGTGAAAGTTATGTCACTTTGATTATAGGCATTTTTGGAAAATGAATGGACCATAACTTGCCAACCATACATGAGAAATTCAAGTTCTTGGACTTTTTGGAAAGGTGAGAACAAGATCTACAACTTTCATGTTGAACAAATTTTCATTTGAAGCTTCCTTGGACATGTAATTTTGTGGAGAAAAACTTTCCATTTTTGGAAACTTCCATTACAAGTCACTTTCTATTTTTGGCAATTTTTTGTCTGACTTTATTTTCTTCATTCTTGAGCTTTGACATGTTAAATGAAACTTGTTTCAACATGAATGAAGTGTATCAAACTCTCTCCCACCTCCAAGTCCATAAAATCAAGCACAGTTGACCACAGTTGACTTTTTCAACTGATAGATGAATTTGGCAATGCACTGATCAAATTGAGCCCCAATCCTCTGATGAAATGGCTCAAGGATGAAACCCTAGCCTCCATAAGCTCAATACAATCACATTATGATCCCCATATCCATCATAGACCCCATCTCCTTCACAAACCCTGATTGGCCCAATGCAACTGATTAAGGTTGACCAGTGGTCAAAACCCTAATCTCAAGGTATATGATCAATCACTTGAATCTTCTGGATGATATCAAGACCATGATGATGATGATGTATTACTTCAACCAAGACCAAGCTCAATCTCCTTGAGAACCATGAAACCCTAATTTGAACCACCCTCAGACAGTCAGTGATCCAGTCCAATGAAACCCTAGCTTGCATCATGACCTCTTCATCTTCTGATCAAGACTTGTGAGGATGATTTGCACAATGTAACCACATGATATGCAATATGCAATGCCTAATGACCTACAAAATGATATGCCATATGTTAAACTAGTCCCAAGAGAGGAGGGCAAATTTTGAGGTGTTACAGACACTCTGCTCATCTTACTTTCTGAAGTGGATGATTAGTCGATCTTTAACCTTCGAAGGTTGCCGGATTGAATGAAACGGTGATATAACACGGATGAACTCAGATTGCAGTCATTCGCTTATTCCCTCTTTTGCGTAGACCGCCCTTTTGGGTTTTCAATCCACTGGGATACCCTTTTTTTCCTGAGCCGCCCTTTCGGGTTTTCGACTCACCAGATGTACATTTTTTTTTGGGATGCCCCTTTTTTGCCTGGACTCTTTTTCTTTTGTCCAGCGGGTTAATTACGCGAAGTATTTTTTAACTGCGTCTGAGTTGACAGGGGATGGGAAGTCTTCGCCATCCATGGTTGTTAGCATCAAAGCTCTGCCAGAGAAAACCCTTTTAACTACGTATGGACCCTCATAGTTCGGTGTCCATTTGCCCCTGTGATCTGTGTTGGGAGGAAGAATTCTTTTGAGTACCAATTCACCGACTTGATACTCCCGAGGGCGCACTTTCTGATCAAATTCTCTCTTCATTCGTCTCTAATATAGTTGGCCATGGCATATAGCTGCTAGTCTCTTTTCCTCAACTAGGCTCAGCTGATTGTATCGAGAATGGACCCATTCTGCTTCGTCAAGCTTAATATCCATCAGGACCCGCAAAGAAGGAATTTCGACTTCAACCGGAAGAACTGCTTCCATGCCATATACAAGCTGATAAGGTGTTGCCCCGGTGTGTAACACCTCAAAATTTGCCCTCCTCTCTTGAGACTAAGCATTAACATTGTACATATCATTTTAGGTCATTAGGCATTTCATATTGCATATCATGTGGTTACATTGTGCAAGCCACTATCCCAAGCCTGGATCAGAGGATGAGAAAGTCAAAGTGCAAGCCTAGGGTTTATTGACTGATCATGGGCCATCTGAGGATGGGGCTGTGAATTAGGGTTTCATGATTCTCAATGGATGTTGGTCTTCATCTTGATTGCAATGATTCATCATCATCATCATGGTTTATTATCATCAAGTGTTGAAGCAGGATTCCTTGAGATTAGGGTTTTGACCAATGGTCAACCCTAATCAGTTGTATTGGGCCAGTCAGGGCATAATCAGGAGATGGGGTTTATGATGGTTATGGGGTTCATTATGTGGTTATATTGTGCTTATTGAGGCTAGGGTTTCACCCTTGAGCCATTTCATCAGAAGATTGGAGCTCAATTTGATCTATGCATTGTCAGATTCATCTTTCAGATGAAAAGTCAACTGTGGTCAACTGTACATGATCTGATGGATTTGGAGATGGAAATGAGTTGGATACACTTCATTCATGTTGGAACAAGTGTTATTTGACATCTCAAAGCCTAAGAATGAAGAGAATCAAGTCAGGACAAAAACTGCCAAAAATAGAAAGTGACTTGTAATGGAAGTTTCCAAAAATGGAAAGTTTTTGACCTCAAAATAAAATGTCCAAGGAAGCTTCAAATGAAAAATTGTTCAACATGAAGGTTGTAGATCTTATTCTCACCTTTCCAAAATGTCCAAGAACTTGAAAATCCCATGTATGGTTGGAAAATTATGGCTCAGTGAATTTCAAAAATGACCCATAATCAGGAGGCCATAACTTCCACATGGTTTGTCCAAATTGGAAGTTCTTTATATGCACAAACTCCATTTGACATGTACTTTCATGGTGCATAATTGGATTTTCTCAAAAAATGGTCAATGCAAGAAGTCAAATTTCAACTGAACAGTTAAATGAACCAAGGGCAAAATTGTCCAACTTGTGAAATAATTGGAATTTTTGGATGGGGATTTTTGCAACACCTCACAAATGGTATTTGAAACTTGTTGGAATGTTCGTTACATGCCTAGGCCTTGTGGTTTGGAAAATAGCTTTTGGAATGAACTTGCAAAAATGGAAAAAGTGCCATCACATAGTGAATTTCCAAAATATGCATCCAATGAGCATAAGCCAAGTTGCAACAGCTCACACATGTCATTTTGAGAGTGTGTGAGCTGTCCATGAGGTGGCAATGAGCTGGCATATGAAGTTACAATTTTGCCCTTGCTTGAAATTAACACATTTCACTAATCAAATGCATTTTGGTTAATTGGTGTAATTAAGCTTGGATTAAGCAAGGGTATATAATCCTAATCACATCTAAATCATAACAGAATTGACATTTCACCAAATCAGATCCAAAACCTCATCACATTCTCTCAAATTCTCAAGAACACCAAAACCAAAAATTGACAAGAACTCTCTCATTTCTTGATCAATCTTCGAAATTCTTTGTACTGCAAACTCCTCTCATCATCATCTCCATCTGTTTTTGGACATTGGATCAAAAGGAGCTGCCATTCTCGACTGTACCTACAAGCTCCATCAATGGTGAATTCAAGTTTCATGCACTAGGAGCAAAAGCAAGTGAACCTGAACGCATCAATCACCTTCCACAAGCCTCTACTGCATCTGTTTGAGGCTGAATCGCGCGAATTCCATCAAAAACATCACTGCAATTTCCAGGTGTGCAAAATTCGAACATCACGATTCTTTGATTGCTTGTATGCGTTTTGTAGACTGGATCATGTAGAGCATCGTGATGCTTTTAGTTTTAGGAATGGTGAACTGTAGAGGATGAAATCTTGATTTGAAGTTTCGAAACCAAACCCTAAGTTGATCGATCCGTGAGATTTAGGAGCTTGTAGGTTAAATTAGGTTGATATTTGGATTCTACATGTTAAGACGGTTCCAACGGCTATTCATTTGTTCATTTTGGTGATGATTCGTGGATTTTCATGTTCATGCGTGTTCTTGTTGGTTCTGAAGCGAAAACGATGATGAAGTGGTGTTTGATCTTTAATTCTGTTTGAAAATTCAAATGAGACGTTTACCGCGCCTGGTTCATGTATTTACAATAATGCCATTAGTGAGTTCCATTTAATTATAATAATTCTAAAAAATTCTTAAAAATTCATAAACACTTTAAAAAATTCATAAAAAATTAATTAAAAATCAGAAAAATATGTGGATTTTTTTGTTGACTTCCTAATTGACTGTAGAATTTTGTTGACTTATTTTTGGAAGTTGTGCATGGTGAATATTTAGTTTGACCTAGGGATGTTTCACATGTATGTAAATTTGATACATTCTACCATGTCCATTGTGAAATTCTCATGTTTACAAAGAAATGCTTGAAAATTTTTGTGGTGATTGTGGACTGGCTAATGGTGATTTACATGTAAATTTCATGAATTTTGGATTCCTGGTGATTGAGTTATGAATTTTGGAATCTAGGTGTGACAATTTGTGTCACACCTCATTATGTCAACTTGCTGGATTTATTTGAATGACCTAGACTTGTTAGAATGGAATGAAATTTTGCATGGATGTTCATTAACATGTTAAGATGCTATGTGAATTTTTGTGGAATTTTATGTGGCATTTTCAAATTGATTGCTATTTTTAATCTCTGTTGGTCAAATGTGCAAGTTTGTGTGACATAGGTTGGTATTATCTTTGTGAAATGCTCATATGGTATTGGATAGTCATGGAATTTGGTATGATTGTTATAGACACATGATGTGACATCCCTGTTTTGGTCCCACTCATTTCTTTACTGTTTTCATTGACTTGTGAATTTTTGAAGTGAATGCATGTGTTGATGTTGTGATTTGGCTCATATAATTGTGTCTGTTTTTGTTGATTTTCATTGACATAGTTCCCTTTGACCAATTAAGCTGAAATTTGATATGCCATACCTTGAATAGGTCCTGTTTAGGTGTAAATTATTTGAGGATTTTTGGAATTGTTTTGATATGGAATTGGATGCAATAGTTCTGTTTGGATGTTTGGTGTTCCATTTGACATAAGTTGACATGTTTTGGTCATGAAATGAATGTGGTGGATGATATAAATATGGGACCAATTGTGTTGGCTTTTGTTTGACATTAATTTGAGTTTGGTTGAGAATACCTTGCTGTTTAGGAATTTTTCTTGCTTTTGGACCCTAGGCTTGGCCTAGTGGTCTTGTTGCTAATATTTGCTTGATTTTTCAGGATGAATAGCACAAGGCTCATGGAGAATGATCCAAGTTGATTAAAATGATGTTGTTTGATGTTTGTACACTAACATAACATTGTTTTGTAGGTTGTGAAGCTTGGGCTTGAGCTCATAGCTTGCCTTTGTGTGCCTTGGCTTGCATAGTCTGACTGATTAACATTTGTTGTTTTCTGATTGGTTGTCTGAGTTACTAACTGGTTAGCTTTTGTACAGGTACATTTAGCCGCTTCTAGTTCTTTTAAGAACTTGCTTGATAGCCGCTGCTTGGTTGTGTAAACCGCTTAAGGTAGGTCCTCTTGACTTCACGTAGTCTGGGAGACCCGGCCTGTTACTTGGCCGGGCAAATGTCTGAAGTCCTCCTTAAGAGGCAATGATTGTGGTTGTTTATTTTTCGTGCCAAGCAGGTGAAAGTCCTCTAAAGAGGCAATTGGTAGAAGTTAGGGATAAGCAATCTATCCCCCACTATTCTGTGTGTCGTCCCTCTGCTCACACGGCTGTGTGTTGATGCATTGGGACACAAGCCCAAGATCTGTGCTGTCGCACAATCGAGTCGGAGTCATTGAGCGTAGAAGGGTCCCTCCATTCTGGACCCACGCTCCCTTGTCCAAAGCTCTCCCTGGTCAAGGATAAGAGCTGTGAGGTCTGATCCTCACTTCACCTTTCATCTGCTTCACCTTAGCCTCGAAATGGCAAGGTTAAGAGCAAACACAGCCCGTACAGATGACTTGCTGAGGCAGTCAAACCTATTGTGTGAGCCCTTGTTTGGTTATAGTGCGTGCTATGTGGATATCTGTTTGAGATGCTTGTTCTCATTTGATGTATGCTTGAATTATTCTGTATGCTTGTATGCTTGCTTCTTTCCTGGATAGGAGTAGTTTGCTTATGCAAGTAGGATAGAAAACTGAACTTAGGGTAACGATGCATGACAACACTAGGCTCGAGTCCAGCTCCCTAGTAGTGTGTCTTTCCCTGGTTTCTGGCTAGTAATTCAGTCCCTTTCAGGGGAACTACATCGCCCTGATCCTCGTTCCAGACGAGGTATGTAGGCAGGGGGTCGTGCGAGACCTCTCCGGGCAACCTTTTTCTTTTTGTTTATGTTTGCTTGTTATCTTCTTATGCTTGGGTTCGGATGCTGACGTAAGCCCAGTGATTGGCTGTCGGGCTCCACGTTTGCCCTTTTGAGTGTGTTTTGGTTCGGATGCTGACGTAATTCCATCCAGTGGTTGTCGGGCTCCATGTTTGCCACCCTTGTCTGTTTGTGTGTTTTGTGTTGTTTGGCGTGCGTAAGCCGAACTACAGTGGCTCTGATTCTCGTTCCAGACGAGATATGTAGGCATAAGATGCGATGTCTTATCGAGCTCCCTTCTCTTAACCCCACCTGCGTTCCCCGTGTGTGTGTGATGTTTTAGCAACCTATTCTTTATTCTAGGACGTGGATCCCGTCGAGTACGACGGACGTGAGGGGTGCTAATACCTTCCCCTTGCGTAACCGACTCCCTTACCCTGTCTCTTTGGTCGCGAGACCATGTTCTTTCCAGGTTTCTCTGAGCGTTTCCTTTCCCTATCTTGGGATAAATAACGCGCAGTGGCGGCTCTGTGTGTGTTTTGTTTTTAGCTCGCCGGTTGATTTTTCGCAGGATGCGACAACTAGCGACTCTGCTGGGGAAAAACCGATGTAGACCTATGCTGGTCCATCGTCCCTAAGCGAGTCCTTCCTAGCGTTTTAGGATTAGTTTGGGTTGCTTATTGTGTGTTATTTATTGCATTTATTATTCTAACCAGTGTGTATCTATATTTGCATTAATGTCTGCATGCATCATACTATCATGTTGTTGCCGTCCTCTGTGCAGGTGGTTCCTCTGTGTGGGGTGGGTGTCCTGAGTGGGGCTAAAACCCAGGCCCGAGTATACACCTAGGATTAGTGTGGTCTCACGTTCCTCATTTGCTAAATCAGCATATTGTTGTAACGTGACATACCACAAGCCGGACGAGGTTCATTTGACAATGCTCTCCTCTGTGGACATTCCACTTTGGTTGAGTTACTTCATCTGAACTATTGACTCTGGTGACCGATCATTTCCCGGATCTTTGGTTTAGACGGTTTTAAGAGAGCTACAATGGCACACCCGAAAGGGCAAACCCATTGAGTATCTCCGCCCGATTGTCGAGACTATTATCCGCCTTAGGATGACCTGTTTAGAATTTACCTGTGAGGGGAGGGTGATTCTTTCAGATGTATGATCAGATGGGTTCAGATGGTGACTTTTTGTTCCGTGGGTCATATTTATAAGTCGGATTTATGGTCATTTATTGCCGAGACGCCGGAGTGTTGTCCGTGATTTATCAGTGGGGATCCGTTTATTTCAGGATTCCCCGGGCCGAGATATTTATCAGTGGGGATCCGTTTATTTCAGGATTCCCCGGGCCGATCCAGATGGTGGTGAATGTCTGTTCAGAGGATGATGATGATGATGTATCTTTCTTCCGTTTATTTCGGAACCCGTGGGTCTGATTGGTGATTGTACACTCCTTAGATGGTTATGATCAGTTCAGAGACCAGATTCAGTGCAGAGGATCAGATGGCGACGCATTGCATTCATTCATCAGCATCATTACATTTTGCATTAATTGCATCTGACACATGTTTATCCATATGCAGGGACATTTTTGATTGATATCCTGGTTGAGAGACTTCCTGCTCAGATATGAGGACCGGCCTGAAAAACAACATTGCTTACAGTTTCTTC
Source organism: Lathyrus oleraceus (assembly GCF_024323335.1). Lineage (NCBI taxonomy): Eukaryota > Viridiplantae > Streptophyta > Magnoliopsida > Fabales > Fabaceae > Lathyrus > Lathyrus oleraceus. The sequence goes on along the minus strand of NC_066579.1, from coordinate 165,198,831 downwards.
GACCCTGAGATTGGTGCGCTGAAGGAAATGATAGCATTGATTACTCCCGACCATGTGGGGATGTTCAGAGAGGCATACGGTAGTATCCTGAAGATGGTTTTCAGACTTGGTGACAGTGACAAAAGCGCCATCCATACCCTTCTCCAGTTCTATGACCCGGGGTTGAGGTGTTTCGTATTTCCAGACTATCTGTTGGGACCTCTGATGGAGGACTATGCTAGCATCCTGGGTATCCAGATCCGTGATCAGATTCCTTTCCATGTCACTAGGGCGGAGCCAGATGTCCTTGGGATTTCACGTGCTCTTTATTTGAGTCCGGAAATGGTCAAGGAAGGTTTGAAGGAGAAGGGAAAGTTACCCGGTTTTCATTTGAGTTTCTTGGAGGCTAATGCCAAGGAACATGCTGCTTTGGGTAACTGGAAGACGGTGTGTGCATTGATTGCTGTGAGCATTTATGGGATTGTTCTGTTTCCCAATCAGAAGAATTTTGTAGACCATAATGCTATCAGATTGTTCATGCAGAGAAACCCTATCCCTACTCTGATCGGAGATGTCTACTACTCAGTGCATGATCGGAATGAGAAGCTGCGTGGGGGGTTGGTCAGGTGCTGTTCTCAGTTGCTCTTCAAGTGGTTCAAGGGGTATTTGCCTTCTCGAGGTGCCTTCGTTCAGATTGATCCCAGTGTCAAGTGGTCCTTTAGGTTGATGGGTCTGCGGGCTGACGACATTTCTTGGACTCATAATGGTTTGGCTAGACGGGATTTTATATACAGTTGTGGGGCTTTTCCCAATGTGCCTCTTATAGGAGTGCAGGGTTGCATTAATTACAACCCAACGCTTCTTAGGAGACAGATGGGGTTCGCTATGGAAGTTCCTCCTCTCGAGTGTGAGACTCAAGAGTCCTTTTATTTTCCTGTGGAGGGTAATCAGGCCAAGCTGATGCAGGTGTCTGGGGCATGGCGCAACATTCAGAGAAAGGGTAAAGTTCCGTTCTGTAAAGTCAACTGTCGGTATTTTCCTTTGTTCGAAGATTGGTTGCGGAAGAGAATTGAAGCCACATTTCTACCATTTCCTGGAGGTGATCCTGCGTGTCCTATGATTGAGGGTCCAAGTGCTTCTGTTAGCATGAAGGAATTCCTTGAAATGAAGAGGGCCAGAGATCAGTTACTTGCAGAGAAAGCTGAATTGGAGAGAAGTGTTGCTCGGTTTCAGGCAGCTAATCAGGAGATCAAAATAAAGATGGAAGATCGAGACAAGCGACATGCTTTGGAAGCCAAACGCTTTGAGATGGATACAGCCTATTATGGGAAGATCCGCCAAGCTTTAGCATCATCCAACCGGGAGCACGACATCACTAAGGATAAGCTGTTCAGAGCGTCGAAGGTTATTGAAGATGAGAAGAGAAGGCAAATCTTGGTGAAGGATCAGAGGGATGACAGAGTCAGAAGTCTCATTGCTGAGTGGGAGACCAAGCTGAAGATCAAGGAAGCAGAGAATCTAAAGATCAGGGCTGAGAGAGATCACTACATGGCTGAGAGAGACCATTGCTTCAGGCAGATGAAGATTCATCAGAAAGAAGTGGGGAGACTGCAGCAGGAGAACACCGAGCTCAGGTTCGCCGCAGAATTCGCGAGGATGGAAGATGAGATAGGGCCATCTGTGGGACCCTCATCCAGTTAGATCTTTCATTTGTGTTGGATTACCGTCAGGCTTGTTGACGGAATTCACGTGTCTGTATTTCTTTCCTATTCCGGAGGATTGTATTTGACTTTGTCTGATTTGATGTATGACTATGGCACTGTTTGTGCACTTTGGTTATGTAATGGTGATTTTTCATTCAGTGATTGGTTTTCAAGCTTTATTTGCTTTGCCGTATGCACTCACACAAGCACACACATGGTTGGGGGTATCATGCTAAATCACATATCTCCGATCTGCACGATGAATCGAATGCTGAATGACTGAATATCGATGCCGGATTATTATCTGTCTCAATGACGCCTGGATCGAGAGACGAAGTGTCCTTCATATGGATAGACATTGCATCCATGCATTGATCATAATAACTGTGTTTTATTTTGCAGGTGTTTGTTACTAACGTGCTTGTTTGTGACAGGAATCATTGCTCGCGCTCGAAGAACAGTACCTTTGCACTCAACACGCCCTCACAGATATTATACCAGAAGAAATACTCCCAGACTCATGGAGCTTCCCAGTGCAGATATGCTTGAGCTAAAGGACAAAATGAATGAGCTGATCAACATCATGCAAGGCTTTGCAGTCGGTCAGAAGGCTCTGGCAGATAAAGTCGAGAAGCTCGAGCGGGCTTCTGCAGCGAACAGTGGGGTTAACCTGGATGGAGTCTCCAACCAGGGGCTGGGGTCTCGAGACGGTGGAAAGAGGACGACCGTGGGTCTCGTGAATAATGCTGGTGGTAATGGTGGTGCTGGTGGCCAACCGGGTCAGAATCTGAAAGATAATTTTGTGCCTCCGTTTTATGGGTTCGACGAAGATCAGGAGGAGGACAGGGAGGCTGACCAGTTCTCGATGCAGAACGAGCCGTTTGTGCCGTATAATGCTCCACCTCAGAACAAGGAGATCCAGCTGCTGGCTGAGAAGATTAAGGTGTTAGAGAGTTATGCCACGCCCGGGGTGGTAAACATGTCTAACATGGGGCTGGTCGAGGGGATTGTGATCCCACAAAAGTTCAAGGCGCCTAGTTTTGACAAATATAACGGGAGTTCTTGCCCAGAGACGCACTTACAAGCTTTTGTCCGCAAGATATCTGCGTACACGATGGACCAGAAATTGTGGATGTATTTTTTCCAAGACAGCCTGTCTGGAGGCTCCCTGGAATGGTATACTAAGCTGAAATCGTCTGATATAAAGAACTGGCAGGATCTTGGGGATGCTTTCTTCAAGCAGTACCAGTTCAACGCTGACATGGCTCCGAGCCGTACCCAGCTGCAGGGTATGTCTCAGAAAAATAATGAAGGATTCAAGGAGTATGCTCAGCGGTGGAGAGAATTGGCTGCGAGGGTGCAACCTCCGCTTGTTGATCGAGAGATGTCTGACTTGTTTATGGGGACCCTGCAGGGGCCGTTTGCGGAAAGGATGGTGGGTTGTCCTGTCACCAATTTCTCTGACATTGTGGTGGCAGGGGAAAGAATTGAAAGTTGGTTGAAGCTGGGTAAGATCCAGGGTGTTGCTTCTGCGTCTTCTTCCGGTTCGAAAAAGCCATTCGGTAATGGTGGGCAGAGGAAAAAGGAAGGAGACACCAGCGCTGTTTATACTCAACGGGGACCCAGTAGGGACCGTTACTTTCAGCACACTGCTGCAGTAACAATCCCTGCTGAGCCTCAACCAGCACCGCAACAACCGCAGCAACAGCAACAGAGACAACCCTTTCAGCAGAGACAACAGAGGGCTGGTTATCAGGTCAGGGGCAGAGCACAGGACAGACAATTTGATAGGCCTCCGGTGACCTATGCCTTCTTGTTCAAGAAACTGCAGGATTTGGGCCTTGTGCAGACCAGAACTCTGGCACCTTTGAGACCTGATCAAAGGCCAGCCAGCTATGACGAGAATGCCAAGTGTGAATTCCACTCAGGTGCGCCTGGGCACAACATTGAGAACTGTAAAGCTTTTAAGCACACAGTTCAAGATTTAGTGGATTCCAAGGCCATTAATTTTGCTCCATCCCCTAATGTGAATGTCAATCCCATGCCTGCGCATGGTCAGAGGGGGGTGAATGCCATTTTTGCGGAGAATCGAGTTGGGTTGTCTGATATTGATCAGCTGAAGACGCCTCTGGTTGAGGTCAAGAGGCAGTTGTTGAAGAATGGGGTTTATCCGGGCTGCGGCCATGAGTGTGCTGAGTGCATTATCTCTGTGAATGGGTGTGAGCTTCTGCGGAAGTGTGGCCAGGGTCTGATGGACGAAGGGGTTATTATGATTGAGAGGGCTGATGAAGAGAAGGAAGAGGTCTCCACCATAACAATCTATTATGATCCGGTGGATTTATCGAACCTTAGTGAGGAGGCTTCAGTTACTATCACGGTACCTGGGCCAATTCCCTACGACAAAGATGATGCCGTGCCGTGGCATTATGGTGGGGAGGTGTACTGTAACAGTGAGAAGTTGGAGGAACAATCTGCAAGTGAAACCACCGTGCTAAAGGTGGATAATTCCGGTCCCAGCGGTTTCACTCGCAGCGGTAGGTTATTTGCTCCTGATGCGTTGAGGAGAGGGGAGGAAGAAAAAGATAAAAAAGAAAAGGCCGAGGCTTTAACCAGGGCGAAAGGGAAGGCTGTGGTGGATTGTGGTGGTACTCCTGTGGTGACACCGGCGCCTGCGGGGTCGGACAACAAATTTGATGATGAAGCTGAAGAGTTCTTAAGAATCATCAAAAAGTCGGAGTATAAACTGGTTGATCATTTGCAGCAAACTCCGTCCAAGATCTCAATTCTTTCATTGTTGCTGAGCTCAGAGGGGCATAGGGAGGCCTTATTGAAAATTTTGAAGAAGGCTTATGTTCCTCAGGAGATCACCATCAATCAGCTGGAGACGGTCGTATCCAATGTGCATGCTAGCCATGGGTTGGGCTTTACGGATATGGACCTGACGGTGGATGGCAGAAATCATAATCGGGCGCTACACATAGCCATGGAGTGTAAAGGAGCCGTGCTTTCGCATGTGCTGGTTGATACCGGCTCCTCATTGAATGTGTTGCCAAAGAAAGCCCTGGCAAAGCTTAACTGTGATGGGCTGATTTTGACCCCGACTGATTTGATTGTGCGGGCATTTGATGGGTCAAAAAGGGCTGTGTTTGGGGAGGTGGAATTGCCAGTAAAGATTGGACCTGAGGTGTTCAAGTCGACTTTCTACGTCATGGACATTCAGCCAGCATACAGTTGCTTGTTGGGTCGCCCATGGATTCACGCTGCGGGAGCAGTTACATCGACTTTGCACCAGAAGTTAAAGTATATCTGGGAGGGCCAAGTCGTTACTGTCTGCGGAGAGGAGGACATTTTTGTCAGCCACCTGTCTTCATTCAAGTACGTGGAGATGGATGGTGAAATCTGGGAGACGCCTAGCCAGGCTTTCGAAACCGTTAAGGTGGAGAATGCTTTATTCGCGAAGAAGGAAGAAGAGAAACCATCCATCGCTTCCTACAAACAGGCTGCTGAGGTGGTCAAAAGTGGAGAAGCTCCTGGTTGGGGCAGAATGATGGAGGTCCCTGAGAAGAAAGACAGATTTGGGGTTGGATATCAACCTGGCCGAGGCTCAGGGCAAGGAAGAGGACGTCGTACGTCGGTAACCTTCACAAGCGCCGGAATGCTGGATCCGGATCACATCTGTATGATGGGTGAAGATACTGATAGTGACTGCGACATCGACCAATGGATAAAGCCGTGCACACCAGGGATGGAAATCCAGAACTGGAAGGCCGAAGAAATCATCCGGGTCACTCTCCTTGAAGAGTAATATTTTTCTTGTTTTCATTCTTATTTGCATGAAAGCCATGCGTGTTGCCCGACACGTAATGGTCCATTGTAAGGGCCACCTCATGTTTAAATTTGTAAGATTTTGCATCATTAATAAAAGGATGTTTTTCAGTTAAAAACGGTGTCCCTGTTTTTCATTTATTTTTGCAGTTTAAAAATAAAAACAAATAAAAATGGCAATGTTTTCATTTTTCTTTTTCAATTTTTCACACCGGTTCTAAAGCAATGCATGAATCAACATTCATGCAGATGCGATTCTTCTCCGGATCTCATTGATAACAATCCTGTTACACCCTTGTATGACTTCGACAATCCGATCTATCTTGCCGAAGAAGAAGACGAAGAAGATTGTGAACTGCCAGGGGAATTAGTCAGGTTGTTAAAACAAGAGGAGAAGGTGATTCAGCCGCACGAAGAACAGATTGAGGTGGTGAATCTGGGTACCGATGAGGTTAAGAAAGAAGTGAAAATCGGGGCTGCTTTGGAGGAAAGTGTTAAGAGCAGAATGGTGGCATTGTTGAAAGAGTATGTCGACATCTTTGCCTGGTCTTATCAAGATATGCCAGGGTTGGATACCGATATTGTGGTGCACAAGCTGCCATCGAGAGTAGATTGTCCTCCAGTGAAGCAGAAGTTGCGCAGAACTCGACCTGACATGGCGATGAAGATTAAGGAAGAAGTGCAGAAGCAGTGGGATGCTGGTTTCCTTGCTGTCACTAATTATCCGCCATGGGTTGCGAACATCGTGCCAGTCCCGAAGAAGGATGGGAAAGTGAGAATGTGTGTGGACTACCAGGATCTGAACAGAGCTAGTCCGAAAGATGATTTTCCATTACCTCACATTGATGTGTTGGTAGATAATACAGCTCAATTCTCGGTGTTTTCCTTCATGGATGGCTTTTCTGGCTATAATCAAATCAAAATGTCGCCAGATGATATGGAGAAAACAACGTTCATTACACCATGGGGTACCTTCTATTACAAGGTAATGCCATTTGGTCTCAAGAACGCCGGTGCTACTTATCAGAGAGCCATGGTGACTTTGTTTCATGATATGATTCATCATGAAATCGAATGCTATGTTGATGACATGATAGCAAAGTCCCAGACAAAAGAGGGGCATTTGGTAGATTTGGCCAAATTGTTTGACCGGCTGAGGCAGTTCAGACTGAGGTTGAATCCGAACAAGTGCACTTTCGGGGTGCGGTCCGGTAAATTGCTGGGGTTCATTGTAAGTGAGAAAGGAATAGAGGTTGATCCTGCTAAAGTAAAAGCAATAAGAGAAATGCCTGAACCGAGAACGGAGAAGGAGGTTCGTGGTTTCTTGGGTAGATTGAACTACATTTCACGGTTCATATCTCATCTAACAGCCACGTGTGAACCGATTTTCAAATTGTTAAGAAAAGATCAAACGGTCAGGTGGAATAAGGATTGCCAAGCGGCATTTGAAAAGATAAAAGAATATTTGCAGGAGCCTCCGATTCTGATGCCTCCTGTGGAGGGAAGACCGTTAATTCTGTACCTGACAGTCCTCGAGGGGTCTATGGGGTGTGTATTGGGGAAGCATGACGAGTCTGGTCGAAAAGAGCATGCCATATACTACCTTAGCAAAAAGTTTACCGACTGTGAAACAAGATATTCACTGCTCGAGAAAACTTGCTGTGCTTTGGTCTTGGCTGCTCGCCGACTAAGGCAGTACATGTTGGTTCATACCACTTTATTGATTTCCAAGATGGATCCGATCAAGTACATTTTCGAGAAGCCAGCATTGACCGGAAGGGTTGCGAGGTGGAAAATGATTTTGACTGAATATGATATACAGTATACCTCTCAGAAAGCGATCAAAGGGAGTGTATTGTCTGATTACCTCGCTCAGCAACCTATTGATGATTATCAACCGATGAAGTTTGAATTCCCTGATGAGGACATCATGTTTCTCAAATCGAAAGATTGCGAGGAACCAATCCTGGAGGAGGGGCCTGACCCTGAATCCGAAGGGATTCTGATGTTTGATGGGGCCGTTAATGTGAATGGAAGCGGTGTTGGTGCTGTTTTGGTTACGCCGAAAGGATCTCATATTCCTTTTGCTGCCCGGCTAACATTTGAGTGTACCAACAACGTAGCTGAATATGAAGCTTGTATCTTGGGGATTGAAGAGGCGATTGATTTGAGAATCAAGAACCTTGTCATATATGGAGATTCAGCTCTGGTGATAAATCAGGTTAACGGAAAATGGTATACGCATCAATCTCATTTGGTTCCGTATCGAGATTATACGAGGAGGTTGTTGACGTTTTTCACCAAGGTGAAGATGCATCATGTGCCCAGAGAGGAGAATCCTTTGGCAGATGCTTTGGCTACTCTGACTGCCTTGATTAAGGTACAGTGGTGGAATCAGTTCCCCAGTGTTGAAGTGGGACGTCTGGATAGACCGGCTTATGTGTTTGTTGTTGATACAGCGCCTGATGATGAGAGGCCGTGGTATTATGATATCAAGCGCTATCTTGAGACGCAAGAGTATCCTGAGGGAGCATCGAAGAAAGATAGAAAGACTCTACGGAGGTTAGCCATGGTGTTCTATCTGAATAAGGACGGGGTTTTGTATAAAAGAAATTTTGATTGGGTCTTGCTCAGATGTGTTGATGATGCAGAAGCAAGCCAATTGATGAAAGAGGTTCATGAGGGATCGTTCGGTACCCATGCCAGTGGGAATGCAATGGTAAAGAAGCTGCTGAGAGCAGGTTATTACTGGATGACAATGGAGGCCCAATGTTTCAATTTCGTGCGGAAGTGTCATAAATGCCAGATTTATGCAGATAAGGTGCACGTGCCTCCAAATCCGTTGAGCTTGATGTCGTCTCCATGGCCGTTCGCTATGTGGGGCATTGATATGATAGGAAAGATAGAGCCTACAGCTTCGAATGGGCACAGATTCATATTGGTGGCTATTGATTACTTCACCAAGTGGGTTGAAGCAGCTTCTTATACGAATGTGACGAAGCAGGTCGTTGCCAGATTTCTCAAGAGAGACATCATTTGCCGATATGGGGTTCCCGAGAGAATCATTACTGATAATGGTTCTAATTTGAATAATAAGATGATGGCGGAGTTGTGCCGGGAATTCAAGATCGAGCATCACAATTCTTCTCCCTATCGTCCGAAGATGAATGGGGCGGTTGAGGCAGCCAATAAGAATATTAAGAAGATTGTGCAGAAAATGGTGGTAACCTACAAGGATTGGCATGAGATGCTGCCGTTTGCGTTGCATGGGTATCGCACGTCGGTACGCACATCTACTGGGGCAACTCCTTTCTCATTGGTATATGGGATGGAGGTTGTGTTACCCGTTGAGGTTCAGATTCCCTCGTTGAGAGTCCTGATGGACGTGAAGTTGCAAGAGGCTGAATGGGTAAGGACCCGATATGAAGAGTTGAGCCTGATTGAGGAAAAGAGGCTAGCAGCCATCTGTCATGGGCAGTTGTATCAGCAGAGGATGAAGCGTGCTTTCGACAAGAAGGTGCGACCTCGGGTATATCACGTAGGTGATATGGTGCTGAAAAGGATCCTTCCTCCTCAAAACGATCGTAGGGGCAAATGGACACCGAATTATGAAGGTCCATTCGTGGTCAAGAAGGTTTTCTCTGGCGGAGCCTTGTTGTTAACGACCATGGATGGCGAAGATTTTCCATCCCCTGTGAATGCGGACGCAGTTAAAAAATACTTCGTATAAAAGAGACCCGCTGGACGAAAAGAACAAAATAGTCCAGGCAAAAATGGGCATCCCGGCGAACCAAAAACAGAAGAAAGGTTCGGGCAAAAATTAGGGATAAAAATGAAAAATGTACACCCGGCAAGTCGAAAACCTGAGAAGGCGACTTGGGCAAAAAAGGGTATCCCGGTGGACTGAAAACCCGAAAGGGCGGTCCAGGCAAAAGAGGGATTGAAACGAACAACTGCGTCCAGCGTGATCGTTTGTACTTTGGTTAAAGCATCATGGATAATACCCGGTAGGGATCAGTTAGAATTGTCTTGTTCAGAAGGCGGAAAGCATGGAGAGTCTGAGGACATATGGGGTGTAACCGAGTTGGAACTCGATGAGATCACGGGTTTCACATTGCCATTAGGATAGATTTTTCCTTTTGAGCGCAATTACCTCTTTTCAGGAATTGCTTCCTTTTGTATTGCTCATTTGAGCCGCACTTTTCCAATCAATAAAATGCATATTCAGTCAAATAATTTTGTTTTTGTCTTTCATTACCGCTTTGATTGCAAAAACATCCGATTATTTTGATAAAGAATCTTTGCATTTTTTATGCATACAGGTTCCTTCCAATGCATGCTTATAAGATTGAAAGCTTGAAATCTTATTTGGAAGGTTGAGTGACCCAAGTGTTGAAATCTTGACGTGCTTGGGGCACGGTTTTATCTGACGATCTGTTTTGCAGGAACTGTTAGATATTTTCACTCACTTGCAGGTTGTGATGTGTAAGCATTGACAAAGCAAATCCCCAGAGAGTTCATTCGGGAACGAATATGTGAGAAATGATGAAGACGTTGAGACGTGCGACGATCCTTGATGTTGATCAAGAAGACTCTTCAAAGTCGGAAAATCGAATTTCTGTATAACTCCCAGGAGTATGCTCTCTCGTCGAGCGCGGAGCGACTTGGAATATAAGATGATGGAGCAGAAAAGGTCCAGACAAGTCTGGGAGTTCTCAAAAGTGGAAAGCTGATACGAGACTGGAAGGTAGATACCGTGGTTCGACGAGTCGATGGGTGTTCTATACCAACTTTTCTCATTTCCCAGCTAGGTCCCCGAGCAGAGTTATAGGACTAGCTCCCCAGCAGATTCAAGGTTTGTGGACTTCTCCAGCCGAGTCATGATAGTTATCCCGGGCGGTTTACAACGGTGTTTCCTCAGCAGCCAGGTCTGAAGGTTGTTATTCCCCGAGTGGAGCGGGTTTCAATGAAATATATCTCCAGCAGTGTTCATCCTACCAGTGGATTGAACAAGTTCCCGTAGCGGACGGATTTTTTGTATCTCCAGCTGAGTTGATTCTACTTGTGGATTGCGTGGGTTATCCCCGGCGGAGTAGTATTCGTTTCCCTAGTAGGGTCAGGATGGTTATCCCCAGCAGGTGATAGAGTGATGCATCCCCAGTTGAGTCTGGAGATTGCTGTTTTCCCAGCGGAGTATCTGTGAGCATTTCCCCAGTAAAGTCAGCAGGTATCTGTGAGGGTTTTCCCGAAGCGGAGTCAGGATTGATATCCCTAGCAAGTCAAGATGGGAGTATCCCCACAGAGTGTTGGTGGTGCTTATCCCCAGCGGTTTCTCGAGTGGATTGGGTGCAAAGGAGGTTCTTCCCCAGCAAGGGTTGCCTTTTCCCAGCAGCAGTGATTCCCCAGCATGGTGGAAATCCGAGCGGTGACGAGTTCCTCAGCGGAGTGTCTCGTATTCCCCAGAGGAGTCCCTTGAGGGGGATGTTTTTATTTTTATGCATTCATCATGAAAAATAGCATAGCATGTTGCATAGAAAAATAATAATTGCGTAGCATTTCCATAATTATGGAGCATTGCGCAGAAAAAATCAATCATGCATCATTGCAAGCATAAGCTAGTCTCAAGCCGTGGTTACCGTTTGAGAAGTGGTTTTGGCCAGACAGTGAAGGTGTTACTCCGAGGAGTTTAGCCTCATGATTTGATCAAAGGAATTTCCCCAGTAGTGCGATACTGGAGGAGTTTGTTTCCGTCGTGCGGAGATGGAAGTATGACGCGATCAGCGCAACTCAAGCCGTGGTTACCGCTTGAAGTTTTTGTTTTGCCGAGGGGTGAGGATGTTACTCTGAGGAGTTTAGCATCATGACGTCAGATCAGCAATGTTCCCCAGTAGTGCGATACTGGAGGGAATTGTTCCGTCAAACAGAGATGGAAATGAAGTCAAAGGACGTTATGCGATCAGCGCAATTCCGGGGTTCAATTAGAGAAAAGGAAATGCTGAGGCATTTTCTGGGGTTCAAATGGAGATGGAGTTGAAGATCATATCCAGGATGAGGTCCTTAGGATTATCTTCTGTTCATGTGTCACCTTAGACTCTGGCCGAGGCCAATGGAGGTCGTTATAGGTGTCTTCTGAGGAAGAGATACACATGCTACCTTCTTTATGAAGGTTTACCCTCTGACATGTCGCCCTCAGAGTGGTTTGGTGTTATTTCCGACGTTGCCAGCGGAATTATCACGAGAGATTGGAGAAAAGGATATGCTGAGGAATTTTCCGGGGTTCAAATGGAGAAAAGAAGATGTTGAGGCATTTTCTGGAGACGGGGTTCAAACGGAGAAAAGGAGATGTTGCGGCATTTTCTGGAGAGCGGGGTTCACGTTGGCGATTGCAAGTTATCGTCAGGCGACTGGGGTTCAAATTGGAGATTGGGGTTCATTATTTTGGCAAAAAGGAATGCTGAGGCATTTTCTGGGGTTCAAATACAGAGATCTGAGGATCGTTTGCGCAGAGAAAAATTTCGGGGTTCAAGAAAAGCATAAAAGGAAAGAGTGATAATCCCGAGTGGATGTGTGGTGTTCAGGCCATGGTTATCCCTGCGTTACCATTTATTTTGGTATCCAGGTCGACGTTTTTCGAGTTTGTTTCTTCGCCGATGCTGACAGGCGCTGTTAATTATTTATCCCATCAGAGTGCAAATTGTTCGTCTGTTCTTGGTATTCAATCACGCTTCATCCTGATCATCTGAAAGCCGAGGCTGTTCATATCGACAGGTTCACAGTGGATTGAATAGGGGCAGCTGTAACACCTCAAAATTTGCCCTCCTCTCTTGGGACTAAGCATTAACATTGTACATATGATTTTAGGTCATTAGGCATTTCATATTGCATATCATGTGGTTACATTGTGCAAGCCACTATTCCAAGCCTGGATCAGAGGATGAGAAAGTCAAAGTGCAAGCCTAGGGTTTGTTGACTGATCATGGGCCATCTGAGGATGGGGCTGTGAATTAGGGTTTCATGATTCTCAATGGATGTTGGTCTTCATCTTGATTGCAATGATTCATCATCATCATCATGGTTTATTATCATCAAGTGTTGAAGCAGGATTCCTTGAGATTAGGGTTTTGACCAATGGTCAACCCTAATCAGTTGTATTGGGCCAGTCAGGGCATAATCAGGAGATGGGGTTTATGATGGTTATGGGGTTCATTATGTGGTTATATTGTGCTTATTGAGGCTAGGGTTTCACCCTTGAGCCATTTCATCAGAAGATTGGAGCTCAATTTGATCTATGCATTGCCAGATTCATCTATCAGATGAAAAGTCAACTGTGGTCAACTGTACATGATCTGATGGATTTGGAGATGGAAATGAGTTGGATACACTTCATTCATGTTGGAACAAGTGTTATTTGACATCTCAAAGCCTAAGAATGAAGAAAATCAAGTCAGGACAAAAACTGCCAAAAATAGAAAGTGACTTGTAATGGAAGTTTCCAAAAATGGAAAGTTTTTGACCTCAAAATAAAATGTCCAAGGAAGCTTCAAATGAAAAATTGTTCAACATGAAGGTTGTAGATATTGTTCTCACCTTTCCAAAATGTCCAAGAACTTGAAAATCCCATGTATGGTTGGAAAATTATGGCTCAGTGAATTTCAAAAATGACCCATAATCAGGAGGCCATAACTTCCACATGGTTTGTCCAAATTGGAAGTTCTTTATATGCACAAACTCCATTTGACATGTACTTTCATGGTGCATAATTGGATTTTCTCAAAAAATGGTCAATGCAAGAAGTCAAATTTCAACTGAACAGTTAAATGAACCAAGGGCAAAATTGTCCAACTTGTGAAATAATTGGAATTTTTGGATGGGGATTTTTGCAACACCTCACAGATGGTATTTGAAACTTGTTGGAATGTTCGTTACATGCCTAGGCCTTGTGGTTTGGAAAATAGCTTTTGGAATGAACTTGCAAAAATGGAAAAAGTGCCATCACATAGTGAATTTCCAAAATATGCATCCAATGAGCATAAGCCAAGTTGCAACAGCTCACACATGTCATTTTGAGAGTGTGTGAGCTGTCCATGAGGTGGCAATGAGCTGGCATATGAAGTTACAATTTTGCCCTTGCTTGAAATTAACACATTTCACTAATCAAATGCATTTTGGTTAATTGGTGTAATTAAGCTTGGAGTAAGCAAGGGTATATAATCCTAATCACATCTAAATCATAACAGAATTGACATTTCACCAAATCAGATCCAAAACCTCATCACATTCTCTCAAATTCTCAAGAACACCAAAACCAAAAATTGACAAGAACTCTCTCATTTCTTGATCAATCTTCGAAATTCTTTGTACTGCAAACTCCTCTCATCATCATCTCCATCTGTTTTTGGACATTGGATCAAAAGGAGCTGCCATTCTCGACTATACCTACAAGCTCCATCAATGGTGAATTCAAGTTTCATGCACTAGGAGCAAAAGCAAGTGAACCTGAACGCATCAATCACCTTCCACAAGCCTCTACTGCATCTGTTTGAGGTTGAATCGCGCGAATTCCATCAAAAACATCACTGCAATTTCCAGGTGTGCAAAATTCGAACATCACGATTCTTTGATTGCTTGTATGCGTTTTGTAGACTGGATCATGTAGAGCATCGTGATGCTTTTAGTTTTAGGAATGGTGAACTGTAGAGGATGAAATCTTGATTTGAAGTTTCGAAACCAAACCCTAAGTTGATCGATCCGTGAGATTTAGGAGCTTGTAGGTTAAATTAGGTTGATATTTGGATTCTACATGTTAAGACGGTTCCAACGGCTATTCATTTGTTCATTTTGGTGATGATTCGTGGATTTTCATGTTCATGCGTGTTCTTGTTGGTTCTGAAGCGAAAACGATGATGAAGTGGTGTTTGATCTTTAATTCTGTTTGAAAATTCAAATGAGACGTTTACCGCGCCTGGTTCATGTATTTACAATAATGCCATTAGTGAGTTCCATTTAATTATAATAATTCTAAAAAATTCTTAAAATTCATAAACACTTTAAAAAATTCATAAAAAATTAATTAAAAATCAGAAAAATATGTGGATTTTTTTGTTGACTTCCTAATTGACTGTAGAATTTTGTTGACTTATTTTTGGAAGTTGTGCATGGTGAATATTTAGTTTGACCTAGGGATGTTTCACATGTATGTAAATTTGATACATTCTACCATGTCCATTGTGAAATTCTCATGTTTACAAAGAAATGCTTGAAAATTTTTGTGGTGATTGTGGACTGGCTAATGGTGATTTACATGTAAATTTCATGAATTTTGGATTCCTGGTGATTGAGTTATGAATTTTGGAATCTAGGTGTGACAATTTGTGTCACACCTCATTATGTCAACTTGCTGGATTTATTTGAATGACCTAGACTTGTTAGAATGGAATGAAATTTTGCATGGATGTTCATTAACATGTTAAGATGCTATGTGAATTTTTGTGGAATTTTATGTGGCATTTTCAAATTGATTGCTATTTTTAATCTCTGTTGGTCAAATGTGCAAGTTTGTGTGACATAGGTTGGTATTATCTTTGTGAAATGCTCATATGGTATTGGATAGTCATGGAATTTGGTATGATTGTTATAGACACATGATGTGACATCCCTGTTTTGGTCCCACTCATTTCTTTACTGTTTTCATTGACTTGTGAATTTTTGAAGTGAATGCATGTGTTGATGTTGTGATTTGGCTCATATAATTGTGTCTGTTTTTGTTGATTTTCATTGACATAGTTCCCTTTGACCAATTAAGCTGAAATTTGATATGCCATACCTTGAATAGGTCCTGTTTAGGTGTAAATTATTTGAGGATTTTTGGAATTGTTTTGATATGGAATTGGATGCAATAGTTCTGTTTGGATGTTTGGTGTTCCATTTGACATAAGTTGACATGTTTTGGTCATGAAATGAATGTGGTGGATGATATAAATATGGGACCAATTGTGTTGGCTTTTGTTTGACATTAATTTGAGTTTGGTTGAGAATACCTTGCTGTTTAGGAATTTTTCTTGCTTTTGGACCCTAGGCTTGGCCTAGTGGTCTTGTTGCTAATATTTGCTTGATTTTTCAGGATGAATAGCACAAGGCTCATGGAGAATGATCCAAGTTGATTAAAATGATGTTGTTTGATGTTTGTACACTAACATAACATTGTTTTGTAGGTTGTGAAGCTTGGGCTTGAGCTCATAGCTTGCCTTTGTGTGCCTTGGCTTGCATAGTCTGACTGATTAACATTTGTTGTTTTCTGATTGGTTGTCTGAGTTACTAACTGGTTAGCTTTTGTACAGGTACATTTAGCCGCTTCTAGTTCTTTTAAGAACTTGCTTGATAGCCGCTGCTTGGTTGTGTAAACCGCTTGAGGTAGGTCCTCTTGACTTCACGTAGTCTGGGAGACCCGGCCTGTTACTTGGCCGGGCAAATGTCTGAAGTCCTCCTTAAGAGGCAATGATTGTGGTTGTTTATTTTTCGTGCCAAGCAGGTGAAAGTCCTCTAAAGAGGCAATTGGTAGAAGTTAGGGATAAGCAATCTATCCCCCACTATTCTGTGTGTCGTCCCTCTGCTCACACGGCTGTGTGTTGATGCATTGGGACACAAGCCCAAGATCTGTGCTGTCGCACAATCGAGTCGGAGTCATTGAGCGTAGAAGGGTCCCTCAATTCTGGACCCACGCTCCCTTGTCCAAAGCTCTCCCTGGTCAGGGATAAGAGCTGTGAGGTCTGATCCTCACTTCACCTTTCATCTGCTTCACCTTAGCCTCGTAATGGCAAGGTTAAGAGCAAACACAGCCCGTACAGATGACTTGCTGAGGCAGTCAAACCTATTGTGTGAGCCCTTGTTTGGTTATAGTGCGTGCTATGTGGATATCTGTTTGAGATGCTTGTTCTCATTTGATGTATGCTTGAATTATTCTGTATGCTTGTATGCTTGCTTCTTTCCTGGATAGGAGTAGTTTGCTTATGCAAGTAGGATAGAAAACTGAACTTAGGGTAACGATGCATGACAACACTAGGCTCGAGTCCAGCTCCCTAGTAGTGTGTCTTTCCCTGGTTTCTGGCTAGTAATTCAGTCCCTTTCAGGGGAACTACATCGCCCTGATCCTCGTTCCAGACGAGGTATGTAGGCAGGGGGTCGTGCGAGACCTCTCCGGGCAACCTTTTTCTTTTTGTTTATGTTTGCTTGTTATCTTCTTATGCTTGGGTTCGGATGCTGACGTAAGCCCAGTGATTGGCTGTCGGGCTCCACGTTTGCCCTTTGAGTGTGTTTTGGTTCGGATGCTGACGTAATTCCATCCAGTGGTTGTCGGGCTCCATGTTTGCCACCCTTGTCTGTTTGTGTGTTTTGTGTTGTTTGGCGTGCGTAAGCCGAACTACAGTGGCTCTGATTCTCGTTCCAGACGAGATATGTAGGCATAAGATGCGATGTCTTATCGAGCTCCCTTCTCTTAACCCCACCTGCGTTCCCCGTGTGTGTGTGTGATGTTTTAGCAACCTATTCTTTATTCTAGGACGTGGATCCCGTCGAGTACGACGGACGTGAGGGGTGCTAATACCTTCCCCTTGCGTAACCGACTCCCTTACCCTGTCTCTTTGGTCGCGAGACCATGTTCTTTCCAGGTTTCTCTGAGCGTTTCCTTTCCCTATCTTGGGATAAATAACGCGCAGTGGCGGCTCTGTGTGTGTTTTGTTTTTAGCTCGCCGGTTGATTTTTCGCAGGATGCGACACGGTGGATGTTCTAATTGAAGTTTGATACCCATGTAATGCAAACGGTAACATCTCATTCCAGTCCTTGTATGTTACCACCATCTTTTGCATAATCTTCTTAATATTCTTGTTAGCTGCCTCAACAACGCCATTCATCTTTGGCCTGTAAGGGGAAGAATTGTGATGCTCGATTTTGAAGTCCCGGCAAAGCTCTGCCATCATTTTGTTACTGAGATTCGAACCATTATCAGTAATAATCCGCTCGGGAACTCCGTATCTGCAGATGATATCTCTTTTCAGAAATCTGGCTACCACCTGCTTCGTAACATTCGCATAGGATGCTGCTTCCACCCACTTAGTGAAGTAATCAATAGTGACCAAAATGAATCTATGGCCGTTGGAAGCAGTCGGTTCGATCTTGCCAATCATATCAATGCCCCACATTGCAAAAGGCCAAGGTGACGACATGACATTCAATGGGCTTGGAGGGATATGCACTTTATCTGCGTAACTCTGGCACTTGTGACATTTTCGGGCGTATGCGCAACAGTATGCCTCCATTGTTAATACCCCTATCTTAACAACTTCTTAGCCATTGCATGTCCTTCGGCATGGGTACCGAAAGATCCCTCATGTACTTCTTGCATTAACATGTCCGCTTCCTACTTGTCCACATATCTGAGCAAGACCATGTCGAAATTTTGCTTGTACAGAGTATCATCTGAGTTCAGAAAGAAGCTACCGGCTAACCTCCTTAACGTCTTCTTATCATTCGAAGACGCCCCAGCTGGGTACTCTTGACTCTTCAGGAAACGCTTGATGTCATGATACCACGGCTTATCATCAGATACTGCATCGACAGCAAACACATAGGCGAGTATATCAAGCCGGGATACATCAGTTCTTGGTACGTAGTTCCAACATAGCACCTTAATCATCGAAGACAAGGTAGCCAAAGCATCAGCAATTTTGTTTTCTTCACGAGGAATGTAATGCAGCTTCACCGTCATAAAGAAAGTCAACAATCTTCTCGTGTAGTCTCTGTAAGGAACCAAATGAGGCTGATGTGTATACCATTTCCCGTTGGTTTGATTGATGACCAAAGCTGAATCCCCGTATACATCCAGGGTTTTAATCCGTAGGTTGATGGCTTCCTCAAGTCCTAGGATACAAGCTTCGTATTCGGCTTCATTGTTGGTGTAGGGAAAAGTTATTCTGGCATAAAATGGCATATGAACCCCCTTTGGCGTGATCAACACTGCACTAACTCCGCGACCATTGACGTTGACCTCCCCATCAAACATCATAATCCATTTGGATTCAGGGTCAGGCCCCTCCTCCGGGAGTGGTTCCTCGCAATCTTTCGATTTGAGAAACATGATGTCCTCATCAGGAAAGTCGAACCTCATAGGTTGGTAATCATCAATCGGTTGTTCTGCAAGATAGTCTGACAAGACACTTCCTTTGATGGCTTTTTATGAAGTGTATTGGATGTCATACTCTGTCAGTATCATTTGCCACCTAGCAACCCTTCCGGTAAATGCTGGCTTTTCGAAAATATACTTGACTGGATCCATCTTTGATATTAATAGAGTCGTGTGAGTCAACATATACTGTCTTAATCGGCGAGCAACCCATGCCAAAGCGCAACAAGTTTTCTCGAGCAGTGAGTATCTTTGTTCACAGTCAGTAAACTTTTTGCTAAGGTAGTATATTGCATGCTCTTTTCGACCTGACTCATCATGCTGGCCGAGCACACAACCCATTGACCTTTCTAACACGGTCAAGTACATGACCAACGGTCTTCCCTCTACTGGAGGCATTAGAATCGGGGGCTCCTGTAAATACTCTTTTATTCTTTCAAAGGCTCTCTGACAATCATCATTCCACCTGACCTCTTTCTCTTTTCTCAGCATCTTGAACAATGGCTCGCACGTGGCTGTAAGATTAGATATGAACCTTGAATTGTAGTTCAATCTGCCCAGGAAGCCACGAACCTCTCTTTCTGTTTTAGGTGCAAGCATTTATTGAATAGATTTTACTTTCGCAGGATCTACCTCTATTCCTCTTTCACTTACAATGAAACCTAACAGCTTACCAGTTCGCACTCCAAAAATGCACTTGTTCGGATTCAGCCTTAACTTGAACTTTCTCAGACGTTCAAACAACTTCTGTAGATTGTCCAAATGTTCTTCTTCTGTTCGGGACTTGGAAATCATAGCATTCGATATCTTTGTGAATCATATCATGAAAAAGTGTTACCATAGCCCGTTGGTACGTTGCCCCTGCGTTCTTCAACCCAAAAGGCATGACCTTGTAACAGAAGGTACCCCATGGTGTGATGAATGTTGTTTTCTCCATGTCTTCCGGTGCCATCCTGATCTGATTATAACCGGAGAAACCATCCATGAAAGAATATACGGAGAACTGAGCTGTGTTATCAACCAAAACATCGATGTGAGGTAATGGGAAGTCGTCTTTCGGACTAGCTCTATTCAGATCTCTGTAATCGAAGCACATCCGTACTTTGCCATCCTTCTTGGGTACTGGTAGGATATTGGCAACCCATGGTGGGTAACTGGCTACAGTGAGAAATCCTGCGTCCCACTGTTTCTGAACTTCTTCTTTGATTTTCATTGCCATGTTAGGATGAGTTCGGCGTAACTTCTGCTTCACCGGCGACATATCTTCATTCAACGGTAACCTGTGCACAATGATGTCTGTATCCAAACCTAGCATATCTTGATAGGACCAAGCAAAAATGTTGACGTACTCACGAAGCAAACTGATCAACTGTTCTTTCACCTCGGCCTGTAGAGTGGCCCCGATCTTGATCACCTTCTTGTCGTCTTCGGTACCAATGTTGACGGTCTCAATCACCTCCTGATAAGGTGTAATAACTCGGTCCTCCTATTTCAACAACCTGGCTAACTCTTCAGGCAATTCACAATCTTCCTCAACCCCTTCTTCGGCTTGATAGATGGGATTGTCGAAGTCATACTTGGCCATAACAGTGTCGTTAGTAGTGAGATCCAGGTGGTCACCTCTGTATGATGGAGGATCATGCTTTACTTTAGAACGAGATTTTTTTATTGGAAAGAAAAACGAAAAAGAAACATTGCCATTTTTTTTGTAAAAGTAAAAAAAAAATTGAAAGAAAGAGAACACAAAATTGTTTGCAAAAGCTGTCCTTTATTGATGATGAAAATATTTGCGAAATGTAACTAAATGGATGGCCCTACAGATGAGTCATTACACCTTGGGCAAAGTGTAAGACTTTATTATGCATGTAATAAAAGGAAAACAATAAAAAATACTCTTTCAGTAGAGTAACCCGAACGACTTTTTCGGACGACCAATTGTTGAGCTTTTCTCCTGGGACACACGGGCGAATCCAGCTATCTAAGTCACAGTCGTTGTCAGCCTTGTCTTCATCTGCAGCATTGATGATGTGGGTAGAAACCAAACCCCCGCTGGAGAAAGTACCGGCTTCATTCTTCTGAGACCCCAGAGTATACCCCAATCCAAACTTGTCTTCTTTAATGACTGGCTCCACAAACTTGCCCCAGCCTTGGGCATTACCAGCTTTAACCACCTCAACAACTTGCTTGTATGAAGAGATAGAAGTCCCGACCTTCTCAGACTTAGGTGAAAAGACAACTTCGGGTGCAACCTCACTGATGTTTATGGCTTCGAAGCCCTGACACAGCATCTCATGCATCTCGCTATCCATCTCCACATACTTAAATGTAGACAGGTGGCTAACAAAAATATCATCTTCACCACAGACAGTGACGACCTGACCTTCTAGTTCATATTTGAGCTTCTGGTGGAGAGTAGTAGTAACAGCACCAGCAGCATGAATCCAGGGCCGACCTAGCAGACAACTATAGGCAGGCTGGATATCCATCACATAAAAAGTGCTCTTGAACACCTGCGGTCCAATCTTAACTGGAAACTCAACTTCACCAAAGACAGATCTCTTAGAGCCATCAAAAGCCCTCACAACTAAATTACTTGGCCTCAGGATGATGTCATCGCAATCCAACTTCATTAAGGCTTTCTTTGGAAGAACATTCAGAGAAGAGCCTGTATCAACCAGAACATGGGAAAGCACCGCCCTTTTGCACTCCATTGTGATATGCAAATCTTTGTTGTGATTCCTGCCCTCAGATGTCAGGTCATAGTCGGTGAAACCTAGCCCATGGCTAGCGTTTACATTTGAAACTACCGACTCCAGCTAGTTAACAGTTATCTCTGGTGGGACATAGGCCATATTCAATACTTTCAACAAGGCTGCTCTGTGCGCCTCATAGCACATCAATAATGAGAGAATGGAGATCTTTGAGGGTGTCTCATTTAGCTGGTCGACTACCTTGTAGTCACTTTTCTTGATAATCCTCATAAACTCATCCACTTCCTTCTCGAATGCAATCTTAGGAGGAGCTTCCTCAGTAGTAACCTCTTCGGTGGCTACCTGTTTTCCTTTAGCCTTGGCAACTGCCTCAGCTTCAGTATTCGTGCGCAATGTTGATGGTGCAAATAGGCGTCCACTGCGAGTGAAGCCACCAACCCCTCCAACATTGTCTATAGCGGAGCTACCAATGTCAATGTCTTCTTCGTTAACTTTCTGCCCCTGGAAGTAGATATCAGCCCCATAGTGCCACGGGATAACACTGTCTTTCTCATACGGAACAGGTCTTGGCACCGTGATGGTGACCGGACTAACCAAAGTCGGTTGAGGGCCGTCAGAGTAAATTGTAACTAGTGCTGGACTTTCGATGTTCACCGTCGCTGGTTCTGTACTTTCTGGGAAATATATTGTTGTTGGAGCGGGTCTCTCGGGAACATATATTTCTTCAGGAGTGAAATAAATCGTCACTGTCGACACATCATTCTTCACTGGACGGGTCTGATCGAACTAAAGACAACCTGCATCTATCAGTTTCTGAATACCCCTTCTCAAACTGTCACAGCCGTTCTCGGCAGCTTGACAATTTTTGCACTCTTCCCCACAGCCCGGGAAAATCTATCCTTTCAAGAGTCGGTCTTTGACCACCGACAGCGAAGTCTTCACTTTAGTCACATCAGAAACCAAATTCAAAGTTTCCCCACTCTCAACAACATTAATCCTCTGCCCGCCGTGGGCTGGCATCGGGTTTTGGATAACATTAGGCACCGGAGAAAAATTGATAGCCTTGGCATCTCTCAAATCTTGTACCTTTAGCTGGAAAGCCTTGCAATTATCTGTAGTATGGCCAGGTGCGTTGGAGTGAAAAGCACATCTGGCGTTGACATCATAACCTCTAGGCAAATTATTGGGATCGATTGGTGGGTCCAAAGTTCTTAACGTAACCAGATTCAGGTCAATCATCCTGGGAAGTAATACAGAATAAGGCATTGGGATTGGCTCAATGACCCGGTCCGTCTGCCTTGGACGTTGTTGATAGTGTCTCTGCTGACTCGAATTACCTCCTTGTTGTTGATTGTTGTACTTGGGTTTCTGTTGCGGATGATACTGCGGTTGTTGTTGCTGTTGAGGAGAAGGTGTTGGAATAGTGACTGCAGCCACTTGATCTTGATAATAATTAGGACGTCCTCTGCCCCTGCCTCTACTGGCATACACAACTCTTGTCTCGCCTTCTCTTCTTCGTTGACCGTTACCAGCAAACGATTTCTTGGGACCTGATGAGCTGGAAGCACTGTTGCCTTGAATTCGGCCCATCTTCAACAGACTCTCGATTCTTTCTCCAGTAATTACTATCTCTACAAAGCTGATTGACGGGCAAGCAGCCAATCTCTCAATATAATTTCCTTGAAGAGTGTTCATGAACATGTCCGCCATCTCCCTTTCAGACATAGGGGGTTGGACGGACGCAACAATCTGTCTCCAACGCTGAGCATATTCTCTAAAGGTCTTCTTGGCAGTCTGAGACATTCCTTGCAACAAGGTCCGATTTGGAGCCATGTCCAAGTTGTATTGATATTGCTTGACAAAAGCCTCTGCTAAGTCTTTCCAGCTCTTGATGGTAGTACGAGACAAATGAGAATACCATTCACGAGAAGCTCCGGTTAGACTGTCTTCAAAATAGTACATCCATAGCTTTTCATCTTCCGTGTGAGCTCCCAACCTTCCCAAATAAGATTGGAGATGAGTGCGTGGGCAAGAAGCCCCGTTGTATTTTTCAAAAGTAGGGGGTTTGAACTTGTGAGGAATCCTTACTCCCTGAACCAGACCAAGATTTGTGACATCAAAACCTAAGGAACTTTGAGACTCCAAAGATTTGAGCTTCTCAGCAAGCTCATCCATACGGCGAGTGGTCTCGTGGGCTTCGTCGTGCAAAGAGAATTGATCATACTGATAATCTTTAGTAACGGGGCGCCCGTTAATCCGAATTCCCTGATTCACATTGTACCTTCCGCCAATACCATTTCCAACATTCCCCGTGTTGCCAACATTACCCGGGTTTCCATCATCATTTGCGTTACCCGCGTTACCAGTGCTCACAAGGTTATCAGCGTTCCCAGGTGTAACACCTCAAAATTTGCCCTCCTCTCTTGGGACTAGCTTATCATATTACATATCATTTTAGGTCATTAGGCATTGCATATTGCATATCATGTGGTTACATTGTGCAAGCCATTCTCTCAAGTCTTGATCAGAAGAGGAAGAGGTCATGGTGCAAGCTAGGGTTTCATTGGACTGATCATTAATCATCTGAGGATGTGGAGGTCCAAATTAGGGTTTTGTGGTTCTCAAGGAGATTGGTCTTCATCTTGATTGAAGTGATTCATCATCATCATCATGGTTTGTCATCATCAAGTGTTGGAGCTTATTCTTTGAGATTAGGGTTTTGACCACTGGTCAACCCTAATCAGGTGCTTTGGGCCAATCAGGGCATAGCAAGGAGATGGGGTCTATGATGGATATGAGGATCATTTCATGATTTTATTATGCATATTGAGGCTAGGGTTTCACCCTTTGGCCATTTCATCAGAGAATTGGGGCTCAGATTGATCTATGCATTGCCAAATTCATCTATCAGTTGAAAAAGTCAACTGTGGTCAACTGTGCATGATTTAATGGATTTGGAGGTGGAAATGAGTTAGATACACTTCATTCATGTTGGAACAAGTGTTATTTGACATTTCAAAGCTTAAGAATGAAGAAAATCAAGTCAGGACAAAAATTGCCAAAAATAGAAAGTGACTTGTAATGGAAGTTTCCAAAAATGGAAAGTTTTTGACCTCAAAATTACATGTCCAAGGAAGCTTCAAATGAAACTTTGTTCAACATGAAAGTTGTAGATCTTGTTCTCACCTTTCCAAAAAGTCTAAGAACTTGAAATTCCCATGTATGGTTGGCAAGTTATGGTCCATTCAATTTCAAAAATGACCCATAATCAAAGTGGCATAACTTCCACATGGAGTGTCCAAATTGAGTGATCTTTTATGTGTAAACTCCATTTGACATGTACTTTCATGGTGCATAATTGGAATTCATCAAAAATGGTCAATGCAAAAGGTCATTTTTCAAGTGCACAGTTAAAAATCCAAGGGCAAAATGGTCCAAGTTGAGAAATAATTGGAATTTTGGCATGGGAGTTTTTGCAACACCTCACATTTGCCAATTAGATATGGTTTGAACTGTCATAGGCTTGCAAAGTCCAATATTTGGTTAAGTCATTTTGGAATTGCACTTGAAAATGCATATTTTGGCATAGCATGTTGAAAGTGAAAAATACAATGCCAATTGATGTGGGACCAATGCCAACACATCACAACTGATAATTGGAGAGTGTGTGAGCTGTCATACAGCTGTCACAAGCCCTAGGGTGAAATGTCCATTTTGCCCTTGCTTTGTAAATTTTCACATTTTGCTAATTACATCATTTTTGGTTAATTGATGATTAAGAGATGATTAAGCAAGAGTATATAGCATTAATCATAACTGAATTTGGATCACAATGACAATTCTTAAGAAATCCAACTGTTTTTCCCTCCATTTTTTCTCCAAAGCTCAAGAATCTTCATCAAGCATTTTGGATCCAAACTCTTCCAATTCTTCATCATTTTGCGAAATTCTTTTTGCTTCGTGATCCATGGACATTGTTCTCCATCTGTTTTGAAAAATCCATTGCCAACAACAGCAAATTCGTGACTGTTCAAAGGAGGTTCAACTATGGCATTTTGAGATTCCTTCCATTTGAAGCTTCCTCGAGCTAAGACAACTTCTCCTTTCATCTTCCTCGACCTTCATCATCACCTGTTTGAAGCTATAACATCGTGAATCATCAAGAATCATTGCTGCCTTCATCAATTGGTAAGTTTTCGAATCTTACCATTCCTTTAATTATTATGTGCGTTTTGAAGTGCTTTCAATGTAGAACACTATGCTGTAGGTAGTTTTTGGTTTAGTAAACTATAGGTCGAGATATGTTGATTTTAAGATGTGAATGCAAAACCTAAATCGCTCGATCCGTGAGCTACAGTTAGAATTAGGATGAATTGGTTACATATTTGGAATCCTCATGCTCAGACCTTTCCAATGGATATTCATTTGTTAATTTTGATGGAGATTTGATGTTCATGCGTTCTTGGCATTTTCTGGAAAACTGGTGATGATGATGATGATTTTCTGGAAAAAAAGCTTGTTAGATCTTTCAATTTGCCTTAGCCGTTTGAAAACTTGTTTGGCGCCGCTTCCAGCCAATGGAAACATTTCGTTTCCGCGCCTGAAACGGCGCCGTTTTGGCAAAGTTCCACATATTTTCAAAAATGCCACTCCAGCTTTAATTAAATATTAATTCTATTTTCTTTTTTTATTTGTTTTTTCATTTAATTGATTGATCTTTAAAAAATCATAGAGGATTCATTTTTGATCCAAATTGAGTGCAATTTTTTGCATTTTTCTCATGAGAATGTGTAGAATTTAATGATATTTTTTGTGGAATTTTTTGCATGTAGGGAAAAATAAAATGCTTAGGGTTTGTAGAATGTGTCACAATTTTGTACACTTTGCCATATCTATCATTAAATGCTCATACATTTAAAGAAATGATTGAAATTTTTTGTGCTTATTCTGGACATGTTGATGGTGATTTCCATATAAAGATTGTGATTTTTGGATACCTGGTTAATTAGATATGATTTTTTGAATCTAGGTGTGACAATTTGTGTCACACCTAGCTAGGTCAACTTTCTGAATTTATTTGCATGACCTAGAGATGTTGGATTGGATTGAAATTTTGCATGAATGATTATTGATATGTTAAGATGTCATGTGAATTGTTCTGGAATTTTTGATGGAGTTTTCAATTTGATTGATAATTTTCTTCACTGTTGGTTCATTGTGTAACCTTGTGTGATACATGTTGGTATATCTTGTGTGAAATTCTCATATGGTTTTGGATGAATGTGAAATTTGGTATGCTGATTATAGACACATTGTAGGACATCATGCTTTTGATCCCATTCATTTCTTAATATGTTGTCACTGTTTTATGAATTATTGAAGTGGATGCTTGTGTTGATGCTATGAATTGGCTTGAATAATTGTGTCTGGATTTCTTGATTTTCATTTGCCTAGTTCCTTTTGTCCAATTGATCTGAAAATTTACATGCTACTTGTTGATTGTGTCCTGTTTAGGTGTGAATTATTTGAGGATTTTTGGAATTGTTTTGGTATGCTTTTGATTGAAGTCATTCTGTTTGGACTTTTGATGTTGTATTTGACCTACTTTGTACCAAATTGTGCATGAAATGAAAATGGTGAATGATATGAGCATGGGACCAATTGCATTTGCTTTTGATTTGTGTTAATTTGATTTTGGTTGAGAATCACTTGCTGTTTAGATTTTTTTCTCCCTTTTGGACCCTAGGCTTGGCCTAGTGGTCTTGTTTCTCACATTTGGTTTGACTTTTCAGGATGAAATGCATAATGCTTAAGGAGAGTGCTTCAAGTCAATTAAATTGAGATTGTTTGATGATTAAGAACTAATTTGACTTTGTTTTGTAGGTTGTGAAGCTTGAGCTTGAGCTTATAGCTTGCACTTATGTGCATTAACCTGTGTTGTTTGTACAGATTAACTGATTAACATTTGCTGTTTATTGTTTGTCTGTCTGAGTACTGATGATACTTGATTGATTTCAGGTACATTTAGTTGCTTATAGTTCTTTAAGAACTTGCTTGCTGCTGCTTGGTTGTATAAACCACTTGAGGTAGAATCTCTTGACTTCATGTAGTCTGGGAGACCCGGCCTGTTACTTGGCCGGGCAAATGTCTGAAGTCCTCCTTAAGAGGCAATGTTTGTGGTTGTTTACATTTGTGACCAAGCAGGTGAAGTCCTTGATTAAGGCAATTGGTGGAAGCCAAGGGATATGCAGTCTATCCTCCACTATTCTGTTGAGTCGTCCCTCTGCTCACACGGCTGTGTGTTGACGCATTGGGGCATAAACCCAAGATCTTGTACTTTGTACAGTTGAGTCAGAGTCTTTGAGCGTAGAAGGGTTCCATCTTTCTGAACCCACGCTCCTTTGTCCGAAGCTCTCCGTGGCCAGGGATAAGAGCTGTGAGGTCTCATCCTCACTTCACCTTTCCTCTGCTTCACCTTAGCCCCTTAATGGCAAGGTTAAGAGCGACTAACACCCCTGTACAGATGACTTGCTTTGGCAGTCAAACCCATTGTTTGAGCCCTCTTGATTGGCTATAGTGTATGCTATGTGAATATTTGTTTGAAATGCTTGTTTTGTTCTGATGATGCTTGTATGCTTGCTTCTTTCCTGGATAGGATTAGCTTGCAGTTGTGCAAGTAGGTAGAAACCTGAACATAGGGCAATGATGCATGATAACACTAGGCTCGAGTACAGCTCCCTGGTAGTGTGTCTTCCCTTTGTCTCTGGCTGGAATTCCTTTCCCTTTCAGGGGAACTACATCGCCCTGATCCTTGTTCCAGACAAGGTATGTAGGCAGGTGGTCGTGCGAGACCACTCCGGGCACTTTTTTCCTTTTTGTGTGTGTTTGTTTGACAAGTGCTAGGCTCGAGTCCCCGACTCCTTAGCAAGTTGTTGTTGTTTGTTTGTGTCTGTTTGGTTCGGGCGCTGACGTAATGCCATTGAGTGGTTGTCGGGTCCCATGTTTGCCATCTGTTTGTGTGTTTTGTGTTGTTTGGCGTGCGTGAGCCGAACTACAGCAGCTCTGATTCTCGTTCCAGACGAGATATGTAGGCATAGGATGCGATGTCCTATCGAGCTCCCTTCTCTTAACCCCACCTGCGTTCCCTGTGTGTGTGTGTGATGTTTTAGCAACCTTTTCTTTATTTTAGAACGTGGATCCCGTCGAGTACGACGGACGTGAGGGGTGTTAATACCTTCCCCTTGCGTAACCGACTCCCTTACCCTTTCTCTTTGGTCGCGAGACCATGCTTTTTCCAGGTTTCTCTGAGCGTTTCCTTTCCCTACTTTGGGATAAATAACGCGCAGTGGCGGCTCTGTTTGTGTTTTTGTTTAGCCCGCCGGTTGTTTTTTCGCAGGATGCGACAGCTGGCGACTCTGCTGGGGACCTCGGATGTTGACCTGTGCTGGTCCATCTTCCCTAAGCGAGTCTCTCCTAGTGTTCTAGGATAGTTTAGGTTGCTTGTGTTGCTTTATTTATTGCATTTATTATTCTGACTGTGTATATATTTGCATAAATATTTGCATGCATCATACTATCATGTTGACGTCCTCTGTGCATGTGGTTCCTCTGTGTTGGGGTGGGTGTTCTGAGTGGGGCTAAAACCCAGGCCCGAGTGTACACCTAGGATTAGTGTGGTCTCATGTCGCCTCTTTCGTGTTAGGTTAACATGTGCCTGGCGGCGTGATGTACCACAAGCCGGACGAGGTTCATTTGATAGTGCTTTCCTCTGTGGGGTACTCCACTTTGGCTTAGTTACTTCATTTGAGCTGTTGACTCTGGTGACCGATCATTTCCCGGATCCTTGGTTTAGACGATCTCAGGAGAGCTACAATGGCACACCCGAAAGGGCAAACCCATTAAGTATCTTTGCCCGATTGTCGAGACTATTATCCGCCTTAGGATGACCTGAGTAGAATTTACCTGTGAGAGGAGGGTGATTCTTTCAGATGCATGTTCAGATGGTGACTCAGATAGTGACTTTTTGCTCCGTGGATCAGGGTTCTATTTATAAGTCGGATTTATGGTCATTTATTGCCGAGACGCCGGAGTGCTGTCCGTGATATTTATCAGTGGGGATCCGTTTATTTCAGGATTCCCCGGGCCGAGTTATTTATTGGTGGGGATCCGTTTATTGAGGATTCCCTGGGCCGATTCGGATGGTTGTGGGTGTCTGCTCAGAGACTGCTGATGATGATGATGATGTATCTGTCTTCCGTTTATTTCGGAACCCTTGAGATGGATTGGTGGTTACATTTTCCTTCAGATGGTTGTGATCAGTCCAGGGATTCGAGTTGTGGTTCAGAACAACAGAGGATCAGATGGCTCAGAGGATGGCAACGCATTGCATTCATCAGCATCATTCTCATTTTGCATTCATCTGCACCAAACCTACGTCTAGCCATATGGGGAGTATTATGGATTGAGAATCTGGTAGACAGACATTCGGGTGTCAGAATGTTATAGATGAAATATTATCTGTCTCGATGAAATCAGAATCAAAGGACAAAATCTTCCTCATATGGACAGACGTTGCATTCATGCATATTAACCTGTTTGCTGTTTTGCAGGTGTTGGGTTCTAACGTGCTTGTCTGTTTCAGGAACCATTGCTCGCGCTCGCAGAGTCATACCTTTGCACTCAGCACGCCCTCACAGATACTTTACCAGGCGCAATACTCCCAGACTCATGGATCTTTCTAACGCAGACGTCCTCGAGCTGAAAGATAAAATGAACGAACTGATCAACATCATGCAGGGTTTTGCGGTTGGTCAGAAAGCTCTGGCAGATAAAGTTGAAAAGCTCGAGCGGGCTTCAGCTGTTAACAGTGCTGTTAATCTGGATGGTGTCTCCAACCAGGGGCTGGGCGGATCCAAAGACGGTGGAAAAAGAGAAACTGTGGGTATGGTGAACAACCAGGCTGGTGGATTTGGTGCTGCTACTAGTAGTGGGCCCGGTCTGGGGCAGAATACGAAGGATAGTCTGTTCCCGCCATTCTTTGGGGTTGATGATGACAGAGAGGAAGACTGAGAAGCTGATCAGTTCTCCATGCATAACGAGCCATTCGGTCAATATGGTGCCCCACCACAGAGCAAAGAGATTCAGTTGTTGGCTGAAAAGGTAAGGGCTCTGGAAAGCCATGCTACTCCGGGATTTGTCAACATGTCAAACATGGGGCTAGTCGAGGGGATTGTGATCCCACAGAAATTCAAAGCGCCTGCATTTGACAAGTACAATGGGAGTTCTTGCCCGGAGACTCACCTTCAAGCATTCGTCCGCAAGATCTCTGCATATACAACGGATCAGAAGCTCTGGATGTACTTTTTCCAAGACAGTTTGTTTGGTGGATCTCTTGAATGGTATACCAAGCTGAAGTCTGCTGACATCAAGAGCTGGCAGGATTTGGGAGATGCATTCTTTAAACAGTATCAGTTCAATGCTGATATGGCTCCGAGTCGTACCCAGCTGCAGGGTATGTCTCAGAAAAATAGCGAGGGGTTTAAAGAATATGCTAAAAGGTGGAGGGAGTTGGCTGCCAGAGTTCAACCTCCGCTGGTGGATCGGGAGATGTTTGATCTGTTCATGGGTACCCTGCAAGGGGTTTTTGCTGAGAGAATGGTTGGATGCCCAGTGACCAACTTTGCCGATATTGTGGTAGCCGGAGAGAGAATTGAAAGTTGGCTAAAGATGGGGAAAATACAAGGTAATGCTTTATCATCAGCATCGAAGAAGCCATTCGGGAACGGTCAACGCAAGAATGAGGGTGAATCGAGTGCTGTGTATGCCCAGAGAGGACACGGTAGGGATCGTTACTACCAGCACACTGCTGCGGTAACCACCCCTGCTGGTAATCAGTCAGTACGACAGCAACGTCAGCCACCTCAACAGAGAGCCGGATATCAGGGGAGAGGAAAAGGGGTTGATCGCCATTTCGACAAGCCGCCCGTGACATATGCTGTTCTGTTCAAAAAGTTGATGGATCTTGGGTTGGTTCAGCCGAGGGCGATGGTTCCGATGAGATCGGATCAGAGGCCTCCTAACTATGATGAGAATGCCCAGTGTGAATTTCATTCTAGTACACCGGGGCATAACATTGAGGGCTGTAGAGCATTCAAGAATGTTGTCCAGGATCTGGTAGACTCCAAGGCCATTAACTTTGCACCGTCTCCAAATGTTAATGCTAATCCCATGCCGGCACATGGTCAGGCAATGGTAAGTGCAATTGCTGAAGATTCGGATCACGCCTGTGCAATGGGTGAAGAGATTGATGGTAACTGCAAGTTTGATAGTTGGATAAAGCCGTGCGTACCAGGAAGCTGGAAGGCTTAACAGATCATCACGGTCGCTCATCCTGAAGAGTAGTACTTTCTTGTTTTCCGTTTTATTTGCATGAAAACCATGCGTGTTGCCCGACACGTAATGGTTCATTGTAAGGGCCACCTCATGTTTCATTTTGCAACATTTCTGCATCATTAATAAATGGATGTTTTTCAGTCAAAAAGCGGTGTTCCCTGTTTTTCATTTATTTTTGCAGTTTAAAAAACAAATAAAAATGGCAATGTTTTCTGTTTTTTTCATCTTTTTGATTTGTATCGTTCCAAATTCAAAAGTAATTCTCCGGATCTCATTGATAACAACTTGGTTACCCCTCATATGACTTCGACAAACCGACCTATCATGACCGAAGAAGAAGACGAAGAAGATTGTGATCTGCTGGAATTAGCCAGGTTGTTAAAACAAGAGGAGAAGGTGATTCAGCAACAGGGGGAGCAATCAAGATTATTATTCCAAGCACCGCCGAGGTCGGAAAGTGAAAGTTAGGGCCGCTTCAGAGGAAAGCTGAGAGCAGGATGGTAGGCCTGTTGAAAGAGCATGTGGACATCTTCACCTGGTCATATCAGGAAATGCCAGGGTTGGATACCGATGTCGTTGGGCGCAAGATGCCATAGAGATAAGACTGTCCTCTAGAGAAGCGGAATGCCGGTGCTACTTATCAGAGAGCCATGGTGACTTTGTTTCATGATATGATTCATCATGAAATTGAATGACTATGACATGATAGCAAAGTCCCGAACTGAAGTGGGGCATCCGGTTGAGACAATTCAGACTGAGGTTGAATTCAAGTGCACTATCAGAGTGCGATCCGGTAAGCTGTTGGGGTTCATTGTAAGAGAGGAATCGAGGTTCATCCTGGAAAAAAAAAAGCAATAAGAGAAACGCCTGAACCGAGAAAAAGAAAAGAGAGGTTCGTGGTCTATTAGATAGATTGAACTACCTGTCATGGTTCACCTTTTATCTAACAGCCACGTGGGAGCCCATACTCAAGATGCTGGAAAAAAAAAATCAGACGGTCAGGTGAATAATGATTGCCAAGGGGCATTGAAAAATAAAAGAAAAGTTGCAGGAACCTCCGATTCTGATGCCTCCTGTGGAGGGGAGACCGTTAATTCTGTACCTGACAGTCCTCGAGGGGTCTATGGGGTGTGTATTGGGGCAGCATGACGCGTCTTGTCGAAAAGAGCATGCAATTTACCTTAGCAAAAAGTTTACCGACTGTGAAACAATACATTCACTGTTCGAGAAAACTTGATGTACTTTGGCATAGGCTGCTCGCCGACTGAGACAGTGTATGCTGGTTCATACCACTTTGTGGGTTTCCGAGATGGATCCGATCAAGTATGGGGTTTGAGAATCCAGCATTGACCGGGCGGGTTGTGAGGAGCAAAAGAATGTTCACTGATTTGTGATACTCTCAGAAAGCGATCAAGGGGAGTGTATTGTCTGATTACATCGCCCAGCAACCCATTGAGGATTGTCAACCGATGAAGTTTGAGTTCCCTGATGAGGACATCTCGAGGTACTCTAATCGAAAGATTGAGAGTAACCGATCCCGGAGGAGGGGCCTGACCCTGAATCCGAACGGATTCTGATGTCTGATGGGGTTAATGTGAAGGAGTTAGTGCTGCTGTGGTTACGCCAAAAGGATCCCATGTTCCTTTTGTGGCCAGGATGACAGTTGAATGCACCAACGATGGTGGCTGAGGCCGAAGCTTGTATCCTGGGTGCCGAACCTCAATGCGTACGTTTACTTGGGCAAACGCCTTTCTCACTCGGAGAGTTTGATTGAAGAGAAGAGGCTGGCAGCCATCTGTCATGGGCAGTTATACCAGCAAAGGATGAAGCGTGCTTTTGACAAGAAGGTGCGACCTCGGGTATATCACGTGGGTGATATGGTGCTGAAAAGGATCCTTCCTCCTCAAAACGATCGAAGGGGCAAATGGACGCCTAATTATGAAGGTCCATTCGTGGTCAAGAAGGTTTTCTCTGGCGGAGCCTTGTTGTTAACGACCATGGATGGAGAGGATTTTCCATCCCCTGTGAATGCGGACGCAGTTAAAAAATACTTCGTGTAATTGACCCGCTGGACGAAAAGAATAAAATAGTCCAGGCAAAAATGGGCATCCCGGCGAACCAAAAACAGAAAGAAAGGTTCGGGCAAAAATTAGGGATAAAAATGAAAAAATGTACACCCGGCAAGTCGAAAACCCCACAAGGGCGACTTGGGCAAAAAAGGGTATCCTGGTGGACTGAAAACCCGAAAGGGCGGTCCAGGCAAAAGAGGGACTGAAACGAACAACTGCGTCTGGCATGATCGTTTGCGCTTTGGTTAAGGCATCATGGATAATACCCGGTAGGGATCAGTTGGAATCGTCTTGTTCAGAAGGCAGAAAGCACGGAGAGTCTGAGGACATATGGGGTGTAACCGAGTTGGAACTCGATGAGATTGCGGGTTTCACGTTGCCATTAGGATAGATTTTTCCTTTTGTGCAGTTACCTCTTTTCAGGAATTGCTTCCTTTGTATTGCTCATTTGAGCCACACTTTTTCAATCAATAAAATGCATATTCAGTCAAATAATTTTGTTTTTTGTTTTCATTACCGCTTTGATTGCAAAAACATCTGATTATTTTGATAAAGAATCTTGCATTTTAAGACATACAGGTTCCTTCCAATGCATGTTTATAAGATTGAAAGCTCGGAATCTTATTTGGAAGTTTGAGTGACCCAAGTGTTGAAATCTTGACACGCTTGGGGCACGGTTTTATCTGACGATCTGTTTTGCAGGTACTGTTAGATATTTTCACTCACTTGCAGGTTGTGATGTGGAAGCTTTGTAGCAGATCCCCAGAGTGTTCGCTCAGGAACGAATGAATGAAAGAACGGCGAAGTGACGTTGAGGCGTACGACGATCCTTGATGGTAATCAAGAAGACTCTTCAAAATCGGAAGATTTGAAAGTTTGTAAAAATTTCCCGCAGAGTCTGACCAGAGACGGATGGACGATGGAGAGACGTTGAGACGTCCGACGGCCTTTGAAATTAATCAAGAAGACTCTTCAAAGTCGGAAAATTGAAAAGTATGTATAAATCCCAG
This sequence comes from Lathyrus oleraceus, assembly GCF_024323335.1. Lineage (NCBI taxonomy): Eukaryota > Viridiplantae > Streptophyta > Magnoliopsida > Fabales > Fabaceae > Lathyrus > Lathyrus oleraceus. The sequence goes on along the minus strand of NC_066579.1, from coordinate 165,163,967 downwards.
GAGTACGTTTCTCGTCGAGCGCGGGGCGATTGGGAATACAAGATGATGGAGCAGAAAAGGTCTAGACGAGTCTGGGAATTCTCAAAAGTGGAAGGCTGATACGAGATTGGGAGGTGGATACCGTGGTTCGACGTGTCGACGGGTTTTCTGTACCAACTTTTCTCATTTTTCCAGCTAGGTCCCCAGGCAGAGTTATGAGGACCAACTCCCCTGCAGATCCAAGGTCTGTGGCTTTTCCGGCCGAGTCGGGATGGTTATCCCCGGCAGGAAAAGTGGTGTTTCCTCAGCAGTCAGGTCTGAAGGTTGCTATTCCCCGAGTGGAGCGGGTTTCAATGAAATATATCTCCAGCAGTGTTCATCCTACCAGTGGATTGGACAAGTTCCCGTAGCAGACGGATTCTTGCATCCCCAGCTGAGTTGATTCTACCTATGGATTGAATGGGTTGTCCCCAACGGAGTAGCATCCGTTTCCCTAGCAGGGTCAGGATGGTTATCCCCAGCAGGTGTTAGATTGATGCTTCCCCAGTCAACAGTCCTGGAGGTTGTTGTTTCCCAGCGGAGCTATCTGTAAACACTTCCCTAGTAAAGTCGACAGGTATCTGTGAGGGTTTCCCGAAGCAGAGTCGGGATTGATATCCCTAGCAAGTCAAAAACTGTTGTATCCCCACAGAGCGTTGGTGGTGCTTGTCCCCAGCAGTTTCTCGAGCAGATTGGGTGCAAAGGAGGTTTTCCCCAGCAAGGGTTGCCTATTTCCCAGCAGCAGTGTTGTTCCCCAGCAGGGTGGAGATCGGAGCATTGACGAGTTCCTCAGCAGAGCGTCTCGTACTCCCCAGAAGAGTCCCTTGAGGGGATACTTTTTATACATTCATCATGTAAAAATAGCATAGCATGTTGCATAGAAAAAATACAATCGCGTAGCATTTCCATGATTATGGAGCATTACGCAGAAAAAATCGATCATGCATCATATTGCACGCATAAGCTAGTCTCAAGCCGTGGTTACCGTTTGAGAGGTGGTTTTGCCAGAAAGCGAAGGTGTTACTCCGAGGAGTTCAGCATCATGATTTGATCAAAGGTAATTCCCCAGTAGTGCGATACTGGAGGAGTTTTTCCGTCGTACAGAGATGGAAATATGACGCGATCAGCGCAATTCAAGCCGTGGATACTGCTTGAAGGTTTGGTTTCGCCAAATTGTGAAGATGTTACTCTGAGGAGTTTAGCATCATGACGTCAGATCAGCAATGTTCCCCAGTAGTGCGATATTGGAGGAAATGTTTCCGTCAGACTGAGATGGAAATAAAATCAGAGGGTGTTACACCAGGGTTACCAGGGTTTCCCTCAGCATTTGGTATCTCCACCTCTGGATCGGGCCTCAGTTGCTCAACCAATTCCCTCAGCTTTTCCTGGCCTTCTGCCATACCAGTCATCAATGTCATGAACTGATCCATCCTTTCACGCATATCAGCCAGCTCTTTCTGTACCTGGTCCATCGCTAGTTGCGGACGATTTTCCTTTGTCGGGACCTGTGGACTCGCTTGGGACCAATAATGCCTGAAACAGGGAACAAACATTAGACACTGCGGTGACACCTGCAAAATAAACAAGGGTTAATATGCATGGTATGCGATGCACTGCTTATTCAATTTTAAGGCGTCCCCCTTCTCAATTCCGGTTTGACCTTCCAGAATAACGTGTACAACTGCAATCTAACGTGCAAATAACAATACCGAGTAGAGGTGATAAGAAGCTTTGGTCAAAAACGAAATAATCAAAGAGAATGAAACATCCGAAAGGTGTCATAGTCAAAATATAAACTGTGCGGAGAGCGACGAACAAAGAAATGAGAACCCATCAAAAAGCCTGATGGTGAACTCTACAAAAACAAAAGGAATCAAACACCTAGCCCAAACGAGTCTTCTCGAACTTCCTTAAGAAGCGCCTCTGTAACCAGGTCATTAGGGTGTTCTGTAAGGCCTTGAATCAACAAATTCCTCGTTTTGATCGCTTCTTCCAATTTCCTGTACTTGTCTTGTTCTTTTGTTCTCTTGACCCCTGCTCGAATCTTTAGTTCGACGATCTCTTGTTCAGCCAATCGAAGTGCTTCATGCTGCTCGTTCTCCTTACTCTTCAACTGCTCATTTTCTGCTCTGATTTCTATCTCAACCTGTCTTCGGCGATCAGACAATTCTTCCCACCTTTGCTGGCGCTCAATAAGCCTATATTCAGCTCTTCCTAACTGCTCCTTAGCAGCCTTGCAAGCTTTCTTCAGTATATCCTCACCTGAACAGACTTTACGGATATAATCAGCATCTTCAACAATCCTCTCATTGCTTTGTTTTTGCAGCTCATTCAATCTTTGAACTTCTCTCTCAGCTTCTTTCTTAGCGCACAAAGTTTTCTTGAGGCCTTCACTCAGCCTCGTATTCAACTTATCGGCTTTTCCATTTTCTTGCTTCAACCTGTTGTACTCAACCATGCTGATAGACTCAACAATAACCGGATCAGATGGTTCTCCCATAAAGAAAGGTAGAAGAGTAATCCGAGCTCTTTCTCGCAACCAACTATCATACTGGGAAGAAGAGACGTTGTTACATTTTCCATAGACAGTAGCACCTTTAGTCTGAATATTCCTCCAAGCTCCAGCAGCCTGCTTAACCAGTTCTAGATTATCTTGCACTGGGAAGTAGAAAGATTCCACCAGATCTTGATCCTTAGGAGCGTGAGTCAAGGCATACCCTAATTGTCTTTTCAAAAGAATCGGGTTATAGTTGATACAACCCTTCATACCCAACAACGGTACATTAGGGTATTTCCCACAGCTAACCACAAAATCGCCACCTTTGGTATTCTGATTACACCATCTGATGTCTTTAGCAGTCAAGACAACCAACCTTCTAGCCCAATTCCTGGCTTGATGCGGATTCAGAAAAGCATCGTCATTTGGCAAGTGCCCACAAGCCACTTATGGAACAAAGGAGCGCAACATCTGACCAATCTCCCTCGTCTCTTCTCATTCTTATTATGCACCGAAAAATAGAAATCACCAAGAAGGGTGGGAACCGGGTTCTTTAGCATAAATATATGAATAGCACTCATACTTACGAACTTCGGTTCGTCGGCGAATAGCATAATACCATAGGCGCTCAATGCTAACAGAGCACACACTACCTCCCAATTTCCTTGAGCAGCACACTCTTCGGCTTTGTCTACCACAAAATCCAGATGGAAACCGGACATACCTCCCTTAGAAGAGAGATTTTCCTTCACAACAAACACTTCCAGATGAAGAGCCTTAACAATGTCCTTATACTCTGGTGGAGGTATATCAGAGTTGAAAGGGACACAATGTTGTAGAGGAACACCCAAAATAATAGCATACTCTTCCAATAAAGGAGCCAACTGGAAATCCTGAAAAGTGAAGCAACGCAACTGAGGATCATAAAACTGCAAGCAAGTATGTATCAGACTCCTCTGAGAAGCATCCAAGTCTTCAACCATAGGCAAGATGTTGCCATAAGTGTCCCGGAATAAACCCACATGGTCAGGAGTAATCAAAGCTTTTATCTGACATAATGGGCCGATCTTGGTATCGAAGAAATGATAGGTCATATTACTCTTCCTGGGAGCCTCCATAATAAGCACAGATCAGCCAAACCAAATCGAGAAAGGGAATACCCTGCAAATGAATAAGCATGAGATGTTGGATGCAAATATGCAGATGATGTTATGCAATACAAAGGACATGTGACCGGTCCAGCCACATACTGAACCACGGGCTGTTCTCTGTGAAGAAGTCCTCAAAAGTCGACAGTCCGGGTATGCAGGTTTAAAGGTTCAGGTCCATAAATAAAACCAGTGCCAGAAGTTCGGATCCAGGAAATAGAACCATGATGATCAGGTACCAGGTATCAGATATCAGGGTATGATGAGGTCAAGGGTTCCTGCACACCTGTAAACAACCCACCCAGCTCACATGTGAAGGCTAAAAGGTAGAGACATTGATATCACGGACTCTCAGGCCGAATAGTAATAATACGTCCACCGTTTCCGGTTTGGCATTACCACTATAAGGGGAGCGTCTCAGCCAAGTTCCCATGAAAGTAAGGTAAAGGTCAGCCTAAAGGTCATCCAGACTTAACGGTTCTCCCAGATAGCTCTAGCACTAAAGGAGATCCACAACACAGAATTCTCTAGAAAGATCCATATCTGAATTGTGTTTTCATATTCCAACATCGGACCGAGACGGAACGTGAGGGCATGCGAAACCACGCTACTCCTATGTGCACTCAGGCCTGTGTATTGGGCCTATCTCACACAGAACATCCCACTCCCACAAACAAACAACCTAACAGAGCCAACAGACACAACAATGATATGTACACAAGTGCTGAAAAATAAATAACTGTACAAAAGAATAAACACCCAACAAACAAGAAACCTACAAAAGCTAGGAGGGACTCGCTTAGGGAAATTGGTTCCCCAGCAGCGTCGCCAGCTGTCGCAACCTAAAAAATAGAGTGCGAAAAAACAAACGGCGAAGAAAGAAAATGACAGAAGAGTCGCCACCGTGCGTTATTTATCCCAAAGGGGGGAAAGGAAACGCTCGAAGTACACCTGGAAAAAGGACAGGGAAAGACAAGGCCTCGCAACCAAATCTTGGGTTCGGGAGTCGATTATGCGAAGGGAAGGTATTAGAACCCCTACGCATCCGTAGTACTCTACGGGATCCACTCTTGTTGTTCTTTTCTAAAGGGCGTGGGTTTATCTAATGTATTATTTACTAAAAGAGGGGTCAAAAGAAAATGACTCGCACGGATGTCGCATCCACTGCTTACGTATCTCATCTGAATATGAGAATCAGAGTCTTCGTAGCTCGGCTACCTACGGGTTAGAGGGATGTGTGCTCGCTAAGACATCGCGTCTTATGCCTACGTATCTCATTTGGAATGAGAATCAGAGCAAAACGTAGTTCGGCTAACTAAGGGTTGGTTTTGGGCGAACGATGTTACTACGCAATCTACCGGATGCTCGACCTTTAGAGACTTACTCACCTGTAGTAGAAGAAGTTAACGTGTTCTTAGGAGAAGAAAAATCAATGAGTTCGTTTGTGTTTTAGGGATGCTCATGCAAAAAGGCAGTCTTAGACGAAGGAACCGCGCTACCTTAGTTGTCATGCAAACGAGAGGATATACGAAGCCTAGCAATCCTATGGGGAGACGATCACACCTTACAAAAGAAAACATGCATAAAGTAAACACGCCAACAAGGAGGCTCAAACCTACATGGGTATGGCTTTAGTCAAGAGGGGTCATATCAACCTCGACAAACAAGCCATGGAAAGGTAATCAAATGGGCTCTAAACCACTGACACTGAACGTCAGGGTGAGCAGATCAAAAAGGGTAATGAGGATAAGACCTCATAGCTCTTAACCTTGGACAGGGTGAGCTCATGACAAAAAGTGGGGATTTAGAAAGGTGGAATACTCTCCACTGACTGACCGGACAAAAGATCTTGGGCTTTTGTTCTGGAGCATCGACACGTAGTGTGAGTATAAAGAACGACACACTGAATAATGGGGGATTGACTACTAATCCCTTTTATCCGTCAATTGCCTCTTCATGGAGGTCTTTAGCACTGGTGCCTCTTCTGGGAGGTCTTTAGGCACAAAAATAAACACACAAAAACATTGCCTCCTGTCGAGGTCTTCCAGCTAAGAAAGCAGTAAAATGCGGGAAAAGTGTAAAAGGGATCAAGAGATCTACCACACGGATAAAGATCCGAAGTAACAGCAACTAAAGAAATAAGAAACCCGAAGATCTCTCAAGCTAGCACCATCAAAGAAAGCAAGTCAGCACAGGTGATCGGAATAAATCTCCAAATGGTATCCCACAAATAAAGTGGGATACCAAGCAAGCTATCCTCTCAGGAGTCATGTGAGCCCTCACAAAAGAACTCAACAAACAGGTTAGAGTAACAGGATGGAATCAGGAGAAAACATGCCATGACTAACACAAAACAAATTAGAGCAAACAGAAAAAAAAACAATTACTGTCACGCTCGCTACTGCTTCGCCTAGCGAAGCTTCGCTGCAGGCTCGCCTAGCGAAGGTGCTAGCGAAGGCTTGCGGGTTTTGGGTTCTTCATTGATAACAGTCCGATCTCGGTAACCCAAACCCTATGGCATCCATCTCAGAAACGAAACGATTAAACATTCAAGGTATTGTTTTATGCATTCATGCATATCTAAACCCGTGGGCAAAACCTAACGATACCTCATACATTCAGAGAATTCAAATTGAAAGCATAGAGTAATGGGAATAAGAGCAAACCTGATTAGAGAGATCAATTAAAATCGAATGGCACGACTGGGTTTGCAAAGCAATGTTAGGGTTTGCGTGAGACGGAGGTGAAAAAGTGTGTGAGTCGGAGTGAACTTTTCAGAGTTGTCTGGAGGCTGCTGCAGATTAGTTCGTCTCTCTCCTTCTCTCCCCTCTTTTTCTCCAGGGTTTTGTTCCACTGAAACTCTAGTATTTATAACCTGATATTCGTGGCTTGGTGGGCTCAAATGAGGGAAACTCAAGCCCATGACTTTCTGTTATTTTTCTCAAAACGCGTGGGCTTCGCCTAGCGAAGGATCTGCTCGCTTAGCGAGCATGACAGTTCAGATTCACTAGGCGAACCATTATGCTCGCCTAGCGAGCATGACAGCTCAGGAACAGATTCTTGCTCCTTCAAGATTAGCGTTTTGAATGATGAATAGACCCCATTTGAACCTGTTGGAAGTAACTCAAGTCTTTCCCTTATGTTGACTGATCACCCAGATAGAACCCACAAACTGTCTTGGATGATATTCAAGCTTCTTGGATCAGATTCTGATTGACATGATGAAATGCAATATGAAATGTTAAATGATCTAAAAATGAATGCATGAATGAGGAGGGCAATTTTGGGGTGTTACAAACTTGCCCCTTGCAACTTCTCCTCCCTCAATCTGTAGGGTATCAAATGACATTCTCCTTGAAAGGAAACCTTATGAGAGATTATCCCATGACATGGTTTGAGTCTGTTTTTCCAATGTCTGATTCTGGCAATGGTCTGCCCCTGATTAGCCTCTGAAGGGCCTGCCCCAGACGTACTGAGTATTGAAGTGTTTTTCCTCCCTGATCAACTAATGCTTGGAGATTTGTCTTATACTGACTACTTCCTAAGTCAACATAATCAAAAGATGCCATGCTCCTAATTCATAGGTTTATGAGATGATTTTGATTTGTGATGGCGCCAATAATCAAGTGCCTCTTGAATTTCCCCTTGTTGGAATTTTCTCGATGTCAAGTACCGGCTGACATTTAAGGATCGTTATCCAATAAATGGTGATTTTAATGCAACAATTATGCAAGTTTTGAAAAACAATCGTTCATTTGGAGTGTTGTGGTAGTGTATGACGAATGGATCATGAGTCCAAACATGGTGTTGATTTTATCTAGTGTGTGAGTGATATAGTGAGAATAGAATATTAGCAAATCTCTGGGGGTCAGCTTACGCAACCTTGCTTTAGTATGCTTTTCAGGATAAACCTTACTGCAATTAGGTCTTTTGAGGGTTGTAACGTGGCTTGGTTCATGGTTATTGAAACAAAAGGATATAAGGTTCAAATTCATCTTTTAACCCAACCCTTCTTCATGATGATCTTCAATCCTACATTCAGTTAATTCGACACACACTTGCTTTTGCGAGAGTTCGGCAGTGCAATACCCCTTGAAGTGACAATCATTTTTTCTTGCTCTTCAGGGATGTTGGTGACCTTTTGATTTTGGTATGGTGGTCACCGATTCTTTTTTTCTTTTGTTGGATACTTTCATTGTCTCTCCCGATTTTTGTTTTGGTCCCTAACTTTTGCATAGACCGATTGTTGAAGGTTTAATCCATCGAGATTGCCTCAGTTTTCGCCTAAGTCTCCTTTTAGGGTGTTAGACTTAGCAGGCTCTTTCTTTGATTTTCTTTTGGAAAATTGTGACTGCCGAGTCTTTGGTCATTGAAGAACAACCGTCATAAAATTCAGATTTGTATGGTTCCTTCAACACTTTAAGATGTGTGCGAAGAATATCATGTGATTGATCCTCGTATGGAATATTTCATCTTGTAATTCGAAAGTGTAGTCAAATCAACTGAACACTACCCTGCCCTAGGTTAAGCGTAAGGGTTTGTAAATCTGAAAAAACTCCTACTTCTAGGCTCGAAGTGGTTGACTAGGGATTAACTCCTTATGTCTCCGGTGTTTGGGGATTTAAAACAATGATTGTACATCATTATCAGGGTTTTATCCGAAAGTATACAATCAGCAATTATGAGTATTTCGTTTTCGTCATCCTCCTTCCAACATTTACTAACAATAGTATGATAAAGAAGGTGAAGTGGAAAAGTACGTGTTTGTGATTTGCAAATGTGATAGATGAGTGAATATGAAATATTGATTCAAAACATGCATAATCATCCCATTAATAAAACCAAATACAAATAACAATGTTTAAAGTATACAGTACTTAGACAAACAAAAACAAATTACAAGAATACGAAATGATAAAAATAGCATAATGATTGCCTTCATTCAAAGCAAAGGGACTTCATCTTTTGATCCACTAGCGGAATTGCTCTGCTTGTCCAGGCCGGTGGGAAGTTTTATCTTCGAGCTTCACTCGATTCTGCATGTGTCGACATGGGATTTGTTGCAACATTTGGCCTAACTGGTGTGAAGGTAACCGCCTTACAGTCAATCAGGTCCTGGACTTTGTGTTTGAAAGCTTTGTAATTCTCCACTGTGTTCCCTGGGGCACCCATGTGATACTCGTAGTGAGCATTGGCATCATAGCCTGGCGGATAGGAAGGAGCTGCAGGTGTTAACTCCTTCAAAACAATTGAGCCATCCTTTAGCAGGTAGGAAAGGATCTTGCTATATGGTACTGGCAAAGGATCGAAATGTCTTTCTGGCCTCCTTGCCCTCTGCCAGTTAGGCTGACGTTGTTGCGGAGCACGTTATAGTTGATTCTGATGTTGTTGCTGATAAGTTGGCTTTTGATAAGGCTGCTGATAGGGTTGCTGATACGGTGGTTGATATGGTGTTGGGATGACAATGACAACCTGATGATAAGGCATAGGAACATATGGATGTGTCATATATCCTCTTCCTCCCATTATGGCATTGGTATGCCCCTCTGGCTTTTTCGAGAGATTGGGGTAGGGTTTCTTCATCCCACTTGAAGTATTAGCGGCGCAAGGTAGCTTTCCTTTCTTAATCTGACTCTCAATCCGTTCTTCTACAGAGACAACCTCAGCAAAAGTAGGGAAACTAGATCCTACCATCTTCTACATGTATTGGGTATGAAGAGTTCCCATAAACATATCAATCAGCTCTTTATCAAGGAGAGGAGGTTGGACACAAGCTGCTAGCTCTCTCCAACGCTGTGTGTATTCCTTGAATGACTCGTTGTTACGTTGAGTCATGTCTTGCAGCTGGGTGCGATTGGGTGCTAGATCAGTGTTGTACTGATAAAGGCAAAGAAGGCTTCAACAAGGTCTCTCCATGACTGGACTTGTCCAATTTCTAATTGCATATACCACTCCAAGGATGCCCCACTGAGGCTATCTTAGAAGTAAAGAATCAGAAGTTGATCATTACTGATATGGGCAACCATCTTGCGGCAGTAGCCTCTGAGGTGAGTTCTCAGGAAACTGATCCCTTTGTACTTATCAAAGTCTGGGACTTTGAATTTTTGCGGAATCACCAAACCTAATACCAAGCACATGTCAACAACGTCCAAACCGGGAGTAGTGTGAACCTCCAAGGACTTGAATTTCTCTTCCAGAGCATGGAGTCTCTCAACAACTGTATCTGGGAGATCTCCAACAGCAAGTTTGGCTGGTTGTGGCATGAAGAAGGCGTCATATGGATCTTCATCACCCATCACAGATCCATGTCAAGCAGATGTAGCAGAATGCTCGTGGGGTTTCACATTGTCCATTGGGATCGGAATAGGGTTCGATCTTCCTCTAGGTTGGGCAAGATTACCATTAAGGTTAGTCTTTCCAAGGATGCTAAGCGATGGTGATCCAAACTGAGCAGCAACCCTTCTAGCTTCGGCGCTAGTCTCAGCATCCTTCTCCTTCTGGACTAAGAGCAACATGGTCTCAAGCAAATGATCCATCTTTTCCTGCATGGAGTCAATGTCTGTCCTCATTGAAACTTGGTTGGCTTCAAGCTGTTCGAGTGTTATCTTGTAGTTGCGGCGTGTCTCGTGCCGGTGTCGAGTAGTCAGCGTTTACTGGACAAAGGGTAGAATATGGTGTAAGCTTTTGTTTCTGGAAGATGGTATGCAATGTATGCTGATGATATGTAAATGCATGAATTTTGTCATGTTTTTCACGAAGGGATACAAATAATCAAGATCAATCACGCATCGTGTACATCAGGATAACATGAGGAGGAATAGGTTTCTAGGATTACTGAAATTCCCAAGGGTAGGCTTTAAAGTTAATAGGTTCCCAGAGTCACCGATTCTCTTTGAGAGCGTCACTACCATGCCTAAGACTCGTTGGATAGTAATACCCCTAAGATAATCTCATCTTAGGTGAGGTCTTTGTATTGTCCCAACAAGGAAGACTCCATGGGGATTCTACTATGTGACTCTCGAGTCCCAGGTTCTAACAAGGTTCTCAGAGTCATAGATCGAGGTTGGAAATATTAATGTAAGGTAATAATACGTCCAAGGGATCTCATCTGATTAGGGTTTTTGTATTAACCCAACAAGTATGAAACTTCGTAGGTCAATACTACATAAGCGCCGTATATAATGGGTTAAAAGGTCCCTAGAGTCATTGGTCCAAGTTGAAACACCATCGCCGTGCCGAAGGCTCGTCGGACAATAGTATCTCAAAAGAAGACTCCTTGTGGGCGTCCACTATGCAACCACCAACTTAATCTTAGGGTTTTTCTCATACTCGGGTAGAGAGTCTATCTCACAAAGTACCAACAATCAGAGAAAACCTAATAGTGTCACAGGAAACAAACCACAATACAATAATTACAACAAAATAATAACAGAATAAAAATAACAAATAAACAAACAAGATTAACATTTAATACATATATTGAACTAAGCTAGGCTTCACTCTCTCTTGCTTGGAGCTAGAGTCCCCAGCAGAGTCGCCATCTGTCGCACCTCGAAAATTACGATCCCTCGCAATGGACGCGGAAAAATGTTATTCGAACAAAATCGCCACCGAACTTTATTCATTCCAATGAAGGAATAGGAAAATATTGATAAAACCTTTGAAAAATAAAATAATGGTCGTCGCAACCATATTCGGATTCGGGAGTAGATTACGCAAGGGAAAGATATTAGCACCCCTTACGTCCGTTGTACTCAACGGGAACCTTTTAGTTCAACTCTGTGATTTGAGTGTTAATTTATGTTTGTTTGTTTTATTCGAGTTATTAGAGTTCATAATAAATATGGATGGGAACCTCGAAAGGGGAAAAAGGAGGTTTTTTATTAGTGTGCTCACGAAGATACAACAATCTCCTGCCTACGTATCCTTATGGTGTAATAAATCAGAGCATTCGTAGTTCGGGGTTTACGAATAATTGGTGTGTTTTGTTCGACGAACGACTGTGTAGGTTGGAGTTCTAAAGGCTAAACTTTGGCATGTCTACTCTCGGTGGAGGCTCTAGCACTAGTTTATCGTGCGCATTAGAAAGGATTGACGGTGTTCTTTTTGAAAGAAGGGTTTTGATCACGCGGGAGAGGGGGTGACGAGTTGAATTGATGTGTTTGATGTTTTGTTTGACTGGTTTCGATCACACGAGGGCGAGAAAAGGATGGACTTGATGTATTAAGATATTTATGGTCGGATGACGATTACTCGAATAGTCGAGTAAGACAACTCGTATCCTAATAGTTGGGAAAGGGAATAGAAGACTCTAGACCTCTTTCTTTTTTCATCCTTAATTATAAAAAGAATTTGATGATGATTAAGGTGTTTTGAATGGATGACGAATACTCGGATAACCAAGTAAGACAACTCGTATCCTAATAATCAGGAAAGGGAATAGAAGACTCTAGACCACTTTCTTTTTCATCCTTAATTATAAAAGGATTTTAATGATGATTAAGGTGTTTTGAATGGATGACGAATACTCGGATAACCGAGTAAGTCAACTCGTATTCTAATAATCGGGAAAGGGAATAGAAGACTCTAGACCACTTTTTATTTCATCTGAGTGATTATTAAGACAAGCACTTGAATGGTTTACTAAGACAACTCATATCCAAGCATTTGAGAAGAGGAACTGAAAACTTAAGACCATCTCCCTTTTTGTATAGTTTATTATAAAATGATTTGATTAATTTATTAATTTACGGAAAAATGACAATTGTTCGACTGACCAAGTAAGAGAACTCGTATTCAAACAATTGAGGAGAGAAGTTGAAAACTCAAAGTCATCCCCCTTTTCATTTAACTTATTATGAAAATAATTTAATTTAATCGGGTTTAGAAGTTTGTGGAGAGATGACAATTGTTTGACTGATCGAGTAAGAGAACTCATATTCAAACAATTGAGGAGAGAAGTTGAAGATCTAAGTGATCTCCCTTTTCGTTTATAAAAATGATTTGGTTCGTTTGTGCTTAGGTGAATGGAAGTGACGACTATTTGACTAACCGAGTAAGAAAACTCGTATTCAAATAATCGAGGAGAGGAGTCGAAAACTCAAAACCATCCCCCTTTTCATTTCCAAATGAAATGGTATTTGATTGTGATTGGATACGTTAATTTGATTTGAATGAAAGTACTCGATATTGGATCGAGGTTTTAATTTTGTTTTTATGAATGAAATGGATTTTATTTAGTGAATCAATCATCTACTCGATTAAAATCGAATAGGTCTCATTGTAAGAAAGCCCAAGAGTAAGCTATGTGAGGTTGATGGCGATGCATAAAAGCGATCGACTTACAAAGGTGTTTTGAAAATGGGCTCGACTTTAAATCGAGAATTATGTGGTTTGTATTTTTGAAATCAATTTTGAATTGATGATGAGTTGGAGTGAAATAAACCAATGCATTTTTAATTAACCTAACGAATTAATTAAGGTTTGATTGAATCATTTAATTAACTCAATTAAAATTAATTATCAAAGTTATTTATGTAAGCTCAAATAATCATGTTAATTAAAATTATTTAATTGATTAAACAAAATTTACATTGGTTATTTTATTCAAATCAAAAGAACGGAAGCATGTGATAATGTTGGTTTGCAAAATCGAATAGAAATGGTTACAAAATGTGCTTAAGAAACCAGTTAGAGCGAAATGACAATATGGTCGATGTCATACGCGAGACCGTAACGTGGTGAAAATGTACAATTGATGTATTATGTCTTTCGGTGGAATACCGACATGTAAAAGTCGAATTCATTGAATAAATAAATTGATTTTTGTCGCAATGGAATTAAGAAACAACAACCAACTTATTTACAACGTTCACAATGTATAAGGAGTGCACAGACTGTTAATGAATCTAATGTGTATGGAAGAAATGGTTAGATAATCCCAATTTATTCTTAATGATAGTAACTAAAAAGAATGCTCAATAATGTTGTGGAATGGTCCGCAAGAATTTAGTAGGCATTGATTGACTTCCCACGTTTATTTTTTTATCTATCAAGAGTGCAAATTAAAATACTATCTAAAATAGTACAATTAAAACAATGATTAAAATGGAGTAAGAAGATCCATTCGTCCAAGTACAATACTGTTTGAGCAGTAAATCAAATTAATGTATTACTTCCAAGATAAAACATCCAAATTAATATTAATTGAGAGTAAAAAATAATAGTTAGCATTTTTATTGAAACAAAATTAATAATAGAGTGTTAACTAGAAATGAATAACGTTTGACTTTTCAACTTCAAGACCATACTTTAATCCCAGAAATGGTTTTCACCTTCCCTTAACGTTCAACCATGTTTACCGGAACACCATGTCCGATCGGCATAGCCGGAAACGTATACCCACAATCATAAATGAGACCCAAAGAAAACCTTGCCAAAGCTTATGCAGTTGCATCATGACGCTAACATATAACAACCATATGCAATAACAAATAAAATTATTTTGACAGAAATTCAGCAAATTCAAATCAATACCAATTGAATCGACTTTAGCCATTACCTGAAGACCGACTATGTTCGCGCATAATCTTTTGTGATGATGGATTGAAGACCCAGCGACAAGATTCTTGACGATGCTACTAATGAGGTTGCTTGTGCGAGATCTGTGTCGAGGTGGACCTGCTTTGCCGGTGATGAGAAGGTTGTGGATCGGTGGTAGCGACAGTGGGAGAGTGAAGAAGATGCGATGGTGAGTGAGTCGCGGTCAGATGTAGTTGTGGCTGGAGGTTCTCGCGGTGCCGATTTGGTATTGTGTGGTGGCGTGTGGAAGTTTGTCGTGTGGGTGAGGGTTTGAAGGAGAGAAGGGGAATCACCGACGGGTGGACATTTTCGGTGTGTGGTTGTGATGGTGGTGTCGGTTCGTGGCCGGAGAAACGGGGGTTCGGCGGTGACGAAGAGTGAAGTAGATGTGTGAGATTGCGACCGCGCGGTTGAGGGAAGAAGGGGTCGCGGTGATGGTAGCGGCGGTGGTCGCAGCGTGTGGATTATTTTTGGGTGGAGTCGCAGGCGGGTGAAGGGTGGAGTTTAGGAAGATGAACAATTCATCTTTTATTTTTCTCTTTTTTCTTTTCTTTCTTTTTTTTGCTTAATAATGGGAATGAGTGGTGAGAGATAAGAGAGAGTGAAGGTATATGTGAGTGGGTTGTCTGTCAGTAGAGAGAGGGAAGCGTGTGAGAATATTAAATGAGGGGATGAGTGAGGTGATAGGTGGCGTGTAGAGAGAAGAGAGATCTTTTTTTGTTTTTTCTTGGCCAGCTGTTTACAGAAGGATTGCACTCATTGGTAGGCACGTGCTCATTTCTTATTGGAAGTGAGAAGATTCTTTTTGTATCTGTCATGTGGATAATCCCACAACAAACGGAGAAAAAGATATTATTTATTTCCTATATCTATTTGTTAATATAGTTAACTAAATTCTTGATTTTTTGATTGGTCAATAGATATATACATGTATAGCTAATGATAAACCTTTGATTAATCTTGATTTAATGATCGAGATTAAATCAAAGAAACACAATTACTAATTAATTCTAAAGATGCAAAAATTACCCTTTTTAAAAAAAATGATTCAATCAATTTAAAACAATTTAGATCAATTGAATCAAATAAAAATTCTCATTTCCAAAACAATCATGATAAAAAATAAACTAAAGGCATGAAAAATTCTCTTTACTTCTTTTGAATATTTTGGCGGAAGAATGAAATTGAAACGACTGAAAATGAATAAAAGGCCGAGCAAAAATTTGCTCGGAAAATTAAATCAGACGCACTAAAATGATCAAGATGATATATACTTATTGAAAAAATACGGCGTTTCTTCAAATTCTGAAATAAATTTGCGCCGGTTAAAAGGCTCAGGCGGGTCAAAACGCAGCTGAAACACTCATTGAAAAATATGACGAGCACACCATTGTTCTTGCATGTTCTTGAGAAATGATTCAACCAATTTGTCTGTATTCAATAAATTTTTCTCGGCCGATATTTTAGGTATTATTGATGATGGAATGCATGACATGTTGTTCATATGACGGAGATTTAAAATGACCGGACAAAATTAGGGTATGACACTCGCAAATCCAAATGAGGACAAATTTGTGACCAAATTGAATAGGATTGAAATATATACAACTTTGGTGTAGAGACCATTTCTATTTGGAGTTCATAGCAAAAGTTATTTAATATGGGAGAAGTGTTTATTTGACTTAATACTTAGAAAAACCTCAACTATGTTTGATTTCTCAAATTTCCACCTCAAAATTCATCATGATACAAGCTTCAAATGGAAAAGTGTTCAACATTAAAGTTGTTCCCCTTGATGTCACCTTTCCAAAAAGTCCAAGATCACTTCATTTGGACAAGATTTGAAGGACTTGTATATGGGTTCTTTACAAGGCTTCATTTGGTAAGATCTATGTTCAAAATTCATTTCCATAATGCATGACCATGTGATATCATTTCAGGTTGATTAGCATAGAATGTTGGATCATTTGGCATCATGAATTGGGCCTTGTACACGCCCATGCATCCATGCAAGCAAACTTGCTAATTTTAGCAAAAAATTCAAATGGTGTGGAAAGCATTTTCCTTGCCTATTTAAACAATTGCATTGCACCAGAACTACAGACACACCTTGCCCAAGCTTTGCCAAGTGATCCCAGAACCTCACACCATAGAATTCCTTAGAGGTTTCTTTGAAATCGAGTTTGAATTTCACCTTCTATTTAGATATTCAAACTCCAAGGATTCATTTCCTTTTTCAGCTCAATTGGTCACTGCAAGCAAGAAGAGGAAGAACCAAGCAAATTTAGATCAAGATCAAGCCATATTTAAGCTACCCGAAGGTGATTTTTCAGGAACTTTGAACTTTCGATTCTCTCTCACTTATTCATTATTCTCTTTGATTTTTGATTGGCTGAAGTCCTGCCAATATAGGCAACAAAATTGAGTTGCTTTGAGGTCAAATTGAAGCAACTTAGATCATGAACCTCAATTTTCAAATCCATGTATCTTTCAATATACTTGGGATTGGATAAAATGGAGGTCAGATTCGAGCTCCTGAGATATTTTCCTTTAAAACCATGTCCTTACTTTTCATTTTTGTGGTGGACCAGTCTGGTGAGGTCCATCGCAGAAGATGACCGGAGCTAGGGCTCCGGTGGTGTGCTAGCACTTCTCAGACCATCTGATCATACATCCACGTTCTAATCCTAGTCCTTGCTTTTAAATACCACGCGCGTGATGCAGTTGACTGAGGTGTTTGATGGAAGCACGCACTTGGCCATCAGATCTGCTACCTTAATTAATGAGGGAGATCTGATGGCCCTTGATTTTTCACATTTTCTGATTTTTCATTTAATTACCTCATTTTGTTTAATTCATAATAAATCCATTTTTAATCCAAAAAATATAGGACTTTCACCAAAAATCTTTAAATATTTTTCTCTTCCATATTCTTAATTAAAATTATTTTTTGGATTGATTTTGGTATTTTTCATGAATTAAATGTTTTTGTGCATATTTTTAATTGTTGAAAAATACTTTTGGCTTTTTAAAAATCATGAATTTTTTGTCTAAGGTCCTTTGACCATGTTTTGACCTATGAGAAATCCCTTGGCCATTTATTTGGTGTTTTGAAGGGATTTAAGGTTTGGTCCAAATTAAAATGCATTTAAATTTATTTTTAATTGATTAAATGTTTAAAAATTATGTTGAGCCATTTTTATGGTCTTGTGACGTTTGACTTTCTGTTTGGGCCTTGGTCATGGTTGATTTGACTTTTGTTGGATCAAAACCATTGGATTTAGGGGATTGATGAAATGTATATTTCATCTTCCAAAATGAATGAATGGTTTTGATCAGATGAAATTCCTCTCATGATCAAATTGTGTTTCTATTTCTCCCTCCCTCTTCATCTTCATCCATATTCTTCCCCATTTCCCTCATTTGACCAATGAAATCTCTAATGTCTAAATGCTAATTGATTCATCAATGACCTTGTGTCAGATGAATCAATACAAGTATGACTGAGATAGGTCCCTCCTATTTTCTTTTAGTGTGTGGTATGTTTTAGGAGTTTGGTTCTTTGTAATAAATCTCTAACATGCATTAACACCTATACTTTTATTGCCCGACCTCATATAGTTGCGACTTCTACATAAGTCCAATTACGATTGCATAACATAGAACTAAATTTTACCCTCAAGGCATAACATTCTAGTAAGTGAGATTGTAAGTCTCCCATTCTTCATGGCATTGTGTGGAGACTTGACCTTTTTTCCTTTCATGGGAGCTAGTGGCATACTTGCTGAGTTATCCAAGTTGGAGCCCTTCTCATGGAATATGTCTTGGTTCAGGGATTCATACTTGTGAATGAATGGTTGCATGTTCTCCAAAGAATGACTTAATCAATTAAAATCCAACACTAACATTTGACTAACCATTGACTAACTCTTATTCATTTTTGATTTTACTTTCAAGTCATTTACTTTATGCAATTTAAATTTCAGTCACTTATCATTCATTGCCATTTATATTTCATACAATTTGTTTATGTTTAAGTTTTTTTTCACTTTGCTCACTTGAGCCATATCTCGTGATTGTATATATTGTTGTGTGTTTTGATTTTGTTTATGGTATTAGGACCTTAAAACACCTAATAACAACAAAAACTCTAAAAAAAAATTGGTGGGCTGTTGGGACTTGATCTAAGTTTTGGACTTAGAGTTAGGCAACATTCCATGTGCTAAAGGACTTGGCTATTGCCAACATTTTGAGACTGAGCTATCTTTGACAGTGACTTTCATCTTATGCAAGACTTAAGGATTTCTTTGATTCATCTGCTACTTTATCTCTATGCTTAATTGTTATTTTGTTATGGTTTATGTCTGATGTTTTGTTATGAGTTGATCAAGGAATATTTCATTTGATACATTAGAAGACAATGAAGACTGCTAGCTATTGGAATGCTTGCTTGGATGTGGCTATCTTTATTTGATGCCTTAATATTTATGATGTTTGGATATTACTTATTGCATGTTGCTTACTGCTTGGTCAAAGTCCAAAGGAAAATAAGTTTCTATATGACATTCTTGTCTGTTGGGTTGCATCCCATTGGTCAGATCTTTTCAACTCTTAACTTTTAAATTTATGCTTAGGATAACCTATTCATCTCCTCCCACTTCTTAAATTTCAAAACTTCTCCCTCTTTTCAAAAAAATTATTTGCTTGTAATTTCAAACTTAGACACGTTTTAATGATTATAAACTTTGGCCTTATGCAATGAGTTTTTAAATCTTTTCTTAATCAAATTTGTAAATACACTTAACCATATTGACTTAAATTTCAAAAAGATAAAAAAGAACTAACAACCCCATTCAAAATTTTTGCATTTTCTACCTTCTTACTAAGTTTTGTTAAAATTAATTCACCAACTTCTTTGAAATTTTTACCACGAACTATGAGGTTTTGATCCGTCATTTTTATGTTGGTACGTAGGCATAAGACCGAAGGTCTTGTCAAACACAAAAAATATAATCAATGAATTCTTTTCTCATCCCCACACTCTATATTTTATCAAACATCATTTATATCCAAAAACATATGCACACAAAAAAGGGCTTCCTAGGAGTATCTAGGACACTTTGAGTGCTAACATCTTCCCTCTGTGTAACAAAACCCCTTACCTATAATCTCTGGAATTTTATTAGTTTTGATTTGAAAACTTCTTATCATTGGGTTTTGTTCTTACTTTTCCCTTTTCCTTTGGGAACAATGAAAGCGTGGTGGCGACTCTGGTTTTGTTGACGTCAAGTTTATCCATAACTTGATGGTCATGAATTTACCGTTACAGGTAGGTAACCTGTAGATCGTCACTGTCAACATTCTCATCAAACTCCATGTTTTCTTCATAAAGCTTCTCTAAGTAAGAAAATTTGCCATGTGCACCTCTAGTGCTCTCATACTGCATCAGAGCATCCATTGGGTCAACTCCCAAATAAATGACCATCATCTCTTATGTTTCATCACGTTTGGTCATAGATTCATCAAGTAACCCCCCTGATGGGAAGGTGTAGAAGGCAAGCAACATCATCCAGGGTGATCGTCATCTCACCAATGGGGAAGTGGAAATATGACATTTCCTTATGCCATCTCTCAGCAAAAATCTCGTGCATCTCATGACTAATGGTCTTGTATCTGAAGCAACATAGGCCTGCAATACTAGAGTACTTGAGGATATTCTAGAACCAATGATCCTTAGGATGATAAAGCTTAAACATATTTATGGTGTTATTAAAAGGATTCAAATAATCTCACTCATGTTAAAACATAAAAAACAAAATATTAATCGCATGGCAAGTTTTTAAAACATATACATAACAATCGTTAAAAAAAAACCTTTCCAGCCCAGACATGTCCAACAACATGATCTCTTTAGTATATTAGTAAGGAGGTGTCAGAGGGTTCTGTTAGAAAAGGTTCTGCAAGTGGAGGAACACCATCACATGCAGAAGTAAGAGCTTCCTCCCGGTCTACATGATCAGGGGAAACTTGCCCCTATGATGAGGACCCTTGTGACAAGCGGCTCCTAGAAGTCGATACTCCCCCCTCATGAGGCATAGGGATGGTTCCTCACCTAACTCTCACATGCTCATTCTGAAGTCTAGTCCACTCACATCGAGCGAACACATGTTGGGTCTTATGGCCGAGTCTCAGTGTTTCGTCGTTGTTTGCAGCCATTTTTTCTGAAACAATACAAGAAAATGACATCATTTAACATCCATGAAAGTTTGATATATGCATCTCCGAAAACCAATAAACCACAAATTTAAATATGTATCTCTTAAAAAGCTTGTGTCTGCATCAATGGCAGAAACTGATACCAGTCTTGCCCTAATAACCCAAAACGAAATCAAATCATAGCCCATGTCTCTAACAGCTATCTATTATGATTTGACAACTACCTAATGCATTAATAAAAAACTATTTTACCTAATATACATTAATCAAATATTAAAATAAGTTAAATGAGAAACTTACTCAAAATAATGTTGAGGATGAATAAGTGGAGTTGGGATTGAAATGCTTGAAGTAGAGGTCATGCTTATCCTTGAAGAAGGTTGAAAATGGAGTGGAAGTATGTTGCTACGAGCTCCAATGAAGTCGAGGTTGAATTTTTTTTAGAAAATGAAGAAGGAGAAGAAGGAGCGTTTGGCGCGATATATGTACATTAAACATGTTCGGAGATGCATCTACGAATTTCCCATTGGATTTGAAATTAAAGGTTATTTCGGAGAGGCATATGTGAACAAACCCTAAAACAAATACGAAGATGCATCTTCGAATCAAATTTTGGAAAAGTTATGCAACAATGCATTCAGAGATGCATCTCCAAAAATCGGGATATTTTTTACTTTTCGCCAAGGGTTTGGGAGAAAATAAAAGGGTGGGAAAAAATTCCTAATCATTAATGGTGTGCATGAAGGATTTAAACTTAGTTCATTGTTCATGAAAACATATAGAACCGAAAAACCCAACATGAAAAATAAGAAAGATATAAATAACTTATGGTGTGCCTCACACCCTTGCACTACTACAAATAACTTCATTTCACCTCGGGCGCAAAGAGGATATAACATCAGTTACACATGCGAGGTAACGAAGGACGACACGGGAACCTATTACTTTACCCCTAGGTTTTTACTACTTTTTACCTCGGATTTTTTAACAATAATTGAGGGGTAAAGTCGTGTTTACAAAATTTTAGTTTTAACCTGTTTCTTTTTTTTAAAATTTTAATATGCAAAACATTTGTTGACAAATTCTAAATCTTTCTCATCATCAACAATACCAATAACAACAACAAAAACAAAATCAATAGAATCCTTAAACATTAAATATCAATAACAAAAACAACAACAACAACAACAAAATTCATGAAATCTTTAAACATTAAATCACAAAAATAATGAAAAAACAACAAATAAACAAAATAATTGAATCGTTAAATACTAAATTTCAAGAACAACAATAACAATAGATGAATAGTTGTGACATTTATATTTTAATTGGCTAGTGAGAGTTTCACGTGAATAACTAATGTCTCACGTGATATATGATTTGACAATGT
Source organism: Lathyrus oleraceus (assembly GCF_024323335.1). Taxonomy (NCBI): domain Eukaryota; kingdom Viridiplantae; phylum Streptophyta; class Magnoliopsida; order Fabales; family Fabaceae; genus Lathyrus; species Lathyrus oleraceus. Next base: position 165,142,117 of record NC_066579.1, on the reverse strand, counting down.
CTTGACCATTATTACTTTATAAATGGACAATGTCTTGACCATTGTTACTTTATAAATGGACAACAAATATTTGTTACTTAATTTTTTTAAAACCAGCCACTCTGGTCCCTTTTAATGATATTGACGACTAGATTATTTATTTATTAATATTTTTTAAATTAAATTAATTATTTTTTAAAATTAATGATAATTTATTTATTACTATTTCTTTTGATTAATATGTTTTTAAATTTTTTTATTAATACAAGTTTTAAAATATAATTATATGGACTTAAAGCCCAATTATTTTTAGATTCTCTCTCTTCAATAGTAATCAATCAAAATGATTTGAATAAACTATATAAACACTAAATATAAATTGAAAACAATATGGATTCTACCCTATCTAAATTTTAAATCTCAAAACCATTTGAAAATCATTGTCCTGAACCAACTAGTGAAGTTCAAGAGTACATATAAAGCTGACTTACAAGTTCAACTTATAACATTAGATAATAATCCGCTGATAATATCAATCAGAAAATATAAATTCATTTCTGTTACTTCAATAAAAATAATGCAGAGCCCCATGGAAATATTGACATTATTTGGTCCATTTCTCCATATTCACAGAATTAAGATCATGACCCACCATACCTATAACGGTGCCCCTAAATGCTGCCCCCTCCCCCCTCAAACAAATTTTAATCTTCTATGTACAGACATGAAAGCCATTATATGAAGTACAGTCAAAAGAAAGATTATTATGAAGGTTCATAATTTGCTTATATAAGTGGCAATGTAATTGGAAGAAGAAAAAGTGTATCCAAGGAATTGATCAGTATTCTTTTGCATCATCAAACCGTGTTAGAAAAGAAATATAGATGTGCTAATACTTAGTACATACAAACATACAATAAAATAGGATGCGAAATCACATCAAAACTAGTTATGAGCTTAACAATTTCTCTATTTTCAAAAGTCATGTGTCACTAGTTTTAAAGAGAAAAATAATAGAAATCACATGATTAGGTATCAATAGTTTAGAACACCCAATATAGGGGGAATAAGATCAAAAATACATTTAAATCAAATAAATAAATGCATAATTATATCAAGGATCCTTTAAATTATTTAATTATAATTTGTTGGTCTTTAATTTTTTTTTCACTTTTTTAAAGTTATTATTTCAAAAACGCATATTTGACATAGAATTTTATTTTATTTACAGTCAAAACCCCTTTTTCTTATTCTTCCCTACACTCAACCACATGAGTTTATATGCGATAACAGAAGGAACAATATCAACATAAAAATATTGGAGTTAGTTATTTAATTATTTTTTAGTTAGTGTCAGTTGTGATAAGTTAATCTTTTTTCCTGTTTTGCCCTTGTAAATATATATATATATATATATATATATATATATATATATATATATATATATATATATATATATATATATATATATATGACTGTACAACATTGGTTCAGATAAGAAATAATGAGAAAACTTTACAATTACTTTTAATCCTTTTCTTCAATGAACCGTTTCTCTCTCGTCTACATGGTATCAGAGCAATAGGCTCTGGTGACCATTTTTTTTCTTTTCTTCTTCGTCTTCTCCGATTGGCATCTTGCGCAAAGTTTGCACCTTCATCGGTTTTCTTCACCGATTTTCTTCACCGTTTCTCTGATTTCGCAACCTCTGCGTTCATCCTTCAATCGGATTCACCATGGATCACCAGAGCTTCTCTGATTTCCTGACGAACTCCGCGAACCCTTACTACCTTCATCTGAACGAAAGTCTGACGCTCATCCTTGTTGCTCCATTGTTGGACAACAAGAACTATCACATTTGGTCAAGATCGATGCACATCGCACTGATTTCCAAGAACGAAGAAGAATTCGTTGACGGTACCTTTCCGAAACCACCAGTCTCCAATCCGCTCTATGGGCAATGGATTCACTGCAATACAATGGTACTTTCTTGGATTCAGCGTTCAATTTCTGAATCGATTAGGAAATTTGTCTTGTAGATTGATACAGCAGCTGGAGTTTGGAAGAAATTACGAATTAGGTTTTCACAGAGCGATATCTTTCGAATTTAGGATATCCAAGAAGATTTGTATCGATTCCGCCAAGGTACTCTCGATATCTCTGAATATTTCACGCAATTGAAAGTGTTTTGGGGTGAATTGGAGAACTGTCGTCCTCTCCCTTACTGCACATGTGTTATCGCTTGCTCTTGTGGTGCAATTTCATCTGCACAAACATACCGGGAGAAGGATTACGTGATTAGGTTTTTGAAAGGCTTGAATGATCGGTTTTCTCACTCAAAGTCTCAAATCATGATGATGGCACCTCTTTCTGACATTGACAAAGCTTTTTCTTTGGTCATTCAACAAGAACGTGAATTAAATTCTGCTACTCCTTTGGACTCTTCTGAAGCCACTATCACTGTTTTTCATGCTAACACTTAAAATAAGGGTTCGGCAACAAACAAATGGAAAGGTTTTTCTTCCTCAACCAAAGGAGGCAACAGACTCTGCACTCACTATGGTCGAACAAACCACACTGTGGATACTTGTTTTGTGAAACATGGATATCCACTGGGATATCGAAACCGCACCAAGCCTGCATCTAATACTCAAGGTTCCTCACAATCTCATGCCAACACCATATCACACACTGCTGCTTAGTCTGAGGGAAATTCCACACCTGTGTTTGGGTTTACTCAAGAGGAATTTCAGAGTCTCCGTGCTATGCTTCAACAATCTCAACCTACAACTACTACTAATGCCATCACCACCTCACCCTTTGCTTCCACTTCCCAAGCTCTCTCTAACACTGGTAAGCATCTCAATCTTTGGATTTTAGATACTAGAGCAACAGACCATATTTCTTTTCATCTAGCTAATTTTACATCTTATCAATCCATCGTGCCAATATCTGTATCTTTGCCTAATGGTTCTCATCTTACAGCTTCTGTTTCTGGAACCATAGTCATATCACCATCTCTAACTCTTTATAATGTTCTATATATTCCCAACTCCCATGTCAATTTAATCTCAATCACTAAATTGACAACCAATAATGACTGCCCTCTAAAATTTTCCTCAACTCTGTGTAATATTTTGCAGAACCATTCGAAGCAAATGATTGGTACAGCTAAATTGCATAGAGGCCTCTATGTCATGGATTCCAATGCTTTTCATAATTCTTGTAATTCTGTAGTTTCTAATTCTTTTGAGATGTGGCACCTAAGACTAGGCCACCTCTCTAATTCTGGTATGAAATATATGTCAAAACAGTTTCCTATTATTCCTTGTAAAAGTAATATGGATCCTTGTGATTCTTGTCATCTTGCAAAATTAAAGAAATTTCCCTTTCCTAACAGCTTTACTAATACTCATACCCCATTTGAATTACTACATGCTGACCTATGGGGTCCCTTGGCCACTGACTCAATTTTAGGCCATAGGTATTTTTTAACTCTTGTAGATGATTTTTCCAGATTTACATGGGTTATTTTTCTTAAAGCCAAGTCTGAAACCAAACAAAGTGTTATAAACTTTGTTGCCTTACTTGAAAACCAATTCAACACATCTCTAAAGTGTTTTAGGTCTGATAACGGTTCAAAATTCTCCACTCTCAATTCCTTTTTCCTTTCCAATGGAATTATCCACCAAAAGTTCTGCGTTGAAACTCCCCAACAAAATGGGGTAGTTGAACGCAAACACCAACATATTCTGAATGTTGCACGAGCCATTACGTTTCACTCCAATATTCCCTTAAATATCTGGACTTTTAGCATACAACATGCAGTCCACCTCATCAATCGTATTCCCAGCCCTCTCCTCAATTACAAATCTCCCTATGAAATTCTATTCAAAACATTCCCTATTCTGATTCATTTAAAGGTTTTCGGCTGTTTGTGTTATGCAACTACCTTGCAGGCCCATCGAACTAAGTTTGATGCTAGGGCTCGTAAATCCATATTTCTTGGGCACAAAGATGGTACCAAAGGGTACATCTTGTATGACCTGCAATCCCATGATTTATTTGTTTCTAGACATGTGATTTTCTTTGAGAATTACTTTCCCTTCAAAAGCAATATTTCTCAACCCAAACCTCCTGAACCTGACCCACCAGCTCTGACATATGACATAGACCATACTGCACCTCCTGCTGTGGACAACATACCTGTCACTTCTGCATCTTCTGTCCCAGTCCCCAGTGACAGCTCTACACCCAATGATAGCTATACACCTCTCTTGGACTTGTCCAATCCACACCCTTCTGCTACATCAGTTGTCCCTAACCCTTCCTACCCTCATATCATTGACCATGAACCTCAAACTAGTTTATCTCCACAACCTTTTTCACCTCCTTCAAATAATGCTTCCCCTGAACTTGTGCCCCCTACCAGAAAATCTACTAGAACCAAAAATCCCCCACAATACCTTAAAGACTTCCATTGTAATATTCTTACTACATCTGGTACACATGAGGCACCAGCTAGTCACCACACCACACCCTATCCTATTTCTAAAAATATATCTTATGATAAATGTTCTCCCTCTTACAAATCTTTCTGTTACTCTATCTCTTCTAATGTTGAACCAAAAACATACCTTCAAGCCTCCAAACATGATTGTTGGAGACAAGCAATGGATTCTGAAATTAAAGCTCTTTAGGATACTCAAACATGGACTATTGTGGATCTTCCTTTAGGAAAAACTCCAGTTGGTTGTAAATGGGTATACAAAGTAAAATACCATGCCAATGGATCTATTGAACGCTACAAAGCTCGCTTGGTTGCCAAGGGTTATACTCAATTAGAAGGTGTAGATTATTTTGACACTTTTTCTCCTGTTGCTAAAATAACTATGGTTCGAGTTCTCTTGTCTCTTGCAGCTATAAAACATTGGCATCTGGAGCAATTGGACGTTAACAACGCCTTTCTCCATGGTGATTTACAAGAGGAAGTTTATATGTCTCCTCCTCCTGGCTATGATAATTTTGGATCTAATAAAGTTTGCAGGCTCAACAAATCTTTGTATGGACTAAACCAGGCTAGTAGACAGTGGCATGCCAAATTATCTTCAGCCATTTTTTCTTTGGGTTTCTCTCAGTCCGAGGCAGATCATTCGTTGTATACCAAGCAAACAAATCACAGTTTTACTGCTCTTTTGGTTTATGTTGACGATATTGTGTTGACAGGCGATTCTCCTTCAGAAATTGAATTTGTCAAGTCTTGTTTGCATCAGAAATTTCGCATCAAGAATCTTGGCAAGCTGCGATATTTCCTTGGCCTGGAAATAGCACGATCAACATCTGGTATATTCCTTAATGAAAGCAAATATGTGCTTGAACTGCTTGAAGATACATGCCTGCTTGGTGCCAAACCTGTCTCGACGCCCACTGATCCACACTTGAAGCTATCCTCCACTGATGGTGAACCATTGGAAGATCCCTCCACATACCGCAAGCTCGTTGGACGATTATTATATTTGACAAATACGTGGCCTGATGTTTCTTTTGCAGTGCAACACCTCGGCCAATATGTGGCTAACCCGCTGATCCCTCATTACCAAGTTGTTCTTCGTGTTTTGCGGTACTATAAAGGGTGTCCAGCTCATGGAATATTTTTCTACAACACTAGCCCCTTAAAACTTCATGGTTTTGCTGACTCCGATTGGGCACGCTGTCCGGATACTAGGAAATCTGTGACAGGGTTTTGCGTTTTGTTAGGTAATTCTCCCATTTCATGGCGCTCTAAGAAGTAGAATATTGTTTCCCGTTCTTCAACTGAAGTCTAAGAAGCATAATACTGTTTCCCGTTCTTCAACTGAAGCGGAGTACCGTGCTCTTGCATCTTTGACATGTGAGGTTCAATGGCTTTCTTACCTCTTTGTTGATTTTCAAATTACATTTCCTACTCCTGCATCCTTATACTGTGATAGCAAATATGCCATCTATTTGGCACATAATCCTACATTTCACGAGTGCAGCAAGCACATTGAGCTGGATTGCCACGTTATTCGCGAGAGGCTGCATTCCGAACTTATTCATCTTCTTCCAGTTCCTTCAGAGTCCCAGCTAGCAGACGTATTTACCAAGCCACTTCATGCACCACTTTTTAATTCCTTCATGTCCAAGTTGGGTTTATGCAGCATACATACTCCAACTTGTGGGGAGGTATCAACATAAAAATAGTGGAGTTAGTTATTTAGTTACTTTTTAGTTGGTGTCAGCTGTGATAAGTTAATCTTTTTTTCTGTTTTGCCCTTGTAATCTTTTAGTATATATGACTGTACAACATTGGTTCAGATAAGAAATAATGAGAAAATTCTACAATTACTTTTAATCCTTTTCTTCAATGAACCGTTTCTCTCTCATCTACAAACACCACCATCTAAACCTATTCCTTCCCCTTTTTTCCTCTTCCCCTACACTTAACAACAACCCCTCAATGGTGGAGCAGAAGCTTCATTGATATTCACAAATTCATGCTGAAGAAACTATAAAAGATTTTGCTTCGACATTTCAGTAATAAGTCGTTTAATTAGCAGCAAATCAATAGATAATGGATGATGTTTTGTCTGCAAAGGAATGGGTGGCATTACATCTGTTCTGCGAGCAAACCTTTACAGTTACATTCTTGCTGCAAGAGAGAACATATGGTATAAGATGATTGTGCATAGTAGTTCTTGGAGGGATTTATCGCATGTAATGCAAGATTTTTTACTACAATGCAAACAAATGAGCTTATATATAATGAAATATGTTTAATCTACAAGCATGAAAACAGATGGAACTGTAGTTGTGGAAACCAATTTAATAAAATTAGATCAAATTATTTTACATTCACGGTAAGTTGTCTAGTTACTCGAATTTTTTTTTAAAATAACCATGTTTTTGAAAATAAATACGATAATAACCGGGTTTTCAAAAAATTTCCCAAAATAACCATGTTTTTTAAGGGATGCGCCGGAGGAGTTGGCGCATCCCCTATAAATTTTAGGAGCCTTAAAGGCAGGCGCCCTTGTTAAAGGGCTATTAAGGGAGGCGCCTGCATGTCATGTGTGAGAAGCTGGCGCCTGCATGGCATGTGTATTTTGAAAATAAAATTTATTTTTGCAATCAGCAAGAATCGAACACACAACCTTTGGATCAATAGGGAAAGACATTACCATTGCACCACAGACCCGTCATATTACTTTGTTTCATCATATATTTAATGAACCATTGTTCAATTGTATTTTTTAAATTGTATTAAAATAAAACACAAAATAATTTTATTAATAATGTATTATTAATAATATATATATATATATATTTATAAAAGTATATATATATATATATAGTTTTATATAGTTTTATATATATATAGTTATATATATATATATAGTTATATATATATATATATATATATATATATATATATATATATATAGTTATATATATATATAGTTATATATATATATATATATATATATATATATATATATATATATAGTTTTATATATATATATAGTTTAATATATATATATATATATATATATATATATATATATATATATATATAGTTTTATATATATATAGTTTTATATATATTTCATATATATATATATATATATATATATATATATATATATAGTTTTATATATATATATAGTTTTTATATATATATATATATATATATATATATATATATATATATATATATATATATATATATATATATATATATATATATATAGTTTTATATATATATATATATATATATATATATAGTTTTATATATATATATATATATATATATATATATATATATATATATATATTTTATATATATATATATATATAGTTTATATATATATATATATATATATATATATATATATATATATATATAGTTTTATATATATATATATATATATATATATATATATATATATATATATATATATATAAAACTATATATATATATATATTATATATATATATTTTATATATATATATATATATATATATATATATATAGTATATTATATATATATATATATTATATATATATATAGTTATATATATATATATATATATATATATATATATATATATATATATATATATATATATATATATAGTTATATATATATATATATATATATATATATATATATATATATATTATATATATATATATATATATATATATATATATATATATATATATATATATATATATATAGATATATATATATATATATATATATATATATATATATATATATATATATATATATATATATTTTTATATATATATAAAGGTTTACACTATTGAGCAAAATGTCAGTTGTTTGTGCAAGATGAATGTGAGTTGAAGAATGCGTGACTGTGACCAAGAAAATTTGTGCAAGGAAAGAAGAAGAATGACCACTGCATTCTTCCGCACTCAAGAGCAAACAACTGACATTTTGCTCAATAGTTTAAACCTTTATATATATATATATAAACTATATATATATATATATATATATATATATATATATATATATATATATATATATATATATATATATATATATATATATATATATATATATATATATATATATATATAACTATATATATATATATATATATATATATATATATATATATATATATATATATATATATATATATATATATATATATATATATATATATATATATATATATATATATATATATATATATATATAATATATTATATATATATATATATATAATATATATATATATAAACTATATATATATATATATATTAAACTATATATATATATATATATATATAAAACTATATATATATATATATATATATATATATATATATATAATATATATATATATATATATATATATATATATATATATATATATATATATACATAACTATATATATATAAACTATATAAAACTATATATATATATATATATATACTTTTATAAATATATATATATTATTATTAATAATACATTATTAATAAAATTATTTTGTGTTTTATTTTAATACAATTTATAATACAAGATTTATATTGTCTTCATCAACAAATGTACAAACTTACATTGTTCTCATCAACACAGAATACAAAATTTATATATTTGCACATAAAATGGAAAAAATAAATGATGAAGGGAAACTAAAGTCATTTCAGTGATACTAAAGTCATTTCAGTGATATAAATCATTTTAGTGATCAAAATGGAAAAATAAATTATCAAGAGAAACTAAAGTCGTTTCAGTGCTATAAATCTATTGTTGGAAGAAGAACATGCGTGAAATAGAAGATTGAATGTACCGCACACGTGGTGACTTTTGATGTTCGAGTGTTGATGAATGTCAATTGTTGGAAGAGTTTTGATGAGAGTTACGATGAAAATCGCTTTGGGTTTTTGCAAAGAGAATGACGATATGAAGTTAGAGTGTTGATAAATAATGAAAAATTAGAGTCTAGTTCTATGAAGTATTTCATGCAAAAGAGAAGTCAGGTGAGTTTCCAAAAAAAACTGACGTGCATGTCTTAATTAAAAATAAAAAAATATAAAAAATCACCAAAACCATATTTTGAAAATACATTTAAAATAGAAATCACGCCGGTTTTTTTAGAAAAACTAAGAGATTTGAATATATAAAATTAAAAATTTAAAAGGACTTTTAAAAAAAAATTGAAAATATTAATGCAAAATATATTACGTATTAGTTAGACCATGTAACCAGGTTAATACTAATAAAAATAAAGAAAAAAACATTAACAAAGAAAAAAAGTGAAGCTGGAAAGACTCAAATTGAGAAATAGTAATTAAACCATTGAAGAAAAAAGTAAGATGCAGTAACTGAGATTCAAAGCAAGCTCCCTTATAGCTATATTTTCTTGATTTTTAAAAAACCCCGAGGAATAGGTTGCATATATATTGTTGCGGCTAAAAAATCACAGAGTCACCACCATATTTTATTTGTTAATAAGGAACATGAAAATAATGATAAAACCTATAGTTATAGGAGAAACTATGTTTCGGGAGTAGATTAAGCAAGTGGAATGTATTAGACATTCTTCACCTTCATTGTACATAAATCGGATCATGTTCTAATTCTAAGGTTAATGTGTTTGTTTCTAAGGGAATGTTTGCCTATGTCATTTATTATTTGCTTAAGGTATTTATTTACAAATAAAATATTCTTATTCGGAGAGAAAGATTGATTAATGAAGTTAGACACAAAAAATGTTTTACGCCTCTATGCCTACGTACTTTCATGTTAGATGAATAATCAGAACATCGTAGTTCTTCTAAATTTTTTTGTTTGTTTGATTGTTTTTAGATTATTGAAAGTTCTCAACGCATTGATTATGGAGAAATATTTGATTTAGAAAATGCCTCAATCCACAAGGGCAAATGACTTTAAATTTTAACTGTATTGAGTTGATTTTAATTAATTTGGTAATTATAAAATGTTATACTTAATTTAATTAGAAATAAAATAAAAATTATAGGCCTAAATATGGTTTACTAGTCAAAGTATGGTTTACTAGTCTACAGATCCTAATCTGACAGATCTTGTGGCATGCAATCATAGCCCTAAATATGGTTTACTAGTCAAAGTATACAGGACGGAGGGTAGATATGCAAAATCAACCCAAGAGCATGGTACACACGAGTGTATGGTGTTCTAAGTGAGTCAGCAAAATGATTGGTTGCTGACCATCCACGTGAGCATTACATGGACTAAACTAGGGGAGGTATTTAAAGGAACCCCAAACTGAAACCCTTTGAACCCTAACCCTGGTTGATGAACCCTAGCTGGGTTCAGATGAACCCTAACAATCTTCCACCAAAAACCCAAGAACCATAACCCTAGGGTTCTTATGATGAACCCTAACCCTTTTCGTGAGGAACCCTAATCCTAAGAAGATGGACATTCATCTTCTACTTCCACCAAACTCTAACCGCTGCCCTGATTTCACCCCCACCTACCCAGATCCACACTAAAGATTGGCTGGTCCATAGATCAGCCTTCCCTGAACCCTAATCAAACCCCCAAATTTCCAAAATCAAACAAAATTCCTAATTCCCCAAACCCTAATCCCTTTCAGTTTACCCTAATTTCAAAATTAAACCCTAAACTAGAACAACAATTTGTAAGACCCCAGTTTTACCCATAAGATCCCTCATGCCATCACATCAACTTGGAATTAGTATTGGGATCACACTTTAGTATCCTCCTCACCCCTTATTCATTGGATTTGCATTGAGAGAGATTACCAAGCACATTTGATTGTATCATACTTTATTTTTCCTTGTTTACTAACTAAAATACCAAAAATATGTCTAGTGTAGTTTTGTTTCTTTTGTAGATAGTGTGTGCATCCTCCTGTGCCTTATCAAGTTCACAACTAGAAGTTTGAGACCCTCAATGCAAAGAATCAAACAAAGCATAAGTACAATTGAGTTCTAATCATCATATAAGACGTGGCATTCGCATAAATTTGATGAAATTTATCACAGTAAGTAATTCATTTTCAAAAATACTAAAAATAGTTATATGTTCAAAAATGAATTTCTTTTATGAATCCTAAGAATAGAAAAAAAAATTAAATATTAAAGAGAATCTTAACTTCCTTCAACTTTATTTTTAGTTTTGTTTTTCAATTTTCAATTTAATATTGCACTACTACAATATCCGAGATAATAAATTATGTTGGTACGTCGATTTTAGTTAATAACTGGAGAGTTAAATCTTATCTATTGTCATATATAATTTGTTTTAAATCTCATTTTGACTGACCTGTATCACTTTTTACACAAGCAAAATATTGACAGAACCAGAATCATATCATTTTAATTGTAGAAATTTACCATATTCTTATCAACACATAATACAAGATTTACATTGTTTTCAAAATCAAATGTACAAATTTACATTATTCTCATAAATACATAATACAAGATTTATATTGTTTTCATCAACAAATGTACAAACTTAAATTGTTCTCATCAACACAGAATACAAAATTTTTACATATTTTCACATAAAAATGGAAAAAAAAATGATCAAGAGAAACTAAAGTCATTTCAGTGATAAAAATGAAAAAAAAAATCAAGAAAAACTAAAGTTACTTCAATGATATAAACCTATTGTTGGAAGAAGAACATGCGTGAAATAGAAGACCGAGCGTACCGCACACATGATAATTTTTTATGTTCGAGTATTGATGAATGTCAATTGTTGGAAGAGTTTTGATGAGAGTTACGATGAAAATCACTTAAGGTTTTTGCAAAGAGAATGTCGATATGAAGTTAAAGCGTTGATAGGTAATGAAAGGTTAGAGTCTAGTTCTCTGAAGTATTTCATGCAAAAGAGAAATCAGACAGGTTTCAAAAAAAAACTAATGTGTATGTTTTAATTAAAAATAAAAATCTATAAAAAAACACCAAAACGAAATATTTTGAAAATATATTTAAAATAGAAATCACGTTGGTTTTTTAGATGGGAAAATATATTGGAGGCTCCTTCAAAATTACTAGCTTTCAAATTTTGGCGGCACAGGTGTTAAAGGATCTACATAAGTAGAATCTGATACAGAAGAAACATAATCAACTCCTAATCTCTCTGGAAATTTAGGAAGATTTCTATTCGCAAATGTTAAGAGATAAATGGGATTTATCAAAACTTTTGAAACCATTTTCCTGGAAGATAAAGATACCAAATCACCACAAGATTTCCGAGAATTAATAGCTGGTGTAAAAAAAGATTCTCTAAATCGCCGAAAAAAGTTCTTCACGAAGGGAGTGGAAATAACTGGCCTAGGTGGATGTAAAAAAAGAATCAACAAAATATGCCAAGAATCCCACCTAGCTCGAAAAATTCACTAAATTTCTATCTTCAACTCCTACAAAAGTTGGGTTCTGGAATATATCTACAGGGCTCAGTTCCTCAATATTGAACCGAAAAGATGACCGAGGTAGATCATTAGGAAATTTATTTTCCCACCTTTATGGCGTGGGTAGCACATCTGAAAACCCAGAAATGCCCTCATGTCTTTTAGGAGATGCATATTTAAACACACCAAACCCCATTTTTGCCAAAATTTAGTCTGGAGATGCATCTGCGAATATTTCTGGAGTGAATTGAAGATGCATATGTGATATATTATTTGCATGTTTCTTGGCATAAGCGTTGTTCTAAGTTTGCATTTTTTATGAATTCAAAATCATTTTAATTAGAATAACATTTTGATTATTTAATTCAAACATTAATAAACATGAATATCGTAAAACAAGGTAATGCATTAATTAAAAAATATTCAATCATATTACAAACATTGTTCTCAAAGTATGGAAACAATACTAAAACATCCCAAAATACAAATAAAAGAATAACCTATTGTGTATGCCTAATCTTAAACCCAGACTCCTCCTTCGCTACCGGTAACCCAAGGCATTATGTGCATTGGTAATAATGGATTGTGCTAGGAAAACCACATCATTACCATCTCTCTCAAACAACTCAAACTCTATGTCCTCATACGTAATCCACAAGATATTCTGACATATCAATAACGCAATGACATGTCCATCCCTAGCCTGCCCATTCATCCGGATCTCCTCATTAGTAGGCATAGGTGGATGTCCACGAGTGTTCGATGTCATGACTTGGTGCAAGACATTATAGAACCAAGTCATATAACCGTCCACATAAGACCATTGAATTGTGGATGACATACTCTGATATTCCTCTAGTACCAGATGGCTCTTGTAGTCCGCCAGTATGTCATCAAGGTGTTTGTGGATGATGTTGTTAGGAGCAGGCACAAAAGGGGATCTTAAAATGATATGCACACATCCAAAGTAACTCATGAATCACTCTGTCAGATACCTGCACATCAAATTCGTCCCACATGCTACCATCCAGAGTAAAATGAAATGGGCTCGAACATAACAGTGTTCTGGTGAGTGTTTTATGGTGTCCATTCAATGACATCGTGTTGAGCCCGATCAATATACACACGGAACGGCTGCACATGATCATTCCCTCTTAGTGGGAAATATAGGCAGGCATGTGGCCAATCCTCAATACTCTAGCACACGATCAAACCCGTGTATGCGGTGAAAGTGGGATAGGATACATCCCTGAACATGAATAAGAAAAAAAATAGTAACAAGTGTAAAAAAATGGTTTTAATATTAATAGTGGCTATGGAAATTACTCTCAGCATGGTGCAAGAGCCTATCATTTTCTTTGTCGTCCAAAGATGACATTCGCTCAGCTTGGAGAACAGGTATACCAAAGAGGAGCTCCTAGCTCCACTTGTAAATGGCTGACAAGTCGATGAAATACTTAAGGTATTCCACATCGACATAGGTTGCACTTTTGTCCATAAAATGGAGGTCCCAATAGGAGGAAACACCTCAAAGCACACTCTCAATGGTAAGTAACCTGTAAACCATCGTCGTCGACATTCTCGGGAAACTCCAAGTTTTCTTCATAAATCTTCTCCAAGAAAGAAAATTTTCCATGTGCACCTCTGGTGCTCTCACATAAATCAAGGCATCCATTGGGTCAGCTCCCAAATAAATGACCATCATCTCTTGGGCTTCATTAGTTTGATCCTGGAATGATCAAGTAACCTTCCCCTACTGGGAAGGTGTAGAAGGGAAGTAACATAATCCAATGTGACCGTCATCTCGCCAATGGGGAAGTAGAAATATGACATTTCCTTATGCCATCTCTCAGCAAAAACCCTTGTACATCGTGGCTAATGATCTTGTATCCGGAGCAACATAAGCCTGCAAGATCGGATTATTGGAGGACACTCTGGAACCAATGATCCTTGGGCTGATAAAGCTTCAGAATTTTTATGTTGTGGTTAATAGGCTTCAATATATATATATATATATATATATATATATATATATATATATATATATATATATATATATATATATATATATCAGTCGCAAAGCAAGTTTTTAAAGCATATAAATAATAATCGTTAACAAAATAGCTCTCCGACCCAAACATGCCCAACAAAATGATCTTTATACTATATATGTAAGGAGGTGTCAAAAGGTTCTCCTTGAAAAGGATCTGCAAGTGGAGGAACGCCATCATGTGCAGTAACAAGGGCTTCCTCCCAGTCTATATGATTAAGGAAGATGTGCCTCTAGGTTGAGGACCCTTATGATAGAAGGCTCATAGAAGTCGATGTTTCCCCCCTCATAAGGTATAGGGACGGTTCCTCTCCTAACTCTCGCCTGCTCATTCTGAAACATAGCCATCTAACGTCAAATAGACACATGTTGGGTCTTACGGCCGAGTCTCAGTCTTCCGTCGTTGTTTGCAGCCATTTTTCCTGAAACAATACGCGAAAAAGACACTAGTTAGCATCCAGGAAAGTTTCGGATATGCATCTCTAAAAACCAGTAAACCTCAAATTCAAAGATGCATCTCTGAAAAAACGTATTTCTTCATCAATGGTAGAAACTGATACCAGTCTTTCCCTAATAACCCAAAATGCAATCAAATCATAGTACATGTCTCTAACAACTATTTATTATGATTTTCACTACTACCTGGGGCATTTATAACAAGTTATTTAAACTAATATATATTAAATAAAAATAAAAATAAGTTAAATGAGAAACTTAATCAAAAAAGTGTTAAGGATGAATAAGTTGAGTTGGGATTGAAATGCTTAAAGTAGAGGTAGTGCTTATCCTTGAAGAAGGTTAAAAATAAACTGGAAGTATGTTTCTACGAGCTCCAATGAAGTTGAGATTGAAAAAGTTTTAGAAAATAAAGATGAAGAAGAGGGGGGGGGGGGGGGGGGGGTCTGGCGCGATATATGTACATTAAACACGTTCAGAGTTGCATCTTAGTATTTCTCATGGATTTGAAATTAAGGGTTATTCAGAGATGCATCTGTGAATAAACCCTAAAATAAATATGAAAATGCATCTCCGAATTAAATTTTAAAAAAGTGAGGCAACTGTGTGTTCGGAGATGCATCTCTGACCGTGTTTAATGTATGTGCATGAAGGATTTAAACTTAGTTCAGTGTTCATGAAAACATATTGAACTGAAAAGCCGAACATGAAAAATAAGAAAGACACATGATCAAAACTGATGGCAATTTCTTTTTTCACCCCTTATGGTATGACTCACACCCTTGGTTAATTTTATATTTTCATATTTTCAAAAAACTCAAAAAATAATAATTTGTAGACTCTTGATTTGATTTTATTTGATTTTTAGTTGTATTTTCTGATATTATAATTTTATTTTAATTGTTTTTCAATTTTCCAATTATTTTCTTAAATATGAACATTGTTGATATTTTCGTATTTGTTGCTTCATTGATCTATTATATCCGTCAATTCAGATACACCCATACTAAATTAAAAAAAAACACACACAACATAACACTTTACAAATATGCATATCCTAAAACACTAGTGCATCTAAAAATGAATCTATGATAACTGAGGATTTTTTTTGGATAATAGGATGCAAGATCAAAATTCAATTTCATTATTTTCATTTAATAAAATATTATGGAAGACAAAAGTTATTATTAATTATATAATATGTGATACTAATGACCATCTTACAATGTAAATCTCTTGGCTTTCGACAAAAATAAGAATTTATAATTTATTTTGAAGGTACAAAATTATTATCCATGAATTAAATATTTTGCCATAATTTGAAGCACTTGTACACTCTGTCGATAATCATCAACAACTCTTGCGAGTAAAGCACTGGTTTTATGTTGATGAAGACTATCAATACATTGAAGAATGTATTCCATAACATCGTCTATGTTTTTTACCATGGATGGATACTGCATGTTCGTCAAATCCATTGATGCATGTATAAGCTTAACAGTGACACCATAAGCACTGACAAAATTTGATTTACATTGAAGATAATAGTTTATTTCAGTAATATTATCAATTTGATAAATCAATTTAGTTATTAATCTATCAGTGTTGGTTGAATTTGCAATAAGAGAATCCATTATGTAATCTGTGAGATCAACGAGACTTACACCTTTCGCACCTCCAGGTTTTGAGTTGAGAATATTTGAACAATATAATGTGTCGGAGGATTCTTTGCAAATAATATCTACTTCAACAACTTTATTTAAAATTGAATTGGAGGAAGAAACATATGCAAGAAAAAGCACCAACAAGAAAAAAGAGTTGTGACTCATCTTTATGTTTTTCTTTTCTTATTAATATTTCTGCTTTTATTTTTTTTTTGTGTTTTCCTAATTGATTTTAGGTTTGGTTTTATAGTTTTCGTTTGTCAACTTCACAACAAATTATAATTATAATATTTGATATGCATTGATTATTCAAATTATGGTCAATAAATAAAATTAATTATAATCCATAAAATAATGTTTTTCCTTAGTATATTTCCTTTTTGTGTTTGTAATTGATTATAGACTTGATTAATTTGCATTCATGAATTAATTCAAAATCAGATGAAACAATAAGTCTAAAACTTAATTTTCAAGCAATAGGGTTAAATCTAGCTCATAAGAGAGTTCTGTAGCTTATTATAAACTTTCCGACTCTTAGAAATTATTCCGTAAATTTACACATAAAAGAGATCCGGTTTATTTAAAAGACTGATACAAAATTAAAATGTTAATATTTATATGAATTAACTATTCTTATTAAGGTAAATAAATACAATAAAATATAATTAATGCAAAAAATTTTTTTTGAAAAAATAATAAAATTTCATCACATGTGAATTTTGGAGACTTCAAATAATTTTATTGATGTATCAAAACGTCTTTGAAAAATGAAATCAACCTTCAAATTCACACTTTTACGGTTGTATTTTCATTATTTTTAATTGGGGTTTCTATAATCTTTTCACATCTTTTCATTAAAAATAACATTTTAAATTAGCACAAAATAATAATAATATTAATGATAATATTTAGGTTTAATTACAGTTTTAATCTTTCTATTTCATATTAATTAAAAAAGATATTTTATTTATTTATTTGGTTTTCAAATTTATTTATTTATTTTAAACAATTTTGATCCTAATGCTTTAAAAATTGATGATATGTTATTTTGTTTTTAATGAAATTTACAAAACTCAAAATATGTGGATATTTTTCTATTCCCTTTATCTTAAAAACAACACAAGTTTCTTCTCAGACTCATTTTCTTAATCCTTTTATCTTTTTATCAATTATTTTTTCTATTCTAATTCTTCTTTCTTGATTTTCTCTTCAAGTTTCAAATCAAAATCCTATTAAATTACAAGATTTTCTAGATTTTCATTTAAAAAACCTATTTTTTTACTTTCCATATTTCATTAAAACAAACCATCCTAACATGAAATCTATTTACCATTATCCAAAGCGATATTTGGAAAGATAATTAAGAGAATAAAAAAGAAAAGGTAGATTTTAGAATTTCAAATTATGTCAGATGTGCGTGTGACCTAGTGGTGAATGTTTGAATCTTTAGAGTGTACTCTTCTCAAAATTTTATATCCGAATTTTGCTAATTACAAATTATTTATAAAAAAAATTCAAAATTTTATTATATTAATAATAATAATTATTATTATTATTATTATTATTCAATTTTCAATTTAATGTAATATTTGGTACTCTTAATAATAAACTATTTTAATGACACATTGGTTGTGCCACATCACCAAATCATTTGTCAAAACCATTTAAAATTAAAATTGAGCATTTATTACGAGTTAAAATAAAGAAATCAAAATTGTAATTTAATTAAATATTTATATTTGAAAAAATATTTAATTTATAAAAATATTACTACCTCTATCTCTTAATATAAAATCCTTTTGAGTTTTTTTCTTCGTTTTTATAAGATCCTCTTCAACTTTTGTGCATACATGATCTTTTTACCCATATATCTCTCTTAAAGTTGCATCTTTTTCTACAATTCACACTAAATAATCTTATAAAATAGTCTAAGTGGTTAGTACTCCGATATACAATTTAGTTCAATATTCAAGATGAATGTAATGAAAGCAGAGACCGGAGATTGTGCATTGTTCTTATCGTGTGAACTGATATTATAATTTAAGTTAATATAATGAATTTGAGATGGATTAGGCCATGGTCATTTGGGTCTTTGCCCGATCCGTAACAGTTGTCCTCAAGGCTTTATCGAACACTGAAGGAGTCGGAGAAAACCTTAAATACTTTTGATCGGACTCCATTACATTATCCGATGTGAAATAAAACTAAAATGCTAGGGATCAGTTTTTAAAGTGTGATGGGGAACATGCACAATTAACATAGTTCCATCATTGAAACGCTATAGGATCATTTTTTGACATGTCAAGTGACGTTAGTGCTGTTAAAACAGACTATCCGATCCTAAATAGACTAGCCTTAACGGACCTCCGACTTTTTAGTGTTGGGCTAAAAATCCCTATTATAATATGGACTTAATAATTACTACCCGAGTCCGACCTTATATGGACTTCGGGCTACCTGATACTAAACGGACTTTTTTTTTTAAATGACCTTTTATACAAAAATTAATCTAAAACTCCCTAATATTTAAAACAAAAACAATAATTTATTATTATTATTTTAAGTATAATATATTTTTAAATATTATTTTATTTTATATTTAAATATAATATGTCTAAATTGTATAATACAATACTCAAATATTTAACATAAAAGAAACCAATATAATATAAGAAAATTGTGAAGTAAAACACAAAACAATTAAATATTAATTTGATTATATTAATGTATGATATTTAAAAGAGAAAGATGAATAGAATAATGTTAAAATTTAGTGAAGTGAAAAAAATCAATGTGTTATTTTGGAGTGAGACATTATAAATATTAATATAATTTTTAATTTTTTTTATAGTCACATGCGTTTAGAGATCTACTTACGGCCCATACGAGCTAGCCCTAATGGGCAACGAACTTTTTAGGGTCGAACTAAATAAGTTATAAAAATTATGGACTCTAATTTTTAGGCACATGCCCTGTTATGTTTTGGGTTTGGCGGACCGTGTAACACTCAGTTTTTAAATTAAATTATTTAATTAAGTTAAATATGTGCTTAAATGATTTATTGGTACGAGGTTGGGTAGAATTTACATGAATTATCACCACTTTTCATAAATTAAAATTAATAGAAATTGAGTAAAATATGAAATAATGAGATAGGAGGGTGAAAATTGAATAATGAGAAATTTAGGGTGGTAAAGAGCGAGAGCTGGAAAGGTGATATATATATATATATATATATATATATATATATATATATATATATATATATATATATATATATATATATATATATATATATATATATATATATATATATATATATATTAATTGGAATTAGATTTTTGATTTAAAAAGGAAAACAATGAGAAAAGGTTGGGAGAGAAAAACATAGTAAGTGAGATTTTGAGCAAAAATGCAAGAGTGGAAAAGAGGCAACCCAAGGTTGGAGAAGAAGCCATAACCAAAACATTAAATTGTTGCTGAAAATTAAGGTAAGGGGGATTACTGTAATATTGATGTCAAATGCATGAAGGGTAGAGAGGGATCCTCACCTTTCTCTAAGTTTTTATCTTATTTTCCTCCATTGTTGATGTTTATGTATTTTTGGAAGAAAGTTGTGTATGATATGTTACGATTGTTGTGAGATACATGAAATTCGTGATATGTTTTGTGTTGTAAATTATACATGTCATGATATGAATCTGAATATTGTTGTTCATGTGAATTATGATTTGGAATGATGAACATGTTGATGAAATTGGGATAGAATGATGAATTAGTTGATTAATCTGTAAGTAACTGATTAGATAATCATAATATAAATTATACATGTTGATTTCTGTGTGATTTTGGTAAATTGGGTTTGAAAATGGAGGGTTTAATATCTTTTTTGTCCTATATCTTAACTTTGGGGTTCATTTTGGTCCCTTAAGTTAAAAAAGGTTCATATTGGTCCATTAACTCTTTAAAAATTTTCATATTAGTCCTTTCGTCTAATTAGTGACGAATTTAGCGACTAGTTTTTGAGTTTTTGGGTCACTAATAAGACAAAAATGACTAATATGAAACCTTTTGAAGAGTTAAGGGACCAATATGAACCATTTTTAATTTAAGGGACAAAAATGAACCTCGTGGTTAAAATATAGGACTAAAAGGTTATTAAGCCAAATTGGAGCTTTGAAAGAGGTCCAATGGCAAAAATCGCAGTTCTGCTTTCTGTACAGCGGTGAGAGGCGTCAATTGGGTGACGAGTCAACTGTCACTGCAAATGGGTGAGCTTACGGGCGTGAGCGTGATAACGGAGAGACAGTCATGGTATCCGAGACGGCTTTGTGTGTGGAAAGAGTGATAGACACATCATGACGATCGTCACGACGGGTGGGTTGACCGTCATGACCTGAGTTGACAAATTTTGAGTTGCCGACTTAATTTTTCGAGTTATTTCTAATTCGAGCGACTATTGGTTGCTGTTTTGTTATGTTTGATGAGTTGGTGAATAAAATTGATATTCTTATGTGTGGTGTGAATACTCGTGGATGTATGAGTATGTGTTGTGGAATGCTTGTATGATTCGGCATTATTGAGCCGTAATTGTAAAGCATGATTACTTATGTTTAGATTGTGGCCTTATTTGGCGAGTATTTTGTCTGAGGGAGGCCGATGAATGTTAATGACATTGGTGTGTTATTGTGCAAGATATTCATGAATTGGTGATTATTTAATTCTGTTTGGGTGAGATATGAGTAAATCGTTGATGTGATTGATTCATAAATTGATGATTGTTATGTAAGATGCCACCCTTGCTATCTTTTGCAATGTTAACATATTTTGAGTGTATTGTTACTCATGTTTTCTTTGTTATGGTGTTTCGCACTCACTTGGAGTACCGATAATCAGGTAGATGATTAGTTGTTTTTGAGCTGGAGGATGGCATTGAGACCTCTTCATTTATTTAATATTTTTCGCGCTATTTAGTTTTCGTTGAGATTTAATTTGTAACAATTGGTAGATTGTCTGCTCTGAGTGATGTAGATGTCTCGAGATAAGATAATTTGATTCAAGGTACATGATTTATTAATGGTGTTTTTCTGATTTCTATGATTGAGACTAGTGAAACACATTCATTTATATCTCTTGATTGTGTTGATAAGTTGAATCTTAAAGTGTCTTCTATAATTAGAAGTATGGTCGTTGATACCCTAACTAATTGTTCGATGATTGCTTCATTAGTGTGTTTGAATTGTCCTTTGACCATTTATGGTAAAGACTTTGGAGTTGACTTGATCTATTTGCCTTTGAGTCAAATCAATGTGATTTTTGGGATGAATTTGCTAGAGCTCAACCATGTGTATATCAACTATTTTGACAAGACTATGTTGTTTCCCGAATCCGAAGAGAGTAAGGATTCGAGATTGATGTCCGCTTGTCATTTTGAGCTGTCTTTGAGGGAGGATGATTCGTTATGTTCGCTTCTTTATAGTGGAGATCGATGTTATGTCTAGTGATATGTGAGTGGTATGTAAGTTTCCTAATGTGTTTCTTGAGGATATTTGTGACTTGACGCCATAGCAAGAAGTTGATTTCTCCATATATTTAGTACCTGGTAATAGACCTATATCGATAGAACCGTATATGATGTCTGTATCAGAGTTGAGTGAGCTAAAGAAGCATTTAGAAGATTTGCTTGAGAAGAAGTTTGTTAGACCTAGCATGTCATCATGGGGAGCGTATGTTCAGTTAGTTAAGAAGAAAGATGGTAGCATGAGGTTATGTGTTGGTTACCCATAACTAAATAAGGTTACGATTAAGAATAAGTATCATCTTCCCAAAATTGATGACCTTATGGATCAATTGTTTGAAGCTTGTGTGTTCAGTAAGATTGATTTAAGATCAGGTTATCATCAGCACTTGACGTTGTTGTTCGGTGTGTCTAATGCGTCAGGTGTGTCCATGGAGTATATGAATAGAATCTTCCATCCTTTATTGGATCAGTTCGTTGTGGTTTTCATAGATGACATCTTGGTGTATTCAAAGTTAGATGAAGAGCATGCAGGTCATACACAAGTTTAGTTGCAAACTTTGCAACATAAGAAGTTGTATGATACATTATCGCAATGTGAGTTCTAGTTGTGAGAAGTGAGTTTCCTTGGTCATGTGATTTCAAGTGGTGGTATAGTAGCTGATTACTCTAAGATAGACGTGGTGTTGCAGTGGGAGAATCCTAAGTCTGTTATAAAATCATAACTATTTTTGGTTTGGTTGGTTACTGTAGAAGGTTTTTAAAAGAATTTTCAAAGTCGGCCTTGCCTTGGACTTAGTTGACTCAGAAAGTTCAAGCTTATGTGTGGGATGCTTATCGTATCTCAAAAAATATGTTCCTTCGCGATGGTCGCGGAAAAGAAATGATTCAAACATAGTTGCTACCGAACTTTATTTATTCCACCGAAGGAATAGGGAAATATTGATAAAACGTTTAGAAAAGAAGAAGATGACCGTCACAACCAAATTCAGGGTTTTGGTACGCAAGGGGAATGTATCAGCACCTCTCGCATCCATTGTAGTCAACGAGAACCTTTTAGTTAAATTTGCGATTGAATGTTAGCCATTGTTAATTATTTTCTTCGAGTTATTGGAAGTGTAAAATTAAATGGGTCGCAAAAATATTTTTATTATGGTGCTTGACAAGATTGCGAGTCTTGCTCCTATGTATCCTCGTGTACAATTAGAAATTCAAAACTTCGTAGTTCGTACAAGACAAAAAGATGTTTTTGGTTTTTATTCGTTATAATTAGTTTCTTTCATTAGAAATTCAAAGCTTCGTAATTCCTACAAGACAAAAAGATGTTTTTGGTTTTTATTCGTTATAATTAGTTTCTTTCAACTCAAAAATCAAAATTTCGATCTTTTTAACTTTACATTCATAGGATAGAAATTGGTATTCAAATAATTAATCTCTAAAATTCGACAACTTATTTTATTACTTTGAATTGTCATACATTTGCGACGTGTCATTTTTCCGTTCTAATACTAAACTTATAATTCATGGATAAAACTGTTATTTTTTAGTCATTGACTATGCTCGTACATAATACTATTGTTGTTAATACCCATAGTCTACTTATACTTTTCCTTCAATGAAAATTTAGCATCGACAAATTCAAGAAACTGAAAGATTTCATAAACTAGTTTTATAGTTATTTAATGGTATCTATAATATCATTACCCAGTTTTATAGTTATTTAATTGTGATTTCTTACAATCCATAAACATCATTAATTTGTTATGTTATGTTGAACTTGAATCATCTTAAACTTTTCCTAATTGATTCCATATCTAAGTATCTCCATGACCCTTGAACATATCTTAGTCTTAATCATACTTAACTATTCTTGATCCATAATAATCACAATCTTTTCTTGATTAATATTGTGTATCTTCAAAACATACAATAAGTCTTTATAAAGTATGTTTAGGTTATCTAAATTAGTGTTTACTAATTTTAAAATAACTTTTTTGGAATTTTTACAATGTGTGAATCAATTCATCAAGATCCATAATTCGAGTCACCAAATTACAATGCGGAAATTCTGAAAATAAGACTATGTAAATCAATTCACTAAAACCATGTGACTTGATTCACTCATGTGATTTTACAAAATTCAAAATTTTAAATTTTTCTCTCAAACTTCAAACATGTTTTTTAAGAAATTAATTTGATAGTAAACCTGTAGCTTTTAATATGATCCTTAAGTTGAAGGGAAGTAAAACTACTTTTCAAGAATCAATAATCTCTTGAATTCTAGTTACAAGTAAAATGTTATTTCACAAACACAACATACATATCAAGTTTTGATCCTATGAAAATTTGAATCCATTCCCATAAAAATGTGAATCGTTTCATGCTAAAGAACACTCAATTTTTAAATCAACAACTTTTTAAAAAAATACACTATAAAAATAGTTATTCATCATTAAATATATATTTAATTAGTAAAATAATAGATGCAATTAACTAGGGGTGTTCAAAACCAAACCAACCCAATAGAAAACCGCAAACCAAACCAAACCAAAACCGCAAAAAACCGCATTTGGTTCGGATCCGTTTGTGTCATTCTCTAACAAAACCGCACGGTTTGGTTTGGTTTGCGGTTTGTATTTTTCAAACCGAACTAAACCAAACCAAACCGCATGATGTTACAACTCAAACTTCAATTATCCCACATCCAATCCAAAACTCAAACTTAGTATGCCTTAACCTTACAATTAAAAACGATTTTCCCTTACTCACACTTGGGATTTCAATTTCAACCTTCTTAAATCTCTCACAGTAGTATTGCACATTCTTCTCATCTTCTTTACGATGTACGTTTCGCTTTTTCTACTATAATATTTCATCTCTTATGTTCTTTATTTTTTATCTTTTATGTTACTATTTTCTCTTCCAATTACGTTTTTATCGCACATTTCTTCTCAAACACGCATCTCATATGTTCTTTTTTTCATCTTCTCTAATCTCTCTTCTCATATGTTTTTTATGTTTTATTATAATGTCTTTGATATTATTTTATTCTACTATTATATATATGTTTTCTATTCCATTTTTGTCTAATCTAATTTTGTGTATATTGAATGCGAAGTTTTTGTCTAAATATGATAAGTTTTTATGTTATTTAGTAACGTATGAATGACTAAATACAAAGTTACGTTTTTCTCTATAGGTGTATGTATAACTCAATAAAAATATTGTAAAAAACCGAACCAACCGAACCAATCCAAACCGCATTGGTTGGTTTGGTTTGGTTTGGTTTTATTTATAAAAGTCAACCGAACCGCATGCTTTTTTCTCTTGCGGTTCGGATGATTTTTATCGTCAAAACCGCCCAAACCGCACCGTGAACACCCCTACAACTAACTGTCTATAAAGTAAGGTGCATTTTTAAATTGGGACTTTTAATTACATCCATTGATTTTAATTTAATTGTTATAACTAACTCATATATATATATATATATATATATATATATATATATATATATATATATATATATATATATATATATATATATATATATATATATATATATATATATATATATATATATATATATATAAACTTAGAGTTTAATTGAAATACATTGACACTGTAAAAGGATTTTAGACCGTCAGTTAATCATAGACGTCGGATATTAAAAGAAGTTTGACTTTTATTTTAAAAATCTATAAAGTAATACAAACGGATGATGATGAATCGACGGTGTAAAATTTTTTACCCTGACAGTGTATACTAATTAATCTCATCAACTTATACAATAAATTATTAGTAATGTCATCAAAAAATTTTTTTATCATAGAAGGGACTTATTTCTTTTTTATAAAGTTTATGAGGTTCTTTAAATTATCAAACGAATCATAAATGCTCTTCAAATTAAATCTTATTAAAACATTTTGAGAGGATTAAGTCTTAATCGAAGAAATGAATGAATACAATTCATTATTTTCTTTAAAACTTTAACAAAAAAAAGTCAATAGAATAAAACTCCATAAAGGAGAAAAGAATACAATAGATGCAAAATAAATAGAAAATTATTATAAAACCTGAAAAGACAATCATCAGTTCCTAGAGAAAATTTAAATAGATAAACAATACTTAAGTGTAGAATTAACATGCATGTTCATTATAGATTTTACTATTAGTAAATAGTAAATTAATGTATTATTGTTAGAAATAAAAATATTATTTTAATTAGGGTTGATAAGTCAAGTTTCTCCTTAAAAAAATGAATTTTGAGTAATGGTTGAGCCTCTTCATCGGTCATATCATCTGCAAATTTGGCATCCCAAAAACCATCACAACCGACCAGGGGTCGGTTTTTACTGGTCGAAAAGTGCAAGATTTTGCAAAAGAAATGGGAATCAAATTACTGACTTCTACCCCCTATTACGCACAGGTGAATGGCCAAGTCGAAACTGCCAATAAGGTGATCATCAGCCTAATAAAGAAACATATAGGCAAGAAGCCAAGAAATTGACATAAGACGTTAGATCAAGCATTGTGGGCATGTCGAACGTCACCAAAAGAAGCAACTGGAACAACTCCATTTCGACTGGTATATGGGCACGATGCAGTGTTACCAATAGAGATTCGGGTTCAGGCAGTCAGAACCCAAAGGCAATATGAAATACCTTCTGAAGATTATTGGAGCATGATGACAGACGAACTGGTCAATTTAGATGAGGAGAGAATGTTAGCCTTGGATTCACTACAAAGATAGAAAGAAAAAGTCGCCAGAGCCTACAATAAAAAGGTGAAAGGAAAAATGTTCGCTGTCGACGATCTAGTTTGGAGGGTGATCTTGCCTATGGATAGAAATGATAGAGTTTTGGGTAAATGGTCCCCTAATTGGGAAGGACCGTTTAAGGTTTTGCAAGCCTTCTCCAATAAGGCCTACGAGGTCGAGGAGTTGGCACCAGATAGGCGAATATTAAGGGTAGATGGAAAATACTTGAAAAAATATAGGACTCTCCTTCAAAAGGCACATAAAATAAATACACAGTGCTAAAATAGAATGATGACATTAAATTGACAAAAAGTCATTGTTCAAATATTACACAAAAATAAAAGCGGTCAAAGTTGGCCGAATTTGGATTGAAAAGATTTAAGCTCAAAGTTATAATGGAGAGATGTAAGCTCCAAGGTGTCGGCCTGCGCTTTAAGCTGTTCAAGCTTCTTCTCAACAATTGAAAGCTCTTCAGCTACCGCTAAGGCATCGCCAGTGGTCTGCTCCACAGTGGCCTGGGCAGGTTTTAGAATTTCGTCGATAAAGCACGACTCCTCCTTTGTAATTGACTCCAACTCACTGTCCAAAGTAGTAATTTGACGCTGAAGGGCATCAATTTGCTGGTGTATATCAGCGGCCTTTGTTTGGAGGTCAACTCTTTTTTCATTTCCTCAATAGTCCCCAGCAATTTGGTGACCTCTGCGTCGGCATTCATCACCAACTCCCACTTTTCTTTCACAAAGGCTTCAGTAGATGCAATCTGGCGTTCATTTTCCCTAACGCTGTCGAGATGGCGCAGTATGGGAACCAGAAGTTGATCTAAAGCGTCCGTTGCACGCTTGGCATATTCTGAGAGCTGAAGATCTCTAAGTTGGGCAAGCACGCACAAGATCTCTGGACCGACGGCAAGTTCATGCATGAGAACAAAAGGGAGGTCAGGATTCAAGGCATGAAAGCGAACCTTATCCATTAAAGCTTTGGTCTTTGTTGCCTCAGAACCCATTTTGCCAGAGTGGTGAAGTTGCTCAGAGTCAGAAGAAGCATCACGCGATTTCACTAGGTTACGAAGCCTAACAATTGCTTCTAAGGCAGAAGGCTTTATCACCATCCCATGGAAAGATGAAGGAGAAGCAGCCGACAAAGGAGTAGTTTGAGAAGGTGGGTTCTTAGTGGTGTCGACATCCACTGGTCCCCTTGGATCCTACAAAGGCAGGGAAGCTGAAGAAAGACTAGAGTCAGAAATAGTCGAAATGGAGTCCGTGTACGTTGCAGGACTAGTGACCGAGTCAGAGTCACCATCACTAATCTGGATAGGCAAGCCAATGAACTCACCAGCGGTGTCGACAGATTGTAGTGGGTGAGCTGGAGAAGAACCCGAAGACGAAGGAGTATAATCGACGACCAGGTGAGATAGCTGATGCGGTATTTTTCACAAGTATACGAACGCGTCAGAGTAATATAAAATATTGTCGAATCCACAGAGACCAAGTGTCAATCTATCGTTATCTATTGTTATGGTGTTTATCAAAGGCAATCAAAATAGGTGTTTTTAGAGTGTGCAATGAAAAGTAAAGTGTTGAATAAAGTTTAATTAATAAAGACAGGGTCGAATGTAATTTACGTAATTAATTGATAATCCAAGTACTTGCTGATAGAACTACTTATGGGCAATGTTTCCTACTTTGAAAAGAACTAATTTAACGGGAACTATCGCTTTCGCGTAGTCAGAACCGAGTTGTACTCCCTAATTAAACCCTCTTATTGTCACTTATAAAAAGGCGCGCATTGAGTTAGAGTAGTAAACCTATTTTTAAGAAATATAGTATCTTGACTGAGTTGAAAAGTATTATAACCTGGATTTCTTAACCAAAAGAGGTTCTCACGAACCAGACTCTAAACTTATAAATGCGTCCGAAAATAGTTTTAAAATCTCTTTTCTTCTTAAGTTAAAAACTCCTAATGAACTAGACAAAGCGCTTTCGCTGTTTTTGAAATAGTTGAAAACAATTAAGTTTAGATAGACGTTGGACGGCTTTCGATCTTACCCAACGGAATTGAAGTGTGGGAAAACTTAAGTTGAAAGTTAAAATAGCCCTTAAGTGTTTCTACAAACAATTGTATGGATTATCAGTTCAATTACGTTCCTTACATTCTAACCTTATAAATTTAGTTAGACATGGTAAAGTAAAAGTGCATTAATTTAAATAAAAGTAGTGCGAGTGCGGAAAGTAAATAAAAGTAAAGCGAGTGCGAGGAAATAAATAATTTAAAGCGAGTGCGAGGAAATAAATAATTTAAAGCGAGTGCGAGAAAATAAATAATTTAAAGCGAGTGCGAGGAAATAAATAATTTAAAGCAAGTGCGAGGAAATAAATAATTTAAAGCGAGTGCGGGAAACTAAATAAGATAAAGACAAGTAATAAAAACCTACTCCAATCGGAGGGTTGAGTAAATTGCAAAGCGGAAATGAAAATGGCGGCAGGATTAACTTCCTTCCAAAGTGCTTTAAACTCGATTACAGACTCTATCACAGACTTGATTACACAATTATGGTAACACTCCAATGCGAAGCGATTACCACTTTAAAATACTGAATATATGCCTAAGTGAAACAAAGTTGCTCTGAGTTTGCCTCTGTTCTAAGTTTGGATGATTGTAAAAGTGATTTCGAGTTTTTATTTATAAGCAAGTAAAAAGATGGAAATGACAAGGATGCCCTTCAACTTGAAAATGGGAGGGAAACTTTTTTCCTCTTGTGGCGCCCGCCACAAGGCCATGGCGCCCTCCACAAGGCCATTTTGAGGCGCCTTAGTGGAAGTAGTGGGGAACGTGGCAGTTGAGGAAAGTTGAGCTTGGACACGTCATGGCAGGGTCTATGGCGCCAGCCATGGGGTAGGCCACAAGTACAAAATGCTGAATTTTAGGGTTTTTAGCTCTTTTTACTCCTTTTCTCGATCGGGGCTCCGATTAAAGTAAAAACCTGAAAACAAAAGAAAACATAGCAATAACACAACAAAATAACAATAAAACAACTAGAATGCATGTGAAATCGGAGTCGAAAATACGATAAATTTCAGTGTTATCAATGGCTCAACAGAAGCATTAACCTGCTGTAAGGAAAAAGATGTTGGTAAGAGAAGTACAATAATCCAAGGGAAAATACAGTGAAACAAATGATTACCTGTGTCGATGCAGGAGAGATGACATATGGATTTTCTTTCCCCAAGGCAGCAGCAGCGGGGGTGCTAGTCGACTGCAAAGCCCCCACAGCTGGATCGGGGGCCTTGTTAAGAATGGAAGTGTCGACCACAATAGTATCGACATCTAAAGCATGAGCCTCTGGAGTGAGCATTTTATGGTGTCTCTTTTTCTTGGTTTCACCACTCCTGGAGGGAGAATCGTGCTTCTTCCTTTTGTGGGAGTGCTGAGAAGATGGCTGGGAAGTTGGCTGAAGACAAGAAGAGAGGTTATAAGTAGATATCCTAGTCAGAAGATCAGACAAGTCGACAAGAAATACCTTAGATCCTGTGGGGCAGAGCGTTTGTATTTTTTAGATTTTTTGGAGTGAGAAGAGACAGTGGGGTTTGTCGAACGTGGTTGACCCTGTAAATAAGTAAGAAGTTAGAGACCACGTAGTGTTTCCCTTAAAAAATCACAAGAATAAGTGAGACTGCTTCATATAGGTGCATACCGAAGAATTGGGTTTTTTCAATACTTGAGCAATAGGGTGCTCATCATCATCAGAGGATTTCTCAGGAGCAGTCTGCAAAAGGAGAAATGACGACTAAGAATAAAAATCGAGGCAAAAGAAAACGGCAATTCAGCCAGAGTCGAACTTGAGCCTCTTGTGTCGAAGGGGTAG
Organism: Lathyrus oleraceus; assembly: GCF_024323335.1. Lineage (NCBI taxonomy): Eukaryota > Viridiplantae > Streptophyta > Magnoliopsida > Fabales > Fabaceae > Lathyrus > Lathyrus oleraceus. The sequence continues at coordinate 165,110,898 of NC_066579.1, read as the reverse complement.
GTTCGTTGGCAGGAGCATGATCCACAGGGTCTAGAGGGATCGCTGCAAATAAACGTAAGAAACACAAGTGAGCGGCGAAATCCAACTGAAAAGAGGCGTTAGCTTTCCAGAAAAGTGTTACCAAGTTGTGTGAATTCGAATATGCTAACATATTGAGGATCAATATGAAGTGGCCCTGAGTAGTCAGGAAGATAATGCTTCGTTGGGACCACTTTGTCGGCCTTTTTCTTATAGGCATTTTGTACGTGTGAAATGGGACAATAAAACCACTCTGGGACCGAATGGCGAAAGGCCAAAGCCAAGGGGCTAGATGGCAAAGAAGGTAACTTGATATTTCCAAAATGAAGAGTGTAAAGATACGTGTCTTTCGCGTAACCAGGGATTTTATGTTTTGGGAGCCTGTCGGTTACTTTCTCCTTTAATTCGGCCGCGGCCTCAAAGATGGTCCGACGAAGATTATTTGGTCGATACACAACTTGGAAATAGTTCGGGAAAGCGCGAATTTGTTTGGCATGGAAGGCCTTACACTTGGTCGATTTCGCTTGCAAATAAACAAAAGCTTGTGTTAGTTCAGATACTTTGGCCTCAGGAGCGCCAATATAAACAACAAGATACGACTGCCACCAATCATCAAACTCTTTGGTGCAGAAGAAGGTTGGTCGAAAGGGAGTGGAGTGGAGTCGTGGTCAGTTTTCCCAGATGGTCTCAAGATCTTCCTGGATCACACTCCAGGGCTGACCACAAAGGATATTTGTGAGTAATTCAGGAGAAGGGTACAGGGACTTGGGAATAAATTGGAAAAGGCCAAATTGTCTGGCCACCAAGTTAGGCTGATAAGCCACTAGGCCAGGGTTTCTACTAGAGGTTTCAGCCGACAAAAATCGAGGGACCAGAAGACATCTCCAGATGAGGAAGGTTTCATCTCTATGCTCATCTTCAGTCGGAAGAAAAGCCCTGGTGAACCATGCAGGACCTTCAGTTAGACGGCTGAAAGGGGCCATAGAAGGGAAAAAGTTGGCACGGGTCAGCATGATGTTGAACAAGAGGCGAAACACTTGGAGGTCAGGGAAGGTTTTGTCGATGGGCGTCAGAGGGATCAATCGCTTCCAAAAGAGGTGTTGTTCCTCTGGGGGGACACGCAACCTTTCACATCCCGTAGGGGGCTATGTATTTAGAGAAAGTGGCATTGAGCCACAACTGCAAGAACCAAAAAGGTCCACGGACCAACACATTTTTCTTCTTTGAATTCTCGGGGTCAAAGAGTTTGATTTGACAAACGACTTCAGACAGAGATTCATAAAGAGAAGCTAAAATTAATTGGCCCATGGTGATATCACGCTCTTGGTGCAGTTGGGTTGCAAAGAGAGCAAAATGTTTGGCTATCTGCATAGATCTGGAGCATAAAACAAAGCGAGACAGCCAAAGAGTCAGGAAATTGTTGTAGATTGAAGATGTGGCATGGTGATCAATGAAATTGTTGTACGTTGACTTGCGAGAGCCACCAACGTCAAACCGCAGAGAGATTAGTGCTACGGCTTCACAGCCGAAGACTTTGCCAGTCGGTTTTAAGCCAGTGATGGCAGCAATATCGAAGAGTGTCGGCGTAATCATGCCACACTTGGTATGAAAAGAGTTGGTCGAACTATCCCAAAATTGGAGGGCAGCCAGTAACATGCCACAAGACTGGGGAGGGCCACAACGAGCAATCTGTAGAAGGGTGTAGATGCCTGTCCTATTCCAATGGTTGATTTTCTCTGATTCTAATCCATCCATCCAGGCACAAAACTTAGGACATTTCTTGGGAGGAGTAGTCCTAAAATTCCTGTCAACATAATAAAGGGAAAAAGGTTTTTGGGCAGAAACCAAGGGTTCAGAGATATGACTGGTGGGGAAAAGGGAAGAATCTGTTCTGGTTATCTCAGGGCGGCGATTTTCTAGAAGAGGACCTAAGAACGCTAAAGGTTCGTCAGGCAAGGAGAAAGGGATCAATACCTGAGAACGCCAGATTTTTGCTTTCTCTTCTGCCAACGAAGGCTCAGGAACGTACTCCTTACCATCAATGATGAGAGAATGTGTGAGTTTAGCAGCGGAGGGAAATGCTTTACTTTTACTGGAGCTAGTCATGAAAGAAATGGAAGTTTTTGGAGAAGAAGAGTTTTTAAACAGAGTGCAGGAGATTATTGTGTGCTAAAGCAAAAGGGAGAAAAAAGGGAAGAAGAAGAAAGAATAAGGGTTTTATAGGGGTTAAACCCTAAGAAAAGAAGAGTGAACGTTTAAGCTTCTATTCTTGACACGTATACTCATGTTCCCACATCTGCAGACACGCGAAGGAGAGAAGGCAATTGGGATGGTAAACACATTTCAGTCATAAAGACGTGAAGTGATGGGAACGTGATTTTGTGCGTCTCGAGGTAAAAAGGAAACGTTCGTCATGATTATTGTTGAAAAGTATATTTTCGGAAAATATTTTAATATCGTATCCACAGAGATTGGTTGTTATTACCGCCGTTCTATAATCCAAATTGTTATAAGTTCAAAATGTAACCAAGTTGTTTTGTTTGAAAAGTATCTTTTGAGTAAAATGTCACTAAAATAATAAAATAGTTTTAATCAAATGTAAAAGGCTTGACAAGATTGGAGTTCACTATTCAAATTGCTTATGATTCCTTATGATAACTATATAGACTTAAGATTATTGATGATGTTCAAGTATCTTCTCAATATCATTTATGTCTAAATGATATTGTGATAATCACTATATTAATCTTTAGACGATTTCTCCACCTAACTATCAATATAGCAATCTTTAATGGTTGATACAAAAGAAGAGTAATGAATAAATCTATTTCTACAACTTATTCACTACTTAAAAATATATTTTATGTCAAGACTTAAATAATCTCTTTCAACAAATACTCAAATCTAATATTCAACTTAGGGCAAAAATATCATTTAATACATCAATAACCTTTTATCATATATAAGAGTCAAATGAAATACATAAACAAATAGGAATAGCTACTACTTCCAATCTTGACAAAATGGGGTTTAGCTCCTCATCATTTTGGACAGCAAAATGCAATGGTAGAAATAAACTCTGTTTTTCTCTTACAAAATATGTATCTAGGAATGAATGAATGGCTATTTTCCATTCTGTTTTCTTAAAGAGTTGAACCTTTCCTAAAATGTTCATTTTCATCTAAAACTGAAAAGCACCCTAAAACAGATACAAAATTGTCACAATACAATTGGCTTAAAAACAGAACACTTGGCCCAAACAAACAGCTTTCTGGTTTCGCAAGGTTCGCGGCGCCATCCCTGGTCGCGGCGCGAACTGAAGCTAATTCAGCTTCCTTACCTTGCAAGCTTCATACAATAATTCTCCCAAGTGTTAATCTTCCAAATTATGCCTCCAAATTGCATTCAACACTTCTTCCAAATTATGCTTATGCACTCCGAAGCTCTCTTGTCCAAAAACTCTACAAAACTAACAAATACGTGAAATAACTACTCAAAATAACATCAATTAAACTTAATTGCATTTATACAAAATTGTGAGAATAAAAGTATGTAACTACATCAAAAATTGGTAAAAGGGACCAATAAAATTATATGAAAAGTAGTACTAATTGGTCCCTAACAACTCTCCCCAACTTATCATTTTGTTTGTCCCTAAACAAAAGTTTCCACCAACATAACCAAAGCAATGATATAAAAGATTGAAACAAAGATTAACGAAGGACATTCAAATGGTTCCAAAGTGTATGACACTTTGTCGCTCCCCGAGGATTTCCCGAATCCAGGTACAAACGTGAAAAGAGTGGCGTGGAAGAAAAAGAGTAGAGTCGCCAGCTATGTACTTTTATCCCAAGAGGAGGGAAAGGTAGTACTGCATAACCAAAAGGGAACGGATAAAACAAAGTCTCGAACCAAAGAAAACTGAGTAAGGGGGCCGGTTACATGAAGGGAAGGTTATCGCACCCCTTCACGTCTGTGGTACTCCACAGGATCCACGTTTGCTATTTATGTCTAAAGTGTGTGTACAAAAAGTCCTATATGCGATACAAAAGAGAGAAAATCAAAGTAGGGAAAAGAAAGAGTTATTGCTCGCACAGGCCCTACCCTGCTGCATACGTATCTCAGGAAGGATTGAGAATCAGAGCACCGTAGCTCGGCTAACCTATTTTTGTTTGTTTTGTGTTTTTTAGATGAACGACGTTACTACGTAATTTATCGGATGCTCGACCTTTGGAGACTTACTCACCTATAGGAGAAGGAGTTAACGTGTTCTTAGGAGAAGAAAAATCAATGAGTTTGTTTGTGTTTTAGGAATGCTCATGCAAAAAGGAAGTCCTAGACGAAGGAACCGTGCTACCTTAATTGACATGCAAACGAGAGACTATACGAAGCCTAGAAATCCTATGGGGAGACGATCACACCATACAAAAAACATATAGCATAAAGTAAACACACCAACAAGGGGGCTCAAACATACATGGGTAGGGCTTTAGTCAAGAGGGGTCATATCAACCTCGACAAACAAGCCATGGAAAGGTAATCAAATGGGCTCCTAACCACTGACATTGAACGTTAGGGTGAGCAAATCAAAAGGGTAATGAGGATAAGACTTCATAGCTCTTGACCCAGGACAGGGTGAGCTTATGACAAAAAGTGGGTATTCAGAAAGATGGAACCCTCTCCACTGACTGACTGGACAAAAGATCTTGGGCTTTTTGTTCTGAAGCAGCGACACGTAGTGCGAGCATATAGAACGACACACTGAATAACGGCGGATAGACTACTAATCCCTTTTATCCGCCAATTGCCTCGTCATGGAGGTCTTTAGCACTGGTGCCTCTTCTTGGAGGTCTTTGGGGCACAAAAGTAAACACACAAAAACATTGCCTCCTCTCGAGGTCTTCCAGCTAAGAAAGCGGTAAAATGCGGGAAAGATGTAAAAGGGGTCAAAAGATCTACCACACGGATAAAGATCCGAAGTAACAACAACTAAAGAAACAAGAAACTCAGAGATCTCTCAAGCTAGCACCATCAAAGAAAGTAAGTCAGCAAAGCAATCAGAATAAATCTCCAAGTGGTATCCCACAAATAAAGTGGAATTCCAAGCAAGCTATCTCTTCAAGAATCATGTGAGCCCTCACAAAAACTCAACAAACAAGTTAGAATAACACGTTGGGGTGCAATCAAGAGTTGCACCAAACAAAAGAAACATAACAGCAACAACGTTAGGTAAACAGTGCACGGATGCAATAGAAAACATGTCACACAAAACAGATTAAAGAGCAAACAGAAAAAAACAGCTACTGTCACGATCGCTATTGCTTCGCTTAGCGAAGACTTAGCGAAGCTTCGCTACATGTTCGCTTAGCGAGGTGCTAGCGAATGTCTACGGGTTCTGGGTTCTTCCTTGATAACAGTCCGATTTCAGGAACCCCAAATCCTATGGTACCCAATTTAGAAACGAAGTGATTAAACATTCAAGGCATTATTCTACACATTCATGCACATCTAAATCCACATGCAAAACCTAATGATACCCACTCTTCCAAATTCACCCATAATACCTCATACTTCAGAAATTTCAGATTGAAAGCGTAAAGTAATGGAAATAAGGGCAAACCTAATTGGAGAGATCGAATGAAATTGAAATGCGCGGTTGGGTTTGCAAAGCAATGTTAGGGTTCTTGTGAGATGGAATTGATAGAGGTGATTTTTTCAAAGTGAGCTTTTTCTTTTCAGTGTCTATGGAGGCTGCCCTGAATTCTGTTAGGCTAGGGTTTTGTTCCAATGAAATTCTAGAGTTTATACTCTGATTTTCGTGGCTTGGTGGGCTCAGAATGAAGGCAATTCAAGCCCATGATTTTTCTGTTATATTTTTATTATTTAAAAACGCGTGGGCTTCGCCTAGCAAGGATGACAGTTCAGACTCTTGTGGCTTTTCTTGGGACTCGCTAGGCGAACCATTCTACTCGCCTAGCGAGCATGACAGCTCAGGAACAGACTTTTGCTCCTTCAAGATTAACGTTGAATGATGAATAGACCCCATTTGAACATGTTGGAGGTAACTCAAGTCATTCCCTAGCCATTTGACCTTTAGTTGACCAACAATTGACTTTTGACTTCACGGTTGAATTTGAACTGTACGGAACCTATTTTGGCCTTGATACCTTGATGAACACGAACTTCCTTGAGGGTTGAGAAAAGTCCCAGTTGATGCATAATTTCCCTTATGTTGACTGATCCTTCAGATAGAACCCACAAAGTGACTTGGATGATATCCAAGCTTCTTGGAAGACACACTCTTGGAGCTAATTCTGGTTGACATGATGAAATGCAATATGAAAAGTTAAATGACCTAAAATGAATGCATGAATGAGGAGGGAAAATTTGAGGTGCTACAGCTGCCCCTATTCAATCAACTGTGAACCTGAACGGATGAAAGCAGCAGCTATCAGACTTTCAAGGTAAATAGGGATTGAATACCAAACGAACCGGAGAATTTGCACTCTATAGGTGAAGATATCAAAGAAAGCGGGGCCATTTACCGATGGCGGCTTCAAAACAAATTTGATATTTACCGATATCAAGGAAAGAGCTACACGACCAGACATTTACCGATGACTGGGAAGGAACTCGATGTTTACCGACATCGAACAAAGATATTTATAAGTGAAACAAGACCAGACATTTACCGATGACTAGGAAGGAACTCGATGTTTACCGACATCGAACAAAGATATTTATAAGTGAAACAAGACCAAACATTTACCAATGACTAGGAAGGAACTCGATGTTTACCGACATCGAACAAAGATATTTATAAGTGAAACAAGACCAAACATTTACCGATGACTGGGAAGGAACTCGATGTTTACCGACATCGAACAATGATGTTTACAGACACCAAGGAGAGAATACATTTATGAAGCTGAAATTCTGGTATAGTCAGAGTTCAGATGTTCTACACGAAGTCATGACATCTGATCCAACATTATTCCTAATACAGCAAGGCAGTTAGGAAAAATAAAACCCAGTACTCATATGCACACAGTCCCAGATGTCACGACATCTGCTAATCTACCATCATGGAAAGTACATCAGGTTTTGTCCATCTGGTATAAAGACACAATAGAGATCAACCATAGCCCTTTTGTTTATTGATCCTGCCCAATTATCAACATGATGTCTCAACATTGATTTGAACATCACCTGTTCCAACATTACAGAAGGATGAACTGTGGCAGACCAACCAGTTTATCAGTAACAACAGTCAATAATGAATGTCATAACATTCAGTTTTGCAAACAGAGTGCAGGCTATGTGTTAGGTCTGTTATTCCCATCATAAACAGACTAAAAACCAGACTGAGTTATAAGATACATAATATAGTGTGCATAAGGTAAAAACACCAGTAATTGTTAACCCAGTTCGATACAACATTACCTACTCTGGGGGCATACCAAGCCAGGAAGAAGATCCACTATTAGCAGTATTAATTCAGAGTTAAACTCCCCCGTTTACAACTCCTCACTTAATCCCTACCTAGTGCAATCTATACCTAGGCACTCCTAGATAGAAACCTCCAGTTTCTATTCCTATCATTACAAGTACCATGTAATGTTTAAACAACTTGAACTTGCTTCACAGCTTCGTTCAAGAACATAATCTCTCTTGCCTACAGGCTTTGAGTTACACATAATCTCATGCTTTCAAGCACTGAGAAACACCTGGTAACCTTCCCACAGGTTGGGAGGTTTACCTCACACACACACATCTAATTTTTACATTGTTTGAGGCTTACAAAACCTAGGTTACAATCTCCTATTTATAACCTAATCACCCAACTGGATTTGGGCCTTCAGCAATCGCAACAAGCTTCTCCTTTGCTGTTACAAAGCTGGCAGAATTCTTCTGCTACAATCAAGGTCTTCAATCTTTTAGTTCCTAAAATATCTCCATGTTTAGAAACTGTATATTCACCAAATATTCTGATTGAGTCTTCAAGACCTCCACAAATAACGCCACATAGGATTCTAACTAATCCTAGAATATTAAATCAGTTAACACATAATAGAATTAACTGATTCAGTTTTATACACAGCTGGGCTTGGACAACTTGAAAACCCTAAATCTATTTTCCAATCAAATCTGTAGAGATCTCCTTGGAAAATAAGTAAATCTGGTTGTAATCTATGATTGAATGCGCCAGCTAGCCATATCTTCAATCATCCAATGATTTCCATTAATTATGCAATCACAAAACACTAGACATTCATACTGAATGTTCTGTGTACATGATGTCATGACATCGGGTCTGACATCTGGAAAAATCCTGCATAATCCAGTTTCCTTTTATAGCAGGTACAACCATATCAGTTACCGTGACAATGAGTATGTCAACTGAAACAATCCTGCAACATATGTCTTCCATTTAAGCTCCAGCAGGTACATCCAATATCAGAAGCCTTGTCAATGTATGTGGCATTCTGAAACAATCCTGCTTGCATATGTTCTTCATCTCCAACAGGTACATAGGATATCTCATGTTAAGACATCACATATGACATCTTGTGAACACTCTTTGTTTTACCAAAATTGCTGCCAACTCTTAGAATCAACAAACTCCCCCTTTGGCAAATTTTGGCTAAAACAGATATCTGTCCTTTTTGTTCACAAGGTAAACTATCAGCAGTTAAACCACATCACAGTAGTTTAATCAGCAGCAGAAGCAAAACAATTACTAGCTATGGCTCCTAGTAATACACACATGCATAAGGGTACTTCTCCTCCCCCTAAATCTGTGCAACAATCAACAGAATTACTAGTTATGGATGCAACTAGTAAGACACACAAATGTACAATGCACAAGGGTACTTCTTCAGAATTACTAGTTATGGATGCAACTAATAAGACACACAAATGCACAATGCACAAGGGTACTTCTTCTCCCCCTAAATTTGTGCATTCACAAAAAAACAGCTACTGTAACTCCAGCACCTGTACCAGCCAGAATGTCACACTGACATCTGCTATAACATCAACACCTATGCACCATATCAGACATCCTGTTTGACATCTGTGTTTGACATAGAACAACATTCTGTTGTAGAACTTGTGCACTTCTTTCAATAATAGTTGTACTTCTGTTCAGACACATCCAACTTCCATATCAAGCACTTCTCCCCCTTTTTAGTCAAAATTGACCAAAGGTGACCAATCAGACAAAATAAATGTCTGTTAGCCTAGCAGAGAATGTTAAAACTGATGTTATAACATTAAGCATGTTAGAACAGAATATTCAGGAAGTACACAACACATCCATATTTCCTTATGACTGTAAGTTTCAGAAGGAAATAACAATATTGTCCAAGGCAATGTCATGACATCCGGTCAGACATTCTTCTGCTCACTCAGCCTTGACGCATACCACATCATCCCAATAACTAACACGATGCCATATCTTGTTATCTGAGAACACATAGACCACAAGCTTGATGATTACTTGCAGCACAAAGATAGAACTCCCCCTGTCATGAACAACCAACTCTCCTCTTGAAACTTGGAGATCACACATGAACATATCCAACACCCCAAAGTTGGACCTTCACATACTTCCTGATTCAAAGAGAACCCAGGCCACTTGATGAATGGAAAACATAAGACGCATCTTCATGTCTTCAAGAGCACACCCTCTGTTCAACCCTCTTGGCTGAACACATCCATACTCCGTGTCAATCTCTCTTCTAACCAGAACAGAAAACCACTTCACAAAATGTTCTAACATGAGTTAGGACATCCTTCACAACATAACACCATCTGATAATCTTCAGATATCACTGAATCATTAGCTTGATCCACAAGAACCCAGACACGCATTGGGACATATACATTCTCATCCCATTACACGAGATAGTCTTCCATAGATAGCTCAAAACTTCTTTCACAAGCTCCAAGAGATGAATAGAAAATACCTCCTTTTGTCTTCAACATACTACTTTTTTGCTCAAAAGTAACTTGTCTCAGACTATCCTCAAGAATAATCAGTTGCCATATGTAGATTATCTTGATTCTTCGAACTCACTTCTGAGATAGACCAAATGCCACTGGTTGATTACCTCCTTCATGAATCCTCATATGAAAAAGTCAAATGCCATTCTTTTGACCTCTCCACGTTTATCAGACTTCTCCCAAAGATATTCTGACCTTCCAAGTGAGACTTGAACTTCAAGCTTTTTGAAGTATCCAATCTACAACCCTGTAGGCCTTTCTATCTCAAGTTGATGTGCCACTTCACCAACTAAGATTCTGAAGTTGAACCAAATGTCATAACATTGAGTTTTGACATCTAGCTGTTGAATTCAAATCCTTCTTCTGCCACTTGAAATAACTTCCTCCCTTCACACAACAAGAGTTCAATGTTCTCATAAACTTGATTGTGGAACCAAGTTTGAGTAAACATCCTCCATCCTGCAGGTTTGCAGTTAAGTCATCCAAGCTCACACCTTGATGAATCCCTGCTTCTTCTCCAAAGACATCAGACACTCTGATGCATGAGTCTTCAGAAGGACTAGTTAGAAACTATCCCTTCAGCTATACCAAGGAATCCACTTCCTAAGGCAAAGTTGTATCCATGATGTCAAAACTGCTGCCACTTGTTCTTGACTCCATAGTGTGCATTAGCTAATGCACTTCCTTACCTAGATCAGAAGTAAACTGATCCAAGTAACCACCATCAGGACTATGATGTTTTCTTCTTCTTGTACATACCAGGGCTGAGCATGTTTCTTGCCAGGAAACCTTTTCAGTGATCAAATGCTTTTGCTGCCACCAAAGTGATAGATCATAAACCAATGTACTATCCTTCCTGTGATTCTGCACAGGAACTTGAAGATGAGATGTTCCAACATCTTTTAAAAACATCATTTGTCTTGAGTTCCAAGGATAATCAATTGAGTACTTGTACTTTGCACAAGTAGACATTGATCTTAAATCCTTTCCCAATATTCCTTTCAGATACTTCCACCATAAGAATACTTTAAAAATACTCTTCTAGTGTCAACATCTTCCGCTTGCAAGCACCTCAACAGTTTTGAGAATCTTCCCAGGTTAGATTCACCCTTAGGAATGAGAGGGATGAATCCTACCTTGCAAATGTGTCACACAACAACCTGAACCCATGTGACACAGGTCAACAGCCAACCAGACCCTAGGCTGACCAAACGTGAGGAGGTTAACCAAAACTCCCCCTCAAATTAACAATCATGGAAACTTCACACCAATATCCATGCATTGTACACAAATGTCTCAACATGACATACATCACCCCTATCGGTGGCAATTAACTCTATGAGTTATACCTATACATACTCCAATCACACCAATCAGACTCCAGCTGACCATAAGTACTGGTGAAAGAAAATAACACCCTTCAATAGTAGCTATGCATTGCCAGAGCACACTACCTCAACCAGTCTCTGAATCTTCGTATTCTCACTCCTTGAAATAACAACCACTTCTGAGTGTGGTGTTTGTATAACAAGATTCATGGTCCCAATAGCACTTAGGTTACCCCATTATTGACTTCTAACATCCAGGGGACTTGTCTTCCCACACAACATAGTGCTTCAGAGAACAACTCTCCAACCCTGATCAATCTACAGGAATAAGACAATCAATAGGAGGTTTCTCAATGTCACATCCCAACCAGCTCCACTTCTAGAGATCAGACTTCTAAAAGTGACCTTCTTGAGCACACAAACAATTTACCCTACCCTTGTCAACTTAGTACCCACAGATGTCTCCTCTTCCAGGTCAGGAGTAGGTTCCAAACACAAGTATCCCTTTGTTTGACACCTAAAACCATCTGCTCTTCAACCAATAGCTGCATACTTGTTGAACAACATGTTCTAACATCGCATAGAACATTAGTTCCACCTCCTTGTAATAAACCCTCATTGAAAGTCTTCAAGGTCTTCATATACACTACCCAAGAGAGTAAAAGAATCAGTGATCAGGTGATTCTTACAATCCTGAAGTGAGAACGTCATGATGAGTGGACTTGAGGAGACTCAAGTATCTTTGACATCTTCAGTAGATTCTGATGAAATCTTGAACATAAAAGCCTTTCATCCACATGAGGGGAAACTACATCAGAGTTTGAGTTTTTCCATTCCATGATCTCCCCAGCAGAGTCGCCACTTAACTTATGTAGCAGGAAATTCATGATCATGAAGCTATTGACAAGCTAGAGATCAAATAACAAGAGTCGCCACCGCGCTTTTCTTGTTTCCAAGAGAAAATGGAAAAAGTACAATAAAAACCCAAAAGTAAGAAATTTTCAAATCAAAACTAATAAAAAGTCAGAGATCACAGGTAAGGGGGTTGGTTACATAGAGGGAAGGTGTTACCACCCAAAGTGTCCTAGGTACTCATAGGGAGCCCTTTTTGTGTGCATATGTATTTGGTACAAAGTGATATTTTCAAACAAATAGAATGGGGGGATGAGAAAAGAATTCATTAATTATATTTTTGTGTTTCACAAGACCTTCGGTCTTCTGCCTACGTACCAACATAGAAATCAGGGATCAACACCTCGTAGTTTGTGATACAAATTTCAAAGTGGATGCATTACTTTTAAGAAAAATTAAGTTTGAAAGGCCCAAAGGCCTAAAAATGGTTTGAATGTGTTAGTTCTTTTTTTTTGCTTTTTGAAAGTTTAAGTCAAGTATAGGTAAATTTATTTACAAGTTTGATTTGAGAAAAGAGGTTTGAAAATGCAATGGCATAAGGCCAAAGTTTCTATCTTTTGCAAAAGTGATCAAAGTTTAGAACAAAAGAAGTTCCCACAAAGAAGGTTTTGGAAAATGGAGGGAGAGATTTTGAAATTAAAGAAATGGGAGGAAGATGAAGTGACTATCCTATATACAAAATTAAAAGTTTAGATTTGAAAAGATCTGACCAAATGGCTAGCCATCCAATAGACAAGAATGACAATAGAAACCCAGAATTCCCTTGGACTTTTAGAATCAAGCGACACCCAAATGCACCATTATATTATCTTCAAGAGCAAGGCATCAAATAAAGATGGCCGCATCTAAGCTTATCCATTCCATGATCTCCCCAGCAGAGTCGCCACTTTTCTGTAGCGGTGTATTCGTCACTTTATGATTTATTGATTAAACCAAAAGCAAAGCATACAAGGAATCGAGTCGCCACCACACTTTTATTTATCCAAAGGAATGGCTAAAAAGAGAACAAAAGCCTAAGAAGTTTTACACATAGAAAACTAATGAAAAGATTAGAGATCAGGGTAAGGGGTAAATTACGCAATGGGAAGGTGTTAGGCACCCAAAACGTCCTAGGTACTCCTAGGGAGCCCTTTTCACACTTGTTGAATGAAATGTTATTTGTTTATGAAATATTTATTGTGCAAACATGAATGGAGGGATGAGAAAAGAATATACAAGTTATTGTTTTTGTGTTTGAACGGATGAACCCGTTGCCTACGTACCTTTCCATGAAAGGTAAGGATCAAAACGCCGTAGTTCGGCTAAAAGATTTCCAAAATATGAGTGGGTTCACTTTTAAAACAAAAGCCCTAAAGTCTTTCGTTATCCACGGGAGAAAACTCAACCTTATACAAACAACAAGTCCACCATGTGAGAAAAGCTTCAACTTGCTAGTGAGGGGTTAACCCTATAATAAGCAAGGAAGTCTTACAATTCAATCACTAAGGACAAAAAAGTGAGATTAACATCAACCAACTAGGATAAATCAAACCTATGGCTAATGTATGAAAACTTATCAAGAATGGACAAAGCCACAAAATAATTTGAATGAGTGAAGTTAACCAATTAGAATTTATTCATAAAAGATGGTCAAAGTATGATTAGGATTCAATTCAAAGAAGTATTATGAAAATGAAGTTTGAAAAATCAAAGGCTTAAGGCCTAGGTTTCTAATCTTGAAAAGAAATGAAAATGTTTGCACAATAGTTTTCAAGTTGGGTTAACATGCAAGTGGAGGTTTAAAGAAACAAAAGGATGGGAGGGTGAGGGAGTCTAAAACTTCTTAGATGTTCACCTCTTGAGATCATATGTAGATGACCCAAGTGATTCCTTTGGGATAGGTAATGAGCAAATAACAAACAAAGCAAATGGATACCGGATGCCAATCAATGGACTTACACCAATCTCACAAACAAAGGTGGATACCGGATACCAATCAATGGATTTACACCAATCTCCTAAAACAAAACAAACAAGGATACTAGATGCCAATATATGGACTTATACCAATCTCCTAAAACAAAACAAACAAGGATACCAGATGCCAATATATGGACTTATACCAATCTCCTAAAACAAACAAACAAGGATACCAGATGCCAATGTATGGACTTATACCAATCTCCTAAGAATGATCATAGGAAACAAATACCAATAAATGGGCTTACAATTGACTCCTCACATACAACAAACAAAACAAATGCAATAAGCAAAAGGAAACAAGTTGCCAATAAATGGTCTTACACTCGACTCCAAGGAAATAGGATGCCAATAAATGGTCTTAGTCCCAACTCCTTCCAGATCATAGGAAACAATGGCCAATAAATGGACTTACAATTGAATCCTCAATGGACAGACAAAGATGTCACAAAGATATGAACAATGATCATGCAATGATGTACAATTAATGATGATAAATGCACAAAGGCACACATAAGCAATTATGCACAGATGAATCAAGTAATCAATAACCAAGTCAATTAGCACACACTATACACAAGCAATTAGGCTCAAACAAGGTTAGACTTTAAAGTCAACTGGAATGGTGTAATATGAGCTCTTAACCCTAACATTGAGAGTTAGGGTGAAGCAGATGAAATGAAGATGAGGGGTGTGCCTCATAGCTCTTATCCCTGGCCTGGGAGAGCTTTAAACAATAGAATGTGTGGGAGTTCAGAAAGTAGGAACTCTTCTCCACAAATGATAGACTCTATAAGATCTTGGGTTAATATCCACAATGCATCAACATGTTATGTGAGCAAAGAGGATGACACACTAAATAGCAGGAGATGGATTACACATCTCTTTTATCTGCCAATTGCCTCATAAGAGGACTTTTCCTGCTTGGCACAAAGATAAACAAACACAAGCATTGCCTCTTAAGGAGGACTTCAGACAGGTGCCTGCCCACATAACAGGACAGGTCTTCCAGACTACATGAAGATTAGAGGTTATACCTAAGTGGTTAAGCAACCAAGCAAAAGCAAAGTTCAAGTGAACTTAAGCAACTAAGGTACCTGTGGAAACATCAAACAAATCAGTACAAAGTTCAGACAACTAAACAACAGTCAATAAGCAACAAACAATCCCAATGTGTGCAAGCCAAAGGTCAAACTCAAATGAGTCAACATTAACCTACAAAACACACAAAGGTTAGTAATCAAAAGCAAACATCAATGCTCAAGTGATGAAGCATCATTAACCATGTAACTTGGATGTTTAACCTGAAATCAAAGCTCAAATGTGAGAGGCAAACCACTAGGTCAAAGCCTAGGGTCAAAGATGGAGAAAAAATTCAAAACAGAAGCTGAAATTTAACATGAATCAACTTCAAACACATCTTGAAACAATCCAAAAGGTCTCACATCAATATCATACACCAAAAGCATTTCATGATCAATTGAAGTTCAAGGCAATTTGAAAGCTCAAATGTGACCAACCAGAATGAAAAATCTCAATTAAATCATAAATCAATCAAATAATTCCAACAAAATTCATTCTCAATCACAACATCCATAATATGCATCATACAAAAAATCAGGACAATTGAAGATCATTAGGCAAGGCAAACACATCACATAAGTTGAACAAGCAAAGGTGTGACACAAATTGTCACACCTACTTAACACGATCATAAAACAGAAATGACAAATGGTAAAAATACCAAATCAACACCAAAATATCAAGAAAAGAGTTTAGTTTCATCATGAAAATTTTCAGATTCATTGGATCAAAGACCAACATTTCACAAATGATATAGCAAGGCAAGGTACAAAATGCATACATGTTCTTATACCCTAGCACAAAATGAAATCCAGCCAAGCACAATTTATGGAAAAATGATCAAAAAATAATAGATAGAATAAGGAATGCAATGCAAAAAACCTCATATTTTTTGGATGATTTTTCAAATATATATATGCAATTTTAAAGATGATGAAAAAATAAAAAAAAAGATGTGAAGCATGGATATGAAATAGGAGGGAAATGGAAAATCAGCATGGCATTTGAAATAATACATTTGCCAGGAATCGAACCACAACCAAATTTGAAAATGCGCGCTAGCTTAAATTGACAACGTATTGTCATCAAACCCTAAAACGCGTGCATGCATGGCAATTGGAATCCGCAGGTAATATGCATGAACACGTAACAAAATCCGCAACAAAGCCTATGCGTTTCCTAGCAAAATTCGCAGGAAACCTGGAGATTGTATGAACACGATGAAGATCATGAAGATCTTCATCTGGAAATTTCCAGAAAAAATCAAAGTATCCAGAAATCATAACTGAGCATATCATGGTGTAGTGCCTTCATCATAGATCATAAATCCACAAACAATTCAACAAGAAACAACCAAACATGCATGGATCGAAGCGAAGAAGATTCATCAACAAAAATTCAAACAGCCATTTCTCACTCAAAATAGCATGGATTTGCACAATTCAAAGCTTAAATTACTCAGCATACTTAGATCTATCATAATATAGCAATAATTTTGAGAATTAAGAGGATTGATTCATGACCTCTTGAAGAACAGATCTGGAATTCGTGTGGTTCAAGGCCTTGTGATGCTCAACAGTTCTTCTATGATGCTAGTACAAGTGATTGGAGGAGAAAACGCAGCTCAATTGTGCACGATCTTGCCAGAATTTGGATTCACCATTGTTGCTTCAATCTTCAAGAATGCTTCAATGCTACACCGTTTCTACTGATTCCACGTGCAAATCTCCTTGTTAACACTTCAGAAATAAGAATCAAGCAATGGCAAAGGCTTGAATGTGAAGAAAATGCAAGAAATTTTGAGAGGAAATTTTGAGAGTTTTGAGATCTAGATCTGAAATTATGAAGCTAATCTGAAAAACAGTTAGGGCTTTAGCTTATATAGGCCATGTTAATCCAGTTCTAATCATGTTTAAGCCAATGGTAATGGTAATTAACAAAAATGGAGTGTAAATGCAAATTGTGATTTTCACCCTTATGCATGATATGCATGGTGAACAGTGCACGGGTTTGCTTTCAAATTCACTTCAAATTTCATTTTGGAGCCAATAGTAGTGGAAAAAAGATCAAATAATGCACCAATTTGAAATTCCATAATTTCCCTCCAAAAATCAAATGAAATGGCAAGTTCTCATGTGATGATAATTCATGTCATGTAATGCATGGTTTGGAAACTAGAGGTCAAAATAAGAGAAATGCAAAAAGAGCCATCCAATTTGGAGTTTTGGTTGAGAAGTTATGCCCATTTGAAGTTCCATGCATAGTTTGCCATATTTTGATCATATCTCCTTATCCACACATGAGAAATTGATGACCTTGGACTTTTTGGAAATGGGAGAGAAAGATCTATAACTTTCATGTTCAGCAAAATTTCATTTGAAGCTTTCTCGATGATGTAATTTGAAGTTGAAGTTAGGTTAAAACCTTTCCATTTTTGGCAAGTTTGAATTATAGGTCACTTTCTATTTTTGGAAATTTTTGACCTGACTTTAAATTCTTCAATGTTGATGTTTGAAATGTCAAATGAGACTTGTTTGAACATGAATGAAATATTTCTAATCACTTCCCACCTCCAAACCCCACAGTTGACTTGGCAGTTGACTTTCTAGGTCTTTAGATGACCTGGCCATGTTCTGATGAAATTCAAGCCTCTACCACTTGGGATTTTGCTCCAAAATGACATCATAGCTAATATGAACTCTTGTGAATGATTGTGGGGTCCAAATTCTCAAGAATGGCCACCACTTATTGCTCAATGACTGCCTTTGACTGCTTTGACCTGTGATTGCTTCATCTGCAAGGCAAAGGTTAGATGACATATTTTTTGTACTTTTGGTTAGTGGTAAAGAGAAAAGCAATGATATACATATGCAAAAAAATGCTTGGTGATCAAGAATCACTCTCAAAAAGATAACCCACCCACAGGGAAGGAAGCAAGGTGCACAGTGATCTTTGAGGCAATGAAATGTTATGATATGATGCCATGAGGGATCTTAGGGACAAAATTGGGGTCTTACAAGTACCCACAGATGTCTCCTCTTCCAGGTCAGAAGTAGGTTCCAAACACAAGTATCCCTTTGTTTGACACCTAAAACCATCTGCTCTTCAACCAATAGCTGCATACTTGTTGAACAACATGTTCTAACATCGCATAGAACATTAGTTCCACCTCCTTGGAACAAACCCTCATTGAAAGTCTTCAAGGTCTTCATATACACTACCCAAGAGAGTAAAAGAATCAGTGATCAGGTGATTCTTACAATCCTGAAGTGAGAACTTCATGATGAGTGGACTTGAGGAGACTCAAGTATCTTTGACATCTTCAGTAGATTCTGATGAAATCTTGAACATAACAGCCTTTCATCCACATGAGGGGAAACTACATCAGAGTTTGAGTTTTGTCAGGTATTATGCAGCGGAAATCATAATACAACTCAACCTATGGCCACGCACTTCACCAGATCAGCCTCCAAGAACATACCAAGTTTGAATATGTTTCAATACTAGCACAACTGTTCCACACAAAGGCCAATTGCCAACCTCCAGAGACAGACACACACAGTTCCTGTCATGAATAGTCCATCCACCTACTTCAAGGGACCATTCAGGGAAATCACAGAACCTTCCACAGGTTCCAATCATCAGTATTGGCATAACTCCTTGCAAGATACCAGAAAGTATCACCCATGGATCTCATCCAGAGACAGAACAGGATGCCTGCTCTGATACCAATTGAAATTCTGGTATAGTCAGAGTTCAGATGTTCTACACGAAGTCATGACATCTGATCCAACATTATTCCTAATAAAGCAAGGCAGTTAGGAAAAATAAAACCCAGTACTCATATGCACACAGTCCCAGATGTCACGACATCTGCTAATCTACCATCATGGACAGAAGTACATCCAGTTTTGTCCATCTGGTATAAAGACACAGTAGAGATCAACCATAACCCTTTTGTTTATTGATCCTGCCCAATTATCAGCATGATGTCTCAACATTGATTTGAACATCACCTGTTCCAACATTACAGAAGGATGAACTGTGGCAGACCAACCAGTTTATCAGTAACAACAATCAATAATGAATGTCATAACATTCAGTTTTGCAAACAGACTGTAGGCTATGTGTTAGGTCTGTTATTCCCATCATAAACAGACTAAAAACCAGACTGAGTTATAAGATACAGAATATAGTGTGCTAAAGGTAAAAACACCAGTAATTGTTAACCCAGTTCGGTACAACATTACCTACTCTGGGGGCATACCAAGCCAGGAAGAAGATCCATTATTAGCAGTATTAATTCAGAGTTAAACTCCCCCGTTTACAACTCCTCACTTAATCCCTACCCAGTGCAATCTATACCTAGGCACTCCTAGATAGAAACCTCTAGTTTCCATTCCTATCATTACAAGTACCATGTAATGTTTAAACAACTTGAACTTGCTTCACAGCTTCGTTCAAGAACATAACCTCTCTTGCCTACAGGCTTTGAGTTACACATAATCTCATGCTTTCAAGCACTGAGAAACACCTGGTAACCTTCCCACAGTTTGGGAGGTTTACCTCACACACACACCTCTAATTTTTACATTGTTTGAGGCTTACAAAACCTAGGTTACAATCTCCTATTTCTAACCTAATCACCCAACTGGATTTGGGCCTTCAGAAATCGCAGCAAGCTTCTCCTTTGCTGTTACAAAGCTGGCAAAATTCTTCTGCTACAATCAAGGTCTTCAATCTTTTAGTTCCTAAAATATCTCCATATTTAGAAACTGTATATTCACCAAATATTCTGATTGAGTCTTTAAAACCTCCACAAATAACGCCACATAGGATTCTAACTTCTCCCAGAATATTAAATCAGTTAACACATAACAGAATAAACTAATTCAGTTTTATACACAGTTGGGCTTGGACAACATGAAAACCCTAAATCTATTTTCCAATCAAATCTGTAGAGATCTCATTGGAAAATAAGTAAATCTGGTTATAATCTATGATTGAATGCGCCAGCTAGCCATATCTTCAATCATCCAATGATTTCCATTAATTGTGCAATCACAAAACACCAAACATTCATACTGAATGTTCTGTGTACAGGATGTCATGACATCGGGTCTGACATCTGGAAAAATCCTGCATAATCCAGTTTCCTTTTATAGCAGGTACATCCATATCAGTTTCCATGACAATGAGTATGTCAACTGAAACAATCCTGCAGCATATGTCTTCCATTTAAGCTCCAGCAGGTACATCCAATATCAGAAGCCTTATCAATGTATGTGGCATTCTGAAACAATCCTGCTTGCATATGTTCTTCATCTCCAGCAGGTACATAGGATATCTCATGTTAAGACATCACATATGACATCTTGTGAACACTCTTTGTTTAACCAAAATTGCTTCCAACTCTTAGAATCAACAGAAGCGAAACCATTTACCGATGGAGAAAATGAAATACTCGATATTTACAGATAGCGAAAACACACAGTTATTTAAACGACAAAACCATTTACCGATGGTTAACAAACGGATGATGTTTACCGACATCGAACAATGATGTTTACCGACACCAAAAAGGAAAGGACACACACGGGTGTTGACAGAACGATTTTTTGTAGACCTCATGAGAGACATGCCATTTACTTATGGCCAACAATTGGAATTCGACGTTTACCGACATCGAAAGATGATGTTTGCCGACATCAAAGAAAAGCACGGACATTTACGGGGATCAACACGACACTTACCGGTATCGCAAGGATGACATTTACATATGTCAAAATAAGGTAGACACTTACTGGTGACTAAATCGGAAGAGAATCAAGCTTTCCTTTCACGGACTGGTGAGAAAATAAATCTCACTGGGATTATCGATTCTGAATGTTGACAAGAGCAACTACTGCAAATGTGCTACACTGATGTTGAAAAATGATCCGTCTCTTCCGGAGATAAGATCCAATCTAGTTTAATACATGTATGCATATGTTTGAATTTTCTATGGCGTAATGCTCCATACTTGAATGGAAATGCTACGCGATTTGAGAATGCGAATGCAAATGATGATTACTACATGCGAAATGCAAAGGGAGGAAAACTCCTGCTGGGAAAGCAAATGATCACTTTGCTGAGCACACAATTTCTGATTCGGTCTTCCAACTCCGTGGGGACATACAATAATTCTGCTAAGGATACCATTCTCGAAGCGGTAGCGAAACCAACTCAACTGGGGAGTCACTTGTTGGGAAAACACCAACCTCTCGACCATGCTGGTGAAACAAATTCTGAACTCGACTTAGACGACCCAACTTCTTACACGGCTGGACAGTGTTGAAACAACAGGGTCTTCTTTCGAACAAACTTTGGCTCATCTGCTTTAGCCATCAATCAAAGATAGTAACCTGCAAAACGGCAAGACATACATGCCCCAGGGGGTCGTATGGACAAAATATACTCAAGTGTACTCAACATTCAAAATGATTTTCAGATGTTTTATCTATCCGCACGTCATTGTCTAACCTTCATGTTTTTTAGATGCAATGTTTATCAAAAATTCGGACGTTTTTTGCAAACAAAATAGTAGAAATAAAAAAACGAGAGAGCAATTTGACTGAATAACGACTTTTTATTGATTGAAAATGGCCTATAAAGGCAAATACATCAGGAGGCAATTCATAGGAAGAGGTAATTGCGCCAAAAGAGAAAGTAAGCTATCCTATTGGCAATGTGAACACGACATCCCACTATTTTCCAATTCTGTTATGACTCATAGATCTTCAACTTCCCCAAATTCTTTGCTTTCTGAGAAGAGTGATAGGACCGATCAAATCCTTCAAGATGGTAGACACTGAAACGCGATGAAGTACAGATAACTCAGACTGTAGTTTTCTCTTTAATCCCTCTTTTGCCTGGACCGCCTTTGCAGGTTTTCAATCCACCGGGATACCCATTTTTACCTAAGCCGCCTTTGCAGGTTTTCGACTTACCGGGTGTACATATTTTTTTATTCGTTATCCCTAACTTTTGCCCGAACCTTTTTCTTTTCTTTTTGTCTTGGTTCGCCGGGATGCCCTTTTTTGCCTGGACTTTTCTTTTGTCCAGCGGGTCAGTTTGTGTGAAGTATTTTTTGACTACATCTGAATTCACAGGAGACGGAAATCTTCACTATCCATAGTTGTAAGCATCAAAGCTCCACCAGAAAGGACCTTTTTAACAACATATGGACCTTCATAATTTGGAGTCCACTTGCCCCTGTTATCTATACCGGGAGGAAGGATCCTCTTCAAAACTAAGTCACCTATCTGATAGCTTCGAGGATGCACTTTCTGATCAAAGGCCTTCTTCATCCTTCTCTGATATAGCTGTTCATGGCACACAACTGCTAATCGTTTTTCCTCAATTAAATTTAATTCATCAAACCTAGATTGAACCCACTCAGCCTCGTCAAGTTTTACATCCATCATCACCCTCAAAGAAGGGATTTCAACTTCTACTGGCAAGACTGCCTCCATGCCATACACAAGTGAAAACGGAGTTGCCTCGGTTGACGTACGTACTGAGGTACGATACCCATGTAAAGCGAAAGGCAACATCTCATGCCAATCCTTGTACGTCACAACCATCTTTTGCACAATCTTAATGTTCTTGTTTGCCGCCTCTACAACACCATTCATCTTTGGTCTGTAAGGAGAAGAATTGTGGTGTTCAATCTTAAAGTCTTTGCAAAGCTCTTTCATCATATTGTTATTGAGATTCGAACCATTATCAGTGATGATTCTCTCAGGAACCCCATAGTGACAGATGATTTATTTCTTAATGAATCGAGCAACCACTTGTCTGGTAACATTGGCATAGGAAGCTGCTTCCACCCACTTGGTAAAGTAAGCAATCGCGACTAGGATGAAGCAATGTCTATTAGAAGCAGTAGGTTCAATCTTTCCAATCTTATCGATGCCCCACATCGTGAATGGCCAAGGAGAATTCATAATATTTAGAGGGTTTGGTGGTACATGCACTTTATCTGCATAGATCTGACATTTGTGGCACTTCCGAGCATATTTGAAACAATCAGATTCCATGGTTATCCAGTAATAACCGGCTCTTAACAACTTCCTGGCCATTGCATGACCAACAACATGGGTACCGAAAGATCCCTCGTGTACTTCCTGCATTAACATGTCTGCTTCGTGTCTAACCAAGCATCTGAGCAGAACCATGTCAAAGTTCCTCTTGTACAACACATCATCCTTGTTCAAGTAAAAGCTTCCATCTAGCCTTCTCAGTGTCTTCTTGTCATTCTTTGACGCCCCTTCATGATACTCTTGGCTTTTGGGGAAATTCTTAATATCATAAAACCACGGCTTCTCATCAATAACAGACTCGGCTGCAAGCACATATGCAGGCCTCTCGAGTCGATTCATAGCAACGTGTGGCACATGATTCTGCCAATGAACTTTGACCATGGAAGACAATGTGGCTAAGGCGTCAGCCATTTGATTTTCATCTTGGTGTACATGATACAACTTTACTGTCTTGAAGAAAGTCAGGATCCTTCTGGTGTAATCCCTATAAGGAATCAAATGCGGCTGATGAGTATTCCAGTCTCCATTGATTTGGTTAATCACTAGAGCAGAATCTCCATAAATGTCCATAGTTTTGATTCTTAGATCGATGGCTTCCTCAATCCCCATGATACAGGCCTCGTACTCAGCTTCGTTGTTGGTTACTTCAAAAGTCAATCTGGCGGAAAAAGGTATGTGTGCACCTTTAGGATTAATGAGTACTGCCCCAACACCATTTCCATTTGTTGAATGCAGAAATCAGTGTCGGGTTTTTGTTATCGTCTCCACAGGGATTGTGAGATATCTCCGCCTTTCGACAGTTGTTAAGTTCTTAACTTAAAGTAACAAGGGGGTTTTGGTTTTTAGTCACGGTATCTTGCATAAAAGTGTAAGAAAGTGCGGTAAAAGTTTTGGTTTTTCTATTTGAGAAATATTGTCAAAGTTAGGGTTCGACGGTCACTTTGCATGCATATGTTCGATCAACAAAACTCATAAACTCCTTTAGATGATAAACTATTTCACAAAGTCCTCCCAATGTGTTTATCTCTAACACACATTGTGGGTTTTCCCATTTTGATCCATTGTTGATCTCTCACTTAATCTATCAAAATGACAACTTTTTGGTTCAACTTTACGGTGAACAAAATCATTCATTACTATCTCTAGCTAACAAACAAGATTGGATGAAAACCTAGGTAAAGAGTTGGAAAACATCTCTCGATCATAAACCAACACAAAGAGTTTTCAGTAAAACAAAGTTTTCACCATACATTCATCATTAAAGAGTTTACAAATGAAGATCATCCCATTTGCATACAAAGCTTATGATCATCTACACCTAACCTTGACAAAATGAAGAACTTAGCTACTCATTTTCATGGTAGCTTGTACAACAAGTTTCGGTTGAAGGTTGATCAACATCCGAGTCGAAGAATCGAGATTGGATGGGAATCCACCTTCTTTTTATAGAAAATTGTTAAGAGATGAAGAAATATGAAGAAGATGTGTTTCTAGGTTACAAAATATGATACCAAGAAAATGCAGAAAATATCTAAGTCTAAAAAGTTATAAGTGTCATTTCCAAAAAGTAGCCCCTGCTACTTATAGTGTTGCTGTCTGAACTACTATGCTCGCTAGGCGAGCAGAATGGTTCGCCTAGCGAGCCCCAAAATAGGCCACCTGAGGCACCTGCGCCCAGAAAAATGTCTAAGTCCAGATTGCATGTTCGCTAGGCGAAGAAACCTTCGCTAGGCGAAGCCCACGGTTCCTCCTTCGCTCCAGCGAGTTCAGATGGTTTTGCTATTGGAATTGCTCGCTGGGAGTGTAACACCCTTCTAAAATACCCCAAATGTTTAATAATAAAACAACAACAATTAAATCATACATATCAGAGTAATCATGCATCTCAAGGGTGTCACATAACAACTTCTTCACAAAAGTCAATATAAAATCAGTCATGCTCAATTTTATTCAACATAAAACTTCTTTAACAATACGCAGCGGATAAAATATTTCAACATCTGTAATTCATCAAAATTAACATTTATTCAACAATTCAAACATCCCGTCCCGATGTTACATCTATTAGAGCATGACCCTCTAACCACACTAGACTTCAAGCACTAGCTTCTATTCGACTCACTGCTCGTTACCTGAAAAATATAGCTGTAAGGGTGAGTTCCTCAATCGATATAACAAATATTATAATTTATCATGTTATGTTAAGTAATTCTACACGTTAATCACCCTAATTATATCATGCATTAGGCAACGGCACAGTCAACTCAATTATCATATTCAAACACAACGTAAAGGCAACTCAATAACAACATAAAATGCAACTCAATGAGACTCGACTCTTCATGCATGTGGTACCATTTGGAGTAAAACTCCCAACTTAAAATCATTGCCAGTTTAGTGGGCATCAAGGCATAAGCCTTCAACTTTCAACTTAAAAATTTGCCAATCCAGGCCAACGTGGTGTGAGCAAAAGCCCCATATTTTTGCCAATCCAGGCCAACGTGGTGTGAGCAAAAGCCCCGACTTAATGCATATGAATGTATATGTCATGTACGACTTGAAAGCTCAACAACATAATAACAACAGCCACATAACAGCTTTTCAACAGAACAACTCATAATCAACTTTGGCTCTTCAGCCTACAACTCAGTAATGCTCAACAAATCAACTTAGAATCAACGTTGGCTCATCGGCCTACAACTTAATAATTTCAACAAGGCAACTAAAAAAATCAACTTTTCAACATTATTGCATCAACATTTCACAACCATAAACCTAATAAATTCATTCCTCACAATTAACTATGATAGGCCAGCTACCACTTGCACTCACAACATAAAATCAACTATTTTCCATTCTGCAAGGACTCTGCTCAACTGGAGGGAGTCGGCGCAAAGGCCCCTTGCGTCGACGCATGGGGTCGACGCTTAACTCACGGGTCGGCGCCAAAATGCCTTGCGTCGACGCATGCAGTCGGCGCATGCCCCACGGGTCAGCGCACGCCGACCCTATGGTCGACCGCTCGCGCGCAGACTCAGATTTTTCTGAGTTATTCCAAGTTCCGTCAGCTTCACGCAGATCGGGTTTTCCGGCCGCTTCCGCATCTAAAACCCTTTCTAAGAAAACCTAATTTGTCTTTAATTTAGTAGTGCCGAATCAAGTTTTTTAATTGTGATCCGTGCTATAGTCTAACATTTACGACTCACACAACTATCAATTCAATTTGCAGTTTTTAACACGGTTTATTCAACGTCAATTTCATCATATACAGTCCCAATTAGGGTTAAATCAACGGCTTATCACTACCCATGACATGTTAATCTATAATACCCATTAACCGACGATAAACCCCCCTTACCTGAGATAATCCGGCAATTCTCTAAGCTTTAGCTTTTCCGTTCTTCAACCGTGCTTTTCGGCTCTTTGCCCTTTTTCCTCTTCTCTGCAGCTTCTCTGAGTTTCACGTGAAATTTCTTTGTTAAGAATGAAACCCTTTTCTTTATTCCCACTTATATATATATTCCAATTATTATTATTCCAAAATAATAATAATAATAATAATAATAATAATAATAATCCAATAATCCAATTTATTTAATTAAATTAATAATTATATTATCAACTTAATTAAATAATTCTTTTTTTCTTTATTTGGGGTGTTACAACTCTCCCCCACTAAAAGAGTTTTCGTCCTCGAAAACATACCTCAAGCAAATAACTCTGGATAGGACTCTCTCATCTGACTCTCCAGCTCCCAAGTCACATTGCCACCTGCTGGTCCTCCCCAAGCTACCTTCACTAAGGCAATCTCTTTACCCCGCAACTGCTTCAACTCTCGATCCTCAATCCTCATAGGTGATATTTCAACAGTCAGGTTATCTCTCACCTGTACATCATCTACTTGGATCACATGCGACGGATCATGAATATACCTCCTCAACTGAGACACATGAAAAACCTCATGCAAATTCGCAAGTGACGGCGGTAAAGCGATACGATAGGCTACTTCTCCTATCCTCTCCAAAATCTGATAAGGACCAATAAATCGCGGTGTCAACTTCTTCGACTTCAAAGCTCGACCAACACCAGTTATCGGAGTGACACGAAGAAACACATGATCCCCCTCTTGGAACTCAAGTGACTTCCTCCTCTTATCATGATAACTCTTCTGACGACTCTGAGCAATTCTCATCTTCTCCTGAATCATCTTAATCTTTTCCGTAGTTTGTTGAATAATCTCCGGTCCCATCACAGCACTCTCACCGGACTCATACCAACATAACGGTGTCCGACATCTCCTACCATACAAAGCTTCAAACGGTGCCATACCAATACTCGAATGAAAACTATTGTTGTAGGTAAACTCAATCAAAGGCAAATAACAATCCCAAGCACCTCCCTTTTCCAAAACACAAGCTCTCAAAAGGTCCTCTAATGACTGAATCGTCCTCTCAGTCTGACCATCAGTCTGCGGATGATATGCAGAACTCAATCTCAGCTTAGTTCCCAAAGCCTTCTGCAAACCTTCCCAGAACTTCGATGTAAATCTAGGATCTCTGTCCGAAACAATACTCGACGGAATACCATGCAAGCTTACAATCTTCTCAATATACAACTCAGCCAATTTTTCTAACGGATAATCCATTCTGATCGGAATGAAATGAGCCGACTTCGTCAATCTATCCACAATCACCCAAATAGCCTCAAAATTCTTACTTGTCCTCGGTAAACCAGAAACAAAATCCATACTGATACTATCCCATTTCCACTCTGGAATCGCCAACGGTTGCATTAGCCCAGACGGCTTCTGATGCTCAATCTTTGACTTCTGACACGTCAAACAAGAATAAACGAAACTCGCGATATCTCTTTTCATTCCCGGCCACCAAAATAACTTCTTCAAATCATGATACATCTTCGTAGCTCCAGGATGAATACTCAACCCACTACGATGTCCTTCTTCAAGAATACTCTTCTTAAGTTCTGTAACATCCGGAATACACACCCGACTACCAAATTTCAAAATACCAGTCTCATCAATTCTGAATTCGCCACCTTGACCTTGACTCACTAGAGTCAACTTATCAACCAAAAGCACATCAGATTTCTGACCCTCTCTGATCTCATCCAGAATACCACTTGTTAATTTCAACATTCCCAATTTAACACTATTGTGAGTACTCTCACACACCAAACTCAAATCTCTAAACTGTTCGATTAGATCCAACTCCTTAACCATTAGCATAGACATATGCAATGATTTCCGACTCAATGCATCAGCCACTACGTTTGCTTTACCCGGATGGTAATTCAAACCAAAGTCATAATCCTTCAGAAACTCTAACCATCTCCTCTGTCTCATATTCAGCTCTTTCTGATCAAACAAATACTTCAAACTTTTATGGTCACTGAAAACTTCAAATCTTGACCCATACAAGTAATGCCTCCACAACTTCAGAACAAACACTACAGCCGCCAACTCTAAATCGTGCGTCGGATAGTTCCTCTCATGAACCCTCAGCTGTCTTGAAGCATAAGCTATAACCTGCTTATTCTGCATCAACACGCCACCCAAACCCAACAATGAAGCATCGCAATAAACTTCAAATGATTCCGACGAACTCGGTAATATCAGAATAGGAGCAGTAGTCAACCTTCTCTTTAGCTCTTGGAAACCTTCTTCACATTTTGAGTCCCAAACAAACGCTTGCCCCTTTCTAGTCAACATCGTCAACGGTAACGCCAACTTAGAAAATCCCTCAATGAACTTCCTATAATAACCAGCCAAACCAAGAAAACTTCGAATCTCAGCAACAGACTTCGGGGCTTCCCACTTAGATACCGCTTCTATCTTAGAAGGATCAACAGCAACACCACCTCTTGAAATCACATGACCAAGAAAACTTACCTCTTCTAACCAAAACTCACACTTGGACAACTTAGCAAATAATTTCTTTTCTCGTAGAACTTCCAAAACCACTCTCAAATGCTCAGCATGCCTTTCTTCCGATTTCGAATACACCAAAATATCATCAATAAATACCACGACAAACTTGTCTAGGTATGGATGGAAAATCCTATTCATATACTCCATAAATACTCCAGGTGCATTAGTTACACCAAAAGGCATTACAGAATACTCATAATGTCCATACCTTGTCCTGAAAGCAGTCTTCTGAATATCCTCAGTCTTCACACGTATCTGATGATACCCAGACCTCAAATCTATCTTGCTGAACACACTTGCACCAACCAACTGATCCATCAAATCATCAATCCTCGGCAAAGGATACCGATTCTTGATCGTCACTTTATTCAGTTGCCTGTAGTCCACACACAACCTCATAGTACCTTCTTTCTTCTTAACCAATAGCACTGGTGCACCCCACGGTGACACACTCGGACGAATAAATTTCTTATCCAATAGATCTTCCAACTGACTCTTCAATTCATTTAACTCAACAGCAGACATACGGTACGGAGCCATCGATATCGGCCTAGTACCAGGTACCAAGTCAATAGAGAACTCCACTTCACGCTCTGGCGGCAATTCATTCACTTCTTCCGGAAACACATCAGGAAAATCACACACCACAGCTAGATCGCAAATCATCAGTTTATCTTTAGCCTCCAAAGTCGCTAACAGCATAAACAACTCTGCCCCATCAGCTACTTCCTCATCCACTTGTCTCGCTGATAGAAACAAACTCTTTCCTTCCTCACTCTCAGGAAATATCACAGTCTTATCAAAACAATTGATAGAAACTCGGTTAAACACCAACCAGTTCATACCCAGAATAACATCAATCTGCACTAGTGGAAGGCACACTAGGTCCATCCCAAAGTCTCTACCAAAAATACTCAAAGGACAATTTAAACAAACCGAAGTAGTAGTCACTGAACCCTTCGCAGGAGTATCAATTACCATACTTCCAAACATCTCAGATACCTCTAACTTAAGTTTCACAGCACAATCCAAAGAGATAAAGGAATGAGTCGCACCTGTGTCAATAATAGCTACAAGAGGAAAGCCATTAATATAACACGTACCTCGGATCAAACGATCATCTGCAGAAGTCTCAGAACCCGATAAAGCAAAGACCTTGCCTCCTGACTGATTCCCTTTCTTCGGCTTCTGACACTGACTTCCAATATGCCCTTCTTCTCCGCAATTAAAACAAATCACTTCCTTGTGCTTGCAATCAGCTATTGCATGCCCAGTCTTACCACAGCGAAAACACCTCTTCACTTCAGCAGTACATACATTACTCTTATGACCAGCCTGACCACACTTGAAGCAAACTATACCAGTAGGAGCACCTCCCCTACTAGTCCTCTGAGCCGGAGCAGCTACTTGCTTCCCTTTTCCAGCTGGAACATCATACGGCTTGCCACGGTTTTGATGTTGCTTGCCTCTGCGATCACTGACAATCTTGTAATGAGCATTATTGTCCTCTTCAAATATCCTGCAGCTATCAACCAACTCAGTAAAAATGCGTATCTTCTGATACCCAACAGCCTTCTTAATTTCAGAGCGCAATCCATTTTCAAACTTGATGCACTTTGAAAATTCAGCACCAGCACCAGTGTAATGAGGATAAAATTTGGACAACTCCACAAATTTCGCAGCATAATCCGTGACAGACATGTTTCCTTGCTTCAGCTCAAGGAATTCAATCTCCTTCTTACCACGGACATCCTCTGGATAATACTTCCTCAGAAATTCCCTACGGAATACATCCCAAGTAACGACTTCACCTGCCGCGGTCAACCTCTCGTGAGTCTCTAGCCACCAGTCATCAGCTTCGACTGCTAGCATGTGAGTACCATACCGAACCTTCTGAGCTGGAGTACAATCCATAACACGGAATATTCTCTCAATCTCTTTCAACCATCCCAAGGCTGCATCTGGATCATGCTTTCCTTTAAACACCGGCGGATTCTCTCTCTGAAAGGTCGCCAAGCTACGTGATCCAGCATCTCCACCAGCATTTGGCAAGTTCTGCACAGCTTGTGCCATTGCTTGCATTGCGGCAGCCATTGCAGCGTCATTCCTTCCAGCCATTTCAACTTATCAATACAACACAACTTAAAGTTAGATTGGTAACAATACACAATTGTTAGACAAAACGACACGACAACTGGCCGGACGGACCGACCTGCTCTGATACCACTAATGTAACACCCTTCTAAAATACCCCAAATGTTTAATAATAAAACAACAACAATTAAATCATACATATCAGAGTAATCATGCATCTCAAGGGTGTCACATAACAACTTCTTCACAAAAGTCAATATAAAATCAGTCATGCTCAATTTTATTCAACATAAAACTTCTTTAACAATACGCAGCGGATAAAATATTTCAACATCTGTAATTCATCAAAATTAACATTTATTCAACAATTCAAACATCCCGTCCCGATGTTACATCTATCAGAGCATGACCCTCTAACCACACTAGACTTCAAGCACTAGCTTCTATTCGACTCACTGCTCGTTACCTGAAAAATATAGCTGTAAGGGTGAGTTCCTCAATCGATATAACAAATATTATAATTTATCATGTTATGTTAAGTAATTCTACACGTTAATCACCCTAATTATATCATGCATTAGGCAACGGCACAGTCAACTCAATTATCATATTCAAACACAACGTAAAGGCAACTCAATAACAACATAAAATGCAACTCAATGAGACTCGACTCTTCATGCATGTGGTACCATTTGGAGTAAAACTCCCAACTTAAAATCATTGCCAGTTTAGTGGGCATCAAGGCATAAGCCTTCAACTTTCAACTTAAAAATTTGCCAATCCAGGCCAACGTGGTGTGAGCAAAAGCCCCATATTTTTGCCAATCCAGGCCAACGTGGTGTGAGCAAAAGCCCCGACTTAATGCATATGAATGTATATGTCATGTACGACTTGAAAGCTCAACAACATAATAACAACAGCCACATAACAGCTTTTCAACAGAACAACTCATAATCAACTTTGGCTCTTCAGCCTACAACTCAGTAATGCTCAACAAATCAACTTAGAATCAACGTTGGCTCATCGGCCTACAACTTAATAATTTCAACAAGGCAACTAAAAAAATCAACTTTTCAACATTATTGCATCAACATTTCACAACCATAAACCTAATAAATTCATTCCTCACAATTAACTATGATAGGCCAGCTACCACTTGCACTCACAACATAAAATCAACTATTTTCCATTCTGCAAGGACTCTGCTCAACTGGAGGGAGTCGGCGCAAAGGCCCCTTGCGTCGACGCATGGGGTCGACGCTTAACTCACGGGTCGGCGCCAAAATGCCTTGCGTCGACGCATGCAGTCGGCGCATGCCCCACGGGTCAGCGCACGCCGACCCTATGGTCGACCGCTCGCGCGCAGACTCAGATTTTTCTGAGTTATTCCAAGTTCCGTCAGCTTCACGCAGATCGGGTTTTCCGGCCGCTTCCGCATCTAAAACCCTTTCTAAGAAAACCTAATTTGTCTTTAATTTAGTAGTGCCGAATCAAGTTTTTTAATTGTGATCCGTGCTATAGTCTAACATTTACGACTCACACAACTATCAATTCAATTTGCAGTTTTTAACACGGTTTATTCAACGTCAATTTCATCATATACAGTCCCAATTAGGGTTAAATCAACGGCTTATCACTACCCATGACATGTTAATCTATAATACCCATTAACCGACGATAAACCCCCCTTACCTGAGATAATCCGGCAATTCTCTAAGCTTTAGCTTTTCCGTTCTTCAACCGTGCTTTTCGGCTCTTTGCCCTTTTTCCTCTTCTCTGCAGCTTCTCTGAGTTTCACGTGAAATTTCTTTGTTAAGAATGAAACCCTTTTCTTTATTCCCACTTATATATATATTCCAATTATTATTATTCCAAAATAATAATAATAATAATAATAATAATAATAATAATAATCCAATAATCCAATTTATTTAATTAAATTAATAATTATATTATCAACTTAATTAAATAATTCTTTTTTTCTTTATTTGGGGTGTTACAGGGAGCTCGCTGGAGGCTCGCCTAGCGAGCAAGTGCTAGCTGTGGTTTTTTCCACGTCTGGGAGTGTTCACTACCACCTTCGCCACAACGAGTTTGCTGACTTTGCTACTGTAAAATTCTGGGGATGTTCGCTGGCAGCTCGCTGGGTGCTCGCCTAGCGAGCACTTTGCTGCATCACTCTCCTAGCGAGCATGCTGATGAATGCCTTCTTTTCTTGGTTCCTTTGCCACTTTCTTGCGTCTTTGTTTTCTACTCATTTTATGCCTAATTCCTGCACAATAACACACAAATTAAAGGTACCAAGATCATTTCACATTGTATTGCAAATCATCAAAAGCAAGGGAGGTCTCGACACTTTCTCAACAAAAAGGAGTGAAAGATGCCCATATTAGATAGCTCAAATAAGCACTTTTGGGCATCTAACCCCATTCACATTTACCGCCCCATCAAACATCAGTGTCCACTTGTCATTGGGATCTGGTCCTTCCTCGACAAGAGTCTCTTCACAATCTTTCATCTTTAAGTACATGATATCTTCATCGGGGAATTCAAACATCATCGGCTGATAGTCATCAATTGGTTGCTCGGCAAGGTAATCAGAAAAAATACTACCCTTGATGGCCTTCTACGACGTGTACTGGATATCATACTCTGTCAAAATCATCTGCCAACGAGCCACTCGTCTGGTAAGAGCCGACTTTTCAAAGATATACTTTACTAGGTCCATCTTAGAAATCAACAAGGTAGTATGGTTCAACATATACTGTCTTAGTCGGCGAGCAGCCCATGCCAAAGCGCAGCAAGTTTTCTCGAGCAACGAATATCTTGTTTCACAGTCGGTAAACTTTTTGCTAAGGTAGTATATTGCATGCTCTTTTCGACCAGACTCGTCATGTTGTCCCAATACACATCCCATCGAATTCTCTGTTATTGAAAGGTACATTATCAGAGGTCTCCCAGGAACTGGAGGTATAAGAATTGGAGGTTTCTGCAAATATTCTTTTATCTTATCAAAAGATTTTTGACAATCATTGTTCCACCTGATTGCTTGATCTTTTCTTAGCAATTTAAATATCGGTTCGCACGTAGCTGTTAGGTGAGATATGAACTGCGCAATGTAGTTTAGCCTCCCTAAAAACCCACGAACCTGCTTTTCCGTTCTTGGTTCAGGCATTTCTTGCATAGCTTTTACTTTCGCTGGATCAACCTCAATCCCTTTCTCACTGACAATAAAACCTAACAGTTTTCCAGATTTCACTCCAAATGTACACTTGTTTGGATTCAGCCTCAGTTTGAACTTTCTCAATCTTTTAAACAACTTTTGCAAGTTTACCAAGTGTTCTTCTTCTGTCTGAGACTTCGCAATCATATCATCCACGTACACTTCAATTTTTTTGTGCATCATGTCATGAAAGAGAGTCGTCGTAGCTCTTTGGTAGGTAGCACCGACGTTCTTCAACCCAAATGGCATTACCTTATAACAGAACGTGCCCCAAGGTGTATGAATGTCGTCTTCTCCATGTCTTCTGGCGCCATCTTGATCTGATTATAGCCAGATAATCCATCCATGAAAGAGAAAACCGAGGACTGAGTAGTGTTGTCGACCAATACATCAATGTGAGGTAATGGGAAGTCATCTTTCGAACTGACTCTGTTTAAATCTCGGTAATCGACACACATCCTAACTTTACCATCCTTCTTTGGCACGGGTACGATGTTGGCCACCCAAGGGGGATAATTGGTAACTGCTAGAAAACCTGCATCCAACTGTTTCTGAACCTCCTCTTTGATTTTGACAACCATATCAGGACTAGTTCTGCGAAGCTTCTGCTTTACCGGAGGACAATCTTCTCTGAGAGGTAGCTTGTGCACCACAATATCTGTATCCAAACTAGGCATATCTTGATACGACCATGCGAATACATCCACATATTCTTGCAGCATTTCAATCAGCCCTCTCTTGACCTTTTCCTCTAAAGCAGCCCCTATCTTGATCTCTTTCTTTGCGTCCTCAGTACTAAGGTTAATGGCTTCCAACTCTTCCTGATGAGGTTGAATGACCCTTTCCTCCTGTTTCAATAGTCTGGCCAATTCTTTAGGGAGTTCACAATCTTCTTCACTCTCCTCTTCGGCTTGGTAAATGGGATTATCAAAGTCATACTGAGCCATAACATAACTGTTTTTAATGGAATCCGCAAGATCAATTTTGCACGAACGATGTTTCATGCTTTATTTTAGAAAAGAGTTCAAGGAAGTCACAAAAAGAAAAAACATTGCCATTTTTATTGTTTTGAAAATGAAAGTAATAAAAACAGAAAGAGTGAGCACAAATTTGATTGCAAAACGTCCTTTATTGATGATAATCTTTGAAAATTCAAAACATGATGTGGCCCTACAATGAACCACTACGCCTCGGGCAGGGCGTATGGCTTTATTGCAAAATGAGAAACAAAAGAAAATGACTCTGTCTGAAGAGTAACTTGGACTATTTCTTCAGTAGTCCAATTGTTGATCTTCTCCCCTGGAGCCCACGGGCGCACCCAATTATCCATATCACAATCACTGTCACCATCTTCATTGTCTGTTGCAAAGACATCCTCGTGATTCATCAATCCAGCACTAGCAAAAGTACACGGCCCTTTCTGATTCTGGACATCCTGCTCTGATGATTGAAAAGGCTGATAACCAATGCCAAACATGTCTTCTTTTACGGGCACATCAATCACCTTGCCCCAGCCTTCCGCGTTACCTGAATGAATGACCTTCAAAGCTTGTTTATAGGACGCAATCGAGGTACCTGGTTTCTTCTGTTCAACAAAAGCCACCTTCTCAATATTGTCAGTCTCAAAAGCTTGACATAGAGTTTCATGAATTTTGCCATCCATCTCCACATATTTGAAGGAGGATAAATGGCTCACAAAGATGTCCTCTTCTCCACACACTGTCGCATCCGCGAAAAACAACCGGCGGGCTAAAACAAAAACAAACAGAGCCGCCACCGTGCGTTATTTATCCCAAAAGAGGGAAAGGAAACGCTCAGAGTAAACCTGGAAAAAGCATGGTCTCGCGACCAAAGAGAAAGGGATCGGGAGTCGGTTACGCAAGGGGAAGGTATTAGCACCCCTCATGTCCGTCGTACTCGACGGGATCCACGCTCTAGAAGAAAGAAAAGGTTGCTAAAACAAACATGAGAAACAAGACCACTAGGACAAAATAAAACAAGTTAGTTCATAACAATTAACCAAATTCAAGCATCCTACAAAATAAAACAAGTTAGTTCATAACAATTAACCAAATTCAATCAACTTGAAGCAATCTCCTTAAAGCATTTGCATCTTTACCTGAAAAGCAAACTCAAACATGAGAAACAAGACCACTAGGACAAGCCTAGGGTCAAAAGGAGATGAAAAATCCAAAACAGCAAGTGAAAATTATCCAAAATCACAATCAATCAATTTAGAAACAAATCCAATTGGTCCCATGCTCATATCATTCACCATTATCATTTCATGAACAAAATAGCACAAAACATGCAATTTGCAACCTCAAAGGACCAAACAGAATGATCACAATCAAATCAATATCAAAACATTTCAATAAATCACCAAAAAAATCAAGTCTAAACAGAACACATTGAATGAGTAGCATATCAAATTTCAGCTCATTTGGATCAAGGGAAGTAGGGAAATTAAAATCAAAAAGTCCAGACAAGTTCAAGCAAGCCAACACAAGGCATAAAAACAAGCATCAACTTCAACCAATCATAAAACAGCAATCAAACATGATAAATGAGTGGGACCAAATCCAAGATGACTTACAATGTGTCTAGACTTCACATGTCAAATTTCACATTCATCCAATAAACCATAAGGATTTCATAAACCAAATACAAACATGTGTCACAAAAAATCAACAAATGACCAAACAGGGGAGAAAATTCCAATCAAATAGGAAATCCCATCAATAAATCCAGAAAAATTCACATGTATTCTCAACATCCATATTCTCAATCATGCAAAAATTCAACTCAATCCAATGTCCACAAGCATGGCAAATAAAATCATGAAATTGAACTAAGCTTGGTGTGACACAAATTGTCACACCTCTATTCTAAAAATCATATCTCATCATCCAGGAACTCAAAAATTGCAAACCACATATCCATATCACCAGAAACGAGTCTAGAACATGCACAAAAAATTTCAAGAATTTTGGACAAGGCATCAAGATTTTATGATCAAAATGGTGAAACATACACACAAAGCATACATTCAAACAATCCCTAGGCATTTTTAAAACTCACACGTGCAGAAAAATATTAAAATTCACCATAAAAAACTACACATCACAAGGAGAATGGTGAAAAAAACCTCATCAAATTTGGATTAAAAATGAAGAAGCTATGAATTTTTGAACATGGATGATCAAAATGAAATGAAATTGGAAAAAAGAAATGAAATAATGTGAAATTAATATTGAAAATGGCAAAGTGGTAAATATGCTACAACGAAAGCAAAACGCGGCGTTTTGTTTTATTCAGTGTCAGCGTCCTATTGGCCAGCGAGCGCGGGAAACAGTTTTCAAACACAAGGCAAGGCAAACACGGATTAAACACGTCCTGG
The DNA here is from genome assembly GCF_024323335.1 of Lathyrus oleraceus. Taxonomy (NCBI): domain Eukaryota; kingdom Viridiplantae; phylum Streptophyta; class Magnoliopsida; order Fabales; family Fabaceae; genus Lathyrus; species Lathyrus oleraceus. Next base: position 165,072,842 of record NC_066579.1, on the reverse strand, counting down.
AGAGTGTTCTTCATCAAGATCAACAACAACAATTCCAGAAAATCATCAAGAACATATTTCAACCAAAATCATCGTGCCATACATCAAAATGACCGGCGTTCAACATACATCACGAATATAGCAAGCATTCAACCTAAATCTACTCATGCTTCACGGATCGAGCGAAATAAGGTTTCACATCCAAACTTCTAATCAAGATATCTCATTCAATTTAGCATGGAAATCAAAACTATAAGTTGCAACGTGCTCTACAAACTTAGATCTACACAAGCCATATCATGATTTTGAGAATTATGGAAATCGAGTTCTAACGTCTTGATGATGACAACTGTTGAATCGTGAGCTTCCAAGTCCAAAATGCCAAAACAGATGCAGCTTAGTGATGTAGAAGTTGAATGAAATGAATAGATCAGCTCAATTGTGCACCAGCTCGAAGAACTTTCAATTTGCCATGGATGATCAAGCTTTCAACAGTCCAATTCCTCAATGCTATGGCCGCGATTTTGTTGAAACAGATGTACACAAGCAATTGGAGATGATGGATCAAGCAAGAATTCACACTATGAATGATGAATTGTGATAAAAATGATGAAAAAAGTGTGAAAAGATTTGGAGAAAATTGAGAGAATTTGAGGAGTTTTCTTGTTAGATCTGAAAAGTGAATTGTGATTATGCATTTTCTGTTATGATTATGCCTTTATACCATGCCTTAATCCATTTGCTAATCACAATTAACAAATTGAAAGTGAATTAGTGAAATGTAGTTTTAAGCATAAATGTCCAAAATGGCCTTTTGCAAAATCAGCCAATGCAACAGTAAAAACCAGTTCAAACAAGTCACATTGGATGTTTATGATGTGTTGGAATAGGCTTTGTATGGAAATCACATGTATTTTGGAAATTCACCATTTTTCCCACCAATTTTCAAAATGAATCACTTGAAAAAGGCCATTTTTCTATGATGATTTTTGATGAAATGTGATGATGCATCATGAAAGTACATGTAAAATGTGGTTTGCTCAAAGAAAGATCACCCAATTTGGCCATTCCATTCAAAAGTTATGGCACTTTGAATTTCAACATTTTTGGAAAATGATTTGATCATAACTTGCCAACGACACATGAGAAATTCATGTTCTTGGGATTTTTGGAAAGGTGAGAGCAAGATCTACAACTTTCATGTTGAACAAAATTTCATTTGAAGCATTTTTGGACATGTAATTTTGAGATGAAAAACTTTCCATTTTTGGAAACTTTCAATTACAAGTCACTTTCTATTTTTGGAAAGTTTCCATCTGACTTTATTTTCTTCATTCTTGATGTTTGAAATGTAAAATGAAACTTATTTAAACATGAATGAAGTGTATCCAACCCTCTCCCACCTCCAAATCCATCAATTCAGGCACAATTGACTTTTCTGACTTATAGATGAATTTGGCTATGCACTTATCAAGTTGAGCCTCAAACTCCTGATGAAATGGCTCAATGATGAAACCCTAGCTTCCATAAGCTCAATATAACCATATGATGATCCCCATATCCATTATAGACCCCATCTCCTTGCCAAGCCCTGATTGGCCCAATGCAGATGATTAGGGTTGACTAGTGGTCAAAACCCTAATCTCAAGGTATCTGATCAATCTCTTGAATCTCTTGGTGATAACAAGACCATGATGATGATGATGTATCATTTCAACCAAGATGAAGATCAACCTCCTTGAGAAATCATGAAACCCTAATTTGAACCACCACCCACAGATAGTTAGTGATCAGTCCACAAACCCTCAGGCTTGAATATCAACCTCTTTATCTTCTGATCAAGACCTAGGAGGATGACTTGCACAATGTTGCACATGATATGCAATTATGCAATGCCTAATGACCCAAAGTTGAAATGCAATATGTTAAGCTAGTCCCAAGAGAGGGGGGCAAATTTTGAGGTGTTACACACACGGTCACAACTTGACCATCCCACACATATTTTAGCTTTTGGTGGAGAGTCGAAGAAACTGCTCCGGCTCCATGTATCCAGGGACGCCCCAACAGACAACTATATGCTGGTTCAATATCCATCACATAGAAGACAATATTAAACACTTCCGGGCCGATCTTCACAGGCAACGTGACTTCACCAAAAACTGATCGCTTAGATCCATCAAAAGCACGGACAACAAGATTACTTGGTGTGAAAACAACCCCTTCGACATCCAGCTTACTCAGAGCCTTTTTGGGCAGCACATTCAAAGAAGAACCGATATCAACCAAAACATGCGACAAAACCGCGCCTTTGCATTTCATCGTGATATGCAAAGCTCTATTGTGATTGCGACCCTCAGGTGTCAAGTCTAGATCCGTGAATCCCAAACCATGTCTCGTGTTAACATTTGCAATAACACCTTCAAGCTGGTTAACAAAAATCTCTTGAGGCACATAAGCCATATTCAACATTTTCAACAGGGCGTCACGATGTGCCTCGGAACACATCAACAGAGAGAGAATAGAGATTTTTGACGGTGTCTGGTTCAACTGATCCATGATCTTGTACTCACTCTTCTTGATAATTCTCATAAATTCCTCCACGTCCTTCTCAAAAGAACCCTCAGGCACTTCCTTTCGCAACGGCTCTTCTTCAACCACGACTTATTTTCCTTTTGTTCTAGCAAGAGCCTCAGCATTGTTATCCTTCGGAACCGGTGGTGCAAACAAACGACCACTTCTCGTAAATCCTCTGGGTCCTCCCACATCCGAACCAACTGTTACTGGAGTCTTATCTGACGAACCAATCGTCGTTGGAGTATGATTTACTGATCTGCTCTGATTCTCTAGTCTTCTATTTCTGCAAAAAGCATTGTCATATTGCCACGGAATTGCTCTACTATTCTTAAAAAGTCTTCCACTATAAGCAGCAATGGTGGTAGGAGTACTGATAGTTACCAGAGCATTAATAATCGCAGGGACACCAGTAGTCACCAGAGCAGATATGGTCACGGGCTCAGTTACGAACACAAGAGTACCAATAGTCACAGGCGCACTAATAGTTCTTGGAGCACGTGCAGGACCTTGTGACGGTGTAAAGCAAATAGTAACAGTCGATACCTCTTCACGGTCTTTCACTACTCGATCGAATTGTAAACAACCTTCATTCATCAATTCCTGGATACCTTCTTTCAATTTCACACAACCGTTTGCATGATTGCCACAATCTGAACAATTCTCGTCACATCCCGGGAATACTCCCCCTCTAAGCAGACGTTCCTTCACTACAAACAACGAAGTCCGAACATCATTAATATTGACTACCTAGTTCAAATTTTCCCCATCTTCCACACTATTTACTCTAGGCCCTCCATGCTGAGGCATGGGATTATTCACCACATTCGGAGTAGGAGCAAAGTTAATCGTCTTGGCATCAATCAAATCTTGGACTTTATGGTGAAAAGCCCGACAATTCTCGATGTGGTGCCCTGGCGCACCAGAGTGAAAATCACAACGGACATTAGCATCATAACCAGTGGGAATCCTTGTTAATGGAGCTATAGTGTGAAGTTCAACAAACTTTAACCTGAGCAGTTCAGGGAGTAATTCCGCATAATTCATTGGCAACAGATCGAAATGACGATCTGGCATTCTTTGTCTTGGTTGGAATTGGCGTTGCTGTTGTTGTTATGGTTGTCCTCTTTGTTGTTGTTGAGGTTGGGTTGCTGGAATAGTCACAACAGCAACTTGACGGTATTGTTGCCCTCTGTTTCCACTTCTCTGATTATGTATAGCATTTGTCGCAACCTCTCTCCTTCTGGATGCCCCTGAAAATGGTTTCTTAGCACTTGAAGAACTTGAAGAACCAGGGTCTTGGATTTTTCCCGCTTTGATAAGACTTTCAGTTCTTTCTCCGCAAATCACAACATCCGAAAAACTACCAAATGGGCAACTTCTCGTACGGTCCATGAATACACCTTGCAGGGTTCCAATGAACATATCAGTCAATTCATTCTCCAACATCGGAGGTTCTACTCTCGCAGCTAATTCACGCCACCTCTTGGCGTATTCCTTGAAACTCTCACTGGTCTTTTGAAACAAACTCTGCAACTGGGTTCTGCTCGTAGCCATATCCATGTTATGCTTGTATTGCCTCAGAAAAGCTTCACCTAACTCTCTCCAGCTTCTGACAGATTCTTTTTTCAAGTCCATGTACCAATCCAAAGATGCTCCAGACAAGCTGTCTTGGAAAAAGTACATCCACATCTTTTCATCATCAGTATAAGCGGATATCTTCCGGTAGTAAGCTTGCACATGAGTTCGGGGACAAGAAGTGCCATTGTACTTGTCTAAATATGGCACTTTGAACTTATACGGAATCCTCAACCCATCAACTAAGCCCATGTTAGAAACATCAAAGCCCAAAGAATTCTGGCACTCCATGGCGCGAATCTTTTCAGCAAGGGCGTCAACCTTTCTATCTCTCTCTTCCGCATTTCCAAATTCATCATCATCACTGGGAATAGTGAACATATCTTTTTGCTTGTCAACCAAATGATAAGGATGGTGAACTAGAGCACGTGCCGCTCGAGCATTAGCAGCCTCTGTAATGAGGGGTTGTCCATCGATTCTAATACCACACAATTCGTCACCAGTAGCATAGTTGTTGACAGGGTTGGTAGCAGCAGCGGTGTCATTGGCAGGGGTTCCTTCTGGCGGATTCTGACCGATAGGGGGAATCACAGCTTCTTGTCTCTGGGCCAAGGCTCGGAGTTCCTCTTGCCCTCGCACTACCCCTTGCATCATACTCATGAACTGGGCCATGTTGGTCCTCATCTCTGCTAATTCTGCTTGAGCTTGATCCATGATCCTCTGTCGATTCTGCCTTGTTGCGTAACGGTGCGGACGATACTCAGTAATCCTGTTTGAAACGGGAACAAGAATGAGAAATCCTCTTCAAGAACACCTGTAATGATGCAAGAATGATATGTGTATGATGCGTATGCTATGTTTTATCATTTCTCAGGTATTCAAGAGTCTCGTCCACCTTTAAAAAATGGCAACCTGTACTCGTAAGCGGAACATGAACAACAAAGAAGTAACATATACTGGATGGCAAGCAAAAGTGAAACATCAATAATCTCATCCAATGACATACAAACATAGTTCAAGCAAAGATTCAGGTCATCAGTGTAGAACAAGGAATCCCATCCAACAACCCTGGAGGTGATTCTCAAAATAAACAACGAGACAAACTAGGGAAGTCGTCCTTCAGGAATGAGAGTCATCAAATACTGGCACTGATCCAACAATCAGTCACACTCTGAACACTCAGGTAGAGGGGTGACCTTCTCTTTCAGTTGCACCCTGAGTTCAACAACTTCCTCTAGGAAATGAGATGCACGGATGTCACTTCCTCTGAGCTGGCTCTCTGTTGCATGCCTCAGATCTACCTCTTTCTTCAACTGAGTATCTTTGTCCTTAAGTTTTCTTTCCAAGTCTCGTATCTTCTTTTTGTAATTGGCTTCTGCTTTTTGTAATCTCAAGTGTTCATGGTGTTCTTCATCCAATATTGTTTCTATTTCGTCATAGGAGCTCTTTTTGTTTCCTGATCTACTAGAACTTTCACCTTGCACTCCTTTGAGTTTATGAGCCATATTCAGCCTATCAGCTTTTTCTCTGTAAAGCTCCATTTGGATCTCTTGTTCTTTTTCTTTCAACTGACGATTCTCCCTTAAGGCTTGTTTGTAATACTCAGCAGGCACACTCTCAGAAAGGATCAAAGGCGGTTGCTCCTGTAATGGTTCCATCCGGTCATATGCTAGCAACAAAGTCCCAACTCTTTCCTTGACCCACTCAGTGTAAGAAGGCATAGCAATTGCAAACTTCCTCCCTAAAACAGATCCATCTTTTATACCAATATTCTCCCAAGCTTTTCCCACTTGCTCCAATCTTGCTGGATTGCTCCGTTTCTCTAAGTACACATTTTCAGCTATCTCGACATCTTGCGGCCTTCCATTCATGACAAAACCCAACTGACGGAGAAAAAGAACCGGGTTGTAGTTGATGCAACCCCTAGTCCCTATGAGTGGAACATTACGAAACTTTCCACAAATCATGATGACGTTGCGCACATTAATCCTAAAAGCTTGCCACTTGATATCATAAGACGTGAGCGACATGATCCTCTGAGTCCATTTGTGAGTATTCTGAGTATCCACAAACGGTCCATTGGTTGGTAGAAAAGACAAGAACCATTTGAGTAGCTACGGGAGACAACACCTGATAGCCCCACACTTACCATGCCTGTTGTGTATCGCATAATAGGTGTCAGCTAACAAGGTAGGCACCGGGTTTCCTCCAACGAAAATAGTGATTGCTGCCAGGTCCACGAAACTAGGCGTACTAGGGAACAGAATAACTCCATAAATCATGACAGCCAACTGAGCGTTGAAAGCTAACTAATTTCCTTTCTTTGCTTCTTCCTTAGCCATCCTTACCAAGAACTTCAAGGATAAGCCCACAACATCATCACTTGGTTTCCAATTATCACTCACTTCCTTGACGCTCAAGTAAAGAGCCTTAGCGACAACTTTGAAATCCACCTCCTTTGGCACATCCAGGAAGGGTACTCGATTTTAGATTCGGACATTCATAAGGATGGAATACTCTTCAAGAGTGGGAGCTAGCTGGTAGTCCTGAAAAGTAAAGCAACAAAGCTCCGGATCATAGAACTGTAAGAGAGTCTGCAGAGGTACCGGATCAACCACCATCTTCAACAATGCCAAGATATCCCCATACTGATCATCAAAAACTTTCTGATTACGGTCGGTCACAAGATTACCCAATTCTTCCAAAGATGTCAACGAATCACGGTAAAAACTGTAGGTGCAAGTCTTCCTCTTCAACTCTGGAATGGCAGCCATCTCTCGGTGTGAACAGACTCCTGAATAAACCTAAAAATGATATGCATATGCGGGTTAACTTTTTTTTTATGCACTATTTTTTTGAAAATAAACATGTTATGATGCAAAATGATGAAAGAGTGACTGGTTGGCTGTGTATCACAAGGCACAGGGTCGGAACTTCAGCATGAATTCGGAACCGGGAACCATAGAACACATTCATCAACTTAGAACCCATACTTCTGAACCAACGGTCACCAACAAGAACCGATCAAAAGTCATCAACAGGACACGATCACCAACAGAACAAGTCATCATCAGTACCTGTAAATGATTCATTCCCGCCCCACTCACGAGTGTAATCTAGGCCAGGGTAAGGTCAAGAGAAATGCAGGATAAACAATCCTTTCAAGAATATCATCATAGGCACACCAGGTGTATGCAACGATAATACCACATCAGAATCTGAACTGCTCGTGATACCATGTTCTGCTAAGTGGCGCCATACCACTCGCTTCCCATGAATCACTATATTCCTAGGTGTCCTAAAGTTCACTCATAGCCTGTGTATTGGGCCTTTTACCTCTTGTGACTCCCACCCGACAGTGAAACAGATACACAACCAGCAAAGTATGCATGAAATAGTGAAGCGCATATAGGATGCAATGCAAGCAGATAAGTATGCAAGGCAACAAATAACACACAATAGACAATGAACAAACAAACGCTAGGAAAGACCCACTAGGGAAAATAAATCCCCAGTAGAGTCGCCAGCTGTTGCTCCCCGAGGATTTCCCGAATCCAGGTACAAACGCAAAAAGAGTGGCGAGGAAGAAAAAGAGTAGAGTCGCCAGCTATATACTTTTATCCCAAGAGGAGGGAAAGGTAGTACTGCATAACCAAAAGGGAACGGATAAAACAAAGTCTCGAACCAAACAAAACTGAGTAAGGGGGCCGGTTACGTGAAGGGAAGGTTATCGCACCTCTTCACGTCTATGGTACTCCACAGGATCCACGTTTGCTATTTATGTCTAAAGTGTGTGTACAAAAAGTCCTATATGCGATGCGAAAGAGAGAAAATCAAAGTAGGCAAAATAAAGAGTTATTGCTCGCACAAGCCCTACCCTGCTGCATATGTATCTCAGGAAGGGTTGAGAATTAGAGCACCGTAGCTCGGCTAACCTATTTTTGTTTGTTTTGTGTTTTTTAGATGAACGACGTTACTACGCAATCTACCGGATGCTCGACCTTTGGAGACTTACTCACCTGTAGTAGAAGGAGTTAGCGTGTTCCTAGGAGAAGAAAAATCAATGAGTTTGATTGTGTTTTAGGAATGCTCATGCAAAAAGGAAGTCCTAGACGAAGGAACCGTGCTACATTAATTGTCATGCAAACGAGAGACTATACGAAGCCTAGCAATCCTATGGGGAGACGATCACACCACACAAAAAACATATAACATAAAGTAAACACACCAACAAGGGGGATCAAACATACATGGGTAGGGCTTTGTAAGACCCCAATTTTGTTCCTAAGATCCCTAATGGCATCATATCATAGCCTTACAAAACCTCAAGGATCATTGGACACCTTGCTTCCTTCCCTGTGGGTGGGATCTTTCTTGAGAGTGATTCTTGATCACCAAGCATTGCTTGCATTTGTATATCATTGCTTTTCTTTTAATCACTAACCAAAAAATGTACAAAAATATGTCATCTAACATTTGTCTTGCAACTTAAGCAGTCAGCAGGTCAAGGCATTCAAGTGAATCCTTTGTGCAAGAGTTGAGGTATTAATTGTGATTTGGATCATGTGATCATTGTATTGAGCTTATGTGAGCTATAGGTTCATTTTGGAACCAATTCACCAAGTGGCAAAGGCCCAAGTTCATCAAAATATTTTCAGGTCATCTAAGGACCAATGCCAGTCAACTGAAAGTTAACTAAAGGCTTTGAGTGTGAGAATGGAATTTCTTCATCCCATTCATGTCCAAACAAGGCTTATTTATCATGTCAAACATCCACATTGAAGAATTTAAAGCTAGTACAAAAGTTTCCAAAAATGGAAAGTGACCTGTAATTTCAAGTTTCCAAAAATGGAAAGTTTTTTTACCAACTTCAACTCAACTTTCCAACATCAAAGAAGCTTCAAATGAATTATTGTCCAACATGAAAGTTGAACATCTCTCTCTCTTATTTCCAAAAAGTCGAAGATCATGAGCATTTGATGAATGGTTAAGGAGATATGATCAAATCATTGCCAAGTGTGCATGGAACTTCAAAAGGCCATAACGTTTGACTCAAAACTCCAAATTGAGTGCCTCTTTTTGAATTTTGCTTGTCATGACATATATTTTTCAAATCATTAATTACTTTGAATGAAATTTCATCATATGATCATTTGTTCTTTCATGCCCATTTTGGAGGGAAAATGACAAATTTGAAGTTGGTGCATTGTATGAACAAAATACCATTGCCATTGTGTTCATTGGAAGATTTTAAGTGAATTTGATCATGCACATGCTATTGTTCACGTCTAAATGCTCCAGGCACCTCACAATATCAATTTTTGGTCATGCACCTTATTTTTGCTAATCACATTTTCAGTAGGATTAACACATCGTATAAATACTAAATCCTAATAGAATTGTGGAGTTTTTTGCTCATTCTAAATCTCAATTTCTTCTTCCCTCCAAAATTTTCTCTCAATCAAAACTTGAAAATTCTCCACATAGCATTGCAATTTTCTTCGATATTCTGGTTCATTGAGTGTAATGGATGAAGAATCAAGCATTGGATCATTGAGTTTGGCAAGAATTTGTGCATATGAAGCTCAAGAACATAGTAATGGAAACTGATTTTTGAGCTAGATCTAAGCAGTTCCAAGCCTCAATTTCTACTTCAAGCTTCATAAGAGTGATACAGGAGCGAATTTGAATCATGCCAGGCCTTGAAACTGCTGATTCCAGTAACTGCTCTTCAAGAGGTAGGTTTTTCGAAGCTCTTAAATCTCCAATCTTTTGCCATGATAGTGTAGACCTTCTCTTACTGAGCATGCTGATGAAAATTTCATGTGATTTGGTGGATTATTGGCTGAGATATGGTGAATTGAAGTTTTGAATGTCATAATGTTTTTGCTCGATTCTCTTGATTTAGGAAGAATTAGGCTTAAATGATGATTGATCTGTAATGTACATGTGAAGAGCTTTTTGTTGATGTATATTTATTGAAATCTGGATTTTTTTTTGATGTTCATACTGTTCCTCCACCGTCTTCATGAAGAAGACGGTGGTTTCCACCGCATCCTGGACGCGCCTGTACAGGCTTAGGGTTTTCTGGTTCGTTCTTGTGATAAGCACTGTAGAAGCGCCTTGAACCAAAGCCATGCGAGTTCGATCCTTCGTGATTGCTTGTTATTTGTTTTAATTCGTGCTGATTAAGCGCTTGCATGGCACACGTTGGAAAATCCATTGGTCCTTGTTGCATTGACTGTGTCCATGTATGTTTGACTCGGTGACTATGTTGCCACATCATTTAATAAAACTGTGCGTTTTGAGATGCGTTTCCTTGAGCCATGAGTCCTGAGTTCGAACCAGCCTGAATGCAATTTCCATTTCTTCAATTCATTTCATTTTTTTCTCATGTTTTACATCTTTATTTCATTTTATCCATGCTATTCAAAAAAATCATAAAAAAATAGAATAATGATCCAATTAATTCCCAATTGTTTTCTACATGATCCTTGAAATGTCTAGTATTTTTGTGATGTGATTTCTGATTTTTTATTATTTCTGGAAATTAAAATGTGATTGATCCTTTGAACATGTGTGCATATGTGACATGTCTCATTCATTCTATTGTGAAATGCTCATACATGATCCAATTGCCATGAAATTTTGCATGATGATTCTTAACATGTTGATTGATTTATGAATTTTTATTTGGCATTTTTTGCAATTTCCTTCCCTGTTTTGGACACATAGACTTTAGGTGTGACAATGTGTGTCACACAATTTGATGTCCTAATTGTGCATTTTCATTTCTAGGACAATTGAACTCTGATGATTCTAATTTTTGGCATGATGATTATATTTGATATGCTGTATGCTCATGAAAATTTCTAGAATTGTTTGAGTCATTTCTGTTTTAATATGGAATTTTCATTCTTGATGACCAATTGTATGCACCTTTTGCTTGCCTTGCCATATCTTGCTCATGAGATGACTTTGCTTTATGCTTTTGACTTGGTCCTTTTTAGGACATGTTCTTATGTGTTTAAAGTTGCATTATGTTGAATATTGGTTGCTGTTTTGACTTTTTTCTTCACCTTTGACCCTAGGCTTTGCCCTAGGGGTTTGGATTCACAATTTGAGCTTTGCCTTTCAGGTTCAAGCAATAAGTCCTAATGGATGATGTTGATCTCATGAATTGAGATACAATTTGTTTTGTTTAACTAATGTTGATTGTGTTGTAGGTCCTTGGGTGGCTAACTCACTTGAATGAGTCCCTTTGTTGACTTGCATTGTGTATATTGGTTATCTCACTGTTGATTGTCTATTGATTGTTTGTTTGAATGTGAATACTGATTGTTTAGGTTTTCATACAGGTACCTTAGCCGCTTTAAGTTCATTTGAACTTTGCTTTGCTTGTGGTTGGCATACCACTTAGGTAAATTCCTATTCTCCATGTAGTCTGGAAGACATGTCATGTTCTTTTGGCAGGCACCTGTCTGAAGTCCTCCTTAAGAGGCAATGTCTGTGTATGTTTATCTTTGTGCTTAAGACCTCCTTGTCGAGGCATACAAGTTAAGTCCTCCTAAGTGAAGAAGAATTGGCAGATAGAAGGGATGTGCAATCCATCCCGTGCTATTCAGTTGAGTCTTTCATATTGCTCGCACTACGTGCTGATGCATTTGAATAAACACCCAAGATCATTGTATATAGAGTCAGTCATGTGGAGTAGAGTTCCTCATTCTGGACTCCCACACTTTCATTGATTCAAGCTCACCCAGGACAGGGTTAAGAGCTATGAGGTCTAATCCTCATTTCCCATTTCATCTGCTTCACCCTAACTCTCAATGTTAGGGTTAAGAGCTCAAAACACCCATACAATACCGACTTGTTTGTCGAGGTTGATATGACCCCTTGACTAAAGCCTAACCTTGATTGAGCCTCTTGATTGTGTATAGTGTGGGCTAATTGATTGATTGTGATTGTTTGTGTTTTCTTTGCATATTGTTCTTGCATGTTGCTTGTGCATACTATTGTTGCATATTGCTCTTTTGCATTTGTTTTTCTTTGTTTGAGGAGTCAGATGTAAGACCATTGATTGGCCATCTATTTCCTGTTCCTATTGGGGAGCTGGATATAAGACCATTTATTGGCACTCCTTTTCCTTTCCTATTTTGTTTTGTGGAGTCAGGTGTAAGACCATTGATTGGCTACCTGTTTCCTTGTTTATTTTGTTTTGAGGAGTTAACTGTAAGTCCAGCTATTGGCATTTTGTTTCCTCTGTGTTGTTCAGGAGTTAGGTATAAGACCATTGATTGGCATCCTGTTTCCTATTCTTTGTTCAGGAGTTGGAAGTAAGACCATTGATTGGCATTCTATTTCCATTGTTGTGGAGTTGGATTTAAGTCCATTGATTGGCTTTCCATTTCCTCTTTCTTGCTTGTTTGCTTATTGCTTTGTGCTTGTTGCCTATTCCAAAGGAACCACTTGGATCATCTACATATGATCTCAAGAGGTGAACTCCTAAGAAATTTTGCTCCTCATCCTCCCACCTTTTTGTTCTTAAAACCTCCATTTGCATGTTAACCCAAACCAGAAAACTATTGTGCAAACATTTTCACTTGTTTTTCAAAACTAGAAACCTAGGCCTTAGGCCTTTGATTTTCAAACTTCATTTTCACAATACTTCTTCTGAATTGAATTCTAATCATACTTTGACTTCTTTTGTGAATAATTCTAATTGATTAATTTCACTCATTCAATTGTTTTTGTGGCCTTGCCCACTTCTTAATCAAGTTTTCATACATTAGCCATATATCTGACTTATCTTAGTGGTTGATGTGAATCTCACCTTTTGTCCTTAGTGATTGAATTGTAAGACTTCCTTGATTATTGTAGGGCATAATCCCTCACTAGCAAGTTGAAGCTGTTCTCACATGGTGGACTTGTGGTTGTATAGGTTGAGTTTTCTCTCGTGGATAACGAAAGACCTTAGGGCTTTTGTTTTAAAATCAATTCACTCATCTTTTTGGAAATCTTTTAGCCAAACTACGAGGTTTTGATCTTGTAAAGGTACGTAGGCAATGGGTTCATCCATCCAAAGACAAAAATAATTAACTTGTACATTCATTTCTCATCCCTTCATTCGTGTTTGCACAATAAATGTTTTCATAAACAATAACTTTTGCAACAAGTTGTGAAAAGGGTTCCCTAGGAGTACCTAGGATGCGGGTGCCTAACACCTTCCCTTTGCATAATTACCCCCTTACCCAGATCTCCGTACCCCTTTTATTAGTTTTCTTTGTAAAACTTCTTAGGCTTTTGTTCGGTTTCTAGCCATTCCTTTGGATAAATAGAAGTGCGGTGGCGACTCTATCTTTTGTATGATTTACCTCGGATCTAATCAATATTTCCGATGGTGACGATTCCACCGCTATAGGCTTTAGTCAAGAGGGGTCATATCAACCTCGACAAACAAGCCATGGAAAGGTAATCAAATGGGCTCTTAACCACTAACATTGAACGTCAGGGTGAGCAGATCAAAAGGGTAATTAGGATAAGACCTCATAGCTCTTGACCCTGGACAGAGTGAGCTTATGACAAAAAGTGGGAATTCATAAAGATGGAACCCTCTCCACTGAATGACTAGACAAAAGATCTTGGGCTTTTTGTTCTAAAGCATCGACACGTAGTGCGAGCATATAGAACGACACACTGAATAACGGGGGATAGACTACTAATCCCTTTTATCCTCCAATTGCCTCGTCATGGAGGTCTTTAGCACTGGTGCCTCTTCTTGGAGGTCTTTGGGGCACAAAAGTAAACACACAAAAACATTGCCTCCTCTTGAGGTCTTCCAGCTAAGAAAGCGGTAAAATGCGGGAAAGATGTAAAATGGGTCAAAAGATCTACCACACGGATAAAGATCCGAAGTAACAGCAACTAAAGAAACAAGAAACCCAGAGATCTCTCAAGCTAGCACCATCAAAGAAAGCAAGTCAGCAAAGCAATCAGAATAAATCTCCAAGTGGTATCCCACAAATAAAGTGGAATTCCAAGCAAGCTATCTCTTCAAGAGTCATGTGAGCCCTCACAAAAACTCAACAAACAAGTTAAAATAACATGATGGGGTGAAATCAAGAGTTGCACCAAACAAAAGAAACATAACAGCAACAACGTTAGGTAAACAGTGCACGGATGCAATAGAAAACATGTCACACAAAACATATTAAAGAGCAAACAAAAAAAAATAGCTACTGTCACGATCGCTATTGCTTCGCTTAGCGAAGCTTCGCTACATGTTCGCTTAGCGAGGTGCTAGCGAATTTCTACGGGTTCTGGGTTCTTCCTTGATAACAATCCGATTTCAGGAACCCCAAATCCTATGGTACCCAATTCAGAAACGAAGTTATTAAACATTCAAGGCATTATTCTACACATTCATGCACATCTAAATCCACATGCAAAACCTAATGATACCCACTCTTCCAAATTCACCCATAATACCTCATACTTCAGAAATTTCAGATTGAAAGCGTAAAGTAATGGAAATAAAGGCAAACCTGATTGGAGAGATCGAATGAAATTGAATTGCACGGTTGGGTTTGCAAAGCAATGTTAGGGTTCTTGTGAGATGGAATTGATAGAGGTGATTTTGTGCAAGTGAGCTTTTTCTTTTCAGTGTCTATGGAAGCTGCCCTAAATTTTGTTAGGCTAGGGTTTTGTTCCAATGAAATTCTAGAGTTTATACTCTGATTTTCGTGGCTTGGTGGGCTCAGAATGAAGGCAATTCAAGCCCATGATTTTTCTGTTATATTTTTATTATTTAAAAACGCGTGGGTTTCGCCTAGCGAGCATGATATTCAGACTCTGGTGGCTTTTCTTGGGACTCGCTAGGCGAACCGTTCTGCTCGCCTAGCGAGCATGACAGCTCAGGAACAGACTTTTGCTCCTTCAAGATTAACGTTGAATGATGAATAGACCCCATTTGAACATGTTGGAAGTAACTCAAGTCATTCCCTAGCCATTTGACCTTCAGTTGACCAACAGTTGACTTTTGACTTCACGGTTGAATTTGAACTGTACGAAACCTATTTTGGCCTTGATACCTTGATGAATACAAACTTCCTTGATGGTTGAGAAAAGTCCTAGTTGATGCACAATTTCCCTTATGTTGACTGATCCTTCAAATAGAACCCACAAAGTGACTTGGATGATATCCAAGCTTCTTGGAAGACACACTCTTGGAGCTAATTCTGATTGACATGATGAAATGCAATATGAAATGTTAAATGACCTAAAATGAATGCATGAATGAGGAGGGCAAATTTGAGGTGCTACACACTTTCTCAATCCACCTATCTCAATGCTAGACAAAACATTAATAAGAGCAATGATTGGGTGCAAAAATCATACCAAATAATTCAAAGCCATATATGTCAAAATTGAATCAAACTTACACACACATCATAATAATGATGAATAAACATGAAGGTTACTTTCACTCATCCAAGCAATTAAATCAACAACAACTCAAATCATGCGGTCATCAAAACAAATATCAAATCATGTGAAAAATGAGAATCAAGAGGTCTTTCAAGGGTTGTAATGTGGCTTGGGTTACAATAAAGGATATGATTAAGAGAATTCAACAAAAATTCCTATCCTAAGGGAGCATTCCCATACATTCAACTCTTTAAAATTTCCATTTCTTTGATCCCCATTTTTTTTCTTTTCTTAATTTTTTACATCCACACAACCATGAGCCTTTTCTTTGTTTTTTCTTTCTTTTCTTTTTCTTTGCTCTATGGTTTCAAGGGTGATTTCTTTTTGTTGTTTCTTTTCACACTTTCACCCTTTCATAAAAACTCACCTTTTTCCGAGTTTCTAATCAACTATTTTTACTTTACTCTCCCCAACTTTAGATTCCAAAACCAAATTTATTCAATAATGCTCCCTACTTAGACATAAGCAAAAGGCAAAATTTTCAAACAACTCGGTTTGAGGGTTCGGTTGACACGAAAGAAATTAGGATTCATTTATTCACAGAATTTTCAATTAATTTTACACTTATCAATCAAATGAATCCTAAAGCAAGCTCAAAGGGGGTTAACTAAGGATCACTCCTCACAAGGTTAGTTGATTCAAAACTTTTTGGTCAAGTGGTTTTTCTCATAACAAACAATGCCTCTATCCTTTTCAATATTTTCATACAAATATAGATTAATGCATGATTTAACATGATAAGAATGAGTTGAAATAATGTTCGGTTTCCCACATTTTAGTGTACAATGGAAAGCTTCCTCATAATTGGTTAAGTCCTATTTTGATTCAAAAATGACATGTATTTCAATGAATTTATGATATGGAATTTGCAACACACCATCAAACTACTCATGTTAAGTCTAGAAAGTGATAAAGTGTACCTTGAAATGCCGACACTAATTCTTATCATCACCACTCAAAGTCTCCTATGCTTCCTTCTTTGTGAACATTTCTTGGTTGCTTTAAGCTTGACTTAAGAATAAGAACAATTAAACAAACAAATGTTGGTATACCAAATTCATCGTAACACACTTAAATCTCACAGAATATTCATGCAATTGACAAAACAAATTAACAATCCAAAGTTATGGTGAAACTAGAGCCACCAAAAGTATAATCATAATTAAACAAAAGCAATGATAACACAAAAAAACTCAAAATAAAAACTACTCTAATTCAACAAACTCCTCAATCTTCCTCCTCATGGCCACCACCAACGGATCCAAGGACATCCTTCATCTCATCGTCATGGTTCGCACCACCTCCTGCACCCCCCATAAAAGCTGGCCTGCCCTCAGGCCAATTAGCATAAGCAACATACTCCGCCTGGGAAGGGAATGTGCGGGCTTCAGGTGCAAGGAAGGTGTTCTGAAATTGCTGCTGCATAGCATCAAAAATGAATTATTGAGACCTCATAGAGGCCTCAAAGCTCTCACAGCAATAATTAGCGAACGCCATCTGATCGAATGCTGGAGTAGTGCGGGCTCGGGGTCTAGAGGACGAAGTCCCAGCTCCTTCGACTCTGTCCATCTGGCTCTGGCAAAACCTGTTCAGATAAGCATCATTAATAACACTAGTGATAGACAAATGTACTTCATCCAGAATGGGAACATTTTCCCTTCGGCAAAGTCCCATAATCAACCCCGGATATGTAAGAACACCCGCTTTACCACCGAACTTCGTTCCGCTAGTAGCCACTTTGCGCATTTCCCCCGTAATAATGGATGCCACATCAACAAATTTACCAATCATGATGTAGTACAATAAGAATCCTACATCCAAAGGAATAGTGGTGTTGTGGCTCCTTGGCCGGATATTATTCAAAAGCAGCACCAAATATGCCCTTGCCTACAGATTGAAACTTTCTCTCTTCCATGACTTTGGGAATCCCTGATCATTTAAATCATACGTCCTTCCTTCAAGGCATAAGGTAGCGCTCACAGTCGAAAGGTCCTAATCGTTAGCCATCTCTTTGGTACGGTACTCGCACCACCCATTCTCCGCCAAGGTGAGTGGATTACCTAAATACGAGTTAATTGCGTCTCTACTAAAAGAGATGATCTTTCCTCTCAGTCTTGTCTGATAATGGAATTCCACTCCCTCTTCTAGCTAAATAGCATTGGCGTAGAACTCACGCACAATGTCGTAATTTATTTTCGGCTCTGGTTCACAAAGCTTACTCCATCTTCTTCTTTCAAAATTCGACACCAACTTCCTATAAGTTCCACCCGGCGACAAGCGGATGAATCTCTCCTATTGAATGGTTTGTTTGATCAATTTTTCGAATCTCTCTTCATGCTCATCGCTTGTGAATCATCGCATGGAACGAGAGGGACCGACACTTGTGATTTTTGCTCTCTTTGACATCTGCAACAAAAAATCAGAACAACAACATAAAAAACTAGACGAGAATTTAATATTCAAAAGCCTAAAACATGAGACTGGAATTTCCCAATTCGCGGCGCGATGGCCCGTTCGCGGCGCAAACCCTACGAACCAGGAAAGTTCCAGGTGCCTTCTAGGGTTCCTAATGCTTACCCCTATCAACAATCACAATCACAATCCCTTACCCAATCCTAGTTTGAATCCACTTCATACATGCAAGGTTATCTTAAGCATCTAAACCAAATTTTTTCAAAACTCTGTTTCACCTTAATGCGGAACAAAAAGGAAAGGGAAGAGAGAATACACATACCTTGATGAATTTGACTTGGTTCTTGTTAATAGCTTAGGATTTTTGAAATGGAGAGGAAAACTTTTGATTTTTGGAAATGGGGCAGTAGGGTTGTTGAAGAAAATTTTAGGTTTGTGCCAAAAGGAGTAAAATGAAAATGACATAAAATAGAACTTAAATGGTTCTGCCATGCTCAGTTCGCTGGGCGAACTCTGTTCGCGGCGCAAACTGAAGTTTTCCATTCAGTTCGCGAGGTGAAAGCTGGTCGCGGGGCGAACTGAAGGAATTTTTTTTTGGAAAATTTTATTGGCAGTGGACAGAACTCAAGTTTACTAAAAATTAATCACAACAGAATATCTTAATAACTGAATTGACAAAATTTGAAATGCAGACTTACAACGTTGGGTTGCCTCCCAACAAGCGCTTTGTTTAACGTCGTTTTGAGCTCGACGGTTCAATGGTCTTCACGATCCAGCTTTGTTGAGCAAATTACCCAAGAGCTTTGTTATCTTTAAGAGGTCCTTGATGAACCTTCGATAAAATCCGATACCACCCTTTTTCGGAACTACTTGCACCAGACTCACCCATTCACTATCGGAGATAGGATAAATCATCCCGGCCTCCAATAGTTTGACAACTTCCTTTCTCACCATTTCTTTCATTGATGGATTTAAGCGTTTTTGAGGTTGTGCAGCGGATTTGAAATTTTCTTCCATCATGATCTTATGTATACAATAGGCCGGACTAATACCTTTCAATTCAGATAATATCCACCCTATGGCACCTTTATTCTTTTTCAGCAATTGTATCAATTTATGTACCTCTTTTGTGGACAAGGTATTGCTAATGATCACCGGTTTAGTACAATCATCACCAAGGAACACATACTTCAAGTGTGAAGGTAATATTTTCAACTCTAGTTTTGGCTCTCCCACTTTCTTTTTCACATCCAAGTCTTCATTTACCTCTTCATAATAAGCAATCTCTCTACAAGACTCCAATTCATGCAAAATTACTTCAATCCCTTTTTCTTCATTTTCAGTCAAAACGTTGTAAGCTCCGATAAGAGATCTTTCTAACGGTTTAGAAACATGAACTTGGTTTGCAACTACCACTATTTCCTCCTCGGTGGCATCAATTCGGAAAGAA
This sequence comes from Lathyrus oleraceus, assembly GCF_024323335.1. Taxonomy (NCBI): domain Eukaryota; kingdom Viridiplantae; phylum Streptophyta; class Magnoliopsida; order Fabales; family Fabaceae; genus Lathyrus; species Lathyrus oleraceus. The sequence continues at coordinate 165,053,365 of NC_066579.1, read as the reverse complement.
TCATGCTTGTCTTTAGGATGCTTCATGGCTTCAAAAAGATTGAAAGTTACCTCTTCATCTTGCACTCTTACTTTCATGAGTCCATCATCAATGTCAATCATCATTCGGGCTGTTTTCATGAATGGTCTTCCAAGAATTAGAGGAGCATCAAGATCCTCATCCATGTCCATTATCACAAAATCTACCGGAAACAAGAATTTGTCCACCTTCACTAGCATATCTTGAGCAACTCCATATGGTGAAGTGGTAGATTTATCGGCAAGTTGTAAAGTCATCCTTGTAGATTTAATTTCAACATTCCCCAATCTTTTAACAATGGACAAGGGGATTAAATTGATGCTAGATCCCAAGTCGATCAAACCATTGCCAATGTAAGTTCCTCCAATGTTTACCGGTAGAATGGCTCAGCCCGGATCGGATTCCTTCCTTGGGAGAGTTTTCTGGATTATGGCGCTACAATGTGCATCAAGCAAGATTGTCTCGTCTTCTACATGTCTCCTTTTCTTTGTGAGAATATACTTCATGAACTTTGCATACCGTGGAATTTGCTCTAATGCGTCGGCAAATGGAATATTTATTTGAAGTTGTTTGAATATGTCCATAAATCGTGCATAGTGTCTAGCATTATCCTTCTTTGATGGTGCGTGCGGATAGGGTAGATGTTGAACTGGAATGTCACTCACTCCTTTGACTCTTTTTTTCTTCTTTCTTGGCTCGGCTTCTTTCTTCCTTTTCACTTCACACTGTTGTTTTGCTGTCAGTTGCTGGTCCTGCTCTTTTCGCGGCGCGAAGGGAGATCGCGGCGCGAACTGAACAGTTTCTGCCACTTTCTCCTTTTCACAATCCACATCCTCATTTTCATATACAACATCCATATGATTATCTCCTGTAATCTCCTCACTTTTTCCACTTGTCAACTCTTTACCACTTCTAGTAAAAATTGCTTTACAATACTCCTTTGGATTAGTTTGAGTGTTAGCGGAGAAGGAAGATCCCGCGTTTTGTTCAAACAATTGTTTCGTAAGTTGGCCTACTTGATTTTCCAAATTCTTAATTTCCGCCTCGTTACTCTTCTGATTTGCCATGGAGGCTTGCATGAATTGTTGAAGAGTGTCCTCTAACTTTGAATTTCCTCCTTATGATTGTTGTCCTTGAGAATTTGGATGTTGATAAGGACTTTGTTGCTGAAAATTTTAATTGTTGAACCTTGATGGTTGATAACCTTGATTGTTTCTTGGATATGAATTATTGGGAGGTTGTCTTTGATAGCCTTGATTTTGATTGTCCACATAACTCACTTCTTCTAGTGGAGGGAAAAAACCGGTTGGATGATCTCCTTGACATAGTTCACAACATGCTACTTGATGTCGAATTTGAGACCCTTGAATTTCCTTCATTTGTTGTGGAAGCTTGGCCATTTGTTGAGTGATCAACTCCACTTGTTGAGAAAGTAGCTTGTTTTGAGCAAGAATGGCATCATTGGTATTTAACTCAAGAACTCCCGGTTTCCATTGTGAAGGGCTACTACGGTCATGTTGACTTTAACGATCATTGAGTGCCATCCGGTCAATAATGACTTTTGCTTCTTCCGCATTCTTTGACATAAGAGAACCACCCGTGGTAGCATACAAAAGTGTCTTGTGAGTTGATTGGAGCCCATTTAGAAAAATATGGATTTGAGTGAGCTCATCAAAACCATGGCCTTTGCATTTTCTCAACATTGACTTGAATCTTTCCCAAGCCTCATTTAGAGACTCGTTGCTTCCTTGAGTGAATACCGCAATAGCCGTTTTGGCTTCCATGAATCGGGATTGAGGAAAATATCTTTCTAAAAACTTTTCTTCTAACAAATTCCAATCCGTCATCACTCTTGGTGCTTGATCAAGGTACCACTCTTTTGCTTTTCCCACTAAGGAGTGTGGGAACATCCTCTTGAATAATGCTTCTTCACCCGTTTCGTCAATTCCCGTAGAACCCACAATCTCATAAATTTTGATGAGATGGGTATACGGATCTTCATGGTCCATTCCGATGAATGGATTTACATAAAGGAGTTGGAGAATTCCGGTCTTCATTTCCGTATTCCTTCCACCACGAGCAAATTGAGCATTCCTTCTTGGACTATTAGCGGACATTTCGGTAGGAGTTTCATCCGCCATGTTTCCTTGAAAAGTCTCTACAACCATTTCTTCGACTCAAACAAGTGAAGAAGTAGATGCTTCCTCTCTCCGGTTCCTCTCTTCGGCTAGTTTCCTTCTTCTTCGTGTTTTGCTATTGAGCTTTCGAAGTGTTCTTTCAATTTCGGGATTGAATTGAAATTGCTCCTCGGTAGCTTTTCCTCGCATGCATGTTAGATGCCCAAAAGTGCTTATTTGAGCTATCAAATGTGGGCATCTTTCACTCCTTTTTGTCGTTAAAGTGTTCGAAACCACCTTTGCCTTTGATGATTTGCAATACAATGTTAAATGATCTTGGTACCTTTAATTTATGTGTTATTGTGCAGAAATTAGGCATGAAAGAATAGAAAACAAAGGCACATGAATGATGGCAAAGAGACCAAGAAAAGAAGGCATTAATCAGCATGCTCGCTAGGCGAGTGATGCAGCGAAGGGCTCGCTAGGCGAGCACCCAGCGAGCTCCCAGCGAACATCCCTAGAATTTTACAGTAGTTAAGTCAGCAAACTCACTGTGGCGAAGGTGGTAGCGAACACTCCCAGACTTGGCCAGAAGCACAACTAGCACTTACTCGCTAGGCGAGCCACTAGCGAACTTCCAGCGAGCAATTTCAGTAGCAAAACACCAAAACTCGCTGGAGCGAAGGAGGAAGCGTTGGCTTCGCCTAGCGAAGGTTTCTTCGCCTAGCGAACATGCAATCTGGACTTAGATATTTCTTCTGGGCGCAGGTGCCTCTGGTGCCTATTTTGGGGCTCGTTGGGCGAACCATTCTGCTCGCCTAGTGAGCATAGTAGTTCAGATAGCAGTACTATAACTAGCAGGGGCTACTTTTTGGAAAGGACACTTAGCATTTTTTAGATATTTTCTGCATTTTCTTGGGATCATATTTTGTAACCTAGAAACACATTTTCTTCATTTTTCTTCATCTCTTAACAATATTCCACAAAAAGAAGGTGGATTCCCATCCAATCTCGATTCTTCGACTCAGATGTTGATCAACCTTCAACCGAAACTTGTTGACCAAGCTACCATGAAAATGAGTAGCTAAGTTCTTCATTTTGTCAAGGTTAGATGTAGATGATCATAAGCTTTGTATGTAAATGGGATGATCTTCATTTGTAAACTCTTTAATGATGAATGTATGGTGAAAACTTTGTTTTATTGAAAATTCTTTGTGTTGGTTTATGATCGAGAAATGTTTTCCAACTCTTTACCTAGGTTTTCATTCAATCTTGTTTGTTAGCTAGAGATAGTAATGAATGATTTTGTTCACCATAAAGTTGAACCAAAAAGTTGTCATTTTGATAGATTGTGTGAGAGATCAACAATGGATCAAAATGGGAAAACACACAATGTGTGTTAGAGGTAAACACATTGGGAGGACTTTCTGAAATAGTTTATCATCTAAAGGAGTTTATGAGTTTTGTTGATCGAACATATGCATGCAAAGTGATCGTCGAACCCTAACTTTGACAATATTTCTCAAATAGAAAAACCAAAACTTTTACCGCACTTTCTTACACTTTTATGCAAGCTACCGTTACTAAACCAAAACCCCCCTTGTTACTACGAGTTAATAACTTAACAATTGTCGAAAGGCGGCGATATCTCACAATCCCTGTGGAGACGATAACAAAAACCCGATACTCTATTCCCTAATCAACAAAATGGCACCTGACCCTTCCGGAGAGCATCCGATGATGACCCGGGAGCAGTTCCTGCAGCACGCTAGATGGCCTGTGGACATGCCTGTGTTCGGAGAGGGGGCGGGTGCTGGTGCATCTGGTGCTGATACTTCTGGTTGTGCTGAGGATGGTGACGACGATGATGATGATGATGATAAGGATGGTTCCGGTTCTGAGGCCGGAAGTGATGAGAGTTTAGAGTCTTTGAGGGCTAAGTTTGTTTTAGTTTTCATGTTATGTTTTGTTTTATTGTATTTTTAAATATGTAGTATTTTGGTTTTGGTTATGTACTTTTGGGGTGTTTTGTCCCCCACGCAAATTTTTTAAAATTTTGAAGCAATGGTTATTATTTAGGTTTTAAATTATTGTGTTTGGTTTAAATTTATTTTGTTTTAATAAATTTTTAGTTGATGAGTGTCAAACCTTCTAGATTGGTTGCTCCTCAAAGAAGTATCCAATGAAGGTGCATCCGAGCTTGGATGACAATGATAAAAATAAACAAGCGAATAATGCTAAGGTACATGGTTACCTCCGGTTAGAATTTTAGAATGCATTAAGAACTTTACTCTTTTTGTAATTGAATATTGTTCTTTTTGCAACATAATTGAATGAATGATTCATCTAGGCCTTAAAACCATTAATTATGAGGAAACCTCCATTGTACACTAAAATGTTGGATTCTAATAAACTTTGTTGATTCATTTGATTCATGCTTTGTCTTTTATTATTGTGAATTTGTGGAAGCAATTAGAAATGATCAAGGCACTTGTTTTCTTATGAGCACAACCAGTTCCAAATAAAACTTACCCGTGAGCAGAGAGAGTATTCGTGAACCCCTTTGAGCTTAAACAGTTGAATCTCTGCTTGAAATAAGGCGAGATGTCAAATTATTTTTTCTTGAAACCCGGAAATTTTTTATAATTGTTCTTTTGCCGTAAAAAGTCAAGAGCATTCAATTAGTGTGAGTACAAGATAAGTTGGGGAGAACGAAAATGAGAATCGGTAAGTGCCACAACTCTTGAAAAACCGAGCAAGCATTGAATAAAAAAAAATTAGAAAAGAGAAACATCTATTTTGTGTATACAATGTGAAAAGAAAAAGAAAAAAAATAAAGAAAATGAAAATGAATGCTTGCTTGGAAGAAAAATAGTGAAAAAGAAAAAAATTGAGTTGTGAAATAAGAGTTGTGAAGGTTTAAAATGAGAAATAAGTGGAATGAAGTTGAGATGTGTAAATAGCTTGTACATTGAATGTCTTTTTTGCATCGGCAAGTTCGTTTTCAATGGCCTTAGATATGACCCTTGTTTGTAAACCTAACCAAGCTACAACCGAAAAATTCCTTAATGATCTTCGTGATTCCGCATTTCCATTTTTAATTCGTTAGACATTGTATGAATTGAATTGATTTCTTCATTGTTTATTGGAGAGTGAAATTATCCCCGCAGTTGCAAACGCGTAATTTCTTCAATCCTTATTCGAAGAGGAGAGATAGGGTGATTCATTCAGGATAACATTGTTGTGGATTGATACAAATTTTGCATTGCTATAAAGTTTTAGTTCTTGTGTATTATTTTATTCTAACCATTGGGAACTTGTGTCTAGTTGACTCTCTTGTGTTTGAGCCATTATATCCGATTTCGGAGAAACCTTTTTCTTTAAGCAAATCCATTTGTCTTTCAAGAGGCATACTTTGCTTGAGGGCAAGCAAGAATCTAGTTGGGGAGAGATGTTAGATGCCCAAAAGTGCTTATTTGAGCTATCAAATATGGGCATCTTTCACTCCTTTTTGTCGCTAAAGTGTTCGAAACCGCCTTTGCCTTTGATGATTTGCAATACAATGTTAAATGATCTTGGTACCTTTAATTTGTGTGTTATTGTGCAGAAATTAGGCATGAAAGAATAGAAAACAAAGGCACATGAATGATGGCAAAGAGACCAAGAAAAGAAGGCATTCATCAGCATGCTCGCTAGGCGAGTGATGCAGCAAAGGGCTCGCTAGGCGAGCACCGAGCGAGCTGCCAGCGAACATCCCTAGAATTTTACAGTAGCAAAGTCAGCAAATTCGTTGTGGCGAAAGTGGTAGAGAACACTCCCAAACTTGGCCAGAAGTACATCTAGCACTTACTCGCTAGGCGAGCTACTAGCGAACTTCCAGCGAGCAATTCCAGTAGCAAAACACCAAAACTCGCTGGAGCGAAGGAGGAAGCGTTGGCTTCGCCTAGCGAAGGTTTCTTCGCCTAGCGAACATGCAATCTGGACTTAGATATTTCTTCTGGGCGTAGGTGCCTCTAGTGCCTATTTTGGGGCTCTCTAGGTGAACCATTCTGCTCGCCTAGCGAGCATAGCAATTCAGATAGTAGTACTATAAGTAGCAGGGGCTACTTTTTGGAAAGGATACTTAGCATTTTTTAGATATTTTCTGCATTTTCTTGGGATCATATTTTGTAACCTAGAAACACATTTTCTTAATTTTTCTTCATCTCTTAACAATATTCCACAAAAAGAAGGTGGATTCCCATCCAATCTCGATTCTTCGACTCGGATGTTGATTAACCTTCAACCGAAACTTGTTGACCAAGCTACCATGAAAATGAGTAGCTAAGTTCTTCATTTTGTCAAGGTTAGATGTAGATGATCATAAGCTTTGTATGTAAATGGGATGATCTTCATTTGTAAAGTCTTTAATGATGAATGTATGGTGAAAACTTTGTTTTATTGAAAACTCTTTGTGTTGGTTTTTGATCGAGAAATGTTTTCCAACTCTTTACCTAGGTTTTCATCCAATCTTGTTTGTTAGCTAGATATAGTAATGAATGATTTTGTTCAACATAAAGTTGAACCAAAAAGTTGTCATTTTGATAGATTGTGTGAGAGATCAACAATGGATCAAAATGGGAAAACACACAATGTGTGTTAGAGATAAACACATTGGGAGGACTTTGTGAAATAGTTTATCATCTAAAGGAGTTTATAAGTTTTGTTGATCGAACATATGCGTGCAAAGTGATCGTTGAACCCTAACTTTGAAAATATTTCTCAAATAGAAAAACCAAAACTTTTACTGCACTTTCTTACACTTTTATGCAAGCTACCGTTACTAAACCAAAATCCCCCTTGTTACTACGAGTTAAGAACTTAACAGTTGTCGAATGGTGGCGATATCTCACAATCCCTGTGGAGACGATAACAAAAACCCGACACTCTATTCCCTAATCAATAAAATGGCACGTGACCCTTCCGGAGAGCATCCGATGATGACGAGGGAGCAGTTCCTGCAGCACGCTAGTTGGCCTGTGGACAGGCCTATGTTCGGAGAGGGGGCGGGTGCTGGTGCATCTGGTGCTGATACTTCTGGTGGTGCTGAGGATGGTGATGACGATGATGATGATGATGATGAGGATGGTTCCGATTCTGAGGCCGGAAGTGATGAGAGTTTGGAGTCTTTGAGGGCTAAGTTTGCTTTAGTTTTCATGTTATCTTTCATTTTATTGTATTTTTAAATATGTAGTATTTTTGTTTTGGTTATGTACTTTTGGGGTGTTTTGTCCCCCACGCACATTTTTTAAAATTTTGAAGCAATGGTTATTATTTAGGTTTGAAATTATTGTGTTTGGTTTAAATTTATTTTGTTTTAATAAATTTTTGGTTGATGAGTGTCAAACCTTCTAGATTGGTTGCTCCTCAAAGAAGTATCCAATGAAGATGCATCCGAGCTTGGATGGCAATGATAAAAATAAACAAGCGAATAATGCTAAGGTACATGGTTACCTCCGGTTAGAATTTTAGAATGCATTAAGAACTTTACTCTTTTTGTAATTGAATATTGTTCTTTTTGCAACATAATTGAATGAATGATTCATCTAGGCCTTAAAATCACTAATTATGAGGAAACCTCCATTGTACACTAAAATGATGGCTTCTAATAAACTTGGTTGATTCATTTGATTCATGCTTTGTCTTTTATTATTGTAAATTTGTGGAAGCAATTAGATACGATCAAGGCGCTTGTTTTGTTATGAGCACAACCAGTTCCAAATACAACTTACCCGTGAGCAGAGAGAGTATTCGTGAACCCCTTTGAGCTTAAACAGTTGAATCTCTGCTGGAAATAAGGCGAGATGTCAAATTCTTTTTTCTTGAAACCCGGAAATTTTTGATAATTATTCTTTTGCCGTAAAAAGTCAAGAGCATTCACTTTGGGTGAGTAAAAGATAAGTTGGGGAGAACGAAAATGAGAATCGGTAAGTGCCACAACTCTTGAAAAACCGAGCAAGCATTGAAAGAAAAAAAAATTAGAAAAGAGAAACATCTGTTTTGTGTATACAATGTGAAAAGAAAAAGAAAAAAAATAAAGAAAAAGAAAATGAATGCTTGCTTGAAAGAAAAATAGTGAAAAACAAAAAAATTGAGTTGTGAAATAAGAGTTGTGAAGGTTTAAAATGAGAAATAAGTGGAAGGAAGTTGAGATGTGTAAATAGCTTGTACAGTGAATGTCTTTTTTGCATCGGCAAGTTCGTTTTCAATGGCCTTAGATATGACCCTTGTTTGTAAACCTAACCAAGCTACAACCGAAAAATTCCTTAGTGATCTTCGTGCTTCCGCATTTCCATTTTTAATCGATTAGAAATTGTATGAATTAAATTGATTTCTTCATTGTTTGTTGGAGAGTGAAATTATCCCCGCAGTTGCAAACGCGTAATTTCTTCAATCCTTATTCGAAGAGGAGAGATAGGGTGATTCATTCAGGATAACATTATTGTGGATTGATACAAATTTTGCATTGCTATAAAGTTTTAGTTCTTGTGTATTATGTTATTCTAACCATTGGGAACTTGTGTCTAGTTGACTCTCTTGTGTTTGAGCCGTTATATCCGATTTCGGAGAAACCTTTTTCTTTAAGCAAATTCTCTTGTCTTTCAAGAGGCATACTTTGCTTGAGGGCAAGCAAGAATCTAGTTGGGGAGAGTTGTTAGATGCCCAAAAGTGCTTATTTGAGCTATCAAATGTGGGCATCTTTCACTCCTTTTTGTCGTTAAAGTGTTCGAAACCGCCTTTGCCTTTGATGATTTGCAATACAATGTTAAATGATCTTGGTACCTTTAATTTGTGTGTTATTGTGCAGAAATTAGGCATGAAAGAATAGAAAACAAAGGCACATGAATGATGGCAAAGAGACCAAGAAAAGAAGGCATTCATCAGCATGCTCGCTAGGCGAGTGATGCAGCGAAGGGCTCGCTAGGCGAGCACCCAGCGAGCTGCCAGCGAACATCCCTAGAATTTTACAGTAGCAAAGTCAGCAAATTCGTTGTGGCGAAGGTGGTAGCGAACATTCCCAGACTTGGCCAGAAGCACATCTAGCACTTATTCGCTAGGCGAGCCACTAGCGAACTTCCAGCGAGCAATTCCAGTAGCAAAACACCAAAACTCGCTGGAGCGAAGGAGGAAGTGTTGGCTTCGCCTAGCGAACATGCAATCTGGACTTAGATATTTCTTCTGGGCGCAGGTGCCTCTAGTGCCTATAATGGGGATCGCTAGGAGAACCATTTTGCTTGCCTAGCGAGCATAGCAGTTCAGATAGTAGTAATATAAGTAGCAGGGGCTACTTTTTGGAAAGGACACTTAGCATTTTTTAGATATTTTCTACATTTTCTTGGGATCATATTTTGTAACCTAGAAACACATTTCCTCATTTTTCTTCATCTCTTAACAATATTCCACAAAAAGAAGGTGGATTCCCATCCAATCTCGATTCTTCGACTCGGATGTTGATCAACCTCTAACCGAAACTTGTTGACCAAGCTACCATGAAAATGAGTAGCTAAGTTCTTCATTTTGTCAAGGTTAGATGTAGATGATCATAAGCTTTGTATGTAAATGGGATGATCTTCATTTATAAAGTCTTTAATGATGAATGTATGGTGAAAACTTTGTTTTATTGAAAATTCTTTGTGTTGGTTTTTGATCGAGAAATGTTTTCCAACTCTTTACCTAGGTTTTCATTCAATCTTGTTTGTTAGCTAGATATAGTAATGAATGATTTTGTTCAACATAAAGTTGAACCAAAAAGTTGTCATTTTGATAGATTGTGTGAGAGATCAACAATGGATCAAAATGGGAAAACACACAATGTGTGTTAGAGATAAACACATTGGGAGGACTTTGTGAAATAGTTTATCATCTAAAGGAGTTTATGAGTTTTGTTGATCGAACATTTGCATGCAAAGTGATCGTCGAACCCTAACTTTGACAATATTTCTTAAATAGAAAAACCAAAACTTTTACCGCACTTTCTTACACTTTTATGCAAGCTACCGTTACTAAACCAAAATCCCCCTTGTTACTACGAGTTAAGAACTTAACAGTTGTCGAATGGCGGCGATATCTCACAATCCCTGTGGAGACGATAACAAAAACCCGACACTCTATTCCCTAATCAATAAAATGGCACGTGACCCTTCCGGAGAGCATCCGATGATGACGCGGGAGCAGTTCCTGCAGCACGCTAGTTGGCCTGTGGACAGGCCTATGTTCGGAGAGGGGGCGGGTGCTGGTGCATCTGGTGCTGATACTTCTGGTGGTGTTGAGGATGGTGATGACGATGATGATGATGATGATGAGGATGGTTCTGATTCTGAGGCTGAAAGTGATGAGAGTTTGGAGTCTTTGAGGGCTAAGTTTGTTTTAGATTTTCATGTTATGTTTTATTTTATTGTATTTTTAAATATGTAGTATTTTGGTTCTGGTTATGTACTTTTGGGGTGTTTTGTCCCCCACGCACATTTTTTAAAATTTTGAAGCAATGGTTATTATTTAGGTTTTAAATTATTGTGTTGGGTTTAAATTTATTTTGTTTTAATAAATTTTTGGTTGATGAGTGTCAAACCTTCTAGATTGGTTGCTCCTCAAAGAAGTATCCAATGAAGGTGCATCCGAGCTTGGATGACAATGATAAAAATAAACAAGCGAATAATGCTAAGGTACATGGTTACCTCCGGTTAGAATTTTAGAATGCATTAAGAACTTTACTCTTTTTGTAATTGAATATTGTTCTTTTTGCAACATAATTGAATGAATGATTCATCTAGGCCTTAAAACCACTAATTATGAGGAAACCTCCATTGTACACTAAAATGCTGGCTTCTAATAAACTTTGTTGATTCATTTGATTCATGCTTTGTCTTTTATTATTGTAAATTTGTGGAAGCAATTAGAAACGATCAAGGCGCTTGTTTTATTATGAGCACAACCAGTTCCAAATACAACTTACCCGTGAGCAGAGAGAGTATTCGTGAACCCCTTTGAGCTTAAACAGTTGAATCTCTGCTGGAAATAAGGCGAGATGTCAAATTCTTTTTTCTTGAAACCCGGAAATTTTTGATAATTGTTCTTTTGCCGTAAAAAGTTAAGAGCATTCACTTTGGGTGAGTAAAAGATAAGTTGGAGAGAACGAAAATGAGAATCGGTAAGTGCCACAATTCTTGAAAAACCGAGCAAGCATTGAAAGAAAAAAAAATTGGAAAAGAGAAACATCTGTTTTGTGTATACAATGTGAAAAGAAAAAGAAAAAAAATAAAGAAAATGAAAATGAATGCTTGCTTGAAAGAAAAATAGTGAAAAACAAAAAAATTGAGTTGTGAAATAAGAGTTGTGAAGGTTTAAAATGAGAAATAAGTGGAACGAAGTTGAGATGTGTAAATAGCTTGTACAGTGAATGTCATTTTTGCATCGGCAAGTTCGTTTTCAATGGCCTTAGATATGACCCTTGTTTGTAAACCTAACCAAGCTACAACCGAAAAATTCCTTAGTGATCTTCGTGCTTCCGCATTTCCATTTTTAATCGATTAGAAATTGTATGAATTGAATTGATTTCTTCATTGTTTGTTGGAGAGTGAAATTATCCCCGCAATTGCAAACGCGTAATTTCTTCAATCCTTATTCGAAGAGGAGAGATAGGGTGATTCATTCAGGATAACATTGTTGTGGATTGATACAAATTTTGCATTGCTATAAAGTTTTAGTTCTTGTGTATTATTTTATTCTAACCATTGGGAACTTGTGTCTAGTTGACTCTCTTGTGTTATAGCCATTATATCCGATTTCGGAGAAACCTTTTTCTTTAAGCAAATCCACTTGTCTTTCAAGAGGCATACTTTGCTTGAGGGCAAGCAAGAATCTAGTTGGGGAGAGTTGTTAGATGCCCAAAAGTGCTTATTTGAGCTATCAAATATGGGCATCTTTCACTCCTTTTTGTCGTTAAAGTGTTCGAAAACGCCTTTGCCTTTGATGATTTGCAATACAATGTTAAATGATCTTGGTACCTTTAATTTGTGTGTTATTGTGCAGAAATTAGGCATGAAAGAATAGAAAACAAAGGCACATGAATGATGGCAAAGAGACCAAGAAAAGAAGGCATTCATCAGCATGCACGCTAGGCGAGTGATGCAGCGAAGGGCTCGCTAGGCGAGCACCCAGCGAGCTGCCAGCGAACATCCCTAGAATTTTACAGTAGCAAAGTCAGCAAACTCGTTGTGGCGAAGGTGGTAGCGAACATTCCCAGACTTGGCCAGAAGCACATCTAGCACTTATTCGCTAGGCGAGCCACTAGCGAACTTCCAGCGAGCAATTCCAGTAGCAAAACACCAAAACTCGCTGGAGCGAAGGAGGAAGTGTTGGCTTCGCCTAGCGAACATGCAATCTGGACTTAGATATTTCTTCTGGGCGCAGGTGCCTCTAGTGCCTATAATGGGGATCGCTAGGCGAACCATTCTGCTCGCCTAGCGAGCATAGCAGTTCAAATAGTAGTAATATAAGTAGCAGGGGCTACTTTTTGGAAAGGACACTTAGCATTTTTTAGATATTTTCTGGATTTTCTTGGGATCATATTTTATAACCTAGAAACACATTTTCTTTATTTTTCTTCATCTCTTAACAATATTCCACAAAAAGAAGGTGGATTCCCATCCAATCTCGATTCTTCGACTCGGATGTTGATCAACCTCTAACCGAAACTTGTTGAACAAGCTACCATGAAAATGAGTAGCTAAGTTCTTCATTTTGTCAAGGTTAGATGTAGATGATCATAAGTTTTGTATGTAAATGGGATGATCTTCATTTGTAAAGTCTTTAATGATGAATGTATGGTGAAAACTTTGTTTTATTGAAAATTCTTTGTGTTGGTTTTTGATCGAGAAATGTTTTCCAACTCTTTACCTAGGTTTTCATTCAATCTTGTTTGTTAGCTATATATAGTAATGAATGATTTTGTTCAACATAAAGTTGAACCAAAAAGTTGTCATTTTGATAGATTGTGTGAGAGATCAACAATGGATCAAAATGGGAAAACACACAATGTGTGTTAGAGATAAACACATTGGGAGGACTTTGTGAAATAGTTTATCATCTAAAGGAGTTTATGAGTTTTGTTGATCGAAAATTTGCATGCAAAGGGATTGTCGAACCCTAACTTTGACAATATTTCTCAAATAGAAAAACCAAAACTTTTACCGCACTTTCTTACACTTTTATGCAAGCTACCGTTACTAAACCAAAACCCCCCTTGTTACTACGAGTTAAGAACTTAACAGTTGTCGAAAGACGGCGAAATCTCACAATCCCTGTGGAGACGATAACAAAAACCCGATACTCTATTCCCTAATCAACAAAATGGCACGTGACCCTTCCGGAGAGCATCCGATGATGACGCGGGAGCAGTTCCTGCAGCACGCTAGCTGGCCTGTGGACAGGCCTATGTTCGGAGAGGGGGCGGGTGCTAGTGCATCTGGTGTTGATACTTCTGGTGGTGCTGAGGATGGTGACGACGATGATGATGATGATGAGGATGGTTCCGGTTCTGAGGCCGGAAGTGATGAGAGTTTAGAGTCCTTTGAGGGCTAAGTTTGTTTTAGTTTTCATGTTATGTTTTATTTTATTGTATTTTTAAATATGTAGTATTTTGGTTTTGGTTATGTACTTTTGGGGTGTTTTGTCCCCCACGCACATTTTTTAAAATTTTGAAGCAATGGTTATTATTTAGGTTTTAAATTATTGTGTTTGGTTTAAATTTATTTTGTTTTAATAAATTTTTGGTTGATGAGTGTCAAACCTTCTAGATTGGTTGCTCCTCAAAGAAGTATCCAATGAAGGTGCATCCGAGCTTGGATGACAATGATAAAAATAAACAAGCGAATAATGCTAAGGTACATGGTTACCTCCGGTTAGAATTTTAGAATGCATTAAGAACTTTACTCTTTTTGTAATTGAATATTGTTCTTTTTGCAACATAATTGAATGAATGATTCATCTAGGCCTTAAAACCACTAATTATGAGGAAACCTCCTTTGTACACTAAAATGCTGGATTCTAATAAACTTTGTTGATTCATTTGATTCATGCTTTGTCTTTTATTATTGTGAATTTGTGGAAGCAATTAGAAATGATCAAGGCGCTTGTTTTCTTATGAGCACAACCAGTTCCAAATACAACTTACCCGTGAGCAGAGAGAGTATTCGTGAACCCCTTTGAGCTTAAATAGTTGAATCTCTGCTTGAAATAAGGCGAGATGTCAAATTCTTTTTTCTTGAAACCCGGAAATTTTTGATAATTGTTCTTTTGCCGTAAAAAGTCAAGAGCATTCACTTTGGGTGAGTAAAAGATAAGTTGGGGAGAACGAAAATGAGAATCGGTAAGTGCCACAATTCTTGAAAAACCGAGCAAGCATTGAAAGAAAAAAAAATTAGAAAAGAGAAACATCTGTTTTGTGTATACAATGTGAAAAGAAAAAGAAAAAAAATAAAGAAAATGAAAATGAATGCTTGCTTGAAAGAAAAATAGTGAAAAACAAAAAAAATTGAGTTGTGAAATAAGAGTTGTGAAGGTTTAAAATGAGAAATAAGTGGAACGAAGTTGAGATGTGTAAATAGCTTGTACAGTGAATGTCTTTTTTGCATCGGCAAGTTCGTTTTCAATGGCCTTAGATATGACCCTTGTTTGTAAACCTAACCAAGCTACAACCGAAAAATTCCTTAGTGATCTTCGTGCTTCCGCATTTCCATTTTTAATCGATTAGAAATTGTATGAATTGATCTGATTTCTTCATTGTTTGTTGGAGAGTGAAATTATCCCCGCAGTTGCAAACGCGTAATTTCTTCAATCCTTATTCGAAAAGGAGAGATAGGGTGATTGATTCAGGATAACATTGTTGTGGATTGATACAAATTTTGCATTGCTATAAAGTTTTAGTTCTTGTGTATTATGTTATTCTAACCATTGGGAACTTGTGTCTAGTTGACTCTCTTGTGTTTGAGCCGTTATATCCGATTTCGGAGAAACCTTTTTCTTTAAGCAAATCCTCTTGTCTTTTAAGAGGCATACTTTGCTTGAGGGCAAGCAAGAATCTAGTTGGGGAGAGTTGTTAGATGCCCAAAAGTGCTTATTTGAGCTATCAAATGTGGGCATCTTTCACTCCTTTTTGTCGTTAAAGTGTTCGAAACCGCCTTTGCCTTTGATGATTTGCAATACAATGTTAAATGATCTTGGTACCTTTAATTTGTGTGTTATTGTGCAGAAATTAGGCATGAAAGAATAGAAAACAAAGGCACATGAATGATGGCAAAGAGACCAAGAAAAGAAGGCATTCATCAGCATGCTCGCTAGGCGAGTGATGCAGCGAAGGGCTCGCTAGGCGAGCACCCAGCGAGCTGCCAGCGAACATCCCTAGAATTTTACAGTAGCAAAGTCAGCAAACTCGTTGTGGCGAAGGTGGTAGCGAACATTGCCAGACTTGGCCAGAAGCACATCTAGCACTTATTCGCTAGGCGAGCCACTAGCGAACTTCCAGCGAGCAATTCCAGTAGCAAAACACCAAAACTCGCTGGAGCGAAGGAGGAAGTGTTGGCTTCGCCTAGCGAACATGCAATCTGGACATAGATATTTCTTCTAGGCGCAGGTGCCTCTAGTGCCTATAATGGGGATCGCTAGGCGAACCATTCTGCTCGCCTAGCGAGCATAGCAGTTCAGATAGTAGTAATATAAGTAGCAGGGGCTACTTTTTGGAAAGGACACTTAGCATTTTTTTGATATTTTCTACATTTTCTTGGGATCATATTTTGTAACCTAGAAACACATTTTCTTCATTTTTCTTCATCTCTTAACAATATTCCACAAAAAGAAGGTGGATTCCCATCCAATCTCGATTCTTCGACTCGGATGTTGATCAACCTCTAACCGAAACTTGTTGACCAAGCTACCATGAAAATGAGTAGCTAAGTTCTTCATTTTGTCAAGGTTAGATGTAGATGATCATAAGCTTTGTATGTAAATGGAATGATCTTCATTTGTAAAGTCTTTAATGATGAATGTATGGTGAAAACTTTGTTTTATTGAAAATTCTTTGTGTTGGTTTATGATCGAGAAATGTTTTCCAACTCTTTTCCTAGGTTTTCATTCAATCTTGTTTGTTAGCTAGATATAGTAATGAATGATTTTGTTCAACATAAAGTTGAACCAAAAAGTTGTCATTTTGATATATTGTGTGAGAGATCAACAATGGATCAAAATGGGAAAACACACAATGTGTGTTAGAGATAAACACATTGGGAGGACTTTGTGAAATAGTTTATCATCTAAAGGAGTTTATGAGTTTTGTTGATCGAACATATGCATGCAAAGTGATCGTCGAACCCTAACTTTGACAATATTTCTCAAATAGAAAAACCAAAACTTTTACCGCACTTTCTTACACTTTTATGCAAGCTACCGTTACTAAACCAAAACCCCCCTTGTTACTACGAGTTAAGAACTTAACAGTTGTCGAAAGACGGCTGTCATACGGTGAACTGGACTTTTTGTGTTTTTTATCGCAATGTCGCGGTTAGCAAGAGTCGCCACCGACTTTTCTTTTATCCAATAAGGAAAGGTGGAAAAGAACAGGAAAGACCTTAATTTAGATTTTGGGTTCGGGAGGTACATTATACAAAGGGAAGGTGTTAGCACCCTTTGTATCCATGGTTATCCATGGGCTCTTAATTGCTCGATCACTTATATTATTTTTGTCTGAAAAAAAAAGTGTTTGTGAATTGTTTGGAAAATTGTTTTTGGAAAGAGAATTTAACTTTGTAATGATTCTTGTATGAATGTATACAAAATGATTATCTCGTTTAGTTTTGAAAATTGTTTAGAAAAATATAACTCGGTAATGATTCTAGTATGAATGTATACCAAGTGGTGATTTTCTGAAGGTATTTTGAAAGGTGTGAGTTGTGAAAAAATGTTTTAGGTTGTGAGCCAGCAATTAAGAGTTATACCGACCCAAGGTCTTTATGAGCATTTCCTATCCTTATGAGGGTAAAACTGTCCTTATTATTGAGAAATAAGTAGTTTTATCCTTTGGATGTTTAAGGGTCATCGTAGGGTCATCGATAGGTCATTGAAGGCAACAGTTACGAGGATATCTTAGCATTCGAAGGGACTATCATCTTTTAACCGTAGGCAACATCGGAGGGTCATCGAGGGACAAAGTTGTATATTCGAAGGCAATATCCGAGGGACTATAATTTATTTTATGATGATTTAACCGAAGGGTCTTTGCTAAGGGTATCCCCACGTTCGCGGGACATGACCGTAATATCGTAATCGTAAGGCAACAAAGAGAGGTCCAAGATCACTTATTCAAAGGCAAAGTTTTACAATTAATTATATAATTAGGATGAAACTCCACATTAAAGTTATTAAAAATAATATATTAAAAAATTAATACATTAGAAATTAATACATTAAAAATTAATTTAGGGTGAAACTCCACAAGGGTATCCCATAAATAAAGTGGAATACCTAGCCAATAACCTTTTCCTGGGATATGTGAACCTTTACGAAACTCAAAAAAAGAAACATGTCAGAACACCAAATCAGGGTGCAATCGAAGATTACACCGGAGAAATATCACAACAATAAATAGGATAGGATGAATAATGCATGGCTATGATAAAACATAAAAAAAAACAGAATAGGCCACGGATTTTGAATTTGAAAACTGCCCCACGTTAGGAACTTTGAATTTTATGGCATTTTGTCACAGGAATAACATGGTCAAACATTCAGGGTATTCAGGCATATTTAAATTCCCATACGAAAGCAAATTATATATCAACATTTAATCATGATGCATTATATATGTAGATATGGCCAATTGAAAGTATAAACAATAGAGATACGCAAACCTGTTTGCCAATTCAAGGTTGAGGGGATTGACCCCTTGTAGTATCGGAATAAGTTAGGCAGCGGGAATTGGACGGCGATGGCTTCGGTGCAGATGGGCTGCCTTCAGGGTTTCTTTACTCTGAATTCTCCGGGTAGGCAGGGTTCCTATGCCAAAGTTTCTATCCGTCCTTCTCTGTTCTCTCTCTTTCTTTTTCCTCAAGGTTTTGTTCCAAGGAAACCTCAGAGTGTTTTGCTTCTCTTCCTTCTTTCTCCAGTGAATCTCCCAGTGTAAACTCCAAGTCTTACTCCCAGTCTGAAGCTTCAGTATTTATAGACTAATTTCGTGGGTAATGGGCTTGGAATGAGGGAGACCCAAGTCCAAAATAATTTGTTATATTTTATTTATTTATTTATTTTAATTATTTAATTAATTAATTAATTAATTAATTAATAAAAAAAAAATCTCTTTTTTTTTTTTTTTTTTTTTTCGTTTTTTTTCGTTTTTTTTTTTTTTTTTTTTTTTTTTTTTTTTATTTTTTAGGAAAAATGATGGGTAATTTTTGGGGTATGACAGCTGCCCCTGTTCAATATTCTTGAACCGAGAGAGTTAGGATGGCGTGTATGCCATTCGTGGTCTGGAGGTGGAAGATTATTGAACACTAGAATGCCCCAAAAATTTGCACTTGAGAATCGACAGTTGGTCTTGATGGAGATGGGCTTAAAGATGCCATCCGGGAGGTTTGATGACGAAAGCTTCAGATCGAGCCGTACATTAGGCCAATTTGAAGACATGGGTGCCACACTGGGTCGTACATTAGACCGAATAATGAGTCATCCATTATGCTGCCGACTTCGCTGGGGAGTCGGAGTGTGTCATATGCTGTTGGGGATAAAGGATCAGAATGGACCATACGCTAGATCGTATCTGAGTTGCAGAATGAACCGTACGTTAGGCTGAATCTGATGACGAAAGGGGTAGTCGTACGTTAGACTACACTTCAGAAATGTACCGTATGTTAGGTAGCATTTGAGGGGATGGACATCCGAACGGGTCGTACGTTAGACCGTCGCAGAATGAGTCGTCTGTTAGGCCGCATCTGATGATGAAAGCGGTAGTCGTACGCCAGACTACACTTCAGAAATGTACCGTACGTTAGGTAGCATCTGAGGGTTGTAAGATCCAAACGGGTCGTACGTTAGACCGCGTTGGAGTTGCTGGAGTTCAGAATGGATCGTACGCTAGATCGTATCTGAGTTGCAGAATGAGCCATACGTTAGGCTGTATCCGAAGAAGAAAGTAGTCGTACGCTAGACTACACCCCTGAATGTACCGTACGCTAGGCAGCATCTGAGGATTTGAAGGTCCAAATGGGTCGTACGTTAGACCGCATTGGAGTTGCTGAAGAAGTCATATGTTGGGCTGAATCAGAATGAACCGTACGTTAGGCTGTATCTGATAACCTGTATATGTTGTACTTGCAATAAATGTTTGGGATGGGCTTAAAGATGCCATCGTTAGGAGGATATCGAAGTGTTGTCAGAATGAATGTTCCCATGAACTGTATTTGAAATATGTATCTGAATCTTGAATGTGATTGATAAAGGTGTCTGTCTGAATGAACCTTTTATTTTGACTATATCAGGAGGATAAATAACCTGCAAAGAAAAGTTAGCTTCATGCTATGTCATGATGTATGAGATGTTTCGTGTTATGCTAAAATAAATGCGAATGTTGTATGCATGCGTATGCTGTGAAATGATGTAATGAATGAGTTATGCGTATGAGAAGTTCTGCTTGGGGACTCTACTGGGGAAAATAAATCCCCATCTACTGATTGGAGATATTTGTAACGATGACCCTTTCTCGGCAGGGGGTTCTTGATTCTGTCTGATGGTAGAAATATTCCACAGATCTTGGCTGAGGATGGATGAGATGATCAATCTGTCTGATGATGCCGACCTCTGTTGGGGAATAACTGGCTGTGCCGGGGAATACTGCTAATTTCTTCTGAGGAATAACAGACTTGCTGGGGGAGTAGAATTGGTAGCGGATTCATTGGAAGCATGGTTAGACCTTCTCCTCGATCCTGAAGTCGGGTAGTAATTGCTATTGCTATTCTACGTATATATTTTGGTAAACATTTATCATATTCAAATGCACATATTAATTCAAATTAAATCAATGGACATTTACGCAAACAAAACAGAAAAAGTAAAACAAAAGCATCTTTTTTGAAATGAATTGCATTGATTTTGAAAGGAGGCCTATGAACAGGCAATTTGTGTACAAGGAGACAGAAATCCTAGTAAGAGGAAATTGTCAAAAACAAAGAGAAAGTTATGCAGAAAAGTCTTATTGATTTTAAGTCTACTACTGTCATTATGTCTTCAAGCATCTCATCCCCTGCTGTCGTATAGAAGTGATTGGCTTGGTCAATCCCTTGAACTTGGATAAAGTTGACTGAGAACGGGACATAGTCATACGCTTTAATCCCTAATTTTTGCCTGGACCGCCTTTTCAGGTTTTCAGTCCACCAGGATACCCTTTTTTGCCCAAGCCGCCTTTTCAGGTTTTCGACTTGCCGGGCGTACATTTTTTTATATATCCCTAATTTTTGCCCGAACCCTTTTGGTTCGCCGGGATGCCCTTACTTTTGCCTAGATACGTTGATCTAGCGGGTCTCTTTCATGCGTAGTATTTTTTAACTATGTCCGCGTTCACGGGATGCGGGAAATCTTCGCCATCCATTGTAGCAAGTATCATGGCTCCACCAGAGAATACCTTCTTAACTACAAATGGCCCTTCGTATGTGGGAGTCCATTTGCCTCTGGGATCAGTTTGTGGTAGGATGATACGCTTTATCACCAAGTCGCCCATTTGATACACTTGTCTCTTGACCCTTTTGTTGAATGCCCTGGTCATGCGCTTCTGATATATCTGCCCGTGACATACAGCCGCAAGTCTCTTCTCATCAATCAAATGTATCTGATCGAGTCGAGTCTGAATCCATTCGTCCTCGTCTAAGCCCGCCTCTTTCATGATCCTTAGAGAGGGAATCTGAACCTCTACTGGTAAAACGGCTTCCATTCCGTAGACTAAAGAGAAAGGAGTTGCCCCTGTCGAAGTTCGTACCGAAGTACGATAACCATGAAGAGCAAATGGTAACATCTCATGCCAGTCTTTGTATGTTACCGTCATCTTTTGTATAATCTTCTTAATATTCTTATTAGCCGCTTCTACAGCGCCGTTCGTCTTTGGCCGGTACGGAGAAGAGTTATGGTGTTTTATTTTGAACTGCGTGCAGAGTTCAGTAATCATCTTGTTGTTCAAATTAGTGCCATTGTCAGTGATAATTCTCTCAGGGACGCCGTATCGGCAGATGAGGCTGTTCTTGATGAATCGTGCCACCACATTCTTAGTAACAGAAGCAAATGAGGCTGCCTCCACCCACTTTGTGAAGTAATCAATAGCAAAAAGGATGAAACGATGTCCATTAGAGGCGGTAGGTTTAATCTCGCCAATCATATCAATGCCCCACATTGCAAAGGGCCAAGGCGCTGTCAACACGTTTAATGGAGCAGGAGGCACATGTACTTTATCCGCATAGATCTGGCACTTATGACAAGTTCTGGAGTGATGGTGGCAATCAGTTTCCATGGTAGACCAATAATACCCTGATCTCAGAATCTTCTTGGCCATCGTATGTCCACTAGAATGAGTCCCAAAGATACCGTCGTGCATGTCTTCCATAATCTTCTCTGATTCCTTTCTATCCACACAGCGAAGCAAAGTCGAATCATGGTTACGTTTGTACAATATTCCATTACTCAAAAAGAATTTAGCGGAGAACTTCCTCAGAAATTTCCTGTCATTGATGGATGTCCCTTCAGGGTATTCTTGAGCTTCTAAATATCTTTTTATCTCGTGGTACCAAGGCTTCTCTTCTACTTCATCAGCGTTAAGTTCATAACAATATGCTGGTTCGTCTAGTCGTTCAATGGTAATCCGGGGAGCTTCATTGTCCCATCTGACTCTGAACATAGATGACATGGTAGCTAATGCGTCTGCCAACTGGTTCTCCTCTCGTGGAATATGTTCGAATGTGATCTCTTCAAAGTATGGGATTAATGTCAATACCCGTTCTCGATAAGGGATGAGATTCGGATGTTTAGTGTCCCATTCTCCTTTGACCTGACTGATTACCAAGGCTGAGTCTCCGTACACCTTCAAGAACTTGATTCTTAGGTCTATAGCAACTCTGAGTCCCAGAATACACGCTTCATACTCAGCCATATTGTTGGTGCACTCAAAACATAGTCTAGCGGTGAAAGGCGTATGGCCACCCTTGGGGGAAATGATCACGACGCCAATACCGTTGCCCAATGCGTTAGACGATCCATCAAAAACCATAGTCCATCGGGATCCCACTTCAGGTCCTTCCTCTGGTCCAGGTTCTTCATAATCAGTAACAAGCATGACATCCTCATCTGGGAACTCAAAATTCATAGACTGATAATCATTCACTGCCTGATGAGCCAAATGATCAGCTAGCACGCTTCCTTTGATTGCTTTTTGGGTGGTATACTGGATATCATACTCTGTTAAAATCATCTGCCATCTTGCTATTCTTCCGGAGAGGGCGGGTTTCTCAAATATGTATTTGATAGGATCCATCTTAGAAATCAACAAAGTGGTGTGATTCAACATATACTGTCTTAGTCGGCGAGCAGCCCAGGCCAAAGCACAGCAAGTTTTCTCGAGCAGTGAGTATCTTGTTTCACAGTCGGTAAACTTTTTGCTAAGGTAGTATATGGCATGCTCTTTTCGACCAGACTCGTCATGTTGCCCCAACACGCACCCCATTGAGTTTTCTAAAACGGTCAAATACATGATTAGAGGTCTTCCCTCAACTGGTGGTACCAGAATCGGAGGTTCTTGGAGGTACTTCTTGATTTTGTCGAAAGCTTCTTGACATTCATCATTCCATATCATCTCTTGATTTTTTCTCAGTAACTTGAAGATGGGTTTGCAAGTAGCGGTCAAATGGGAAATAAATCGGGCAATGTAATTCAAACGTCCCAAGAAACCTCTGACTTCTTTATCCGTACGGGGTACTGGCATTTCTTGAATAGCTCTCACCTTGGCCGGGTCAACCTCAATACCTTTACCACTGACAATAAAGCCCAAGAGTTTACCGGATCTTACTCCAAAGGTGCATTTGTTCGGGTTCAATCTCAACTTGTATTTCTTCAGCCTCTCAAACAGTTTGTATAAATGATCGAGATGTTCTTCTTCAGTATGAGACCTGGCTATCATATCGTCCACATATACTTCTATTTCGTGATGGATCATGTCATGGAACAAAACCACCATAGCACGCTGGTATGTTGCTCCTGCGTTCTTTAAACCGAATGGCATTACTTTATAACAGAAGGTGCCCCATTGCGTCACAAACGTAGTCTTCTCCATGTCCTCAGGTGCCATTTTGATCTGGTTATAACCCGAGAATCCATCCATGAAGGAGAATACCTTGTGTTGAGCGGTGTTGTCTACCAGAACATCAATGTGTGGCAGTGGAAAATCATCTTTGGGACTCGCTCTATTCAAATCTCTGTAATCCACACACATTCGCACCTTACCATCCTTCTTTGGCACTGGTACCACATTAGCAACCCATTGAGGATAAGAAGTAACAGCCAAAAAACCAGCGTCAAATTGTTTCATCACCTCGGCTTTGATTTTCTCGGACATTTCAGGACGCATGCGACGAACCTTTTGCTTAACAGGACGACAATCTTCCTTCATCGGCAAACGATGCACCACTATATCGGTATCCAGCCCTGGCATGTCTTCGTAAGACCAAGCAAAAATCTCCACATAGTCATGTAGCATCTGGATCAATCTTCCTTTGACACTGCTTTCCAAGCCTGCTCCTATTTTGACTTCTTTCTTGTCCACCTCGGTACCCAGATTTACAGTCTCAACTGACTCCTCATGCGGCTGTATAGTCCTTTCTTCTTGCAGTAACAGTCTGGCAAGTTCTTCAGGTACTTCACAATCTTCCTCACTTCCATCTTCGGCTCGGTAGATCGGATTTTCAAAGTCATAATGAACAGTAGTAGAACTATTATCAACAGGATCCAGAGTGGATAGGGATCTGCAATTCGTTACGTGCGTGTGTGTAAGAAAACATAGCTTGTTTGAAAGATGATAGGAAAGACAAAGAGCGCAATATTTGAATGCAAAACGTCCATTGATTTATTGAATATAAATATGCTTATGAAAATGACAAAACCCTTAACCAATTAGCTATTGTGCCTCGGGCATAGACACAATGCTTTAAGAAGTTTGATTGTAAAAGAAAATTAAAACTTGCAATTCTAGAATAAACAATAACAATTACTCCTGACTAAAGGAGATCGGGATAATGTCTTCAGTCTTCCAATTGTTGAGTCCGTCACCAATTATTGGGAAAATCCAGCTATCCAAGTCGCAATCAATATCAGCATCTTCCATAGCATTAATCTGATTTTTGACTATCTTTCCAGAGTTAAACCCCAGGCCAGCTTTATCAGACTTGTACGGTACATTAATCAGTTGACCCCAACCAATACGATCACCACTTTCAACCGCGGCTTGAGCATCTTTCAGAGAGATCATGACAGGGGGAGCACGAACAACCTTGGGCACAAGGGGAGTTGGCTTAAGGACAGGAATGGGTGGAGGAACTACTTCAAATGACTGAGAAGGAGTCTCAAAGAATTCACCATCCATCTCGACGTATTTGAAGGCTTGCACACTACTGACAATATACTCTTCTTCTCCACATACAGTGACGACCATGCCTGCTATTGGATACTTCAGCTTTTGATGAAGCGACGAAGCTACCGCACCTGCCCCATGGATCCAAGGGCGCCCCAACAAGCAGGAGTAGGCGGGACGAATGTCCATCACGTGAAAGGTAGTGCTGAAGACTTGAGGTCCTATCTTGATAGGGAGAACCACTTCACCATAGACAACACTCTTCGCACCATCGTAAGCACGCACCACAACATCACTAGGTTTCAGTTCAATGCCTTTGTAGTCAAATTTATCGAGTACAGCTTTCGGGAGCACATTCAAGGAAGAGCCGTTGTCGATCAACACGTGAGCCAGGGTGATCCCCTCACACTCGATGGAGATATGCAGAGCTTTATTGTGATTCTTTCCTGCTGGCGTCAGGTCAGCATCGGAAAAGCCTAGGCCATTGTCAACAGTCAAATTAGCAACATAATGTTCGAATTGATCGACGGATGTTTCTTGAGGCACATGAGCGGTCTTCAAGAATTTCATCAATGCATTGGCATGGGATTCAGAGGATAACAACAAGGACAACATTGAGATTTTGGACGGAGTATGCCCCAATTGTTCCACTACATCAAAATCGCTCTTACGGATGATTTTCAGCATCTCTTCCATTTCCTGTTTGGCAACATCTTCAGAAGTAACTTCGACCGATGTCTCTGACTGAGGAGGATTGACTGGTCTTTTCCCTCGAATTTCGGGAGCGGGAGGTGAGATTTCTGGGGAGTAGATCCTTCCACTTCGAGTAACTTTACTAGTCCCCACAATATCATTAGGATTAGCAGAACTACCAACTTGCTTTATGCCATGGATGTAAACGTCGCCTCCATAGTTCCACGGAATAGCTTTGCTGGAGGAATATGGCACGGGGCCAGGTGCGGTAATAATCAGGGGAGCCACTTTGGGCTCAGCGGTAATCTTCACAGGCACTCTAGTAGCGGTAATCTTCACTGGAGCTTTGGACCTAGCAATCACAGATACCTCTTCAATAGAGTTGTCCATCTTAGGAACCCTTTCAAATAGAATTGTACGATCATCCATCAGCCGTTGAATGTCGTTCTTCAACTTCAAACAATCATTGGGTCGGAGTACACAGAGATCGCAATCTTCAGCACAACCTGGAAATAAACCAGCTTGCAATAAATTCTTCTTAACGATCAGGAGAGGAGATGCTAAATCAGCAACGTCAGTAACGTGAGAATTGTCGTCCACAACATTAACATTCTGGTCATGATTAGGCATAGGTGCTGTGATGACATTGGGGGTCGCCGGAGGATCAAATTCAATTTCTCCAGCGTCGATCATATCCTGAATCTTGTTCTTCAACAACCAGCAATCATTCGTATCATGCCCGGGGCTATCGGAGTGATAGGCACACCTGGCGTTGGGATTATAACGAGGAGAAGTAGTGTTGGGATTTGCAGGAGGGCCTTTGAGGGTAATCAAATTGGCCTTTAACATACTCTGCAGTGCTTGGGTTAAAGTCATATTGATCTTGGTAAACTGTCTTCTCGACCTGTCTTGTCTGTGTTGGAAGTTCTGAGATGGCGGTGCGGCAATTGTAACTGCCCCAACAGTATGGTCACGATTCTTCTAGTTATGCTTCCTCTCACTGTACACAGCATTTGATTCATTCTTTCCCTGATAGGACTTTTTGGTGCTTGCAGAAGTAGCTGCTTGTATCTTTCCACTTCGAATGCCGCTTTCAACCCGTTCACCTGTCAAGATAAGTTCAGTGAAACCTGACGAGGAACTTCCCAGTAGATGGCTGTAGAATGGGCCAGTCAGTGTACCCATGAACATGTCCACTAACTCTCGATCACTCATAGGGGGTTTGACTCTGCCAGCCAAATCTCTCCACTTTTGAGCATATTCTTTGAAACTTTCTTTAGAGCCCATAGTCATATTTTGTAGCTGTAGCCGAGTAGGCGCTAACTCAGAATTATACTGGTAGTGCTTGTAGAAAGCTGTTGCTAAATCAGTCCATGTGCGGATGTTAGAGCTCTCAAGCTGATAATACCACTCTAACTGTGTGCCAGACAGACTCTCTTGGAAGAAATGGATCCACAGTTTCTTATCAGTAGTGTGCGGCTGAATCTTTCTCACATAAGCCCTTAGATGCATCTGAGGACAAGAGGCACCATCATACTTAGTGAAAATGGGAACCTTGAATTTGCGGGGAATGACCACATCAGAGACCAGACCCAAGTTTTCGAAATCCAGACCGGGCACTTTCTGCCCCTCCATAGCTAGCATACGTTCTTCCAGCAACTTGTACTTATCATCCTTCGGAGAGTACTGTTCATGTTCATAATCTTCATCGTCGTCCTCAGAATTGACGAGATTAGGATTCTCATCTTCCGAATCATTCTCGGTCTCTTCTTCTGAATCCTTCGGAATTCTAATCTTGACTCCTGTAACCTGTCCCTTAAGCCTTCTCCCCGGGTTGATGTAACCCACAGGTTTCTGGTCCTTCTTCTTCTCCATCAAAAGAGCTTTCAGTTCTTCCTGCCCCTTAGATAAGCTCAGCATCATTTCCTGGAATTGAGCATTCTGGGCCTGCAGATCTTTGACAGTTTGTTCGAGAGCCATTGTTCAATCTGTTTGAATCTGCTGGAATCTGTTTGATAGGAAAATCGTGAGAACACTGATCCTTTAGAATACCTGTTATGCGATGCAATGCAATGTATGAAATGTTTTCAAGGACTTTCGGGATTTAACTTTGCATAAACTAACAAAAAGAGCTTCTTTTTTTTTTTCTCTTTTGTTTTTGCTTTTGTTTTTGTTTTTTCTGTTTTTTTTTAGCAGAGTTAAATCCCTAAATCCTTGAAATGGTTAGTACAATGCCATGATGTTATGATGTTATGTTGTTATGATGTCATGTTGTTAGATAAATAACAAGCACAAGCAAGTCACACAACAATCATTCCTAGGTTTTAAGGCTTGCGTGAGTTCCATAGGTAAATACCCTCCCCACTGAAGTTTGGTTGGTTCAACCTGTCTTAGAATAGTAACCGGGTTCTAGAAGGATCTCAAATCATTGACCTTTCCTTAAGTCCACTTCAGTGCAACACCAAGTGGTTGACCGAAGCTTCCCTAAAGTCCAATCTCAAAGAGTGTAGTATCGAGTCTCAACCAACTCCAGTCGGAACCGAAGCCAGTTATCTCACTACTTTCTAATGGCCAGGATGAGTCAATTAGGGTTCTAAAGGTCTGGTTAATGCTTTTATGGCACCACGCGAATGCCAAATATTTCCTCAACTAACATGAGGAACATCAGGACATCCAAAGTGCCACATTAACCGTAGCCATCATTTTGACCATTCCAGTATACGCCGGACAGTCGCGATGATCTCTTGCTACTTACCTAAGGTACACTAGATCCGGGTGTAGGATCTTTCACTCAAGCATAACATACCCAAGCAATCCCTTAAAAATAAATCAGACAAATTGAATAAGTGATCTTGTTTTTAATGTAACCTCTCTTTTTAAATATTCCGACTCCCCAGCAGAGTCGCCAGTTCTGTCATACGGTGAACTGGACTTTTTGTGTTTTTTATCGCAATGTCGCGGTTAGCAAGAGTCGCCACCGACTTTTCTTTTATCCAATAAGGAAAGGTGGAAAAGAACAGGAAAGACCTTAATTTAGATTTTGGGTTCGGGAGGTACATTATACAAAGGGAAGGTGTTAGCACCCTTTGTATCCATGGTTATCCATGGGCTCTTAATTGCTCGATCACTTATATTATTTTTGTCTGAAAAAAAAAGTGTTTGTGAATTGTTTGGAAAATTGTTTTTGGAAAGAGAATTTAACTTTGTAATGATTCTTGTATGAATGTATACAAAATGATTATCTCGTTTAGTTTTGAAAATTGTTTAGAAAAATATAACTCGGTAATGATTCTAGTATGAATGTATACCAAGTGGTGATTTTCTGAAGGTATTTTGAAAGGTGTGAGGTGTGAAAAAATGTTTTAGGTTGTGAGCCAGCAATTAAGAGTTATACCGACCCAAGGTCTTTATGAGCATTTCCTATCCTTATGAGGGTAAAACTGTCCTTATTATTGAGAAATAAGTAGTTTTATCCTTTGGATGTTTAAGGGTCATCGTAGGGTCATCGATAGGTCATTGAAGGCAACAGTTACGAGGATATCTTAGCATTCGAAGGGACTATCATCTTTTAACCGTAGGCAACATCGGAGGGTCATCGAGGGACAAAGTTGTATATTCGAAGGCAACATCCGAGGGACTATAATTTATTTTATGATGATTTAACCGAAGGGTCTTTGCTAAGGGTATCCCCACGTTCGCGGGACATGACCGTAATATCGTAATCGTAAGGCAACAAAGAGAGGTCCAAGATCACTTATTCAAAGGCAAAGTTTTACAATTAATTATATAATTAGGATGAAACTCCACATTAAAGTTATTAAAAATAATATATTAAAAAATTAATACATTAGAAATTAATACATTAAAAATTAATTTAGGGTGAAACTCCACAAGGGTATCCCACAAATAAAGTGGAATACCTAGCCAATAACCTTTTCCTGGGATATGTGAACCTTTACGAAACTCAAAAAAAGAAACATGTCAGAACACCAAATCAGGGTGCAATCGAAGATTACACCGGAGAAATATCACAACAATAAATAGGATATGATGAATAATGCATGGCTATGATAAAACATAAAAAAAAACAGAATAGGCCACAGATTTTGAATTTGAAAACAGCCCCACGTTAGGAACTTTGAATTTTATGGCATTTTGTCACAGGAATAACATGGTCAAACATTCAGGGTATTATGGCATATTTAAATTCCCATACGAAAGCAAATTATATATCAACATTTAATCATGATGCATTATATATGTAGATATGGCCAATTGAAAGTATAAACAATAGAGATACGCAAACCTGTTTGCCAATTCAAGGTTGAGGGGATTGACCCCTTGTAGTATCAGAATAAGTTAGGCAGCGGGAATTGGATGGCGATGGCTTCGGTGCAGATGGGCTGCCTTCAGGGTTTCTTTACTCTGAATTCTCCGGGTAGGCAGGGTTCCTATGCCAAAGTTTCTATCCGTCCTTCTCTGTTCTCTCTCTTTCTTTTTCCTCAAGGTTTTGTTCCAAGGAAACCTCAGAGTGTTTTGCTTCTCTTCCTTCTTTCTCCAGTGAATCTCCCAGTGTAAACTCCAAGTCTTACTCCCAGTCTGAAGCTTCAGTATTTATAGACTAATTTCGTGGGTAATGGGCTTGGAATGAGGGAGACCCAAGTCCAAAATAATTTGTTATATTTTATTTATTTATTTATTTTAATTATTTAATTAATTAATTAATTAATTAATAAAAAAAAAATTCTCTTTTTTTTTTTTTCGTTTTTTTTCGTTTTTTTTTTTTTTTTTTTTTTTTTTTTTTTTTTTTTAGGAAAAATGATGGGTAATTTTTGGGGTATGACAACGGCGATATCTCACAATCCCTGTGGAGACGATAACAAAAACCCGATACTCTATTCCCTAATCAACAAAATGGCACGTGACCCTTCCGGAGAGCATCCGATGATGACACGGGAGCAGTTCCTGCAGCACGCTAGCTGGCCTATGGACAGGCCTATGTTCGGAGAGGGGGCGGGTGCTGGTGCATCTGGTGTTGATACTTCTGGTGGTGCTGAGGATGGTGATGACGATGATGATGATGATGATGAGGATGGTTCCGGTTCTGAGGCCGGAAGTGATGAGAGTTTAGAGTTCTTTGAGGGCTAAGTTTGTTTTAGTTTTCATGTTATGTTTTATTTTATTGTATTTTTAAATATGTAGTATTTTGGTTTTGGTTATGTACTTTTGGGGTGTTTTGTCCCCCACGCACATTTTTTAAATTTTTGAAGCAATGGTTATTATTTAGGTTTTAAATTATTGTGTTTGGTTTAAATTTATTTTGTTTTAATAAATTTTTGGTTGATGAGTATCAAACCTTCTAGATTGGTTGCTCCTCAAAGAAGTATCCAATGAAGGTGCATCCGAGCTTGGATGACAATGATAAAAATAAACAAGCGAATAATGCTAAGGTACATGGTTACCTCCGGTTAGAATTTTAGAATGCATTAAGAACTTTACTCTTTTTGTAATTGAATATTGTTCTTTTTGCAACATAATTGAATGAATGATTCATCTAGGCCTTAAAACCACTAATTATGAGGAAACCTCCTTTGTACACTAAAATGCTGGATTCTAATAAACTTTGTTGATTCATTTGATTCATGCTTTGTCTTTTATTATTGTGAATTTGTGGAAGCAATTAGAAATGATCAAGGCGCTTGTTTTCTTATGAGCACAACCAGTTCCAAATACAACTTACCCGTGAGCAGAGAGAGTATTCGTGAACCCCTTTGAGCTTAAATAGTTGAATCTCAGCTTGAAATAAGGCGAGATGTCAAATTATTTTTTCTTGAAACCCAGAATTTTTTTATAATTGTTCTTTTGCCGTAAAAAGTCAAGAGCACTCACTTAGGGTGAGTAAAAGATAAGTTGGGGAGAACGAAAATGAGATTCGGTAAGTGCCACAACTCTTGAAACACCGAGCAAGCATTGAAAGAAAAAAAAATTAGAAAAGAGAAACATCTATTTTGTGTATACAATGTGAAAAGAAAAAGAAAAAAAATAAAGAAAATGAAAATGAATGCTTGCTTGGAAGAAAAATAGTTAAAAAGAAAATAATTGAGTTGTGAAATAAGAGTTGTGAAGGTTTAAAATGAGAAATAAGTGGAACGAAGTTGAGATGTGTAAATAGCTTGTACATTGAATGTCTTTTTTGCATCGGCAAGTTCGTTTTCAATGGCCTTAGATATGACCCTTGTTTGTAAACCTAACCAAGCTACAACCGAAAAATTCCTTAGTGATCTTCGTGCTTCCGCATTTCCATTTTTAATTGATTAGACATTGTATGAATTGAATTGATTTCTTCATTGTTTGTTGGAGAGTGAAATTATCCCCGCAGTTGCAAACGCATAATTTCTTCAATCCTTATTCGAAGAGGAGAGATAGGGTGATTCATTCAGGATAACATTGTTGTGGATTGATACAAATTTTGCATTGCTATAAAGTTTTAGTTCTTGTGTATTATTTTATTCTAACCATTGGGAACTTGTGTCTAGTTGACTCTCTTGTGTTTGAGCCATTATATCCGATTTCGGAGAAACCTTTTTCTTTAAGCAAATCCTCTTGTCTTTCAAGAGGCATACTTTGCTTGAGGGAAAGCAAGAATCTAGTTGGGGAGAGTTGTTAGATGCCCAAAAGTGCTTATTTGAGCTATCAAATGTGGGCATCTTTCACTCGTTTTTATCGTTAAAGTGTTCGAAACCGCCTTTGCCTTTGATGATTTGCAATACAATGTTAAATGATCTTGGTACCTTTAATTTGTGTGTTATTGTGCAGAAATTAGGCATGAAAGAATAGAAAACAAAGGCACATGAATGATGGCAAAGAGACCAAGAAAAGAAGGCATTCATCAGCATGCTCGCTAGGCGAGTGATGCAGCGAAGGGCTCGCTAGGCGAGCACCCAGCGAGCTGCCAGCGAACATCCCTAGAATTTTACAGTAGCAAAGTCAGCAAACTCGTTGTGGCGAAGGTGGTAGCGAAAATTCCCAGACTTGGCCAGAAGCACATCTAGCACTTACTCGCTAGGCGAGCCACTAGAGAACTTCCAGCGAGCAATTCCAGTAGCAAAACACCAAAACTCGCTGGAGCGAAGGAGGAAGTGTTGGCTTCTCCTAGCGAAGGTTTCTTCGCCTAGCGAACATGCAATCTGGACTTAGATATTTCTTCTGGGCGCAGGTGCCTCTAGTGCCTATAATGGGGCTCGCTAGGCGAACCATTCTCCTCGCCTAGCGAGCATAGCAGTTCAGATAGTAGTAATATAAGTAGCAGGGGCTACTTTTTGGAAAGGACACTTAGCATTTTTTAGATATTTTCTGCATTTTCTTGGGATCATATTTTGTAACCTAGAAACACATTTTCATCATTTTTCTTCATCTCTTAACAATATTCCACAAAAAGAAGGTGGATTCCCATCCAATCTCGATTCTTCGACTCAGATGTTGATCAACCTCTAACCGAAACTTGTTGACCAAGCTACCATGAAAATGAGTAGCTAAGTTCTTCATTTTGTCAAGCTTAGATGTAGATGATCATAAGCTTTGTATGTAAATGGGATGATCTTCATTTGTAAAGTCTTTAATGATGAATGTATGGTGAAAACTTTGTTTTATTGAAAATTCTTTGTGTTGGTTTATGATCGAGAAATGTTTTCCAACTCTTTTCCTAGGTTTTCATTCAATCTTGTTTGTTAGCTAGATATAGTAATGAATGATTTTGTTCAACATAAAGTTGAACCAAAAAGTTGTCATTTTGATAGATTGTGTGAGAGATCAACAATGGATCAAAATGGGAAAACACACAATGTGTGTTAGAGATAAACACATTGGGAGGACTTTGTGAAATAGTTTATCATCTAAAGGAGTTTATGAGTTTTGTTGATCGAACATATGCATGCAAAGTGATCGTCGAACCCTAACTTTGACAATATTTCTCAAATAGAAAAACCAAAACTTTTACCGCACTTTCTTACACTTTTATGCAAGCTACCGTTACTAAACCAAAACCCCCCTTGTTACTACGAGTTAAGAACTTAACAGTTGTCAAAAGACGGCGATATCTCACAATCCCTGTGGAGACGATAACAAAAACCCGATACTCTATTCCCTAATCAACAAAATGGCACGTGACCCTTCCGGAGAGCATCCGATGATGACGCGGGAGCAGTTCCTGCAGCACGCTAGCTGGCCTGTGGACAGGCCTATGTTCGGAGAGGGGGCGGGTGCTGGTGCATCTGGTTTTGATACTTCTGGTGGTGCTGAGGATGGTGATGACGATGATGATGATGATGAGGATGGTTCCGGTTCTGAGGCCGGAAGTGATGAGAGATTAGAGTCCTTTGAGGGCTAAGTTTGTTTTGTTTTTCATGTTATGCTTTATTTTATTGTATTTTTAAATATGTAGTATTTTGGTTTTGGTTATGTACTTTTGGGGTGTTTTGTCCCCCACGCACATTTTTTAAAATTTTGAAGCAATGGTTATTATTTAGGTTTTAAATTATTGTGTTTGGTTTAAATTTATTTTGTTTTAATAAATTTTTGGTTGATGAGTGTCAAACCTTCTAGATTGGTTGCTCCTCAAAGAAGTATCCAATGAAGGTGCATCCGAGCTTGGATGACAATGATAAAAATAAACAAGCGAATAATGCTAAGGTACATGGTTACCTCCGGTTAGAATTTTAGAATGCATTAAGAACTTTACTCTTTTTGTAATTGAATATTGTTCTTTTTGCAACATAATTGAATGAATGATTCATCTAGGCCTTAAAACCATTAATTATGAGGAAACCTCCTTTGTACACTAAAATGCTGGATTCTAATAAACTTTGTTGATTCATTTGATTCATGCTTTGTCTTTTATTATTGTGAATTTGTGGAAGCAATTAGAAATGATCAAGGCGCTTGTTTTCTTATGAGCACAACCAGTTCCAAATACAACTTACCCGTGAGCAGAGAGAGTATTCGTGAACCCCTTTGAGCTTAAATAGTTGAATCTCAGCTTGAAATAAGGCGAGATGTCAAATTATTTTTTCTTGAAACCCGGAAATTTTTTATAATTGTTCTTTTGCCGTAAAAAGTCAAGAGCACTCACTTAGGGTGAGTAAAAGATAAGTTGGGGAGAACGAAAATGAGATTCGGTAAGTGCCACAACTCTTGAAACACCGAGCAAGCATTGAAAGAAAAAAAAATTAGAAAAGAGAAACATCTATTTTGTGTATACAATGTGAAAAGAAAAAGAAAAAAAATAAAGAAAATGAAAATGAATGCTTGCTTGGAAGAAAAATAGTTAAAAAGAAAAAAATTGAGTTGTGAAATAAGAGTTGTGAAGGTTTAAAATGAGAAATAAGTGGAACGAAGTTGAGATGTGTAAATAGCTTGAACATTGAATGTCTTTTTTGCATCGGCAAGTTCGTTTTCAATGGCCTTAGATATGACCCTTGTTTGTAAACCTAACCAAGCTACAACCGAAAAATTCCTTAGTGATCTTCGTGCTTCCGCATTTCCATTTTTAATTGATTAGACATTGTATGAATTGAAATGATTTCTTCATTGTTTGTTGGAGAGTGAAATTATCCCCGCAGTTGCAAACGCGTAATTTCTTCAATCCTTATTCGAAGAGGAGAGATAGGGTGATTCATTCAGGATAACATTGTTGTGGATTGATACAAATTTTGCATTGCTATAAAGTTTTAGTTCTTGTGTATTATTTTATTCTAACCATTGGGAACTTGTGTCTAGTTGACTCTCTTGTGTTTGAGCCATTATATCCGATTTCGGAGAAACCTTTTTCTTTAAGCAAATCCACTTGTCTTTCAAGAGGCATACTTTGCTTGAGGGCAAGCAAGAATCTAGTTGGGGAGAGTTGTTAGATGCCCAAAAGTGCTTATTTGAGCTATCAAATGTGGGCATCTTTCACTCCTTTTTGTCGTTAAAGTGTTCGAAACCGCCTTTGCCTTTGA
The DNA here is from genome assembly GCF_024323335.1 of Lathyrus oleraceus. Taxonomy (NCBI): domain Eukaryota; kingdom Viridiplantae; phylum Streptophyta; class Magnoliopsida; order Fabales; family Fabaceae; genus Lathyrus; species Lathyrus oleraceus. Next base: position 165,017,861 of record NC_066579.1, on the reverse strand, counting down.
TGATTTGCAATACAATGTTAAATGATCTTGGTACCTTTAATTTGTGTGTTATTGTGCAGAAATTAGGCATGAAAGAATAGAAAACAAAGGCACATGAATGATGGCAAAGAGACCAAGAAAAGAAGGCATTCATCAGCATGCTCGCTAGGCGAGTGATGCAGCGAAGGGCTCGCTAGGCGAGCACCCAGCGAACATCCCTAGAATTTTACAGTAGCAAAGTCAGCAAACTCGTTGTGGCGAAGGTGGTAGCGAAAATTCCCAGACTTGGCCAGAAGCACATCTAACACTTACTCGCTAGGCGAGCCACTAGCGAACTTCCAGCGAGCAATTCCAGTAGCAAAACACCAAAACTCGCTGGAGTGAAGGAGGAAGTGTAGGCTTCGCCTAGCGAAGGTTTCTTCGCCTAGCGAACATGCAATCTGAACTTAGATATTTCTTCTGGGCGCAGGTGCCTCTAGTGCCTATAATGGGGCTCGCTAGGCGAACCATTCTGCTCGCCTAGCGAGCATAGCAGTTCAGATAGTAGTAATATAAGTAGCAGGGGCTACTTTTTGGAAAGGACACTTAGCATTTTTTAGATATTTTCTGCATTTTCTTGGGATCATATTTTGTAACATAGAAACACATTTTCTTCATTTTTCTTCATCTCTTAACAATATTCCACAAAAAGAAGGTGGATTCCCATCCAATCTCGATTCTTCGACTCGGATGTTGATCAACCTCTAACCGAAACTTGTTGACCAAGCTACCATGAAAATGAGTAGCTAAGTTCTTCATTTTGTCAAGGTTAGATGTAGATGATCATAAGCTTTGTATGTAAATGGGATGATCTTCATTTGTAAAGTCTTTAATGATGAATGTATGGTGAAAACTTTGTTTTATTGAAAATTCTTTGTGTTGGTTTATGATCGAGAAATGTTTTCCAACTCTTTACCTAGGTTTTCATTCAATCTTGTTTGTTAGCTAGATAGAGTAATGATGATTTTGTTCAACATAAAGTTGAACCAAAAAGTTGTCATTTTGATAGATTGTGTGAGAGATCAACAATGGATCAAAATGGGAAAACACATAATGTGTGTTAGAGATAAACACATTGGGAGGACTTTGTGAAATAGTTTATCATCTAAAGGAGTTTATGAGTTTTGTTGATCGAACATATGCATGCAAAGTGATCGTCGAACCCTAACTTTGCCAATTTTTCTCAAATAGAAAAACCAAAACTTTTACCGCACTTTCTTACACTTTTATGCAAGCTACCGTTACTAAACCAAAACCCCCCTTGTTACTACGAGTTAAGAACTTAACAGTTGTCGAAAGCCGGCGATATCTCACAATCCTTGTGGAGACGATAACAAAAACCCGATACTCTATTCCCTAATCAACAAAGTGGCACGTGACCCTTCCGGAGAGCATCCGATGATGACGCGGGAGCAGTTCCTGCAGCACGCTAGCTGGCCTGTGGACAGGCCTATGTTCGGAGAAGGGGCAGGTGCTGGTGCATCTGGTGCTGATACTTCTTGTGGTGCTGAGGATGGTGATGACGATGATGATGATGATGAGGATGGTTCCGGTTCTGAGGCCGGAAGTGATGAGAGTTTGGAGTCTTTGAGGGCTAAGTTTGTTTTAGTTCTCAGGTTATGTTTTATTTTATTGTATTTTTAAATATGTAGTATTTTGGTTTTGGTTATGTACTTTTGGGGTGTTTTGTCCCCCACACACATTTTTTAAAATTTTGAAGCAATGGTTATTATTTAGGTTTTAAATTATTGTGTTTGGTTTAAATTTATTTTGTTTTAATAAATTTTTGATTGATGAGTGTCAAACCTTCTTGATTGGTTGCTCCTCAAAGAAGTATCCAATGAAGATGCATCCGAGCTTGGATGGCAATGATAAAAATAAACAAGCGAATAATGCTAAGGTACATGGTTACCTCCGGTTAGAATTTTAGAATGCATTAAGAACTTTACTCTTTTTATAATGGAATATTGTTCTTTTTGCAACATAATTGAATGAATGATTCATCTAGGCCTTAAAACCAATAATTATGAGGAAACCTCCATTGTACACTAAAATGATGGATTCTAATAAACTTTGTTGATTCATTTGATTCATGCTTTGTCTTTTATTATTGTAAATTTGTGGAAGCAATTAGAAATGATCAAGGCGCTTGTTTTTTTATGAGCACAACCAGTTCCAAATACAACTTACCTGTGAGCAGAGAGAGTATTCGTGAACCCCTTTGAGCTTAAACAGTTGAATCTCTGCTTGAAATAAGGCGAGATGTCAATTTCTTTTTTTTTTGAAACCCGGAAATTTTTGATAATTGTTCTTTTGCCGTAAAAAGTCAAGAGCATTCACTTTGGGTGAGTAAAAGATAAGTTGGGGAGAACGAAAATGAGAATCGGTAAGTGCCACAACTCTTGAAAAACCGAGCAAGCATTGAAAGAAAAAAAAATTAGAAAAGAGAAACATCTGTTTTGTGTATACAATGTGAAAAGTGAAATTCTGGTGTAGTCAGTATTCAGATGTTCTACTTCAAGTCATGACATCTGATCTAACATTGTACTTATTACAGCAAGACAGTTATTACACTCTGTACTATTGTGCACCTTTTCACGGTGTCACAACCTCTCCTTCTATGTCATCCTATAGAGGAGGAGCAATTTGTTATGGGCACCATAACATTCACTACTGTTGTTTTCCTACACAGTTATCAGCACGATGTCTCAATCCTGTTTTGGACATCATCTGTTACATTGTTCCAGTTTGTTGGTCATGTACTTGTATTTCCTAGATTAAAGGTTGTAACAAGTTAAACTAATCTCCACTTATTAAGGAGCTAACAAATAGATTATTTGTTAGGTTCATTAATTGCAGCTTAGTTGTTAGTTTCCTAGATTTTAGATCAGCTGGTGGATTCCTGAAGAATAGCCTGAGAAAAATCCTGAAACAGAAAAACTAACCATCCAACAATATAGCATATGCTGTCAGGAATGAATGTCACAACATTCCGTCTGACATCCAAGCCCAGAACCATATGCTCAGTCTGTTTAGTTCCTGAACACAGACTGCTAAATTTGTTGTACTGTAAAAGACCAACCAGTCTCTACTTCAGTATCAGCTTACTGGAAGAACTGTCAAGACATCCAGTTTGACAATTTCACACTGCTCGGTTGGCCAGGTCTGATATGCTTTTTAAAACCAGACTTCACTACATACTGAACTGAATTCATCAGCTTAATAAACAGTATGTGCTGTTGTTGATGAATGTCAAAACATTCTGATTGACATTCCAACAGAAGGCTATGTATCAGGTTTGTTATTAACTTGATTGGCAGACTGTAACACAACCTGAATTATGGCAGACATGATTATAACATGCAGTAGGTAAACAAACACAGGAAATTGTTAACCCAGTTCAGTCCAACATGACCTACATCTGGGGGCTACCAAGCCAGGAAGAAGATCCACTATTAGTAGTATCAATTCAGAGTTAAACTCCCCCGTTTACAACTCATCACTTAATCCCTACCCAATGCAATCTATACCTAGGAACTCCTAGATAGAAACCTCCAGTTTCCATTCCTATCACTACAAATACAATGTAATGTGCAAACACCTTGAACTTTCTTCACAGCTTCATTCAAGAACATAATCACTCTTGCCTACAGGCTTTGAGTGACATACACTCTCAGGTTTACCACTGAGAGACACATGGTAACCTGCCCACAGATTGGGAGGTTTACCTTACACACACCCCTAAAAATTCATTCTAAGAGGCTTACAAAAACTAGATTACAATCAGCTATTTATAACCTAATCACCCAACTGGATTTGGGCCTTCAGAAAGCTGCAGCAGACTTGTTCTTTGCTGTTACAACTTCAGCAGAAAAATTCTGCTAAAAACAAGGTCTTCAAGTTCCTAATCTCTCTCCATATATATCTCCATATTTTGAGCCTATATATATTCTGAATTAGTCTTCAAGTCCTCCACAAGGGAGTTAGGATATTCACCAGATATCCTTGCTGATCCCTTGACATATACTGAATTAATTAATTCAGTTTCCTACACATGTGCGATGTCACAGTCATGATGTCGTGACATCGTACATGACATGTTGGTCCAGATGTTGAATTTCTTCAACCCAACATATTAGAACAACAGAGGTGATTACATTATTTGTTTTCTAAAATTCATGCCAATCCTGAGGTATTAACAATCTCCCCCTTTGGCAAATTTTAGCTAAAACGAATAATCCTCTGTTATTATCTCCCCCACCATGAACACCAATGATGGTGTACACGAGGAAGATGGGGAACAGGGAGCAGTTGTACCGGAACCCTTTCCCTCAACAGGAGAGCTTCCGGAAGAATATGTAATGCTGAGTACACAACCGATGTAACTCAGATTACAAGGCACAACTGTCCTCTTAACTCAGATCACAAGACACAAGTGGTAATTCAGTTGGTGAATTTTGTGTCTAACCCCAACCCCAATTTTCTGTTTGCTACCACAGTGATCTGTTTGCTTCTTCTCGACCCCAGGACTATGTTTCTTTCTCTCCCCCTTTTTAGCTAAACATTTGTAAAGGCACCCTTCACAAAACCAGATCCAGGCGCAGCTTGCCCAGACCTTAACATACCCCATGATTCTGAGATTGGAGTGTTTCTGTTGTGGGGAGAGGAGGGCTCTTGCATCCTTTAAATAGTCCAGCCCGTGCCTAGGAATTTCCGGTAGAAATAAATGCTTGGTCAAGATGCATTTATTTTTGCTGAGAACCAGTCAGAGAATCACCAACAAAATCTCAGACTATCTTTGAATACCTTTTATAGCTCTTGACTGTTTCTTTTCCAAATCAGCCGTTCCAGTGCATGGAGACCATTCCATATATGCAGTCAGACACGTTGCACGCGATGTCTTAACATTCCTGCATTCAGCCAGTATTCAACAAGACCTCTGTCATACCTCCAGCAGAGACTCGACACCTAGCACTGCTACAGCCAACTTTACACACTTCAGTTGATGGTTACTCCCCCTGTACCACGCAGCTGTAGCCATCAGGCTTATTCTGGTTACTCAGACTTAGCCATATCACCCTCATAATTCCTAATGACTTTAAGATTCAGAAGGAATTAACATCATTGTCCAGGCCAATGTCATGACATCCGGTCAGACATTCTTCTGCTCACTCAACCTTGCCACACATCACAGCATCCTGAAAACTAACAGGTTGCCATACCCCGTTATCTGAGAGCACATAGACCACAAGCTTGGTGATTACTTGCAGCACACGGACACACTCCCCCTGTCATGGACAACCTACTCTCTTGGAGGTCACACATGATCATACCCTACACCCTAAGGTTGGACCTTCACATACTTCCTGATTCAAAGAGATTCCAGACCACTTGTTGAAAGGAAAACATAAGACGCATCTTCATGTCTTCAAGAGCGCACCCTCTGTCCAACCCTCTTGGCTGAACACATCCACACTCTGTGTCACTCTCTCTTCTAACCAGAACCGAAGATCACTTCACCAGATGTTTTAACATCAGCTGGGACATCCTTCACAGCATCACAAGGGGCACTATCTGACAGGCTTCAGATATTACTGAGTTCCCAGTTTGGGCCAGGGGAACCCAGACATACACTGGGATATATATACTCTCATCCCACTACCAGAGACAGTCTTCCATAGATAGCTCAGAACTCCTACCACAAGCTCCAAGGGATGAATAGAGAACACCTCCTTTTGTCTTCAACTTAATACTTTTCTGTTCAAAAGTAATTTGTCTCAGACTTTCCTCAAGAATAATCAGCTGCCTTATGGTGATTATCTTGATTCTTGAACTCACTTCTGAGATAGACCAAATGCCACTGGTTGATTACCTCCTTCATGAATCCTCACATGAAAAGGTCAAATGCTGCTTTTTGACCTCCCCAAATTTATCAGACTTCTCCCAAAGATATTCTGACCTTCCAAGTAAGACTAGAACTTCAAGCTTTTGAAGTATCCAATCTACAACCCTGTAGACCTTTCTATCTCAAGTTGATGTGCCACTTCACCAACTAAGCGTCTGATGTTGAACCAAATGTCACAACATTGTTTTTGACATCTAGCTGTTGAATTCAGCTCCTTCTTCTGACACTTGAAAGAACTTCCTCCCTTCACAGAACAAGAGTTCAATGTTCTCATAGACTTGATTGTGGAACCAAGTTTGAGTAAACAACCTCCATCCTGCAGGTTTGCAGTTAAGTCATCCAAGCTCACACCTTGATGAATCCCTGCTTCTTCTCCAAAGACATCAGACACTCTGATGTATGAGTCTTCAGAAGGACCAGTTAGAAACTAACCCTTCAGCTATGCCAAGGATTCCTCTTCCTACAGCAAGGCTGTTTCCATGATGTCAAGACTGCTGTCACTAGTTCTTGACTCCACAGTGTGCATTAGCCAATGCACTTCCTTACCTAGATCAGAAATAAACTGATCCAAGTAACCACCATCAAGACTATGATGTCTTCTTCTTCTTGTACACACCAGGCCTGAACATGTTTCTTGCCAGGAAACCTTTTCAGAGATCATACGCTTTTGCTGCCACCAAAGAGATAGATCAAAGCCAATGTACTATCCTTCCTGTGATTCTGCACAGGGTCTTGAAGAAGAGATGTTCCAACATCTTTAAGAACATCAGTTGTCTTGAGCTCCAAGGATAATCAATTAAATACTTGTACTTGACACAAGTAGACATTGATCTTAGATCCTTTCCCAATTATCCTTTCAGATACTTCCACCATAAGAATACTTTGAAGGTACTCTTCTTGTGTCAACATCTTCTGCTTGCAAGCACCTCAACAGTCTTGAGACTCTTTCCAGATTAGATTCACCCTTAGGAATGAGAGAGATGAATCCTTCCTTGCAAATGTGTCACACATCAACCCGAACCCATGTGACACAGGTCAACAGCCAACCTGACCCTAGGCTGACCAAACGTGAGGGGGTTGACCAAAACTCCCCCTCAAATCAACAATCATGGAAACTCCACTCCAATATCCATGCATTGTACACAAATGTCTCAACATGACATCCACCATCCCTTACCAGTGGCAACTAACTCCTCCAATCACACCAATCAGGCTTCAGCTGACCATAAGTACTAGTGAGACACACAACACCAGTCAATAGTAGATCTGCATTGCCAGAGCATATCACCTCAACCAACCTCTGAATCTTCATATTCTCACTCCTAGTAAGAACTGCCACTTCTGAACGTGGTGTTTGAATAACAAGATTCATGGTTCCAATCCCCTTAAATGATATCACAATCAGGTTACCCCATTATTGACTGCTAACATCCAGGAGACTTGTCTTCCAACACACCATAGTACTTCAAGGAGCAACTATCCAATCCTGATCAAATTGCAGGAAGATGCTTAACAGCAGGAGATTGCACAATGTCACATCTCAACCAGCTCAACTTCTAGGGATGACCTTCTTGAGCTCACATCCAGTTGACTCTGCCCTTGTCAACTTAGCACACACAGATGTCTCCTCTTCCAGGTCAGGAGTAGGTTCCAAACAGAATTATCCCTTTGTTTGAGCCCTAATACATCTGCTCTTCAACCAGTAGCTGCATACTTGTTGAACAACATGTTCTAACATCACATAGAACATTGGTTCCACCTCCTTGGAACAAACCTTCCTTGAAGGTCTTCAAGGTCTTCATATACACTACTCAAGAGAGTAAAAGAATCAGTAATTAAGTGACTCTTACCATCCTGAAGTGAGAACGTCATGATGAGTGGACTTGAGGAGACTCAAGTATCTTTGACATCTTCAGTATATTATGATGAGATCTTGAACACAGCAGCCTTTCATCCACATGGGGGGAAACTACATCAGAGTTTGAGTTCTGCCAGGTATTATGCAGCGGAAATCATAATACCACTCAACCTGTGAACACACACTTCACCAGATTGGCCTCCAAGACCATACCAGGTTTGAATGTGATTAAGTACTGGCACAGCTGTCTCACCCTCAGGCCAATTGCCAACCTCCAGAGACAGGTACACACCATTCCTGTTATGAACAGTCCATCCACCTACTTCAAGGGACCATTCAGGGAATTACAGAACCTTACCCAGGTTCCAGCTTCAGTACTAACATAACTCCTTGCCAGCTACCAGAAAGTATCACCCATGGATCTCATCCAGAGACAGAACAGGATGCCTGCTCTGATACCAATTGAAATTCTGGTGTAGTCAGTATTCAGATGTTCTACTTCAAGTCATGACATCTGATCTAACATTGTACTTATTACAGCAAGACAGTTATTACACTCTGTACTATTGTGCACCTTTTCACGGTGTCACAACCTCTCCTTCTATGTCATCCTATAGAGGAGGAGCAATTTGTTATGGGCACCATAACATTCACTACTGTTGTTTTCCTACACAGTTATCAGCACGATGTCTCAATCCTGTTTTGGACATCATCTGTTACATTGTTCCAGTTTGTTGGTCATGTACTTGTATTTCCTAGATTAAAGGTTGTAACAAGTTAAACTAATCTCCACTTATTAAGGAGCTAACAAATAGATTATTTGTTAGGTTCATTAATTGCAGCTTAGTTGTTAGTTTCCTAGATTTTAGATCAGCTGGTGGATTCCTGAAGAATAGCCTGAGAAAAATCCTGAAACAGAAAAACTAACCATCCAACAATATAGCATATGCTGTCAGGAATGAATGTCACAACATTCCGTCTGACATCCAAGCCCAGAACCATATGCTCAGTCTGTTTAGTTCCTGAACACAGACTGCTAAATTTGCTGTACTGTAAAAGACCAACCAGTCTCTACTTCAGTATCAGCTTACTGGAAGAACTGTCAAGACATCCAGTTTGACAATTTCACACTGCTCGGTTGGCCAGGTCTGATATGCTTTTTAAAACCAGACTTCACTACATACTGAACTGAATTCATCAGCTTAATAAACAGTATGTGCTGTTGTTGATGAATGTCAAAACATTCTGATTGACATTCCAACAGAAGGCTATGTATCAGGTTTGTTATTAACTTGATTGGCAGACTGTAACACAACCTGAATTATGGCAGACATGATTATAACATGCAGTAGGTAAACAAACACAGGAAATTGTTAACCCAGTTCAGTCCAACATGACCTACATCTGGGGGCTACCAAGCCAGGAAGAAGATCCACTATTAGTAGTATCAATTCAGAGTTAAACTCCCCCGTTTACAACTCATCACTTAATCCCTACCCAATGCAATCTATACCTAGGAACTCCTAGATAGAAACCTCCAGTTTCCATTCCTATCACTACAAATACAATGTAATGTGCAAACACCTTGAACTTGCTTCACAGCTTCATTCAAGAACATAATCACTCTTTCCTACAGGCTTTGAGTGACATACACTCTCAGGTTTACCACTGAGAGACACATGGTAACCTGCCCACAGATTGGGAGGTTTACCTTACACACACCCCTAAAAATTCATTCTAAGAGGCTTACAAAAACTAGATTACAATCAGCTATTTATAACCTAATCACCCAACTGGATTTGGGCCTTCAGAAAGCTGCAGCAGACTTGTTCTTTGCTGTTACAACTTCAGCAGAAAAATTCTGCTAAAAACAAGGTCTTCAAGTTCCTAATCTCTCTCCATATATATCTCCATATTTTGAGCCTATATATATTCTGAATTAGTCTTCAAGTCCTCCACAAGGGAGTTAGGATATTCACCAGATATCCTTGCTGATCCCTTGACATATACTGAATTAATTAATTCAGTTTCCTACACATGTGCGATGTCACAGTCATGATGTCGTGACATCGTACATGACATGTTGGTCCAGATGTTGAATTTCTTCAACCCAACATATTAGAACAACAGAGGTGATTACATTATTTGTTTTCTAAAATTCATGCCAATCCTGAGGTATTAACAAAAAGAAAAAGAAAAAAAATAAAGAAAATGAAAATGAATGCTTGCTTGAAAGAAAAATAGTGAAAAACAAAAAAATTGAGTTGTGAAATAAGAGTTGTGAAGGTTTAAAATGAGAAATAAGTGGAAGGAAGTTGAGATGTGTAAATAGCTTGTACAGTGAATGTCTTTTTTGCATCGGCAAGTTCGTTTTCAATGGCCTTAGATATGACCCTTGTTTGTAAACCTAACCAAGCTACAACCGAAAAATTCCTTAGTGATCTTCGTGCTTCAGCATTTCCATTTTTAATCGATTAGAAATTGTATGAATTGAATTGATTTCTTCATTGTTTGTTGGAGAGTGAGATTATCCCCGCGGTTGCAAACGCGTAATTTCTTCAATCGTTATATCCGATTTCGGAGAAACCTTTTTCTTTAAGCAAATCCTCTTGTCTTTCAAGAGGCATACTTTGCTTGAGGGCAAGCAAGAATCTAGTTGGGGAGAGTTGTTAGATGCCCAAAAATGCTTATTTGAGCTATCATATGTGGGCATCTTTCACTCCTTTTTGTCGTTAAAGTGTTCGAAACTGCCTTTTCCTTTGATGATTTACAATACAATGTTAAATGATCTTGGTACCTTTAATTTGTGTGTTATTGTGCAGAAATTAGGCATGAAAGAATAGAAAACAAAGGCACATGAATGATGGCAAAGAGACCAAGAAAAGAAGGCATTCATCAGCAGCTTGCTAGGCGAGTGATGCAGCGAAGGGCTTGCTAGGCAAGCACCCAGCGAGCTGCCAGCGAACATCCCTAGAATTTTACAGTAGCAAAGTCAGCAAAATCGTTGTGGCGAAGGTGGTAGCGAACACTCCCAGACTTGGCCAGAAGCACAACTAGCACTTACTCGTTAGGCGATCCACTAGCGAACTTCTAGCGAGCAATTCCAGTAGCAAAACACTAAAACTCGCTGGAGCGAAGGAGGAAGCGTTGGCTTCGCCTAGCGAACATGCAATCTGGACTTAGATATTTCTTCTGGGCGCAGGTGCCTCTGGTGCCTATTTTGGGGCTCCCTAGGCGAACCATTCTGCTCGCCTAGCGAGCATAGCAGTTCAGATAGCAGTACTATAAGTAGCAGGGGCTACTTTTTGGAAAGGACACTTAGCATTTGTTAGATATTTTCTGCATTTTCTTGTGATCATATTTTGTAACCTAGAAACACATTTTCTTCATTTTTCTTCATCTCTTAACAATATTCCATAAAAAGAAGGTGGATTCCCATCCAATCTCGATTCTTCGACTCGGATGTTGATCAAACTTCAACCGAAACTTGTTGACCAAGCTACCAAGCAAATGAGTAGCTAAGTTCTTCATTTTGTCAAGGTTAGATGTAAATGATCATAAGCTTTTTATGTAAATGGTTTGATCTTCATTTGTAAACTCTTTAATTATGAATGTATGGTGAAAACTTTCTTTTGTTGAAAACTCTTTGTGTTGGTTTATGATCGAGAAATGTTTTCCAACTCTTTACCTAGGTTTTCATCCAATCTTGTTTGTTAGCTAGAGATAGTAATGAATGATTTTGTTCACCATAAAGTTGAACCAACAAGTTGTCTATTTGATAGATTGTGTGAGAGATCAACAATGGATCAAAATGGGAAAACCCACAATGTGTGTTAGAGATAAACACATTGGGAGGACTTTGTGAAATAGTTTATCATCTAATGGAGTTTATGAGTTTTGTTGATCGAACATATGCATGCAAAGTGATCGTCTAACCCTAACTTTGACAATATTTCTCAAATAGAAAAACCAAAACTTTTACCGCACTTTCTTACACTTTTATGCAAGCTACCGTTACTAAACCAAAAACCCCCTTGTTACTACGAGTTAAGAACTTAACAACTGTCGAAAGGCGGCGATATCTCACAATCCCTGTGGAGACGATAACAAAAACCCGATACTCTATTCCCTAGTCAACAATGCACTAAAATCTACAAAACTAACAAACCAAGTGAAACACAAGAGTGATAGTAAGTACAAAACTTAAAATAATGAATTATTGCAATGCTTGTAATATCGAACACCAATCCCCAGCAACGGCACCAATTTGTTGAAAAGTATATTTTTGGCAAATATTTTAATATCGTATCCACAAAGATTGGTTGTTATTACCACCGTTCTATAATCCAAATTGTTATAAGTTCAAAATTTAACCAAGTTGTTTTGTTTGAAAAGTATCTTTTGAGTAAAATGTCACTAAAATAATAAAATAGTTTTAATCAAATATAAAAGGCTTGACAATATTGGAGTTCACTATTCAAATTGCTTATGATTCCTTATGACAACTATATAGACTTAAGATTATTGATGATGTTCAAGTATCCTCTCAATATCATTTATGTCTAAATGATATTGTGATAATCACTATATTAATCTTTAGACGATTTCTCCACCTAACTATCAATATAGAAATCTTTAATGGTTGATACAAAAGAAGAGTAGTGAATAAATCTATTTCTATAACTTATTCACTACTTGAAAATATATTTTATGTCAAGACTTAAATAATCTCTTTCAATAACTACTCAAATCTAATATTCAACTTAGGGCAAAAATATCATTCAATACATCAATAACCTTTTATCATATATAAGAGTCAAATGAAATACATAAACAAATAGGAATAGCTACTACCTCCAATCTTGACAAAATGGGGTTTAGCTCCTCATCATTTTGGACAGCAAAATGCAATGGTAGAAATAAACTCTATTTTTCTCTTACAAAATATGTATCTAGGAATGAATGAATGACTATTTTCCATTCTGTTTTCTTAAAGAGTTGAACCTTTCCTAAAATGTTCATTTTCATCTAAAACTGAAAAGCACCCTAAAACAGATACAAAACTGTCACAATACAGCTGGCTTAAAAACAGAACACTTGGCCCAAACAAACAGCTTGCTGGTTTCGCAAGGTTCGCGACACCATCCCTGGTCGCGCGCGTACTGAAGCTAATTCAGCTTCCTTGCCTTGCAAGCTTCATGCAATAATTCTCCCAAGTGTTAATCTTCCAAATTATGCCTCCAAATTGCATTCAACACTTCTTCCAAATTATGCTTATGCACTCCGAAGCTCTCTTGTCCAAAAACTCTACAAAACTAACAAATACGTGAAATAACTACTCAAAACAACATCAATTAAACTTAATTGCATTTATACAAAATTGTGGGAATAAAAGTGTGTAACTACATCAAAAATTGGTAAAAGGGACCAATAAAATTATATGAAAAGTAGTACTAATTGGTCCCTAACAATTATATGACGTCATCAGCATGGGGCAAACAGGTGGCCCATTAAGTAGAAGTGGAAGTAGTAGGGAGCAAGTCGACAGCTCAAAGATACCATCATCTCACCAACGTCGACATTCGAAAATGGCATCTCTAAGGAGCATTTTGTTACCACAAGAAATCTCTAAGGCATGTTGAAGGCGTAATTAATGAAAGGGTCTTGTGAATTTGGGGCTTATACCCCATCAAAGGATGGATATGTGCCCGAGATAAGCAAGAGTTGAGAAAAACGTAAGTTATCAAGGGATGAAGCCGACAGAAGAAGCACGTTTGGTCAAAAGGCCATTCCGTCGACTGAAATGAAGCTTGGGACTTAAAGAATTTTGGATTGTGCCAAACACATAGAAGACAGTGTCTCCCTAATACCTGGGTGGGAGAAATTTAAAATTGGAAAATGACTAGCAGTTACAAGAAGAATAAAGCGCCAGAATATGGAGCAGTTTGCAAAACGTGGATAGAGCGGTTTCCAGATCGTGTGACACAACGTCTGCTAGTTTTTAGGAGTTTTAACCCTGTAGGCAGTTTTCTTTAGTTTAGTATATATAGGATATCCCACGAGGGGCTCGAGGTGTTCACCTTGTACTAAAAATCACTTGTAAGAAACTTCTCATTCCCAACGCGAGGAAGCAAGAGTTTTTAAGAGTGTTATGTACGTGAATCACCACATTTATTCCAATGCAACTTCCTTACTTTTCAATTGTTCTCGTTGAACATTTTATTTTAATTTCATTTACTTTCGAGTTATCGTTTTACGTTGTCGTCTACGCTGTCGACACTGATTCAATTACGATAATAGAGTTCACCAAAAGCGTGTTCGTCGTGTACGTCTTTTGAATGTTGTATCTCTGTCGGTCACGAGTCACCCATAGGCTATAGCGTCGTTTAAACCGTTCGTGTGGAAAAACTTGCGCTTGTTCAATACTTTGTCAGGAGTCGTTCCTCACAAAGTTGTTCCGTCGAATTGAATAAGTCACACTTGCACTAGCACATGTCCTAGGATCAACTGGTCAATCCTGCAAGTAACCCTTAGTCTCAAGGCCTAGGGAGGACCAGCGGTTGTTTACCAATTTCCACATTAGACACGGACGTGAGGGGTGCTAATACATTCCCCTTGCATAATCAACTTCTGAGCCCAAATATGGTTGTGACGACCATTATTCAATTTCCTAAAGGTTTTATCGATATTTTCCTATTCCTGCATTGGAATAAATAAAGTTCGGTGGCGACTCTGTTCGAACTAACGTTTTTCCGCGTCCATCGCGAGGGATCGCATTTTTTGAGGTGCGACACCCGTTTTTGCCAAAATTTGGTTAGGAGATGAATCTCTGAATTTTTCTAGGGTGAATTCAGAGATGCATCTCCAAAAAAATCCTGACCCTATTACGTTTTTTATTGAAATTATCGCCACTTATGTGGACTCTATCTGTTTTAACCAATATTAGAGTCATAGAAATTGTATCATCGCGTTCTGGTCCTAGTGTTCCTACGTTCCCAACCTTTAGTGACCTAACGTAAAAAACAAGTTTTTTCGAAAAATCAACTCTGAGTTGAAATTTTACTGTGCCATTTCATCAGAAAAAAATCAAGGACAATATTTTTTTTAATTCATATTTGATTTTTGGCCTAAACCCTAAATTCTTTGTTTATCTATTTTATTTGATTTATTTTCAGTTTTCATTTTTCTGAAAAATATTCAAAAAAATTTAATTTGTAGACTCTTGATTTTATTTTATTTGATTTTTAGTTGTAATTTCATATTTTTTATAATTTTATTATAATCATTTTCCTATTTTCCAATTGTTTTTTATAAATAGGGACATTATTAATATTTACATATTTGTTATTAGACATGTCTATCCGGAAAAACCCATACTAAATTTAAATAAAAATAATCATTGTACTTTACAAATATGCATATCCGAAAGGATTTAGTTGAAATACACTATCAGTGTAAAAGGATTTTGCACCGTCATTAAATCCTAGACATTGGATATTGAAATATATTTTTAAAAATCTATAAAATAATATAAGATGGTGATGAATTGACAATGTAAATCTTTTTACATAGACAATGCATACTAATTAATCTCTATCCAAAAATACTCTTTTCGTATAATATATGGGTAGAAAAATAGAAAACGAGTGTGTTCGAAAATTAAAAAAATGGATTTTCACAAAGAAGTTGTGAGAATATATAAGGGTGGAAAAAAAATTGTCAAACTAATTCATAATGATCCAAAGTAAAATAGTCTTGAATGAAGGAATGCAAGATAGGTTTTGGATATATGCAAGATCAAAAACCAATTTCATTATTTTCATTAAATAAAAAATTATGGAAGACAAAACATTATTACTTAATTATATAATATGTGATACTAATGACCTTTTTACAATGTGAATCTATTGGCTTCCGACAAAAGTAAAAATTTATAATTTATTCTGAAGATACAAAATTATTATCCATGATTTAAATATTTTGCTATAATTTGAAGCACTTGTACACTCTGTCGATAATCATCAACAACTCTTGCGACTAAAGCACTGGTTTTATGTTGATGAAGACTATCAATACATTGAAGAATGTATTCCATAACATCATCTATGTTTTTTACCATGGATGGATACTGCATGTTCGTCAAATTCATTGATGCATGTATAAGCTTAACAGTGACACCATCAGCACTGATAAAATTTGATTTACATAAAGAATAATAGTTTATTTCAGTAATATTATCAGTTTGATAAATCAATTTAGTTATTAATCTATCAGTGTTGGTCGAATTTTCAATAAGAGAATCAATTATATAATCTGCGAGATCAACAAGACTTACACCTTTTGTTCCTCCAGGTTTTGAGTTGAGAATATTTGAACAATATGATGAGTTGGAGGATTCTTTGCAAATAATATCTACTTCAACAACTTTATTTAAAATTGAATTGGAGGAAGAAACATATGCAAGAAGAAGCACCAACAAGAAAAAAGAGTAGTGACTCATTTTTATGTTTTTCTTTTCTTATTATTATTTCTTCTTTTATTTTATTTTGCATGTTTTCCTAATTGATTTTAGATTTAGTTTTATAGCTTTCGTTTGTCAACTTGACAACATTATAATTATAATATTTGATATGCATTGATTATTCAAATTATGGTCAATAAATGAAATTAATTATATTCCATAAAATAATGTTTTTCTTAGTATATTTCCTCTTTGTGTTTTTAATTGATTATAGACTTGATTAATTTGCAGTCATTAATTAATTCAAAATCACATGGATGAAACAATAAAAGTCTAAAACTTAATTTTCAAGCAATAGTGTTAAATCTCGCTCATAAGAGAGTTCTGTAGCTTATTATAAACTTTCTCACTCTTAAAAATTATTCTGTAAATTTACACGTAAAAGAGATCCGGTCTATTTAAAAGACTGATAAAAAATTAAAATGTTAACATTTATATGAATTAACTATTCTTGTTAAGGTTAATAAATCAAAAAAATATAATTAATGCAATTTTTTTTTTGAAAAAATAATAAAATTTCATCACACGTGAATTTTGGAGACTTCAAATAATTTTATTGATGTATCAAAACGTCTTTGAAAAATGGAATCAACCTTCAAATTCACACTTCTACTGTTGTATTTTCATTCTTTTTAATTGGCGTTTCTATAATCTTTTCTTTAAAAATAATATTTTAAATTAACACAAAATAATAATAATATTAATGATAATATTTAGGTTTAATTACAGTTTTAATCTTTCTATTTCATATTAATTACAAAAAAATAATTATTTTTTTATTTATTTGGTTTTCAAATTTATTTTATTGATTTTAAACAATTTTGATCCTTATGCTTTAAAAATTGATGATATGTTATTTTGTTTTTAATGAAATTTACAAAACTCAAACTATGTGGATATTTTTCTATTCCCTTCATCTAAAAAACAACACAAGTTTCTTCTCAGATTCATTTTCTTATTCCCTTTATCTTTTTATCAATTTTTTTTTCTATTCTAATTCTTCTTTCTTGATTTTCTCTTAAAGTTTCAAATCAAAATCCTATTAAATCACAAGATTTTCTAGATTTTCATTTAAAAAACCTATTTATTTTTTCTAGATTTCACTAAAACAAACCCATCCTAACATGGACTCTATTTATCATTATCAAAAGCGATATTTAGAAAGATTATTAAGAGAATAAAAAAGAAAAGTTAGATTTTGGGATTTCAAATTAGATCAGATGTGCGTGTGTGCGGCCTATCATTATCAAAAACGATATTTAGAAAGATAATTAAGAGAATAAAAAAGAAAAGTTAGATTTTGGGATTTCAAATTATATCAGATGTGCGTGTGTGGGGCCTAGTGGTGAAGGTTTGAATCATTAGAGCGCATTCCTCTCAAAATATCATATTCAAATTTCACTAATTACAAATTATTTATAAAATAAAAATTCAAAATTTTATTATAATAATAATAATTATTATTATTATTATTCAATTTTCATTTTTATGTAATATTTGGTACTCTTAATAATAAACTATTTTAATGACACATTGGTTGTGCCACATCATCAAATCATTTGTCAAAACCATATAAAATTAAAATTGAGGATTTATTTAGTGAATGAGTTAAAATAAAGGAATAAAAATTGTAATTTAATTAAATATTTATATTTGAAAAAATATTTAATTTATAAAAATATTACTACCTCTATATCTTAATATAAGATCCTCTTAGGTTTTTTTTCCTCCGAGTTTTTTTCCCTTTTTATAAAATCCTCTTCAATTTTTGTCCATACATGATCTTTTTACCTATATATCTCATAAAGTTGTATCTTTTTCTACAATTCACACTAAATACTCTTATAAAATAAATGTTTCTCTTGGTTAAGGATAAATTTATAAAATTATATAAAAATTCAACAAATTTAACATTTCAATTAACTTTCTTAATTCATGTTCCGTTCGGGAATCAGAAATGGATACTTTACCTCCACATAAGAACCATAAATAAAGATAGTTGGGTAATGGTGATCTTTAATGTCGCTTCAATCTCCTTTACGGTGGTGCGAGGTGGACCTGAATGGTTAGTACTCCAATGTGCAATTCAGTTCAATATTCAAGATGAATGTAATAAAAGTGGAGATCGGAGATTGTGCATTGTTCTTATCGTGTGAACTGATATTATAATTTAAGTTAAGTAGAATGAATTTGAGATGGATTAGGCCATGGTCATTTGGGTATTGTTTTAAGTTCAATCCATCTCAAATTCATTCTACTTAACATAACCGTTGTCCACAAGGCTTTGTCGAACACTGAAGGAGCCGGAGAAAGCCTTAAATACTTTTGATCGAGCTCCATTACATTATCCGATGTAGAATAAAACTAAAATGTTTGGGATCAGTTTTTAAAGTGTGATGGGGAACATGCACATTTAACATAGTTCCATCATTGAAATGCTATAGGATCCTTTTTTGACACGTGAAGTGACGTTAGAGCTGTTAAAACAGACTACCCGATCCTAAACAGACTAGCCTTAACGGTCCTCAGACGTTTTAGTACTGGGCTAAAAAGCCCAATTATAATATGGGCTTAATAATTACTACCCGAGTCCGACCTAATACGGACTTCGGGCTACATGACACTAAATGAACTATTTTTTTAAAATTACCTTTTATACAAAAATTAAAATTAAAATCCCTTATATTTAAAACAAAAACAATAATTTCTTTTATTATTTTAAGTATAATATATTTTTAAATATTATATTATTTTATATTTAAATATAATATATGTCTAAATTGTATAATACAATACTCAAATATTTAACATAAAAGAAACTAATATAATATGAGAAAATTGTGAAGTAAAACACAAAATAATTAAATATTAATTTGATTATATTAATGTACGATATTTAAAAGAGAAAGATTGAATAGAATAATGCTAAAATTTAGTGAAGTGGAAAAAATTAATGTATTATTTTAGAGTGAGACATTATAAATATTAAGATAATTTTTTTTATAGTTACGAGGGTTTAGAGATCTACTTGTGGCCCATACGGGCAAGCCCTACTCGGCAACGGACTTTTTAGGGTTGGGCTAAATAAGTTATAAAAATTATGGATTATAATTTTAAGGCACAAACCCTATTATGTTTTGGGTTTAGCGGGTCGTGTAACACTCCGTTTTTAAATTAAATTATTTAATTAAGTTAAATATGTGCTTAAATAATTTATTGGTACGGGGTTGGGTAGAATTTACATGAATTATCACCATTTTTCATAAATTAAAATAATAGAAATTGAGTAAAATATGAAATAATGAGATAGGAGGGTGAAAATTGAATAATGGAGAATTTAGGGTGGTAAAGAGTGAGACAGCCTATGTCCCATTAGTGAAATTCTAAAATAAAATACAAAAAAATTTAAAAAATTTAAATAACAAGACTGAATTAATTAAAATATACTACTTCACATATATATGCTTCAAATATGTTTTACATAAAGTTTGACACCGTTAAGACTAGTGGCCTTGCCACATAGATAAAACTTAAAATAAAAGTACATGAAGAAAACCAAAAGAAAGCTTAACAGAAGGACCTTCTAAGTTGAACAGGACTGACACTTATACTGACTGTATATAATATTACGTAGTAGTAACGATGTGATAAGCGTTTGACAAAATGCTAGCAACCTTCAGCCTTGACATTATCGTAATCTGTCACTCCATAGTCTTCCCTCCTAAACGGTCTAGCTCGTCGCCTGATCGTCATAGATCAATCCAAAGATGCAAGACAAAAAGAATACAGGACTAAGATTTACGTACAAGTTTAAAAGTGGGAATAGAATGTAAAATAGTAATATAGATATATGACAACCACAATTATTTCAACAAGCGTATCTTTATCCCATATTTACCTATACTCTATAAGTTTTTATTCTAATGCATCCCTGAACTATATGTTGACTCAGGCCACTAAACAATGTCAAGGATACCTATCCTATTTACCAAGATCAGATATCACAAGACCACATGCCACCAACGTACTCCCAATTACCAAGAGCTACGCAACCTAACTTCACATGGAGTCCAGGTGTTATAAGTCGATCGTCCCTGAGGATTCAGGCCAAGACCCTCGTCTTGCCTAGCATGCATAAATAATAATCCCCGTTGGGATTGTAGGCGACTGATCAACCTCGTACGTCCCATACCGCACGACAGTGGACTTACACATTCCTCAATACAAGTCTATATTATCACTCAATCATCTTGTAGCAACTCTCAATCATAAGTATTAAGTTAATATTTGGGAAATATCGTATCAACCTTTCAGGTTATACTTATTATCTAATTACTTCAGTTGAGTCAAATCCATTAAATGTCTTGTCTATTTCTCCTTGCCGTGATCCTTATCTCTATATAATCAGTTCAGTTTATACAGTGAATAATGTATGGTTGACTTCCCAGGTAAGAGAGGTGGACCGTAAAGGACATGGTCGACCAAGTATTTTCCTTAGCCAGAACCCAACCAACTACAATTACTCAATGTATCCAACTTCCCTTCTTTCATTGGGGGTCTAACACTTAATATTTAATCAATGTTGTTGTTTCTCTCCTAATAGATCATTTTCTTAGTCTATCAATCACAATCATTCAAGTATAATTAAAATAAACAATTAGACAATTAATCTAACAATGCAAGCACAATACAACCTCAAATTGTCATAGATCATTCTTATGATAAATAATTAAGGCCGGCGTAACCTCGCTTAGTGATTTGCGAAAATCATTATTCGAGAATAGGCTCTCCTTACTTATTTATCGTTAGTAGGGCTTGGGTCACCACTACACACATATATCTATATTAAGCTATTTTACGCTAACCGTCCCAACGTATACGAGGCCTTGCCCACACCTTTTGTTGTTGAGCATTGTTGAAAGTCCACGAGCGTTTTCTCCGATGTTCGCCCAGGACCTAATTTACGATAATCATTGAATTATACGAAATTTATAAAATAATTAGAATATAATTTACGATTAATTAAACATAATCCCGTTACAAGTTAAAATATTTATTTATTTAAAATATTTAATAATAACCTCTATTATATTTAAATAATGATTAAATTCAAGTATAAATTAGACTATACTCCCGTTGGGATTTGTTTATTTTAGAAAATTATAAAGAGTGTATTGCTAATAACATTTTAATTTTATAATAATACTTGGGTATTATAACAACTTAAAATAGTAAAATTTTACTTGGACTTTATAAGTTCAATATCTCGACGTCTGAACGGAAATTTAAATTAAAATAATTAAATTATAACGGCTTACCGGTTACTTATGAAAATGATTTGAGCAGAACTTTGACGTATCAAACTCCTTTAAAACTTTAGAAGAACTTTGACCCCAAAATAACTCTAAAAACTACAAACCGACACAGTGAAAACTTCGACAACTAAAACTAATATTTCTATATGAAGAAACTAGAGAAAGAAGGAAATAAAGAGGTAAGAAATATGATTTATGAATGAATGAATGAATGAATGAATGAAAATGGGGTGAGAAAGACCCCTATTTATACTAGTTGTAAGATATTAAAATAATGTAAATTTATCTCCTTTTGCCCATGCTTTCTAACTTTTCAACTCTTGCTAGTAAATATGTCTTTATCAAATATTTACAAGTCTTGAATGAATAGTTTTATAGATCTTCTAATATGACTTTGTGAAAATAGTTGGTGAGAAATGTATGGAAGTTTGATTTTCTACTATTTCATGACATAATATCATATAGAATATTAATAGAAAACTAAAATATATTTCTTTTATAAAATGAAATGATAAGTATAACAATAATAATAATAATAATAATAATAATAATAATAATAATAACAACGATAATTATTTAATAAATTTATTAACTTAAGGTTATTTTATTTACTATTTTTTTTAAAGATTAGTTTGTAGAGTAAAATAGTGATATTCAAATAACATCAAATAATATAATAACAAAACAACAAAAGTAATAATAATAAAAATAATATAGATAATTAATTAACTTAAAATTAAGTATTTAAATGACTAATTTCAAAGTTTAGTTTGTAAAATAAAACGATGATATTCAAATTGAATAATAATATTAATAATAAAATAAAGAGTAATTAATTGATAAATTAATTATTATAGCTGCTAGTTTCAATGTTTAGTTTGTAATAATTAGCGATGTTAAAATCTCAATTATAATCAGATATATTATTTAAGGTATGGAAAATTAGGATGTTACAAAGAGCGAGAGCTCGAAAGGTGAGGTGAGAAATAAAAATATTAGTAATTTGAATTAGATTTTTTATTTAAAAAGGAAAACAAGGAGAAAAGGTTGGGACAGAAAAACATAGTAGGTGAGAATTTGAGCAAAAATGCAAGAGTGGAAAAGAGGCAACCCTAGGTTGGAGAAGAAGGCATAACCAAAACTTTGAATTGTTGCTGAAAATTAAGGTAAGGGGGGATTACTGTAATATTGATGTCAAATGCATGAAGGGTAGAGAGGGATCCTCACCATTCTCTAAGTTTTCATCTTATTTTCCTCCATTGTTGATGTTTATGTATTTTTGAAAGTAAGTTGTGTGTGATATGTTACGATTGTTGTGAGATACATGAAATTCATGATATGTTTTGTGCTGGAAATTATACATGATGTGATGATATGAATCTGAATATTGTTGTTCATGTGAATTATGATTTGGTATGATGAACATGTTGATGAAATTGTGATAGATTGATGAATTAGTTGATTAATCTGTAAGTAACTGATTAGATAATCATAATATAAATTATACATTTTAATTTCTGTGTGATTTTGGTAAGTTGGGGTTGAAAATGGAGGGTTTAATATCTTTTTTGTCCTATACCTGACTTTGGGGTTCATTTTAGTCCATTAACTTAAAAAAGGTTCATATTTGTCCATTAACTATATAAAAGTTTTCATATTAGTCATTTCCGTCTAATTAGCGATGAATTTAGCGACCAGTTTTTGAGTTTTTTTTGTCGCTAATAAGACGAAAATGACTAATATGGAACCTTTTGAAGAGTTAAGGGACCAATATGAACCATTTTTAATTTAAGGGACCAAGATGAACCTTGTGGTTAAAATACAGGACTAAAAGGTTATTAAGCCAAATTGGAGCTTTGGAAGAGGTCCAATGGCAAAAATCGCAGTTCTGCTTTCTGCACGGTGGTGAGAGGTGTCAATTGGGTGACGAGCCGATTGTCACTACAAATGGGTGAGCTTATGGGCGTGAGTGTGATAACGGGGAGACCTTCATGGTATCTGAGATGCGTTTGTGTGTGGAAAGGGTGAAAAACACATCATGACGATCGTCACGACGGGTGGGGTGACTGTCATGACCTAAGTTGACAAATTTTGAGTTGCTGACTCAATTTTTCGAGTTGTTTCTAATTCGAGCGACTATTGGTTGTTGTTTTGTTATGTTTGATGAGTTGGTGAATAAAATTGATATTCTTATCTATGGTGTAAATACTCGTGGATGTATGAGTATGTGTTGTGGAATGCTTGTATGATTCTGCATTAGTGAGCCGTAATTGTAAAACATGATTACTTATGTTTAGATGGTGGACTTATTTGGCAAGTATTTTGTTTGAAGGGGGCGATGAATGTTAATTACATTGGCGTATTGTTGCATTTGTCATGCAGCATGGTGTGCGAACTTTAGTCCAGTGTTGTGCCACTAGTTCAGAAGGGATGGTTAGTGATGAGTTCTGATTCAGAAGGGGGATCAGTGAGTAGTCCTATTTCAGAAGGGAGGGGGGGTCAGCGACGTTTATGGTTCATAATGGGGGAAGGGGGACCATGCAGTGATGGGACAAAATCAGTAACATACCTTTGATGTCCAAATTTGTATTACATGCATATAAAGTCGAGGAGTTGATGCATTGCAGACATACCTGCTTTGTGATCGAGTTATTATTGTTGTTGTGCAAACGATATTCATGAATTGGTGATTATTTAATTTTGTTTGGGTGAGATATGAGTAAATCGTTGATGTGGTTGATTTATACATTGATGATTGTTATATAAGATGCCACCCTTTCTATCTTTTGCAACGTTAACATATTTTGAGTGTATTGTCACTCATGTTTTCTTTGTTGTGGTGTTTCGTACTCACTTGGAGTACCGATAATCAGGTAGATGAGTAGTTGTTTTTAAGTTGGAGGATGACATTGAGACCTCTTCATTTATTTAATATCTTTCGTGTTATTTAGTTTTCGTTGAGCTTTAAGTTGTAACATTGGGACAAAGCTTTGATATGTAACACTGGGACAAGTTATTTGTTACATGATGTGTTTCTTGAGATGTTAAATTATTTACTAAGTACTTTTTTAGACAAAATAAATGTTTAATTGGAATTTTGATGTGTCACTGCTATTAAATATGTGTTATAATTGAAGGAAAATACATGCAATGAATGTGTAACGCCGATGTTGTGTGAAGTTATATGTTTTATTTTCATAAATCATGGGTGTTGGGTTTAAGGTCTTACATATTTGGTATCAGAGAAGGTTGGTCCATTCGGCATAGGTTGTAACTAAATTGTACCCTTGTGCGCAACATGTGTGTGAACATTGTCGATGATTTATAATTATTTGTAATTAGTTAACTCGTTTGAGCTGGTTGTCTAGAGAGAAATGGCTGGTAGAAACGACTATGCAATTGGTGATGCTTTGGAAGCAATGACAAATGTGTTGGCGTGGGAGAATGAAACGTTGCAGGAAAACTAGAATCAGAATGCAGGTGCTGATGTATTTTGTGGGCTAAGAAAGTTCTAGAAGAACAAGCCTCCTACCTTTAAAGGGATATATGATCCCGATGGTGCTCAGAGTTTCCTGCAGGAGATGGAGAAGATCTTCCAAGTTATTGGTTACACAAGTGAAATTCTTGTATCAGATATGAGATGTCGAAGGTAATGTCACGACACTAATATCTGACTAATGAAAACAGAATAAAGATAGAGAATAGTAATGCAAGATACACAAGCAATTGTTAACCCAGTTCAGTCCAACTCACCTACATCTTGGGGCTACCAAGCCAGGAAGGAAGTTCACTAAAATAGAATCAGTTCAAAGACTCTCTGTACACTTCAACAAGTTATAGTCTTTCTCACCTAATCTCTACCCGTGCAATTTCTACCTAAGCACTCTTAGATATGAGAACCCACTCACTTCCCTACAATCACACTGTGATCTTAAACAACAATCCCTTGAGAAAAGAAAACACTTTTCAATAAAACACTCTTGATTTTACTTCACAGTTTCAATCAAGAAGACACACTCTTGATCTTGCTTCACAACTTTGATCAAGAAGACACACACTTGATCTTGCTTCACAACTTTGATCAAGTAGACACACACTCTTGCTTAACAGCTTTAGAGTGACAAATTACAACCACAAATCAGTCCAATTCAATCATCAAAAGATGACTTGAATGGCTTACAAGTCTCACGACTAAACAGACACAAACCTTAGCTCTCTCTCTCTATTTCGCTCAGTATTGGTTGTGTTCTCAAACAGGTTTTCTAAGTCCATATTTATAGAAGCTTTCAGCTTGGCTTGGACATCTTGAAAACCCTAAATCTATTTTCCAATTAAATCTTCTCATGACAACTGGTTAGATCTCCTTGGAAAATAAGTAAATCAGGTTTTAATCAATGATTGAATGCGCCTGCAAATTAGATCTTCAATCATACATAGATTGCCATTAATTGTGCAATCATAAAACACCATACATTCACACTGAATGTTCTGTGTACAGGATGTCATGACATCGGGTCTGACATCCTGAAAAAATCCTGCATAATTCCATAATTCCTTTTATAACTTCCAGCAGGTACAACCATATCAAATGCCATGACCTTGTGTATGACATCTTGAAACAATCCTGCATGAAGATGTCTTTCATTTAAACTCCAACAACTATACACATATCAGATGCCATGACCTTGTGTATGACATTCTGAAACAATCATGCATGATTATGTTCTTGAACTCCAGCAGGTACATATGATATCTCATGTTAAGACATCACCCATAACATCTTGTGAACACTCTTTGTTTTACCAAAATTGTTGCCAACACTTAGAACCAAGAAACTCCCCCTTTGGCAAATTTTGGCTAAAACATATATCTGTCCTTTTTGTTCACAAGGTAAACTATCAGCAGTTAAACAACAGTTTAAACAGCAGCAGAAGCTACACAATTACTAGCTATAGTTACTAGTAATACACACATGCACAAGGGTACTTCCCCTCCCCCTAAATCTGTGCAACAAAAACAGAATTACCAGTTATGGATGCAACTAGTAAGACACACAAAAGCACAAGGGTACTTCTTCTCCCCCTAAATCTATGCATTCATCTCCATGAAAATAACAGCACCTGTAACCACAACACCTGTACCAATCAGAATGTCATTCTGACATCTGCTTCAACATCAACACCTGTGCACCACATCAGACACCCCCTTTGACATCTGTAAACAGAACAACATTTTGTTTAACAATAGCTGTCCATCTCTCCAGCCACATACATCTCCTCACAACTCCAACTCCACATAAACACTTCTCCCCCTTTTTAGTCAAAATTCATCAAAGCTGACCAATTAGACAAAATAAATCTCAATTAGCCTAGCAGAGAATGTTAGCACAAATGTCATAACATATAACATGTTAAAACATAATTGTTCAGGAGATACAAACCTTCATCATACACAGCTGTGATAGCTGAGATAATGAACAAATCCAAGGAACTCATTAAGAGCCCAAAATATTACAAACAAGCATCAATGAGGACTGCCACAAATTACACATTTAAAAAAAATAATAAAACTTCAGCATCCAAACACAGCAGCACCAGAACAACTTCCAAAACAACAATCTTCACAGTACACCTCACAGACTTCACCACAGCATACCAGTCTTCAACACAGGAAGGAACCATTAATTAGAGAAAGAAGTATCACCTTCACCTTCAGAGCTTTCAGAGCTGCCACTAGATTGAGCATTTGATCTCTCACTTGAAGTATTGGCATCTGAGTCTTTGGTCTCACCAGCCTTCTCCACCTCTTCTTTCTCTAGGCCACTAATAAGAGCCTCCAAAGCCCCTTTTCTTGCTTTGGCAACCCTAATACCATTCTCCAGTTCTTTGCAGGTTTCCTTCAACTGATCAATTAAACACCCTTGAGATGCAGGCTCCTTTCTGGCAGATGTCATGACAACATCATTGACATTGCTTCCCTCAAACAACTTATAATGAATGGATAGTGGGGGATTTCTTCTGCTTGGAATGTCATTTTCATTGAGTATGCCTGGATGTTGACTCAAGATAATACCACAAATAATGGATGGGAAGGCAATGGGCAGCTTCACAGCATTTGTGGAGGCATGTATGATAATTTGGTCAAACATAAACTTTCCAAAATCATAGTTAATCCTGGTTCCAATTGCATGAATGATTCTTCCAAGACTAATGGAGATGGTAGAGATATGATTAGTAGGCACCCAATTAGCTGAACCAATCTTGTGCAAGATGGCATATTTGACAGTTAACTTGCTAGCTGATAGGTGATTCCTACTAGGCCATTCCTTAACTTGGCCAGCTGTAATAATCCTACAGACCTCATTTTTTGTAGTCTCTAGATCCACTCCTCCATCATTTCCTCTCCCTAGGAACTTGTTGATGATGGTTGGTGAGAATCTCACACACCTACCTCTTACAAAAAATTTGCAAAATTCCCTACTGCTCCTTTCAGAAATCTCCTTAGGGATATTTACAACAAATTCTTTTACCAACCCCTCATAGCATTGGGGCAGAGCAACCACAATCTTCATCAATCCAACATTCTTGATTAAATCCATGACTTCCTTTACTTCAACAACCTCTTTTCCCAGCTCTCTTTCAACCGCTACCCTCCTCTGAATGACAAACTTCCATTTTACAGCACCGTCTTCTAAGTGAAAAGAGATGTTGTCTAAGTGTACAACTGCAACTTTGCTTGGACACTTCTTAACAGCTTGCCTTTTTGCAGGGGAGATGTCTGGGACATTGTCTTCGACATCCTCATCAGAGTCAGAACTCTCACTTTCTTTCCTCTTCTTAACCTCAACCTTGCTCCATGATTTGGAGGGTCCTACACCAGCAGTCTTCTTCCTAGTCCTGGATGTCATCATTTTAGCCACAATTTTTTCTTTCCTAGTCTTCAATTTCCTAGCAGAACTTGGTTTCACATGATGAACCAAAGTGTCATACTCTTCTTATGAACTCTCTTCCTCCAAATCAATATTATCCTCAGCAGTATCAAGAGACATGCTAGCTGGTTTCTTGCTAGGTAAATTTTTCCCAAGAGAACATAATCCCTCAGCAGCTACTTCCTTTTCTGTCTTAGATGAGCCATCATCTTTCTCAGCTTGGGTTTCCACCTCAGGAGAGGGGTCCCTTCTGGATAGAGGGGTAAAAATATCCTTGAATCCATGTTCTTCATTCAGAATCCTAGTAACTTGCTTAGTTCCAGCCATGGAAGAGGGTCCTGGGGCGTCACTTGGTATCATACACAGAGGAGTCACATCCATCAAATCTTCATCTAGAAACTCCATGGAGGGAGTTCTTGTATGATGAAAGGGTTTTGAGCTAGATGATGATGGATGTTGAGACATGTTGTTGATCTTTTAAAGGAAATTTCTTTGCCCTAACAAAGGTTCTCTGAGTAGTTTGATGAAGATGGAAAGAGTTGTGTTCAGGTAGAGCGTGCAAATGGCATAGATATTATTTCCAATACTAGGGAATCATTCATTATTAATATGGATCTTTCTTTTAATTGGGCATACAATATTTTTGATACCTTTTCCACTCCACATTAATTGCCATATTTTCTCAAGAATCCAAGTCCCTAATTTCCTCTTACATATTCAAATTGATTATCAACCAAATCCCTTGCAAACTTGTCAGCTGATTGCATTTCATGCTTTAGACTTATGAATTTATCTTTTACACATTTTCTAATAGAGTGTTGACAACACACAAAGTACTTAGTCCAACTGTGCTGACTATGATTTTTGGACATTGTTGCAATATTCAGGTTATCATAATACAATGTCATGACATCGTGTGTGACATTGTACATAATTATTAGCAGTTCCATCCAACTTAGTTGAGAACAACTGCTTTCTTCTGATATATTTTCATCATCAACCCCATTTTTATCTTTCAAATGTGTAGGAGCAAGAGTCCTTTCACTCTCCATCTCAATCTTCTCCACATTGTTCTTGGTACTTTTCCTTTGAGATAGACACACAACCCTTTGTGGTCCAGTTCCAACAAGGCTCTCTCCAATTTCAGACTGCATATAACTAGTCACATGTCCACCTATTTGATCTAACCTCTCAGTTGTTTGGGCCATCATGACCTTTTCTCCTTTGGAAGTGAGGTTAAGTCTGAGCTTCTAGTGTGACATCTTTGTCTGACATTTCCCACAGACTTGTCTCTCACTATTCTTGAGGGTTCTTCTAGCAGCTATACTTATCTTCATCTCTTCCTCTTTGACATAGGAACACTTTAAGGAATAACCCATTTGACAACTCCATATGTAACAGTTGTCTCTGGTCCTGATTCCTTTCATAATCACTTCACTATCTTTGTTAAAAATTAGACATTCAGTTTTGGTGAAGTTAATATTCAGAACTTGATGACATAGTTGACTGATGCTTATTAGATTTGCAGTCAAGCCCTTAACAAGTAGAACGTTGTTAAGTTTAGGAACTCCAAGACAATCAAGCTTACTTGTTACCTTAATTTCACCTTTTGCTCCATCTCCAAAGGTTACATGGTTTATGGTATGATGATGCAGGTCAATTAGCAGGTCTTGGTTTCGAGTCATGTGTCTGGAGCATCCACTATAAAAATACCACTCTTATTTGTTTGAGATTCTGAGCGGAATGTGAGCTATTAGACTTGTAACATTAGTCCTAGGAACCCATTGCTTCTTGATGATAGGACTGTGTTGTTTGGGTCTGGGTTGATAGTGATTCCGATGATGAACATGGCTAAGATAACCATACAACTCATAGCAGAAAGGCTTCAGGTGACCATATTTCCCATAATAATGGCATCTCCATCTTTGGTGTTTCCCCTTCTGCTGTTTTCTCCTCTAGTGTTGTGACATATTGTCGCATCACGCGAAAAACCGGCGGGAAAACAAGAACAACAGAGCCGCCACCGTGCGTTATTTATCCCAAAAGAGGGAAAGGAAACGCTCAGAGTAAACCTGGGAAAGAACATGGTCTCGCGACCAAAGAGGATGGGTTCGGGAGTCGGTTATGCGAAGGGAAGGTATTAGCACCCCTACACATCCGTATTACTCTACGGGATCCACGCACAAAAGGAAGGAAAATGGTTGCTAAAACACTGCTCATAAACACACACACACTGGCTGAAAGAGACACAAGAAACTGACTGAAACTGACTCGGCATGATATCGCATCCTGGGCCTACTTAGTCTATCAGGCATAGACATCAGAGTCGAAGTAGTTCGGACTGGGGAGACGACACATGCTCGCTAGGATATCGCATCCTGTGCATACGTATCTTCTCGGACGAGAGAAGAATCAGAGCATTCGTAGCTCGGCTGACACGCACACAAACAAACAAAACACAGGAAAACGTGGAGCCCGACTGCCAATCACTGGACTTATGTCAGCATCCGAACCAAAACGCACTCAAGAAGGCAAACATGGAGCCTGAATGCCAATCACTGGACTTACATCAGCATCCGAACCAAACACACGCACACTGGAACCCAAATGCCACTCGATGGACTTACATCGGCTTCCAAGCACACAACAACACAAAAAGTTAATAGGGAGTCGGGGACTCGAGCCTATATACACAAAAAAAGAAAAAGGGCGCCCGGAGAGATCAACTCAATCTCCTGCCTACATACTTCATCTGGTATGAAGATCAGGGCGATGTAGTTCCCCTACGGAGGGATAAAGGACTAGCCTATAACCAGATAACAGAGGGAGACACAACACTAGGGAGACTACGACTCGAGCCTAGATGTTATCATGCAAAGTCAACCCTAAGTTAAGGTTTCTAGCTAACTGGCACAGGGAGCCAACCTATCCTAATCATGACTTGCACAGGAAGCAAGCCACACACACACTTAACTTGCACAGGGAGCAAGCCAAGCAAAACCTAACTTGCACAGGAAGCAAGTCTAAACTAACCCTAACTTGCACAGGAAGCAAGTCAAACAAACACACAAGCACAGATAGCACACACTATACACAAGCAAGTGGCTCAAACAAGGGTTAGGTTTTAGTCGAGGGGTCATATCAACCTCAACAAACAAACCTCTGGAACTAGGTATATGTTGCTCTTAACCTTGCCATTGAGGGGCTAAGGTGAAGCAGATGAAAGGAGATGAGGGGTGTGCCTCATTGCTTCTATCCCTGGCCAGGGAGAGCATTTGACAAGAATGTGTGGGTTCAGAAAGTGGGAACCCTTCTACACATTTAAAACTGACTCAACTGTACAATTGTACAAGATCTTGGGTTTTTATCTGTAATGCATCAACACAGTGGTGTGAGCAAAACAGATGACACACTGAATAGCAGGGGATAGGTTGCATATCCCTTGGGTTCTGCCAATTGCCTCTTCACTTAGGAGGTCTTTGACTCTATGCAAGGACAAAATTAAACATACACAAACATTGCCTCTTAAGGAGGACTTCAGACAGTTGCCTGGCCAAGTAACAGGCCAGGTCTTCCAGACTACATGAAGATTAGAAGCATACCTCAATGCAAATTGCTTATACAAGCAAAGCAAAGCAACAAGTTCACAAGGAACTAAGCAACTAAAGTACCTGAAATCAGTCAAGCACAGTTAGTATACAAGTCAAAGTTAAATCAAAATGAAACAGATATCAACCAGTCAATCAGGGACAAATGGGTGTGCAAGGCACAAGGCTCAAGGCATGTGAGCCAAGCCACCTACAAAACAAAACATGTTAGTCAATGATATTCAAGCAAGCTCAATCAAAAAGAATTGGTCTCATTGGTCATTTGTTGGTCAACCTGAAAACACGAGCTCAAAAGTGAGTAACAGGACCACTAGGGCAAGCCTAGGGTCAAAAATGAATGAGAAAGTCAAAACAGCAAAGGGCAAGCATCCAAAATCATGTTCAAACAATTAAGAAACACAACCAATTGGGTTCACATTCATATCAATCACTATCATCATTTCATGAACAATTTAGGTCAAGACATGGCATTTAGAAGCTCATAGAAGTCAACAGCAAGACTTAACTCAAAAGCAAACTTAAACATTTCCAAAAATCACCAAATAAATCATGATCAATCACAACCCAAAGCATGGTAAGCATGTCAAATTTCATCACATTTGGACAAGTGGAAGGTAGTCAATGAAAATCAGAAAGTCAAAGCAATTTTGAACATGCTCAAAGAAGTCAACCAAACATGCATCAACTTAGAAAAATCATAAGTCAGAGATGGTGTATGATAAATGAATGGGACTAAAACCATGGCAAAGATGAGGATGTCTAGTTATCTCATGTAAAATTTCATGTCCATCCAATAAAGTATGAGAATTTCACAAATGAAATGGGAACATGTGTCACAAGAAGTCAACATATGACCAAGCAGGGGAGAAAATCTCAAACAATTAGGAAATGCCACAAATACTTCCAAGAAAATTCACAAGTAAACTAGACACACAAGAGTAGGTTCATGCAAAAAATCAGATCAATTGGAGGTCAAGAAGCATGGTAATGAAAATCATGAAGTTGGATATCAATGGTGTGACACAAATTGTCACACCCTAATTCAAAAAATCATAACTCACAAACCAGCAGTGATAAATTCACAAACTCTACACCAAAATCACCATGAGTGTGTCTAGTTTAAGCACAAAAAATTTGGGAGCCATTGGATAAAGCATCATCATTTCACAAATGTTTTGGCAAAGTGTACAAAATATGCATACATGAACAAAACCCTAGCACCATTTAAAATTCGACCATGCAAAATTTATGGAAAATATATGACAAAAAACTAGAGATCAAGATGGACATGATGCAAAAAACCCCATGAAATTTGGATAAAAATTGGTGGAGTTATGATTTTTGTAAGTTGTTGTATCAAGTTAAAATAAATATTGCAAAATAAATGAATCAAATAATAATTA
The DNA here is from genome assembly GCF_024323335.1 of Lathyrus oleraceus. Taxonomy (NCBI): domain Eukaryota; kingdom Viridiplantae; phylum Streptophyta; class Magnoliopsida; order Fabales; family Fabaceae; genus Lathyrus; species Lathyrus oleraceus. Next base: position 164,984,305 of record NC_066579.1, on the reverse strand, counting down.
GAGGATTAATTGAAAAAAGAAAAAGCAAAAAGACTGATGTACCCTCCGCTGAGTATGAAACTCAGCGTTTCATTAAAGGGTGGGGTCAACGCCCCCAGTCAACCAAAGCACGGCCAATCGCGTGCTTGCAGAAATGCCATGCTGGACCAATCGCCGGTCTCCTTCCACAACCAAACATTCAAAACCTATGCTACAGTGAAACGAAACAAATTTCTGGGCAGCACCTTCAAGCTCTTCCACGCAAAACCCAGGCCCAGGAAAATCTCTTGTAATTCAAAATTAAACACACCATTTTGTAGTTCTCGCCTCACACATCAACAAGACAACAAAGATTTGGCCTATCCCTCACTGCTAAACACGAATCGAGCACAAGAAAGTTTGAATATCAAACTTCAAACCAACACATCTTTGCAAATACTCAATCATTTTTAAAACTAAAACCATCAATGAACTCAGCATCAAGAGACCTACCTAAAGCATGCATCTATTTCAAAAAACAAAGAGGTCGAAATTTTACCAAAGTTAATGGACAGTTGTGATTCTGATGTTGTTTGGTCTTTTAATGGTGAAACAGATGTTCTATGGTCCTCCACATGATGGTTGGTGAAGGTTGTTTGGCTTGAAACAACTTGCAGTAGCTTTAAACAAACTCTGCCATTAATGATGCTTCATGTAGCAGCAGTGTAAAAGGAGCTTACAGATGGAGGAAAGTGGTTGCAACAGGTCCATAATGTTGCTTGAATGTTGTTTTTGGCAAGGCAAGGCTTAGTCCTTTGGAAGTTTTTGAAGATTTTTGGAAAAATGCAAAAGTGTGATTTTGAGAGAATGAGTGATTTTCTGTTGTGTTGGCTGTGTTTGATGGCTGCTAGCTGTGTTTCAATTGACAGAAAATCATGTTTTAGTCTGCTGTTTTTGTGGTACAGATCATGGTCCATGGATTTGTGGGATGTGGTTGTTGAGAAATTGTACTTTTCTTCCCATTTTCAAGCAACTTAGTATGGGCTATGTGTACTGCATAATTTTGACTTTGTAACATGACCAAAACCAAATTTCTGAGCTATTTCAATTGGCCAAATGGTTAAAAAATGATTATTTTGAAAAGTCAAAATTCCACTCACTTGAATTTAATTAAGGCAAGTTCAAAAATGCCATTTTGATTGGTGAAGTTTTGGTACATGAAAGTTACATTTTTGGAAAGAGGGGATCAAATGTGGTTTGTAGGAAAAAACCCCACCCAAATTGGCCAAATGGTTTGAGAGATATGGCCTTTTGAAGTTCAAGAATTTTTGAAAATGAATTGATCATAACTTGCCAACCATACATGGGAATTGAGAGTTCTTGGACTTTTTGGAAATGGGAGAACAAGATCTTCAACTTTCATGTTGGGCAAAAATTCATTTGAAGCTTGTATCATGATGTAAGTTTGAGGATCAAGACTTTCCATTTTTGGTAAGTTTCAGTTACAGGTCCAGTTTCCATTTTTGGAAATTTCTGATCTGGCTTCAAATTCTTCCATGATGGTGTTTGACATGATATATTAGGCCTATATGGACATGAATGAGACCTCTCAAACCAATTTCCATCATCAAATCACTGATTAAATGGACAGTTGACCAACAGTTGACTTTTAGGGTTTTTGACTGATTGTGCATTGACTGATGACTTCTGAACATCCAATCCTTGACCAAAACACTTCAAATGGATCCCCAAGTCATGTGAACATGTTGGACCAACCCTAGGGCCTTGGCTCCTTGAGAATTGTGCTTGCTTGCTTGACTGACTGATCTCCTGATCAGTTTGACCTAATTTCTTGATTGGCTTGCACTTGGGGCAAAAGAGGCAATGCAATGCTATGCAATGGACCATGATATGCTATGACCTAATATGAAAATGTATGTACAATGATAGGTGCAAATTTGAGGTGCTACAGCTTCCCCTATTCAATCAGCTGGGAACCCGAATGGATGAGAGCAACGGCTGTCAGACTTTCAGGGTAAACAGGGATTGAATACCAAGAACCGTAGAATTTGCACAACAGGGATCCACCAATGGAAACGTCCACTGGGACTTATACTTATTACTGGGTATTTTTGTTTTGTTTTTTTGTTTTCAAAGGGTATGGCCACATCCAGACATCACAACGATGACGAATGGGAATAGAAATCACAACTAGATGCCAACGGACAACTAGGAAAAACTCGACGTTTATCGGGACCAACGGAGAGGTAACCAGACGTTATTGAATAACTGGAAGGGATACAACCATACGTCAACGGACGAAATGGGAAAAACTCAACGTTTATCGAAACCAACGGAGAGGTAACCAGACGTTAATGAATAACTGGGAGGACTCGGCCAGACATCAACGGATGAATGGGAGAAAACTCGACGTTTACAAACATCGGAAGATGATGTTTACAGACACCAAAAGGATCGACCAGACATTTACAGATGAATGGGAATACTCGACGTTTACAGACATCGAAATATGATGTTTACAGACACCAAAAAGATCGACCAGACATTTACTGATGAATGGGAATACTCGACGTTTACAGACATCGAAAGATGATGTTTACAGACACCAAAAGGATCGGCCAGACATTTACTGATGAATGGGAAAACTCGACGTTTACAGACATCGAAAGATGATGTTTACAGACACCAAAAAGATCGACCAGACATTTACAGATGAATGGGAAAACTCGACGTTTACAGACATCGAAAGATGATGTTTACAGACACCAAAAAGATCGACCAGACATTTACTGATGAATGGGAATACTCGACGTTTACAGACATCGAAAGATGATGTTTACAGACACCAAAAGGATCGACCAGACATTTACTGATGAATGGGAAAACTCGACGTTTACAGACATCGAAAGATGATGTTTACAGACACCAAAAAGATCGACCAGACATTTACTGATGAATGGGAATAAGAGAAACACAACCAGACGTCAACGGACGAATGGGAAAAACTCGTCGTTTATCGAAACCAACGGAGAGGTAAGTCCACATGGGGAGGGTACAACTAGACATCACCGGATGACTAGGAAAAACTCGACGTTTATCGACACCAACGGAGAGGAGGAAACTCTTCTGGGAGAGTGAACACATCCAAGTCATCAACGGATGATCGGGAAAAACTCGACGTTTATCGACACCAACGGAGAGGAGGAATCTTCACTAGGGAAGGGATAACGATGTTACGAACATCGAAAGATGATGTTTACAGACATCAAAAGAAAACCGGACACTTACGCATGACTGGGAATCACCAAAGAATATCAGACACTTACGCATGACTGGAAAATCACCGAAAGATGGCATTTACCGACACCAAGGAAAACAAACACACGCGGGTGCTGACGGGATACTGACATCCACAAGGTGACCGGGCAAGGCTGAACATTTGCAGGGGGGTCTCACTGGGGAGAAACAAACTTTCTGTCACCAACAGGTGAGGAAATAAACCTCTGTGGGGATTATCAACACCAATTGTTGACTGGAGCAACTGTAGCAAATGCGTTGTACAGGTTGAACAAAAATCCGTCTCTGCAGGGAATACGGTCTAATGGGGTTTCGAACATATGAATGCATATGTTTGATTTTTTCTATGGCGTAATGCTCCATTTATGAATGGAAATGCTACGCGATTTTTGAGGATGCAATGATTACTACATGCAAAATGCAAATGAACCCTGGCTAGGGAGCCAAAATGATCAGATACTCTGACTCTGTGGGGAGACTCCTCTTGGGGAAATATTCTGCGGGGAACTCTGCTTGGGGAATGGCGAAGCGACTTCACTGGGAGGAAGACTCAACCCATCCTCAGATAGGATAAACCCTGCTTGGAGAATATCTGTTACTCCGCTGGGGATAACCCATGCAGTCCATAGGTAGAATCAACTCAGCTGGGGATGCAGATATCGGTCTGCTACGGAAACTCGTCCAATCCACTGGTAGGATGAACTCTGCTGGAGAAATAAATGCTACTCCACTAGGGACGACCCAACCAATCCATATGTAGGAGAATCACTGCTGGAGATGTATTTCATTGAAACCCGCTCCGCTCGGGGATCTATCTGAGGACATGATGGAGCACTGGGATGTCAATCCACCGAATACTGAATCTTCAAAGAAAAACAACCATGCTGGGGGGAAGAGGAAGACTGCTCTGCTGGAGAGAGGAAAGTTAAAGTCTTCAGTACACACTCTGCTAGGGGAGCAGCCCCACAACAGTATTTCAATAGCAACCTTGCTGGGAATGCCCCACGGTAGGGCTCAAACAAACCTATACTGGAGATGCCCCACAATAGGGTTAACAGGGATTTGGAGGAAGAATATGTACTGCCGGGAACATGAAGATGAACAACTTCAAACGACACTGCATCGGGCAACTTCACTGAGGAGAGACCATACGAGGTTCTGCAGGACAAAGATACAGTCATGCTCGAGATACGAACAATTGTCTTACCTGTTGGTAATCATACCACCCCCGGGAGAGCACTGTGGGTCTCCTAAGTATTCTTTCCATCATTGTGAAGGTTCGCTTTGTTTAAGAACAATTTTTTTTGAAAAATTTGTTTATTTTGAAAAACAATGATACTTTATCAATTAAAACATGCAAAACTTTTGTTGAGTTGAAACAAATAAGAATGCAAATAATTGGATAAAAGCTCAAATCAATGTGATGGAATGGTAGTCTGCAAAGGGCGAGACTCCATAGATCTGTACAAATTTGAAATCGGTGATATATATTGGAGAGGGCTACGTTGAACATAATGACCTTTCCTCTACCATTCTGAATTTTCGATGTATTCGGAGCTTCAGTCGACGACGAATCGAGAATCCCTGACGGATGACAGATATAGAGCACAGTCTTGTCAAGATGCAGTTACTTGCCAAATCCCTAAATTTTGCCTAGATTGCCCCAGTGTGAGGTGTTCAATCTAGCGGGATGCGGATTCTTTCTTTTCCAATGTCTCTAACTTTTGCCTGGATCGCCCTTTCGGGTTTTCAATCCACCGAGACGCTCCTTTTTGCCTAAGTCGCCCTTTGGGGTGTTCGACTTAGCGAGCTTTTGCTTTTTTTTTGTTTTTGTTTTTAGGCAAAGTATTTCTTGACTGCATCTGGAATTCACAGGACGAGTGAACTTCTCCCTCCATTGTTGTAAGTGTCGAAACATTGCCTGAAGAGGCTCTCTCGAAAACGTATGGACGTTCTTAGCTTGGAGTTCACTTGCCCCTGGAATTGGTCATGAAAGACAAGACTTTCTTGAGCACAAGGTCCCTCGGAACACACGAGACTTGACCTTCTTGTCGAATGCTTTTTCACTCTCTGCTGATATGGCTGACCATGACACATGGCAGTTGATCTCTTCTTTTCGATCGAATTCAGCATCAGTCAACTTGGGGCTTTGAGGGTACTATTTTTCTTTTGTTTCTTTCTTTTGATTTCTTTTGATTTCTTTTGACTTTGATCTTTTTCTTTGATTTCCCTTTTTTTTTTTGATTTTGCACCCTCCTCTTTTTTTTGATAATGCCCCAGTTGGCTGTTCTGCTGATTCTCGAGATGCAGCTGAGTGATCTTCTTTCCTTGCTCAAGAAGTCAGGAAATCTCGTCAGGAATCCCTTCAACATCATCTTCGTCCGCTTCGAATACAGGGAATTCAAAATCGGGAGATGACGTCCGATCACTATGTTCAATGGGTTTAAGAAACAACCTGCATAAAGATTTTGATATGAAAAGCTTTTTGAAAATCAAACAAGACAATCGTTATGCAGATGAAAAGATTGCTTTTATTCTTGTTTTTAGGGTTTTTTGTGATCACCAATTTCATGTAAAAGTGAAAAGGGAAAACAAATGGAAAAACAAATGTTTAACATGAATTTATTTGAATGAAAATATCATTGCACAAAATGTTGCCAACAATGTCATCACTTCTCCTTTTGGCATGGGAGAAGGGTTTTTAAACAAAGTGATTATTACTCTGACTTATGAACAACTGTAGGAAAGCCCACAGTGACCTAATTGTGATAGATCCCGCCAGGGATGACAACTGTCAGTATCTCTTGCATCAGCAGCTTCTGTTTTCTGAACAACCCTTCTGAAGAAAAAGTCGGCGCCAGCCCAGGACTTGTTATCTTCAAGCTTGATTAACACGGGGACCTAAATCCTCCAAGATCAGGATACCTGACCTCACAAGGTCTTGAACCTTCATCTTCAGCTGGAAACAACTGTCCACATCATGACCAGGAGCACCCGAGTGATACACACAATGTTGTTCAGGCCTATACCACCACCGAGGGTTGACGGGTATGGGCGGTGGGTCTCTGGGAGTGATCAAGTTCCGCTCTATCAGAGTGGGATACAGTTCGGCGTAGGACATGGGGATCGGATCAAAAATGATCTTCTTCCTCTCATTACTTGTACCAGCTTGATTGTCAATGGGAGGCTGATAAGCCTGCTGCTGAGGATGACGTTGTGGAGTCTGATACTGCTGAGTTGGTCTTCTCGGCTGTTGTTGAGTTTGAGTTACTGGAATAGTCAAAGTAGCAACTTGCCGATACTGTCCTCTATTCATACTTCTCCGACGGTGCACAACATTTGTCTCACCCTCTCCCCTTCTGGGTGCCCCAGAGGATGGCTTTTTAGAATTGAACGAGTTTGAAGAGCCAGGATCTTGTATCCTTCCTGCTTTGATAAGGCTTTCAGTTCTTTCCCCACAGACAATAACATCTGAAAAGCTACTGAACGGGCAACTTCCCAAGCGGTCCATGAACACACCTTGCAGGGTTCCAATGAACATGTCAGTCAGCTCTCTCTCCAGCATAGGAGGTTGCACTCTGGCGGCTAGCTCACGCCACCTCTGGGCATACTCTTTGAAACTCTCCCCGGATTTCTGACATAGACTCTGCAGCTGAGTCCGGCTAGGCGCCATGTCCATGTTGTGTTTATATTGCCTCAAGAAGGCCTCACCCAGATCTCTCCAGCATCGGATCGAATCTCTCTTCAATTCCATGTACCAGTCCAAAGAAGCCCCAGATAGACTATCTTGGAAAAAATACATCCACATCTTTTCATCATCGGTATACGCAGAGATTTTGCGATAATAAGCCTGCACATGGGTGCGAGGGCAAGAAGTACCGTTGTATTTATCGAAGGACGGTGCTTTGAACTTGTGAGGGATTCTCAAACCTTCCACCAACCCCATATTGGTAACATCAAAACCGAGGGAATTTTGACATTCCATAGCACGGATCTTCTCAGCAAGAGCCTCAACTTTGCGGTCTCTCTCATTGACCCTTCCCAGAACATCTTCGTCTTCACTGAGCAGAGAGAACATATCCTCTTGTCTGTCAACAATCGGAACAGGATTACGGGCCGGAGCACGGACTACTCTGGCATTAGCGGCATCTGGAACAATAGGTTGACCATTGATTCGAATACCCCCCAACTCATCACCTACAGCATAGTTGTTGATGGGTACAGCAGCAGCAACATTGTTATCATTGACTGGGCCTCCCTCCGGCGGAGCATGGTTGATCGGTGGATTTGCAGCCTTTTGTCTCTGAACCATGGCTCGAAGTTCTTCTTGACCTTGCGCAACCCCTTGCATCATATTCATAAACTGGGCCATGCTAGCCTTCATCTCAGCCAACTCAGCTTGAAATTGATCCATACTTCTCTGTTGATTCAGTCTTGTTGAGTAGCGGTGTGGACGTTGATCAGCTATCCTGCCTAAAACAGGAACCAGAGTGAGAAGCCACGACCAAGAACACCTGTTATGCAAAATGATATGAGTATGATGCTAATGATGCGTATGATGCACATGATATGCTCATTTCTCAGGCATTCAAAGAGCCTGAGCCATCCTGAAAAGATGGCAACCTGCAGCAACAAGAGAACAAACAGATACAAGGAAAATGAGAACAACAGGGAAATACTGACAACCTTATCCATACATAAGGGTAAAAAGTCAATACCACCGAGTCAACAGAAAATTCGCATAAACAGAGTACAAAGAAATGAATCCCATCCAACAAGCCTGGAGGTGATTCTCAACAATGAAGATCCAAAGACGGAGTACAAAGAAATGAATCCCATCCAACAAGCCTGGAGGTGATTCTCAACAAAACACAAACAAAGATACAAACTAAGACAGACGGTCTTCTGGAATGAGGGTCTTCAGGTAATGGCACTGGTCTATCAACAGTGTGCATTCTGAACATTCTGGTAGAGGGGTAATCTTCTCCTTCAACTGTCTTCTAAGCTCTAAGACTTCTCCTCCAAGACGGTTCTCTGATGCCTGTCTCAAGTCTACTTCCTTCTTCAACTGGACGTCTTTATCTCTGAGCTGCTTCTCCAAGTCTCTGATCTTCTTCTGATAGCTGGCCTCAACCTTCTGCAGCCTCAAGCACTCCCGGTGTTCTGCATCTAACATGCTCTCCATCTCCTCGTAGGATCTCTTCTTGCTTCTCAGTCTGCTAGCATCTTCTTCTCACACTCCTCTGAGTTGATGAGCCAAGTTCGACCTATCAGCTTTGGCTTTGTACAGCTCCATCTGGGTATCTTGCTCCTTCCCTCTCAAACGGCGATTCTCCATCAGGGCTTGCTTGTAGTGCTCCGCAGGCACACTCTCAGCAAGGATCAAAGGTGGTTGCTCCTGCAACGGCTCCATCCTATCGTAGGGTAACAACAAAGTTTCTACTCTCTCCTTGACCCAATCAGTGTAATCGGGCATAGCAATGGCAAACTTCTTCCCTAAGACAGATCCATCCTTCACACTAATAGACTTCCAAGCTCTCCCTATCTGCTCCAATCTAGCCGGGTCACTCTGCTTCTCAAAATACACACTTTCAGCTACCTCAGCCTCAAGTGGTCTTCCCTTCATCACAAACCCTAACTGGCGAAGAGAAAGAACCGGGTTGTAATTGATGCAGCCCCTAGTCCCTACGAGTGGCACATTACGGAATCCTCCACAGCTCATAATGACGTTACGCACATCCATCCGGTAAGACTGCCACCTGATATCATAGGAGGTAAGAGACATAACCCTCTGAGTCCACTTATGCGTGCTCTGAGCATCCACAAAAGGTCCACTGACTGGCAGGAGAGACAAGAACCATCTGAGCAAAAGCGGGAGACAACACCTGATAGCCCCACCCTTACCATGCCTACTGTGAATAGCATAGTAAGTGTCAGCTAAAAGAGTAGGAACTGGATTTCCTCCAATGAAAATACTGACTGCAGCATAGTCAACAAAATTGGGCATACTCGGAAACAGGACGATCCCATAGATCATGATGGCCAACTGAGCATGAAAGGCTTCCCAACTTCCCTTCTCTGCTTCTTCTCTAGCTACCCTCAACAGAAACTTCAAAGGCAATCCTACAACATCCCCACTGGACTTCCAACTATCACTGACTTCTTTGACACCCAAATGGAGAGCTCTGGCAACAACTCTGAAATCAACCTCCTTGGGCACATCCAAGAAAGGAACCTGATACCGGACCGGGACACTCAGCAGAATGGAATACTCCTCAAGAGTAGGCGCTAACTGATAATCTTGGAAGGTGAAACAATGAAGCTCTGGGTCGTAGAACTGTAGAAGGGTCTGCAACGGCACCGGATCGACTACCATCTTCAACAGTGTCAGAATATCTCCATACTGGTCAACAAACCCCTTCTGGTTACCACTGGTCATAAGGTTGCTCAACTCAATCAGAGACGTCAAAGGTTCACGGTGAAAGCTGTAGGAACAAGTCTTCCGCTTCAACTCTGGGACTGTTGCCATCTCTATCAGTGAACAAGCTCTAGAATGTACCTGAGAAATGATATGCATGCAGGGATCAGCTTTTTTCTTTTTTTTTTCTTTTTTTTTTGTATCTTTTTTTTTGTATCTTTTTTTTATTGCGTTTCTTTTGAAAAATAAATATGCTATGATGCAAATGATGCAGACACGACTGGTTGGCTGTGTCTCTCAGAACACAGGATCGAAGCTTCGGCTTGAACTTGGAACCACAAATTCATCTGAAACCCAAAGTCATCTGAGACCCCAAAATTCTGAACCAATAGTCACCAACAGGATCACAAGTCACCAACAAGTCACCAACTGTACCTGTAATGAAGATCATTCCCTCCCCACTCACGGGTGTCATCTAGGCCAGGGTAAGGTCGAGAGAAACGCAGCATAAATAACCTTTCGCAGAACATCATCATATACACACCCGATGTATGTAACGATAATGTCCCACCAGGGTCTGAACTGCTCGTGATATCAATGTTCCGCTAAGTGGCGCAACACCACCCGCTTCCCATGAATCACTCTATTCCTAAGTATCCTAGATTTCACTCATGGCCTGGGTATTGGGCCTTTTACCTCATGTAACTCCCACCCCAACAGGGAGAAACAGACAACCAGCCAGGTGAACAGATGAATATGAATGCAAACATTAATGCAAACAATAAATGCAAACAGTAAATGCAAATATATACAAATGAATGCAATAAATAAACACAGCACAAAGCAACCAAAACCCTAACCTAGAGAGCGCTAGGAGAGACTCGCTCAGGGAAGATGGACCAGCACAGGTCAACTTCTCTATTATCCCCAGCAGAGTCGCCAGCTGTCGCATCACGCGAAAAACCGGCGGGAAAACAAGAACAACAGAGCCGCCACCGTGCGTTATTTATCCCAAAAGAGGGAAAGGAAACGCTCAGAGTAAACCTGGGAAAGAACATGGTCTCGCGACCAAAGAGGATGGGTTCGGGAGTCGGTTATGCGAAGGGAAGGTATTAGCACCCCTACACATCCGTAGTACTCTACGGGATCCACGCACAAAAGGAAGGAAAATGGTTGCTAAAACACTGCTCATAAACACACACACACTGGCTGAAAGAGACACAAGAAACTGACTGAAACTGACTCGGCAGGATATCGCATCCTGGGCCTACTTAGTCTATCAGGCATAGACATCAGAGTCGAAGTAGTTCGGACTGGGGAGACGACACATGCTCGCTAGGATATCGCATCCTGTGCATACGTATCTTCTCGGACGAGAGAAGAATCAGAGCATTCGTAGCTCGGCTGACACGCACACAAACAAACAAAACACAGGCAAACGTGGAGCCCGACTGCCAATCACTGGACTTATGTCAGCATCCGAACCAAAACGCACTCAAGAAGGCAAACATGGAGCCTGAATGCCAATCACTGGACTTACATCAGCATCCGAACCAAACACACGCACACTGGAACCCAAATGCCACTCGATGGACTTACATCGGCTTCCAAGCACACAACAACACAAAAAGTTAATAGGGAGTCGGGGACTCGAGCCTATATACACAAAAAAAGAAAAAGGGCGCCCGGAGAGATCAGCTCAATCTCCTGCCTACATACTTCATCTGGTATGAAGATCAGGGCGATGTAGTTCCCCTACGGAGGGATAAAGGACTAGCCTATAACCAGATAACAGAGGGAGACACAACACTAGGGAGACTACGACTCGAGCCTAGATGTTATCATGCAAAGTCAACCCTAAGTTAAGGTTTCTAGCTAACTGGCACAGGGAGCCAACCTATCCTAATCATGACTTGCACAGGAAGCAAGCCACACACACACTTAACTTGCACAGAGAGCAAGCCAAGCAAAACCTAACTTGCACAGGAAGCAAGTCTAAACTAACCCTAACTTGCACAGGAAGCAAGTCAAACAAACACACAAGCACAGATAGCACACACTATACACAAGCAAGTGGCTCAAACAAGGGTTAGGTTTTAGTCGAGGGGTCATATCAACCTCAACAAACAAACCTCTGGAACTGGGTAAATGTTGCTCTTAACCTTGCCATTGAGGGGCTAAGGTGAAGCAGATGAAAGGAGATGAGGGGTGTGCCTCATTGCTTCTATCCCTGGCCAGGGAGAGCATTTGACAAGAATGTGTGGGTTCAGAAAGTGGGAACCCTTCTACACATTTAAAACTGACTCAACTGTACAATTGTACAAGATCTTGGGTTTTTATCTGTAATGCATCAACACAGTGGTGTGAGCAAAACAGATGACACACTGAATAGCAGGGGATAGGTTGCATATCCCTTGGGTTCTGCCAATTGCCTCTTCACTTAGGAGGTCTTTGACTCTATGCAAGGACAAAATTAAACATACACAAACATTGCCTCTTAAGGAGGACTTCAGACAGTTGCCTGGCCAAGTAACAGGCCAGGTCTTCCAGACTACATGAAGATTAGAAGCATACCTCAATGCAAATTGCTTATACAAGCAAAGCAAAGCAACAAGTTCACAAGGAACTAAGCAACTAAAGTACCTGAAATCAGTCAAGCACAGTTAGTATACAAGTCAAAGTTAAATCAAAATGAAACAGATATCAACCAGTCAATCAGGGACAAATGGGTGTGCAAGGCACAAGGCTCAAGGCATGTGAGCCAAGCCACCTACAAAACAAAACATGTTAGTCAATGATATTCAAGCAAGCTCAATCAAAAAGAATTGGTCTCATTGGTCATTTGTTGGTCAACCTGAAAACACGAGCTCAAAAGTGAGTAACAGGACCACTAGGGCAAGCCTAGGGTCAAAAATGAATGAGAAAGTCAAAACAGCAAAGGGCAAGCATCCAAAATCATGTTCAAACAATTAAGAAACACAACCAATTGGGTTCACATTCATATCAATCACTATCATCATTTCATGAACAATTTAGGTCAAGACATGGCATTTAGAAGCTCATAGAAGTCAACAGAAAGACTTAACTCAAAAGCAAACTTAAACATTTCCAAAAATCACCAAATAAATCATGATCAATCACAACCCACAGCATGGTAAGCATGTCAAATTTCATCACATTTGGACAAGTGGAAGGTAGTCAATGAAAATCAGAAAGTCAAAGCAATTTTGAACATGCTCAAAGAAGTCAACCAAACATGCATCAACTTAGAAAAATCATAAGTCAGAGATGGTGTATGATAAATGAATAGGACTAAAACCATGGCAAAGATGAGGATGTCTAGTTATCTCATGTAAAATTTCATGTCCATCCAATAAAGTATGAGAATTTCACAAATGAAATGGGAACATGTGTCACAAGAAGTCAACATATGACCAAGCAGGGGAGAAAATCTCAAACAATTAGGAAATGCCACAAATAATTCCAAGAAAATTCACACGTAAACTAGACACACAATAGTAGGTTCATGCAAAAAATCAGATCAATTGGAGGTCAAGAAGCATGGTAATGAAAATCATGAAGTTGGATATCAATGGTGTGACACAAATTGTCACACCCTAATTCAAAAAATCATAACTCACAAACCAGCAATGATAAATTCACAAACTCTACACCAAAATCACCATGAGTGTGTCTAGTTTAAGCACAAAAAATTTGGGAGCTATTGGATAAAGCATCATCATTTCACAAATGTTTTGGCAAAGTGTACAAAATATGCATACATGAACAAAACCCTAGCACCATTTAAAATTCGACCATGCAAAATTTATGGAAAATATATGACAAAAAACTAGAGATCAAGATGGACATGATGCAAAAAACCCCATGAAATTTGGATAAAAATTGGTGGAGTTATGATTTTTGTAAGTTGTTGTATCAAGTTAAAATAAATATTGCAAAATAAATGAATCAAATAATAATTAGAGGATTAATTGAAAAAAGAAAAAGCAAAAAGACTGATGTACCCTCCGCTGAGTATGAAACTCAGCGTTTCATTAAAGGGTGGGGTCAACGCCCCCAGTCAACCAAAGCACGGCCAATCGCGTGCTTGCAGAAATGCCATGCTGGACCAATCGCCGGTCTCCTTCCACAACCAAACATTCAAAACCTATGCTACAGTGAAACGAAACAAATTTCTGGGCAGCACCTTCAAGCTCTTCCACGCAAAACCCAGGCCCAGGAAAATCTCTTGTAATTCAAAATTAAACACACCATTTTGTAGTTCTCGCCTCACACATCAACAAGACAACAAAGATTTGGCCTATCCCTCACTGCTAAACACGAATCGAGCACAAGAAAGTTTGAATATCAAACTTCAAACCAACACATCTTTGCAAATACTCAATCATTTTTAAAACTAAAACCATCAATGAACTCAGCATCAAGAGACCTACCTAAAGCATGCATCTATTTCAAAAAACAAAGAGGTCGAAATTTTACCAAAGTTAATGGACAGTTGTGATTCTGATGTTGTTTGGTCTTTTAATGGTGAAACAGATGTTCTATGGTCCTCCACATGATGGTTGGTGAAGGTTGTTTGGCTTGAAACAACTTGCAGTAGCTTTAAACAAACTCTGCCATTAATGATGCTTCATGTAGCAGCAGTGTAAAAGGAGCTTACAGATGGAGGAAAGTGGTTGCAACAGGTCCATAATGTTGCTTGAATGTTGTTTTTGGCAAGGCAAGGCTTAGTCCTTTGGAAGTTTTTGAAGATTTTTGGAAAAATGCAAAAGTGTGATTTTGAGAGAATGAGTGATTTTCTGTTGTGTTGGCTGTGTTTGATGGCTGCTAGCTGTGTTTCAATTGACAGAAAATCATGTTTTAGTCTGCTGTTTTTGTGGTACAGATCATGGTCCATGGATTTGTGGGATGTGGTTGTTGAGAAATTGTACTTTTCTTCCCATTTTCAAGCAACTTAGTATGGGCTATGTGTACTGCATAATTTTGACTTTGTAACATGACCAAAACCAAATTTCTGAGCTATTTCAATTGGCCAAATGGTTAAAAAATGATTATTTTGAAAAGTCAAAATTCCACTCACTTGAATTTAATTAAGGAAAGTTCAAAAATGCCATTTTGATTGGTGAAGTTTTGGTACATGAAAGTTACATTTTTGGAAAGAGGGGATCAAATGTGGTTTGTAGGAAAAAACCCCACCCAAATTGGCCAAATGGTTTGAGAGATATGGCCTTTTGAAGTTCAAGAATTTTTGAAAATGAATTGATCATAACTTGCCAACCATACATGGGAATTGAGAGTTCTTGGACTTTTTGGAAATGGGAGAACAAGATCTTCAACTTTCATGTTGGGCAAAAATTCATTTGAAGCTTGTATCATGATGTAAGTTTGAGGATCAAGACTTTCCATTTTTGGTAAGTTTCAGTTACAGGTCCAGTTTCCATTTTTGGAAATTTCTGATCTGGCTTCAAATTCTTCCATGATGGTGTTTGACATGATATATTAGGCCTATATGGACATGAATGAGACCTCTCAAACCAATTTCCATCATCAAATCACTGATTAAATGGACAGTTGACCAACAGTTGACTTTTAGGGTTTTTGACTGATTGTGCATTGACTGATGACTTCTGAACATCCAATCCTTGACCAAAACACTTCAAATGGATCCCCAAGTCATGTGAACATGTTGGACCAACCCTAGGGCCTTGGCTCCTTGAGAATTGTGCTTGCTTGCTTGACTGACTGATCTCCTGATCAGTTTGACCTAATTTCTTGATTGGCTTGCACTTGGGGCAAAAGAGGCAATGCAATGCTATGCAATGGACCATGATATGCTATGACCTAATATGAAAATGTATGTACAATGATAGGTGCAAATTTGAGGTGCTACACATATGATATGACATCACAGGTTTACTTTTATTATGGATGCACTTAGGTTTGGCTTGAGGATTGGCACAAGTGTAACTGCTCTCAGGCTTTGAGTCATTGTACCCAATGCCAGATTTGTCTCCTATCATTTGTCCAGTTTGGAGAATCTTGTCTAAGGAGCTAGATCCATTGCTCAACATTCTTACATACTTGGTCATCTCTTCTAGTTTAGAATTTAGGAACATGGCTTCAGTTTTCAACTTAGAGATGGTTTTCACATGGTCTGCCTTCTCACTCTCCAGCTGTGCTATCTTCTGACTTTCAGCTTGTTGATTTTCATCGAGCTTGGCATTCATAATCACTGCTTCTGTTTGTAATTTGGAGATGGTTTCCAAGTATTATATCTTCTCATTCTCAAGTTGAGTTATTTCCTTCTTCTGGCTTTCAAACTGTTTGCACAGCTATACACTTTTGTGACACAACTTTTTGTAGGTAGAGGCCAATTCTTCAAAGGTTACTTCATCATCACTTGAGTCTTCATCAGATCCCCATCTTCCTGTCAAAGCAGTCACAAGATTTCCAGCTTCCTCTATTTCACTCTCATCAGACCAAGTGGCAGCAAGACTCATCTTCTGCTTCTTGAGGTAGGTTCCACATTCAGTCCTGATGTGTCCATACCCATCACATTCATAGCACTGTAACTCTTTTACTTCTTTGGGCTTCTCATCTGATTTTGCTCTTCTTCCAGCATTGTTGGATTTATTGATGTCAGATGAGATGTTCTTGACATTTGCCTTAGATCTTACATCCATCTTTTTCAACAGTTTATTGAACTGTCTTCCCAGCATTGCTACTTCATTGACCAAATCTTCATCAACCTCTTGACTCTTTTCCTCTTCTGTGTTTGACATAAAAGCCAAGCTCTTGGTTTTATTTTCAAAACCATCATTTAATCCCATCTCAAATGTTTGGAGGGAACCAATTAGCTCATCAACCCTCATGTTGGAAATGTCTTGAGACTCTTCTATGGCAGTCATCTTCATAGCAAATCTCTAGGGGAGTGACCTGAGTATTTTTCTTACCAGTTTTTCATCTGTCATCTTCTCTCCCAGGGCTCCTGAGGCATTAGCAATTTCAAGGATACTCATGTGTAATTCATGAATGTTTTCATCTTCTTTCATCCTTAAATTTTCAAACTTGGAGGTGAGCAACTGAAGTCTAGACATCTTTACCCTAGAGGTGCCTTCATGAGTGGTCTTGAGAATGTCCCAAGCATCTTTGGCCACTTCACAGTTGTTTACCAACCTGAAAATGTTCTTGTCTACCCCATTGAATATTGCATTCAATGCTTTAGAATTTCCAAGGGCTAGATCATCCTCCTCCTTGGACCATTGTTCTTCAGGCTTCTTGTCAGTTGTGGCTGCTCCTTCCTTAGTAATTACTGGATGAACCCATCCTGTTAACACAGCCTTCCAAGCCTTATTATCCAGAGATTTTAAGAAGGCTACCATTCGAGGTTTCCAATAGTCATAGTTAGATCCATCCAAAATTGGTGGCCTGTGAACAGACCCTCCATCTCTCTCCATTGTACTAGAAAGTATTGCCCCTAAATCTCACCCAGAACCAGAGCAGGATACCTGCTCTGATACCAACTAAAATTCTGGTATCAGATATGAGATGTCGAAGGTAATGTCACGACACTAATATCTGAGTAATGCAAACAAAATAAAGATAGAGAATAGTAATGCAAGATACACAAGCAATTGTTAACCCGGTTCGGTCCAACTCACCTACATCTGGGGGCTACCAAGCCAGGAAGGAAATTCACTAAAATAGAATCAGTTCAAAGACTCTCCGTACACTTTAACAAGTTACAGTCTTTCTCACCTAATCTCTACCCGTGCAATTTCTACCTAAGCACTCTTAGATACGAGAACCCACTCACTTCCTTACAATCACACCTGTGATCTTAAACAACAATCCCTTGAGAAAAGAAAACACTTTTCAATAAAACACTCTTGATTTTACTTCACAGTTTCAATCAAGAAGACACACTCTTGATCTTGCTTCACAGCTTTTATCAAGAAGACACACACTTGATCTTGCTTCACAACTTTGATCAAGTAGACACACACTCTTGCTTAACAGCTTTAGAGTGACAAATTACAACCACAAATCAGTCCAATTCAATCATCAAAAGATGACTTGAATGGCTTACAAGTCTCACGACTAAATAGACACAAACCTTAGCTCTCTCTCTATATTTCGCTAAGTATTGGTTGTGTTCTCAAACAGGTTTTCTAAGTCCCTTTTTATAGAAGCTTTCAGCTGGGCTTGGATATCTTGAAAACCCTAAATCTATTTTCCAATTAAATCTTCTCATGACAGCTGGTTAGATCTCCTTGGAAAATAAGTAAATCAGGTTATAATCAACGATTGAATGCGCCTGCAAATCAGATCTTCAATCATACATAAATTGCCATTAATTGTGCAATCACAAAATACCAGACATTCACACTGTATATTCTGTGTACAAGATGTCATGACGTCGGGTCTGACATCCTGGAAAAATCCTACATAATTCCATAATTCCTTTTATAACTTCCAGCAGGTATAACCATATCAGATGCCATGACCTTGTGTATGACATCTTGAAACAATCCTGCATGAACATGTCTTTCATTTAAACTCCAGCAGGTACACACATATCAGATGCCATGGCCTTGTCTATGACATTCTGAAACAATCCTGCATGATTATGTTCTTGAACTCCAGCAGGTACATAAGATATCTCATGTTAAGACATCACACATAACATCTTGTGAACACTCTTTGTTTTACCAAAATTGCTGCCAACACTTAGAACCAATAACAAGTGAGCAAAAAGTGTTGTTTATGACGCATATGTTGTATGAGGTGGCTAAGTATTGGTGAGATAATTTCAGCCAGAGGTTAGAGACTGCAAGTACTGATATCACATGGGAGAACTTTAAGAAAGAGTTTATGGAGATGTATTTTTTGGATAATGTTCGTAGTAAGATAGAGATTGAGTTCCTTGAGCTAAAGAAAGGAAATATGAATGTTGCGGATTATGCAACTAAATTGAAGAGTTGGTGAGATTTTGTCCCCACTATAATGGTGTAAGCGCAGAAGGGTCAAAATGCATCCAGCTCAAGAGTGGGTTACGTCCTAAAATTAACCAATTAATCAATTATCAGGAGATTCGCCGATTCTCAGTGCTGGTGAGTAAGTGTAGGATCTAGGATGGAGACAACATGGCCAGATTTGTTGACTACAAGAGTGATAGTGAAAATAGAAATTGGAATCAGTATCTCTAAGACCCCAATTTTTACCCTAAGATCCCTCATGCTATCTCATCACATGCATTGTCATTGGGATCACATCTTGGCATCCTCCTTACCCATCATTCATTGGGTTTGCATTGGATGAGATCAACAAGCATCATTTGATTGTATCATACTTTGTTTTTCATTATTTACTAACCAAAATACCAAAAATATGTTATTGTATAGTTTAACCCTTTTGTAGGTAGGGCACATGCTCACCTTTGTGTTGGTGTAAGCCTTAGAGGCCAATACTTTTGGTACTTGTATCAGATTATTTATTAATAATAAAAGGATTTTTCTTTATTGTGTTTGTTTAATAAAGTCCCTAGAATAACTAGTCCGTTTAATGTATCAAGTGTGACTTAACCATGAGATCACATTAAACATAAGGACACTGTTCTTAAAGTATCTGTAGTCGAACTTTATTGTGAAGTGGGATAACATTAAAGCATTAAGACTATTATGTATATATACTGATGATCATATCTCATGGATCATGGATAAGAAGTTATCAAATCTTAAACATAGGTATGAATATTAAGAGTAATATTTATACTGGATTGACCCACTATGAGAATACTATATAGAATGTTATGAAAAGTGTCACAAGTTATTCTCATGGTGATAATGGTGTATACCACCCTTCGACCTGAAACCACTATGGACCCTAGATGTAGAGTTAAGTGCCATATTGATGATCGAACATTGTCCGTAACTGGATGACCATAAAGACAGTTGATAAGTACTCCACGAAGCATGCTAAGGGACATGAGTGACCTAGATGAAATTTGCCCATCCTGCGTAATAGGATAAATGTCTATGGGCCCAATATTGAATTGGACAAGGATGACACGGTCTACGCCTTGTGTTAAATATAGACATAAGGGAAAAGGGTAATTGTACACACAAGTATTATCATAAAAGGATTTGTTATATCACATGACATTTTCGTGTCTTGGGTAGCAGTGATGTGTTGCTAGATACCGCTCACTGTTTATTATGTTAAATACGTGATTTAATATAATTGCCAATGCCGCGAAAACCTATAGGGTCACACACAAAAGAATGGATTGATGAGAGATAGAGTAACTAAGGAACACCGTAAGGTACGGTGTACTTAAGTGAATTGTAGAACATCGTAGGGTACAGCGTGTTTAAGTAGAATACGAAATATGGTAAGGTACCACGCGCTTAAGTGATTTTGGCATATTATAAGATATGGGCCACATACACTTAAGTGGGTTTTTTAGCTTGTATCTCACACAAGTGGTTCTATAAATAGAACCCTTGTACAGAAGATTTGTGCAGTTGCAATTTCGTTTCTCTCTCTCTCTCTCTCTCTCTCTCTCTCTTTCTCTCTCTCTCTCTCTCTCTCTCTCTCTCTCTCTCTCTCTCTCTCACTCACTCAAAGCCTTCATTTGTAGCAGCTAGCACTGAGATTGAAGGAATCTGTTCGTGTGAACTGAGTAGAGGCGTTATCATCGTTCAACGTTCGTAATCGCTTCGTAGGTCTACATCAAAGGTTACAATAACCACAAGAGGTAACGATTCTATCCCTGATCATGCCCATTCATAAGGATCACTAAACACTACAAAAAAACGGGTAAATTATGGCGGTTTAAAAAGCGGTTTTATGTCGGTTTTAACCGCCATAACTTACAATAACGGCGTTTTCTTGTAACGTCGTATTTTTGGCTGCCGCAAAGAAAAAATGGCGGTTTTATACTAAACGCTGTGCAAGCCGCCACAATTTACTTAGAAGTGAAGTGGCGGTTTTGTTGTCTAAGTAATGGCTGGTTTATCCGCCACAATTTTCATTATTTTTTCTAAAAATAAAAACAACTTGTGGCAGTTTAACCGCCATAATATTCCAATTTAAATCTAGATATATATTAATGCATCATTTATAGTCCAACAAATGTGATAAAACCTATTTTTCATTAACAACAGACATAAGAATATTTAATCTAATGAGTAACATTACTCATTATCTGTATCCCAATCTCAACAACTCTATATAATTTGCAACCATTTTTCATATATTTCATAATAATAATTGATTGATTCATCGGTATCTCTAACTAATAGAACCTAAAGAAATTTAATTTCCACAAAAGGGTAAACTCAAATACCAATCTCTATTCTTAGATTTATGACATGCTTATTAAACAGACACTAGAAACTGCATGTAGCAGCAGATGACTATCAAATGGTTAGAAGAAATATGTTTATAAAACATTAATAAATTGTAACATATCTATGAACTTATCCATAATAAGGATTAGTTTGGGGAGGAAACATATGAATCGTCAACAACTTTGAGAGAAAATAGAGGAATAAAATCTCAATTCCAAAATTCCTATATCAATTTCTTATTGGAGTTTAGGATTCTTTATTTTTTTAAAATATGCAACTATGGTCAGGAACTTGAAAGTGCACTATGTATTCTTAATTTTAAGCTCTGTGTACTGTATTAAACACTCAGTTTTTCCTATATTATCAAATATTAATATTGGAATTAAAATATATATCATGTATATTACATGAAAGTGCTGAGAAATGACTAAATGAAAAAGCATATTAGTGAATCAACAACTCTCACATACACAGTAAAATACATTGTATATACTATTTGGGATAATTATTGTGTCACTTTTTTTTGGCCTTTTATAAATATATTTTATTTAAAGCTTAGAAACAATCAACGAATCCTTCGATTTTATGTATTTAAACATTATAGATATGACTACATTATCGATATATCGGGTCTCTTTCCTAATAATAGCTATCTTATCGCTTATTTTTTTAATACAAGCTTAACTAATTGCAACATTGAACCTTTCAAAGTCATACCTGATATGATTCTAATGAAACGGAAACTGAAAAGAGTAAGCCCAAATACCAATCTGTATTCCTAGATTTATAATATACAAATATGGAAACTTAACTAAGCAGTCTTGAAACCCATACAAGACCCTTCATTACAGCATGTCCCTTATACATCCATGTAGATCCACCTTTCATCACCAAAAGATAATGTAAACATGTTTCTTTAGTTACTCACATGAAGTTAGATTCTAAGTGTTCTTATCCTTAGATGGATTTGAAAGATGATATATGTCATCATTGATTTCCATGAAAATCCCACCCCATATTGATAAAGGATTTCCTACATAAATTCGTAGAGTGTGACTACAGTAATTATCCATTCTTAGTCCCACTATATCTCAACATAGTCATGTATCAAAGATTTACACATTAACATTTATATGAGGATTTTAAGAATACAAGATTACCCACTTCAAACCTCAGTGTGGATGAATTGGATATCATGCATTAGCTTTAATGTAAACATCAGAAGGTGAATGAAGGGAAATAGACAAATACCTTGAGGATGTAAATCATATAGCGATAATAAGTGATCCATATTTAAGAAGATTTACAAAATTTGTTGTCAAATATTGCTTTTCAATTTTAATGCTTTCTACTGAATCTTCATGCAACATCTGCAGGAAAAGCCAACAATGTGGAATTCAACATTTCAACCAAAATTGGAGAAAACCTTAAATGTACTACTACAATCAACACCCTCCATACAAGAAGAAAACAATATAATAAGTCCATCATTGACTGTTAAAATAAGAAAATTTCAAAAGTATGAACTTTTATCATTGATAAGATATACTTTGTATGTTATAAACTCATGTGTAGTACTTTGCACCTCCCAAGAGAACAACCTTAACAACAACAAAGATAATAAGTTTGATGTGGATTGGTTTTCCAAAGTAGTTCAACGTACCCCATCAAGAAGAAGTGCTATGTCTACATTCATTTCAAAAAAATTAAATTAATCTGGCTTATATTGGAAAATAGAGATTTATAGGTCAAGGTTTAAGATAAGATTCACGTCCAAACTATATACAAATTCAAGATTCATATAGATTAGATTCAACTTTATATAAAATTAAGACATGAATAACAACTGAAATCAAGAACAATAATAAAGTACTCATATTTGGAGGAATAGTTTAAAGGAATGTGAATCAAGAACCTGTTTGTCAGACCTTCAACCCTGATGCTAACCCCTTCCTAGATGTCCATCGTTTCAGATAAGAGAACGTTTTCATCTTGTTCTCTATCTCTGGAGGCCATGCATAATCTAAATCATTTGTGTGTCTGAACCAAGTTTTAGGGTTTTTGAACCCCAAATTAAAATAGGGTTATATATGATCGAGAAAATATGGTTTTTGTGTCTTCTAATTGGGTTTTTATGTCAACAATTGGAGAGAAAATAGAGGAATTGCTGCCGAATTTGAGAGGAAGTTTTGTCTTATTTCAGAAGAAGAAGCGCAATCGGGTTTGAGAGAAAATAGAAGAATTGTCATCAAATTTATGCGCAAACGGAAGAATCATCACATGTTTGACATGGAACAGAATCATTACTGGATTTGAGAGGAAGCATCGACAATTTTGAAGGATGCACTGCTCTAGGGTTTGAGAGAAAGGGCAAAAATTGAAGCTGAAGGGTTGAAATTTTTTTCGAAAATATATTACTTAATTAGTTTACTGTAAAAAAATAGATTTAATAAAATAAAAATGTAAATATAAAATAATTTTATTATAAAAACATAGAATAAAAAAATTGAAATTTTAAGTAGGGCTGGTTAAAGTAATTTGTGAAAAGTGACGAAATAAAATAGTGTTAATAATGGCGGTTAAGTCATTGGTAATTGTGGCGTCTTTGAAAACGACATAATACACTGGTAATTGTGGCGGTTTACAAAACCGACGTAATAAAACTTCCATAAATTCCCCATTTACGAAACCATGCATCTGATAGCCGTTTATTTTCTGTATTTTCTATATTAATACGATTGAAAGACAGAATGAATCAAAGAATAAACGAGTAATTAAATTTGGCTTAATGTGTGTATGATTTCGATGATTGATGTTGACTATGCTTCGGAATCCGACATTAGTATGGTAAAGCAGCGATATATCGATCGTCCATAGGTTACGCAATTGAGATCAATCAAGTTATATATATGATATAAGCAATCTTGATACAAAATACGGTATATATGATATATTGTTTCTGTTTCGTTCATTGAAACACTTAATGGTTGTTTTCCTTTGAGCGATCAATGGTCGTTTGCTTCTTGATCTGACATTAGTATGATGAAGCAATGACGTGTGGATCAATCATACTGAATCAACAATCGAGGTGTGTTTGACGGTCTGAAATTGGTGCATTAGGGTTAATGACGGTACAAGGGTTGTGCTGTCAAAGAGTTATGCGATTAGGGTTGTGACTGCGCAATAGTTGTGCTTTAAAGTATCAAGTGTTGATGCAAAAAACGACGTCGATGTCAAATGAATTGTTCATTAAAATTTCAGTCGGGGCGCTGCCCCTACAACCCCGCAAGGGGGTGCTGACCGGTCAGCGGAACCAACGTCCGCTGACCGGGCAGCGGAACCCCCGTTTGCTGACTGGGCAGTGGACCCATGACTAACTCTACGTAGTGTGATCGGTCGCCGAAATTTAATTTGGTTTTAATTAATTAAAAGAATTAAAATTAATAATAATAATAATAATGTGTTTATTATTATTGTCTTAGTGGTGATCGGTTATGGCCTTAGGTTTCCTTTATTTTTTTTTTGGGATTTTAAAATACGACATGCGTGTCGTGCCTCTATTTTAATCTCTTAATGTAACTTCTTTTCTCATCTCACTCCCTCGTATGTAAAACGAGTTTCTTTGATGTAATGTAATGTTATGAAGAAAGAGAAGAATTCAATATCAAAGGAGGACAACCTTGAAGATCTTGCTTGGAGAAGCTTGGATCGTTATTAGGTTAGCTTAGGTTCTCTCATTGGCTTGGGAGAACAATTGCGCTAGGGGCCATAACTGTTTCATTATGTATGTTGATGCATGTGAATGTATGTTGATGCATGTGAAAGATGATTTATATGATAAATAAGCCGATGAGATCAGAATAATTGCAAATTCCCTCAAATTAAATACTAAGTTTAGGCTTTCCAAGTTTTAGCACTCATCAAGACTAGTATCGGATAATGTAGGTTTCGCCTACGCGAGGTGCATGTTCTATATTAGTAAGGTGTGATGGGATAATTGTAATATCCAATTGCTAAAACAATAGGTAAAACTTAACTAAACAAATTATAATAAGATTATATATGTTTAGAAGCAAGAGTTGGAAATGATCCATGTGATGAATTGGAATAAGGAGTTAGTCACCCAACTAAAATATTCGAGAGTTGTATTAGATACAATTGGAAGGAGTTCCTACCTAAATAACCTAGTTTTTTATAATCCGCCTACGCAGACTTAAAACAAAGTGAAATGTGGATCTCGACCCACTAGAAAATCTTCCAACGGGATTTTCCGTATTAAATGGTGAGGGTCATTTATTTTGAGTAAAATAGTGGGAGCATATTTAATTAAAGGCCTAATTAAATATGTTATTGATACTTATATTTTCATTATTTTCATGTAGATTACCATGACAACAAACACCTCTAACAACATTTTGTGATCAGTCCTTGACAAGGAAAAATTGTCTGGGACAAATTTTCTGGATTGGCACCGAAATATTAGGATTGTCCTCAAATATGATAGAAAGTTATATGTCTTGGAGAAACCTGTTCCTGAAGAGGAATCTCCTAGTTCTGCACCTAAGGCAGAAAGAGATGCTTATAAGAAGCATATCGATGATGCCAATGAAACTGCTTGTCTCATGCTAGCTGTCATGAACTCAAAGTTGCAAAAGCAACATGAGAATATGGCAGCGTTCGATATGATCGAACACCTGAAGATGCTCTATCAAGAGCAATCAAGGCATGAAAGGTTTGAAGTTTCAAAAGCCCTTTTTCAAGGCAAGTTAGATGAGGGAGCCCCTGTAGGTCCCCATGTGCTCAAGATGATTGGGTATGTGTAAAACCTTGAGAGGTTGGGTTTTCCCCTCGTAAAGGAACTTGTGACTGATTTGATCTTGCAATCGTTTCCAGATAGATTCAGTCAATTTGTCCTAAATTTCAATACGAATGATATGGACAAATCTCTTTCTGAACTGCTAGCCATGTTAAGAATTGTTGAGCAGAATCTGAAGTCAAAAGGGAAGTCCATTCTGATGATCGGAAATTGAAAGAGACATAACAAAAGACCCACCAAGCAGGGTGATAAAGGGAAAGGAAAGGAAGTTGCCAAACCCAAACCCATTGTTGCTACTTTGAAGCCTAGTGGAGGCATAGCAAAGGAAGGCACCTACTTCCATTGCAGTAAGACTGGACACTAGAAGAGAGACTGCCCAAAGTACCTGGAAGATAAGAAGAATGGAGTAGAGACTTCAACTTCAGGTGTTTTTGTTATTGAAAATAATTTATCTACTTCTGCATCATGGGTATTAGATATTGGATGCGGTTCTCACATTTGTACAAATGTGCATGGAGTAAAAAGGAGTAGAGATTTGGCAAAAGGTGAAGTCGACCTACGAGTTGGCAATGGAGCAAAGGTTGCTGCCTTCGCCGAGAGTAGACAAGCCAACGTTTAGCCTTTAGAACGCGACCTAAAACAGCTGTTCGGTAAAAGACACCAACCAACCGTAGTTCCCCGAACTACGAATGCTCTTATTTCCTTATTACACCATAAGGATACGTAGGCAGGAGATTGCTGTATCTTCGCGAGCACACTAATAAAAAAAACCCCTTTCCCTTTCTGAGGTTCTCATCCATTTCTATTTTTAATAATTTTATAACCTAAAGATAACAAAAAAACATAAATTAACACTTGAAACACATATTAGAACTAAAAGGTTCCCGTTGAGTACAACGGACGTAAGGGGTGCTAATACCTTCCACTTACGTAATCCACTCCCAAACCTGAATATGGTTGCGACGACCATTATTCCATTTCCTAAAGGTTTTATCGATATTTTCCTATTCCTTCATTGGAATGAATAAATTTCGGTGGCGACTTTGTTCGAACATAAATTTTTCCGCGACCATCGTGAGGAATCGTATTTTTCGAGATGCAACAGATGGCGACTCTGCTGGGGAAATAGCTCCAAGCAAAAGAGAGTGAAGCCTAATTTAGTTCAGTTTCTGTATTGGGTGTTAATCTTGTTTGTTTATCTGTTATTTTTTTATTCTGCTATTATTATGTTTTCATAATTATTATATGATGTTTTATTGGCTATGTATTATTGGGGTTCTCTGGTTGGTAATACTTTGTGAGATATGCTCTCTACCCGAGTCTGAGAGAAACCATAAGATTAAGTTGGTGGTTGTGTAGTGGGTTCCCACAAGGAGTCTTCCTTGTTGGGAAGATACGAAGACCCCGCCTAGAGGAGATTCTCTTGAGATATTATTGCCCGACGAGTTTTCGTCACGATGATAGTATTCTCAAGTTGGATCAATGACTCTAGGGACCTTTTAACCCATTATATCCGGTGGTTATGTAGTATTTACCTGAAAAGTCCAGGACTTATTAGGTTAATACGAAAGCCCCAATCAGATGAGATCCCTTGGACGTATTACTATCTTACAGTAATATTTCCAACCTCGATCTATGACTCTGAGAACCTTGTTAGAACCCTGGACTTGAGAGTCGTGTAGTAGAATCCTCATGGAGTTTTCCTTGTTGGGATAATGCAAAGACCTCACCTAGACGAGATCTTCTTAAGGATACTATTGTTCGACGAGTCTTCGTCATGGCAGTGACGTCCTCAAGAAATATCCATGACTCTAGGAACCTGCCAACTGTAGAGCCTACCCATGGGGTTCCATTAATCAGAGATACCTGTCATTTACCCGTTATTCTTATCCATCTGAAAACACTTTGAACCTGTGATCCTGAACATGTCACTACAACTCATACACATATCATTGCATCTGCAATCGTCGTGCATTGCATATCACCTTTCATACAAAATATATACAAAAAAAACTCATCCATCCTTCGTCCATAACCTATAGTGGATTTCCCGACACTCATATCAGACTTGAAGTAACTCTTTAAAGATTATGGATCCGTTGGAGCAAAGCCATATTGCATTGAGAGAAGATGTGGACTCAATGAAAAACCAGATAGACCAACTTGTGGAAGCTATGATAGTCTTAGCAAAGAAGGAAGACAACATTCAGCAGACTGCAGTTATTGAGAACATTATGCTAGCTACAGTAAACGGTCTTACCGAACCTCAGCTTGTGCCAACCCCAGTTAATAACTCTATTGTACAAGAACGTCATGTTTTTTAAGATCCCTTACATCATGATGCTGTTGAGTATCACAGCTTTTCATTCTTCGTGCCAGATTCCCATGGAGCAAGCCTAGTGGTTAATGATGAACAACCACAAGATGATGAGATTGCTAAAAGATGATGGTGCTAGAGAAAAGACTCAAGTCCATAGAAGGACAAGATACTCTTGAACTGAATGCTTTAGACATGTGTTTGGTACCTGGCCTGGTTATGCCCGCAAAATTTAAAGCACCAGAATTTTAGAAGTACATAGAGGATGGCTGTCCAAACCACCATTTGGTGATGTTTTATCAAAATATGACCTCTCATGCCCACAATGATAAGTTGATGATTCACTATTTCCAGGATATATTGACTGGGGCATCATTAAGTTGGTACATGAAGTTAGAAAGAAGTCACATTCAATCATTGTTGGACCTAGCTAACGGCTTCTTGAAGCACTACAAATATAATTTGGACATAGCTCCTGATCGCATTCAGCTGAGAGCCTTATCTAAAGAGAGCAATGAATCCTTTAGAGGGTATCCCCAAAGATGGAGAGAATTAGCGGCTTGCGTTGAGCCACCTCTCTTAGACAAAGAATTGATGGAACTATTCAGGGACACCCTACAAAGTCCATACTTCGAAAGGATGATTAGCAGTGCAGCATCAGACTTCGCTAACTTAGTGACAACTGGAGAATGCATCGAGAGTGCCATAAAAAATGGAAGAATCCAAGGCGCCTCGAGCTACCAAGCTAGCGGGACAGAATCCCCCAGCGATTCCCAAAAGGAAGAAGATGATGAAATAAATGCAGTCATGGTAGATGTTGGGTATTCTCACGATGCACCAGCCATACCTTATGGTTCTTCACCTTCTCAGCAATCACCATTTCCAACACCACGTTATCCTTATAGGTAACCAGCAAGGCCTAGAGCATCATTCAAGCAACCATGGATTATTCCTTATACAAATCAAAGATCTCATAGTCAAGGATATCAAAATCAGCATCTGATCCAGCATAGGCCTCGAAACAATCTAGAAAGAAGGAATGCTCATCTCGATCCAATTCCTATGTCATACCGCCAACTTCTTCCATATCCGATTCAAAGCTCGCTGGTAGAGCCCAAGTCTCTCAGGCCATTGTCAGAACTATACCCACCTGGATATGATCCTGATGTGCAATGCGGATATCATGCCAGAACAATATGGCATTCAACTAAAGACTGCAATGCTTTCAAGGCTAAAATGCAACAATTGATCGACAAAAGGTACATATCCTTTTTTAGAAGGAAGCCTGTTGGTGCACGTTAACCTCTCGTCAGAATGAATTCAAAGATTTCATAGAGTATCTCCTAATGCCAGTAGTTCAGACAGGAAGACATCCTCAACACTTACAATCGTTGGACTAATTTGTTTCTATTTTTGCATTTGTAGTTTCTTTGTTATTAAAAGTTGTTTGTGTTTAAACATTGTTGTTTTTAATGGTAATATTGGTGAAGTAACGATGCATGTTTTGAATTAATTATCTCGCATTCGCTCATTTTTCTTCTCTTATATCAAAAACAAAAAATACATCAGTGTTTCTCCCATTCACTTTTCTTTATCATAACTTTTGTTTTAGCAAAGATTTGAGGGAGGATGACAAAAACAAGATACCCATAACTGCTGACTATATGCTGTCGGATAAAATCCTGCTGATGATGTACATGCATTATTTCAAATTCCCAAACACTGGAGAGATAAGGAGTTAATCCCTAGTCAAACACTTTGAGCCTAGAAGTAGGTGTTCCTTTCGGATATACAAACCCTTATGTTTAACCCTGGGCAGGGTAGTATTCAGTTAATCTGACTATGCATTCAAATTACAAGATGAAATATCCAGTATGTGGAACAACTACATGCCATTCTTCGCACACATCCTAATGTTTCGAAGGAACCTTGAAAAATCAAAAAGTTATGACAGTTGTTCTTCAATGACCAATGACTTGGCAGTCACATTCTAAAAAAGGGAATCAATAAAAAAGCCCGCTAAGTCGATACCCTAAAAGGAGACTTAGGCAAAAACCGGGGCAATCCCGATGGACTAAAGCTTCAAAAGGCGGTCCATGCAAAAGTTAGGGATCAAAACAAAAATCAAAGGAGGTCACGAAAACCCTCAACAAAATAAAAACAAGATTTAGTGACCACCATATCAAGAATCAAAGGGTCACCAATATCCATGAAGAGCAAAATAAAGTGTCTGTCATTTCAAGAGATCTTACACCTGCAAAATCTCTTAAAAGTTGAATATGGTGAATTAACTGAGTGTAGGACTGGAGTTTATCAAGAAGAAGGGTGGGTACAAAAACAATTTTGAGCCTCATATCCTTTGTTTCGATAACCGTGAACCAGGCCATGTTACAACCCTTAAAAGACCTAATTGAAGCAGGGTTTATTCTGAAAGCATACTAACACAAAGTTGCGTAAACTGACTCCTAAAGAATTGCTAATATTCAACATCAATATCATTATTCTCGTTGTGTCTTTCACACTTTAAACTGCTAAATCAGGATTACATTTTGACTCATGGTCCACTCGTCAGACACTATCACATCATTCCAATAAATGATTCTTTTTTAAAACTTGCATGAATATCGCATTAAAATTACCATTTATGAATAAACAATTTTAAATGCAAGCCAGTACTTGATGTCAGGGAAATTTCAACAAAGAGCAATCAGAGAAGCTTGACCATTTATCAGAATCAAGACTACCTTCGAACCTATGAATATGTGACATGCCACCTAAACATTAGTTGATCATAGGAAGATTACTCCAAGAATTGGCCAGTCTTAAACAATCTCCAAACATCTGTTAATCAGGGGCAAGTCATTTCAAGAATCATTTGATCTAGAGTAAATCATCTCAGAATTCTATTAACTGGGGAAGATCACATAGAGGTTATGTTGGCCAGGGGCAAACCCCTTCAATGTTCAGTTAGGGTGAGTTAAGTCGCTTCAACGCTCATACTGGGGCAAGCTACCTCAAAAGTATAGAAAAGTAAACCACTCCAAGAGTCGGTTAATCAAGGAAAATAATTTCATGACTTTAAATTTTGGGGCAACCGTCTCCAAATTATGGTACAATTGCTTTTGAAATCCTTTCGAGGTAAACGTTCGTAAAGACCCAACAAACTGGGGCAAGATGAGCCACATAGGAGCAAGTCCTTTCCATGTTTCAAGCTGGTCAATCAAAAATTTTGGTCGCATGTCAGCAACCATAGGGTTCGAGACAAGTGTCGGGGAATCATGATATCATCCCATAAAACAACCATCTGGCAGACAGAAGCCTTTTTGGAAAGAACCTTATCTTCCAATACCCACGCAGGGGTATTTTGGAAACTTGCAAATCATTTTATAAAGCATCCTCATGCATTAGTAATGTTGCTTTGCTCTAACATAAAACCATGCATATCATAAAATTCATCGGGTCTAACCCCATAACATGAACCTGACATCAAAAGGCCTTGAAACACATAATCTGACACCAAAGCCCAACATCTCTTGGCCATTTTACAGTCTAATTCTCGTCTAGCAATTTATTTCAAAGACCAGTTCCCGTCTGGAAATTTATTTCAAAGACCAGTTCCCGTCTGGCAGCTTATTTCAAAAGCCCAGTTCCCGTCTGGCAACTTATTTCAAAAGCCCAGTTCCCGTCTGGCAACTTATTTCAAAAGCCCAGTTCCCGTCTGGCAATTTATTTCAAAGCCTAGTTCCCGTCTGGCAATTTATTTCAAAGTCCAGTTCTCGTCTGGTAACTTATTCCAAGTCCAGTTCCCCTCTGACAAACTATATCAAAGATCAGTTCTTGTACGACAAATCATTTGCCAAATATCAGTTCTCGTCTGGTAAGTTATCTCTTAATACCAGTTCTCGTCTGATAGGTCACCTATTTCGATACCAGTTCTCGTCTGGTAGTCAATTATTTTCACCAGTTCTCGCCTGGTAGCCTACTTTAAAAATCACTTCTTGTCGGACAAACAAAAACAAATTCAGTCCTGTCTAACATTTCAATTATTTTCACCGTTTGCGTCTGGTAACATATCCTTCAAGTGTTGTCCTCATCTGGCAGTTCAATCTCCTTCACCAGTTCTCATCTGGCAGTTCAATTTAAAGTCCAACCTCATTGGCAACCTATAATTAAACCCTACAAAAACATCCAATTACCCAGTTGGATTCCCACATGCATCACACGAATCATCCATACATGGTTTTCCTACCAAACAGAAAATTAAAAAGACAGAGTCATATCAATCATCAGCATACTCATGTACAACACTCCCACAAAAGGGGAATTTCAACAAAATAAAAATCATTCGCATTCCTACATGCACAGCCAAATATCCCCAGCAAATTGCATATTTTCATACATCCCATGCATGGAAATCCCACCTAAAGTAGGACATCATACAAAAATCAAATATAAAATATCAGGATCCAAGATCATTCATGTATATCTTGGACATTCCTCATTCCAAATGAAGTTATTACCCTGCATATGCTCGTGGGGTTATTCCTCGGCAAATCATTTTTCAAACTTTATGATTAATAATGATATTCCCAACATTTTTATTTACAATCATTGCTCCCCAAGCAGAGGTTACCCTAAAAAGTCTCTTATGAGCTTTTCCCCTACAAAGCATTTCTAGTAAATCTCCCTCAAAAGGAGTCTTTTCAAAAATTCCCCCAACAGACGAATATTTGAGATACTGCTTCATCAATTTGAAAAATCTCATTTGTTTTCTAGAGATACTGCTCAAGTATCCTTGAAGAGTCTTAGATTCAATTAAGGTATCTTTCCCTTGCTGGAATATCTTAATTCTATCATATAAGATGCTGTTTCGACTCGATACAGAGAATCCCACATTTATTGTTTGAGATGTTGCTTCATCAATATGAAGAGTCTCATTTCGATTTTTTTTAGAGATACTGCTCTAATATCCTCAGAGAGTCTTAGATTCAATTAAGGTATCTTTCCCTTGCTGGAATATCTTAATTCTATCATATAAGATGCTGTTTCGACTCGATACAGAGAATCTCATTTTTACTGTTTGAGATACTGCTTCATTTATCTGAAGAATCTCATTTATCTGTTTGAGATACTGCTTCATTTATCCGAAGAATCTCATTTGTCTGTTTGAGATACTGTTTCATTCATTTGAAGAATCTCATTTGTTTTCAAGATACTGCTCTAGTATCCTCAGAGAATCTTAGATACGATTGAGGTATCATTCCCTTGTTGGAATATCTTGATTATATCATGCAAGAAACTGCTCCGTTGATCCCCAGAGAATGTCATGTTTTCTGTTCAAGATAATGTTCTGCTAATTTTCAAAAAGTTTTAGATACCATTGAGGTATCGTTCTATTGTTGGAACATCTCGATCATGGCATCCAAGATGTTGTTCTGATAATTCCCAAAGAGCTTTGATTGTTTTATCTTACCTTCCAATAACCTTTTCTTACTATATTTCTCACTGCATTTTTTTCCGCATTTCTTCCTTACATTTCAAAGGACAAAATTCGGATCTTTTCAGTATTTAATTATCCTCCACCACAAATGCACGAAGACTGCTGTCATTCATACTTTCTGGTTCAAGGTAATTAAATAGGGGTAGCTATCATACCCCAATTTTGTCCCTACCCCGATACAATTTTCATCTGATTCATGGCCCTACTGCACATGCATGCATTCATTATTTCATCAACACAATTTCATTGAAATTTCATACAAAAATACATATTACACAGACTCAAGGCATGGTGTTTACACCCAGGGAAAACTGGGGTTTATCCGGTTAAAGTTCTAGAAAAAAAATGGATTGGGTAATCGATTACCATAATCATGGTAATCGATTACCCAGACAAAAAATTGATTTTTTGGCCATTTTGGAATGTGTAATTGATTACCCTAATCATGGTAATCGTTACACAGATGAAAAATTGATTTTTTGGCCATTTTGTACTGTGTAATCAATTACCCTAATCATGGTAATCGATTACACCTGCGCAGGCAGCAGTAGTAGCTCTGTTTTTTACACAGAGGACCTTTTGGTTCACCGCTTTCAACCCCTTTGCTTCCTCTATAAATAGAGCACTATCCCACCCATTTTTCAAGCTTGAAAGCCACAAAACCTCTGTCCAAATCACATTTAAGCTCCCTCTTTTCAACCTAAACCCTAACTCACCCAAACTCTCTTTTCTTCTTTGAACCACCAAACCACTATGTAAAAATGCACAACCTCCACACAACAAAAACAATAGCAAACTTGTGAACTTCACTTACATAATCATTCACCACCACCATGTAAACATACACCTTCCTTCTCTTCCATTTTCCTACCACAACAACCATAGCCACCCTCTTCCAAGCTTTTTGCTTCATTCTCAAACCCAAACACAACAACAATCTAGTTTTGACACCACAATCTTGATAATATTTTGGACTCAAACTCCTTGACATTTTTGGTTTTGTTTTGTGTTTGAAAATGATTTTTTACTCTTGAGTTGTGTTTTGAGAGATATTTGAGTCAACTTTGAGACAAGTGGGTTTTGTTGGGTTTACACCTTTTGGGGATTTTGTGCTCTTACTACTTCTTATCCACCATTTTCAATCAAACTTTGTTTCTTGCTATCATTTAATATTTATTGTTGACTTGTTGTTACATTTATTTGGTTGATGAGTTCTATTAGATCATGACCATGGTTGTTTAGAGTTGATCAAATCTTCAATGTTTCAAACCTATTAATGGTTGATCAATAGATCATTCATGATACTTTGAGGCATTGATAGATTGCCTCTATTTAACCCATATTTGAGTCATTTGATGCATAGATTAAACCATATTCTCTATATTAACTTGCTAACCCATTTTCTTATTGTTATTCTACTAACTACTAACTACTAACATTTATATTATTGCACTTTAATTCCTTGCAATTTATTTTATTGTTACTAACCATTAACTACTAACTTCTAACATTTACATTATTGCACTTTACTTCCTTGCAATTTATTTTATTGTTCATTTACATTCACTAACCATTATTATTGTGATATTGCCATTCTTTATCTTGTGATTTACTTTTATGTCATTACCTTGTAATTTACATTCAATTACTCATTATCATCATCATTGTACAAACTCATCATGCATGTTTATTTACTTGTTATTTATTTTATTGTCATCATACATTAAAAATAACAAAAACATGATAAAATGATAAAGACCAAAAATATTCACTCCACTCTTAATCAACTTGACTTAGAGGATTTCATCTTAGGACCTTTGCTTGGAAGTCTTCCTTTACTCTTTATGATATTTTGTAAACACTTGGATTTTTATCCGTAACTTACATGCATATTGTAAGAATGGCATCATGGCACCACCTTAGGGGGACATGTTTGCAAGACTATTATCCTTTGTTTAGCTTAGGTCACTTTAACATACAAAAGGCTTTCTCTTGGGCTACCTTACAATGAGACTCTTTAATTTCTTGTTGGTTACTTTGCATTCACGTTGCATAAGCTAAAATTCATAAGCAATCTCATTTCAAGACCATTTTCATAATTCAACTCATATGCACATATAAATACAAACCTCGGTCAATATCGAGTGCGCCTTTTCCAAATCAATTCAAAACACCTTTGTAAGTCGATTACTTGTAAAAGTATCGCCGTCAACCTTACATGGCTTACTCTTGGGCCTTCTTGCAATGAGACCTATTCGGTCTTCATTAATCGATTAGATGAACTATTCACTAAATAAATTCAATTCATTCACAAAAAATACAAATTCAAAACCTCGATCCAACATCGAGCATTCTTTATTAAGAATTAAAAACACATAATCACAATCAAATACTATTTCTCTTAAGAATAAAAGAGGTAATGGTTTTGAGTATTCAACTCCTCTCCTCGATTATTTAAGCACGAACTCTTGTACTCGATTAATCGAACAACCGTCATTTCTAGTCCACCTAAGCACAAACAAATCAAATTCTTTTACAATAAGAAATAAAAAGGGAGATATCTTTAAGTCTTCAATTTTCTCTCCTCGACTATTTGGATACAAGTTCTCTTACTTGTTTAGTCAAATAATTGTCGTTCCTCTACAAACCTCAAAACCCCGATTAAATCAAAATAGTTTTTTATAATAAGTTGAATGAAAAAGGAGTTGACTTCGAGTTTTCAACTTCACTCCTCAATTGGACGAATACGAGTTCTCTTACTCGGTCAGTCGAACAATTGTCATTTCTCCGTAAACATACAACTTAATCAAACCATTTTCATAACAAATTATACGAAAAGGGAGAAGGTCTTGAGTCTTTGATTCCTCTCCTCAAATGCTTGGATATGATTTTGTTTACTCAGTCATTCAAGTATTTGTCGTTCATGCTAAAATACGTCAATCTTATACAACCTTATTTTCATAAATACTCAGATGAAACAGAGAGCGGTTTAGAGTCTTCTATTCCCTTTCTCGGTTATTAGGATACGTGTTATCTTACTCGATTATCGGAGTATTCTTCATCCATTCAAAACACCTTAATTATCATCAAATCCTTTTACAATTAAGGATGAAACAAAAAGCGGTCTAGAGTCTCCTATTCCCTTTTCCGATTATTAGGATACGAGTTGTTTTACTCGACTATCCGAGTAATCGTCACCCAACCAAAAACATCTCAACCAATCAAAATATCTAACATATTAATCCAACTTGTCACCCTCATGTGATCAAAACTCTTTTCAGAAAGAACACTATTTAATCCTTTCTAATGCGCATAACAAACCAATACTTAAGCCTTCGCCGAGAGTAGACAAGCCAACGTTTAGCCTTTAGAACGCGACCTAAAACAGCTGTTCGGTAAAAGACACCAACCAACCGTAGTTCCCCGAACTACGAATGCTCTGATTTCCTTATTACACCTTAAGGATACGTAGGCAAGAGATTGTTGTATCTTCGCGAGCACACTAATGAGAAAACCCCCCTTTCCCTTTCTGAGGTTCTCAACCATTTCTATTTTTAATAATTTTATAACCTAAAGATAACAAACAAACATAAATTAACACTCGAAACACACATTAGAACTAAAAGGTTCCCGTTGAGTACAACGGACGTAAGGGGTGCTAATACCTTCCACTTACGTAATCCACTCTCGAACCCGAATATGGTTGCTAACACCTTCCCTCTGTGTAACCAACCCCCTTACTTGTAATCTCTGCCATTTTATTAGTTTTGATTTGAAAACTTATTATATTTGGGTTTTGTTTTTTACTTTTCCCTTTTCCCTTGGAAACAATAAAAGCGCGGTGGCGATTCTGGTTTTATTGACATTAAGTTTATCCATAGCTTAATGGTCATGAATTTACCATTATAGAAATTAAGTGGGGACACTGATGGGGAGTAGTCTCTAGTGGGTTTAGCCTACTCTTTTATGTGTATATAATTGTATATTTAATGTTTTTATATTTGTTTATGTGATATAATCTGCATGTTGTGCTTGGTGATCTCTGAGTGGTCAGATAAGTTCTAACCCGAACTTGAATGCAATTAAGCTAGGAGGATGGTATTGTCATGTTCGACTTGTGTGGAGTAGTCCTTAACAAGTTGGCTTGAGACCCATCTACTCAGTGGAGAATCTTTTGGAGTTATGACTGTCACACAAGTTATTTGTGGTTAGACATTACTTTCTCGGATTTGGGGTCCGAGAATATGAGGACCGTAGAACATTTAACCCTTCTTGGCTTATTTAGGACGTAGTGTGGAGACTGTTCAAGTTAGACTTGATAACAGTTGTTACACGATACTACATTCTGACTAGTTTGTCTTGAGAATATTATGGGTTGATGAGTCAGTCATCCTAACCTGTAATATCTGGTAGATGGAATTAAGACTCTAGGAACTTTTTAGAACATGATCTATAGGTTTTATCCTTAGTACACTCCTTTGGGATGGTTCCTAACCTGACTCCATGCTCGTGACTCACAACAAACCCTTGATTCTTGGTTTATCCAATCAAGTCTTGGCAATATCAATGGAACTTGGGTGTTGATAAGGTGAAAACCATAATCCACCAAAATGGATGGTTGATCTTGACAATGACTTGATTCATCCCTTGACCTTTGTTTGTTTGCCTTGCGTCTGATCCCTTATTTGGGATTGTTGCATTCATGCATTTATGTGCATCATAACATTCATCACACAAAAAATAACTTCAAGGACCTGAGGTTTTATTTGCAAATATTTTAAAACCATGGATTATGAACGAAGGAACACTAATAAGTACAATTTCAGATGCCCCGACTTGAAAGAGTTAAGGAAGCTATCATCCTTTGTATTAGATCCCTTGGATTTCAAGCAACATCATGGGAAGCTTTTATCTATTTTGTCTGCTGATGTGGTTGAAGGACTTTTGAGTGTGTTGGTTCAGTTCTATGATCCTCTATACCATTGCTTCACTTTTCCTGATTATCAGTTTATGCCTATGTAGGAGGAGTATGCCCATCTCTTGGGAATACTTGTTTCTGACAAAGTTCCTTTTAGTGAATTAGAAGAGATTCCCAAATCTCATATCATAGCTGAAGCTCTTCATTTGAAGAAGTCTGAGTTTGAGGCTCATTGGGTGAAGACAGGGGGACTGTTTGGGTTGACTTTCGAGTTCCTCATCAAGGAAGCTATTACTTTTGCTCAAGCCGGTAGCGTGGATGACTTTGAAGCTATCTTTGTGTTGCTCATCTATGGTTTGGATTTGTTCCCTAACTTTGACGATTTTGTTGACGTTAACGCCATTAGAATCTTTTTGATTGGGAATCATGTGCCTACTCTTTTAGGAGATATGTACTTCTCTTTGCATCTAAGGAAATCTAAAGGTGGTGGAACTATTGTGTGTTGTGCTCCTCTTCTGTATAAGTGGTTTATTTCGCACTTGCCTCAGACGCCTGCTTTTATGGAGAACAAACAATGTCTAAGGTGGTCTCAGAGACTTATGTCTCTCACTAATGATGATATAGTTTGGTATCATTCTTCATTGGGGAGCTTGGAGATTATTGATTGTTGTGGTGAATTCTCTAATATACCTCTCATTGGTACACAAGGAGGAATCAACTACAACCCTGTTTTGTCTCGTCGTCAACTTGGGTTCCCCTTGAGAGACAAACCTAATAACACTTTGTTAGAAGGTCTTTTCTATCAAGAGGGTAAAGATCCCCAACATTTGAAGCAGAAGATTATGCATGCTTGGCATAATGTGCATAGGAAAGTAAGATCCGAGCTTGGTCCGTGCAACTGTGTAGCTTTGGAAGCTTACACTCTTTGGGTGAAGAAGAGAGCTTTAGAGTTAAAGATGCCTTATGCTTGTGAGAGACCTGTGTCTATGGTTGTGGATGAGCCATTAACTCTCCCTAACCAAGATGTAGAGGAGTTGGAAGACACACTCGCCCAGATGAAGCAAGAAAAGGATATGTGGGAAGAATATTTCCATGCTTTGAGCCGAAAGCATGGGGAGTTATAGCCTGAGTCTAAGGATAAAGATGCACCTATTGAGCTTCTTGAAGACCGAGTAGTAAAGAGACAGAGAGAGCCAGAGGTTTCATCTTCCTCTAGTATGCCTCAGCCTTCTATTGATTGGAAGAAGATTGTTGATCAGCTTGTCCTCGAGAAGACTCAGATGAAGACTTCTTTTGAGTCTGAGATTCGACGCACCCGAAGGAAGTACGTGTCCGCGGCTCGATCATCTGCCATTATTGTTAGGGATCCTTAGGATGACTAGTCTCCTTTCCTCTTGTATTTTGTATTTTTGGTTTCTGAAATTGTACTCAGTGTAATCCTTCCATTTATATAAATAAAAGAAATTTTATGGTCAATCAAATTGTGCAATTGTTATATATTTGAAAATAAAATAGTATGTTCCTTCAAAAAAATCAAAACATTGCATTTCATGCATCATTTGGATAGCAGGTTTTTCCTTCTGCCAAATGTCTTATTGGTTATTCTTCTGTGCTTCAGCCAAGCTGACTCATTGATACAATACCCATGCCAATCATCCAAGAATCATGGAACACTTAGAGAAAGAGAACAGAGACTTGAAGGACGAGATCTCCCGCCTAACTGCCATGACGAAGTTAGTTTTAGCTGCTCAGAGTCAATCTTCT
The DNA here is from genome assembly GCF_024323335.1 of Lathyrus oleraceus. Lineage (NCBI taxonomy): Eukaryota > Viridiplantae > Streptophyta > Magnoliopsida > Fabales > Fabaceae > Lathyrus > Lathyrus oleraceus. Next base: position 164,943,921 of record NC_066579.1, on the reverse strand, counting down.
CCATCGCCCGCAACTCCTCCTCCTTAGAGGAAGGTCATATCAGAGGTTGTTTCTTCAACTGTGCCTGCCACTCAGTTCGCTCCTACCATGCCTGCCGGATTCCCTTGCGCAATGCCGCCCAACTTTGTGCCCGAGGGTTTTTGCGCCTACTTTTGCTTCCATGACGGCGTTTAGCCCTGTCATGTCTGTTCCACCACCGGTTGTTCACACTCTGCCTCGTGTTGAGGACACCATCTATCATTCAGAAACATCTAAGGGTTCAGATGTCTATGAGAAGATGGATGAAATGAAATACCAATTCCTTGAGCTGTGAAAGGAGTTGAAGACCTTGAGGGGAAAATACTTGTTCGGTAAGATCGTTGCGAAACTTTGCTTGGTTCCCAATGTTAAGATCCCGATGAAGTTCAAAGTCCTTGAATTTGAAAAGTATAAAGGGAATACTTGCCCACTCAGCTATCTTGTCATGTATGCTAGAAATATGTCGATGCAAACTGATAATGATCAGTTACTGATTCATTATTTTCAAGACAGTCTAGTTGGTGCCGCTCTGAGGTGGTACATGGGTTTGGATAGTGCGAGTGTCTGCATATTCAATGATTTGAGTGAACCATTTGTGGAGTAGTACAAGTATAATATGGATATGGCGTCGGATAGAGACCAATTGAGGTCATTGTCTCAGAAGTATAAGGAGACATTTAAAGAGTATGCCCAACGATGGAGAGAACTTGTTGCTCAGATCAACCCTCCTTTGGAAGAAAAGGAGATGACCATGATTTTTCTCAAGACCCTCAACTCACTTTACTATGAGCAGACGATTGTTAGTGCCCCCAGTGATTTTACCAAAATGGTAAACATGGGGATGAGACTAGAAGAAGGTGTCTGAGAGGGACAGTTGTCTAAAGAGGAGGTTTCGTCAAGCAAGAAATATGGTAGTGGGTTCGCTAGAAAGAAAAAAGGAGAGACCACTACAGTGTCAGTGGGGAGGCAAATGAGGCCCCATGTCAGAAGAAGTCTGCAACCCCGTTAACATCATCATCAAGTATCATCCATTATTCCAGTATTTTCTAACAATCAATCAATGCCAGTTCAACAACAACATCAACAACAACCACAACAAAGAACAAACAACTACAACAGTAATCAACGACAACAGAATTTCAAGAGGAAGAAGGTCTCTTTTGACCCTATTCTGATGACTTATGCTGAATTGTATCCATCTCTGGTTCTTAAGAACCTTCTTCAATTGAGAAATCCTCCACAGATTCCAGAACCACTTCCATGGTGGTACATGCCAGAGCTTCACTGTGCTTTTCACCAAGGGGCTCCTGGCCATGATATTGATAATTGTTACCCCCTAAAATATGAAGTCCATAAGTTGGTCAAAAGTGGGATGGTGTCCTTTGAGGACCGTGCGCCTAATGTCAAATCTAACCCACTACCCACTCATGGTAATTCATCTGTCAACATGGTGGACGAATGTCTTGGGGAATTCAAGATATATGATGTTCGTTTCATTAGAAGGTCCTTGGTGAGGATGCACAAGGATATCTGTTTGGTGAGTGATTGTGAGCATGACCATGACGGTTGTGCAATCTGCAGTGTCAACCCCCGAGGTTGTGTGGTTGTGAAGAGAGATATCCAGAGGTTGATGGATGAAGGTATGATCCAGATTTTTGAGTCCTGTCACTTAGGTGACGATGTCATTGTCATAGTTCCTGTATTCAAGACTCCGGAGATAGTAGTAATTCAGTTCGACAACATCCGCAGTAACAATGTCAGTAATAGATCAGTATCGCCATTGGTAATACGGTTAGCGGGCCCTACCCCGTACCCATCCGGTAAAGCTGTCCCATACTAGTATAATGCTACTATGTTAGAGAATGGTCAAGAGGTTCCATTACATATGACCGACTCTGTTGTGAGCATTGCTGATGTGACAAAGGTGACCTATAGCGACCGTGTTTTGGGGCCTGTATTCCCGAAGAGTGTAGAAGATGTATCTGTTAGTAAGAACGTGGATGTGTCTGCAGTGGATCCAGTTGGTGCTCCAAGATGTCAAACTAGTGAATCCAGCGGTTAAAGCCTACTGATGATGATGAGGTACTCCGTTTTTATCAAGAAGAGCGAATTTAATATTATGGAGCAACTGCTCCAAACTCCCTCCAAGATTTCAGTGTTGTCTCTGTTTATGAACTATGAAGTGCACAAAGAAACATTGAAAAAAGTATTGGAGCAAGCATATGTAGAGCACGATGTTACAGTGGATCAGTTTGATCATATTGTGGCTAACATCACTTCCTGCAATAATTTGAGCTTTTGTGATGAAGAACTTTCTAAGGAAGGTAGAAATCACAACTTAGCGTTGCACATATCAATGAATTCCAAGGAGGATACATTGTCGAATGTGTTGGTTTTATACCGGTTCTTCTTTGAATGTACTCCCCAAATCAACTCTGTCTAGACTATCATATCAAGGAGCTCCGATGAGGTACAATGGCGTGATTGTCAAAGCTTTTGATGGTTCTCGCAAGACTGTAATTGGTGAGGTGGATCTTCCTGTAAAGATAGGTCCAAATGATTTCCAAATTACTTTCCAAGTAATGGATATCCACCCGGCCTATAGCTGGTTGTTAGGAAGGCCATGGATACACGAGGCAAGAACTGTCACGTCAACTCTACATCAAAAGTTGAAGTTTGTTAAGAATGGTAAACTTATTATCATTGGTGGAGAGAAGGCTCTTTTGGTGAGCCATCTATCGTCTTTCTCGTACGTAAAAGCTGAGGATGAGATTGGAAATTCGTTCTAAGCTCTATCTGTTTATGAGGAAAAGAAAGTTGGGGCACCTATGTCCTCTTTTAAAGACGCTCATAAGATTGTTCAAGACGGTAATTTTAATCAGTAGGGCCAGATGGTAGTGGTCGCCAAGAACCAGAGCAGAGCTGGTTTGGGATTCCAGCAAAGGTCGTCTATGATTAAAGTTGAAGATGTGCAGCCTAATTTCCGTAGGGGAGGGTTCATTCATGGTAATGAACAACACTTAGTTGCTGTGATCGAGGGTGATGAAGATGAAGACTGCACCAATTTTGTGACGCATGGAAGAGCTTGCAACAATTGGACTGTTGTCGATGTTCCTGTTATTATGCATCATTCTAAGTAATTACTTTTACTGTTTTTGAAAATCCTTCTCCTGTGCCTATGGGAGAAGTGAACATTGTTTGGCATTTTCAAATTTGATCATTAATAAAATGCAATTCTATTCATCCACATCTATGATGTTTTATTTTTTGCTTTTTCTGAAAAAATGGTAATCACGAAAAACATAAATAAATGAATACAGTTGTCCATCTGCATAATATTTGGTCACAAATCACTTCTCTAAAATCAAAATATCAAATCATTATGCAGGTTGGTTTCTAAACACATTGAACACAATGCTCCTACTCCTTCGCCAAACTTTGAATTCCTTGTGTTTGAGGTTGTGGAAGAAAGTGATGAAAAAGTGTCTGATGAATTAACTCGTCTACTTGAGCATGAGGAAAAAGTTATTCAGCCATTCGAAGAGCAGATTGAGTTAGTCAACTCTGGTTCCAAAGATGATGTGAAGGAAGTCAAGATTGGGTCTCGACTGTGTCCAGAGGTCAAGAAGTGGTTGATTGATCTTCTCCGAGAGTATTCAGATGTGTTTGCCTGTTTCTATTAAGACATGTCTGGTTTGGATTCTGAGATTGTGAAGCATAGATCGCCGTTGAAGCCAGAATGCCCTCCAGTCAAGCAAAAATTGAGAAGGACCCATCCTTATATGGCAGTAAAGATCAAAGAAGAAGTGCAGAAGCAGATTGATGTTGATTTTCTTATTACCGCTGAATATCCATAATGGGTGGCCAATATTGTGCCTGTTCCAAAGAAAGATGGAAAAGCCCGTATGAGCGTTGATTATAGAGATTTGAATAAATCCCGACCGAAAGATGATTTCCCTCTGCCACACATTGATATGATGGTAGACAATACATCTAAGTTCAAAGTCTTTCCATTTATGAACGGATTTTCCAGATATAATCACATCAAGATGGCACCCGAAGATATGGAGAAGACCATATTCATTACACCTTGGGGAACATTCTGTTATAGAGTGATGCCTTTCGGTTTAAAGAATGCTCGTGCAACTTACCAAAGAGCAATGACTACTCTTTTTCATGATATGATGCATAAAGAGATCGAAGTCTATGTTGATGATATGATTGCTAAATACATTGACGAAGAAGAACATGTTGAGCATTTGTTGAAGCTATTCCAGCGTTTGAGGAAGTATAAACCCTGCTTGAATCCCAATAAGTGTACATTTGGTGTTCGTTCTGGTAAATTGTTGGGTTTTATTGTCACTGAGAAGGGTATTGAAGTTGATCCTGCCAAGGTTAAAGCAATACAAGAAATGCCTACGCCCAAAACTAAGAAGCAAGTCAGAGGTTTTCTCGGTCGCTTGAATTATATCTCAAGATTCATTTCACGTATGACTGCCACATGTGCACCTATATTCAAGCTTCTTTGGAAAGATCAGTCTTGTGATTGGACCGAAGACTACTAGAAAGATTTTAACAGTATCAAAGAGTATCTGCTTGAGCCTCCGACTTTGTCTCCGCCTATTGAAGGACGGTCGTTGATCATGTATTTGACAGTGTTTTATGAGAGTATGGATTGTGTTCTCGGTAAGCAAGACAAAATTGGAAAGAAAGAATATGCGATTTACTACCTTAGTAAGAAGTTCATTGACTGTGAGACTCGGTATTCTATGCTAGAGAAGACTTGTTGCGCATTGGCTTGGGCTACTTAACATCGACGTTAATATATGTTGAATCATACCACTTGGTTGATATCAAAAATGGATCCAATCAAGTACATTTTTGAGAAGCCTGCTTTAACTGGGAGGATCGCCCGTTCGCAGATGTTGTTATCAGAGTATGATATTGAATATCGACCTCAGAAAGCGATTAAAGGTAGTGTCTTGGCTGACCATTTGGTGCACCAACCGATTGAAGAATACCAGTCAGTGCAGTATGATTTTCCTGATGAAGAGATTTTGTACTTGAAGATGAAATATTGTGATGAACCATTGCTTGAAGAAAGGCCAAAACCCGATCCCGGTTTGGGCATGGTATTTGATGGAGCTGTTAATCAATATGGTAAGGGGATTGGGGCGGTGATTATTACTCCTCAAGGCACGCATTTTCCATTTATAGCTAGATTGACTTTCAAGTGTACAAACAACATGGCTGAGTATGATGCTTGCATTATGGGGCTTGAAGAGGACATCGATCTCAGAATCAAGTATTTAGGCGCCTATGGAGATTCAGCTTTGGTTATGAACCAGATCAAAGGTTGAATACCATATAAAGATTATGCGAGGGGGATTTCAACTTTATTTACAAAGGTTGAATTTCATCATATCCCTCGAGATGAAAACCGGATTGCATATGCTCTTGCTACGTTGGCTTCAATGATTATGGTGAAGTATTGGAATGAAGTTCCCAATTTGACTGTGATACGTCTTGACAGGCCGGCTCATGTGTTTGTTGTTGAAGAAGTCAAAGATGAGAAGCCGTGGTATTTTGATATCAAATGTTTCCTCCAATGTCAGATTTACCCGTCTGGGGAATATTTGAAAGATAAGAAGACTTTGAGGAGATTAGCCAAAAAAAATCTACCTGAATGGTGATGTGTTGTACAAGAGAAACTTCAATACGGTTCTGCTTAGATGCATGGATAGACACGAAGAAGACCTATTGATGATTGAAGTCCATGAAGGTTCCTTTGGTACTCATTCCAATGGACATGCTATGGCGAAGAAGATGTTGCGAGCAGGTTACTATTGGCTGACAATTGAATCTGACTGTTGCAAGTTTGTGAAGAAATGCCACAAGTGTCAAATATACACAGATAAGATTCATGTTTCTCCGACACTATTGAACGTCATTTCCTCTCCATAGACCTTCTCCATGTGGGGAATTAATATGATTTGCATGATTGAGCCCAAAGCGTCGAACAAACATTGTTTCATTTTAGTGGCAATTAACTACTTCACAAAGTGGGTTGAAGCGACATCGTATGCGAATGTAACCAAGCAAGTTATTGTGAGGTTTATCAAGAATCAGATTATATGTCGATATGGGTTGCCAAGCAAGATCATTATTGATAATGGATCGAACTTGAATCATAATACGGTGGAAGCGTTTTGTAAAGACTTCAAGATTGCGCATTATAATTCTTCTCTCTGCAGACCCAAGATGAATGGGGTTGTTGAAGCTACAATTAAGAACATCAAGAAGATCATTCAAAAGATGGTTGTAACGTACAAGGATTGGCATGAGGTGCTCCCATTTGCTTTGCATGGGTATTGTACATCCATTCGTACTTCAACAGGGGAAACCCCTTTCTCACTTGTTTATGGCATAGAAGTTGTGCTCCTAGTAGAGGTTGAGATCCCATCATTGCGTGTCTTGATGGATGCCAAGTTGACTGAGGCTGAATGGTGTCAGACCAGGTATGACTAGCTGAATTTGATTGAAGAGAAGAGATTGACTGACATGTGCCATGGTCAGTTATATCAGTAGAGAATGAAGAAAGCATTTGATAGAAAGGTCATACCTCGTGTGTTCAGAGAAGGTGACCTTGTGCTCAAGAAAATTCTATCTTTCAAACCAGATTCTAGGGGAAAATGGACTCCTAATTATGAAGGCCCATATGTTGTTAAGCGAGCTTTTTCAGGCGGTGCTTTGATACTTACAACTATGGATGGTGAAGAGTTCACTCGTCCCGTAAACGCAGATGCAGTCAATAAATACTTTGCCTAAAAAAGAAAAGAACAGCTCATTAAGTTGAAAACTTGAAAGGGCGGCTTAGGCAAATATGAGCGTCTCGGTGGATTGAAACCTGAAAGGCAGATCCAAGCAAAAGTTAGAGACATAAAACAGAAAAAAAAATTATCCCGATAAATTGAGTACCCCACCTTGGGGAAATTTACGCAAAAATTAGGGATTATGGCAAGTAACTACATCCTGATGATGTTCAGTTTTGAAGACATTCTTGAGCAAGTCAGTCAATTCTAATTCATCATCCACAGCCAATGCCAAGAGCACAGTGGATATCAAAGTTGGTATAAGGACCAGTGATCATTGTATTCAATGTAGCCCTTTTCCATGTAAATAACCATTTTTCAATTTTTGTAAAGATCTTTGGAGTCTTGTCATTTACAGACTACCATCTTATTAAATAAAGTTGAGCTTTTATCCAATTGTTTCTATTCTTATTTATTATTCAGCCAAATAGATTTAAATTTTAGTACGATCATTTTTGTAATTAAATTTTAAATCAAAATCATGTTTTCTTAATCATATAAAAGCAATTACTTTAAGGAGCAATTAATGTCATGTAAAGGAATACCAACAGCGGTTTGAAAAGCGGTAAGCCCAAAATGTGGAGCATTATTGGTTCTCCCCAAGTAGTGGACGTGATCCCTATTTCATCCCCCGCAGGTTTTCAGCAACCAAGTTTTGTTGGTTTCCCCAACCGAGTTTGTTGGTCTCCCTTGAGTTATAGGCGCGTTATTTTGGCAGTTTGCATGGATTCGATGGAATTTTGCTTCCCCGCAAGTCGTCAAAGTTACTCCTGATTTTGAGCAGCTATTATGGTCATCCTTTATAGGGTTGTCTCCCATTTAATATGGTCTTGACCTAAAATTCCCCGCAAAGTTTGTAGCAGTTTCCTCAGCAGATCCTCTCCTTGTGCTTTCCCCAGCCCAAATTAAGCCATCGAGACGTTTGATCTCTCTCCACTAGTTGTTTCCCTCCTGTGGGGATTGGCTAGGAGTTGTATCAATGATTCAAACCAGTGACATTTGTATCCTTTGTGATCATTTTGTTAGCATAATTATCATATATACATATACATATACATATACACTTATATAATTTCATTATTGCATTATTACACTTGGTGATGCATTATTAATTTTGATCCTTTGCTATGATGGTATACTTTTCCCCCCATGTAGATTTGATTTATCTATCCTCTTTCAATTATAAAGTGTCATCCCATTAAGCAGAAAGGTTTTAACCTTTCTCTTTCTCCACTAAGTTATTTCCTCGAGGATAATCATTATTTCGGTTTCCTCCCTAGTGGATTATCTGGATGGAACCACCCCCTTGAGTTATATCCTCATTGGGTTGAGTCTTTGATTGACCGTTTCTTTCTAGATCTTACTTAGATAGATGCTTTTGGTTCCCTAAGAGTCTATTACCCAGTAACTGGTAATATTCTTCTTAGTTTGCAAGTATTGTCTCTTTTGCCCAATACCCGGTGAGAGCCACCTTGTTTCCCCAGCGGATTCGTTTTCACGTCTCCCAGGAAGATTATCCTTGATATGTTCATCCTAACCAATGACGGATATTTTCTTCCCTTGCTTTGAGTTTATCCTTGATGTTTTCATCTTAACCGATTACGAATATTCTCTTTTTAGTATTCTACCCAGTAAAAAGGTATTTGTAATCCCTATTTTGTTCCCCATAGAGTTAATCCTTGATATGTTCATCCTAACCGATGACGGATTTCCTTCTCTTTGCGGTCTTCTGCCCAGAAACCGGTAGTTGTAAATCCTGCTTCCCATTTGCAGAGTCTATCCTTGATATGATCATCTTAACCGATGACGGGTATTCTCTTTTTGGTATTCTATCCATTAACTCATAGATGTAATTCCTATTTTTCCCCTTTGAGTCTATCCTTGATATGTTCATCCTAACCGATGATGGATATTCTGTTTCCGGTATTCTATCAAGTTTTCGATAGATGTAATCCCTACTTTTTCACGCAGTTTATCCTTGATATGTTCATCTTAATCGGTGACGGATATCCTTCCTAGTGTCCCGAAGCAAGTCTATCCTTGATATGTTCATCCTAACCGATGACAAATTTTCTTTCCTTTGAGTCTATCCTTGATATGTTCATTTTAACCAATGACGAATATTCTCTCTCTTTGGTCTTTTTCCCAGTAACTGGTAGTTATAAATCCTATTTTGTCTTTCTCCAGCAGATTATTCTTACCCAGTAACCGGTAACAAATACACCTCCTGGTTGCTCTCAGCGACTCATCCTTGATGTGTTTACCCTAACCGGTAACGAATATCCTCCCTGTCAGAATTCTGTTATCCCCTTACCCAGTAATCGGTGGCGGATAATATAATTTGGTTCCTCCTGTGTTGAAGATTATTTCGTCCCCAGTTGAGTTTAAGTGCGTATTTCCTCAGTGAAATCGCTATTTCCTGCTTGGGTCGAGTATTTCAATTCTGATCTACCTGCAGATGTTCTTATTATTCCCTAGTTGAGTCTTTCCATTTGATTTATTTTCATGGAATCCCCCGTGTCCCCCAGTAGTTTTAAGTCATAGCCTGGCCTACTCATAACCCGTGTATTTCCCCCAGAGTCTCTGTCTCCCTAGTGAGTTTTCCTTATGGAATGCATTTCACTCCCGCGGACTTTTAGTCTCTTCGGATTATTTTCCTTTGTGGCAATATTTTCTCCATAGATATTATTTTTGCATTCATATCATATGCATCATGAGATCTCGGGACCAAAATTTGTTTCAATATGTTGTTATTTAAGCCCATTCTACTTAGTCGATGCGAAGATTTTAACCTTCACCCCTCAACTAGAATGTCCTTAAATAGGGGCAGCTGTAAGCCCCTAATTTTGACCCTAAGATCCCTCATGCTATCTCATCATATGCATTGGCATTGGGATCACATATTGGTATCCTCCTTACACCTTTTTCATTGGGTTTGCATTGGAAGAGATCACTAAGCATCATTTGATTGTATCATACTTTTTTTCATTAATTATTATCCAAAATACCAAAAAATATGTCACTGTATAGTTTAACCCTTTTTTAGGTAGAGCACATGCTCACCTTTGATCTATCAAGCTCACATCTAGGGTTTAAGACCCCCAATGCAAGGAGTTCAATCAAGAATTGGTTTAATATGGCTCTAAGCATCATATATGATACCCCATTATCTTCACATGTTATTTTGATCAAGAAATCATCAAGAGTTTGGAGTTTATTTGCCTTGGAAACCCTAATTCATTTGGGTATCTTATGTAACTTCTTCCACAAGATTATTCAACCATTGATCAAATATTTCAAGGGATACTTCAAATTTCATCACCTTATTCATATATGACCCTCCATGAGTCCCAAAAGTCTAGAGAAAATCAAGCTAGCAAGTTGGTTCGTGGTGGTTGACCAGAGGAAGTCAACCGATCAAAATTAGGGTTCCCTAGACCCTATCTCCTACAATTTTTATCAAATGAAATGATTACAAGACCAAAGTTACTCTAAATGACATTCCAAACAACTTTTATGTTGAGGTCTAGATCTAGGTTTGCTTGGAATGTCATTTTTTATGGTGAAAGATTATAGGTCATTTTGTCTAAACCCTAATTTGGAGGTCAACTTCCCAATGCCATAACTTGCTCAATTTTTAGGCTATGAAATATATTCAAGTTTCATGATCAAATTCAATACGTGTACTTAAACGTTTATGTTTGGAGGAAGAGAAAATTCAACTTTTAAATGCATGTGATATGAGGAGACATTATAGGTCATTTTGGACCCATGCCATTGAACAAGTGATTTTCCTCAACTTCTAAAAAGCATAACTCCTTCATGATAAATCCAAATAAGGTGAAATTTATGACTAATTTTAAGTATTTTGAGAGAGATATAACTTTGATGAAGGAACTTTTCTTATTTGAAGCTCATATAAAAAGTTAGCCAAGGTGGAAGAAGTGAACATATGGCTCGACGCTTAGATTTTTTTTTGATATGTTTGATTTTCCAAACTTCAACCTCAAAATTCATCATGATCAAAGATTCTAATGAAAAAGTGTTCAACATGAAAGTTGTTCCTCTTGACCTAACCTTTTCAAAAAGATCAGTTTCATCCCATATGGACAAAGTATGAGTGACTTGCGCATGGATTAGAGTTGGATCACCATTTGGCATAATCGAACTTGCATCTTCCATAGACAAATGCATGGCTTTCTAACATGACTTCATCAATGTTTGTACATAATTTTGGACCTGATTGAATGATTATACGAGCCTATCACACTCCCATGCATCCATGCAAAGGCAAATTCTATTTTTGGAGTTTTGAAAGAAGTGTAGAATTATCAATGATATGGCTATAAATAGAACCCTTCATGATCAGAATTAAGGATACTTGTGCACCAACTTTGAATCCCCAACCCTAAACCCTCTCATTTAAAGGATAACCTTGAGGATATCCATTGGAAATTGAGTTTGTATCTCCACTAATTTGATATTCAAATCTCCAAGAGTCCTGCTTCCTTTTTGATCCAATTCTACTCTATCAAGCATCCAGAGTAAGGCTAAGTGAAGTTGGAAGCAAGATCGTGGCCATCTGAATCTGCAGTGGAGGTGATTTTCTCATTTTTTTTCATTTCTTAAATTCTCACTCAATTCTCCATAATTCTTCTTGATTTTTGGCTGTCTGAAGTCCTACCAATGTAGGCAAGAAGATTGAGTTTCTTTGAGGTCAAATCGAAGCAACTCAGATCATGATCCTCAAATTTAAACTCCCTGAATCTTTCAATATACTTGGAGTTAGATGAAATTGAGGCCAGATTCGAGCTCCTGAGCATTTTTACTTTAAATTCATGTCCTTCTTTTTTATTTTGGTGATGGTTGAAGGTGGACTAGTCCAGTGAGGTCCATCGTAGAAGAAGATCGGAGTCGCAGCTCCAGCGATGCGTTGGCATGTCTCAGACCATATGATCCTCTCATTTTGTTTTAATCTCACGCGTTGGTTTTAATTACCATCCCTGGAGTGCATTGACTAGAGTCCATTGTGGAATGCGCATTGAGATCCACTTGATCTGCCACCTTAATTAATGAGGGAGATCAAGTGGTCCACGTTTTTTTGCATTTTCTATTTTTTAGTTTAATTGCTTTATTTTCATTAATTTATATTAATTTTAATATTGATCCAAAAAATATGAGACTTTCACCAAAAATTCTCAAATATTTTTCTATTTCGTTTTCTAAATTAAAATTATTTTTTAGATCATTATTAAAAATTTTCATGATTTAATTATTTTTTGCATTTTTTTAATTGTTTAAAAATACTTTTAAGTTTCCGAAATTAATGAAATTTTTTCTCCAAGGTCCTTTGACCTTGTTTGACCTATGATAAATCTCATGGCCATTTATTTGGTGTTTTGATGAGATTTTAGGATTTTGACCAACCATTATTTAATTTAATGCATTTTTTAGTGGATTTTATTTGTTTAATTGCAAAATAAATTGTGTTGAGCTTTTGGTATTGACTTGTTGAGTTTGACTTGTGTTGTTGGGCCTTGGTCAAGGTTGATTTGACTTTGTTGAGTTAAAATCATTGGATTTAGGGCATTGATGAAATGTACATTTCATCTCCCAAAATGAATGAATGGTTTAATTTGATAAAAGTCCTTCTTTGACCAATTTGTGTTGATTCCATTTCCCCTCCCTCTTCATCTCAATCTCATTTTGCTCTCATTCATTTCATGGATCTATGATATCTCTATGTCCTAAGGCTAGTTGATTGTAAAATCAACATAAGTATGGATGAGATTAGGTCCACCCCTTTTGCATTTTCTTTTAATTGTGGTATGTTTTATGAGTATGGTTCATAATACCATATCTCTAACATGCATTAGCACCAAAATTTCTATTGTGCAGCCTCAAATAGTTGTGACTTCTGCATAAGTCCAATTACGATTGCTTAACATAGCGCTAAATTTTGACACAAAAGAAATATCATTCTAGTAAGTGAGATTGTAAGTCTCCCCTCTTTCATGGTATTGTGTGGAAACTTAGACTTTTTTCCTTCCTTTGTAAGATGTCTTGGTTCAAGGATCCATGCTTGTGAATAGTGGGTTGAGTGTTCTCCAAAGAATGACTTAAACAAAACAAAAGCAAAAGCAATACTAACGTCTAATCAACTAACAACTAATATTTAATTTCAAGTCATTTACTTTTATGCACTTTAAATTCAAGTTTTTATTCATTTTCTATTATTCATACATTTAACATGTTTATTTTGATGCAATTTTCATTTTGCTCACTTGAGCCATACTTGGTGATTATATTGTGTTTGTATATACTTGTTTGTGTTTGTGGTCCTTTGACCTTAATGTACATAATAACAACAAAAAACCCTAAAAGACATTTGTGTGGACTGTTGGATTTGATCTGAGATATTGGACTTAGAATGAGGCAACACTCCCTATGCAAAAGGACTTGGCCAATGCCAGCTTTCATGAAATCAAGTGCTTGAGAAGTGAACTTTCATATGAAGTCATTTGTTACATGGTCTTATTGAGAAGTGAACTTCCATGAAACCAAGTGCTTGATAAGTGAACCCATTTGAGTTCATCTGTTACATGGTCTTATTGAAGTTGTTACTTTGAACCTGTGTCTAATGCCTATTTCTGAAGTCATCTGATACATGGGAGATTGTGAAGAAGATCATGCAGTTGCTAGCTTGGATGTGGATATCTTTATTTGATGCATTTCTCTTCATCTTGCTATTTGTGAATTGATATTGCTTGATTCTAAAGTCCAAGGGAAAATTGGGTTTCTATATGACACTCTTGTCTATTGGATTGTATCCCATTGGTAAGATCTTTTCAACTTTTAACTTTTAAATTTGTGCTTAGGATTAGTCTCTTCATATCCTCCCCACTTCTTTAATTTCAAATCTCTCCCTATTTTTCAAAAATCTTCTTTGCTTGTGATTTCTAAACTTAGACTTCATTGCAAATTAGAAACTTTGGCCTTATGCCATTGCATTTTCAAACTATTTTCTTAATCAAACTTGTAAATGAATATAATCATATTGACATAAAATTTCAAAAGTAAAAAAGAACTAACACTCATTCAAACCTTTTAGACCCCTTTGTGCCACTTTCAAACTTAAAATTTTGTTAAAAAGCAAATCATTCACTTTGAAATTGATACCACAAACTACGAGGTTTGGATCCCTCATTTTATGTTGGTACGTAGGCACAAGTCTGAAGGTCTTGTCAAACACAAAAATATAATTAATGAATTATTTTCTTATCCCCACACTCTATTTATTGCAAACATCATTTTGTACAAAAACACATATGCACACAAAAAAGGGCTCCCTATGACTACCTAAGACACTTTGGGTGCTAATACCTTCCCTCTGTGTAACTGTAGCGGTGTATTCGTCGCTATATGATCTATTGGTTAAATCATAAGCAAAGCATACAAGGAATTAGAGTCGCCACCGCACTTTTATTTATCCAAAGGACTGGCTAAAAAGCGAACAAAAGCCTAAGAAGTTTTACACGTAGAAAACTAATGAAAAAGATCAGAGAGTCTGAGTAAGGGGTAAATTACACAATGGGAAGGTGTTAGGCACCCACTACGTCCTAGGTACTCCTAGGGAGCCCTTTTCACACTTTGTTGTTTGAAAATTATTTGTTATTGACATAAGCATTGTGCAAACATGATTGGGATGGTGAGAAAAGAATATACAATTTTTATTGGGTTTGAACGGATGAACCCGTTGCCTACGTACCTTCCATCAAAGGTAAGGATCAAAACGCCGTAGTTCGGCTAAAAACTTCCAAAAGTTAGTTGGGTTCAATTTTAAACACAAACCCTAGGTCTTACGTTATCCACGGGAGAAAACTCAACCTTATACAAACAACAAGTCCACCATGTGAGAACAGCTTCAACTTGCCAGGGAGGGGTTAACCCTATAATAGGCAAGGAAGACTTACAATTCAATCACTAAGGACAAAAGGTGAGATTAACATCAACCACTAAGATAAATCAAACCTATAGCTCATGTATGAAAGTATTAACAATGGACAAAGCCAAAACAAGTGAATGGGTGAAGTTAATTGATTATGATTATGAAAATGGAGTCAAAGTATGATTAAGATTAATTCAAAGAAGTATTATGAAATGGAGTTTGAAAAAAAGTCAAGGACTTGGGTCCAGTTTTTTAGTTAGAAAAAAAACATGAAAATGTTTGCACAACACTTAACTCAAATTGAAAAGCAAAAGTGTGAAAAGGTTTAGGACATAATGGGGATGAATGGATGAAGGTGGATTGTAAAACTTCTTAGAAGGTTCACCTCTTGAAATCATATAGAAGATGATTCAAGTGTGTCCTTTGGAATGAGCAATGGATAATGACAAACAAACAAGGAAGAAATTCAAAAAGCGGATACCGGATGCCAATCACTGGTCTTATACCAATCTCCTAAAACAGAATGGGATATTAGATGCCACTCAATGGACTTACACTAATCTCCTCAGAAGAAAACAGGAATGAAATATGAAAGTCAACTGCCAATCTATCTGGACTTAGGTTAACTCCACACATGCTCATAGGAATACCAATGCCACATTACAGGGACTTACAATGGATCCTCACATACAAGAACAAAAGCAACAATATGATCATAGGAAAGCAACTGCCAACTTACAGGGACTTATAACTGCATCCTCACATACAATCAAACCAAACAACAGAAGATATGAGTGACCAATGAGGTCTTACACTCTATCCTTCCATATCATAGGAGCAAATGTCAAAGGAATGGACTTACAATTGTCCTCAACGGGCAAACAACAATGATAGCATCACAAAGACAAATGAGATGATCATGCACTAATGGGCAATTGATGATGATAAATGCATAAAGCATACAAGCAAACATGTGCATGTATAGCAAGCAATCAATCAAATGAAGTCAAACAGCACGCTCTATAACCAAACAAGGAGGCTCATACAAGAGGGTTAGGCACTGAGGCCAACTGGAATAGGGTCAAAGATTTGCTCTTAACCTTGCCATTGAGAGGCTAAGGTGAAGCAGATGAAAGGATATGAGGGGTGTGCCTCATTGCTCTTATCCCTGGTCAGGGAGAGCATCTGAAGATAAGAAAGTGTGGGAGCTCAGAAAGATGGAGCTCTTTCCACATTATTGACTCAATAGATCTTGGGCTAAGATCTCAATGCTACAACCATGTAATGGGAGCAAGGAGAAGACTCACTGAATAGTGGGAGATAGGCTACTTATCTCTTATATCCACCAATTGCCTTACTTGAAGGACTTTTCCTGTTTGGGACAAAATTAAACACACACAAGCATTGCCTCTTAAGGAGGACTTCAGACAGTTGCCTGGCCAAGTAACAGGCCAGGTCTTCCAGACTACATGAAGAAAAAGGAATTATACCTCAAAGAAAATTGCTAAATAGCAAAGCAAAGCAAGTTCAAAGAACTTAAGCAACTAAGGGTACCTGAAATAGTCAAACTAATCAGTATACAGTTCAACAGTTAAAGCAAAAGGAATTGAATCAACAGTCAACACAGAGGAACAAGTGTGCAAAGCACAAGACTCAAATCATATGAGTCATACCACCTACAAAACAAAGAGGTTAGCACATGATATATAATCAAGCTCAATCAAATTTGTATGATCTCTTTGAGGCATTGTTGCTTAACCTGAAACAATGAACTCAAACATAAGCCAGGAGACCCCTAGGACAAGCCTAGAGTCAAAAATAAATGAGAAAGTCAAAACAGCAAATGAAAGTCAACCAAAATCAAGTTCAAACATTTTAGAAGCAAGCTCAATTGGTTTCATATTCATATCATGCATTATCATCATTTCACAAACAAAAGAATGCAAAGCATGGCAAATGAGAGCATATAGAAGTCAACAGCAAGACTTATCTCAAAACCAAACATGATCAATTCCAAAAATTATCAAATAATTCATGGTCAATCACAATCCATAACATGACATGCATATAAAATTTCAGCTCAATTGGATCATGGGAAGATGGTCAATTAAAATCAGGAAGTCAAAACAATTTCAAGCATGCACAAAGAAGTCAATCAAACATGTGTCAACTTCAAAAAATCATAACCAAATGAAAACAGATGAGAAATGAATGGGATCAACACCAATGCAAAGCTTAAGATGTCTAGTATGCACATGTGAAATTTCATGATCATCCAATAAGATATGAGAATTTCCCAAATGGAATGGCAAGATGTATCACACAAAGTCAACATTTGACTAGGCAGGGAAGAAAAATCTCAAACAAATAGGAAATGGCATAATTAAATCAAATAAAATTCACACATAAACTGGACATATGAGAGAAGGTTCATGCAAAATTTCACATTAATTGGAGGCCAGGAAGCATGTCATCAAAAATTATGAAATTGCATATCATTGGTGTGACACAAGTTGTCACACCCTACTTCAAAAATTCATATCTCACAAACCACATATGATAAATTCAAGAACTCTACATCAAAACAAACATGAATGAGTGTAGATTAACCACAAAAAATTTCAGGGTCATTGGATAAATCCTCACAATTTCACAAAAGAATTGGCAAAAGGTACAAAATGTGCATACATGTCAAGAACCCTAATGCCATTAAAAATCCAGTCATCCAAAAAATCATTAAAAATCATGATAAAATAGTAGACATCAAACAGGACATGATGCAAAAATTGGCATGAATTTTGGAATTGAATTGCATGAGTTATGATTTTTGTAAGTTGAGTAATCAATTTGGAATAAAATGAACAAAATAACATGGTTTAGTAGGTCAACATGTTGACCAGTGGCACGACGGTAAATATGGATTCATTTAAATGAAACGGTGAGTATTGGTTTAAAGCGTGGCAGATGGTGATAGGTGCATGCCAATCAAACAGGACAAATCCCATGCAACCCACGTACAGACAAAATCTGGGAATTTCAAATTAGGGTTCATGGCCACTGTAGCAACATTCATTCTAATCCAGAAATCGTGAAAAATTAAACAGTCCAAAACATGAAATCAAGCACACCATTGTGATCAACAAACAAAATACAGCATAAATCCAACAAGCATTTGAACTAAATCGACTTAGCAAGAGAGCAGCAAGCAAGAACATGTTTGAGCATCAATATTAAAATCCATATTTCTCATGCATGACTCAACCAATTCATGTGATTCAAGTTGCAATGGACTCAGCAATGTAAGATCTACCAGAAACATGGCATGGATTAGAGAAAAAAGAGAATCGAAATCTTACTTGGTTGTGAAGAAACTTGTGAACCAGTGGTTATTTGGATGATGCAAGCTCAAACAGGTGCTCCTGATGGTTGATGTTGATGTATACTTGAAGTAATCTAGCTCAGCAAGGCCTGGAAATGTCCAAATCGATTTTCACCATTGAAGGGTTCTTTGAAAAACAGAACATGAGAGTGCTGCACAGTTGGTGTTTAGTGCTTGAGAAGGCTTCCAAATGATGGCCAGATCATGAAACAACCAAAGGATGCTCGGGCTCTTTGGAGTTTTTTGCAGAAAAATGCAAGGATGTGAAAATGGAAATTTTAGAGAAGAGAGAATTCTGCTTGATATCAGGCTGCAGCTAGGGTTGAATGGGCAGAAAATGACTTTAAATACTTCTGTTTTAAGTTTGTTAATGAAGTGCTAAGCAAGGTTAACTTAAATGAAGCCATTTGCAAATTTGCTAATTTCCAACCAAATGGCCAAATGTGCTGAAAATGTCTAATTCAAAAAGTCAACTTTGCACCTCTCTTGAATTTAATGAAGACAAGTCCAAAAATGCCATTTTGCATGGTGAGGTTTTGATGAATGATGAATGCATTTTTGGAAAGAGGGGAACAAATAGAGCTTGTAGGAAAAAACCCCATCAAAATTGGCCAAAGGGTTCATGAGATATGGCCTTTTGAAGTTCATGAAATTGTGAAAATGAATTGATCATATCTTGCCAACCATACATGGGATTTGGGTGTTCTTGGACTTTTTGAAAATGGGAGAACAAGATCTTCAACTTTCATGTTGGGCAAAAATTCATTTGAAGCTTGTATCATGATGTAAGTTGGGGATCAAGAAGTTTCCATTTTTGGCAGTTAAAATTACAGGTCCACTTTCTATTTTGGGAAATTTTCTGTTTGACCTCAAATTCTTCCATGATGAGGTTTGGCATGATATATGAGGCTTGTATAGACATGAATGAGCTCCTTCAAATCAATTCCATCCATCAAATCATTGATTAAATCCACAGTTGACCAAGTTTGACTTTTCTAGGGTTTTGGATAACTGAAGCACTTCTGATGAATTCCAAACCCTAATTCTTTGAGAACTTGATTTCAAATGATGTCCCAAGTTATATGAACTCTTGATTATTGATCATGGTGCCCAAATTCTGCAAGAATGGCCACCATCCATTGCAATGACTGACCTTTGACTGTCTTTGACCTAGTTGCTGATGATTGCTTCAACTGCAAGCAACAAGGTTAAACTAACAATATTTTTGTACTTTGGAATGATAAACATATGAAAGGCAAAGATATACAAGTGCAAGACATGCTTGGTGATCAAGAATCAACTCACAAGGCAACCTACCCACTAGGAGGGAAACTAGGGCATGCAGTGATCCTTGAGGCCATGATATGATATGATGTGGACCATGAGGGATCTTAGGGCCCAAAATTGGGGTCTTACAGATGCCCCTATTTAAGGTCATTCTAGACGGAGAAGTGAAGTTTAGAAATCTTCATCTCGACGCGGTAGAATGGGCTTAAATAACAGTAATGAGACAAATTTTGGTCCCTAAGAGACCTCATGATGCAAATGTATGTATGCAAAAGACACAAATTCTGTGGGGAATATATGGTTCACACAGAAGAAAAGACGATCCATCGGAGTAGTACACAAATTCTCTGGCATTTTATTAGTTTTAATTTGAAAAATTATTATCTTTGGGTTTTGTTTGTATTTTTCCCTTTTCCCTTGGAAACAATAAAAGCGTGGTGGCGACTCTGGTTTTATTGACGTTAAGTTTATCCATAGCGTAATGGTCATGAATTTACCGCTACAGTATCATGGTAAACCGTATATGACTCTAGTTGATAAATAAAAATAGAAGTTCCATCAGATAGTGCAGGTGGGAAAGAGATAAGTGGGAGATGAACCCATGCTCCTATGAAATACTTAAGGTGTGGAGAGTTAGGCCATAATGGTGCTGAGTGTAAGAGTGCAAATCAAACGTGTTTCAAGTGTGGGAAACAAGAGAAACTTATTGTTGAGTGCAAGAGTAATGTTTCGACTTCATACAATTGTAGTGAACTTGGACATATTAGTACATAGTCAGAAACCAAGGAAGGCGCCAGGTTCCACGCAAGCTCATGGTAGATTGTTTGCTCAGAGTGGTGTAGATGTCTCGAGATAAGATAATTTGATTCAAGGTACGTGATTTATTAACGGTGTTTTTCTGATTTCTATGATTGAGACTAGTGAAACACATTCATTTATATCTCTTGATTGTGTTGACAAGTTGAATCTTAAAGTGTCTTCTATGATTAGAAGTATGGTCGTTGATACCCTAACTAATTGTTTGATGACTGCTTCATTAGTGTGTTTAAATTGTCCTTTGACCATTTATGGAAAAGACTTGGTTCACTCATGTGATTCTACAAAATCCATATCAAGTTACAATGTGGCAATTCTGAAAATAAAACTATGTGAATCAATTCATTAAAACCATGTGACTTGGTTCACTCATGTGATTCTACAAAATTCAAATTTTTAAATATTTCTCTCGAACTTCAATCATGTTTTTTTAAGAAATTAATTTGGTAGTAAACCAATACCTTTTAAATTGATCCTTAAGTTGAAGAGAAGTAAAACTATTTTTCAAGAATCAATAATCTCTTGAATTCTAGTTACAAGTAAAATGTTATTTCACAAACACAACATACATATCAAGTTTTGGTTCTTTGAAAAATTGAATCGATTCCCATTAAAATGTGAATCGTTTCATGCTAAAGAACACCCACTTTTTAAATTAACAACTTTTAAAAAATACACCATAAAAATAATTATTCATCATTAAATATATATTTAATTAGTAAAATAATAGATGCAACTAGCCGTCTATAAAGTAAGGTGAGTTTTTAAATTGGAACTTTTATTTTAATTTAATTGTTATAACTAACTCCTCTCAATATATATATAAACTTATACAATCAATTATTAGCAATGTCATCAACTTTTTTTTATCATAGAAGGGACTTATTTCTTTTTTATAAAGTTTATGAGGTGTCATGAGTTTTCCTTATTAAGGAAACATAAATGCTCTTCAAAGTAAATCTTATTAAAACATTTTGAGATGATTAAAAACATTTTGAGAGGATTAAGTCTTAATAGAAGAAATGAATGAATACAATTCATTATTTTCTTTAAAGCTTTAACAAAAAAAAAATGTCAATAGAATAAAACTCCATAAAGGAGAAAAGAATACAATAGATGAAAAAAAAAAATATTATAAAATCTGAAAAGACAATCAACATCGGTTCCTAAAGAAAATTTAAATAGATAAACAATATTAAAGTGTAGGATTAACATGCATGTTCATTATATATTTTACTATTAGTAAATAGTAAATTAAAGTATTATGGTTAGAAATAGAAATATTATTTTAATTAGGGTTGATAAGCCAAGTTTCTCCTTCAATAAAATGAATTTCAAGAAATGGTTGAGCCTCTTCATCGGTTAGGTTTCGTGCCCACGGAGCTCTTCCAGAAAAATTAGATCCAGGTCCACTACATTTATACTCACCATAGTATATTGTGTTGCTGCATTTATTTATATACAAATATATATAATTAGTCATTGTGTTTAATGAAAAAATTGTATAAAGTGGAGAAATTGATCAAAGAATATTAATTATAATACTCACGGATAGTGTGTTCCATTCATAGTATCTTCCCATCCTTTAGGAAGAACAATCTCTTTCATATTGGTGTAAGAGTAAATGACTCTTGAATATTCTCCCCATGGTCTGCCAAGATAAATATGTCCACTACCTTTTACCTCACATTTTTTAAAAGAAAATCCAGTATCTAATGATGAACTCGATCGTTTTTGAGCAGTAATATAGCCTATATTCGTAGCAATTGAATTGATAGTGCATTCCTGAAATGAATCAGAAATTAAACCAGGTCTTTTTTGTTGTTTATACAATGACAGTGTTTAATCAATGTATTTCAGAGACAAAAATGATTAACACATATAATATACCTCTTTTTTCCTAAATTGTATGTATTCTAATAAAATTTGTTTGATTCAAATTATGTTATTTTACATTATCATTAAATTATTAATATTTTTTCTTCTATGCCCCTCAATATTAATTACTTATCCTATCTTAATTCCTTTAGTTTACATTTTTTTATAGGATTAATGAAAGATACATTTATAAAATTACTCATAATTACTATTTTCTATATAATATTAACTAAAATTTTAATTTTTGTAAAATTATCAAGATATATTTTGAGGGATTATTAATAACTTTCATCGAAATAATACAGTGGCATGTCATTGAAACAGCTTGTATGAATCTATTTCAGGAGCAGACTTTCATTAATAAAAGAGCAAAAAGATAAGGGAATAAAATCAAACAATAATTTTACTTTTTATCCCAAGACTTTTTACTTCACCAAATCATCTTTGCCCACTTTAATAAACATATCTAGCACTCAGATATATGTTAGTAATATATAATTTAATCTATTGTCAAACTTAAATTTGAGATCCTAAAAATATTTAACAAATTATATATTTAAAGTATTAATGTTTTGTAAAAAAATTATTTTTCTATATTTATTAATTATATAGTCAATTGTTGTTCACATAACTACTAATATGATCAGAATGTCTCTTTAGTTTTATCTCAGAACCAATTTTAAAATATTGTTTTCAATTCAGTTTGGTTGAGAAAAGTCTATAGGAAAAAGATTAATTTGATGAGAATATTTTCTGCAATACATTTTACATGACATATTTTATCCAAAAGTGTCTCATAAAATAATAAAATTTATCAAAACAAAATAAATATAAAGTAATTTTATATGATGTATAAAGTTTCTATTTATTTTGGACCTTAGTTAAGTCTATTGTTCAATTTAGAATTTAGTAGTGGTAGAATACATGTTAAATCTATTGTTCAATTTAGAATTTAGTAGTGGGAGAATACCTCATATAAGGACCTTCCAAAACCAAAGATAAAATCAATAGCGCCTTCTATGAAGCAATTTTTGAAAAAGTGAAGACCTTTGTGATCATATAAGGTGTCTTGAACTCCAAAAAATGAACATCCGTAAAATGCAGCTTTGTTTCCAGAGATGCGAAGAGCAACAGCTTGTTCTACTTTCTTTCCAAAATATGAAGCACTGTTCTGTTTAACAAATAAATAAATCTAGTGAACAACTATCTTTATCATTATTATTTTTCACTATATAATAAGAGCATAAATTAATTTATTATGTAATTACCTCAAATGTAATGTTGATGGCGATAAAATAGTCAGCATTCACCGCAACCGTTGGGGTATTGAACGTCCCCAATGGATGTCCATCACTTCCAATGGTAGAACTTGAATCATTCCAAGAAATAACTGAAAGATTCGTTGCATCCCCCAAAAAAGTTATGAAAGGTAATGTTTTGGGGATCACAATTTTCTCCCTAAATGAATTGATCATCAAAACAAATTACACAACTTCAACAAAAATAATTTCAATTTAACTACATCATAAAATATACCAAAAGATAAAATGTTAAAAATTAATAAGTTGAGTTATAATGAGCATTGTTATTACCTATAAACCCCTGGTCCAATCAACAAAATAACTCTCCTAGTGTTTTGTAGTTGAATGCTACTAAGAGCTTCTGTAATGGTCGTGAAATTAGAATTACCATCTTGACTAATAGTTATTTGAATTTTTTTACTCTCAGCTTCCCTCAACTTTAAATCAAGACTTTGTGGTTTAATGACATTCATATTCAATTTGTTTACTAATATGTTTCTTTTTTTATAATTAGGCTTAAGAATATTTAATTCAAAAGTCAAGTGAAAAGTTGAAAACAAAACTAAAATGAGAAGGAAATTAAATTTTGAAACCATGATAGTAATACTTTGTTTAAATTCAAGACAGAATAACTTTGGAATTATAAAGAAATACACATATTAATATATAGAGAGAGACACATATATATGATTATCACTATTATAATAATATATCTCATTTTTAAGTTAATAGAAAAATAAATGAATATAACATGACACATGATATTAATGAATATAGTAATGTGGTAAATAAATTATATGTGGCATTCACATAAATTTGATGAAATTTATCACAGTAGGTAATTCATTTTCAAAAATACTAAAAATAGTTATATGCTCAAAAATGAATTTATTGTATGAATCCTAAGATTATAAAGAAAATGTAAATATTAAAGAGAATCTTAACTTCCTTCAACTTTATTTTTTAGTTTTGTTTTTTAACTTAGAAATGAAAATCCTAAGATTAGAAAGAAAATGTACACAAAATGATGAGATTTGTTTGATTTTTTTTCCTTTTCATTATTAATTTTAATTGTAATGAAGTAGTATCAATAACACATTTCTAAATAACACATTTCTATTTCATATGTCTCAAAATTTAATTAATTTCTTCATAACTATTAGTAAGTGTGAGAAAAAAGTTCAAATTAATTAGGGTAGGTGAGTTCAAATTAGTTTGATAAGCAAAGGACCAATAGAAAGAATACAAAAGATACTCAACCCAATAAAAAAACAAGATCTTAACAAAGCAAGGCAAGGATTTAAAATTCGGTATGCTAGTTTATAATGAAAATTCCTTCTAGATTTTGTGACTAACCAGTCCCAAACTAGTAGTTTAATGCGATACAATGACAAAGCAACATTTTTAAAACACCTTTAAATAAGACATCATTCTGACTAAGTCAAATCATCCAATAAACTTTCTACGAAGACTTAATCTGAAAAGTCTAGAGTTATCTAAAAGTAACAAATAGTCTAGAATCCTAAGACTTAGAGATTCTAGATTTTTTTTTTACTGCTATTTTTCAATTTTCAATTTAATATTGCACTACTACAATACCCGAGCTAATAAATTATGTCGGTACGTCGGTTTTAGTTAATGATTGAAGAGTTAAATCTCATCTATTATCATATATAATTTGTTTTAAATCTCATTTTGACTGACCTGTATCATATTTTACACAAACAAAATATTTTAAGAATCAGAATCAAATCATTTTAACAGTAGAAGTTTACAATGTTCTCATGAACACATAATACAAGATTTACATTGTTTTCAAAATCAAATGTACAAATTTACATTGTTCTCGTCAACACATAATACAAGATTTATATTGTCTTCATCAACAAATGTACAAACTTACATTGTTCTCATCAACACAGAATACAAAATTTATATATTTGCACAT
This sequence comes from Lathyrus oleraceus, assembly GCF_024323335.1. Taxonomy (NCBI): domain Eukaryota; kingdom Viridiplantae; phylum Streptophyta; class Magnoliopsida; order Fabales; family Fabaceae; genus Lathyrus; species Lathyrus oleraceus. The sequence continues at coordinate 164,918,474 of NC_066579.1, read as the reverse complement.
AAAATAGAAAAAATAAATGATGAAGGGAAACTAAAGTCATTTCAGTGATACTAAAGTCATTTCAGTGATATAAATCATTTTAGTGATCAAAATGGAAAAATAAATTATCAAGAGAAACTAAAGTCGTTTCAGTGATATAAATCTATTGTTGGAAGAAGAACATGCGTGAAATAGAAGATTGAATGTACCGCACACGTGATGACTTTTGATGTTCGAGTGTTGATGAATGTCAATTGTTGGAAGAGTTTTGATGAGAGTTACGATGAAAATCGCTTTGGGTTTTGGCAAAGAGAATGACGATATGAAGTTAGAGTGTTGATAAATAATGAAAAATTAGAGTCTAGTTCTATGAAGTATTTCATGCAAAAGAGAAGTCAGGTGAGTTTCCAAAAAAAAACTGACGTGCATGTCTTAATTAAAAATAAAAGTATATAAAAAAGCACCAGAACGCCATATTTTGAAAATACATTTAAAATAGAAATCACGCCGGTTTTTTTAGAAAAACTAAGAGATTTGAATATATAAAATTAAAAATTTAAAAGGACTTTTAAAAAAAAATTGAAAATATTAATGCAAAATATATTACGTCTTAGTTAGACCATGTAACCAGGTTAATACTAATAAAAAATAAAGAAAAAAACATTAACAAAGAAAAAAGTGAAGCTGGAAAGACTCAAATTGAGAAATAGTAATTAAACCATTGAAGAAAAAAGTAAAATGCAGTAACTGAGATTCAAGGCAAGCTCCCTTATAGCTATATTTTCTTGATTTTTAAAAAACCCCGAGGAATAGGTTGCATATATATTGTCGCGGCTGAAAAATCACAGAGTCACCACCATATTTTATTTGTTAATAAGGAACATGAAGATAATGATAAAACCTATAGTTATATGAGAAACTATGTTTCGGGAGTCGATTAAGCAAGTGGAATGTATTAGACATTCTTCACCTCCATTGTACATAAATCGGATCATGTTCTAATTCTAAGGTTAATGTGTTTGTTTCTAAGGGAATGTTTGCTTATGTCATTTATTATTTGCTTAAGGTATTTATTTACAAATAAAATATTCTTATTCGGAGAGAAAGATTGATTAATGAAGTTAGACACAAAAAATGTTTTACGCCTCTATGCCTACGTACTTTCATGTTAGATGAATGATCAGAACATCGTAGTTCTTCTAAAAATGTTTGTTTGTTTGATTGTTTTTAGATTATTGAATGTTCTCAACGCATTTATTATGGAGAAATATTTGATTTAGAAAATGCCTCAATCCACAAGGGCAAAGGACTTTAAATTTTAACTGTATTGAGTTGATTTTAATTAATTTGGTAATTATAAAATGTTATACTTAATTTAATTAGAAATAAAATAAAAATTATAGGCCTAAATATGGTTTACTAGTCAAAGTATGGTTTACTAGTCTACAGATCCTAATCTGACAGATCTTGTGGCATGCAATCATAGCCCTAAATATGGTTTACTAGTCAAAGTATACAGGACGGAGGGTAGATATGCAAAATCAACCCAAGAGCATGGTACACACGAGTGTATGGTGTTCTAAGTGAGTCAGCAAAATGATTGGCTGCAGACCATCCACGTGAGCATTACATGGACTAAACTAGGGGAGGTATTTAAAGGAACCCCAAACTAAAACCCTTCGAACCCTAACCCTGGTTGATGAACCCTAGCTGGGTTCAGATGAACCCTAACAATCTTCCACCAAAAAACCCAAGAACCATAACCCTAGGGTTCTTATGATGAACCCTAACCCTCTTCGTGAGGAACCCTAATCCTAAGAAGATGGACATTCATCTTCTACTTCCACCAAACTCTAACCGCTGCCCTGATTTCACCCCCACCTACCCAGATCCACACTAAAGATTGGCTGGTCCATATATCAGCCTTCCCTGAACCCTAATCAAACCCCCAAATTTCCAAAATCAAACAAAATTCCTAATTCCCCAAACCCTTATCCCTTTCAGTTTACCCTAATTTCAAAATTAAACCCTAAACTAGAACAACAATTTGTAAGACCCCAGTTTTACCCCTAAGATCCCTCATGCCATCACATCAACTTGGAATTAGTATTGGGATCACACTTTAGTATCCTCCTCACCCTTTATTCATTGGATTTGCATTGAGAGAGATTACCAAGCACATTTGATTGTATCATACTTTATTTTTCCTTGTTTACTAACTAAAATACCAAAAATATGTCTAGTGTAGTTTTGTTTCTTTTGTAGATAGTGTGTGCATCCATGTTGAAAGTATATTTCGTGTTGGGTTTTTGTTATCGTATCCACAGGGATTGTAAGATATCACCGCCGTTCGATGGTTGTATTAATCTTAGCTAAATGTAACAATAGGGTTTTGGTTTTAATCAAGTTATCTTGCATATAAAGTAATAAATTGCGGTAAAAGTTATGGTTTGATTAAATGAGAAATATTGTCAAAGTTAGGTTTCAATGATCACTTTGCATGTATTTGCTTGGTCAACAATCTTATAAACTCCTTTAGATGATAAATAATTTCACAAAGTCCTCTCAATATGTTTCTCTCGAACACACATTGTGAGTTTTGCCATTTTGATCCACTGTTTCTCTCGAACACAATCTATCAAAATGACAACTTTTTGGTTCAACCTTATGGTGAACAAAATCATTCATTACTATCTCTAGCTAACAAACAAGTTTGGATGAAAACCTAGGTCAAGAGTCGGTAAACATCTCTCGATCATAAACCAACACAAAGAGTTTTAAATAGAAACAAAGTTTTCATCATATATTCACCATTAAAGAGTTTACATATGAGGATCCTTACATTTACACACAAAGCTAGTAATCACCTACATCTAACCTTGACAAATGGATGACTTAGCTACTCATTTTCATGGTAGCTTGGTCGGCAAGTAAGGAAAGAAGGTTGATCAACATCCAAGTCGGATAATCGAAGTTGGATGGGAATCCACCTTCTTTTTGTAGAAGATGGTTCTAAGATGAAGAGAAATGAAAATTAGGGCATAAAAGCTCCCAAGAACAATGCTGCAAAAATATCTAGAAGAAAGTACAAAAGTGGAAAAATGAGGTAAAACTAAGGTATGGTGCTCAAAAGTGGCACCTGCTACTTATAGACCACTGCTGGGCTGTCATGTTCGCTAGGCGAGCAGAATGGCTCGCCTAGCGAGGGTCTAAAATGGGCACATAAGGCCCCTGCGCCCAGAGAAAACAGGGCCTGCTGAACTGTCATGTTCGCCTAGCGAACATACCTTCGCCTAGCGAAGGACACGCTTCAACCTTCGCCCCAACGAGGTTGAGAGGTTTTGCTACTGGAATGCTCGCTGGGGATTCGCTAGAGCTTCGCCTAGCGAGTGAGTGCTGGCTGCGTTTTTCACCAAAACAGAACGAACTCGCTACCACCTTCGCCTTCAGCTCGCCTGGCGAATTAATTTGACAATTTACTGGAGCTTTTCGCCAGGAACTCGCCTAGCGAACCAATGCTTCGCCACAGCCTCGCCTAGCGAGCAGGCTGATGAAATGCTTGTATTCTATGGTTCCTTTGCCAATTTTCTTGTGTCTTCATTTTCAATTAGTTCATGTCTTTCCTGCACAATAACACACAAATCAAAGGCACCAAGCTTGTTTATCACTGTAATGCATTCCATGTAAAACAAATGTGGTTTTGACAATTTTAGCAAGGAAAAAGAGTGAAAGATGCCCACATATGATAGCTCAAATAAGCACTTTTGGGCATCTAACAACTCTCCCCAACTAGATTCTTGCTTGTCCTCAAGCAAAGTATGCCTCTTGAAGGACAAGAGGATTTGCTTTAAGAAACTGGTTTCTCCGAAGTTGGATAAACGACTCAAACACAAGCGAAATCAGCAAATACAAGTTCCCAACGGTTCGAATAAAATAATACATAAGAACTAAAACTTAAATAGCAATGCAAAATATTTATCTATCTACAACAATACTATTCTGAATGAATCATCCTATCTCTCCTCTTCGAATAAGGAATGAAGATTTTGCGCGTTTGCAACCGCGGGACTAATCTCACTCTCTAACAAATAATGAAGAAATCAAATAGATTCATACAATGTCTAACAATTAAAAATGGTACTGTGGAAGCATAAAGATCACTAAGGGCTTTTCGGTTGAAGCTTGGTTAGGTTAACAAACAAGGGTCATTTCTAAGGCCATTGAAACGAAAGTGCCGATGCAAAAGAGACATTCACAGTATTATTCACACTACTCGACTTTGTTTCATTTATTTCTTATTTGAAACCTTCACAACACCTATTCCACAACTCAATTTTTATTTTTCACTATTTTTCTTCCAAGCAAGCATTCATTTTCATTTTTTCTATTTTTGTTCTTTTCTTTCACATCAAATATACAAAACAGATGTTTCTTTTCTATATTTTCTATACATATATTTTTCTATGCTTGCTCGTTTTTTCTTTTCTTTTTCAAGAGTTGTGGTACTTACCAATTCTTTTTCGTTCTCCCCAACTTATTTCTTCCACACCCTAAGTGAATTCTCTTAACTTTTTACGGCAAAAGAACAATAATCAAGATTTTCCGGGTTGTAAAAAAAAAGATTTTTGAGATCTCGCTTTATTTCAAGCCGAGATTCAACTGTTTAGGCTCAAAGGGGTTAACAAATACTCTCTCTGCTCACAGGTAAGTTGTTTTTGGATGTAGTTGTGCTCGAAAGAAAACAAGTGCCTTGATCATTTCTAATTACTTCCACAATTTCACAATAATAAAAGACAAAGAATGAATCACATGAATCAACAAAACTTATTAGAATCCAGCATTTAAGTGAACAATGGAGGTTTCCTCACAATTTGTGGTTTTAAGTTCTAGATGAAGCATTCATTCAATTATGTTGCAAAAAGACAATATTCAATTTACCAAAAAGAGTAAAGTTCCTAATGCATTCTAAAATTCTAGCCGACGGTAACCATGTACCTTAGCCTTATTCACTTGTTTATTCTTATCATTGCCATCCAAGCTCGGATGCACCTTCATTGGGTACTTCTTGAGGAGCAACCAATCTAGAAGGGTTTACCACTCAATCAACCAAAAATTTATTAAACACACAAAATTAAAAACATAATTAAATAACATTAACTGAAAATATAAATTTGTTCATGGGGGACAAAACACCCCAATAGTACAACACCAAAATCAAGATACAAAATCCGAAAATACAAATAGAAATAACATAAAAACTGAAAACACACAAAAACTTAACCCACTAAGGGCTCAGGACTCCTCCTCGCTACCGGCCTCAGAACTGGTAGCCTCATCATCAACATCATCATCATCAGCATCAGCGCCCACCCCCTCACCATAGACAGGCCTGTCCACAGGCCAGTTAGCGTTAAGCATAAACTGCTCACGTGCCAACACTGCTCGAGCACCGGAGGGGTCATTACCTTGCAGTTCCAACCTCTGCATAATGTTGTGCATATCAATCATAGCTCTCTGGGATGCCGCCATCCACTCAAAACTGTAGTCACACACCGCTCGGAGGTAGGGATCAAGTCCGGGAGTAGAAGCACTAGGACCATCAGAAGCCCGAGTACTTCCTGAGGCTGTACTGCCACCGGTAGTCTTTGCTCTACAATATTTAGCCACATACCGATCATCGATAGGTGATGGGATCCTTAGCTGCCCACGAGACGGAAGTCTCACCCTTGCCTGAACGTATAAGCTCATGATCAAACACGGGAAAGCCAGGGGACAATTAACACGAGCCCCCGACTTAAGTCCGCTCTCGACCACGGACTTCAGCTCATTTGCGATTATCCTCGCCACATCTATCTCGACATTGGTGAGGATGGAATGGACCAAATGTGCCACTGGGATCGGCACAGTAGAGGTGTGTGATTTAGGCTGGATGTTGGTTAAAACCAAGAGCAGTATCAGTTGAGCCATGGGAGTCATGTCCTCCCGGTGATACCTCACTGGAACCCCAGATGGGTTCGGCTCAACAGACTTCCCAGGTAAAAGCAGGGCGGTAGTAATGGCAGGAACAACTCACAAGGCAACCTACCCACTAGGAGGGAAACTAGGGCATGCAGTGATCCTTGAGGCCATGATATGATATGATGTGGACCATGAGGGATCTTAGGGCCCAAAATTGGGGTCTTACAGATGCCCCTATTTAAGGTCATTCTAGACGGAGAAGTGAAGTTTAGAAATCTTCATCTCGACGCGGTAGAATGGGCTTAAATAACAGTAATGAGACAAATTTTGGTCCCTAAGAGACCTCATGATGCAAATGTATGTATGCAAAAGACACAAATTCTGTGGGGAATATATGGTTCACACAGAAGAAAAGACGATCCATCGGAGTAGTACACAAATTCTCTGGCATTTTATTAGTTTTAATTTGAAAAATTATTATCTTTGGGTTTTGTTTGTATTTTTCCCTTTTCCCTTGGAAACAATAAAAGCGTGGTGGCGACTCTGGTTTTATTGACGTTAAGTTTATCCATAGCGTAATGGTCATGAATTTACCGCTACAGTATCATGGTAAACCGTATATGACTCTAGTTGATAAATAAAAATAGAAGTTCCATCAGATAGTGCAGGTGGGAAAGAGATAAGTGGGAGATGAACCCATGCTCCTATGAAATACTTAAGGTGTGGAGAGTTAGGCCATAATGGTGCTGAGTGTAAGAGTGCAAATCAAACGTGTTTCAAGTGTGGGAAACAAGAGAAACTTATTGTTGAGTGCAAGAGTAATGTTTCGACTTCATACAATTGTAGTGAACTTGGACATATTAGTACATAGTCAGAAACCAAGGAAGGCGTCAGGTTCCACGCAAGCTCATGGTAGATTGTTTGCTCAGAGTGGTGTAGATGTCTCGAGATAAGATAATTTGATTCAAGGTACGTGATTTATTAACGGTGTTTTTCTGATTTCTATGATTGAGACTAGTGAAACACATTCATTTATATCTCTTGATTGTGTTGACAAGTTGAATCTTAAAGTGTCTTCTATGATTAGAAGTATGGTCGTTGATACCCTAACTAATTGTTTGATGACTGCTTCATTAGTGTGTTTAAATTGTCCTTTGACCATTTATGGAAAAGACTTGGTTCACTCATGTGATTCTACAAAATCCATATCAAGTTACAATGTGGCAATTCTGAAAATAAAACTATGTGAATCAATTCATTAAAACCATGTGACTTGGTTCACTCATGTGATTCTACAAAATTCAAATTTTTAAATATTTCTCTCGAACTTCAATCATGTTTTTTTAAGAAATTAATTTGGTAGTAAACCAATACCTTTTAAATTGATCCTTAAGTTGAAGAGAAGTAAAACTATTTTTCAAGAATCAATAATCTCTTGAATTCTAGTTACAAGTAAAATGTTATTTCACAAACACAACATACATATCAAGTTTTGGTTCTTTGAAAAATTGAATCGATTCCCATTAAAATGTGAATCGTTTCATGCTAAAGAACACCCACTTTTTAAATTAACAACTTTTAAAAAATACACCATAAAAATAATTATTCATCATTAAATATATATTTAATTAGTAAAATAATAGATGCAACTAGCCGTCTATAAAGTAAGGTGAGTTTTTAAATTGGAACTTTTATTTTAATTTAATTGTTATAACTAACTCCTCTCAATATATATATAAACTTATACAATCAATTATTAGCAATGTCATCAACTTTTTTTTATCATAGAAGGGACTTATTTCTTTTTTATAAAGTTTATGAGGTGTCATGAGTTTTCCTTATTAAGGAAACATAAATGCTCTTCAAAGTAAATCTTATTAAAACATTTTGAGATGATTAAAAACATTTTGAGAGGATTAAGTCTTAATAGAAGAAATGAATGAATACAATTCATTATTTTCTTTAAAGCTTTAACAAAAAAAAAATGTCAATAGAATAAAACTCCATAAAGGAGAAAAGAATACAATAGATGAAAAAAAAAAAATATTATAAAATCTGAAAAGACAATCAACATCGGTTCCTAAAGAAAATTTAAATAGATAAACAATATTAAAGTGTAGGATTAACATGCATGTTCATTATATATTTTACTATTAGTAAATAGTAAATTAAAGTATTATGGTTAGAAATAGAAATATTATTTTAATTAGGGTTGATAAGCCAAGTTTCTCCTTCAATAAAATGAATTTCAAGAAATGGTTGAGCCTCTTCATCGGTTAGGTTTCGTGCCCACGGAGCTCTTCCAGAAAAATTAGATCCAGGTCCACTACATTTATACTCACCATAGTATATTGTGTTGCTGCATTTATTTATATACAAATATATATAATTAGTCATTGTGTTTAATGAAAAAATTGTATAAAGTGGAGAAATTGATCAAAGAATATTAATTATAATACTCACGGATAGTGTGTTCCATTCATAGTATCTTCCCATCCTTTAGGAAGAACAATCTCTTTCATATTGGTGTAAGAGTAAATGACTCTTGAATATTCTCCCCATGGTCTGCCAAGATAAATATGTCCACTACCTTTTACCTCACATTTTTTAAAAGAAAATCCAATATCTAATGATGAACTCGATCGTTTTTGAGCAGTAATATAGCCTATATTCGTAGCAATTGAATTGATAGTGCATTCCTGAAATGAATCAGAAATTAAACCAGGTCTTTTTTGTTGTTTATACAATGACAGTGTTTAATCAATGTATTTCAGAGACAAAAATGATTAACACATATAATATACCTCTTTTTTCCTAAATTGTATGTATTCTAATAAAATTTGTTTGATTCAAATTATGTTATTTTACATTATCATTAAATTATTAATATTTTTTCTTCTATGCCCCTCAATATTAATTACTTATCCTATCTTAATTCCTTTAGTTTACATTTTTTTATAGGATTAATGAAAGATACATTTATAAAATTACTCATAATTACTATTTTCTATATAATATTAACTAAAATTTTAATTTTTGTAAAATTATCAAGATATATTTTGAGGGATTATTAATAACTTTCATCGAAATAATACAGTGGCATGTCATTGAAACAGCTTGTATGAATCTATTTCAGGAGCAGACTTTCATTAATAAAAGAGCAAAAAGATAAGGGAATAAAATCAAACAATAATTTTACTTTTTATCCCAAGACTTTTTACTTCACCAAATCATCTTTGCCCACTTTAATAAACATATCTAGCACTCAGATATATGTTAGTAATATATAATTTAATCTATTGTCAAACTTAAATTTGAGATCCTAAAAATATTTAACAAATTATATATTTAAAGTATTAATGTTTTGTAAAAAAATTATTTTTCTATATTTATTAATTATATAGTCAATTGTTGTTCACATAACTACTAATATGATCAGAATGTCTCTTTAGTTTTATCTCAGAACCAATTTTAAAATATTGTTTTCAATTCAGTTTGGTTGAGAAAAGTCTATAGGAAAAAGATTAATTTGATGAGAATATTTTCTGCAATACATTTTACATGACATATTTTATCCAAAAGTGTCTTATAAAATAATAAAATTTATCAAAACAAAATAAATATAAAGTAATTTTATATGATGTATAAAGTTTCTATTTATTTTGGACCTTAGTTAAGTCTATTGTTCAATTTAGAATTTAGTAGTGGTAGAATACATGTTAAATCTATTGTTCAATTTAGAATTTAGTAGTGGGAGAATACCTCATATAAGGACCTTCCAAAACCAAAGATAAAATCAATAGCGCCTTCTATGAAGCAATTTTTGAAAAAGTGAAGACCTTTGTGATCATATAAGGTGTCTTGAACTCCAAAAAATGAACATCCGTAAAATGCAGCTTTGTTTCCAGAGATGCGAAGAGCAACAGCTTGTTCTACTTTCTTTCCAAAATATGAAGCACTGTTCTGTTTAACAAATAAATAAATCTAGTGAACAACTATCTTTATCATTATTATTTTTCACTATATAATAAGAGCATAAATTAATTTATTATGTAATTACCTCAAATGTAATGTTGATGGCGATAAAATAGTCAGCATTCACCGCAACCGTTGGGGTATTGAACGTCCCCAATGGATGTCCATCACTTCCAATGGTAGAACTTGAATCATTCCAAGAAATAACTGAAAGATTCGTTGCATCCCCCAAAAAAGTTATGAAAGGTAATGTTTTGGGGATCACAATTTTCTCCCTAAATGAATTGATCATCAAAACAAATTACACAACTTCAACAAAAATAATTTCAATTTAACTACATCATAAAATATACCAAAAGATAAAATGTTAAAAATTAATAAGTTGAGTTATAATGAGCATTGTTATTACCTATAAACCCCTGGTCCAATCAACAAAATAACTCTCCTAGTGTTTTGTAGTTGAATGCTACTAAGAGCTTCTGTAATGGTCGTGAAATTAGAATTACCATCTTGACTAATAGTTATTTGAATTTTTTTACTCTCAGCTTCCCTCAACTTTAAATCAAGACTTTGTGGTTTAATGACATTCATATTCAATTTGTTTACTAATATGTTTCTTTTTTTATAATTAGGCTTAAGAATATTTAATTCAAAAGTCAAGTGAAAAGTTGAAAACAAAACTAAAATGAGAAGGAAATTAAATTTTGAAACCATGATAGTAATACTTTGTTTAAATTCAAGACAGAATAACTTTGGAATTATAAAGAAATACACATATTAATATATAGAGAGAGACACATATATATGATTATCACTATTATAATAATATATCTCATTTTTAAGTTAATAGAAAAATAAATGAATATAACATGACACATGATATTAATGAATATAGTAATGTGGTAAATAAATTATATGTGGCATTCACATAAATTTGATGAAATTTATCACAGTAGGTAATTCATTTTCAAAAATACTAAAAATAGTTATATGCTCAAAAATGAATTTATTGTATGAATCCTAAGATTATAAAGAAAATGTAAATATTAAAGAGAATCTTAACTTCCTTCAACTTTATTTTTTAGTTTTGTTTTTTAACTTAGAAATGAAAATCCTAAGATTAGAAAGAAAATGTACACAAAATGATGAGATTTGTTTGATTTTTTTTCCTTTTCATTATTAATTTTAATTGTAATGAAGTAGTATCAATAACACATTTCTAAATAACACATTTCTATTTCATATGTCTCAAAATTTAATTAATTTCTTCATAACTATTAGTAAGTGTGAGAAAAAAGTTCAAATTAATTAGGGTAGGTGAGTTCAAATTAGTTTGATAAGCAAAGGACCAATAGAAAGAATACAAAAGATACTCAACCCAATAAAAAAACAAGATCTTAACAAAGCAAGGCAAGGATTTAAAATTCGGTATGCTAGTTTATAATGAAAATTCCTTCTAGATTTTGTGACTAACCAGTCCCAAACTAGTAGTTTAATGCGATACAATGACAAAGCAACATTTTTAAAACACCTTTAAATAAGACATCATTCTGACTAAGTCAAATCATCCAATAAACTTTCTACGAAGACTTAATCTGAAAAGTCTAGAGTTATCTAAAAGTAACAAATAGTCTAGAATCCTAAGACTTAGAGATTCTAGATTTTTTTTTTACTGCTATTTTTCAATTTTCAATTTAATATTGCACTACTACAATACCCGAGCTAATAAATTATGTCGGTACGTCGGTTTTAGTTAATGATTGAAGAGTTAAATCTCATCTATTATCATATATAATTTGTTTTAAATCTCATTTTGACTGACCTGTATCATATTTTACACAAACAAAATATTTTAAGAATCAGAATCAAATCATTTTAACAGTAGAAGTTTACAATGTTCTCATGAACACATAATACAAGATTTACATTGTTTTCAAAATCAAATGTACAAATTTACATTGTTCTCGTCAACACATAATACAAGATTTATATTGTCTTCATCAACAAATGTACAAACTTACATTGTTCTCATCAACACAGAATACAAAATTTATATATTTGCACATAAAATAGAAAAAATAAATGATGAAGGGAAACTAAAGTCATTTCAGTGATACTAAAGTCATTTCAGTGATATAAATCATTTTAGTGATCAAAATGGAAAAATAAATTATCAAGAGAAACTAAAGTCGTTTCAGTGATATAAATCTATTGTTGGAAGAAGAACATGCGTGAAATAGAAGATTGAATGTACCGCACACGTGATGACTTTTGATGTTCGAGTGTTGATGAATGTCAATTGTTGGAAGAGTTTTGATGAGAGTTACGATGAAAATCGCTTTGGGTTTTGGCAAAGAGAATGACGATATGAAGTTAGAGTGTTGATAAATAATGAAAAATTAGAGTCTAGTTCTATGAAGTATTTCATGCAAAAGAGAAGTCAGGTGAGTTTCCAAAAAAAAACTGACGTGCATGTCTTAATTAAAAATAAAAGTATATAAAAAAGCACCAGAACGCCATATTTTGAAAATACATTTAAAATAGAAATCACGCCGGTTTTTTTAGAAAAACTAAGAGATTTGAATATATAAAATTAAAAATTTAAAAGGACTTTTAAAAAAAAATTGAAAATATTAATGCAAAATATATTACGTCTTAGTTAGACCATGTAACCAGGTTAATACTAATAAAAAATAAAGAAAAAAACATTAACAAAGAAAAAAAGTGAAGCTGGAAAGACTCAAATTGAGAAATAGTAATTAAACCATTGAAGAAAAAAGTAAAATGCAGTAACTGAGATTCAAGGCAAGCTCCCTTATAGCTATATTTTCTTGATTTTTAAAAAACCCCGAGGAATAGGTTGCATATATATTGTCGCGGCTGAAAAATCACAGAGTCACCACCATATTTTATTTGTTAATAAGGAACATGAAGATAATGATAAAACCTATAGTTATATGAGAAACTATGTTTCGGGAGTCGATTAAGCAAGTGGAATGTATTAGACATTCTTCACCTCCATTGTACATAAATCGGATCATGTTCTAATTCTAAGGTTAATGTGTTTGTTTCTAAGGGAATGTTTGCTTATGTCATTTATTATTTGCTTAAGGTATTTATTTACAAATAAAATATTCTTATTCGGAGAGAAAGATTGATTAATGAAGTTAGACACAAAAAATGTTTTACGCCTCTATGCCTACGTACTTTCATGTTAGATGAATGATCAGAACATCGTAGTTCTTCTAAAAATGTTTGTTTGTTTGATTGTTTTTAGATTATTGAAAGTTCTCAACGCATTTATTATGGAGAAATATTTGATTTAGAAAATGCCTCAATCCACAAGGGCAAAGGACTTTAAATTTTAACTGTATTGAGTTGATTTTAATTAATTTGGTAATTATAAAATGTTATACTTAATTTAATTAGAAATAAAATAAAAATTATAGGCCTAAATATGGTTTACTAGTCAAAGTATGGTTTACTAGTCTACAGATCCTAATCTGACAGATCTTGTGGCATGCAATCATAGCCCTAAATATGGTTTACTAGTCAAAGTATACAGGACGGAGGGTAGATATGCAAAATCAACCCAAGAGCATGGTACACACGAGTGTATGGTGTTCTAAGTGAGTCAGCAAAATGATTGGCTGCAGACCATCCACGTGAGCATTACATGGACTAAACTAGGGGAGGTATTTAAAGGAACCCCAAACTAAAACCCTTCGAACCCTAACCCTGGTTGATGAACCCTAGCTGGGTTCAGATGAACCCTAACAATCTTCCACCAAAAAACCCAAGAACCATAACCCTAGGGTTCTTATGATGAACCCTAACCCTCTTCGTGAGGAACCCTAATCCTAAGAAGATGGACATTCATCTTCTACTTCCACCAAACTCTAACCGCTGCCCTGATTTCACCCCCACCTACCCAGATCCACACTAAAGATTGGCTGGTCCATATATCAGCCTTCCCTGAACCCTAATCAAACCCCCAAATTTCCAAAATCAAACAAAATTCCTAATTCCCCAAACCCTTATCCCTTTCAGTTTACCCTAATTTCAAAATTAAACCCTAAACTAGAACAACAATTTGTAAGACCCCAGTTTTACCCCTAAGATCCCTCATGCCATCACATCAACTTGGAATTAGTATTGGGATCACACTTTAGTATCCTCCTCACCCTTTATTCATTGGATTTGCATTGAGAGAGATTACCAAGCACATTTGATTGTATCATACTTTATTTTTCCTTGTTTACTAACTAAAATACCAAAAATATGTCTAGTGTAGTTTTGTTTCTTTTGTAGATAGTGTGTGCATCCATGTTGAAAGTATATTTCGTGTTGGGTTTTTGTTATCGTATCCACAGGGATTGTAAGATATCACCGCCGTTCGATGGTTGTATTAATCTTAGCTAAATGTAACAATAGGGTTTTGGTTTTAATCAAGTTATCTTGCATATAAAGTAATAAATTGCGGTAAAAGTTATGGTTTGATTAAATGAGAAATATTGTCAAAGTTAGGTTTCAATGATCACTTTGCATGTATTTGCTTGGTCAACAATCTTATAAACTCCTTTAGATGATAAATAATTTCACAAAGTCCTCTCAATATGTTTCTCTCGAACACACATTGTGAGTTTTGCCATTTTGATCCACTGTTTCTCTCGAACACAATCTATCAAAATGACAACTTTTTGGTTCAACCTTATGGTGAACAAAATCATTCATTACTATCTCTAGCTAACAAACAAGTTTGGATGAAAACCTAGGTCAAGAGTCGGTAAACATCTCTCGATCATAAACCAACACAAAGAGTTTTAAATAGAAACAAAGTTTTCATCATATATTCACCATTAAAGAGTTTACATATGAGGATCCTTACATTTACACACAAAGCTAGTAATCACCTACATCTAACCTTGACAAATGGATGACTTAGCTACTCATTTTCATGGTAGCTTGGTCGGCAAGTAAGGAAAGAAGGTTGATCAACATCCAAGTCGGATAATCGAAGTTGGATGGGAATCCACCTTCTTTTTGTAGAAGATGGTTCTAAGATGAAGAGAAATGAAAATTAGGGCATAAAAGCTCCCAAGAACAATGCTGCAAAAATATCTAGAAGAAAGTACAAAAGTGGAAAAATGAGGTAAAACTAAGGTATGGTGCTCAAAAGTGGCACCTGCTACTTATAGACCACTGCTGGGCTGTCATGTTCGCTAGGCGAGCAGAATGGCTCGCCTAGCGAGGGTCTAAAATGGGCACATAAGGCCCCTGCGCCCAGAGAAAACAGGGCCTGCTGAACTGTCATGTTCGCCTAGCGAACATACCTTCGCCTAGCGAAGGACACGCTTCAACCTTCGCCCCAGCGAGGTTGAGAGGTTTTGCTACTGGAATGCTCGCTGGGGATTCGCTAGAGCTTCGCCTAGCGAGTGAGTGCTGGCTGCGTTTTTCACCAAAACAGAACGAACTCGCTACCACCTTCGCCTTCAGCTCGCCTGGCGAATTAATTTGACAATTTACTGGAGCTTTTCGCCAGGAACTCGCCTAGCGAACCAATGCTTCGCCACAGCCTCGCCTAGCGAGCAGGCTGATGAAATGCTTGTATTCTTTGGTTCCTTTGCCAATTTTCTTGTGTCTTCATTTTCAATTAGTTCATGTCTTTCCTGCACAATAACACACAAATCAAAGGCACCAAGCTTGTTTATCACTGTAATGCATTCCATGTAAAACAAATGTGGTTTTGACAATTTTAGCAAGGAAAAAGAGTGAAAGATGCCCACATATGATAGCTCAAATAAGCACTTTTGGGCATCTAACAACTCTCCCCAACTAGATTCTTGCTTGTCCTCAAGCAAAGTATGCCTCTTGAAGGACAAGAGGATTTGCTTTAAGAAACTGGTTTCTCCGAAGTTGGATAAACGGCTCAAACACAAGCGAAATCAGCAAATACAAGTTCCCAACGGTTCGAATAAAATAATACATAAGAACTAAAACTTAAATAGCAATGCAAAATATTTATCTATCTACAACAATACTATTCTGAATGAATCATCCTATCTCTCCTCTTCGAATAAGGAATGAAGATTTTGCGCGTTTGCAACCGCGGGACTAATCTCACTCTCTAACAAATAATGAAGAAATCAAATAGATTCATACAATGTCTAACAATTAAAAATGGTACTGTGGAAGCATAAAGATCACTAAGGGCTTTTCGGTTGAAGCTTGGTTAGGTTAACAAACAAGGGTCATTTCTAAGGCCATTGAAACGAAAGTGCCGATGCAAAAGAGATATTCACAGTATTATTCACACTACTCGACTTTGTTTCATTTATTTCTTATTTGAAACCTTCACAACACCTATTCCACAACTCAATTTTTATTTTTCACTATTTTTCTTCCAAGCAAGCATTCATTTTCATTTTTTCTATTTTTGTTCTTTTCTTTCACATCAAATATACAAAACAGATGTTTCTTTTCTATATTTTCTATACATATATTTTTCTATGCTTGCTCGTTTTTTCTTTTCTTTTTCAAGAGTTGTGGTACTTACCAATTCTTTTTCGTTCTCCCCAACTTATTTCTTCCACACCCTAAGTGAATTCTCTTAACTTTTTACGGCAAAAGAACAATAATCAAGATTTTCCGGGTTGTAAAAAAAAGATTTTTGAGATCTCGCTTTATTTCAAGCCGAGATTCAACTGTTTAGGCTCAAAGGGGTTAACAAATACTCTCTCTGCTCACAGGTAAGTTGTTTTTGGATGTAGTTGTGCTCGAAAGAAAACAAGTGCCTTGATCATTTCTAATTGCTTCCACAATTTCACAATAATAAAAGACAAAGAATGAATCACATGAATCAACAAAACTTATTAGAATCCAGCATTTAAGTGAACAATGGAGGTTTCCTCACAATTTGTGGTTTTAAGTTCTAGATGAAGCATTCATTCAATTATGTTGCAAAAAGACAATATTCAATTTACCAAAAAGAGTAAAGTTCCTAATGCATTCTAAAATTCTAGCCGACGGTAACCATGTACCTTAGCCTTATTCACTTGTTTATTCTTATCATTGCCATCCAAGCTCGGATGCACCTTCATTGGGTACTTCTTGAGGAGCAACCAATCTAGAAGGGTTTACCACTCAATCAACCAAAAATTTATTAAACACACAAAATTAAAAACATAATTAAATAACATTAACTGAAAATATAAATTTGTTCATGGGGGACAAAACACCCCAATAGTACAACACCAAAATCAAGATACAAAATCCGAAAATACAAATAGAAATAACATAAAAACTGAAAACACACAAAACTTAACCCACTAAGGGCTCAGGACTCCTCCTCGCTACCGGCCTCAGAACCGGTAGCCTCATCATCAACATCATCATCATCAGCATCAGCGCCCACCCCCTCACCATAGACAGGCCTGTCCACAGGCCAGTTAGCGTTAAGCATAAACTGCTCACGTGCCAACACTGCTCGAGCACCGGAGGGGTCATTACCTTGCAGTTCCAACCTCTGCATAATGTTGTGCATATCAATCATAGCTCTCTGGGATGCCGCCATCCACTCAAAACTGTAGTCACACACCGCTCGGAGGTAGGGATCAAGTCCGGGAGTAGAAGCACTAGGACCATCAGAAGCCCGAGTACTTCCTGAGGCTGTACTGCCACCGGTAGTCTTTGCTCTACAATATTTAGCCACATACCGATCATCGATAGGTGATGGGATCCTTACCTGCCCACGAGACGGAAGTCTCACCCTTGCCTGAACGTATAAGCTCATGATCAAACACGTGAAAGCCAGGGGACAATTAACACGAGCCCCCGACTTAAGTCCGCTCTCGACCACGGACTTCAGCTCATTTGCGATTATCCTCGCCACATCTATCTCGACATTGGTGAGGATGGAATGGACCAAATGTGCCACTGGGATCGGCACAGTAGAGGTGTGTGATTTAGGCTGGATGTTGGTTAAAACCAAGAGCAGTATCAGTTGAGCCATGGGAGTCATGTCCTCCCGGTGATACCTCACTGGAACCCCAGATGGGTTCGGCTCAACAGACTTCCCAGGTAAAAGCAGGGCGGTAGTAATGGCAGGAACATCTCGGTGAAGCCTTAGGTCGGTGTGGTATTGGTCTCTCTGGTCAGCTCCCAGCTGGAGCGGTTCCCCAAGGATTCGGTTGATAGCATCCCGGTCAAATGGAATTGGACGCCCGGCCACTTTAGAAACCCAAGTAAAGGGCTCGTCGTCGTCGGGCAGTGCGTTAGCATAAAACTCCCGCACTGTCGCAATGTCGTAATGCTCTAAGGGACTAATCAACCTATCCCACTTCTTTGCGTCTATCAACCCGGTGAAATTTCTGTAAGTGCCCTGTGGGTTGATCAGAAAGCGCTTCTCTGGAAGTATCTTCCGCTTCTCCAGAGCGATGTATCTGGCGGCCTGCTTCGGGCCGACAAACTTGTCTTGGTCAAACTGGATAGGAACTGTCCGAGATGTAGTTGCTCCCTTTCTTTTCTTACCCGCTCCAGATCTTGACTCCATCTGCAAAATATACAAAGAAACAACACATACCAACAAACAGATTAGCCATCAAAGCATAATTCAAAAGATTGCCTTGCTCGCTGCTGCTTCGCCTAGCGAAGTGGCAGCGAACGCTCGCCCCAGGTTCGCCTAGCGAGTGCTAGCGAACCTTACGGGTTTTGGGGTTTTCTGCATTTTCAAATATTTTTCCCCCAATACCCATACTCTAATGGTTCCCACATCAGAACCTCATGATTTCTCAAGCAATTAATCGTTCTATGCTATTGGGGATTGCCTAATTGCATGCAAAACCTAAAATAAAACTAAATCCCCAATTTGAAAACCTAAATCTCCAAAAATTTCAAACTCTAAAATACCACATGCAACCTCAATGTTTCCCATACCACACTCATCCTTTTTGCCATTCAAATTGGAAATTTAGAGTTCAAACAAAAAGAAAAATGTAGTAGGGCAAACCTTAGTTACACGGATTCGGAAATGTGAAGTGAGAAGAGTTTGCAATCGACCGAAAAGAGCAAGTGTTGGTGATAAAGATGCAAATGAGAGAGTTTGAGAAGCCTAGCACAAATTCCTCAGCAGAGCCGTTCAGAAATTTTTTTGAAGGTTTGGGGCAAAATGGCCCTGCTGAGATTTAAATAGTAAACAGTACTGCAGCGCTCGCTGCTGCTTCGCCTAGCGAGCTGCTAGCGAGCGTGACAGCAAGTTCATTGGCAAATGCAGCACTTGCAAGTCATCCAGCATGGGTTTAGCACAGTGTACTCAATACAACATAAAACATAAAACAGTGAATACTTACAATGTTGGGGTGCCTCCCAACTAGCGCTTGTTTAACGTCGGCTAAGCTCGACGGTGCGATGCTCACAGAGGAGCATCGAGCGGCTGAGCACAACTCTCGCGATCCACATGACCGCCGAGATACACTTTCAATCGTTGGCCATTCACGGTCCAACTATCTTTCTTGTCCATGTCTTCAATGACAATGGCCCCGTACTCTTTTACTTCTTTCACCCGAAATGGCCCGGACCATTTTGATTTCAACTTCCCGGGAAACAACTTCAACCGGGAGTTGAACAATAGGACCAATTTTCCGGGCACAAATTCTTTGTTACGGATCTTCTTGTCGTGATACTTCTTTGCTTTTTCCTTGTACAACCAACTTGAGTGGTATGCGGCATTGCGCATCTCCTCCAACTCAAGTAGTTGTACTTTCCTTTTGTTACCGGCCAACTCATGTTCAAAATTTAAAAACTTTAGGGCCCACAAGGCCTTGTGCTCCAATTCAACCGGCAAATGGCAAGTTTTACCAAATACCAATTGAAAGGGAGTTAGGCCAATTGGAGCTTTAAAGGCCGTACGGTAGGCCCATAATGCTTCGTCCAATTTTTGGGACCACTCTTTTTTAGAATTAGACACGGTTTTTTCTAGGATTCTCTTAATCTCTCGATTAGAGACCTCCGCTTGCCCGTTAGCCTGAGGGTGGTACGGAGTTGTCACCCTATGCGATACACCATAATGTTTTAGAATTGTTTCCAAAGGTGCATTGCAAAAGTGTGACCCTCCGTCACTTATCAACACTCGGGGGGTTCCAAAACGGGAAAATATGTTTTTCTTTAAAAATTTTATCACCGTTTTGGCATCCGCCCGAGGTGAGGCAATCGCCTCAACCCACTTAGAGACATAATCGACAGCAACAAGCATGTACTCATTCCCATAAGAGGGTGGGAAAGGTCCTACGAAATCTATGCCCCAACAATCGAACACTTCCACTTCTTGGATATTTTGGAGAGGCATCTCATCTCTCTTACCTATCCCACCACTTCTTTGGCAACTGTCAAAACTTTGTGCATGGGTATGTGCGTCTTTGAAAATAGTTGGCCAATAAAATCCCGATTGAAGAATTTTAGTGGCCGTTCTAACCCCATTATAATGTCCGCCATAAGGCGAGTTGTGACAATGCCAAAGGATGCTCTGGGCTTCATCACCAGTTACGCATCTCCTTAACAGGTTATCGCTACCCAACTTAAACAAGTATGGGTCATCCCAAACATAATACTTCGCATCCGAAAGGAACTTCCTCTTTTGGTTCGAAGTTAGGTCGGCAGGCACAAAACCACTAGCCTTGTGGTTTGCAAAGTCTGCAAACCACGGCCTAACTTGAACCTTAAACAATTTTTCATCAGGAAATTCTTCCCGGATTTCTTTTTCAGACGCGGTAACCTCCACGTTCACTAATCGGGATAAATGATCCGCTACCAAGTTTTCCGACCCCTTCTTGTCTTTGATTTCCACATCGAATTCTTGTAACAAGAGGATCCAACGGATGAGCCTTTGCTTCGAATCCGGTTTGGTTAGCAGATATTTAATCGCCGCGTGATCGGTATACACAACGACTTTAGACCCTATAAGGTAAGACCTAAACTTTTCTAGCGCATACACTATTGCGAGTAGTTCTTTTTCCGTTGTGGCATAATTTATTTGAGCCTCGTTAAGAACCTTACTCGCATAATGTATCGCGTGAAAAGTTTTGTCTTTTCTTTGGCCAAGTACCGCTCCAACAGCATAGTCACTCGCGTCACACATTAGTTCAAAATTTTCATTCCAATCGGGAGCGACTATTATTGGAGCGGTAACCAATTTTTCTTTTAAAACCTCAAAAGCTTGCAAACAATCTTCGGTGAAGAGAAATACCTGGTCCTTGGCGAGCAAATTGCTCAAAGGCTTAGCCACCTTTGAGAAGTCCTTGATGAAGCGCCGGTAGAACCCCGCGTGCCCCAAAAAGCTACGGATGCCCTTCACATTCACCGGAGGGGGTAATTTTTCAATTACTTCAACCTTAGCTCTATCCACTTCAAGCCCCCTTCTAGAGACTTTGTGGCCTAGCACGATCCCCTCGGTCACCATGAAGTGACACTTTTCCCAATTCAGCACCAAATTGGTCTTCACACACCTTTCCAACACCGTCTTCAAATTTGCCAAGCATAGACTAAACGTCCCACCTAATACCGAGAAGTCATCCATGAAGACTTCCATTGTTTTCTCTATCAGATCGGCAAAAATGGCTTGGACACATCGTTGGAAGGTCGCCGGTGCATTGCACAGCCCAAAGGGCATTTTTCTGTATGCGAACACTCCAAACGGACACGTGAAAGCCGTCTTCTCATGATCAACCGGGTCAACCGCAATTTGGTTATACCCGGAGTAGCCGTCCAAAAAACAATAGTATTGTTGGCCCGATAGTCTTTCGAGCATTTGATCCATAAATGGGAGTGGAAAATGGTCCTTTCGAGTCACGGTATTCAACCGTCTATAATCTATACACATTCTCCAACCCGTGGCAACTTTAGTCGGGATCAATTCGTCTTTGTCATTTCGGATTACGGTCATTCCACCCTTCTTCGGAACCACGTGCACGGGACTAACCCACGGACTATCCGAGATCGGGTAAATCATTCCCGCATCCAATAGCTTCACCACTTCCTTTCTTACAACCTCCTTCATCGTAGAATTTAAGCGGCGTTGTGGTTGAGCCACCGGCTTAAAATCTTCCTCCATCAAAATCTTGTGCATACAATAGGATGGACTAATTCCTTTTAGATCGGAAAGAGTCCAACCCATAGCTTCTTGATTGGTTTTTAGCACAATGATTAGACGGGCTTCTTCTTCTTTTGTCAAAAGGTTGCTTATGATGACCGGCTTTGCCTCGGTCTCATCTAGAAACACATATTTCAAAGTTGAAGGTAACTCTTTTAATTCAATTGGCGCTTTCTCGTCAATGACCTCCTTCTTCAAGTTTTCTTCCTCTACTTCCCACGGTTGTAGGTCTTCCAAACTATCAAGTTCCTTTAAGCATTCCTCAAGAGCTAGCTCCTCTTCAACAGTGAAAACCTCCAATGAGTCGTCAAGAGCTAACTCCATAGGAGATATCTCATGAATATGCTTTGAAACCTCCATAATAGCGTCTTCGATCACATCGATGCGAAAGCTATCATTTCTATCCTTGGAATGCTTCATCGCCTCGAATAGATCAAATGTGACTTCCTCATTTTGAACTCGCACCTTCATTAAACCGTCATCAACATCTATCATCATTCTTGCGGTCTTCATGAATGGTCGGCCCAAGATGAGCGGAGCATCATCATCTTCCTCCATATCAATTACAATAAAATCCACCGGGAAAAAGAATTTGTCGACCTTCACCAAAACATCTTGGGCTACGCCATGAGGATGGGTCGTCGACTTATCCGCCAATTGCAACGTCATTCGGATGGACTTAATCTCGATGTTGCCAAGCCTCTTGATAATTGACAAAGGTATAAGATTAATGCTCGACCCCAAGTCAATAAGTCCCTTCCCGACATAAACGTCACCAATTTTAACCGGCAATGTAACTCTTCCCGGATCAACCTCTTTCTTAGGAAGCGTCCTTTGAATAATGGCACTACAGCTCGCATCAAGGACGATGGTCTCCGGTTCCGTATACCTCCGCTTTTTGGTTAGTATGTCCTTCATGAATTTGGCATACTTGGGCATTTGTTCCAAGGCTTCGGCAAACGGAATGTTGATTTGCAATTGTTTAAAAATATCCATGAACCGGGCGTAATGCCGTTCATTTTCCCTTTTGGAAGGAGCATGAGGGTAAGGAAGGTTTTGGATAGGAGTAGCGCTCACTACCTCCTTTCCCTTTGCAATTCTAGCACTTTTCCATCTAGGCTTCTTCACTACCTCCCTTATTACCTCATCACTTTTATTTTCCTCAATCTCCACACCTTTTTCTTTTTCAACTTCACCATTATTTCTATTCTTTTCAACTTCTTCCTCATCACTCCACACTCCTATTTCACCATCAACATTTTCCTCCACTATTTCCTCCTCAATTTCTTTCTCTTTCTCTCTTTGTTCACTCTCAACTCTTTTTTCATTCTCACTACCCAACTCCCTCCCACTTCTCGTCATAATCGCCTTACAATGCTCCTTAGGATTTGTTTGCGTATTAGCCGAAAAAGAAGGACCGGTTTGTTGTTCAGCGAGTTGCTTGGCAAGTTGCCCAACCTGAGTCTCGAGATTTTTTATGGCCGCGTCATTACTCTTTTGATTGGCCATTGACATTTGCATGAATTGCGTCAATGTCTCTTCCAATTTAGAATTGACGACCGGCGGTTGTTGAGATTGATACGGATTTTGGGGAGGGTTTTGACGGCTAGAAGAACCACCTCCATAACCTTGGTTATGATAATAGTTGCTTCTAGGTTGGAACCCTTGGTTCCCTTGGAATTGTTGTTGTTGTTGTTGTTGAGGGTGCGGTTGATAAGGTTGTTGTTGTCTCGGTTGATAGTCCCGTTGATTGGCCATGTAGTTTACTTCGTCAAAACCGGGAGGTGGACAAAATCCGGTGTCATGTTCACCTTTACAAAGTTCACAACAAGCTATTTGTTTAGCTTTTGACGGTTCTCTTAACTCTTTGATTTGTTGCGTTAAGAGTTCCACTTGTTGTGAGATGAGCTTGTTTTGGGCAAGGATGGCATCATTCGTCCCTAACTCAAGCACTCCCGCCTTCTTCAAAGAATTTCCACGACTTTGACTCTGAAGATCATTTAGAGCCATACGATTGATAATGTTTGTGGCTTCTTCGGCACTTTTTGACATCAACGAGCCACCCGAGGTGGCATCCAACAACGTCTTGCAGTTTGGTTGAAGTCCATTTCTGAAGATATGGATTTGAGTCAATTCGTCAAATCCATGCCCTTTACATTTCCTAAGCATGGACTTGAATCTCTCCCACGCTTCATTTAAAGATTCACTGGTTCCTTGAGAAAACACCGAGATGGCCGTCTTTGATTCCATGAATCGGTTATGGGAGAAAAATCTTTCAATGAATTTCTCTTCTAACACGTTCCAGTCTGTCATTACGGCTGGTGTTTGATCGAGGTACCAATCCTTTGCTTTACCGAGCAAAGCGTGGGGAAATAAACGTCTGAACAACGGAAGCTCCTGAGCCTGATCCACTCCGGCAGCCAATGCTATCTCATAAAATTTTGTGAGAAAAGCAAATGGGTCTTCATGGTCCATTCCGGTGAATGGACTCCCATATAATAAATTCAGAGTTCCCGTCTTCATCTCAGCTTGCCTTCCTGTGTGGTTGGCAAACTGAGCGGTGTTCCTTGGACTATTGATACATGGAGTAGAAATAGGTGGTGGTGGTTGTGGCTCCATGTTTGGTATGAATGGTGGTGGATTTGTGGTTGAAGAACTTTCTCCTTGCTCTTGGCGTTGTCTAGCCTGTTGCCTCCTACGTCTCGTTTTGCTATTGAGCCTCCTTGCGGTTCTCTCGATCTCAGGATCAAAAAGAAGTTCGTCCACAGGGATTTGCCCTCGCATAAAACGTAAGCTGCACACTAAACCAAACAAATTACAAGCACAAGTCAAAAATTCACAAGCTAAAACTTAAACAACCATTGCGATGCTCGCAATATCAATTTACAATCCCCGGCAACGGCGCCATTTTGTTGAAAGTATATTTCGTGTCGGGTTTTTGTTATCGTATCCACAGGGATTGTAAGATATCACCGCCGTTCGATGGTTGTATTAATCTTAGCTAAATGTAACAATAGGGTTTTGGTTTTAATCAAGTTATCTTGCATAAAAAGTAATAAATTGCGGTAAAAGTTATGGTTTGATTAAATGAGAAATATTGTCAAAGTTAGGTTTCAATGATCACTTTGCATGTATTTGCTTGGTCAACAATCTTATAAACTCCTTTAGATGATAAATAATTTCACAAAGTCCTCTCAATATGTTTCTCTCGAACACACATTGTGAGTTTTGCCATTTTGATCCATTGTTTCTCTCGAACACAATCTATCAAAATGACAACTTTTTGGTTCAACCTTATGGTGAACAAAATCATTCATTACTATCTCTAGCTAACAAACAAGTTTGGATGAAAACCTAGGTCAAGAGTCGGTAAACATCTCTCGATCATAAACCAACACAAAGAGTTTTAAATAGAAACAAAGTTTTCATCATATATTCACCATTAAAGAGTTTACATATGAGGATCCTTACATTTACACACAAAGCTAGTAATCACCTACATCTAACCTTGACAAATGGATGACTTAGCTACTCATTTTCATGGTAGCTTGGTCGGCAAGTAAGGAAAGAAGGTTGATCAACATCCAAGTCGGATAATCGAAGTTGGATGGGAATCCACCTTCTTTTTGTAGAAGATGGTTCTAAGATGAAGAGAAATGAAAATTAGGGCATAAAAGCTCCCAAGAACAATGCTGCAAAAATATCTAGAAGAAAGTACAAAAGTGGAAAAATGAGGTAAAACTAAGGTATGGTGCTCAAAAGTGGCACCTGCTACTTATAGACCACTGCTGGGCTGTCATGTTCGCTAGGCGAGCAGAATGGCTCGCCTAGCGAGGGTCTAAAATGGGCACATAAGGCCCCTGCGCCCAGAGAAAACAGGGCCTGCTGAACTGTCATGTTCGCCTAGCGAAGGACACGCTTCAACCTTCGCCCCAGCGAGGTTGAGAGGTTTTGCTACTGGAATGCTCGCTGGGGATTCGCTAGAGCTTCGCCTAGCGAGTGAGTGCTGGCTGCGTTTTTCACCAAAACAGAACGAACTCGCTACCACCTTCGCCTTCAGCTCGCCTGGCGAATTAATTTGACAATTTACTGGAGCTTTTCGCCAGGAACTCGCCTAGCGAACCAATGCTTCGCCACAGCCTCGCCTAGCGAACAGGCTGATGAAATGCTTGTATTCTTTGGTTCCTTTGCCAATTTTCTTGTGTCTTCATTTTCAATTAGTTCATGTCTTTCCTGCACAATAACACACAAATCAAAGGCACCAAACTTGTTTATCAATGTAATGCATTCCATGTAAAACAAATGTGGTTTTGACAATTTTAGCAAGGAAAAAGAGTGAAAGATGCCCACATATGATAGCTCAAATAAGCACTTTTGGGCATCTAACAATCCACCTGTGCCTTATCAAGTTCACAACTAGAAGTTTGAGACCCTCAATGCAAAGAATCAAACAAAGCATAAGTACAATTGAGTTCTAATCATCATATAAGACGTGGCATTCACATAAATTTGATGAAATTTATCACAGTAAGTAATTCATTTTCAAAAATACTAAAAATAGTTATATGTTCAAAAATGAATTTATTTTATGAATCCTAAGATTAGAAAAAAAAATTAAATATTAAAGAGAATCTTAACTTCCTTCAACTTTATTTTTTAGTTTTGTTTTTCAATTTTCAATTTAATATTGCACTACTACAATATCCGAGATAATAAATTATGTTGGTACGTCGATTTTAGTTAATGACTGGAGAGTTAAATCTTATCTATTGTCATATATAATTTGTTTTAAATCTCATTTTGACTGACCTGTATCACTTTTTACACAAGCAAAATATTGACAGAACCAGAATCAGATCATTTTAATTGTAGAAATTAACCATATTCTTATCAACACATAATACAAGATTTACATTATTTTCAAAATCAAATGTACAAATTTACATTATTCTCAGCAATACATAATACAAGATTTATATTGTTTTCATCAACAAATGTACAAACTTAAATTGTTCTCATCAACACAGAATACAAAATTTACATATTTTCACATAAAAATGGAAAAAAAATAAATGACCAAGAGAAACTAAAGTCATTTCAGTGATAAAAATGAAAAAAAAATCAAGAAAAACTAAAGTTACTTCAATGATATAAACCTATTGTTGGAAGAAGAACATGCGTTAAATAGAAGACTGAGCGTACCGCACACATGATAATTTTTTATGTTCGAGTATTGATGAATGTCAATTGTTGGAAGAGTTTTAATGAGAGTTACAATGAAAACCACTTAAGGTTTTTGCAAAGAGAATGTCGATATGAAGTTAAAGCGTTGATAGGTAATGAAAGGTTAGAGTCTAGATCTCTGAAGTATTTCATGCAAAAGAAAAATCAGACAGGTTTCCAAAAAAAACTGATGTGTATGTTTTAATTAAAAATAAAAATCTATAAAAAAACACCAAAACGAAATATTTTGAAAATATATTTAAAATAGAAATCACGTCGGTTTTTTAGATGGGAAAATATATTGGAGGCTCCTTCAAAATTACTAGCTTTCAAATTTTGGCGGCACAGGTGTCAAAGGATCTACATAAGTAGAATCTGATAGAGAAGAAACATAATCAACTCCTAATCTCTCTGGAAATTTAGGAAGATTTCTATCCGCAAATGTTAAGAGATAAATGGGATTTATCAAAACTTTTGAAACCATTTTCCTGGAAGATAAAGATACCAAATCACCACAAGATTTCCGAGAATTAATAGCTGGTGTAAAAAAAGATTCTCTAAATCGCCGAAAAAAGTTCTTCACCAAGGGAGTGGAAATAACTGGCCTAGGTGGATGTAAAAAAAGAATCAACAAAATATGCCAAGAATCCCACCTAGCTCGAAAAATTCACTAAATTTCTATCTTCAACTCCTACAAAAGTTGGGTTCTGGAATATATCTACAGGGCCCAGTTCCTCAATATTGAACCGAAAAGATGACCGAGGTAGATCATTAGGAAATTTATTTTCCCACCTTTATGACGTGGGTAGCATATCTGAAAACCCAGAAATGCCCTCATGTCTTTTAGGAGATACATATTTAAACACACCAACTCCCATTTTTGCCAAAATTTAGTCTGGAGATGCATCTGCGAATATTTCTGGAGTGAATTGAAGATGCATATGTGAAATATTCTTTGCATGTTTCTTGGCATAAGCGTTGTTCTAAGTTTTCATTTTTTATGAATTCAAAATCATTTTAATTAGAATAACATTTTCATTATTTAATTCAAACATTAATAAACATGAATATCGTAAAACAAGGTAATGCATTAATTAAAAAATATTCAATCATATTACAAACATTATTCTCAAAGTATGGAAACAATACTAAAACATCCCAAAATACAAATAAAAGAATAACCTATTGTGTATGCCTAATCTTAAACCCAGACTCCTCCTTTGTTACCGGTAACCCAAGGCATTATGTGCATTGGTAATAATGGATCGTGCTAGGAAAACCACATCATTACCATCTCTCTCAAACAACTCAAACTCTATGTCCTCATACGTAATCCACAAGATATTCTGACATATTAATAACGCAATGACATGTCCATCCCTAGCCTGCCCATTCATCCGGATCTCCTCATTAGTAGGCATAGGTGGATGTCCAGGAGTGTTCGATGTCATGACTTGGTGCAAGACATTATAGAACCAAGTCATATAACCGTCCACATAAGACCATTGAATTATGGATGACATACTCTGATATTCCTCTAGTACCAGATGGCTCTTGTAGTCCGCCAGTATGTCATCAAGGTGTTTGTGGATGATGTTGTTAGGAGCAGGCACAAAAGGGGATCTTAAAATGATATGCACACATCCAAAGTAACTCATGAATCACTCTGTCAGATACCTGCACATCAAATTCGTCCCACATGCTGCCATCCAGAGTAAAATGAAATGGGCTCGAACATAACAGTGTCCTGGTGAGTATTTTATGGTGTCCATTCAATGACATCGTGTTGAGCTCGATCAATATACACACGGAACGGCTGCACATGATCATTCCCTCTTAGTGGGAAATATAGGCAGGCATGTGGCCAATCCTCAATACTCTAGCACACGATCAAACCCGTGTATGCGGTGAAAATGGGATAGGATACATCCCTGAACATGAATAAGAAAAAAAATATTAGTAACAAGTGTAAAAAAATGGTTTTAATATTAATAGTGGCTATGGAAATTACTCTCAGCATGGTGCAAGAGCCTATCATTTTCTTTGTCGTCCAAAGATGACATTCGCTCAGCTTGGAGAACAGGTATACCAAAGAGGAGCTCCTAGCTCCACTTGTAAATTGGCTGACAAGTCGATGAAATACTTAAGGTATTCCACATCGACATAGGTTGCACTTTTGTCCATAAAATGGAGGTGCCAATAGGAAGAAACACCTCAAAGCACACTCTCTATGGTAAGTAACCTGTAAACCATCGTCGTCGACATTCTCGGGAAACTCCAAGTTTTCTTCATAAATCTTCTCCAAGAAAGAAAATTTTCCATGTGCACCTCTGGTGCTCTCACATAAATCAAGGCATCCATTGGGTCAGCTCCCAAATAAATGACCATCATCTCTTGGGCTTCATTAGTTTGATCCTGGAATGATCAAGTAACCTTCCCCTACTGGGAAGGTGTAGAAGGGAAGTAACATAATCCAATGTGATTGTCATCTCGCCAATGGGGAAGTAGAAATATGACATTTCCTTATGCCATCTCTCAGCAAAAACCCTTGTATATCGTGGCTAACGATCTTGTATCCGGAGCAACATAAGCCTGCAAGATCGAATTATTGGAGGACACTCTGGAACCAATGATCCTTGGGCTGATAAAGCTTCAGAATTTTTATGTTGTGGTTAATAGGCTTCAATATATATATATATATATATATATATATATATATATATATATATATATATATATATATATATATATATATATATATATATATATATATATATATATCAGTCGCAAGGCAAGTTTTTAAAGCATATAAATAATAATCGTTAACAAAATAGCTCTCCGGCCCAAACATGCCCAACAAAATGATCTTTATACTATATATGTAAGGAGGTGTCAAAAGGTTCTCCTTGAAAAGGATCTGGAAGTGGAGGAACGCCATCATGTGAAGTAACAAGGGCTTCCTCCCGGTCTATATGATTAAGGAGGATGTGCCTCTAGGTTGAGGACCCTTATGATAGAAGGCTCATAGAAGTCGATGTTTCCCCCCTCATAAGGTATAGGGACGGTTCCTCTCCTAACTCTCGCATGCTCATTCTGAAACCTAGCCATCTAACGTCAAATAGACACATGTTGGATCTTACGGCCGAGTCTCAGTCTTCCGTCGTTGTTTGCAGCCATTTTTCCTGAAACAATACGAGAAAAAGACACTAGTTAGCATCCAGGAAAGTTTCGGATATGCATCTCTAAAAACCAGTAAACCTCAAATTCAAAGATGCATCTCTGAAAAAACGTGTTTCTTCATCAATGGTAGAAACTGATACCAGTCTTTCCCTAATAACCCAAAATGCAATCAAATCATAGTACATGTCTCTAACAACTATTTATTATGATTTTCACTACTACCTGGGGCATTTATAACAAGTTATTTAAACTAATATATATTAAATAAAAATAAAAATAAGTTAAATGAGAAACTTAATCAAAAAAGTGTTAAGGATGAATAAGTTGAGTTGGGATTGAAATGCTTAAAGTAGAGGTAGTGCTTATCCTTGAAGAAGGTTAAAAATAAACTGGAAGTATGTTTCTACGAGCTCTAATGAAGTTGAGATTGAAAAAGTTTTAGAAAATAAAGATGAAGAAGAGGGGGGGGGGGGGGGGGGGGGGGGTGGCGCGATATATGTACATTAAACACGTTCAGAGTTGCATCTTAGTATTTCTCATGGATTTGAAATTAAGGGTTATTCAGAGATGCATCTGTGAATAAACCCTAAAATAAATATGAAAATGCATCTCCGAATTAAATTTTAAAAAAGTGAGGCAACAGTGTGTTCGGAGATGCATCTCTGACCGTGTTTAATGTATGTGCATGAAGGATTTAAACTTAGTTCAGTGTTCATGAAAACATATTGAACTGAAAAGCCGAACATGAAAAATAAGAAAGACACATGATCAAAACTGATGGCAATTTCTTTTTTCACCCCTTATGGTATGACTCACACCCTTGGTTAATTTTATATTTTCATATTTTCAAAAAACTCAAAAAATAATAATTTGTAGACTCTTGATTTGATTTTATTTGATTTTTAGTTGTATTTTCTGATATTATAATTTTATTTTAATTGTTTTTCAATTTTCCAATTATTTTCTTAAATATGAACATTGTTGATATTTTCGTATTTGTTGCTTCATTGATCTATTATATCCGTCAATTCAGATACACCCATACTAAATTTAAAAAAAACACACACAACATAACACTTTACAAATATGCATATCCTAAAACACTAGTGCATCCAAAAATGAATCTATGATAACTGAGGATTTTTTTGGATAATAGGATGCAAGATCAAAATTCAATTTCATTATTTTCATTTAATAAAATATTATGGAAGACAAAAGTTATTATTAATTATATAATATGTGATACTAATGACCATCTTACAATGTAAATCTCTTGGCTTTCGACAAAAATAAGAATTTATAATTTATTCTGAAGGTACAAAATTATTATCCATGAATTAAATATTTTGCCATAATTTGAAGCACTTGTACACTCTGTCGATAATCATCAACAACTCTTGCGAGTAAAGCACTGGTTTTATGTTGATGAAGACTATCAATACATTGAAGAATGTATTCCATAACATCGTCTATGTTTTTTACCATGGATGGATACTGCATGTTCGTCAAATCCATTGATGCATGTATAAGCTTAACAGGGACACCATAAGCACTGACAAAATTTGATTTACATTGAAGATAATAGTTTATTTCAGTAATATTATCAATTTGATAAATCAATTTTGTTATTAATCTATTAGTGTTGGTTGAATTTGCAATAAGAGAATCCATTATGTAATCTGTGAGATCAATAAGACTTACACCTTTCGCACCTCCAGGTTTTGAGTTGAGAATATTCGTACAATATAATGAGTCGGAGGATTCTTTGCAAATAATATCTACTTCAACAACTTTATTTAAAATTGAATTGGAGGAAGAAACATATGCAAGAAGAAGCACCAACAAGAAAAAAGAGTAGTGACTCATTTTTATGTTTTTCTTTTCTTATTATTATTTCTTCTTTTATTTTATTTTGTATGTTTTCCTAATTGATTTTAGGTTTAGTTTTATAGCTTTCGTTTGTCAACTTGACAACATTATAATTATAATATTTGATATGCATTGATTATTCAAATTATGGTCAATAAATGAAATTAATTATATTCCATAAAATAATGTTTTTCTTAGTATATTTCCTGTTTGTGTTTTTAATTGATTATAGACTTGATTAATTTGCAGTCATTAATTAATTCAAAATCACATGGATGAAACAATAAAAGTCTAAAACTTAATTTTCAAGCAATAGTGTTAAATCTCGCTCATAAGAGAGTTCTGTAGCTTATTATAAATTTTCTCACTCTTAAAAATTATTCTGTAAATTTACACGTAAAAGAGATCCGGTTTATTTAAAAGACTGATAAAAAATTAAAATGTTAATATTTATATGAATTAACTATTCTTGTTAAGGTCAATAAATAAAAAAAATATAATTAATGCAATTTTTAAAAAAAAATAATAATAAAATTTCATCACACGTGAATTTTGGAGACTTCAAATAATTTTATTGATGTATCAAAACGTCTTTGAAAAATGGAATCAACCTTCAAATTCACACTTCTACTGTTGTATTTTCATTCTTCTTAATTGGTGTTTCTATAATCTTTTCACATCTTTTCTTTAAAAAAGACATTTTAAATTAGCACAAAATAATAATAATATTAATGATAATATTTAGGTTTAATTACATTTTTAATCTTTCTATTTCATATTAATTACAAAAAAATAATTATTTATTTATTTATTTGGTTTTCAAATTTATTTATTGATTTTAAACAATTTTGATCCTTATGCTTTAAAAATTGATGATATGTTATTTTGTTTTTAATGAAATTTACAAAACTCAAAATATGTGGATATTTTTCTATTCCCTTTATCTAAAAAACAACACAAGTTTCTTCTCAGATTCATTTTCTTTTTCCCTTTATCTTTTTATCAATTTTTTTTTCTATTCTAATTCTTCTTTCTTGATTTTCTCTTCAAGTTTCAAATCAAAATCCTATTAAATTACAAGATTTTCTAGATTTTAATTTAAAAAACCTATTTATTTTTTCCGGATTTCATTAAAACAAACCCATCCTAACATGGACTCTATTTATCATTATCAAAAGCGATATTTAGAAAGATAATTAAGAGAATAAAAAAGAAAAGTTAGATTTTGGGATTTCAAATTATATCAGATGTGTGTGTGTGCGGCCCAGTGGTGAAGGTTTGAATCATTAGAGCGCATTTCTCTCAAAATCTCATATTCAAATTTCACTAATTACAAATTATTTATAA
Source organism: Lathyrus oleraceus (assembly GCF_024323335.1). Classification (NCBI taxonomy): domain Eukaryota; kingdom Viridiplantae; phylum Streptophyta; class Magnoliopsida; order Fabales; family Fabaceae; genus Lathyrus; species Lathyrus oleraceus. The sequence continues at coordinate 164,884,801 of NC_066579.1, read as the reverse complement.
ATTCAAAATTTTATTATAATAATAATAATTATTATTATTATTATTCAATTTTCAATTTAATGTAATATTTGGTACTCTTAATAATAAACTATTTTAATGACACATTGGTTGTGCCACATCATCAAATCATTTGTCAAAACCATTTAAAATTAAAATTGAGGATTTATTTAGTGAATGAGTTAAAATAAAGGAATCAAAATTGTAATTTAATTAAATATTTATATTTGAAAAAATATTTAATTTATAAAAATATTACTACCTCTATATCTTAATATAAGATCCTCTTGAGTTTTTTTTCCTCCGAGTTTTTTTCCCTTTTTATAAAATCCTCTTCAATTTTTGTCCATACATGATCTTTTTACCTATATATATCTCATAAAGTTGTATCTTTTTCTACGATTCACACTAAATACTCTTATAAAATAAATGTTTCTCTTGGTTAAGGATAAATTTATAAAATTATACAAAAATTCAACAAATTTAACATTTCAATTAACTTTCTTAATGCATGTTCCGTTCGGGAATCAGAAATGGATATTTTACCTCCACATAAGAACCATAAATAAAGATAGTTGGGTAATGGTGATCTTTAACTGTCGCTTCAATCTCCTTTACGGTGGTGCGAGGTGGACCTGAATGGTTAGTACTCCAATGTGCAATTCAGTTCAATATTTAAGATGAATGTAATGAAAGTGGAGATCGGAGATTGTGCATTGTTCTTATCGTGTGAACTGATATTATAATTTAAGTTAAGTAGAATGAATTTGAGATGGATTAGGCCATGGTCATTTGGGTCTTTGCCCGGTCCATAACAGTTGTCCTCAAGGCTTTGTTGAACACTGAAGGAGCCAGAGAAAGCCTTAAATACTTTTGATCGAGCTCCATTATATTATCCGATGTGGAATAAAACTAAAATGCTTGGGATTAGTTTTTAAAGTGTGATGGGGAACATGCACATTTAACATAGTTCCATCATCGAAACGCTATAGGATCCTTTTTTGACACGTGAAGTAACGTTAGAGCTGTTAAAACAGACTACCCGATCCTAAACAGACTAGCCTTAACGGTCCTCAAACGTTTTAGTACTGGGCTAAAAAGCCTTATTATAATATGGGCTTAATAATTACTACCCGAGTCCGACCTTATACGGACTTCGGGCTACCCGACACTAAACGAACTATTTTTTTAAAATTACCTTTTATACAAAAATTAAAATAAAAATCCCTAATATTTAAAACAAAAACAACAATTTTTTTTATTATTTTAAGTATAATATATTTTTAAATTTTATATTATTTTATATTTAAATATAATATATGTCTAAATTGTATAATACAATACTCAAATATTTAACATAAAAGAAACTAATATAATATGAGAAAATTGTGAAGTAAAACACAAAACAATTAAATATTAATTTGATTATATTAATGTACGATATTTAAAAAAGAAAGATTGAATAGAATAATGCTAAAATTTAGTGAAGTGGAAAAAATTAATGTGTTATTTTAGAGTGAGACATTATAAATATTAAGATAATTTTTTTTTTATAGTTACGAGGGTTTAGAGATCTACTTGAGGCCCATACGGGCTAGCCCTACTGGGCAACGGACTTTGTAGGGTTGGGCTAAATAAGTTATAAAAATTATGGATTATAATTTTAAGGCACAAACCCTATTATGTTTTGGGTTTGGCGGATCGTGTAACACTCAGTTTTTAAATTAAATTATTTAATTAAGTTAAATATGTGCTTAAATAATTTATTGGTACGGGGTTGGGTAGAATTTACATGAATTATCACCATTTTTCATAAATTAAAATAATAGAAATTGAGTAAAATATGAAATAATGAGATAGGAGGGTGAAAATTGAATAATGGAGAATTTAGGGTGGTAAAGAGTGAGACAGCCTATGTCCCATTAGTGAAATTCTAAAATAAAATACAAAAAATTTAAAAAATTTAAATAACAAGACTGAATTAATTAAAATATACTACTTCACATATATGCTTCAAATATGTTTTACATAAAGTTTGACACCGTTAAGACTAGTGGCCTTGCCACATAGATAAAAATTAAAATAAAAGTACATGAAGAAAACCAAAAGAAAGCTTAACAGAAGAACCTCCTAAGTTGAACAGGACTGACACTTATACTGACTGTATATAATATTACGTAGTAGTAACGATGTGATAAGCGTTTGACAAAATGCTAGCAACCTTCAGCCTTGACATTATCGTAATCTGTCACTCCACAGTCTTCCCTCCTAAATGGTCTAGCTCGTCGCCTGATCGTCATAGATCAATCCAAAGATGCAAGACAAAAAGAATATAGGGCTAAGATTTACGTACAAGTTTAAAAGTGGGAATAGAATGTAAAATAGTAATATAGATATATGACAACCACAATTATTCCAACAAGCGTATCTTTATCCCATATTTACCTATACTCTATAAGTTTTTATTCTAATGCATCCCTGAACTATATGTTGACTCAGGCCACTAAACGATGTCAAGGATACCTATCCCATTTACCAAGATCAGATATCACAAGACCACATGCCACCAACGTACTCCCAATTACCAAGAGCTACGCCACCTAACTTCACATGGAGTCCAGGTGTTATAAGTCGATCGTCCCTGAGGATTCAGGCTAAGACCCTCGTCTTGCCTAGCATGCATAAATAATAATCCCCGTTGGGATTGTAGGCGACTGATCAACCTCGTACGTCCCATACCGCACGATAGTGGACTTACACATTCCTCAATACAAGTCTATATGATCACTCAATCATCTTGTGGCAACTCTCAATCATAAGTATTAAGTTAATATTTGGGAAATATCATATCAACCTTTCAGGTTATACTTATTATCTAATTACTTCGGTTGAGTGCCAAATCCATTAAATGTCTTGTCTATTTCTCCTTGGCGTGATCCTTATCTCTATATAATCAATTCAGTTTATACAGTGAATAATGTACGGTTGACTTCCCAGGTAAGAGAGGTGGACCGTAAAGGACATGGTCGACCAAGTATTTTCCTTAGTCAGAACCCAACCGACTACAATTACTCAATGTATACAACTTCCCTTCTTTCATTAGGGGTCTAACACTTAATATTTAATCAATGTTGTTGTTTCTCTCCTTAATAGATCATTTTCTTAGTCTATCAATCACAATCATTCAAGTATAAATAAAATAAACAATTAGACAATTAATCTAACAATGCAAGCACAATACAACCTCAAATTGTCATAGATCATTCTTATGATAAATAATTAAGGCCGACGTAACCTCGCTTAGTGATTTGCGAAAATCATTATTCGAGAATAAGCTCTCCTTACTTATTTATCGTTAGTAGGGCTTGGGTCACCACTACACACATATATCTATATTAAGCTATTTTACGCTAACCGTCCTGACGTATACGAGACCTTGCCCACACCTTTTATTGTTGAGCGTTGTTGAAAGTCCACGAGCGTTTTCTCCGATGTTGGCCCAAGACCTAATTTACGATGATAATCGTTGAATAATACGAAATTTATAAAATAATTAGAATATAATTTACGGTTAATTAAACATAATCCCGTTACAAGTTAAAATATTTATTTATTTAAAATATTTAATAATAACCTCCATTATATTTAAATAATTATTAAATTCAAGTATAAATTAGACTATACTCCCGTTGGGATTTGTTTGTTTTAGAAAATTATAAAGAGTGTATTGCTAATAACATTTTAATTTTATAATAATACTTGGACATTATAACAACTTAAAATAGTAAAATTTATCTTGGACTTTATAAGTTCAATATCTCGACGTCTGAACGGAAATTTAAATCGAAATCTTAAAATAACCTTTATATAAATAACATAATTAAAATAATTAAATTATAACGGCTTACCGGTTACTTATGAAAATGATTTGAGCAGAACTTTGACGTATCAAACTCCTTTAAAACTTTAGAAGAACTTTGACCCCAAAATAACTCTAAAAACTACAAACCGACACAGTGAAAACTTCGACAACTAAAACTAATATTTCTATATGAAGAAACTAGAGAAAGAAGAAAATAAAAAGGTAAGAAAGATGATTTATGAATGAATGAATGAAAATGGGGTGAGAAAGACCCCTATTTATACTAGTTGTAAGATATTAAAATAATGTAAATTTATCTCCTTTTGCCCATGCTTTCTAACTTTTCAACTCTTGCTAGTAAATATGTCTTTATCAAATATTTACAAGTCTTGCATGAATAGTTTTATAGATGTTCTAATATGACTTTGTGAAAATAGTTGGTGAGAAATGTATCGAAGATTGATTTTCTACTATTTCATGACATAAGATCATATAGAATATTAATAGAAAAATAAAATATATTTCTTTTATAAAATGAAATGATAAGTATAACAATAATAATAATAATAACAACAACATGGATAATTATTTAATAAATTTATTAACTTAAGGTTATTTTATTTACTATTTTTTTTTAAAGATTAGTTTGTAGAGTAAAATAGTGATATTCAAATAACATCAAATAATATAATAACAAAACAACAAAAGTAATAATAATAAAAATAATATAGATAATTAATTAACTTAAAATTAAGTATTTAAATGACTAATTTCAAAGTTTATTTTGTAAAATAAAACGATGATATTCAAATTGAATAATAATATTAATAATAAAATAAAGAGTAATTAGTTGATAAATTAATTATTATAGCTGCTAGTTTCAATGTTTAGTTTGTAATAATTAGCGATGTTAAAATCTCAATTATAATCAGATATATTATTTAAGGTATGGAAAATTAGGATGTTACAAAGAGCGAGAGCTCGAAAGGTGAGGTGAGAAATAAAAATATTAGTAATTGGAATTAGATTTTTTATTTAAAAAGGAAAACAAGGAGAAAAGGTTGGGACAAAAAAACATAGTAGGTGAGAATTTGAGCAAAAATGCAAGAGTGGAAAAGAGGCAACCCTAGGTTGGAGAAGAAGTCATAACCAAAACTTTGAATTGTTGCTGAAAATTAAGGTAAGAAGGGATTACTGTAATATTGATGTCAAATGCATGAAGGATAGAGAGGGATCCTCACCATTCTCTAAGTTTTCATCTTATTTTCCTCCATTGTTGATGTTTATGTATTTTTGAAAGAAAGTTGTGTATGATATGTTACGATTGTTGTGAGATACATGAAATTCATGATATGTTTTGTGCTGGAAATTATACATGATGTTATGATATGAATCTGAATATTGTTGTTCATGTGAATTATGATTTGGTATGATGAACATGTTGATGAAATTGGGATAGATTGATGAATTAGTTGATTAATCTGTAAGTATCTGTTTAGATAATGATAATATAAATTATACATGTTAATTTTTGTGTGATTTTGGTAAGTTGGGGTTGAAAATGCAGGGTTTAATATCTTTTTTGTCCTATACCTGACTTTGGGGTTCATTTTAGTCCATTAACTTAAAAAAGGTTCATATTTGTCCATTAACTCTATAAAAGTTTTCATATTAGTCCTTTCCGTCTAATTAGCGACGAATTTAGCGACCAGTTTTTGAGTTTTTTTTGTCGCTAATAAGACGAAAATGGCTAATATGGAACCTTTTGAAGAGTTAAGGGACCAATATGAACCATTTTTAATTTAAGGGACCAAGATGAACCTTGTGGTAAAAATACAGGACTAAAAGGTTATTAAGCCAAATTGGAGCTTTGAAAGAGGTCCAATGGCAAAAATCACAGTTCTGCTTTCTGCACGGCGGTGAGAGGCGTCAATTGGGTGACGAGCCGATTGTCACTGCAAATGGGTGAGCTTATGGGAGTGAGTGTGATAACGGAGAGACCTTCATGGTATCTGAGATGCGTTTGTGTGTGGAAAGGGTGACAGACACATCATGACGATCGTCACGACGGGTGGGGTGATTGTCATGACCTAAGTTGACAAATTTTGAGTTGCCGACTCAATTTTTTGAGTTGTTTCTAATTCGAGCGACTATTGGTTGTTGTTTTGTTGTGTTTGATGAGTTGGTGAATAAAATTGATATTCTTATATATGGTGTAAATACTCGTGGATGTATGAGTATGTGTTGTGGAATGCTTGTATGATTCTGCATTAGTGAGCCGTAATTGTAAAACATGATTACTTATGTTTAGATGGTGGACTTATTTGGCAAGTATTTTGTTTGAAGGGGGCGATGAATGTTAATTACATTGGCGTATTGTTGCATTTGTCATGCAGCATGGTGCGCGAACTTTAGTCCAGTGTTGTGCCACTAGTTCAGAAGGGATGGTTAGTGACGAGTCCTGATTCAGAAGGGGGATCAGTGAGTAGTCCTAATTCAGAAGGGAAGGGGGTCAGCGACGTTTATGGTTCAGAATGGGGGAGGGGGGACCATTAAGTGATGGGAAAAAATCAGTAACATACCTCTGATGTCCAAATTTGTATTACATGCATATAAAGTCGAGGAGTTGATGCATTGCAGACATACCTGCTTTGTGATCGAGTTATTATTGTTGTTGTGCAAACGATATTCATGAATTGGTGATTATTTAATTTTGTTTGGGTGAGATATGAGTAAATCGCTGATGTGGTTGATTTATACATTGATGATTGTTATATAAGATGCCACCCTTTCTATCTTTTGCAACGTTAACATATTTTGAGTGTATTGTCACTCATGTTTTCTTTGTTGTGGTGTTTCGTACTCACTTGGAGTACCGATAATCAGGTAGATGAGTAGTTGTTTTTAAGCTGGAGGATGGCATTGAGACCTCTTCATTTATTTAATATCTTTCGTGTTATTTAGTTTTCGTTGAGCTTTAAGTTATAACATTGGGACAAAGCTTTGATATGTAACACTGGGACAAGTTATTTGTTACATGATGTGTTTCTTGAGATGTTAAATTATTTACTAAGTATTTTTTAGAAAAAATAAATGTTTAATTGGAATTTTGATGTGTCGCTGCTATTAAATATGTGTTATAATTGAAGGAAAATACATGCCATGAATGTGTAACACCGATGTTGTGTGAAGTTATATGTTTTATTTTCATAAATCATGGGTGTTGGGTTTAGGGTGTTACATATTTGGTATCGGAGAAGGTTGGTCCATTCGGCATAGGTTGTAACTAAATTGTACCCTTGTGCGCAACATGTGTGTGAACATTGTCGATGATTTATAATTATTTGTAATTAGTTAACTCGTTTGAGCTGGTTGTCTAGAGAGAAATGGCTGGTAGAAACGACTATGCAATTGTTGATGCTTTGGAAGCAATGACAAATGTGTTGGCGTGGGAGAATGAAACGTTGCAGGAAAACTAGAATCAGAATGCGGGTACTGATGTATTCTATGGGCTAAGAAAGTTCTAGAAGAACAAGCCTCCTACCTTTAAAGGGATATATGATCCCGGTGGTGCTCAGAGTTGCCTGCAGGAGATGGAGAAGATCTTCCAAGTTATTGGTTACACAAGTGAAATTCTAGTATCAGATATGAGATGTCGAAGGTAATGTCACGACACTAATATCTGAGTAATGCAAACAAAATAAAGATAGAGAATAGTAATGCAAGATACACAACCAATTGTTAACCCAGTTCGGTCCAACTCACCTACATCTGGGGGCTACCAAGCCAGAAAGGAAATTCACTAAAATAGAATCACTTCAAAGACTCTCTATACACTTCAACAAGTTACAGTCTTTCTCACCTCATCTCTACCCGTGCAATTTCTAACTAAGCACTCTTAGATATGAGAACCCACTCACTTCCCTACAATCACACTTGTGATCTTAAAAAACAATCCCTTGAGAAAAGAAAACACTTTTCAATAACACACTCTTAATTTTACTTCATAGTTTCAATCAAGAAACACACTCTTGATCTTGCTTCACAACTTTGATCAAGAAGACACACACTTGATCTTGCTTCACAGCTTTGATCAAGTAGACACACACTTTTGCTTAATAGCTTTAGAGTGACAAATTACAACCACAAATCAGTCCAATTCAATCACCAAAAGATTACTTCAATGGCTTACAAGTCTCACGACTAAACAGACACAAACCCTAGCTCTCTCTATATTTCGCTCAGTATTGGTTGTGTTCTCAAACAGGTTTTCTAAGTCCCTTTTTATAGAAGCTTTCAGCTGGGCTTGGACATCTTGAAAACCCTAAATCTATTTTCCAATTAAATCTTCTCATGACAACTGGTTAGATCTCCTTGGAAAATAAGTAAATCAGGTTGTAATCAATGATTGAATGCGCCTGCAAATCAGATCTTCAATCATACATAGATTGCCATTAATTGTGCAATCACAAAACACCAGACATTCACACTGAATGTTCTCTGTACAGGATGTTATGACATCAGGTCTGACATCCTGAAAAAATCCTGCATAATTCCATAATTCCTTTTATAACTTCCAGCAGGTACAACCATATCAGATGCCATGACCTTGTGTATGACATCTTGAAACAATCCTGCACGAACATGACTTTCATTTAAACTCCAGCAGGTACACACATATCAGATGCCATGACCTTGTGTATGACATTCTGAAACAATCCTGCATGATTATGTTCTTGAACTCCAGCAGGTACATATGATATCTCATGTTAAGACATCACACATAACATCTTGTGAACACTCTTTGTTTTACCAAAAGTTGTTGCCAACACTTAGAACCAACAAACTCCCCCTTTGGCAAATTTTGGCTAAAACATATATCTGTCCTTTTTGTTCACAAGGTAAATTATCAGCAGTTAAACAACAATTTAAACAGTAGCAGAAGCAACACAATTACTAGCTATAGTTGCTAGTAATACACACATGCACAAGAGTACTTCTCATCCCCCTAAATCTGTGCAACAAAAACAGAATTACCAGTTATGGATGCAAATAGTAAGACACACAAAAGCACAAGGATACTTCTTCTCCCCCTAAATCTGTGCATTCATCTACATGAAAATAACAACACCTGTAACCACAGCACCTGTAACAATCAGAATGTCATTCTGACATCTGCTTCAACATCAACACCTGTGCACCACATCAGACATCCCCTTTGACATCTGTAAACAGAATAGCATTCTGTTTAACAATAGCTGTCCATCTCTCCAGCCACATACATCTCCTCACAGCTCCAGCTCCACATAAACACTTTTCCCCCTTTTTAGTCAAAATTGACCAAAGGTGACCAATTAGACTAAATAAATGTCAATTAGCCTAGCAGAGAATGTCAGCACAGATGTCATAACATATAACATGTTAAAACATAATTGTTCAGGAGATACAAACCATCATCATACACATCTGTGATAACTGAGATAATGAACAAATCCAAGGAACTCATTAAGAGCCCAAAATATTACAAACAAGCATCAATGAGGACTGCCACAAATTACACATTTTAAAAAAAAACAATAAAACTTCAGCATCCAAACACAACAGCACCAAAACAGCTTCCAAAATAACAATCTTCACAGCACACCTCACAGACTTCACCACAACATACCAGTCTTCAACACAGGAAGGAACCATTAATTAGAGGAAGAAGTATCACCTTCACCTTCAGAGCCTTTAGAGCTTTCAGAGCTGCCACTAGATTGAGCATTTGATCTCTCACTTGAAGTATTGGCATCTGAGTCTTTGGTCTCACCAGCCTTCTCCACCTCTTCCTTCTCTAGGCCACTAATAAGAGCCTCCAAAGCCTCTTTTCTTGCTTTGGCAACCCTAATACCATTCTCTAGTTCTTTGCAGGTTTCTTTCAACTGATCAATTAAACTCCCTTGAGATGCAGGCTCCTTTCTGGCAGATGTCATGACAACATCATTGACATGGCTTCCCTCAAACAGCTTATAATGAATGGATAGTGGGGGCTTTCTTCTGCTTGGAATGTCATTTGCATTGAGTATGTCTGGCTGTTGACTCAAGATAATACCACAAATAATGGATGAGAAGGTAATGGGCAGCTTCACAACATTTGTGGAGGCATGTCTAATAATTTGGTCAAACATAAACTTTCCAAAATCATAGTTAATTCTAGTTCCAATTGCATCAATGATTCTTCCAAGACTAATGGAGATGGTAGAGATATGATTAGTAGGCACCCAATTAGCTGAACCAATCTTGTGCAAGATGGCATATTTGACAGTTAGCTTGCTAGCTGATAGGTGATTCCTACTAGGCCATTCCTTAACTTGGCCAGCTGTAATAATCCTACAGACCTCATTGTCTGTAGTCTCTAGATCCACTCCTCCATCAGTTCCTCTCCCTAGGAACTTGTTGATGATGGTTGGTGAGAATCTCACACACCTACCTCTTACAAAAACTTTGCAAAATTCCCTGCTGCTACTTTCAGAAATCTCCTCAGGGATATTTACAACAAATTCTTTTACCAACCCCTCATAGCATTGGGGAAGAGCAACCACAGTTTTCATCAATCCAGCATTCTTGATTAAATCCATGACTTCCTTTACTTCAACAACCTCTTTTCCCATCTCTCTTTCAACCGCTACCCTCCTCTGAATGACAAACTTCCATTTTGCAGCACCGTCTTCTAAGTGAAAAGAGATGTTGTCTAAGTGTACAGCTGCAACTTTGCTTGGACACTTCTTAACAGCCTGCCTTTTTGCAGGGGAGATTTCTGGGACATCGTCTTCGACATCCTCATCAGAGTCAGAACTCTCACTTTCTTTCCTCTTCTTAACCTCAACCTTTCTCCATGATTTGGAGGGTCCTACACCAGCAGTCTTCTTCCTAGTCCTGGATGTCATCATTTCAGCCACAGTTTTTCCTTTCCTAGTCTTCAATTTCCTAGAAGCACTTGGTTTTACATGGTGAACCAAAGTGTCATCCTCTTCCTCTGAACTCTCTTCCTCCAAATCAATACTATCCTCAACAGTATCAGGAGACATGCTAGCTGGTTTCTTGCTAGGTAAATTTTTCCCAAGAGAACATAATCCCTCAGCAGCTACTTCCTTTTCTGTCTTAGATGAGTCATCATCTTTCTCAACTTGGGTTTCCACCTCAGGAGAGGGGTCCCTTCTGGATAGAGGGGTAAAAATATCCTTGACTCCATGTTCTTCATTCAGAATCCTAGTAACTTGCTTAGTTCCAGCCATGGAAGAGGGGTCTGGGGCGTCACCAGGTATCATACACAGAGGAGTCACGTCCATAAAATCTTCATCTAAAAACTCCATGGAGGGAGTTCTTGTATGATGAAAGGGTTTTGAGCTAGATGATGATGGATGCTGAGACATGTTGTTGAACTTTTGAAGGAAATTTATTTTCCCTAACAGAGGTTCTCTGAGTAGTTTGATGAAGATGGAAAGAGTTGTGTTCAGGTAGAGCGTGCAAATTGTGAGAGAATTCTTTACTTTGAATTAATTTTTAATGATAGCAAATTGTGTGATCATCATCCAAATGTTGGTTGTGCATTACATTACATGATACATTTGTGTTTTATTGTGTTTTCATACCACTCTATTGTTGCATAACTGTACATATAGACCTACATTGATACTTCTCTTAAAATAACAATTATAATGCATTTTGTGTCAGTATGCATCAATACATAAGCCTCTACATCGATACATACTGCATGTGGTATATCACAAAACTCCTTCTGTTCAGTATGCATCGATGCATACGAGTCATGCATCAATACATGAAAGACAAAAGGCTTTATGCATCGATCCATACGATCCCTGCATCGATACATGACCAATTGAAACAGCCTGTGTATCAATGCATACGCATTAGGCATCGATACATACTAGTGGAAAAATCACATGCATCAATACATACGAATTATGCATCGATACATGATTAATCCATTTCACCAAAAATTCACTTATCTTACAGTATGCATCGATGAATACTCTCATGTATCAATGCATAAGTCTGTTTTATGTTCTAAACAGCTTCTGTTTTTGCATATATAAGAAATGTTATGACAGCTGTGGCAACATACGAATTCTTTGAGGGAAAACAATTGAACACAAGATCAAAAGCAGTGTTGGAGCAATTGTTTGAGAGCACATAGAAACCTGGAAGAGACTTCATCTTCTTCATCTTCTCAATCACTTTTCTTCAAGAACATCAACACATAATAATTCTTGTTCTTTGGATTAAAGGATTATCGAGATAACGTTCAGTGGTACGATCAAGGATCTAGCTGTGGTTTTCAGCGGAACGATCGAGGATCTAGCTGAGTTGAAGATTGAAGGGGGTTTCTAGGAAAAACCTACTGGTTTGTCCTTCAAGAATTGGAGTGTTCTTGAGGGTTTGGGAGTCACGTTTGCAGAACAGATTCAGCTGCAGCGTTACGTTTGGAGATCGGGGGATTTCGCAAGCAGGTCATGGAACCAGTGAATTGTTTGCAACTTCGTGCAGGAAATTCTTGATCGTGCTCAGATCAAGTGAAGGTTCATACAAGAAGAAGTTCTTGGAATTTAGAATTCTGTCTTTGTATCATAACCTTGTATCAACGGATTCGGCAATAATTGATAATCAAAGTTCTCAATTTCATTTGAAATTGAGAGGGAGACGTACCCACACGCGAGGACGACGTGGGGAACTTCCTTACCAAATCTTTGCGTATCGTATTCTTACCTTACTCCTTTTTACGTTTAAAACAGTTTTCGCAATTTCAGTTAGTGTGTGTTGTGATTGTTCGTTTTGCAAGACAGCAGTGGCAAGAAAACAATTTTAATTAACCACTACTGCTGTTCATCATTGATCACATACACACCAACTGTTTGACAAAATTGTTAGCTAGGTTTTATTCATTGGAAATAGACGTTAATGATAAGTGCATTTAATTAGCCAAAAATTCTGGTGTGGATTGTTTCTGTCATTCTTATTCAAATCCAGCATTAAGCTCGTGTGTCCGGTTTTCTAGTAGCGGTTCAGAATAGACGGAAGTCGATTCGGGACTGATTTTTTTCCGCCAATTTTAAAAACTCTGATAAAACTTTAAATCCGTTAAATTTCAAAGAGGTGATCTATTCACCCCCCCTCTCGATCACTAGCCACACCGTCTAACAAGTGGTATCAGAGCGCCGGTTCGCTGGTGCTCTGTGGCTGCCTGTAACAGTATGGATTCTGAACCAAAGGGGCGTATAATAGAGCGCCTACTTTCAACGGTGAAAATTACGGCTACTGGAAAGACTGCATGCGAGTTCATATAAATTCTGTGGATAGGTTAGTATGGGCTGCCATTGAAAATGGTCCGTTTCAAATTACTATGACAAATGCGGCTGGCGCCATAGTACCTAAACCAGAAGATGATTGGAATGAGAAAGATGAGAAAAAGTGGTCGTGTGATTGGAAAGCTCGAAACATGCTAATTTCAGCACTTGGTGTTGATGAGTATTATCGAGTATCTCATTGCACGACAGCTAAAGAAATGTGGGATGCTTTAGAAGTTGCCCATGAGGGTACTACTGAAGTAAAACAGTCCCGCATTAACACACTCAATCAAGAATTTGAGCTCTTTCGCATGAAACAAGGAGAATCTATCTCCGACATGCAAAAGAGATTCACTCACCTAACTAACCGATTGAATGCGCTTGGAAAACCTATTTCCAATGAAATTGCTACTAATAAAATTCTCAGGTGTCTTAGCAGGGAGTTGCAACCTAAAGTAACAACAATTAAGGAAGCCAACGATCTTACAAGACTTACGATTACAACTCTGTTTGGAAAGCTGGAAGAACATCAACAAGCATTGGAAAGTCTTGAAAAATATGAGAACAAAAGTAAGAAGGAAAAGGAGAAGAAAAGAGACAAAGAGGGAGAGAAGAAGCCAGTAGCTCTTGTGGCCTCTAGCTCTAAGTCCTCACGAAAAGAGCAAAGTGACAATGATTCTAGTAGTGACAAAGATTCAGATGATGAGGAAATGAGACATTTTGTAAGGAGATATAATAGATTCATTCGAAAGAATGGAGTCAAGCATTCCGACAAAAATCTCATGAAGTTTCGAAGACAATCTACAGATTCAAAACAGGAAGAGAATAAGAAGAGTAGAGGAAGAGGATCTTGTTTTAATTGTGGTAAATCTGGACATTATAAAACAGATTGTCCTATGAAGTATAAGGATCAAGGAAAAGCTCCACCAAAAGGGTACAGCAAACAAAGAAGAGCTTACATTGCATGGGAAAGTGATAGTGATTCATCAAGCACACAAAGTTCAAGTGATAGTGATGAAACCGCAAATCTGTGCCTTACGGCTCACACCAAAAATCTGTCCTACCACAAGAAGAAAAACAATGACAAAAAGGTAAAACAAGCCTATTACAATAATTTCTCCTCTATGTCTTTTTCGGAACTAAAAATAGCTTTTGAAAAACTGCATAACGAAGCTGTAGATGCTTTTAAAAGACTATCTTCCGACAAACATATTTTCTCATTTTTGGAAGGTAAAGTAAACAAAGCTGAAATTGATTTAGAAGCCTTGAAAGCTAGTATTGCAGAAAATTCAAAAACTATTGACATTGATGGATGTAGTAGAGTTAGGTATTGTGACGCTTGTTATATTTGGCAAAAAGAGGTAAACACTCTTAAGGTCAAATTAAAGAAGGCGCTACAACCTAAAGTTACTTATGCCGTTGACTCTAGGTTGTTTAAGAAGTCATTAAATCCTCCATATGCAAAATACTCTTTTATTCCAAAGGATTTAATGAACAAGAATAAACAAACGCATCATCATGGTTTATGTCATTATTGTTGTCGTGCTGGCCATACCATTGAGAAATGCAAGTTTAGGAGATTTCTTGTTCCTAAAGGTATTTATCAATGGAAGCCAAAAGGCAACCATGTTAGCACTTACCCACTCGGACCCAATGAAAATTGGGTACCAACTTCTCTCTTTTGATATTGTAGGATGAGTGCCTTGCCTCCGTAGATAGAAGATGGTTTCTTGACAGCGGCTGCTCAAGGCACATGACCGGTGACATATCGCTTTTCATAGACTTCAAAGCAAAGAAGAAGGGATATGTTACTTATGGAGACAATAACAAAGGAGCTATACTCGGCAAAGGTAGTGTAGGTAATCCCTCTACCACTACTATTTATGATGTCCATTTAGTAGAGGGGCTTAAACACAACTTGTTAAGCATAAGTCAATTGCGTGACAAGGGTTATAAAGTTTCTTTCACAAAAACCTGCTGCATAATTGAACATGCTGAACAGAACATTGTGTTTAAGGGAGTAAGGGTAAATAAGATAATAAGCGTTTACTTACTGTTGAAGAATCTGTCTATGTTTCTTTTGATGAGTCTTATCCGAAAAATGTCGGAAAAGGTATTTCTTTTGATGACGCAGGTGTATCTACAGAAGACATACTCAAGGAAGCTGTTGAGGAAACTGATCAGTCCAAAACAGCTGCCCATGAGTAGGAGGAAGATACTAGTCATGAAGAAAATGAGGAAGAAAAGACAGCTGAAGTGAAGGATCTTCCAACAGCTTGGAAATCCTCAAAAGACCATCCCATTGACAACATCTTGGAAGACATTTCAAAGGGAGTAATGACCCGTTCTAAGATAAGTAACCTTTGTTCTCACTTCGCGTTTGTTTCACAAGTAGAACCTAAAAATGCCAAAGAGGCCTTGATTGATGAATTTTGGCTAATGGCCATGCAAGAAGAGCTTAATCAATTTAAAAGAAATGACGTTTGGGAACTTGTCCCTCTTCTGCGAGATCATCATATCATAGGCACTAAGTGGGTTTTTAGAAATAAGCTTGATGAAAACGGAGTGATTACTAGGAACAAGGCACGTTTAGTAGCACAAGGGTATAACCAAGAGGAGGGCATAGACTATGAGGAAACTTATGCTCCAGTTGCTCGCCTTGAAGCTATACGTCTTTTGCTTGCCTATGCGTGTTCTAAGGATTTTAAGCTTTACCAAATGGACGTAAAGAGTGCTTTTCTTAATGGT
Source organism: Lathyrus oleraceus (assembly GCF_024323335.1). Classification (NCBI taxonomy): domain Eukaryota; kingdom Viridiplantae; phylum Streptophyta; class Magnoliopsida; order Fabales; family Fabaceae; genus Lathyrus; species Lathyrus oleraceus. The sequence continues at coordinate 164,868,847 of NC_066579.1, read as the reverse complement.
GTCATAAATGAAGAAGTATATGTTTCACAACCTCCTGGTTTTGAAAATGCTGAAAATCCAGATCATGTTTACAAATTAAAACGAGCTTTGTATGGTCTTAAACAAGCCCCTCGGGTTTGGTATGAAAGGCTTAGCAAATTCCTAATTGATCATGGATACTCAAGAGGTAAGGTGGACAATACTCTCTTTATTAAACACAAAGGGAAGCACATTCTTTTAGTTCATGTCTATGTCGACGATATAATATTTGGTTCAACTAACATACACTTGGTCGAGGAATTTTCTAAGGTTATGCAGGGTGAATTTGAGATGAGTCTAATGGGGGAGCTGAACTATTTCCTAGGACTGCAGATAAAGCGACTTGATGAGGGTACAGCAGTGTGTCAAACAAAATACTGCAGAAAACTACTCAAGCGCTTTGGAATAAATGACTCAAAATCAATTGACACCCCTATGCCTACCAACGGGAATCTGGATAAGGATAAGCATGTTTCTTCTTATCTATATTATGCCTCACCTTGGGTGATGAGATTTGTTTTAGATTTCATTTATGCCTCACAAGATTACATCAACAGAGGTAATATCAATCCTTTCTACAATTCTCTTACTGCTAAGTGGTTGTATATGTTAGAACAAATGTTCTTACTCTCGTTGATATTAATTTGGTTGCATTTATTGTTTGCCTATATTGTTTGAACATTACAATAATCTGACTTATGAATCTTTCTTGGGCATAACCATCATAACATAGTGCAAAATGCATATCCATACTGCATCAAAAGTCATTAAAATCTGGTTTGGCATCAGTATGCATCGACACAAAACATGTATGCATCGATCCATATATTCTGGATTTCAATTTCTTTTAACCAACTGGCTCAGGATGCATCGATGCATCCATCGCATGTATCGATACACAGACCTGTTATAAACAAAAATGAATGATAGGCATTGATTCATGGCCATTTGCATCGACACATACTGATGCTATTTGAATTAAATGCATTTCATCTCACTGCATTTCATCTCATTTTGCTCAAGTTTTATTTTATTGCACAATATATGGTTTAGCTTATGTAATTCTTAAACTCGTTCGTATCTTTAAATGGTTTTCTCTTTCTGTTTATCTCTATTGTTATTACCCTTATTCGTCATTCTTTGTGAATGATTCTTTACATTGAAGCTTCCTTCTTTGTGATTGATAGCTTGTTATCCATTTTTTTTGCCATGTCCTGCTACACTATGCTACCTTGATAAATCTGTTTCTTCCTCTTTTTGATGTTGACAAAGGGGGAGAAAATGCAGATATGCACAAACTCAGGGGGAGTTTATCACACATCTTGCCAAGAATTTCCCATCATCAAAAAGGGGGAGTTTTTGAGAGAATTCTTTAGTTTGAATTAATTTTTAATGATAGCAAATTGTGTGATCATCATCCAAATGTTGGTTGTGCATTACATTACATGATACATTTGTGTTTTATTATGTTTTCATCCCACTCTATTGTTGCATAACTGTACATATAGACCTACATTGATACTTCTCTTAAAATAACAATTATAATGCATTTTGTGTCAGTATGCATCAATACATAAGCCTCTGCATCGATACATACTGCATGTGGTATATCACAAAACTCCTTCTGTTCAGTATGCATCGATGCATACGAGTCATGCATCAATACATGAAAGGCAAAAGGCTTTATGCATCGATCCATACGATCCCTGCATCGATACATGACCAATTGAAACAGCCTGTGTATCAATGCATACGTATTAGGCATCGATACATACTAGTGGAAAAATCACATGCATCAATACATACGAATTATGCATCGATACATGATTAATCCATTTCACCAAAAATTCACTTATCTTACAGTATGCATCGATGCATACTCTCATGTATCAATGCATAAGTCTGTTTTATGTTCTAAACAGCTTCTGTTTTTGCATATATAAGAAATGTTATGACAGCAGTGGCAACATACGAATTCTTTGAGGGAAAACAATTGAACACAAGATCAAAAGCAGTGTTGGAGCAATTGTTTGAGAGCACATAGAAACCTGAAAGAGACTTCATCTTCTTCATCTTCTCAATCACTTTTCTTCAAGAACATCAACACATAATAATTCTTGTTCTTTGGATTAAAGGATTATCGAGATAACGTTCAGTGGTACGATCAAGGATCTAGCTGTGGTTTTCAGCGGAACGATCGAGGATCTAGCTGAGTTGAAGATTGAAGGGGGTTTCTAGAAAAAACCTACTGGTTTGTCCTTCAAGAATTGGAGTGTTCTTGAGGGTTTGGGAGTCACGTTTGCAGAACAGATTCAGCCGCAGCGTTGCGTTTGGAGATCGGGGGATTTCGCAAGCAGGTCATGGAACCGGTGAATTGTTTGCAACTTCGTGCAGGAAATTCTTGATCGTGCTCAGATCAAGTGAAGGTTCATACAAGAAGAAGTTCTTGGAATTTAGAATTCTGTCTTTGTATCATAACCTTGTAACAACGGATTCGGCAATAATTGATAATCAAAGTTCTCAATTTCATTTGAAATTGAGAGGGAGACGTACCCACACGCGAGGACGACGTGGGGAACTTCCTTACCAAATCTCTGCGTATCGTATTCTTACCTTACTCCTTTTTATGTTTAAAACAGTTTTCGCAATTTCAGTTAGTGTGTGTTGTGATTGTTCGTTTTGCAAGACAACAGTGGCAAGAAAACAATTTTAATTAACCACTACTGCTGTTCATCATTGATCACATACACACCAACTGTTTGACAAAATTGTTAGCTAGGTTTTATTCATTGGAAATAGACGTTAATGATAAGTGCATTCAATTAGCCAAAAATTCTGGTGTGGATTGTTTCTGTCATTCTTATTCAAATCCAGCATTAAGCTCGTGTGTCCGGTTTTCTAGTAGCGGTTCAGAATAGACGAAAGTCGATTCGGGACTGATTTTTTTCCGCCAATTTTAAAAACTCTGATAAAACTTTAAATCCGTTAAATTTCAAAGAGGTGATCTATTCACCCCCCCTCTCGATCACTAGCCACACCGTCTAACAAGTGGTATCAGAGCGCCGGTTCGCTGGTGCTCTGTGGCTGCCTGTAACAGTATGGATTCTGAACCAAAGGGGGCGTATAATAGAGCGCCTATTTTCAACGGTGAAAATTACGGCTACTGGAAAGACTGCATGCGAGTTCATATAAATTCTGTGGATAGGTTAGTATGGGCTGCCATTGAAAATGGTTCGTTTCAAATTACTATGACAAATGCGGCTGGCGCCATAGTACCTAAACCAGAAGATGATTGGAATGAGAAAGATGAGAAAAAGTGGTCGTGTGATTGGAAAGCTCGAAACATGCTAATTTCAGCACTTGGTGTTGATGAGTATTATCGAGTATCTCATTGCACGACAGCTAAAGAAATGTGGGATGCTTTAGAAGTTGCCCATGAGGGTACTACTGAAGTAAAACAGTCCCGCATTAACACACTCAATCAAGAATTTGAGCTCTTTCGCATGAAACAAGGAGAATCTATCTCCGACATGCAAAAGAGATTCACTCACCTAACTAACCGATTGAATGCGCTTGGAAAACCTATTTCCAATGAAATTGCTACTAATAAAATTCTCAGGTGTCTTAGCAGGGAGTTGCAACCTAAAGTAACAACAATTAAGGAAGCCAACGATCTTACAAGACTTACGATTACAACTCTGTTTGGAAAGCTGGAAGAACATCAACAAGCATTGGAAAGTCTTGAAAAATATGAGAACAAAAGTAAGAAGGAAAAGGAGAAGAAAAGAGACAAAGAGGGAGAGAAGAAGCCAATAGCTCTTGTGGCCTCTAGCTCTAAGTCCTCACGAAAAGAGCAAAGTGACAATGATTCTAGTAGTGACAAAGATTCAGATGATGAGGAAATGAGACATTTTGTAAGGAGATATAATAGATTCATTCGAAAGAATGGAGTCAAGCATTCCGACAAAAATCTCATGAAGTTTCGAAGACAATCTACAGATTCAAAACAGGAAGAGAATAAGAAGAGTAGAGGAAGAGGATCTTGTTTTAATTGTGGTAAATCTGGACATTATAAAACAGATTGTCCTATGAAGTATAAGGATCAAGGAAAAGCTCCACCAAAAGGGTACAGCAAACAAAGAAGAGCTTACATTGCATGGGAAAGTGATAGTGATTCATCAAGCACACAAAGTTCAAGTGATAGTGATGAAACCGCAAATCTGTGCCTTACGGCTCACACCAAAAATCTGTCCTACCACAAGAAGAAAAACAATGACAAAAAGGTAAAACAAGCCTATTACAATAATTTCTCCTCTATGTCTTTTTCGGAACTAAAAATAGCTTTTGAAAAACTGCATAACGAAGCTGTAGATGCTTTTAAAAGACTATCTTCCGACAAACATATTTTCTCATTTTTGGAAGGTAAAGTAAACAAAGCTGAAATTGATTTAGAAGCCTTGAAAGCTAGTATTGCAGAAAATTCAAAAACTATTGACATTGATGGATGTAGTAGAGTTAGGTATTGTGACGCTTGTTATATTTGGCAAAAAGAGGTAAACACTCTTAAGGTCAAATTAAAGAAGGCGCTACAACCTAAAGTTACTTATGCCGTTGACTCTAGGTTGTTTAAGAAGTCATTAAATCCTCCATATGCAAAATACTCTTTTATTCCAAAGGATTTAATGAACAAGAATAAACAAACGCATCATCATGGTTTATGTCATTATTGTTGTCGTGCTGGCCATACCATTGAGAAATGCAAGTTTAGGAGATTTCTTGTTCCTAAAGGTATTTATCAATGGAAGCCAAAAGGCAACCATGTTAGCACTTACCCACTCGGACCCAATGAAAATTGGGTACCAACTTCTCTCTTTTGATATTGTAGGATGAGTGCCTTGCCTCCGTAGATAGAAGATGGTTTCTTGACAGCGGCTGCTCAAGGCACATGACCGGTGACATATCGCTTTTCATAGACTTCAAAGCAAAGAAGAAGGGATATGTTACTTATGGAGACAAAAACAAAGGAGCTATACTCGGCAAAGGTAGTGTAGGTAATCCCTCTACCACTACTATTTATGATGTCCATTTAGTAGAGGGGCTTAAACACAACTTGTTAAGCATAAGTCAATTGCGTGACAAGGGTTATAAAGTTTCTTTCACAAAAACCTGCTGCATAATTGAACATGCTGAACAGAACATTGTGTTTAAGGGAGTAAGGGTAAATAAGATAATAAGCGTTTACTTACTGTTGAAGAATCTGTCTATGTTTCTTTTGATGAGTCTTATCCGAAAAATGTCGGAAAAGGTATTTCTTTTGATGACGCAGGTGTATCTACAGAAGACATACTCAAGGAAGCTGTTGAGGAAACTGATCAGTCCAAAACAGCTGCCCATGAGTAGGAGGAAGATACTAGTCATGAAGAAAATGAGGAAGAAAAGACAGCTGAAGTGAAGGATCTTCCAACAGCTTGGAAATCCTCAAAAGACCATCCCATTGACAACATCTTGGAAGACATTTCAAAGGGAGTAATGACCCGTTCTAAGATAAGTAACCTTTGTTCTCACTTCGCGTTTGTTTCACAAGTAGAACCTAAAAATGCCAAAGAGGCCTTGATTGATGAATTTTGGCTAATGGCCATGCAAGAAGAGCTTAATCAATTTAAAAGAAATGACGTTTGGGAACTTGTCCCTCGTCTGCGAGATCATCATATCATAGGCACTAAGTGGGTTTTTAGAAATAAGCTTGATGAAAACGGAGTGATTACTAGGAACAAGGCACGTTTAGTAGCACAAGGGTATAACCAAGAGGAGGGCATAGACTATGAGGAAACTTATGCTCCAGTTGCTCGCCTTGAAGCTATACGTCTTTTGCTTGCCTATGCGTGTTCTAAGGATTTTAAGCTTTACCAAATGGACGTAAAGAGTGCTTTTCTTAATGGTGTCATAAATGAAGAAGTATATGTTTCACAACCTCCTGGTTTTGAAAATGCTGAAAATCCAGACCATGTTTACAAATTAAAACGAGCTTTGTATGGTCTTAAACAAGCCCCTCGGGTTTGGTATGAAAGGCTTAGCAAATTCCTAATTGATCATGGATACTCAAGAGGTAAGGTGGACAATACTCTCTTTATTAAACACAAAGGGAAGCACATTCTTTTAGTTCAAGTCTATGTCGACGATATAATATTTGGTTCAACTAACATACACTTGGTCGAGGAATTTTCTAAGGTTATGCAGGGTGAATTTGAGATGAGTCTAATGGGGGAGCTGAACTATTTCCGAGGACTGCAGATAAAGCGACTTGATGAGGGTACAACAGTGTGTCAAACAAAATACTGCAGAAAACTACTCAAGCGCTTTGGAATAAATGACTCAAAATCAATTGACACCCCTATGCCTACCAACGGGAATCTGGATAAGGATAAGCATGTTTCTTCTTATCTATATTATGCCTCACCTTGGGTGATGAGATTTGTTTTAGATTTCATTTATGCCTCACAAGATTACATCAACAGAGTCCAAGTCCCTAATTTCAAGTCCCTAATTGCCATATTTAATTGCCATATTTTCTCAAGAATCCAAGTCCCTAATTTCCCTCTTACATATTTTCTCAAGAATCCAAGTCCCTAATTTCTCAAGAATCCAAGTCCCTAATTTCCCTCTTACATATTCAAATTGATTATCAATCAAATCCCTTGCAAACTTGTCAGCTGATTGCATTTCATGTGAAATTCTGGTATCAGATATAAGATGTCGAAGGTAATGTCACGACACTAATATCTGTTAACACACAATGGATAAAAAATACAGAATGGTAAAGCGAATAACACAAGCAATTGTTAACCCAGTTCGGTGCAACTCACCTACGTCTGGGGGCTACCAAGCCATGAAGGAAATTCACTAAAATAGAATTAGTTCAAAGACTCTCCGTACACTTCAACAAGTTACAGTCTTTCTCACCTAATCTCTACCCGTGCAATTTCTACCTAAGCACTCTTAGATATGAGAACCCACTCACTTCCCTCCAATCACACACCAGTGATTTTAAACAACAATCCCTTGTGAAAAGAAAATACTTTTCAATTACACACTCTTGATTTTACTTCACAGTTTCAATCAAGAAGACACACTCTTGATCTTGCTTCACAACTTTGATCAAGAAGACACACACTCTTGTTTAACAGCTTTAGAGTGACAGATTACAACCACAAATCAGTCCAATTCTATCATCAATGGATGACTTGAATGACCTACAAGTCTCATGACTAAACAGACACAAACCCTAGCTCTCACTCTATATTTCGCTCAGTATTGGTTGTATGTTCAAACAGGTTTTCTGAGTCCGTTTTTATAGAAGCGTTCAGTTGGGCTTGGACATCTTGGAAACCCTAAATCTATTTTCCAATCAAATCTTTTCATAACAGCTGGTTAGATCTCCTTGGAAAATAAGCAAATTTGGTTGTAATCCATGATTGAAAGCGCCAGCTAATAATATCTTCAATTATATAAAGATTGCCATTAATTGTGCAATCACAAAACACCAGACATTCACACTGAATGTTATGTGTATAGGATGTCGTGACATCGGGTCTGACATCCTGGAAAAATCCTGCATAATCCAATAATTTCTTTTATAACTTCCAGCAGGTACAACCCCATCAGATGCCATGACCTTGTGTATGACATATGAAACAATCTTGCATGAACATGTCTTTCATTTAAGCTCCAGTAGGTACATCCAATATCAGAAGCCATGGCTTGTATGTGGCATTCTGAAACAATCCTGCATGAACATGTTCTTGAACTCCAGCAGGTACACAGGATATCTCATGTTAAGACATCACACATAACATCTTGCGAACACTCTTTGTTTTACCAAAATTGCTGCCAACACTTAGAATCAACATCATGCTTTAGACTTATGAATTTATCTTTTACACATTTTCTAAAAGAGTGTTGACAACACACAAAGTACTTAGTCCAACTGTGCTGACTATGATTTTTGGACATTGTTGCAATATTCAGGTTATCATAATACAATGTCATGACATCGTGTGTGACATTGTACGCAATTATTAGCAGTTCCATCCAACTTAGTTGAGAACATCTGCTTTCTTCTGATATGTTTTCATCATCAACCCCATTTTTATCTTTCAAATGTGTAGGAGCAAGAGTCCTTTCACTCTCCATCTCAATCTTCTCCACATTGTTCTTGGTACTTTTCCTTTGAGATAGACACACAGTCCTTTGTGGTCCAGTTCCAACAAGGCTCTCTCCAATTTCAGACTGCATATAACTAGTCACATGTCCACCTATTTGATCTAACCTCTTAGTTGTTTGGGCCATCATGACCTTTTCTCCTTTGGAAGTGAGGTTAAGTCTGAGCTTCTGGTGTGACATCTTTGTCTGACATTTCCCACAGACTTGTCTCTCACTATTCTTGAGGGTTCTTCTAGCAGCTATACTTATCTTTATCTCTTCCTCTTTGACATAAGAACACTTTAAGGAATAACTCATTTGACATCTCCATATGTAACAGTTGTCGTTGGTCCTGATTCCTTTCATAATCACTTCACTATCTTTGTTAAAAATTAGACATTCAGTTTTGGTGAAGTTAACATTCAGACCTTGATCACATAGTTGACTGATGCTTATTAGATTTGTAGTCAAGCCCTTAACAAGTAGAACGTTGTCAAGTTTAGGAACTCCAAGACAATCAAGCTTACCTGTTCCCTTAATTTCACCTTTTGCTCCATCTCCAAAGGTTACATGGTTTATGGTATGATGATGCAGGTCAGTTAGCAGGTCTTGGTTTCCAGTCATGTGTCTGGAGCATCCACTATCAAAATACCACTCTTCTTTGGCTGAGATTCTAAGGGGAATTTGAGCTATTAGACTTGTAACATTAGTCTTAGGAACCCATTGCTTCTTGATGATAGGACTGTGTTGTTTGGGTCTGGGTTGATAGTGATTCCGATGATGAACAGGGCTAAGATAACCATACAGCTCATAGGAGAAAGGCTTCAGATGACCATATTTCCCACAATAATCGCATCTCCATCTTTGGTGTTTCCCCTTCTACTGTTTTCTCCTCTGGTGTTGTGACATATGATGTGACATCACGGGTTTACTTTTATTATGGATGCACTTAGGTTTGGCTTGAGGATTGGCACCAGTGTAACTGCTCTCAGGCTTTGAGTCAGTGTACCCAATGCCAGATTTGTCTCCTGTCATTTGTCCAGTTTGGAGAATCTTGTCTAAGGAGTCAGATCCATTGCTCAACATTCTTACATACTTGGTCATCTCTTCTAGTTTAGAATTTAGGAACATGGCTTTAGTTTTTAACTTAGAGATGGTTTTCACATGGTCTGCCTTCTCACTCTCCAACTGTGCCATCTTCTGACTTTCAGCTTGTTGATTTTCATCGAGCTTGACATTCATAACCGCTACTTCTGTTTGTAATTTGGAGATGGTTTCCAAGTATTCTATCTTCTCATTCTCAAGTTGAGTTATTTCATTCTTCTGGCTTTCAACCTGTTTGCATAGCTATACACTTTTGTGACACAACTTTTTGTAGGTAGAGGTCAATTCTTCAAAGGTTACTTCATCATCACTTAAGTCTTCATCAGATCCCCATCTTCCTGTCAAAGCAGTCACAAGATTTGCAGCTTCCTCTGTTTCACTCTCATCAGACCAAGTGGCAGCAAGACTCATCTTCTGCTTCTTGAGGTAGGTTCCACATTCAGTCCTGATGTGTCCATACCCATCACATTCATAGCACTGTACCTCTTTTCCTTCTTTGGGCTTCTCATCTGATCTTGCTCTTCTTCCAGCATTGTTGGATTTACTGATGTCAGATGAGATGTTCTTGACATTTGCCTTAGATCTTACATCTATCTTTTTCAACAGTTTATTGAACTGTCTTCCCAGCATTGCTACTTCATTGACCAAATCTTCAACAACCTCCTGATTCTTTTCCTCTTCTGTGTTTGAGATAAAAGCCATGCTCTTGGTTTTCTTTTCAAAACCATCATTTAATCCCATCTCAAATGTTTGGAGGGAACCAATTATCTCATCAACCCTTATGTTGGAAATGTCTTGACACTCTTCTATGGCAGTCACCTTCATAGCAAATTTCTTAGGGAGTGACCTGAGTATTTTTCTTACCAGCTTTTCATCTGTCATCTTCTATCCCAGGGCTCTTGAGGCATTAGCAATTTAAAGGATACTCATGTGAAATTCATGAATGTTTTCATCTTCTTTCATCCTTAAGTTTTCAAACTTGGAGGTGAGAAGCTGAAGTCTAGACATCTTTACCCTAGAGGTGTCTTCATGAGTGGTCTTGAGAATGTCTCAAGCATCTTTAGCCACTTCACAGTTGTTTACCAACCTGAAAATATTCTTGTCTACCCCATTGAATATTGCATTCAATGCTTTAGAATTTCCAAGGGCTAGATCATCCTCCTTCTTGGACCATTATTCTTCAGGCTTCTTGTCAGTTGTGGCTGCTCCTTCCTTAGTAATTACTGGATGAACCCATCCTGTTAACACAACCTTCCAAGCCTTATTATCCAGAGATTTTAAGAAGGCTACCATTCGAGGTTTCCAATAGTCATAGTTAGATCCATCCAAAATTGGTGGCCTGTGAACAGATCCTCCATCTCTCTCCATTGTACCAGAAAGTATTGCCCCTAGATCTCACCTAGAACAAGAGCAGGATGCCTGCTCTGATACCAATTGAAATTCTGGTATCAGATATGACATGTCGAAGGTAATGTCACGACACTAATATCTAAGTAATGCAAACAGAATAGAGATAGAGAATAGTAATGCAAGATACACAAGCAATTGTTAACCCAGTTCGGTCCAACTCACCTACATCCGGGGGCTACCAAGCCAGGAAGGAAATTCACTAAAATAGAATCAGTTCAAAGACTCTCCGTACACTTCAACAAGTTACAGTCTTTCTCAAGTGAGCAAAAAGTGTTCTTTGTGACGCATATGTTATATGAGGTGGCTAAGTATTGGTGAGATAATTTCAGCGAGAGGTTAGAGACTGCACGTACTGATATCACATGGGAGAACTTTAAGAAAGAGTTTATGGAGATGTAAATTTTGGATAATGTTCGTAGTAAGATAGAGATTGAGTTCCTTGAGCTAAAGAAAGGAAATATGAGTGTTGCAGATTATGCAGCTAAATTGAAGAGTTGGTGAGATTTTGTCCCCACTATAATGGTGTAAGCGCAAAAGGGTCAAAATGCATCCAGCTCAAGAGTGGGTTACGTCCTAAAACTAACCAATTAATCGATTATCAGGAGATTCGCCGATTCTCAGTGCTGGTGAATAAGTGTAGGATCTAGGATGGAGACAACATGGCCAGATTTGTTGACTACAAGAGTGCTAGTGAAAATAGAAATTGGAATCAGTATCTCTAAGACCCCAATTTTTACCCTAAGATCCCTCATGCTATCTCATCACATGCATTATCATTGGGATCACATCTTGGCATCCTCCTTACCCATCATTCATTGCGTTTGCATTGGAAGAGATCAACAAGCATCATTTGATTGTATCATACTTTGTTTTTCATTATTTACTAACCAAAATACCAAAAATATGTCATTATATAGTTTAACCCTTTTGTAGGTAGGGCACATGCTCACCTTTGTGTTGGTGTAAGCCGTATAGTTTAACCCTTTTGTAGGTAGGGCACATGCTCACCTTTGTGTTGGTGTAAGCCCTATAGGCCAATACTTTTGGTACTTGTATCGGATTATTTATTAATAATAAAAGGCTTTTTATTTATTGTGTTTGTTTAATAAAGTCCCTAGAATAACTAGTCCGTTTAATGTATCAAGTGTGACTTAATCATGAGATCACATTAAACATAAGGACACTATTCTTAAAGGATCTGTAGTCGAGCTTTATTGTGAAGTGGGATAACATTAAAGCATTAAGACTATTATGTATATATACTGATGATCATATCTCATGGATCATGGATAAGGAGTTATCAAATCTTAAACATGGGTATGAATATTAAGAGTAATATTTATACTGGATTGACCCGCTATGAGAATACTATATAGAATGTTATGCAAAGTGTCATAAGTTATTCTCATGGTGATAATGGTGTATACCACCCTTCGACCTGAAACCACTATGGGCCCTAAATGTAGAGTCGAGTGCCTTATTGATGATCGAACGTTGTCCGTAATGGGATGACCATAAAGACAGTTGATAGGTACTCCACGAAGCATGCTAAGGGACATGAGTGACCTAGATGAAATTTGCCCATCCTGCGTAACAAGATAAATGTCTATGGGCCCAATATTGAACTGGACAAGGATGACACGGTTTATGCCTTGTGTTAAATATAGACATAAGGGTAAAAAGGTAATTGTACACACAAGTATTATCATAAAAGGATTTGTCATATCACATGACATTTTCGTGTCTTGGGTAGCAGTGATGTGTTGCTAGATACCGCTCACTGTTTATTATGTTAAATACATGATTTAATATAATTGCTAATGCTGCGAAAACCTACAGGGTCACACACAAAAGGATGGATTGATGAGAGATAGAGTAACTAAGGAACACCGTAATGTACGGTGCACTTAAGTGAATTGTAGAACATCGTAGGGTATGACGTGTTTAAGTAGAATACGAAATATGGTAAGGTACCACGCGCTTAAGTGATTTTGGCATATTATAAGATATGGGCCACATACACTTAAGTGGGCTTTTTAGCTTGTATCCCACACAAGTGGTTCTATAAATAGAACCCTTGTGCAGAAGCATTTGTGCAGTTGCAATTTCATTTTTCTCTCTCTCTCTCTCTCTCTCTCTCTCTCTCTCTCTCTCTCTCTCTCTCTCTCTCTCTCCGCAAAGCCTTCATTCGTAGCAGCTAGCACTGAGATTGAAGGAATCTGTTCGTGTGAACTGAGTAGAGGCGTTATCATCGTTCAACGTTCGTGATCGCTCTTTAGATCTATATCAAAGGTTACAATAACCTCAAGAGGTAACGATTCTATCACTGATCATGCCCATTCATAAGGATCACTAAACACTACAAAAAAACGGGTAAATTATGGCGGTTTAAAAAGCGGTTTTATGTCGGTTTTAACCGCCATAATTTACAATAACGGTGTTTTCTTGTAACGCCGTATTTTCGGCTGTCGCAAAGAAAAAAAATGGCGGTTTTATACTAAACGCCATGCAAGTCGCCACAATTTACTTAGAAGTGAAGTGGCGGTTTTGTTGTCTAAGTAATGGCTGGTTTATCCGCCACAATTTTCATTATTTTTTCTAAAAATAAAAACAACATGTGGCAGTTTAAACCGCCATAATATTCCAATTTAAATCTAGATATGTATTAATGCATCATTTATAGTCCAACAAATTTGATAAAACCTATTTTTCATTGACAACAGACATAAGAATATTTAATCTAATGAGTAACATTACTCATTATCTGTATCCCAATCTCAACAACTCTATATAATTTGCAACCATTTTTCATATATTTCATGATAATAATTGATTGATTCATCGGTATCTCTAACTAATAGAAGCTAAATAAATTTAATTTCCACAAAAGAGTAAACTCAAATACCAATCTCTATTCTTAGATTTATGACATGCTTATGAAACAGACACTAGAAACTGCATGTAGCAGCAGATGACTATCAAATGGTTAGAAGAAATATGTTTATAAAACATTAATAAATTGTAACATATCTATGAACTTATCCATAATAAGGATTATTTTGGGGAGGAAACATATGAATCGTCAACAACTTTGAGAGAAAATAGAGGAATAAAATCTCAATTCCAAAATTCCTATATCAATTTCTTATTGGAGTTTAGGATTCTTTATTTTTTTTTAAATATGCAACTATGGTCAGGAACTTGAAAGTGCACTATGTATTCTTAATTTTAAGCTCTGTGTACTCTATTAAACACTCAGTTTTTCCTATATTATCAAATATTAATATTGGAATTAAAATATATATCATGTATATTACATGAAAGTGCTGAGAAATGACTAAATGAAAAAGCATATTAGTGAATCAACATCTCTCACATACACAGTAAAATACATTATATATACTATTTGGGATAATTATTGTGTCACTTTTTTTTGGCCTTTTATAAATATATTTTATTTAAATCTTAGAAACAATCAACGAACCCTTCAATTTTATGTCTATAAACATTATAGATATGACTACTTTATCGATATATTGGGTCTCTTTCCTAATAATAGCTATCTTATCGCTTATTTTTTTTTAATACAAGCTCAACTAATTGCAACATTGAACCTTTCAAAGTCATACCTCATATAATTCTAATGAAACAGAAACTGAAAAGAGTAAGCCCAAATACCAATTTGTATTCCTAGATTTATAATATACAAATATGGAAACTTAACTAAGCAGTCTTGAAACCCATACAAGACCCTTCATTATAGCATGTACCTCATACATCCATGTAGATCCACCTGTCATCACCAAAAGATAATGTAAACATGTTTCTTTAGTTACTCACGTGAATTTAGATTCTAAGTTTTCTTATCCTTAGATGGATTTGAAAGACAATATAAGTCATCATTGATTTCCATGAAAATCCCACCCCATATTGATAAAGGATTTCCTACATAAATTCGTAGGGTGTGACTACAGTAATTATCCATTCTTAGTCCCACTATATCTCAACATAGTCATGTATCAAAGATTTACATATTAACATTTATACGAGGATTTTAAGAATACAAGATTACCCACTTCAAACCTCAGTCTGGATGAATTGGATATCATGCATTAACTTTAATGTAAACATCAGAAGGTGAATGAAGGGAAATAGACAAATACCTTGAGGATGTACATCATATAGCGATAATAAGTGATCCATATTTAAGAAGATTTCCAAAATTTGTTGTCAAATATTGCTTTTCAATTTTAATGCTTTCTACTGAATCTTCATGCAACATCTGCAGGAAAAGCCAACAATGTGGAATTCAACATTTCATCCAAAATTGGAGAAAACCTTAAATGTACTACTACAATCAACACCCGCCATACAAGAAGAAAACAATATAATAAGTCCATCATTGACTGTTAAAATAAAAAAATTCAAAAGTATGAACTTTTATCATTCATAAGATATACTTTGTACGTTATATAAACTCATATGTAGTACTTTGCACCTCCCAAGAGAACAACCTTAACAGCAACAAAGATAATAAGTTTGATGTGGATTGGTTTTCCAAAGTAGTTCAACGTACCCCATCAAGAAGAAGTGCTCTGTCTACATTCATTTCAAAAAAATTAAATTAATCTGGCTTATATTGGAAAATAGAGATTTATAGATCAAGGTTTAAGATAAGATTCACGTCCAAACTATATACAGATTCAAGATTCATATAGATTAGATTCAACTTTATATAAAATTAAGACATGAATAACATTTGAGATCAAGAACAATAATAAAGTACTCATATATGGAGGAAAAGTTTAAAGGAATGTGAATCAAGAACCTGTTTGTCAGACCTTCAACCTTGATGCTAACCCCTTCCTAGATGTCCATCGTTTCAGATAAGAGAATGTTTTCATCTTGTTCTCTATCTCTGGAGGCCATGCATAATCTAAATCATTTGTGTGTCTGAACCAAGTTTTAGGGTTTTTGAACCCCAGATTAAAATAGGTTTATATATGATCGAGAAAATATGGTTTTTGTGTCTTCTAATTGGGTTTATATATGATCGAGAAAATAGAGGAATTGCTGTCGAATTTGAGAGGAAGTTTTATCTTATTTCAGAAGAAGAAGCGCAATCGGGTTTGAGAGAAAATAGAAGAATTGTCATCAAATTTAAGCGCAAACGGAAGAATCATCACATGTTGAACATGGAACAGAATCATTACTGGATTTGAGAGGAAGCATCGATAATTTTGAAGGAAGCACTGCTCTAGGGTTTGAGAGAAAGGGCAAAAATTGAAGCTGAAGGGTTGAAATTTTTTCTAAAATATATTACTTAATTAGTTTACTGTAAAAAAATAGATTTAATAAAATAAAAATGTAAATATAAAATAATTTTATTATGAAAACATAGAATAAAAGAAATTGAAATTTTAAGCAGGGCTGGTTAAAGCAATTTGTGAAAACTGACGAAATAAAGTAGTGTTAATAATGGCGGTTATGTCATTGGTAATTGTGGCGTCTTTAAAAACCGACATAATACACTGGTAATTGTGGCGGTTTACAAAACCGACGTAATAAAACGGCCATAAATTCCCCATTTTTTGTAGTGAAAGGAGAAATTTTTAAATTCCAGTGCATTTTGGATCGCTCTTCTCCTTCAGTGGTATCAGAGCCACTTACGAAACCATGCATCTAATAGCTGTTTATTTTCTATATTTTCTGTATTAATATGATTAAAAGACATAATGAATCAAAGAATGAACGAGTAATTAAATTTGGCAACATGTTTGTACGATTTGGATGATTGATGTTGACTATACTTCGGAATCCGACATTAGTATGGTGAAGCAGCGATACATCGATCGTCCATAGGTTATGCAATTAAGATCGATCAAGTTATATATATGATATAAGCAATCTTGATATAAAATACGATATATATGATATACTGTTTCTGTTTCGTTCATTGAAACACTTAATCGTTGTTTTCCTTTGAGCGATCAATGGTCGTTTGCTTCTTGATCCGATATTAGTATGGTGAAGCAATGACGTGTTGATCAATCATACTGAATCAATAATCAAGGTGTGTTTGACGGTCTGAAATTGGTGCATTAGGGTTAATGACGGCACAAGGGTTGTGCTGTCAAAGAGTTATGCGATTAGGGTTGTGACTGCGCAATAGTTGTGCTTTAAAGTATCAAGTGTTGATGCAAAAAACGACGTCGATTTCAAATGAATTGTTCATTAAAATTTCAGTCGTGGCGCTGCCCCTACAACCCCGCAAGGGGGTGTTGACCGGGCAGCGGAAGCCCCGTCCGCTGACCGGGCAGTGGACCCCCTCGCTAAATCTGCGTAGTGTGATCGGTCGCCGAACTTTAATTTGGTATTAATTAATTAAAAGAATTAAAATTAATAATAATAATGTGTTTATTATTATTGTCTTGTGGTGATCGGTTATGGCCTTAGTTTTCCTTTATTTTGTTTTGGGATTTTAAAATACGACATGCGTGTCGTGCCTCTCTTTTAATCTCTTAATGTAACTTCTTTTCTCATCTCACTCCCTCGTATGTAAAACGAGTTTCTTTGATGTAATGTAATGTTATGAAGAAAGAGAAGAATTCAATATCAAAGGAGGACAACCTTGAAGATCTTGCTTGGAGAAGCTTGGATCGTTATTAGGTTAGCTTAGGTTCTCTCATTGGCTTGGGAGAACAATTGCGCTAGGGGCCATAACTGTTTCATTATGTATGTTGATGCATGTGAATGTATGTTGATGCATGTGAGAGACGATTTATATGATAAATAAGCCGGTGAGATCAGAATAATTGCAAATTCCCTCAAATTAAATATTAAGTTTATGCTTTCCAAGTTTAGCCCTCATCAAGACTAGTATCGGATAATGTAGGTTTCGCCTATGCGAGGTGCATGTTCTATATTAGTAAGGTGTGATGGGATAATTTTAATATCCAATTGCTAAAACAATGGGTCAAACTTAACTAAACAAATTATAATAAGATTATATATGTTTAGAAGCAAGAGTTGGAAATGATCCATGTGATGGATTGGAATAAGGAGTTATTCACCCAACTAAAATATTCGAGAGTTGTATTAGATACAATTGGAAGGAGTTCTTACCTAAATAACCTAGTTGTAGCGGTGTATTCGTCGCTATATGATCTATCGATTAAATCACAAGCTATGAGATACATTGAAATTTCGAGTCGCCACCGCACTTTTATTTATCCAAGGGACTGGCTAAAAAGCGAACAAAAGCCTAAGAAGTTTTGCACGTAGAAAACTAATAAAAAGATCAGAGATTCTGGGTAAGGGGTAAATTACGCAATGGGAAGGTGTTAGGCACCCACTACGTCCTAGGTACTCCTAGGGAGCCCTTTTCACACTTGTTGTACTAAATTGTTATTTGTTATGACATAAGTATTGTGCAAACAATGATTGGGGTGATGGGAAAAGAATATACAAGTTAGTTATTTTTGTGTTATTGGGTTTTATTTATTTTTGTGTTCGAACGGATGAACCCGCTGCCTACGTACCTTCCATCAAAGGTAAGGATCAAAACGCCGTAGTTCGGCTAAAAGATTTCCAAAAGTGAGTTAGGTTCAATTTTAAACACAAACCCTAGGTCTTACGTTATCCACAGGAGAAAACTCAACCTTATACAAACAACAACGTCCACCATGTGAGAACAGCTTCAACTTGCCAGGGAGGGGTTAACCCTATAATAGGCAAGGAAGACTTACAATTCAATCACTAAAGACAGAAGGTGAGATTAACATCAACCACTAAGATAAATCAAACCTATAGCTCATGTATGAAAACATTAAGAATGGACAAAGCCAAAACAAGTGAATGAGTGAAGTTACTAATTATGATTATGAAAATGAAGTCAAAGTATGATTAAGATTAATTCAAGGAAGTATTATGAAATGGAGTTTGAAAAAAGTCAAGGACTTGAGTCCAGGTTTTTAGTTAGAAAAATCATGAAAATGTTTGCACAACACTTAAGTCAAGTTTGAAATCAAAGTGTGAAAAGGTTTAGGACATAATGAATGATGAATGGATGAGGATGGAGAGTAAAACTTCTTAGAAGGTTCACTTCTTGAAATCATATAGCAGATGATTCAAGTGTGTCCTTTGGAATGGAAATAAGCAATAACAAACAAACAAAGCAAAGAAAGGCGGATACCGGATGCCAATCACTGGTCTTATACCAATCTCCTAAAACAAAATGGGATATCAGAAGCCACTCAATGGTCTTACACTAATCTCCACAGGCAAAGAAATAAAAAGCGGATACCGGCTACCAATAGATGGATTTACACCAGTCTCCTAAAACAGAAATGGATATCAGATGCCACTCAATGGACTTACACCAATCTCCTCAAAAGGAAAACAAAAATGAAACATGGAAGTCAACTGCCAAACTGTCTGGACTTAGGTTAACTCCACAGTATGGTCCTAGGAAATCCAATGCCACATTACAGGGACTTACAATGGATCCTCACATACAAGAACAAACGCAACAATATGACCACAGGAATGCAAATGCCAACTTACAGGGACTTATAATTGCAACCTCTCATACAAACATATAAAACAAACTATGATCACAGGAAAGCAGATGCCAACTTACAGGGACTTATAACTGCAACCTCACATACACAAACGAACCAAATTATGATCACAGGATAACAGATGCCAACTTACAGGGACTTATAACTGTATCCTCACATACAAACAGATAAACAGAAGATATGAGTGACCAATGAGGTCTTACACTCTATCCTTCCATATCACAGGAGCAAATGCCAAAGCAATGGACTTACAATTGTCCTCAATGGGAAAACAATCAATGATAACATCACAAAACAAATGAGATGATCATGCACTAATGGCAATTGATGATGATAAATGCATAACATATAAGCAAGCAAGTGCATACGAAGCAATCAGTCAATCAATGAATATCAAACAGCACACTCTATAGCCAAACAATGGGGGCTCACACAAGAGGGTTTGACTTTGAAAGTCCACTGTAATAGGTAAAGGTCGCTCTTAACCTTGCCATTGAGAGGCTAAGGTGAAGCAGATGAATAGGAGATGAGGGGTGTGCCTCATGGCTTCTATCTCAGATCAGAGAGAGCATCAAATAGAAAGTGGGGGAGTTCAGAAAGATGGAACTCTTTCCCCTTTATTGACTCGATTAGATCTTGGGTTTTTATCTCAATGCTTCAACCATGTAATGGGAGCAAAGAGAGGACACACTGAATAGTGGGGGATAGATTACTTATCCCTACCTTCCACCAATTGCCTCAAATGAGGACTTTTCCTGCTTGGGACAATTTTAAACACACACAGGCATTGCCTCTTAAGGAGGACTTCAGACAGTTTGCCCGGTCAAATAACAGACCGGGTCTCCAGACTACATGAAGAAGAAGTAATTATACCTCAAAGCAAATGCTAAATAGCAAAGCAAGCAACTAAAGCAACTAAAGTGTACCTGAAAAAGTCAAACTTATTAGTAAACAAGTCAACAGTTCAAACCCAAAAGAAATGGATAAACAACAGTCAACCATAAACAGAGGTGCCAAGGCACAAAGCCAAACTCATATGAATCACACCTACAAAACAAGGGTTAGCACAATATATATAATCCAACTCAATCAAATTTGAATGATCTTTGAGGCATTGGTGCTTAACCTGAAACAATAGCTCAATTGTAAGCTCAAAAGACCACTAGGACTAGCCTAGGGTCAAGGATGAAAGAAAAAGTCAAAACAGCAAAGAAAAGTCAACCAAAGTCAAGGTCAAACATTTAGTAAGCAATCACAATTGGGCCCACATTCAAATCATGCATCATTGTCATTTCATACACAAAACAATGCAAAGCATGGCAAAGGAAGCATACAAAAGGTCAACAGCAAGACTTCATTCAAAAGTCAACCCAAACCATCTCAAAAAATTATCAAATAAATCACATTCAATCCTAACATCTAGCATGGCAAGCATGTCAAATTTCAATGCATTTGGATGAGAGGAAGGCAGTCAATTAAAATCAAGAAGTCAAACCAAATTCAAGCATGCACAATGAAGGTCAACAAACATGGGTCAACTTCAAAAAATCATATCAAATTGAAAACAGATGAGAAATGAATGAGATTAACACCAATGCAAAGCTCAAGATGTCTAATTATCACATATGAAATTTCATGATCATTCAATATGGTATGAGGATTTCCCAAATGAAATGGCAATGTGTAGCACAAAAAGTCAACATTTGACTATGCAGAGAATAAAATTCACAATCAAATGGAAAACAGCATGATTAAATCCCAGAAAATTCATACACAAACTAGACATGTAAGAGATCATTCATGCAAAATTTGGGGTCATTTGGAGGCCAGGAGACATGTGAACAAAAATCAAGAAAATGCACATCATTGGTGTGACACAAATTGTCACACCCTACTTCAGAAAATCATATCACCCAAACCACAAATGAGAAATGTATAAACTCTACATGGAAACAAAGGTAAATGAGTCTAGTTTCACCACAAAAAGTTTCAGGGGCAATGGATACATCATGAGAATTTCACAATTGAAATGGCAAAGGGTGTCAAATATGCATACTTGTTAGGAAACCAATTACCAATTAACATCCAGCCAATGAAAAATTAATTAAAAATCATAATAAAAAACTAGACATCCATGTGAAGATCATGCAAAAAATTTCAGGATTTTTGGAATTAAATTGAAAGAGAAATTAATTTTGCAAGTTGGATGAATAATTGAAGCAACATGAACAAAATGACATGATGTAATGAGTCAACATGAAGTCAGCGTGGCAAATTTGTAATTAACCGCCTCACTAATCGAAGCTGTGCGTTTTGGGCAGGGAAAATGGAATGTTCTCATTGGCCGATGGCCAATGGAACAGTAGAACAGCCAACCAGCTTTCACGTTTCTGGGTTCAACATAAACCCTTAGGGTTTTAGCATGGCATTCATCAAATTCATCAACATCGAAGCAAAATCAAACACTATCACACAACAGCATAGCATTTAGTAATGTTCATACATCAACCAGACAACAGCATACAACACAGTTCATATGGATTCTCTGGAAAATATGAGAGTTTAAGCAGCAACATGATCTTCATCACCTTCAACAAGTTCAAAATTTCGAAATGCCCAGAACACCCAATCAAGTACACCAATAGAATCATCATGCAACATATAACGTGAGTGTGCTATCCATTTCACTAATTCATCATGAATAAAGCAGATCGAGCAAAAACAAGCATGAACACAAAACTTACAAAGCAGATTTCTCACTCAATGCAAAACCATATCACACGAAACAAATTGCAGTGGATTCAGCAGTTAAAGACCTATCTAAGGCAACCCATAGTTTGGCAAATGGAAGAGGTCGAATACTTACTTATTTTTGAAGAAAACTGATGTGCAGTGGTTATTTTGAGGATATAGCCTGAAACAGATGAAGATGATGGTCCCAAATGATGTATCCCAGAAGGGATTGAGCTCAAACTTGCTTGATTTGCCTCTAACTCCAAGCTGCCATGGGAGATGTGCTTTGAAAAACAGAACAAAAGCTGGAGTTCCAGCTGGATTTTGTTGCTTGAATGAGCTCACAAATATCGTCCAGATGATGGAGCTATGAAGAAAACTCGAGGTCTTTTGAAGTTTTTGTGCAGAAATTCACTCTTGGTAAAAAATACAATTTTAGAGAGAAAAGAGAATTTGGTCGTGTGTCTCTGCAGCTAGGGTTAGAATCTGGCAGCAAATGAGTTTTTATGTGACTGTTTATCCTTGCTAATCCATGTGCTAAGCTAGTTTTGTTTAATGAAGACCAATTGCCAAAATTGCTAATTTTGCATGAGTGAAAAATGGAGGTGTATGCTTGGTCGAAATGGGCTTGATACAGGCTGTAAACAGACCAAGTTTTTGCTGTTTGAAGTCTGCACATGAATTGCTCACTTTGCCTTGTGTTAATGAAGTCATTTGCAAAATACCAAGTTTATGCAACTTTGGTCCAAAATTGTGGCATGATGGTGGAATGAGCATGAATTAGGGCTTGGAGCAAGTTTCAAATATGATTCTAAACATTTCCCAATTGGCCAAAGTGAGAAAAAGTCAAAGAATCAAAAAGTCAAAGTTTGGTCAAACTTGAGATTAAAAAAAGTCAAGGCCAAAAATGCCATTTTGATTGGCAAGGTTTTGGTTCATGAAATTTATATTTTTGGAAAGAGGAGGAAAAATGTGGTTTGTAGGAAAAAACCCCACCAAATTTGGCCTTATGGTTCATGAGTTATGGCTCTTTGAAGTTCACAAATTTTTGAAATTGAATTGATCATATCTTGACAACCACACATGGGATTTGAGAGTTCTTGGACTTTTTGAAAATGGGAGAACAAGATCTTCAGCTTTCATGTTGGGCAAAAATTCATTTGAAGCTTGTATCATGATGTAAGTTTAAGATCAAGAAGTTTCCATTTTTGGCAGTTGAAATTACAGGTCCACTTTCTATTTTGGGAAATTTCTGATTTTGCTTCAAATTCTTCCATGATGAGGTTTGACATGATATATGAGGCTTGTATGGACATGAATGAGCTCCTTCAAATCAATTCCATCCATCAAAACACTGATTAAATCAACAGTTGACCAAGTTTGACTTTTCTAGGGTTTTGGATGACTGAAGCATTTCTGATGAATTCCAAACCCTAATTCTTTGAGAACTTGATTTCAAATGATGTCATAAGATGTATGAACTCTTGATTATTGATCATGGTGCCCAAATTCTGCAAGAATGGCCACCATCCATTGCTTTGACTGACTGTTGACTGTCTTTGACCTAATTGCTGATGATTGCTTCAACTGCAAGCAACAAGGTTAGACTGACAATATTTTTGTACTTTTTGGTTAATAAACACATGAAAAGCAAAGATATACAAAGGCACAGCATGCTTGGTGATCAAGAAATCAACCCACAAGGCAACCTACCCACTAGGAGGGAAGCTAGGGCATGCAGTGATCCTTGAGGCCATGATATGATATGATATGGGCCATGAGGGATCTTAGGGCCAAAATTGGGGTCTTACACTAGTTTTGTGTAATTCGCCTACGCAGACTTAAAACAAAGTAAAATGTGGATCTCGACCCACTAGAAAATCTTCCAACGGGATTTTCCGAATCAAATGGTGAGAGTCATTTATTTTGAGTAAAATAGTGGGAACATATTTAATTAAAGCCCTAATTTAATATGTTATTGATACTTATATTTTCATTATTTTCATGTAGATTACCATGACAAAAAACACCTCTAACAACATTTTGTGATCAATCCTTGACAAGGAAAAATTGTCTGGGACAAATTTTCTGGATTGGCACCGAAATATAAGGATTGTCCTCAAACATGATAGAAAGTTGTATGTCTTGGAGAAATCTGTTCCTGAAGAGGAATCTCCTAGTTCTGCACCTAAGGCAGAAAGAGATGCTTATAAGAAGCATGTCGATGATGCCAATGGAACTGCTTGTCTCATGCTAGCTACCATGAACTCAGAGTTGCAAAAGCAACATGAGAACATGGCAGTGTTGGATATGATCGAACACCTGAAGATGCTCTATCAAGAGCAATCATGGAATGAAAGGTTTAAAGTTTCAAAATCCCTTTTTCAAGGCAAGTTAGCTGAGGGAGCCCCTGTAGGTCCCCATGTGCTCAAGATGATTGGGTATGTGTAAAACCTTGAGAGGTTGGGTTTTCCCCTCGGAAAGGAACTTGCGACTGATTTGATCTTGCAATCGTTTTCAGATAGATTCAGTCAATTTATCCTAAATTTCAATATGAATGATATGGACAAATCTCTTTCTGAACTGCTAGCCATGTTAAGAATTGCTGAGCAGAATCTGAAGTTAAAAGGGAAGTCCATTTTGATGATTGGAAATGGAAAGAGACAGAACAAAAGACCCACCAAGCAGGATGATAAAGGGAAAGGCAAGGAAGTTTCCAAACCCAAACCCATTATTGCTGCTTTGAAGCCTAGTGGAAGCATAGCAAAGGAAGGCACCTGCTTCCATTGCGGTAAGACCGGACACTGGAAGAGAGACTGCCCAAAGTACCTAGAAGATAAGAAGAATAGAGTAAAGACTTCAACTTCAGGTATTTTTGTTATTGAAATTAAGTTATCTACTTCTGCATCATGGGTATTAGATACTGGATGCGGTTCTCACATTTGTACCAATGTGCAGGGGCTAAAAAGGAGTAGAGATTTGGCAAAAGGTGAAGTTGACTTACGAGTTAGCAATGGAGAAAAGGTTGTTGATTTAGCCATAGGAACTTATGTATTGACTTTACCTAGTGGTTTAATAATTCAGTTAGAGAACTGTTATTATGTACCTGCAATTAACAGGAATATTATTTCTGTTTCTTGTTTGGACAAGTTTGGTTTTTCATTTATAATAAAGAACAATTGTTGCTCAATTTATTTGAATGATATATTCTATGCTACTGCACAAATGAACAATGGACTATATGTCCTTGATCTTTAAGTGCCTATTTATAACATTAATACTAAAAGGATGAAACCTAATGAGTTAAATCCAACTTACCTTTGGCATTGTCGATTAGGCCACATAAATGAGAAACACATTTCCAAACTCCATAAAGATGGACTCTTAGACTCTTTTGATTATGAATCATATGAGACATGCAGATCTTGTTTAATTGGAAAGATGACAAAGTCTCCATTCACAGGAAAAGGTCAAAGAGCTAATGATCTTTTGGCCCTCATACATACTGGTGTATGTGGACCACTGAACATACCATCAAAATGAGGTTTTCAGTATTTCATCACATTTACTGATGATTTCAGTAGATATGGTTATGTGTATTTAATGAAACACAAATTAGAGTCCTTTGAAAAGTTCAAGGAATTCAAGAATGAAGTACAAAACTAACTAGGTAAGAATATTAAAACTCTTCGATCAGATCGAGGTGGTGAGTATTTAAGCCTAGAGTTTGATGACCATCTGAAAGAGTGTGGGATCCTATCCCAACTTACTCCTCCTGGAACACCCCAATGGAAATGGTGTATCTGAGAGAAGAAATCGAACCCTGTTAGACATGGTCCGATCCATGATGAGTCACGCCGATCTTCCAAACTCCTTTTGGGGACATGCACTATTGACAGCAACTTACACATTTAATCGTGTTCCATCTAAAAAGGTTGAGAAGACACCATATGAGATATGGAGTGGTAAGAAACCACATATGTCTTACATGAAGATTTGGGGTTGTGAAGTTTATGTGAAATGACAAATTTCAACTAAGCTTGAGCCCAAATCTGACAAATGCTTATTTGTGGGGTATCCTAAAGAAACAAGAGGGTATTACTTCGACAATCCTTCTGAGGGCAAAGTGTTTATCGCTCGAACTGGAGTTTTCCTAGAAAAGGATTTTATTTCCAAAGGAATCAGTGGGAGGAAAGTAGAGCTTGAAGAAATTCAAGAATCACAAAGCATTGATACACCCATGGAGGAATTAGAGCAGGAAACACAAGTAGTTGTGGAAGAGCAACCAGCTCAAGTAGAACAAGACCAACATAGGTCAAGCAGAATACGTCACCTACCTGAGAGATATGGATATCTCATAATTGATCAAGGTGATGTATTACTCATGGATCAAGATGAGCCTGTGACCTACCAAGAGTCCATAACTGGTCCCGAACCTGAGAAGTGGCTAGAAGCCATAAAATCTGAAATGGATTCCATGTACACAAACCAAGTTTGGACCTTGGTAGAGCCTCCTGTAAGAGTTAACCCTATAGGATGCAAGTGGGTCTTCAAAAAGAAGACTGACATGGATGGTAAGGTACATACCTATAAGGCAAGACTAGTTGCAAAAGGATATAAAAAAATTCATGGGGTTGACTATGATGAAACCTTTTCACCAGTTGCAATGCTTAAATCTGTTCGGATTTTACTTACTATCGCTGCATATCATGATTATGAAATATGGCAGATGGATGTCAAAACTGCTTTCCTTAATGGGAATCTTCTTGAGGATGTGTACATGACAAAGCCTGAAGGATTTGACATACCAGAAGAAGCCCAAAAGATATGTAAGTTACCAAGATCAATCTACGGATTGAAGCAAGCTTCCAGAAGCTGGAATCTTCATTTTGATGAAACAGTAAAACCATATGGAATTATCAAGAACGAAGATGAGCCTTGTGTCTTCAAGAAGGTTAGTGGGAGCATGATCATTTTCCTGGTATTATATGTAGATGACATATTACTCATTGGAAACATGTCCTTACCCTACAACAAGTAAAGTCTTGGTTCGGGAAATGCTTTTCTATGAAGGACCTAGGTGAAGCAGCCTATATATATTAGGAATCAGAATCTATAGAGATAGATCATAAAAACTGCTTGGCCTAAGTCAGAGTACATACATAAGCAAAGTGCTGAGACGCTTTAATATGCATGATTCCAAGAAAGGATTCATACATATGAAACATGGCATGTGTCTATCAAAAACACAATCCCCTTCAACTAAGGAAGAAAGGGATCGCATGAATAAGATTCCATATGCATTTGCAATAGGACCTATCATGTATGCCATGTTATGTACTCGACCAAACGTCTCGTATGCTTTAAGTGAAACAAGTAGGTACTAGTCTGATCCCGGTGATGCTCATTGGGTAGCTGTCAAGAATATCCTTAAGTATTTGAGAAGGACTAAAGACTCATTCTTGATATATGGAGGTCAGGAAGAGCTTGTTGTAATTGGATATACCGATGCTAGCTTCCAGACAGATAAGGATGACTTTAGGTTGCAATCTGGTTATGTGTTTTGCTTAAACGATGGCGTTGTGAGCTTGAAAAGTTCAAAGCAAGATACAGTTGCTGATTCTACAACCGAGGCCAAGTATATTGCTTCCTCAAGTGCAGCAAAGGAAGTTGTTTGGATCAAAAAGTTCATTAGTGAACTTGGCATAGTTCCTAGCATTGTGGATCCCATTGGTCTCTATTGTGATAACAATGGTGCTATCGCACAAGCTAAGGAGCCTAGATCTCACCAACGATCCAAACAAATACTTAGGCGTTATCACCTCATTCGAGAGATAATAGATAGAGGAGATGTGAAAATATGCAGAGTACCTACACTTGACAATATTGTTGACCCACTGACAAAGCCTCTTGCGCAGCTGAAAGATGATGACCATACTAGATCCATGGCCATTAGGGGTATGCCTGATTGGATCTAGTGCTAGTGGGAGATTGTTGGTGTAAGCCCTAGAGGCCAACACTTTTGGTACTTGTATTGAATTATTTATTAATAATAAAAGGCTTTTTCTTTATTATGTTTGTTTAATAAAGTCCCTAGAATAACTAGTCCGTTTAATGTATCAAGTGTGACTTAATCATGAGATCACATTAAACATAAGGACATTATTCTTAAAGTATCCGTAGTCGAGCTTTATTGTGAAGTGGGATAACATTAAAGCATTAAGACTATTATGTATATAAACTGATGATCACATGTCATGGATCATGGATAAAGAGTTATCAAATCTTAAACATAGGTATGAATATTAAGAGTAATATTTATACTGGATTGACCCGCTATGAGAATACTATATAGAATTTTATGAAAAGTGTCATAAGTTATTCTCATGGTGATAATGGTGTATACCACCCTTCGACCTGAAACCAGTATGAACCCTAGATGTAGAGTCGAGTGCCTTATTGTTGATCAACCATTGTCCGTAACTTGATGACCATAAAGACAGTTGATGGGTACTCCATGAAGCATGCTAAGGACATGAGTCACCTAGCTGGAATTTGTCCATCATGCGTAATAGGATAAATGTCTATGGGCCCAAGATTGAACTGGACAACGATGACACGGTATATGCTTTGTGTTCAATATAGACATAAGGGCAAAAGGGTAATTGTACATACAAGTATTATCATAAAAGGATTTGTCAGATCACATGACATTTTCGTGTCTTGGGTAGCAGTGATGTGTTGCTAGATACCACTCACTGTTTATTATGTTAAATACGTGATTTAATATAATTGCCAATGCCGTGAAAACCTACAGGGTCACACACAAAAGGACGGATTGATGAGAGATAGAGTGACTAAGGAACACCGTAAGGTACGGTGCACTTAACTGAATTGTAGAACATCGTAAGGTATGGTGTGCTTAAGTAGAATACGAAATATGGTAAGGTACCACGCGCTTAAGTGATTTTGGCATATTATAAGATATGGGCCACATACACTTAAATGGGCTTTTTAGCTTGTAGCCCACACAAGTGGTTATATAAATAGAACCCTTGTGTAGAAGCATTTGTGCAGTTGCAATTTCGTTTCTATCTCTCTCACTCAAAGCCTTCATTCGTAGCAGCTAGCACTGAGATTGAAGGAATCCGTTCGTGTGGACTGAGTAGAGGCGTTGTCATCGTTCAACGTCGGTGATCACTCCGTAGATCTGCATCAAAGGTTACAATCGCCACAATAGGTAAAGATTCTATCACTGATCATGCCCATTCGTAAGGATCACTAAAGGAGAAATTTTTAAATTCCGTTGCGTTTTGGATCGCTCTTCTCCTTCACTTTGATCTATCAAGCTCACATCTAGGGTTTAAGACCCTCAATGCAAGGAGTTCAATCAATAATTGGTTTACTATGGCCCTAAGCATCATATATGAATCCCCACGATCTTCACATGTTATTTCGATCAAGAAATCATTAAGAATTTGGAGTTGATTTGCCTTGGAAACCCTAATTCTTCTAGGTATCTTGTGTAACTTCTTTAACAAGCGTCTTCAACCAGTGATTAAATATTTCAAGGGATAATTCAAATTTAATCACCTTATGTATATATGACCCTCCATGAGTCCCAAAAGTCAAGAGAATATCAACCTAGCAAGTTGGTTCATGGTGGTTGACCAGAGGAAGTCAACTAATCAAAACTGGGGTTCCCTAGACCCCATCTCCTACAATTTTTATCATGTGAAAATGATTACAAGAGAAACATTACTATAAATGACATTCCAAACAACGTTCATCTTGAGGTCTAGATCTAGTTTTGCTTGGACAGTCATTTTTTTGGTGAAAGATTATAGGAAATTTTGTCTAAACCCTAATTTGGAGGTCAACTTCCCAAGGCCATAACTTGCTCAATTTTGATGATATGAAATCTATTCAAGTTTAATGATACAATTCAAGATGTTTAATTCAACTTTGATGTTTGGAGGAAGAGCAAATTCAACTTTTAAATCCATGTGATATGAGGAGACATTATAGGTCATTTTGGACCCATGCCATTGAACAAGTGATTTTCCTCAACTTCTAAAATGCATAACTCCTTCATGCTAAATCCAAATGAGGTCAAATTTGTTACCAATTTGAAGGATTTTGAGAGAGATACAACTTTTATACAGGAACTTTTCTCATTTGAAGCTCATATAAAAAGTTAGCCAAGGTGAAAGAAGTGAACATATGGCTTGACACTTAGAGATTTGTTTGATATGTTTGATTTTCCAAACTTCCACCTCAAACTTCATCATGATCCAAGGTTCAAATGAAAAAGTGTTAAACATGAAAGTTGTTCCACTTGATCTAACCTTTCCAAAAAGTAAAATTTCATCCCATTTGGACAACGTATGATTGACTTACGCATGGCTTCAAGTTGGATCACCATTTGGCATAATTGAACTTGCATCTTCCATACACAAATGCATGGCTTGCTAACATGATTTCACCAATGTTTGTACATAATTTTGGACCCTATTGAATGATTATATGGGCCTATCACAGGCCCATGCATCCATGCAAAGGCAATTTCTATTTTTGGAGTTTTGAAAGAAGTATGCAATTATCAATCCTTTGGCTATAAATAGAACCCTCCATGATCAGAATTAAGGACACTTGCACGCCAGCTTTGAATCCCCAACCCTAAACCCTCTCATTCAAAGGATAACCTTGAGGATTTCCATTAGAAATAGAGTTTAAATCTCCACTGTTTTGAGATTCAAATCTCCAAGAGTCTTGCTTCCTTTTTTATCCAATTTTACTCTATCAAGCATCTAGAGCAAGGCTAAGTAAAGTTGGAAGCAAGATCGTGGCCATCTGAATCTGCAGTGGAGGTGATTTCCTCATTTATTCATTTCTTCGATTCTCATTCAATTATCCATATTTCTTCTTGATCTTTGGTTGTCTGAAGTCCTACCAGTGTAGGCAAGAAGATTGAGTTTCTTTGAGGTCAAATCGAAGCAACTTAGATCATGATCCTCAAAATATAACTCCTTGTATCTTTCAATATACTTGGATTTAGATGAAATTGAGGCCAGGTTCGAGCTCCTGAGCATTTTTACTTTAAATTCATGTTCTCCTTTTTTATTTTGGTGATGGTTGAAGATGGATAAGTCCGGTGAGGTCCACCGGAGAAGAAGACCGGAGTTGCAGCTCCGGCGATGCGTTGGCATGTCTCAAACCATATGATCCTCTAATTTTGTTTTAATCTCACGCGTTTGTTTTAATTACCATCCCTACAGTTCATTGACTAGAGTCCATTGTGGAATGGGAGCTGAGATCCACTTTATTTGCCACCTCAATTAATGAGAGAGATCAAGTGGTCCACGTATTTTTTGCATTTTCTGTTTTTTAGTTTAATTTCTTTATTTTTATTAAGTCATATTAATTTTAACATTGATCCAAAAAATGTGAGACTTTCACAAAAAATTCTCAAATATTTTTCTCTTTCATTTTCTAAATTAAAATCATTTTTGGATCATTATTAATATTTTTCATAATTTAATTGTTTTTATGCATATTTTTAATTGATTTAATTCTCAGATATCTTTAATTGTATACAATTTTCATCTGATCCATGGCCCTACTGCACATGCATGCATTCATTATTTCATCATCACAATTTCATTGAAATTTCATAACCAAATACATATTACACAGACTCAAAGGCATGGTGTTTACACCCGGGGAAAACTGGGGTTTATCCGGTTAAAGTTCTGAAAAAAAAATAAAAAAAATTGGACTTGGTAATCGATTACCCTAATCATGGTAATCGATTACCCAGATAAAAAATTGATTTTTTGGCCATTTTGGATTGTTTAATCGATTACCCTAATCATGGTAATCGATTACACAGACGAAAAATTGATTTTTTGGCCATTTTGGAATGTGTAATCGATTACCCTAATCATGGTAATCAATTACACCTGCGCAGACAACAGTAGTAGCTCTGTTTTTTACACAGAGGACCTTTTGGTTCACCCCTTTAAATCCCTTTGCTTCCTCTATAAATAGAGCACTATCCCCACTCATTTTTGAAGCTTGAAAGCCACAAAACCTCTATCAAAACCCTAACTCACCCAAACCCTATTTTCTTCTCTGAACCACCCAACCACCATGTAAAAATGCACAACCTCCACACAACAAAAACAATAGCAAACTTGTGACCTTCACTTACATAATCATTCACCACCACCATATAAACATACACCTTCCTTCCCTTCCATTTTCCTACCACAACAACCATAGTCACCGTCTTCCAAACTTTTTTGCTTCATTCTCAAACCCAAACACAACAACAACCTAGTTTTGACACCACAATCTTGATAATATTTTGGACTCAAACTCCTTGACATTTTTGGTTTTGTTTTGTGTTTGAAAATGATTTTTTACTCTTGGGTTGTGTTTTGAGAGAGATTTGAGTCAACTTTGAGACAAGTGGGTTTTGTTGGGTTTACACCCTTTTGGGGATTTTTTGCTCTTACTACTTCTTATCCACCATTTTCAATCAAACTTTGTTTCTTGTTATCATTTAATATTTATTGTTGACTTGTTGTTACATTTATTTGGTTGATGAGTTCTATTAGATCATGACCATGGTTGTTTAGAGTTGATTAAATCTGCAATGTTTCAAACCTATTAATGGTTGATCAATAGATCATTCATGATACTTTGAGGCATTGATAGATTGCCTCTATTTCACCCATATTTGATTCATTTGATGCATAGATGAAACCATATTCTCTATATTAACTTGCTAATCCATTTGCTTATTGTTATTCTACTAACTACTAACTACTAACATTTATATTATTGCACTTTAATTCCTTGCAATTTATTTTATTGTTACTAACCATTAACTACTAACTTCTAACATTTACATTACTGCACTTTACTTCCTTGCAATTTATTTTATTGTTCATTTACATTCACTAACCATTATTATTATGATATTACCATTCTTTATCTTGTGATTTACTTTTATGTCATTACCTTGTAATTTACATTCAATTACTCATTATCATCATCATTGTACAAACTCATCATGCATGTTTATTTACTTGTTATTTATTTTATTGTCATCATACATTAAAAATAACAAAAACATGATAAAATGATAAAGACCAAAAACATTCACTCCACTCTTAATCAACTTGGACTTAGAGGTTTTCATCTTAGGACCTTTGCTTGGAAGTCTTCCTTTACTCTTTGTGATATTTTGTAAACACTTGGATTTTCATCCGTAACTTACATGCATATTGTAAGAATGACATCATGGCACCACCTTAAAGGGACATGTTTGCAAGACCATTATCCTTTGTTTAGCTTAGGTCACTTTAACATACAAAAGGCTTTCTCTTGGGCTACCTTACAATGAGACTCTTTAATTTCTTGTTGGTTACTTTGCATTCATGTTGCATAAGCTAAAATTCATAAGCAATCTCATTTCGAGACCATTTTCATAATTCAATTCATATGGACATATAAATACAAACCTCGGTCAATATCGAGTGCGCCTTTTCCAAATCAATTCAAAACACCTTTGTAAGTCGATTACTTGTAAAAGTATCGCCATCAACCTCACATGGCTTACTCTTGGTCCTTCTTACAATGAGACCTATTCGGTTTTCATTAATCGATTAGATGAACTATTCACTAAATAAATTCAATTCATTCACCAAAAATACAAATCCAAAACCTTGATCCTACATCGAGTATTCTTTATTAAGAATTAAAAACACCTAATCACAATCAAATACTATTTCACTTAAGAATAAAAGAGGTAATGGTTTTGAGTTTTCAACTCCTCTCCTCGATTATTTAAGCACGAACTCTTGTACTTGATTAATCGAACAACAGTCATTTCTAGTCCACTTAAGCACAAACAAATCAAATTATTTTACAATAAGAAATAAAAAGGGAGATAACTTTGAGTCTTCAATTTTTTCTCCTCGACTATTTGAATGCAAGTTCTCTTACTTGTTTAGTCTAATAATTGTCGTTCCTCTACAAACCTCCAAACCCCGATTAAATCAAAATAGTTTTTTACAATAATTTGAATGAAAAAGGAGTTGACTTCGAGTTTTCAACTTCACTCCTCAATTGGACGAATACGAGTTCTCTTACTCGGTCAGTCGAACAATTGTCATTTCTCCGCAAACATACAACTTAATCAAACCATTTTCATAACAAATTATACGAAAAGGGAGATGGTCTTGAGTCTTCGATTCCTCTCCTCAAATGCTTGGATATGAGTTTTTTTACTCAGTCATTCAATTATTTGTCGTTCATGCTAAAATACGTCAATCTTATACAACCTTATTTTCATAAATACTCAGATGAAACAGAGAGCGGTTTAGAGTCTTTTATTCCCTTTCTCGGTTATTAGGATACGAGTTGTCTTACTTGATTATCCGAGTATTCGTCATCCATTCAAAACACCTTAATTATCATCAAATCCTTTTACTATTAAGGATGAAACAAAAAGCGGTCTAGAGTCTCCTATTCCCTTTCCCGATTATTAGGATACGAGTTATTTTACTCGACTATCCGAGTAATCGTCACCCAACCAAAAACATCTCAATCAATCAAAATATCTAACATATTAATCCAACTTGTCACCCTCGTGTGATCAAAACTCTTTTCAGAAAGAACACTATTTAATCCTTTCTAATGCGCATAACAAACCAATGCTTAAGCCTTCGCCGAGAGTAGAGAAGCCAACGTTTAGCCTTTAGAACGCGACCTAAAACAGTTGTTCGGTAAAAGACACCAGCCAACCGTAGTTCCCCGAACTACGAATGCTCTGATTTCTTTATTACACCATAAGGATACGTAGGCAGGAGATTGCTGTATCTTTGCGAGCACACTAATAAAAAAACCCCCCTTTCCCTTTCTGAGGTTCTCATCCATTTCTATTTTTAATAATTTTATAACCTAAAGATAACAAACAAACATAAATTAACACTCGAAACACACATTAGAACTAAAAGGTTCCCGTTGAGTACAACAGACGTAAGGGGTGCTAATACCTTCCACTTACGTAATCCACTCCCGAACCCGAATATGGTTGCGACGACCATTATTCCATTTCCTAAAGGTTTTATCGATATTTTCCTATTCCTTCATTGGAATGAATAAAGTTCGGTGGCGAGTCTGTTCGAACATAAATTTTTTCGCGACCATCGCGAGGAATCGTATTTTTCGAGATGCGATAGATGGCGACTCTGCTGGGGAAATAGCTCCAAGCAAAAGAGAGTGAAGCCTAATTTAGTCCAGTTTCTGTATTGGGTGTTAATCTTGTTTGTTTATCTGTTATTTTTTTATTCTGCTATTATTATGTTGTTATAATTATTGCATGATGTTTTATTGGCTATGTGTTATTGGGGTTCTCTAGTTGGTAATACTTTGTGAGACAGGCTCTCTACCCGAGTCTGAGAGAAACCATAAGATTAAGTTGGCGGTTGCGTAATGGGTGCCCACAAGGAGTCTTCCTTGTAGGGAAGATACGAAGACCCCGCCTAGAGGAGATTCTCTTGAGATATTATTGCCCGATGAGTTTTCGTCACGACGATAGTATTCTCAAGTTGGATCAATGACTCTAGGGACCTTTTAACCCATTATCTCCGGTGGTTATGTAGTATTTACCTGAAAAGTCCAGGACTTATTAGGTTAATACGAAATCCTCAATCAGATGAGATCCCTTGGACGTATTACTATCTTACAGTAATATTTCCAACCTCGAACTATGACTCGAAGAACCTTGTTAGAACCCTGGGCTCGAGAGTCGTGTAGTAGAATCCTAATGGAGTTTTCCTTGTTGGGATAATGCAAAGACCTCACCTAGACGAGATCTTTTTAAGGATACTACTGTTCGACGAGTCTTCGTCACGGCAGTGACGTCCTCAAGAAATATCCATGACTCTGGGAACCTACCAACTATAGAGCCTACCCATGGGGTTCCATTAATCAGAGATACCTGTCATTTACCCGTTATTTTGATCCATCTAAAAACACTTTGAACCTGTGATCCTGAACATGTCACTACAACTCATACACATATCATTGCATCTGCAATCGTCATGCATTGCATATCACCTTTCATACAAAATATATACAAAAAAAAACTCATCCATCCTTCGTCCATAACCTACAATGGATTTCCCGACACTCATATCAGACTTGAAGTAACACTTGAAAGATTATGGATCCGTTGGAGCAAAGCCATATTGCATTGAGAGGAGATGTGGACTCAATGAAAAACCAGATAGACCAACTTGTGGAAGCTATGATAGTCTTAGCAAAGAAGGAAGACAACATTCAGCAGACTGCAGTTATTGAGAACGTTATGCTAGCTACAGTAAATGGTCTTACCGAACCTCAGCTTGTGCCAACCCCAGTTAATAACTCTATTATACAAGAATGTCATGTTGTTCAAGATCCCTCACGTCATGATGTTGTTGAGTATCACAGTTTTTCATTCTCCGTGCCAGATTCCCATGGAACAAGCATAGTGGTTAATGATGAACAACCACAAGATGATGAGATTGCTAAAAGATGTTGCGTGCTAGAGAAAAGACTGAAGGCCATAGAAGGACAAGATACTCTTGAACTGAATGCTTTAGACATGTGTTTGGTACCTGGCCTTGTTATGCCCGCAAAATTCAAAGCACCAGAATTTGAGAAGTACATAGGGGATGGTTGTCCAAAGCACCATTTGGTGATGTTTTGTCGAAAAATGACCTCTCATGCCCATAATGATAAGTTGATGATTCACTATTTCCAGGATAGTCTGACTGGGGCATCATTAAGTTGGTACATGAAGTTAGAAAGAAGTCATATTCAATCATGGTTGGACCTAGCTAACGGCTTCTTGAAGCACTACAAATATAACTTGGACATAGCTCCTGATCACATGCAGCTGAGAGCCTTATCTAAAGAGAGCAATGAATCCTTCAAAGGGTATGCCCCAAGATGGAGAGAGTTAGCGGCTTGCGTTGAGCCACCTCTCTTAGACAAAGAATTGATGGAGTTATTCAGGGACACCCTACAAAGTCAATACTTCGAAAGGATGAATAGCAGTGTAGCATCAGACTTCGCTAACTTAGTGACAATTGGAGAATGCATCGAGAGTGCCCTAAAAAATGGAAGAATCCAAGGCGCCTCGAGCAACCAAGCTAGCGAGACAGAATCCCTCAGCGACTCCCAAAAGGAAGAAGATGATGAAATAAATGCAGTCATGGCAGATATTGGGTATTCTCATGATGCACCAGCCAGACCTTATGGTTCTTCACCTTCTCAGCAATCACCATTTCCAACACCACGTTATCCTTATACGCAACTGGCAAGGCCTAGAGCACCATTCAAGAAACCATGGATTGTTCCTTATACAAATCAAAGATCTCATAGTCAAGGATATCAGAATCCGCATTTGATCCAGCATAGGCCTCGAAACAATCTGGAAAGAAGGAATGCTCATCTCGATCCAATTCCTATGTCATACCGCCAACTTCTGCCATATCTGGTTCAAAGCTCGCTGGTAGAGCCCAAGTATCTCAGGCCATTGTCAGAACCATACCCACCTGGATATGATCCTGATGTGCAATGTGGATATCATGCCAGAACAATAGGGCATTCAACTGAAGACTGCAATGCTTTCAAGGCTAAAGTGCAACAATTGATCGACAAAAGGTACATATCCTTTTTAGAAGGAATCCTGTTGGTGCACGTTAACCTCTCGTCATAATGAATTCAAAGATTTCATAGAGTATCTCCTAATGCCAGTAGTTCAGACAGGAAGACATCCTCAACACTGATAATCATTGGACTGATTTGTTTCTATTTTTGCATTTGTAGTTTCTTTGTTATTAAAAGTTGTTTGTGTTTAAACATTGTTGTTTTTAATGGTAATATTGATGAAGTAACGATGCATGTTTTGAATTAATTATCTCGCATTCGCTCATTTTTCTTCTCTTATATCAAAAACAAAAAATACATCAGTGTTTCTCCCATTCACTTTTCTTTATCATAACTTTTGTTTTAGCAAAGATTTGAGGGAGGATGACGAAAACAAGATACCCATAACTGCTAACTATATGCTTTCAGATAAAATCCCGCTGATGATGTACAAACATTATTTCAAATTCCCAAACACTAGAGAGATAAGGAGTTAATCCCTAGTCAAACACTTCGAGCCTAGAAGTAGGTGTTTCTTTCGGATATACAAACCCTTATGTTTAACCCTTGGCAGGGTAGTATTCAGTTAATCTGACTATGCATTCAAATTACAAGATGAAATATCCAGTATGTGGATCAACTACATGCCATTCTTCGCACACATCCTAAAGTTTCGAAGGAACCTCGAAAAATCAAAAAGTTATGACGGTTGTTCTTCAATGACCAATGACTTGGCAGTCACATTCTAAAAAAGGGAATCAATAAAAAAGCCCGCTAAGTCGATACCCCAAAAGGAGACTTAGGCAAAAACCAGGGTAATCCCGATGGACTAAAGCTTCAAAAGGCGGTCGATGCAAAAGTTAGGGATCAAAACAAAAATCAAAGGAGGTCACGAAAACCCTCAACAAAATAAAAACAAGATTTAGTGACCACCATATCAAGAATCAAAGGGTCACCAATATCCATGAAGAGTAAAATAAAGTGTCTGTCATTTCAAGAGATCTTACACCTGCAAAATCTCTTAAAAGTTGAATATGGTGAATTAAAAAGAAGGGTGGGTACATAAACAATTTTGAGCCTCATATCCTTTGTTTCGATAACCGTGAACCAGGCCATGTTACAACCCTTAAAATACATAATTGAAGCAGGGTTTATTTTGAAAGCATACTACAACAAAGTTGCGTAAACTGACTCCTAAAGATTTGCTAATATTCAACATCAATGTCATTATTCTCGCTGTGTCTTTCACACTTTAAACTGCTAAATCAGCATTACATTTGGACTCATGGTCCACTCGTCACACACTATCACATCATTCCAATAAATGATTCTTTTTCAAAACTTGCATGTATATCGCATTAAAATTACCATTTCTGAATAAACAATTTTAACTACAAGCCAGTACTTGGTGTCAGGGAAATTTCAACAAAGAGAAATCAGAGAAGCTTGACCATTTATCAGAATCAAGACTACCTATGAATATGGGGCATTCCACCTAAACATCAGTTAATCATAGGAAGATTACTCTAAGAATTGGCCAGTCTTAAACAATCTCCAAACATATGTTAATCAGGGGCAAGTCATTTCAAGAATCATTTAATCTAGAGTAAATCATCTCAGAATTCTATTAACTGGGGAAGATCACCTAGAGGTTATGTTGGCCAGGGGCAAACCCCTTCAATGTTCAGTTAGGAGGAGTTAAGTCGCTTCAACGCTCATATTAGGGCAAGCTACCTCAATAGTATAGAAAAGTAAACCACTTTGAGAGTCGGTTAATCAAGGAAAATATTTTCATGACTTTAAGTTTTGGGGCAACCATCTCCAAATTATGGTACAATTGCTTTTGAAATCCTTTCGAGGTAAACGTCCGTAAAGACCCAACAAACTGGGGCAAGATGAGCCACAGAGGAGAAAGTCCTCTCCATGTTTTCAAGCTGGTCAATCAAAAAGTTTGGTCGCACGTCAGCAACCATAGAGTTTGAGACAAGTGTCGGGGAATCATGATATCATCCCATAAAACAACCATCTGGCAGACAGAAGCCTTTCTGGAAAGAACCTTATCTTCCAATACCCACGCAGGGGTATTTTGGAAACTTGCAAATCATTGCATAAAGCATCCTCATGCATTAGTCATGTCACTTTGCTCTAACATAAAACCATGCATATCATAAAATTCATCGGGTCTAACCCCATAACATGAACCTGACATCAAAAGGCCTTGAAACACATAATCTGACACCAAAGCCCAACATCGCTTGGCCATTTTAAAGTCCAGTTCTCGTCTGGCAATTTATTTCAAAGATCAGTTCCCGTCTGGCAATTTATTTCAAAGACCAGTTCCCGTCTGGCAACTTATTTCAAAAGCCCAGTTCCCGTCTGGCAACTTATTTCAAAAGCCCAGTTCCCGTCTGGCAACTTATTTCAAAAGTTCAGTTCCCGTCTGAAAATTTATTTCAAAGCCCAGTTCCCGTCTGGCAATTTATTTCAAAGTCCAGTTATCGTCTGGCAACTTATTCCAAGTCTAGTTCCCATCTGGAAAACTATATCAAAGATCAGTTCTTGTATGACAAATCATTTGCCAAATATAAGTTCTCGTCTGGTAAGTTATCTCTTAATACGAGTTCTCATCTGGTAGGTCACCTATTTCGATACCAGTTCTCGTCTGGTAGTCAATTATTTTCACCAGTTCTCGCCTGGTAGCCTACTTTAAAAATCACTTCCTGTCGTACAAATAAAAACAAATTCAGTCCCGTTTGACATTTCAATTTTTTTCACCAGTTCGCGTCTGGTAACAGATCCTTCAAATGATGTCCTCATCTGGCAGTTCAATCTCTTTCACTAGTTCTCATCTGGAAGTCCCCATTTAAAGTCCAACCTCATTGGCAACCAATAATTAAACCCTACAAAAACATCCAATTACCCAGTTGCATTCCCACATGCATCACACGAATCATCCATACATGGTTTTCCTACCAAACAAAAAATTAAAAAAACACAGTCATATCAATCATCAGCATACTCATGCATAACACTCCCACAAAAGGGGAATTTCAACAAAATAAAAATCATTCGCATTCCTACATGCACAGCCAAATATCCCCAGCAAAGTGCATATTTGCATACATCCCATGCGTCATCCCATGCATGGAAATCCCACCTAAAGTAGGACATCATACAAAAATCAAATATAAAATATCAGCATCCAAGGTCATTCATGTATATCTTGGACATTCCTCATTCCAAATGAAGTTATTACCCTGCATATGCTCGTGGGATTATTCCTCGGCAAATCATTTTTCAAGTATCCTCGAAGAGTCTTAGATTCAAGTAAGGTATCTTTCCCTTGCTGGAATATCTTAATTCTATCATATAAGATGTTGTTTCGACTCGATACAGAGAATCCCACATTTACTGTTTGAGATGCTGCTGCATCAATATTAAAAGTCTCATTTTGATTTTTTTTAGAGATACTGCTCTAATATCCTCAAAGAGTCTTAGATTCAATTAAGGTATCTTTCCCTTACTGGAATATCTTAATTCTATCATATAAGATGTTGTTTCGACTCGATACAGAGAATCTCATTTTTACTGTTTGAGATACTCCTTCATTCATCTGAAGAATCTCATTTATCTGTTTGAGATACTGCTTCATTTATCCGAAGAATCTCATTTGTCTGTTTGAGATACTATTTCATTCATTTGTAGAATCTCATTTGTTTTCAAGATACTGCTCTAGTATCCTCAGAGAATCTTAGATACGATTGAGGTATCATTCCCTTGTTGGAATATCTCGATTATATCATGTAAGAAACTGCCCCGTTGATCCCCAGAGAATGTCATGTTTTCTATTCAAGATAATGTTCTACTAATTTTTAAAAAGTCTTAGATACCATTGAGGTATCGTTCTATTGTTGGAACATCTCGATCATGGCATTGTAGCGGGGTATTCGTTACCATTAGAGATATTGACTAAATCTAAGGTAAATCATACAAGTCGAGTCGCCACCGCACTTCTATTTATCCAAAGGAATGGTTAGAAAGCGAACAAAAACCTAATAGTTTTAACAAAAACTAGTAAAAGAAAACAGAGATCTGGGTAAGGGGGTTGGTTATGCAATGGGAAGGTGTTAGGCACCCAAAACATCCTAGGTACTCCTAGGGAGCCCTTTTCATACTTGTTGTAAAAGGTTGTGTGTTTTGTGGAAATTTTGTTTGTGCAAACATGATTGAAGAGATGAGAAGAGAATGTACAAGTTTCTTTACATTTTGTGTTTGGATGGATAAACCCATTGCCTACGTACCATCTTATAAAAAGATTAGGATTAAAAACCTTGTAGTTCGGGGTAAAAATCTCAAAAGAATTGGTGAATTGATTGGTCCAAAAGCCTTAAGGTCTTTTGTTATCAAAGGGAGAAAACTCAACCAAACCACAAATCCACCATGTGAGGATAGCTTCAACATGCTAGTGAGGGGTTAACCCTATAATAAGCATGGAAGACTCATTGTCCATCACTAAGGATATAGGTGAGTATTATATCTACCACAAGGATAACTCAAACCTAATAGCTAAAGGTTATGAAAGATTTTGATTAGGAAGGTGGCCATTGGAACCACAAAAAGAAATTTGAATGGGTTATATTTACCAATTAGAAGTATATACAAAAATGGTCAAAGTTGACATAAGGATTCAATTCAAAATAAGTGTTATGAAGAAAAACGTTTAAAAATCAAACGCATAATGTAACACCCTTCTAAAATACCCCAAATTTAAATTAAAACATCAAAACATAAATCAGAGTAGATATGCAATTTAAGGGTGCCACACTTGGCACTTCACACCATTCACCAAATAACTGGTCATACTCATTTATTTATCAAAATAAAACATTGCACAATACGCAGCGGAATGAAATCCAACAACATGCAAAACATGTAACACATTACATGTAAAACTTGTTCAACAACCAACAAATGAAACAAGGTAAAACACCCAGTCCCGATGTTACATCTACCAGAGCATGACCCACTAAGGAACTACACTAGACTCCAAGCACTAGCTTCTACTCGATCACTGCTCGTTACCTGAAAACATAGTTGTAAGGGTGAGTTCCTCAATCGATATAATAAGCATTATAAAATATCATATAATGTTAAGTAAATCAACACATTTCATCACCCTAATCATAACACACATTCAGCAACGACAACATCAACTCATATTCATACTCATACTCATACTCCTACTCAACACAACCACAAAACACACGTATAATATTGGAATACATCCATTCATATTATACGCCATACATACATTATGCAATGAGACTCCATGCATGCGGTACCGACTATTCGTGAACATATAGTTCAACCTCACCGATCAAATCCAGATACGGCTACCAAGCTCACTAGTCCCACTCATTTGAGACCTAGTGACTCACATCACTAATTCCTCACCATGGGAATTAGCTACCACCCCAAGGGTTATGCTATGCACGCTAAATCACCTGGCATGCAAACATCAACAACAATCCACAATAACTCATCACTAATTCCTCACCATGGGAATTAGCTACCACCATAAAGGCCATACTATGCACGCTAAATCACCTAGCACGCAACATCAACAATCCACAATGGACATATGCTCACACTCTAAGCCATAAACCGTCCATTCACAATAGCATACATAATAGATATATTCACAACATTATGCACACCATCATACATCATCAATACAATTATCACAGAATCATATTATGTCATGCCACATAATTAATCACAGTATTAGCACACTCTACTAATACCTACACTGCTCAAAACAACGGGAAATTGATCCCTCCTATATCATACACCAATATAGGCCAATCATCAATTGTTCACAATATTTAAAATATCAGTTTTTCACTTTTACAACAGTGTTAACCGGTTAACGCCCTGGGTTAACCGGTTAACGCAACACAGAACACGCTTCCTGGCACATTTTAACAGTGTTAACCGGTTAACACCCTGGGTTAACCGGTTAACGCAAGACAGACAACAATATTTTCACAATTCATAACAGTGTTAACCGGTTAACACCCTGGGTTAACCGGTTAACGCAAGACAGAAAGCTGTTCCTGCGCTAACACGAAGCAGAATGCAGAATTCTCCGCATTTTCCGCCGTTAGAGGACTTCCGGACCTCCGATTCCAATTTCGTAAAAAGCTACACGTTCGGAAAATCACAACTCACCCAAATATAGATTCAATTACAGCTTTAACATAACTTATTCATCACAATTTTTCAGCACTCATCATCCCAATTAGGGTCAATTCAACGGCTTATTACTACCCATTACATGTTAACCCATAATACCCATTAAACGACGATAAACCCCCCCTTACCTGAGTTAATCCGGCAAATCCTTTAGCTTAAATGTTTGCACAAAAAAGGGTTTTAGCTTAGGTTAGAGTGGAGAGATGAAGAAGAAGGGCTAAGTCCTAAGGAAACAAAAAGATGAGGTATAAGAAATGAAACCACACTAGAAGTTC
This sequence comes from Lathyrus oleraceus, assembly GCF_024323335.1. Lineage (NCBI taxonomy): Eukaryota > Viridiplantae > Streptophyta > Magnoliopsida > Fabales > Fabaceae > Lathyrus > Lathyrus oleraceus. The sequence continues at coordinate 164,824,560 of NC_066579.1, read as the reverse complement.
CTCTCTTGAGATCATATTGATGATCCAAGTAGCTCCCATCCTTTGGAATAAGCAAGCACAAAGTATAAGCAATCAAACAAGTCTCATAAGAGATCCTCAATGTATCTTGTATCTTCCACTTGGATGAACATGGTAATGATCCTCCAATTAAGCTCAAATGGAATTCCCTAGCACAAAAGCACACACATCAAAAGTTCCATGAAATAAAACAATAATGGACAAGAGTGAGTTTAGAGATTTGGTCCTTTCTACTTCATCTTCACCATTAAGATCCTTTTACTCCAATTTTTGCATAAGGGAGGTCCTAGGAACTAAGTCCAATTCTCCATTTATTTGCATAGGGAAAGTCCTAGAAACTAAGTCCATTTCTTTGCATTTGGTTCACAACAAATCAAAACAACAAAACACAAGCACAATAATATATACACAATTATGTGCTCAAGTGAGCAAAAGGCAAATGGCATTAACATAAACATGTGCTCAAGTGAGCAAAGAGAAAAGCAAATGGATAATATGTGCAAGAATAGTAAATGGCATAAAGTAAATTGCATAAAATAAATCTTAATTGTTAATAGTTAGTGTTAATAGTTAGTGTTAGTAGTGTGCCATAAGGCAAATTTAGCGCTATGTTAAGCAATCGTAATTGGACTTATGTAGAAGTCACAACTATCTGAGGTCGGTCAATAATAATGTAGGCAACGAACACAAGTTAGGAGTCTTGATTAGTGAACCAAGTCCCAAAAACTTGCCATGCCAAAAAGAAGAAGAGGAATGATCTTGTATTGGTTTAACCCTTTTGCATGATTTAAAAGACAACCTATCCTTAATGCAAAGCCATTCACTTGATCTATTGATCAAGATGAATTAGATTTGAATCAAGGAAGGTTAAATCTCCCTAATCAATGCTAACTTATCAACCTTCAACTCATTGATCAAAAGGAAAAGAAGTAGAAGAAGAAGAAGAAGAAGATGGATAAGAGAAATGGAAATGACAAAATTAAAGTGCATTAAATGAAACACAATGTACCAATCCTCATATGTTGACCAATAACAATTAAAGTCAAGGTCAAACAGTCAAAAACAGAAGTGAGGTGAAGATTGGATGTCAAGAAATGAATAAACTATTTTTGGCATTTTTTAATATTAAAAATAAACTTGAATTAAAATATTAAAGAAAGGTCAAACTTCAAAATCACTTCAACTCAACCTTGAAAGGTCCAAGTGATTTATCCTAAGTTCAACAAGGTCAAACAAAGTGTGACAAAAAATTTCAGCATTTTTAAAAGTCAGAAACTATTTTTAATCGATTAAAAATGAATAAAAATAACCTAATTGAACTAAAATCTCAAATAAATCTCAAATCAATTCAAAAATTGATGAGAATATTTTTCATAGATCCATCATCATTCAAATAGGTTAGGAAAATATTTTTGTATTTTTTGAATATCAAAAACTATTTAAAATTAATTAAAAATAATCAGAAAAGAGAAAATTCACAAAAAATATCAAATGGCAAAATAAAAATTATTGAAAATCAGAAATAGAAACTAGAAATTATTTGGGAAATAATGCAATTGGTCCCATAATTTTTGGATTAAAAATGAAAGAGATATTAATTTTTGAAGATAATTGGAAATTAAGAAAATAAAAACAGAAAATAAAAAAAAGCAAAAAAGGAGGAGCGTTGGATCTGAGCTCATTAATTGAGCTGGCAGATCACACGCTCCTAAGGCGCACGCCTATGGTGATCCACGGTCAATGCGTGCACATGAGAAAGAATTAAAAGTCATAACAAGCAAGGGACGAGATTAAATCTGGAGATTAGATCACACGGCCGGGATTTGATCTGGAGACGATGAAGCCACCGAAGCCACCGTCTTCTCCGGTGAGCTCCAGAATTCCGGCCAAAATGCAGAAATTAAAACCTTAACCAAATCGTGCGATCTATACATCAATAGAAAGCTGGGATGATGTACATCATCCCTGTACCATCCTTTTTCCCTCTAGATCTCCATGGTGTGAGAAATCAGAGATGGAAAAATCTGGTGTTTATCATGAACTTAATGAATTGCAAAAATTAAGAGCATAAACATGATGCCTCTATTGAGAGGACTTCAGCCAACACAAAATCACAGCCAATAGGTCAATGGATTAGGAGAATCGAAGCAAATACCAGTTGGGGTGTGTGCTTGAATTCTGGTAGCTTGAGCTTGAAACCATGCTTGCTTTATTAAAACAGAAGTTCAATGGAGTGTATGATGAAGGTCTAGAAGCATTAGATCTAAGAATACAACCAGATGAAGCTGAATTCTAGATCTGAAATTTTTTGAAGAAAATGCAATTGCTTCTTTAGTGATGGTTAGGGAATGATTTCAGCAGCATTTCAGGTTGAAATTCGTGTCCAATGGAAGCTCTCATGCCATGTATTTATAGCCAATGCCATGCTGAAAGTGTGATTTCAAACTTGCATGAATGAAGTGGACCTCCATGCATGGGCCTGTACAGGCGCATGGAGGGCCCAATTCCACATGGGTTGGCAAGCTGAGATCAAGAATGAATGAAATGGACGTGCAATTTTGATGCAATCAGCTCATGCATGGTAATTGAATCAAGTTTCCCAAAAATGCACTTAAAGTTCTCCTCTTCGAAAATGATATTTTCCAAATCCAAATGTAGCCATGTGAGTAATGGTTGGAAAGGTCTTGATGTAAGGAACAACTGTTATGTTGGTCAAAAATCCATTTGGAATATGGAAATTTAGAAAATTTGAGTTTAAAGTGTGATGTGCAAAACATGTCATGGCAAGGTTTCTAAAATTGGCCAACTTTCAAGCCCTTCTGTTTTGATGATGGAAGCTTCAGATGAAAAAATCTCCAACATCAAAGTTGTAGATATTTTCAAGACAATTACAATGGACTTAAATTATGCATCATTTGGATTTTTTATGAAGGAGTTATGGGCACTTGAGGTTGGACTTTTTTGACTTTTAATGCCTTTGACCCAAAAGGACCTATAATGTCTTGCATTATCACATGTATTTCCTTTGAGATTTTGAAATTTGTTCAACATAACATTTGAAGTAGACATCTTAATCTTTCCAATTCATTTGATCCCCCCTCAAAATCATAAAAAATGAATGAGTTGTGTCCTTGGGAAGTTGACCCAAAATTAGGGTTTCAGTCAAAATGACCTATAATGTATTGGAATGGAAGATGGTCTTACAAGATTCAAATCAATTTTTGATGAACATAAAAGTTGTTCATATTGTCCTTAAGAACATTTTTTCTTTTTAAACCATCTCCATTTGACCAACACATAAAAAGTTAGGTCTCAGTGCATTTCAAAATTGTCAGATGAATTGACTGATCAACTTCTCAAGTCCATGCCTCATACCTTGATGAATTGGTGATTGAGGATACTCAAATAAGTTCCAATATGTATGAAATGAAGAGTTAAAGAACATCCCTTGATTGTATTTGATCATGGGCTGAGGTTGCTTCAAGAGCAAGGCATTGTGGTGCACAGATGAATTAGGGTTTCTTTGGGGAACCAACCTCAAACCCTTTGACCTGCTTTGATCAAAAATGATGAATTGAGACACTAGGGAGGCATATTTGATGGATGAGAGCTTTGGGAGTCATTACCATGCTTGCTATCATCTTCTCTTGACCATGTCTTTGTACATAGGATCTCCTAGAAGCTTTGGACCTTGTGATTGCTCAAACTACAAACAAAAGATGTTAGTGACATATTTTGGTGCTTTTTGGTTAGTAAACAAAAATGAGAAAAGCAATGATATACAATTCAAGCATGCTTGGTGATCTCAAACCACTCACAAGGAGTCCCACCCAAAGGGGAAGGGAACCAAGATACTCAATGATCCTTGAGGCTATGCAATGCCATGTTATGATGCCATGAGGGATTTTAGGGACAAAATTAGGGTCTTACAGATGCCCCTAGTTAAGGTCATTCTAGCCGGAGAAGTGAAGGTTAAAATCTTCGTCTCGACGGGGTAGAATGGGCTTTAATAATAACAAAGAGACGAATTTTGGTCCCTAAGAAACCTCATGATGCAAATGTATGTATGCAAAATGGTGACACTCTTGTTGGGATATATGTCCACAAAGGAAAGAGAAATCTGGAGAAACTGACTATCCACATGAGTAAATCATTCCATGGGATCAAGATCCTGGGAACTCTCATGCGGATAAGAAAAATAATAAAAATCCGTGAGCAGGTCACGACTTGAAACTTGGGGGGGACAGAATTCCAAAGGGAATAAATCCAATGGAAAGACAACGAGCCGACTCGAAGGTGTGTGTGTTGGGGAATATGCCAACACAGCAAAATTATCCATAATGGATACTTCGGATAAAAATTCGGACTCAGGTGAGGATAATCCACTAAGGGACCTCACTGGGGATATCCTGAAAAAGAAATCTCCTGGGGAAGCAACGGAATGAGGTATTACCGGTTACTGGGTAATAAGCTCAAAGAGACGTGTGATCTGAACACCGGTATAAGGGTGAAAGAACAACATGCTCGGGAAAAATGAATATCTAAGACCGATATAAGGGTGAAAGACATCAATCATCCAAACCATCTGAGGAGGACCTGCAAAAGGTGTATCTCAACTCAGGAAAATCTGACTCCACAGGAGACAAAGGTCATAATAGGGAGCAGAAGGAAGGAACACCAGGGATACCGGTTACTGGGCATATAATAGGTGACCAACCAAAGCGTGAATTGAGGAATATTCCAAAAACACTCATCATCCAAAAAGAGGGTAAAAAGCAAACTCGATTAAGGGATGGACATTCGATTCCAAAACAGGGATACGAATCTTACTCGATTGGGGAAGGACAAAAGGCTTCGACCAAGGAGCGCATGAGATATATTATCTATTACCGTCGGAACGTAGATAATACACTCGCATGGAAGATTATCTACAACCGGTTACTGGGCTAATAAAGGATAAATCGACCGACAGAGAAAGACATCGGGACACCAATACTAGGTATATAATGATGACCAATCAAAGGGGAGCAACAAACATTACCGGCAACCGGTAGCTGATGACTTGCTGGGGATAAAATTTCTTAATCAGAGCAATTATCCAAAAGAATGAGGGAATATCAATACCGAATATTGGATAATGATAACCGTCAAGGAGGGGATTACATCTACCGGATACTAGGTAGAAAACCACTGAAGAGTAACCGTCATCAACTAGGATGAACAACAGGTTAACTCTGCAAAGGGGCGAAAATAGGGTTTACAACTACCGGTATAAGGGTAGAAAACCACAAACTCCGCCGAGGATAAGGTGAATAATTATTTTTTAGTGAGCAATTATTCATTTATACCACGGGGAGGCACAAGAAACAGTCACAAGAGGCCAATTTAGGATCAAACCAAAGAGGCAAACTGAATCAAGACTCGTCCTAATGAGGATATAACTCAATAGGGGAACCCATCCCAATATATGTGTTGGGAGGAAGCAAAAACAACTGTCGTCCATGAGGATATAACTCAGTACGGAATGCGGAAGGAAAGATAAACACTTTCTGCTTAAGGGGCTGACTCTATATTGAGAGATCAGACACCGACATCTGCTTGGGAAATGTATTACCACCTAGCAGAGAATAACAAACAAAAGATATATCGCAAAAATGAAATATGAATATCCAAATGTTTGGAAATATGTGCACATATGCGTGGTTTATGTATGATGAATGCTGACAATCAAACATTTCTAACACAACCAGCTTCAAAGGGACAGGCACACAGCCGTCCGGTACTACGTCTCAAGAGAGAAAGCCCAAAATTCCAATGGAGAGTATCCAATCTGCCAGGGATCAGAGATATCAGGAAACAACAAAATCTCTGCAAGGGATGAATCATCAGTCATAGCTGGGGAAAGAGTTCATTATACAGGCAAAATCTGCCACATAAGCAACTCTACTGGGGGGAATCTATCCGAGGGAGAATAAGGGGAGTCTGGGGATCAAACGCCAGGTACCACACCCACCAAGGAGATCACATCCGCTGTGGAGGAAAGATCACTATTCCGCTGAAGGGGAGAGTGGTGAACATCTCAACAAGCATACCACTCAGGGATGAACCATAAAAGGGCTCCGGAGGAAAAAGATACAGTCATGCCAGGAATATGAACAAATGTCTTACCCTGTTGGGGATCATACCATCCTTGGGAGAGCACTGAGGATCTCCTAAGTATCTTTTCGTCTTTGTGAATGTTCACTTTGTTTAAAAAAAACAAGTTATGAAAAATTTGTTCTTTCAAAACAATGATATTTTCTCAATTAAAACATGCAAAACATTTGTCGAATAGAAACAAATAAGAGTGCAAATAATTGGATAAAAGGCTCAAATTTATTTGATGGAATGGTAGTCTGCAAATGGAAAGACTCCATAGATCTTTACAAATTTGAAATTGATGATATATATTGGAAAAGGGCTACATTGAACATAATGACCATTTCTCCACCAACTCTGAATCCGATGTATTCGAAGCTTTGGTTGATGATGAATGAACAAGAATCTCTGACGGACGACAGATGTAGAACAAAGTCTTGTCAGGATGCAGTTACTTGCCAAATCCCTAATTTTTTCCTTGATTGCCCCAGGGTGAGGTACTCAATCTAGAAGGATACAAATATTCATTTTCTTATGTCTCTAACTTTTTCCTGGATCGCCCTTTCGGGTTTTCAATCCACCGAGACGCTCTTTTTTGCCTAAGCCGCCCTTTCGGGTTTTCAACTTAGCAAGCTATTCTGTTTTTATTTTTAGGCGAAGTATTTCTTGACTGCATCTGAATTCACAGGACGAGTGAAATCCTCCCCATCCATAGTTGTAAGTATTAAAGCATCGCCTGAAAAGGCTCTCTTAACAACATATGGACCTTCATAGTTTGGAGTCCACTTGCCCCTGGAATCGGGCGCGAAAGACAAGATTTTCTTGAGCACAAGGTCACCCTCTCGGAACACCCGAGGTTTGACCTTCTTATCAAAAGCTTTCTTCATTCTCTGTTGGTATAACTGACCTTGGCACATGGCAGTCAATCTCTTCTCTTCTATCAAATTCAGCTGGCCATAACGACTTTGAACCCATTCAGCATCAGTCAACTTGGCTTCCATCAAGACTCTCATTGATGGGATCTCCACCTCTACTGGAAGTACAATCTACATGCCATAAACAAGAGAGAAATGGGTTGCCCCTGTTGAAGTGCGGACAGATGTACGATATCCATGTAAAGCAAATGGCAGCATCTCATGCCAATCTTTATATGTAACAACCATCTTCTGGATAATCTTCTTTATATTCTTGTTAGCAGCTTCAACAGCCTCATTCATCTTGGGTCTATAAGGAGAAGAATTATGATGCGTAATATTGAACTCACCACACAGCTCTTCCATCATCTTGTTGTTCAAGTTAGATCCGTTATCGGTAATGATCTTATCTGGCACACCATAACGGCATATGAGTTGATTCTTGATAAACTTCACGACCACCTCCCTGGTCACATTTGCATATGATGACGCTTCACCCATTTGGTGAAGTAATCAATTGCTACGAGAATGAATCTATGTCCGTTGGACGCTTTCGGCTCTATCATGCCAATCATGTCGATTCCCCACATGGAGAAAGGCCATGGTGATGAAATCACATTTAGAAGTGTCAGAGGAATATGAATCTTGTCCGCGTAAATCTGACACTTGTGGCATTTCTTCACATATCTGCAGCAGTCAGACTCCATTGTTAGCCAATAGTAGCCTGCTCTCAACATCTTTCTAGCCATGGCATGTCCATTGGAATGAGTACCAAATGAACCCTCATGGACCTCAGTCATCAACAGGCCTGCTTCGTGTCTATCCACGCATCTGAGCAGAACCATGTCAAAATTTCTTTTATAAAGTACTTCGCCATTGAGGTAGAAACTGCCTGACAATCTCCTCAAAGTCTTCCTATCTTTCACAGATGCCCCAGGCAGGTAAACCTGGTTCTGGAGGAAACACTTGATGTCATAATACCATGGCTTATCATCTTCTACTTCTTCAACTGCAAACTCATGAGCTGGTCTGTCCAAACGCATCACCGTGATATTGGGAACTTCATTCCACAGTTTTACCACAATCATCGAAGCGAGCGTAGCAAGAGCGTCTGCCATCCGATTCTCATCTCGAGGAATATGATGGAATTCGACCTCAGTAAAGAATGTTGAAATCCTCCTCGCATAATCCCTATATGGAATGAGACCAGGCTGATTCATTTCCCATTCACCCTTAATCTGATTAACAACGAGGGCTGAATCACCATAAACATCAAGGTGCTTGATCCTTAGATCAATACACTCTTCCAATCCCATAATACATGCCTCATACTCAGCCATATTATTCGTGCATTTGAAATTTAGCCTTGCCGTAAAAGGAATATGTGTGCCCTGAGGAGTAATAATCACTGCCCCAATACCATTTCCATACTTATTTACAACGCCATCAAATACCATACTCCATCTGGAACGAGGCTCTGGCCCTTCATCGAGTGTAGGCTCATCACAATCTTCCATTTTCAAATACAGAATCTCCTCATCCGAGAAGTCATACTGAACTGACTGATAATCCTCAATTGGCTGGTGAGCCAAGTGGTCAACCAAGATAGTACCTTTAATAGCCTTCTGAGCTCGATACTCAATATCATACTCAGATAACAACATCTACCAACGGGCAATCCTCCCTGTTAAAGCAGGCTTCTCGAAGATGTACTTGATTGGATCCATCCTGGATATCTACCAAGTTGTATGATTTATCATATACTGGTGTAAGCGCTTAGCAGCCCAAGCCAAAGCACAGCATGTCTTCTCAAGCATTGAGTATCGAGACTCACAATCAGTGAACTTCTTGCTAAAGTAGTAAATAGCATACTCCTTCTTCCCTGATTCGTCTTGCTGACCAAGGACACAACCCATTGAGTCTTCAAGAACAGTTAGATACATGATCAAAGGTCTTCCTTCCACAGGCGGAGACAGGATCGGAGGTTCGAACAGATACTCTTTGATACTGTCAAAAGCTTTCTGGCAATCCTCGATCCAATCATGAGACTGATCTTTCCGGAGGAGCTTGAATATTGGCGCACATGTGGCAGTCATGTGGGATATGAATCTGGAAATATAATTCAAGCGGCCAAGAAAACCTCGGACTTGCTTCTCAGTTTTGGGCGCAGGTATCTCTTCTATTGCTTTGACCTTTGCGGGATCAACCTCAATACCTCTTTCATTGACAATAAAGCCCAATAACTTGCCGGAACGGACTCCAAATGTACACTTGTTGGGATTTAGACGAAGCTTATATTTCCTTAAACGTTGAAAAAGCTTTAACAAGTGCTCTACATGTTCAACTTCCGTTCTTGACTTGGCAATCATATCGTCAACATATACCTCAATCTCCTTGTGCATCATATCATGGAACAAGGTAGTCATAGCTCGTTGATACGTGGCTCTGGCGTTCTTCAAACCGAAGGGCATCACTCGATAACATAATGCTCCCCAAGGTGTGATGAATGTTGTCTTCTCCATATCCTCGGGTTCCATCTTAATCTGATTATATCCGGAAAATCCATCCATAAATGAGAAGACATTGAATTTAGTTGTATTGTCTACCAACATATCAATGTGTGGTAGAGGAAAATCATCTTTTGGACTAGCTTTATTCAAGTCTCTATAGTCCACACACATCCGGACTTTTCCGTCTTTCTTAGGTACGGGTACAATATTGGCCACCCATTGAGGATATGTAGAAGTCACCAGAAACCCCGCATCAATTTACTTCTGAACTTCCTCTTTGATTTTCACTGCCATATCAGGATGAGTTCTTCTGAGCTTCTGCTGCACAGGCACGCACTCAGGCTTCAAGGGTAGGAAATGTTGCACAATATCTGTATCTAGACCAGGCATGTCTTCATATGACCAGGCGAAGACATCAACATATTCTCGTAGCAATTCAATCAACCCCTTCTTGACAGATTCTTCCAGGAGTGCCCCAATCTTCACTTCTCGCACACAATCCTCAGACCCCAAGTTGACTGTTTCCAGATTCTCAAGATGCGACTGAATGATCTTCTCTTCATGCTCAAGTAGACGGGTAATCTCGTCAGGAATATCTTCAACATCATCTTCTTCTGCCTCGAATACTGGGAATTCAAAATTGGGAGATGGTGTTGGATCATTATGTTCAATGGGTTTGATCAACCTGCATAATGATTTTGGATATGAAAAGCTTTTAGAAATCAAACCAGGCAAATCATTATGCAGATGAAAAGATTGATTTTATTCTATTTTTAGGGTTTTATGTGATCACCAATTTCATGCAAAAACGAAAAGGAAAAATAATTGGAAAAACAAATATTTTAACATGAATTGAATGAAAATATCATTGTATTAATGTGCCAACAATGTCATCACTTCTCCTTTTGGCATGGTAGAAGGGTTTTTAAACAAAGTGATCATTACGTTGACTTGTGGATAACTGTAGGAACATCCACAGCGACCCAATTGTTGCAGACCCCTCCAGGGATAATGAAATTTCCAGAATCCTTTGTATCTTCTTCCAAGACAGCAGCAGCTTCTTCGTCCTGACCCGCGTGGATGAAACCTCCACTCTTGAATAACCCTTTCTCATTGAAGATCCTAAAAGAAAAGCCTATGCCAGCCCGAGACTTATTGTCTTCTAGCTCAATCATTTTTCCTAGACCAACAATTGCACCACACTCGATGGCCAACTTCGCATCTCTATAGGAAGTAAATGAAGGAGTTCTCTTCTCAATAGGCTCAGCTATAGATAAAGCTTGGAAAGGAGTTCCAACTTCATCTTCAGCATCTATATATGAGAAGGAAGACAAGTGGCTAACCATGAGAGCCTTTTCTCCCCCTACCACCACCAGCTTCTTGTTCTTCACAAACTTCAGTTTCTGGTGTAGGGTGGATGTCACGGCGCCAGCCTCGTGAATCCATAATCTGCCTAAGAGACAGCTATACGATGGGTGGATATCCATAACTTGGAAGGTAATTTGGAAATCACTTGGTCCAATCTTGATTGGGAGATCAACTTCCCCAATTACAGTCTTTCGAGACCCATCAAAAGCTTTCACAACTACTCCACTCTGCCTCATGGGAGGCCCTTGATAAGACAGTTTTGAAAGAGTGGTTTTTGGTAATACATTTAGTGATGACCCAGTGTCCACCAGCAAATTGTTACAAGCAGTAATGTTTGCAACAATGCTATCAAACTGTTCTATTGGGACATCATGATCTACATATGCCACATCCAAAACTTTCTGCAGTGCCTCTCTATGTGGTTCTGAATTCAACAGCAAAGATAATACTGATATCTTGGATGGCGTTTGTAGAAGTTGGTCTATAACATTATACTCACTTTTCTTGATGAGCCTTAGCATCTCATCACAGTCATCTTTCACATTGCCGCTTGGGCCAACAGAAGTAGGAGTTATCAATGTGGAGGAGGGATTAACAACAGGTGCCAGATTCAGAGTGCTCGCAGCATTCCCAATCGGGCGTTCAACAGAATCAGCCTTAGCCTGGGGCTTTTGTGGTGCTGAAAATACATGACCGTTGCGGGTCAAACCACTTACACCCGCAATATTAACAACAGAGGAGGATGGTAAGGACACCTCTTTCCCATTTTCTACAGCAACAGCGTTGTAACGAAAGGGAATCGCCTTTTCGGAAGAATACGGTACTGGACCGGCAGGCTTAATGATAAGAATAGGAGAAACCTTCTGCTTGCTACCATCATACTTAATGGTAATAGGCTCGGGCATCCGGAATACCGGGGAAATTACGTTGACCTCTGACTCATCTTCGTCAACATTCCTATTCTGAAGAATCTCAATGACTCCTTCATCCAGCATTTCCTAAAGATCCTTGCGCACCTGGCGACAACCCAATCGGTTAACAGGGAAGATTCAACATCTATCATGATCGTGCTCATAATGACTGTACTCGCATAGCAAATGATGCATCTTGACCAGAGACTGTCGAATATGACTGTCATATTTGACTTTGTATTTGCCAGGGCAGCCCTGGACCATGTTGACAGATTTCCCATGCTCGGGCAATGGGTTCTTCTTCACATTAGGACCTACGTCCTCGAAACACAGAATGCCACACCTCGCAAGGTCTTGAACCTTGGTCTTCAAAGGGTAACATTTTTCCACGTCGTGGCCGGGAGCACTAGAATGATAAACACAATGCAATTCGGGCTTATACCACCACTGGGGGTTAGCAGGTATAGCTGGTGGGTCCCTCAGAGTAATCAACTTCCTCTCTATCAAAGAGGGATATAGTTCTGTGTAAGTCATTGGAATAGGATCAAAAGTGACCTTTTTCCTCTCGTAACTCATGCTGGTTTGATTACTGTTTCGAGGCTGGTAGACCTGCTGTTGCGGACGGTGCTGTTGTTGTTGATATTGCTGAGGTGGTTGCTGGTTATTGCTATGTTGCTGAGGTGGTTTGACAGAAGAGCCTTCTTCTCTAGTTAGCCGTCCTTCTCTAACCCCCTCTTCCAGACGCATCCCCATATTCACCATCTCGGTGAAGTCAGAAGGAGCGCTAGTAATCATCCGCTCATAATAGAATGAACTCAAGGTCTTCAGAAAGATCTTGGTCATTTCCTTCTCTTCTAGCGGAGGCACGATCTGTGCTGCCAACTCTCGCCACCTCTGGGCGTACTCTTTGAGCGTTTCCTTGTCCTTCTGGGACATGGCCCTTAGCTGATCCCTATCGGGAGCCATATCCACATTATACTTGTATTGCTTGACGAAGGCCTCGCCAAGGTCGTTGAAGGAATGGATGTTCGCACTATCTAACCCCATGTACCAGCACAGAGCGGCACCGGAAAGACTGTCCTGAAAGTAGTGGATGAGTAACTGATCATTGTCAGTCTGAGTTGACATCTTCCTGGCATACATGACCAGGTGGCTGAGAGGGCAAGTATTCCCCTTGTATTTTTCAAAGTCAGGGACCTTGAATTTCACAGGAATCTTCACATTGGGAACCAAGCACAGTTCAGCAGCAGACTTTCCAAAAAGATCCTTTCCTCTGAGAGTTTTCAATTCCTTGCGGAGCTCAAGAAATTGATCGTTCATAGTGTCCATCTTCTCATAGATATCTGGGCCTTCAGATGGCTCAGAATGGTAGATGGTCGTCTACTCTGGGAAGAGTATGCACAACAGGAGGAGGAACAGCAAGGACCGGGCTAGATGCCGGCATAGAAGCAAAAGTTGGAACAGGACCCTCAGGCATGAAATTGGGAGGCATCCCCCACGGGAATCCGGCTGGCATGGCTGTCAGAACAAAGTGTGCACTGGCTACAGGCACAGTTGAGGAGACAATCTCAAAAATGACTGTCCTTTGGGGAGGAGTTGAAGGTGTCGGAGAAGACTGGCTCTAGGCAGCCAAGAATGATTCCATCAGGGCACTTAATCTGGCCACTTCCTCTTTGAGTTCACGGTTCTCTTGCTCTAGTTGATCCATCAGTCTTAAAGTGTTGGCTCTAGTGTAGTACCAGTGAGTCAGCTTGTCTTCAAAATAAATGAAGAACACAGAGTTAGACCACAGGACAAGAAGCCGGGAACCAAAACCTGCTTATGCACATGATGCATGCAATGCTTGTGCATATGATTTGTTTTTATTTCGAAGGAACTCTAGGGTTTTATTTGCAAATATTGGAAATATTAACTATTTATCACATATGGAAATATCTCATCAAATAATATCAGGAGAAGGAAGTACAACATTGTCAACCATATATAAGAGAAAAGGAAAATAATCATCCTATAGATCCCTAGAAACAATCATCTAAAGCTCGGGACACAGGAAGATAGGATGCGCGAAGTCTCTTCACCTCCCTCTCGTAGGCTGCCTCCATATCTGCTTTCTCTTTGGCGAGTCGATCGTACTTCCTCTTCCAAAACCGGGAAGACTGAGAAAGTAGAGAAGTCCATGCATCGTTAGGGTCATCAATAACTTGATGCTCGAGGAACTCAATCAAAGCATCCTTCTCCTTAATCTGCTGAAGCAACTCTTCCCTTTCACGGATCCAGGCACGTGATAGGTCTTCGTCTCTCAACTCCTCTACTCCTTGGTTAGGGAGGGTTGAAGTCCTAGCCACAACCAAAGGTGTAGGTCTCGGATACTCGTAAGGCATGAGATACTCAGACGCTCTCTTCCTAACCCAAGTAGTATAAGGCTCCATGGCAACACAATTCTTAGGACCCATCTGGCAGTTCAATCTCTTTCACTAGTTCTCATCTGGAAGTTCCCATTTAAAGTCCAACCTCATTGGCAACCAATAATTAAACCCTACAAAAACATCCAATTACCCAGTTGCATTCCCACATGCATCACACGAATCATCCATACATGGTTTTCCTACCAAACAGAAAATTAAAAAAACACAGTCATATCAATCATCAGCATACTCATGCATAACACTCCCACAAAAGGGGAATTTCAACAAAATAAAAATCATTCGCATTCCTACATGCACAGCCAAATATCCCCAGCAAAGTGCATATTTGCATACATCCCATGCGTCATCCCATGCATGGAAATCCCACCTAAAGTAGGACATCATACAAAAATCAAATATAAAATATCAGCATCCAAGGTCATTCATGTATATCTTGGACATTCCTCATTCCAAATGAAGTTATTACCCTGCATATGCTCGTGGGATTATTCCTCGGCAAATCATTTTTCAAACTTTATGATTAATAATGATATTCCCAACATTTTTCTTTACAATCATTGCTCCCCAAGCAGAGGTTACCCTAAAAAGTCTCTTATGAGCTTTTCCCCTACAAAGCATTTCTAGTAAATCTCCCTCAAAAGGAGTCTTTTCAAAAATTCCCCCAACAGACGAATATTTGAGATACTGCTTCATCAATTTGAAAAATCTCATTTGTTTTCTAGAGATACTGCTCAAGTATCCTCGAAGAGTCTTAGATTCAAGTAAGGTATCTTTCCCTTGCTGGAATATCTTAATTCTATCATATAAGATGTTGTTTCGACTCGATACAGAGAATCCCACATTTACTGTTTGAGATGCTGCTGCATCAATATTAAGAGTCTCATTTTGATTTTTTTTAGAGATACTGCTCTAATATCCTCAAAGAGTCTTAGATTCAATTAAGGTATCTTTCCCTTACTGGAACATCTTAATTCTATCATATAAGATGTTGTTTCGACTCGATACAGAGAATCTCATTTTTACTGTTTGAGATACTCCTTCATTCATCTGAAGAATCTCATTTATCTGTTTGAGATACTGCTTCATTTATCCGAAGAATCTCATTTGTCTGTTTGAGATACTGTTTCATTCATTTGTAGAATCTCATTTGTTTTCAAGATACTGCTCTAGTATCCTCAGAGAATCTTAGATACAATTGAGGTATCATTCCCTTGTTGGAATATCTCGATTATATCATGTAAGAAACTGCTCCGTTGATCCCCAGAGAATGTCATGTTTTCTATTCAAGACAATGTTCTACTAATTTTCAAAAAGTCTTAGATACCATTGAGGTATCGTTATATTGTTGGAACATCTCGATCATGGCATTGTAGCGGGGTATTCGTTACCATTAGAGATATTGACTAAATCCAAGGTAAATCATACAAGTCGAGTCGCCACCGCACTTCTATTTATCCAAAGGAATGGTTAGAAAGCGAACAAAACCTAATAGTTTTAACAAAAACTAGTAAAAGAAAACAGAGATCTGGGTAAGGGGGTTGGTTATGCAATGGGAAGGTGTTAGGCACCCAAAACATCCTAGGTACTCCTAGGGAGCCCTTTTCATACTTGTTGTAAAAGGTTGTTTGTTTTGTGGAAATTTTGTTTGTGCAAACATGATTGAAGAGATGAGAAGAGAATGTACAAGTTTATTTACATTTTGTGTTTGGATGGATAAACCCATTGCCTACGTACCATCTTATAAAAAGATTAGGATCAAAAACCTCGTAGTTCGGGGTAAAAATCTCAAAAGAATTGGTGAATTGATTGGTCCAAAAGCCTTAAGGTCTTTTGTTATCAAAGGGAGAAAACTCAACCAAACAACAAATCCACCATGTGAGGATAGCTTCAACATGCTAGTGAGGGGTTAACCCTATAATAAGCATGGAAGACTCATTGTCCATCACTAAGGATATAGGTGAGTATTATATCTACCACAAGGATAACTCAAACCTAATAGCTAAAGGTTATGAAAGATTTTGATTAGGAAGGTGGCCATTGGAAGCACAAAAAAAATTTGAATGGGTTATATTTACCAATTAGAAGTATATACAAAAATGGTCAAAGTTGACTTAAGGATTCAATTCAAAATAAGTGTTATGAAGAAAAAAGTTTAAAAATCAAAAGCATAAGGCTTAGGTTTCTAATGTTTGAAAACAATAGTTAAATGTTTGCACAAAAAAGGGTTTTAGCTTAGGTTAGAGTGGAGAGATGAAGAAGAAGGGCTAAGTCCTAAGGAAACAAAATGATGAGAGATAAGAAATGAAACCACACTAGGAGTTCCTCTCTTGAGATCATATTGATGATCCAAGTAGCTCCCATCCTTTGGAATAAGCAAGCACAAAGTATAAGCAATCAAACAAGTCTCATAAGAGATCCTCAATGTATCTTGTATCTTCCACTTGGATGAACATGGTAATGATCCTCCAATTAAGCTCAAATGGAATTCCCTAGCATAAAAGCACACACATCATAAGTTCCATGAAATAAAACAAGAATGGACAAGAGTGAGTTTAGAGATTTGGTCCTTTCTAATTCATCTTCACCATTAAGATCCTTTTACTCCAATTTTTGCATAAGGGAGGTCCTAGGAACTAAGTCCAATTCTCCATTTATTTGCATAGGGAAAGTCCTAGAAACTAAGTCCATTTCTTCGCATTTGGTCCACAACAAATCAAAACAACAAAACACAAGCACAATAATATATACACCATTATATGCTCAAGTGAGCAAAAGGCAAATGGCATTAACATAAACATGTGCTCAAGTGAGCAAAGAGAAAAGAAAATGGATAATATGTGCAAGAATAGTAAATGGCATAAAGTAAACTGCATAAAATAAATGTTAATTGTTAATAGTTAGTATTAGTAGTTAGTGTGCCATAAGGCAAATTTAGCGCTATGTTAAGCAATCGTAATTGGACTTATGTAGAAGTCACAACTATCTAAGGTCGGTCAATAATAATGTAGGCAACGAACACAAGTTAGGAGTCTTGATTAGTGAACCAAGTCCCAAAAACTTGCCATGCCAAAAAGAAGAAGAGGAATGATCTTGTATTGGTTTAAGCCTTTTGCATGATTTAAAAGACAATCTATCCTTAATGCAAAGTCATTCACTTGATCAATTGATTAAGATGAATTTGATTTGAATCAATGAAGGTTAAATCTCTCTAATCAATGCTAACTTATCAACCTTCAACTCATTGATCAAAAGGAAAAGAAGTAGAAGAAGAAGAAGAAGATGGATAAGAGAAATGGAAATGACAAAATTAAAGTGCATTAAATGAAACACAATGTACCAATCCTCATATGTTGACCAATAACATTGAAAGTCAAGGTCAAACAGTCAAAAAATGAAGTGAGATGAAGATTGGATGTCAAGAAATGAATAAACTATTTTTGGCATTTTTTAATATTAAAAATAAACTTGAATTAAAATATTAAAGAAAGGTCAAACTTCAAAATCACTTCAAATCAACCTTGAAAGGTCAAAGTGATTTATCCTAAGTTCAACAAGGTCAAACAAAGTGCGACAAAAAATTTCAGCATTTTTAAAAGTCAGAAACTATTTTTAATCGATTAAAAATGAATAAAAATAACCTAATTGAACTAAAATCTCAAATAAATCTCAAATCAATTCAAAAATTGATGAGAATATTTTTCATAAATCCATCATCATTCAAATAGGTTAGAAAAATATTTTTGTATTTTTTGAATATCAAAAACTATTTAAAATGAATTAAAAATAATCAGAAAAGAGAAAATTCATAAAAAATATCAAATGACAAAATAAAAATTATTAAAAATCAGAAATAGAAACTAGAAATTATTTTGAAAATAATGCAATTGGTCCCATAATTTTTGGATTAAAAATGAAAGAGATATTAATTTTTGAAGATAATTGGAAATTAAGAAAATAAAAACAGAAAATAAAAAAAAAAGCAAAAAAGGAGGAGCGTTGGATCTGAGCTCATTAATTGAGCTGGCAGATCACACGCTCCTAAGGCGCGCGCCTATGGTGATCCACGGTCAACGCGTGCACATGAGAAAGAATTAAAAGTCATAACAAGCAAGGGACGAGATTAAATCTGGAGATTAGATCACACGGCCAGGATTTGATCTGGAGACGATGAAGCCACCGGAGCCACCGTCTTCTCCGGTGAGCTCCAGGATTCTGGCCAAAATGCAGAAATTAAAACCTCAACCAAATCGTGCGATCTATACATCAATAGAAAGCTGGGATGATGTACATCATCCCTGTACCATCCTTTTTCCCTCTAGATCTCTATTGAGAGGACTTCAGCCAACACAAAATCACAGCCAATAGGTCAATGGATTAGGAGAATCGAAGCAAATACCAGTTGGAGTGTGTGCTTGAATTCTGGTAGCTTGAGCTTGAAACCTTGCTTGCTTTATCAAAACAGAAGTTCAATGGAGTGTATGATGAAGGTCTAGAAGCATTAGATCTAAGAATACAACCAGATGAAGCTGAATTCTAGATCTGAAAATTTTTGAAGAAAATGAAATTGCTTCTTTAGTGATGGTTAGGGAATGATTTCAGCAACATTTCAGGTTGAAATTCGTGTCCAATGGAAGCTCTCATGCCATGTATTTATAGCCAATGCCATGCTGAAAGTGTGATTTCAAACTTGCATGAATGAAGTGGACCTCCATGCATGGGCCTGTACAGGCGCATGGAGGGCCCAATCCCACATGGGTTGGAAAGTTGAGATCAAGAATGAATGAAATGGACGTGCAATTTTGATGCATTCAGCTCATGCATGGTAATTGAATCAAGTTTCCCAAAAATGCACTTAAAGTTCTCCTCTTTGAAAATGGTATTTGCCAAATCCAAATGTAGCCATGTGAGTAATGGTTGGAAAGGTATTGATGTAAGGAACAATTTTTATGTTGGTCAAAAATCCATTTGGAATGTGGAAATTTAGGAAATTTGAGTTTAAAGTGTGATGTACAAAACATGTCAAGGCAAGGTTTCTAAAATTGGCCAACTTTCAAGCCCTTTTGTTTTGATGATGCAAGCTTCAGATGAAAAACTCTCCAACATCAAAGTTGTAGAACGTTTCAAGAAAATCAAAATGGACTTAAGTTTTGCATCATTTGGAGTTTTGATAAAGGAGTTATGGGCACTTGAAGTTGGACTTTTTTGACTTTTAATACCTTTGACCCAAAAGGACCTATAATGTCTTTCATTATCACATGTATTTCCTTTAATATTTTGAAATTTTGTTCAACATAACATTTGAAGTAGACATCTTAAGCTTTCCAATTCATTTGATCCCACCTCAAAATCATAAAAAATGAATGAGTTGTGTCCTTGGGAAGTTGACCCAAAATTAGGGTTTCAGTCAAAATGACCTATAATGTATTGGAATGGCAGATGGTCTTCCAAGCTTCAAATCAATTTTGGAGGAACATGAACGTTGTTCATATTGTCCTTAAGAACATTTTTTCTTTTGAAACCATCTCCATTTGACCAACACATAAAAAGTTAGGTCTCAGTGCATTTCAAAATAGTCAAATGAATTGACTGGTCAACTTCTCAAGTCCATGCCTCATACCTTGATGAATTGATGATTGAGGATACTGAAATAAGTTCCAATATGCATTAAATGAAGAGTTAAAGAACTTCCCTTGATTGTATTTGATCATGGGCTGAGGTTGCTTCAAGAGCAAGGCATTATGGTGCACAGATGAGTTAGGGTTTCTCTGGGGAACCAACCTCAAACCCTTTGACTTGCTTTGATCAAAAAGGATGAATTTAGACACTAGGGAGGCATATTTGATGGATGAGAGCTTTGGGAGTCATTACCATGCTTGCTATCATCTTCTCTTGACCATGTCTTTGTACATAGGATCTCCTAGAAGCTTTGGACCTTGTGATTGCTCAAACTACAAACAAAAGATGTTAGTGACATATTTTGGTGCTTTTTGGTTAGTAAACAAAAATGAGAAAAGCAATGATATACAACTCAAGCATGCTTGGTGATCTCAAACCACTCACAAGGAGTCCCACCCAAAGGGGAAGGGAACCAAGATACTCAATGATCCTTGAGGCTATGCAATGCCATGTTATGATGCCATGAGGGATCCTAGGGACAAAATTAGGGTCTTACAGGCATCCAACATGTTGTTCTGATAATTCCCAGAGAGCCTTGATTGTTTTATCTTACCTTTCGATAACCTTTTCTTATTATATTTCTCACTGCATTTTATTTTCGCATTTCTTCCTTACATTTCAAAGGACAAAATTCGGGTCTTTTCAGTATTTAATTATCCTCCAACACAAATGCACGAAGACTGCTATCATTCATACTTTCTGGTCCAAGGTAATTAAATAGGGGCAACTGTCATACCCCAATTTTGTCCCTACCCCGATAAAATTTTCATTTAATTCATGGCCCTACTGCACATGCATGCATTCATTATTTCATCATCACAATTTAATTGAAATTTCATACACAAATACATATTACACAGACTCAAGGCATGGTGTTTACACCCGGGGAAAACTGGGGTTTATCCTCTTAAAGTTCTGGAAAAAAAAATAAAAAATTGGACTAGATAATCGATTACCCTAATCATGGTAATCGATTACCCAGACAAAAAATTGATTTTTTGGCCATTTTGGACTGTGTAATCGATTACCCTAATCATGGTAATCGATTACACATACGAAAAATTGATTTTTTTGGCCATTTTGGATTGTGTAATCGATTACCCTAATCACGGTACTCGATTACACCTGCGCAGGCAGCAAAAGTAGTTTTGTTTTTTACACAGAGGACCTTTTGGTTCACCCTTTTCAACCCCTTTGGTTCCTCTATAAATAGAGAATTATCCCCACTCATTTTTCAAGCTTGAAAGCCACAAAACCTCTGTCCAAATCACATTCAAGCTCCCTCTTGTCAACCTAAACCCTAACTCACCCAAACCCTCTTTTCTTCTTTGAACCACCATGTAAAAATGCACAACCTCCACACAACAAAAACAATAGCAAACTTATGACCTTCACTTACATAATCATTCACCACCACCATATAAACATACACCATCCTTATCTTCCATTTTCCTACCACAACAGCCATAGCCACCCTCTTCCAAGCTTTTTGCTTCATTCTCAAACCCAAACACAATAACAACCTAGTTTTGACACCACAATCTTGATAATATTTTGGACTCAAACTCCTTGACATTTTTGGTTTTGTTTTTTGTTTGAAAATGATTTTTTACTCTTGAGTTGTGTTTTGAGAGATATTTGAGTCAACTTTGAGACAAGTGGGTTCTGTTGGGTTTACACCCTTTTGGGGATTTTGTGCTCTTACTACTTCTTATCCACCATTTTCAATCAAACTTTGTTTCTTGTTATCATTTAATATTTATTGTTGACTTGTTGTTATATTTATTTGGTTGATGAGTTCTATTAGATCATGGCCATGGTTGTTTAGAGTTGATTAAATCTTCAATGTTTCAAACCTATTAATGGTTGATCAATAGATCATTCATGATACTTTGAGGCATTAATAGATTGCCTCTATTTCACCCATATTTGAGTCATTTGATGCATAGATGAAACCATATTCTCTATATTAACTTGCTAACCCATTTGCTTATTGTTATTCTACTAACTACTAACTACTAACATTTATATTGTTGCACTTTAATTCCTTGCAATTTATTTTATTGTTACTAACCATTAACTACTAACTTCTAACATTTACATTATTGAACTTTACTTCCTTGCAATTTATTTTATTGTTCATTTACATTCACTAACCATTATTATTGTGATATTACCATTCTTTATCTTGTGATTTACTTTTATGTCATTACCTTGTAATTTACATTAAGTACTCATTATCATCATCATTGTACAAACTCATCATGCATGTTTATTTACTTTTTATTTATTTTATTGTCATCATACATTAAAAATAACAAAAACATGATAAAATGATAAAGACCAAAAACATTCACTCCACTCTTAATCAACTTGGACTTAGACGATTTCATCTTAGGACCTTTGCTTGGAAGTCTTCCTTTACTCTTTGTGATATTTTGTAAACACTTGGATTTTCATCTGTAACTTACATGCATATTATAAGAATGGCATCATGGCACCACCTTAGGGGGACATGTTTGCAAGACCATTATCCTTTATTTAGCTTAGGTCACTTTAACATACAAAAGGCTTTCTCTTGGGCTACCTTACAATGAGACTATTTAATTTCTTGTTGGTTACTTTGCATTCACGTTGCATAAGCTAAAATTCATAAGCAATCTCATTTCGAGACCATTTTCATAATTCAATTCATATGCACATATAAATACAAACCTCGGTCAATATCGAGTGCGCCTTTTCCAATCAATTCAAAACACCTTTGTAAGTCGATTACTTGTAAAAGTATCGCCATCAACCTCACATGGCTTACTCTTCGGCCTTCTTACAATGAGACCTATTCGGTTTTCATTAATCGATTAGATGAACTATTCACTAAATAAATTCAATTCATTCACAAAAAATACAAATTCAAAACCTCGATCCAACATCGAGTATTCTTTATTAAGAATTAAAAACACCTAATCACAATCAAATACTATTTCACTTAAGAATAAAAGAGGTAATGGTTTTGAGTTTTCAACTCCTCTCCTCGATTATTTAAGCACGAACTCTTGTACTCGATTAATCGAACAACCGTCATTTCTAGTCCACCTAAGCACAAACAAATCAAATTCTTTTACAATAAGAAATAAAAAGGGAGATAACTTTGAGTCTTCAAATTTCTCTCCTCGACTATTTGAATACAAGTTCTCTTACTTGTTTAGTCAAATAATTGTCGTTCCTCTACAAACCTCCAAACCTCGATTAAATCAAAATAGTTTTTTACAATAAGTTGAATGAAAAAGGAGTTGACTTCGAGTTTTCAACTTCATTCCTCAATTGGACGAATACGAGTTCTCTTACTCGGTCTGTCGAACAATTGTCATTTCTCTGTAAACATACAACTTAATCAAACCATTTTCATAACAAATTATACGAAAAGGGAGATGGTCTTGAGTCTTCGATTCCTCTCCTCAAATGCTTGGATATGAGTTTTTTTACTCAGTCATTCAAGTATTTGTCGTTCATGCTAAAATACGTCAATCTTATACAACCTTATTTTCATAAATACTCAGATGAAACAGAGAGCGATTTAGAGTCTTCTATTCCCTTTCTCGGTTATTAGGATACAAGTTGTCTTACTCGATTATCCGAGTATTCGTCATCCATTCAAAACACCCTAATTATCATCAAATCCTTTTACAATTAAGGATGAAACAAAAAGCGGTCTAGAGTCTCCTATTCCCTTTCCTGATTATTAGGATACGAGTTGTTTTACTCGACTATCCGAGTAATCATCACCCAACCAAAAACATCTCAACCAATCAAAATATATAACATATTAATCCAACTTGTCACCCTCGTGTGATCAAAACTCTTTTCAGAAAGAACACTATTTAATCCTTTCTAATGCGCATAACAAACCAATGCTTAAGCCTTCGCCGAGAGTAGACAAGTCAACGTTTAGCCTTTAGAACGCGACCTAAAACAACTGTTCGGTAAAAGACATCAACCAACCGTAGTTCCCCGAACTACGAATGCTCTGATTTCCTTATTACACCATAAGGATACGTAGGCAGGAGATTGTTGTATCTTCACGAGCACACTAATAAAAACCCCCATTTCCCTTTCTGAGGTTCTCATCCATTTCTATTTTTAATAATTTTATAACCTAAAGATAACAAACAAACATAAATTAACACTCGAAACACACATTAGAACTAAAAGGTTCCCGTTGAGTACAACGGACGTAAGGGGTGCTAATACCTTCCACTTATGTAATCCACTCCCGAACCCGAATATGGTTGCGACGACCATTATTCCATTTCCTAAAGGTTTTATCAATATTTTCCTATTCCTTCATTGAAATGAATAAAGTTCGGTGGCGACTCTGTTCGAACATAAATTTTTCCGCGACCATCGCGAGGAATCGTATTTTTCGAGATGCGACACGAAGGTCTTGCCAAACACAAAAATATAATTAATGAATTCTTTTCTTATCCCCACACTCTGTTTATTACAAACATAATTTTGTACAAAAACACATATGCACACAAAAAAGGGGTCCCTCGGAGTACCTAGGACACTTTTGGTGCTAACACCTTCCCTCTATGTAACCAACCGCCTTACCTGTAATCTCTGCCATTTTATTAGTTTTGATTTGAAAACTTATTATCTTTGGGTTTTGTTTGTACTTTTCCCTTTTCCCTTGGAAACAATAAAAGCATGGTGGCGACTCTGGTTTTATTGACATTAAGTTTATCCATAGCTTAATGGTCATGAATTTACCACTATAGAAATTATGTGGGGACACTGCTGGGGAGTAATCTCTAGTGGGTTTAGCCTACTCTTTTATGTGTATATAATTGTATATTTAATGTTTGTATATTTGTTTATGTGATATAATCTGCATGTTGTGCTTGGTGATCTCTGAGTGGTCAGATAAGTTCTGACCCGAACTTGAGTGCAATTAAGCTAGGAGGATGGTATAGTCATGTTCGACTTGTGTGGAGTAGTCCTTAACAAGTTGGCTTGAGACCCATCTACTCAATGGAGAATCTTTTGGAGTTATGAACGTCACACAAGTTATTTGTGGTTAGACATTACTTTCTCTGATTTGGGGTCCGAGAATATGAGGAACGCAGAACATTTAACCCTTCTTGGCTTATTTAGGACGTAGTGCGGAGACTGTTCAAGTGTAGACTTGATAACAGTTGTTACACGATACTACACTCCGACTAGTTTCTCTTGAGAATATTATGGGTTGATGAGTCAGTCATCCTAACCTGTAATATCCGGTAGATGGAATTAAGACTCTGGGAACTTTTTAGAACATGATCTACAGGTTTTATCCTTAGTACACTCCTTTGGGATGGTTCTTAACCTAACTCCATGCTCGTGACTCACAACAAACCCTTGATTCTTGGTTGATCCAATCAAGTCTTGGCAATATCAATGGAACTTGGGTGTTGATAAGGTGAAAACCATAATCCACCAAAATGGATGATTGATCTTGACAATGACTTGATTCATCCCTTGACCTTTGTTTGTTTGCCTTGTGTCTGATCCCTTATTTGGGATTGTTGCATTCATGCATTTATGCGCATCATAACATTCATCACACGAAAAATAACTTTAAGGAACTGAGGTTTTATTTGCAAATATTTTCAGACCATAGATTATGGACGAAGGAACACTAATAAGTACAATTTCAGATTCCCCGACTTGAAAGAGTTAAGGAAGCTATCATCCTTTGTATTAGATCCCTTGGATTTCAAGCAACGTCATGGGAAGCTTTTATCTACTTTGTCTGCTGATGTGGTTGAAGGACTTTTGAGTGTGTTGGTTCAGTTCTATGATCCTCTATACCACTGCTTCACTTTTCCCGATTATCAGCTTATGCCTATGTTGGAGGAGTATGCCCATCTCTTGGGAATACTTGTTTCTGACAAAGTTCCTTTTAGTGGATTGGAAGAGATTCCCAAATCTCATATCATAGCTGAAGCTCTTCATCTAAAGAAGTCTGAGATTGAGGCTCATTGGGTGAAGAAAGGAGGACTGTTTGGGTTGACTTTCGAGTTCCTCATCAAGGAAGCTATTACCTTTGCTCAAGCCGGTAGCGTGGATGCCTTTGAAGCTATCTTTGTGTTGCTCATATATGGTTTGGATTTGTTCCCTAACTTTGACGATTTTATTGATGTTAACGCCATTAGAATCTTTTTGATTGGGAATCATGTGCCTACTCTTTTAAGAGATATGTACTTCTCTTTGCATCTAAGGAAATCTAAAGGTGGTGGAACTATTGTGTGTTGTGCTCCTCTTCTGTATAAGTGGTTTATTTTGCACTTGCCTCAGACGCCTGCTTTTATGGAGAACAAACAATGTCTAAGGTGGTCTCAGAGACTTATGTCTCTCACTAATCATGATATAGTTTGGTATCATTATTCATTGGGTAGCTTGGAGATTATTGATTGTTGTGGTGAATTCTCTAATATACCTCTCATTGGTACACAAAGAGGAATCAACTACAACCCTGCTTTGGCTCGTCGTCAACTTGGGTTCCCCTTGAGAGACAAACCTAATAACACTTTGTTAGAAGGTCTTTTCTATCAAGAGGGTAAAGATCCCCAACATTTGAAGAAGAATATTATGCATGCTTGGCATAATGTGCATAGGAAAGGAAGATCCGAGCTTGGTCCGTGCAATTGTGTAGCTTTGGAAGCTTACACTCTTTGGGTGAAGAAGAGAGCTTTGGAGTTGAAGATGCCTTATGCTTGTGAGAGACCTATGTCTATGGTTGTGGCTGAGCCATTAACTCTCCCTAACCAAGATGTAGAGGAGTTGGAAGACACACTCGCCCAGATGAAGCAAGAAAAGGATATGTGGGAAGAATGTTTCCATGCTTTGAGCCGAAAGCATGGGGAGTTATAGCTTGAGTCTAAGGATAAAGATGCACTTATTGAGCTTCTTGAAGACCGAGTAGTGAACAGACAGATAGAGCCAGAGGTTTCATCTTCCTCTAGTATGCCTCAGCCTTCCGTTGCTTGGAAGAAGATTGTTGATCAGCTTGTCCTCGAGAAGACTCAGATGAAGACTTCTTTTGAGTCTGAGATTCGACGCACCTGAAGGAAGTACGCGCCCGCGGCTCGATCATCTGCCATTATTGTTAGGGATCCTTAGGATGACTAGTCTCCTTTCCTCTTGTATTTTGTATTTTTGGTTTCTGAAATTATACTCAGTGTAATCCTTCCATTTATATAAATAAAATAGATTTTATGGTCAATCAAATTGTGCAATTGTTATATATTTGCAAATAAAATAGTATGTTCCTTAAAAAAATCAAAACATTGCATTTCATGCATCATTTGGATAGTAGGTTTTTCCTTCTGCCAGATGTCTTATTGGTTATTCTTCTGTGCTTCAGCCAAACTGACTCATTGATACAATACCCACGCCAATCATCCAAGAATCATGGAACACTTAGAGAAAGAGAACAGAGACTTGAAGGACGAGATCACCCGCCTAACTGCCATGATGGAGTTAGTTTTAGCTGCTCAGAGTTAATCTTCTCCATCGCTCGCAACTCCTCCCCCTTAGAGGAAGGTCATATCAGAGGTTGTTTCTTCAATTGTGCCTGCCACTCAGTTCGCTCCTGCCATGCCTGCCAGATTCCCTTGCGCAATGCCTCCCAACTTTGTGCCCAAGGATTTTTGCGCCTACTTTTGCTTCCATGACGGCGTCTAGCCCTGTCATGTCTGTTCCACCACCGGTTGTTCACACTTTGCCTCGTGTTGAGGACACCATCTATCATTCAGAACCGTCTAAGGTTCCGAATGTCTATGAGAAGATGGATGAAATGAAATACCAATTCCTTGAGCTGTGAAAGGAGTTGAAGACCTTGAGGGGAAAGTATTTGTTCGGTAAGATCGCTGCGGAACTTTGCTTGGTTTCCAATGTTAAGATCCCGATGAAGTTCAAAGTCCCTGAATTTGAAAAGTATAAAGGGAATCCTTGCCCGCTCAGCCATCTTGTCATGTATGCTAGAAAGATGTCGATGCAAACTGATAATGATCAGTTACTGATTTATTATTTTCAAGACAGTCTAACTGGTGCCGCTCTGAGGTGGTACATGGGTTTGGATAGTGCGAGTGTCTGCATATTCAATGATTTGGGTGAAGAATTTGTGGAGTAGTACAAATATAATATGGATATGGCGTCGGATAGAGACCAATTGAGGTTATTGTCTCAGAAGGATAAGGAGACATTTAAAGAGTACGCCCAACGATGGAGAGAACTTATTGCTCAGATCAACCCTCATTTGGAAGAAAAGGAGATGACCATGATTTTTCTCAAGACCCTCAGCTCACTTTACTATGAGTAGATGATTGTCAGTGCCCCAAGTGATTTTACCGAAATGGTAAACATGGGGATGAGACTAGAAGAAGGTGTCCGAGAGGGACGGTTGTCTAAAGAGGAGGTTTAGTCAAGCAAGAAATATGGTAGTGGGTTTGCTAGAAAGATAAAAGGAGAGACCAATACAGTGTTAGTGGGGAGGCAAATGAGGCCTCATGTCAGAAGAAGTCTGCAACCCCGTTAACATCATCATCAAGTATCATCCATTATTCCAGTATTTTCTAACAATCAATCAATACCAGTTCAACAACAACATCAACAACAACCACAACAAAGAACAAACAACTACAACAGTAATCAACGACAACAGAATTTCAAGAGGAAGAAGGTCTCTTTTGACCCTATTCTGATGACTTATGCTGAATTGTATCCATCTCTGGTTCTTAAGAACCTTCTTCAACTGAGAAATCCTCCACAGATTCCAGAACCACTTCCATGGTGGTACAAGCCAGAGTTTCACTGTGCTTTTCACCAAGGGGCTCCTGGCCATGATATTGATAATTGTTACCCCCTGACATATGAAGTCCATAAGTTTGTCAAAAGTGGGATGGTGTCCTTTGAAGACCGTGCGCCGAATGTCAAAGATAACCCACTACCCACTCATGGTAATTCATCTGTCAACATGGTGGACGACTGTCTTGCGGAATTCAAGATATATGATGTTTGTTTCATTAGAAGGTCCTTGGTGAGGATGCACAAGGATATCTGTTTGGTGAGTGATTATGAGCATGACCATGACGGTTGTGCAATCTGCAGTGTCAACCCCCGAGGTTGTGTGGTTGTGAAGAGAGATATCCAGAGGTTGATGGATGAAGGTATGATCCAGATTCTTCAGTCCTGTCACTTAGGTGACGATGTCAATGTCATAGTTCCTGTATTCAAGACTCTAGAGATAGTAGTAATTCAGTTCGACAACATCCGCAGTAATAATGTCAACAATAGATCAGTATCGCCGTTTGTAATACGATTAGCGGGCCCTACCCCGTACGCATCCGATAAAGTTGTCCCATACCAGTATAATGCTACTATGTTAGAGAATGGTCAAGAGGTTCCATTACATATGACCGTCTCTGTTGTGAGAATTGATGATGTGACAAAGGTGACCCGTAGCGACCGTGTTTTGGGGCCTGTATTCCCGAAGAGTGTAGAAGATGTATCTGTTAGTAAGAAGGTGGATGTGTGTGCAGTGGATCCACTTAGTGCTCCAAGATGTCAAACTGGTGAATCCAACGGTTAAAGCCTATTGATGATGATGAGGTACTCCGTTTTATCAAGAAGAGTGAATTTAATATTGTGGAGTAACTGCTCCAAACTCCCTCCAAGATTTCAGTGTTGTCTCTGCTTATGAACTATGAAGCGCACAAAGAAACATTGCAAAAAGTATTGGAGCAAGCATATGTAGAGCACGATGCTACGGTGGATCAGTTTGATCATATTGTGGCTAACATCACTTCCTGCAATAATTTGAGCTTTTGTGATGAAGAACTTTTTGAGGAAGGTAGAAATCACAACTTAGCGTTGTACATATCAATGAATTCCAAGGAGGATACATTGTTGAATGTGTTGGTTTTATACCGGTTCTTCTTTGAATGTACTCCCCAAATCAACTCTGTCTAGACTATCGTATCAAGGAGCTCTGATGAGGTACAGTGGCGTGATTGTCAAAGCTTTTGATGGTTCTTGCAAGACTGTAATTGGTAAGGTGGATCTTCCTGTAAAGATAGGTCTAAATGATTTCCAAATTACTTTCCAAGTAATGGACATCCACCCGGCCTATAGCTGCTTCTTAGGAAGGCCATGGATACACGAGGCAAGAACTGTCACGTCAACTCTGCATCAAAAGTTGAAGTTTGTTAAGAATGGTAAACTTATTATCATCGGTGTAGAGAAGGCTCTTTTGGTGACCTATCTATCGTCTTTCTCGTACGTAAAAGCTGAGGATGAGATTAGAAATCCGTTCTAAGCTCTACCTGTTTCTGACAAAAAGAGAGTTGGGGCACCTATGTCCTCCTTTAAAGACGCGCAAAAGATTGTTCAAGACGGTAATTCTAATCAGTAGGGCCAGATGGTAGAGGTCGCCAAGAACCAGAGCAGAGCTGGTTTGGGATTCCAGCAAAGGTCGTCTATGATTAAAGTTGAAGATGTGCAGCCCAATTTCTGTAGGGGAGGGTTCATTCATGGTAATGAACAACACTTAGTTGTTGTGATCGAGGGTGATGAAGATGAAGACTGCACCAATTTTGTGACGCATGGAAGAGCTTGCAACAATTGGACTGCTGTCGATGTTCCTGTTATTATGCATCATTCTAAGTAATTGCTTTTATTGTTTTTGAAAATCCTTCTCCTGTGCCTATGGGAGAAGTGAACATTGTTTGGCATTTTCAAATTTGATCATTAATAAAATGCAATTCTATTCATCCACATCTATGATGTTTTACTTTTTGCTTTTTCTGAAAAAATGGTAATCACAAAAAACATAAATAAATGAATACAGTTGTCCATCTGCATAATATTTGGTCACAAATCACTTCTCTAAAATCAAAATATCAAATCATTATGCAGGTTGGTTTCTAAACACATTGAACACAATGCTCCTACTCCTTCGCCAAACTTTGAATTTCCTGTGTTTGAGGTTGTGGAAGAAAGTGATGAAAAAATGTCTAATGAATTGACCCGTCTACTTGAGCATGAGGAAAAAGTTATTCAGCCATTCGAAGAGCAGATTGAGCTAGTCAACTCTAGTTCCGAAGATGATGTGAAGGAAGTCAAGATTGGGTCTCGACTGTGTCCAGAGGTCAAGAAGTGGTTGATTGATCTTCTCTGAGAGTATTCAGATGTGTTTTCCTGTTCCTATCAAGACATGCCTGGTTTGGATTATGAGATTGTGGAGCATAGATCGTCGTTGAAGCCAGAATGCCCGCCAGTCAAGCAAAAATTGAGAAGGACCCATCCTGATATGGCAGTAAAGATCAAAGAAGAAGTGCAGAAGCAGATTGATGCCAATTTTCTTGTTACCGCTGAATATCCGTAATGGGTGGCCAATATTGTGCCTGTTCCAAAGAAAGATGGAAAAGTCCATATGAGCGTTGATTATAGAGATTTGAATAAATCCAGACCGAAAGATGATTTCCCTCTGCCACACATTGATATGATGGTAGACAATACATCTAAATTCAAAGTCTTTTCATTTATGGACGAATTTTCCAGATATAATCAGATCAAGATGGCACCCGAAGATATGGAGAAGACCATATTCATTACACCTTGGGGAACATTCTGTTATAGAGTGATGCTTTTCGGTTTAAAGAATGCTCGTGCAACTTACCAAAGAGCAATGACTACTCTTTTTCATGATATGATGCATAAAGAGATCGAAGTCTATGTTGATGATATGATTGCTAAATACATTGACAAAGAAGAACATGTTGAGCATTTGTTGAAGCTATTCCAGCATTTGAGGAAGTATAAACCCCGCTTGAATCCTAATAAGTGTACATTTGGTGTTCGTTCTGGTAAATTGTTGGGTTTTATTGTCACCGAGAAGGGTATTGAAGTTGATCTTGCCAAGGTTAAAGCAATACAAGAAATGCCTACGCCCAAAACTAAGAAGCAAGTCAGAGGTTTTCTCGGTCGCTTGAATTATATCTCAAGATTCATTTCACGCATGACTGCCACATGTGCACCTATATTCAAGCTTCTTCGGAAAGATCAGTCTTGTTATTGGACCGAAGACTACTAGAAAGCTTTTAACAGCATCAAAGAGTATCTGCTTGAGCCTCCGATTTTGTCTCCGCCTATTGAAGGACGGTCGTTGATAATGTATTTTCCCGTGTTTTATGAGAGTATGGATTGGGTTCTCGGTAAGCAAGATGAAATTGGAAAGAAAGAATATGCGATTTACTACCTTAGTAAGAAGTTCATCGACTGTGAGACTCGGTATTCTATGCTAGAGAAGACTTGTTGCGCATTGGCTTGGGCTGCTTAGCATCGACGTCAATATATGCTGAATCATACCACTTGGTTGATATCCAAAATGGATCCAATCAAGTACATTTTTTAGAAGCCTGCTTTAACTGGGAGGATCGCCCATTGGCAGATGTTGTTATCAGAGTATGATATTGAATATCGATCTCAGAAAGCGATTAAAGGTAGTGTCTTGGCTGACCATTTGGCATACCAACCGATTGAAGAATACCAGTCAGTGCAGTATGATTTTCCTGATGAAAAGATTTTGTACTTGAAGATGAAATATAGTGATGAACCATTGCTTGAAGAAAGGCCAGAACCCGATTCCGTTGGGGCATGGTATTTGATGGAGCTGTTAATCAATATGGTAATGGGATTGGGGCGGTGATTATTACTCCTCAAGGCACGCATTTTCCATTTACAGCTAGATTGACTTTCAAGTGTACAAACAACATGGCTGAGTATGAAGCTTTCATTATGGGGCTTGAAGAGGACATCGATCTCAGAATCAAGTATTTAGGCGCCTATGGAGATTCAGCTTTGGTTGTGAACCGGATCAAAGGTTGAATACCATATAAAGATTATGCGAGGGGGATTTCAACTTTCTTTACAAAGGTTAAATTTCATCATATCCCTCGAGATAAAAACCGGATGGCAGATGCTCTTGCAACGTTGGCTTCAATGATTATGGTGAAGTATTGGAATGAAGTTCCCAATTTGACTGTGATACGTCTTGATAGGCCAGCTCATGTGTTTGCTGTTGAAGAAGTCAAAGATGAGAAGCCGTGGTATTTTGATATCAAATGTTTCCTACAAAGTCAGATTTACCCGTCTAGGGCATATTTGAAAGATAAGAAGACTTTGAGGAGATTAGTCAAAAAAATTCTACCTAAATGGTGATGTGTTGTACAAGAGAAACTTCGATATGGTTCTGCTTAGATGCATGGATAGACACGAAGCAGGCCTATTGATGATTGAAGTCCATGAAGGTTCCTTTGGTACTCATTCCAATGGACATGCTATGGCGAAGAAGATGTTGCGAGCAGGTTACTATTGGCTGACAATGGAATCTAACTGTTACAAGTTTGTGAAGAAATGCCACAAGTGTCAAATATACATATATAAGATTCATGTTCCTCCGACACTGTTGAACGTTATTTCCTCTCCATGGACCTTCTCCATGTGGGGAATTGATATGATTGGCATGATTGAGCCTAAAGCTTCGAACAAACATTGTTTCATTTTAGTGGCAATTAACTACTTCACAAAGTGGGTTGAAGCGGCATCGTATGCAAATGTAACCAAGCAAGTTATTGTGAGGTTTATCAAGAGTCGGATTATATGCCGATATGGTGTGCCAAGAAAGATCATTACTGATAATGGATCACACTTGAATAATAATACGGTGGAAGCTCTTTGTAAAGACTTCAAGATTGCGCATTATAATTCTTCTCTCTGCAGACCCAAGATGAATGGGGTTGTTGAAGCTACAAATAAGAACATCAAGAAGATCATTCAAAAGATGGTTGTAACATACAAGGATTGGAATGAGGTGCTCCCATTTTCTTTGCATGGGTATCGTACATCCATTCGTACTTCAACAGGGGAAACCCCTTTCTCACTTGTTTATGGCATGGAAGTTATGCTCCTAGTAGAGGTTGAGATCCCATCATTGCGTGTCTTGATGGAAGCCAAGTTGACTGAGGCTGAATGGTGTCAGACCAGGTATGACTAGCTGAATTTGATTGAAGAGAAGAGATTGACTGCCATGTGCCTTGGTCAGTTATATCAGCAGAGAATGAAGAAAGAATTTGATAAGAAGGTCATACCTCATGTGTTCAGAGAAGGTGACCTTGTGCTCAAGAAAATTCTATCTTTCAAACCAGATTCTAGGGGAAAATGGACTCCTAATTATGAAGGCCCATATGTTGTTAAGGGAGCTTTTTCAGGCGGTGCTTTGATACTTACAACTATGGATGGTGAAGAGTTCACTCGTCCCGTAAACATAGATGCAGTCAATAAATACTTTGCCTAAAAAAGAAAAGAACAGCTCATTAAGTTGAAAACTTGAAAGGGCGGCTTAGGCAAAAATGAGCGTCTCGGTGGATTGAAATCCGAAAGGGAGATCCAAGCAAAAGTTAGAGACATAAAACAGAAAAAAGTATCCCGATAAATTGAGTACCCCACCTTGGAGAAGTTTATGCAAAAATTAAGGATTATGGCAAGTAACTACATCCTGCTGATCTTTAGTTTTGAAGACATTCTTGAGCAAGTTAGTCAATTCTGATTCATCATCCACAGCCAATGCCAAGAGGAGAGTGGATATCAAAGTTGGTATAAGGACCAGTGATCATTGTATTCAATGTAGCCCTTTTCCATGTAAATTACCATTTTTCAATTTTTGTAAAGATCTTTGGAGTCTTGTCATTTACAGATTACCATCTTATTAAATAAAGTTGAGCTTTTATCCAATTGTTTATACTCTTATTTATTATTCAACCAAATAGATTTAAATTTTAGTACGATCATTTTTGTAATTAAATTTTAAATTAAAATCATGTTTTCTTAAATATATAAAAGCAATTACTTTAAGGAGCAATTAATGTCATGTAAAGGAATACCAACAGCAGTTTGAAAAGCGGTAAGCCCAAAATGTGGAGCATTATTGGTTCTCCCCAAGCAGTGGACGTGATCCCTATTTCATCCCCCGCAGTTTTTCAGCAACCAAGTTTTGTTGGTTTCCCCAGTCGAGTTTGTTGGTCTCCCTTGAGTTATAGGCGCGTTATTTCGGCAGTTTGCATGGATTCGACGGAATTTTACTTCCCCGCAAGTCGTCAGAGTTACTCCTGATTTTGAGCAGCTATTATGGTCATCCCTTGTAGGGTTGTCTCCCATTTGATATGGTCTTGACCTAAAATTCCCCGCAGAGTTTGTAGCAAGTTCCTCAGCGGATCCTTTCCTTGTGCTTTCCCCAGCCCAAATTGAGCCTTCGAGACGTTTGATCTCTCTCTACTAGTTGTTTCCCTCCTGTGGGGATTGGCTAGGAGTTGTATCAATGATTCAAACCAGTGGCATTTGTATCCTTTATGATCATTTTGTCAGCATAATTATCATATATACATATACATATACACTCATATAATTTCATTATTGCATTATTACACTTGGTGATGCATTATTAATTTTGATCCTTTGCTATGATGGTATACTTTCCCCCCCATGTAGATTTGGTTTGTCTATCCTCTTTCAATTATAAAGTGTCATCCCATTAAGCAGAAAGGCTTTAACCTTTCTCTTTCTCCACTAAGTTATTTCCTCGTGGATAGTCATTATTTCAGTTTTCTCCCTAGTGGATTATCTGGATGGAACCACCCCCTTGAGTTAAATCCTCATTGGGTTGAGTCTTTGATTGACCGTTTCTTTCTAGATCTTACTTAGATAAATGCTTTTAGTTCCCTAAGAGTCTATTACCCAGTAACTGGTAATATTCTTCTTAGTTTGCAAGTATTGTCTCTTTTACCGAATACCCGGCGAGAGCCACCTTGTTTCCCCAGCAGATTCGTTTTCACGTCTCCCAGGAAGATTATCCTTGATATGTTCATCCTAACCAATGACAGATATTTTCTTCCCTTGCTTTGAGTTTATCCTTGACGTGTTCATCTTAACCGATGACGAATATTCTCTTTTTGGTATTCTACCCAGTAAAAAGGTATTCGTAATCTCTATTTTGTTCCCCATAGAGTTAATCCTTGATATGTTCATCCTAACCGATGACGATTTTCCTTCTCTTTGCGGTCTTCTGCCCAGAAACCGGTAGTTGTAAATCCTACTTCCCATTTGCAGAGTCTATCCTTGATATGATCATCTTAACTGATGACGGATATTCTCTTTTGGTATTCTATCCATTAACTGATAGATGTAATTCATATTTCTCCCCTTTGAGTCTATCCTTGATATGTTCATCCTAACCGATGACGGATATTCTATTTTCAGTATTCTATCCAGTTTTCGATAGATGTAATCCCTACTTTTTCATGCAGTTTATCCTTGATATGTTCATCTTAATCGGTGACGGATATCCTTCATAGTGTCCCGAGGCAAGTTTATCCTTGATATGTTCATCCTAACCGATGACAAATTTTCTTTCCTTTGAGTCTATCCTTTATATGTTCACTTTAACCAGTGACGGATATTCTCTCTCTTTGGTCTTTTGCCCAGTAACTGGTAGTTGTAAATCCTATTTTGGCTTTCTCCAGCAGATTATTCTTACCCAGTAACCGGTAACAAATACACCTCTTGGTTGCTCTCAACGACTCATCCTTGATGTGTTTACCCTAACCGGTAACGAATGTCCTCCCTGTTAGAATTTTGTTATCCCCTTACCCAGTAACCGGTGGCGGATAATATAATTCGGTTCCTCCTGTGTTGAAGATTATTTCTTCCCCAGTTGAGTTTAAGTGCGTATTTCCTTAATGAAATCGTTGTTTCCTGCTTGGGTCGAGTATTTCAATTCTGATCTACCTGCAGATGTTCTTTTTATTCCCCATCTGAGTCTTTCAATTTGATTTATTTTCATGGAATCCTCTGTGTCCCCCGGTAGTTTTAAGTCATAGCCTGGCCTACTCATAACCCGTGTATTTCCCCCAGAGTCTCTGTCTCCCCAGTGAGTTTTCCTTATGGAATGCATTTCACTCCCGCGGACTTTTAGTCTCTTCGAATTCTTTTCCTTTGTGGAAATATTTTCCCCATAGATATTATTTTTGCATTCATATCATATGCATCATGAGATCTCTTAGGGACCAAAATTTGTTTCAATATGTTGTTATTTAAGCCCATTCTACTGAGTCGATGCGAAGATTTTAACCTTCACCCCCTCAACTAGAATGTCCTTAAATAGGGGCAGCTGTAAGACCCTAATTTTGACCCTAAGATCCCTCATGCTATCTCATCATATGCATTGGCATTGGGATCACATATTGGTATCCTCCTTACACCTTTTTCATTGGGTTTGCATTGGAAGAGATCACCAAGCATCATTTGATTACATCATACTTTTTTTTCATTATTTACTATCCAAAATACCAAAAAATATGTCATTGTATAGTTTAACCCTTTTGTAGGTAGAGCACATGCTCACCTTTGATCTATCAAGCTCACGTCTAGGGTTTAAGACCCGCAATGCAAGGAGTTCAATTAAGAATTGGTTTAATATGGCTCTAAGCATCATATATGAATCCCCATGATCTTCACATGTTATTTTAATCAAGAAATCATCAAGAGTTTGGAGTTGATTTGCCTTGGAAACCCTAATTCATCTGGGTATCTTATGTAACTTCTTCCACAAGATTATTCAACCATTGATCAAATATTTCAAGGGATACTTCAAATTTCATCACCTTATTCATATATGATCCTCCATGAGTCCCAAAAGTCAAGAGAAAATCAAGCTAGCAAGTTGGTTCATGGTGGTTGACCAGAGGAAGTCAACCGATCAAAATTGGGGTTCCCTATACCCTATCTCCTACAATTTTTATCAAATGAAATGATTACAAGACCAAAGTTACTCTAAATGACATTACAAACAACTTTTATGTTGAGGTCTAGAGCTAGGTTTGCTTGGAATGTCATTTTTTATGGTGAAAGATTATAGGTCATTTTGTCTAAACCCTAATTTGGAGGTCAACTTCCCAAGGTCATAACTTGCTCAATTTTTAGGATATGAAATCTATTCAAGTTTCATGATCAAATTCAATATGTGTACTTAAACTTTTATGTCTGGAGGAAGAGCAAATTCAACTTTTAAATGCATGTGATATGAGGAGACATTATAGGTCATTTTGGACTCATGCCATTGAACAAGTGATTTTCCTCAACTTCTAAAATGCATAACTCCTTCATGATAAATCCAAATGAGGTGAAATTTGTGACTAATTTTAAGTATTTTGAGAGAGATATAACTTTGATGAAGGAACTTTTCTTATTTGAAGCTCATATAAAAGGTTAGCCAAGGTGGAAGAAGTGAACATATGGCTTGACACTTAGAATTGTTTTTGATATGTTTGATTTTCTAAACTTCAACCTCAAAATTCATCATGATCAAAGCTTCTAATGAAAAAGTGTTCAACATGAAAGTTGTTCCTCTTGACCTAACCTTTTCAAAAAGATCAGTTTCATCCCATTTGGACAAAGTATGAGTGACTTTCACGTGGATTAGAGTTGGATCACCATTTGGCATAATCGAACTTGCATCTTCCATAGACAAATGCATGGCCTTCTAACATGACTTCATCAATGTTTGTACACAATTTTGGACCTGATTGAATGATTATACGAGCCTCTCACACTCCCATGCATCCATGCAAAGGAAAATGCTATTTTTGGAGTTTTGAAAGAAGTGTACAATTATCAATGCTTTGGCTATAAATAGAACCCTCCATGATCAGAACTAAGGACACTTGTGCACCAGCTTTGAATCCCCAACCCTAAACCCTCTCATTCAAAGGATAACCTTGAGGATTTCCATTGGAAATTGAGTTTGAATCTCCACTATTTTGATATTCAAATCTCCAAGAGTCCTGCTTCCTTTTTGATCCAATTCTACTCTATCAAGCATCCAGAGTAAGGCTAAGTGAAGTTGGAAGCAAGATCGTGGCCATCTGACTCTGCAGTGGAGGTGATTTTCTCATTTTTTTCATTTCTTAAATTCTCACTCAATTCTCCATAATTCTTCTTGAGTTTTGGCTGTCTGAAGTCCTACCAATGTAGGCAAGAAGATTGAGTTTCTTTGAGGTCAAATCAAAACAACTCAGATCATGATCCTCAAATTTAAACTCCCTGAATCTTTCAATATACTTGGAGTTAGATGAAATTGAGGTCAGATTCGAGCTCCTGAGCATTTTTACTTTAAATTCATGTCCTCCTTTTTTATTTTGGTGATGGTTGAAGGTGGACTAGTCCACTGAGGTCCACCGTAGAAGAAGATCGGAGTTGCAGCTCCGGCGATGCGTTGGCATGTCTCAGACCATATGGTCCTCTCATTTTGTTTTAATCTCACGCGTTGGTTTTAATTTCCATCCTTGGAGTGCATTGACTAGAGTCCATTGTGGAATGCGCATTGAGATCCATTTGATATGCCATCTTAATTAATGAGGGAGATCAAGTGGTCCACGTTTTTTTGCATTTTCTATTTTTTAGTTTAATTGCTTTATTTTCATTAATTTATATTAATTTTAATATTGATCCAAAAAATATGAGACTTTCACCAAAAATTCTCAAATATTTTTCTATTTCGTTTTCTAAATTAAAATTATTTTTTGGATCATTATTAATTTTTTTTATGATTTAATTGTTTTTGTGCATTTGTTTAATTGTTTAAAAATACTTTTAAGTTTCCGAAATTAATGAAATTTTTTCTCCAAGGTCCTTTGACCTTGTTTGACCTATGATAAATCTCATGGCCATTTATTTGGTGTTTTGATGAGATTTTAGGATTTTGACCAACCATAATTTAATTTAATACATTTTTTAATATATTTTATTTGTTTAATTGCAAAATAAATTGTGTTGAGCTTTTGGTATTGACTTGTTGAGTTTGACTTGTGTTGTTGGGTCTTGGTCAAGGTTGATTTGACTTTGTTGAGTTAAAATCATTGGATTTAGGGGATTGATGAAATGTACATTTCATCTCCCAAAATGAATGAATGGTTTTAATTTGATAAAAGTCCTCCTTTGACCAATTTGTGTTGATTTCATTTCCCCTCCCTCTTCATCTCAATCCCATTTTGCTCTCATTCATTTCATGGATCTATGATATCTCTATGTCCTAAGGCTAGTTGATTGCAAAATCAACATAAGTATGGATGAGATTAGGTCCACCCCTTTTGCATTTTCTTTTAATTGTGGTATATTTTAGGAGTATGGTTCATAATACCATATCTCTAACATGCATTAGCACCAAAAAATTTATTGTGCGGCCTCAAATAGTTGTGACTTCTGCATAAGTCCAATTACGATTGCTTAACATAGCGCTAAATTTTGACACAAAAGAAATATCATTCTAGTAAGTGAGATTGTAAGTCTCCCCTCTTTCATGGTATTGTGTGAAAACTTGGACTTTTTTCCTTCCTTTGGAAGATGTCTTGGTTCAAGGATCCATGCTTGTGAATAGTGGGTTGAGTGTTCTCCAAAGAATGACTTAAACAAAACAAAAGCAAAAGCAATACTAACTTCTAATCAACTAACAACTAACATTTCATTTCAAGCCATTTACTTTTATGCACTTTAAATTCAAGTTTTTATTCATTTTCTATTATTCATACATTTAACATGTTTATTTTAATGCAATTTTCATTTTGCTCACTTGAGCCATACTTTATGATTATATTTTGTTTGTATATACTTGTTTGTGTTTGTGGTCCTTTGACCTTAATGTACATAATAACAACAAAAAACCCTAAAAGACATTTGTGTGGACTGTTGGATTTGATCTGAGATATTGGACTTAGAATGAGGCAACACTCCCTATGCAAAAGGACTTTGCCAATGCCAACTTTCATGAAATCAAGTGCTTGAGAAGTGAACTTTCATATGAAGTCATCTGTTACATGGTCTTATTGAGAAGTGAACTTCCATGAAACCAAGTGCTTGATAAGTGAACCCATTTGAGTTCATCTGTTACATGGTCTTATTGAAGTTGTTACTTTGAACCTGTGTCTAATGCCTATTTCTGAAGTCATCTGATACATGGGATATTATGAAGAAGATCATGGAGTTGCTAGCTTGGATGTGGATATCTTTATTTGATGCCTTGCTCTTCATCTTGCTATTTGTGTATTGATATTGCTTGATTCTAAAGTCCAAGGGAAAATTGGGTTTCTATATGACACTCTTGTCTATTGGATTGCATCCCATTGGTAAGATCTTTTCAACTTTTAACTTTTAAATTTGTGCTTAGGATTAGTCTCTTCATCTCCTCCCCACTTCTTTAATTTCAAATCTCTCCCCACTTTTCAAAAATCTTCTTTGCTTGTGATTTCTAAACTTAGACTTTATTGCAAATTAGAAACTTTGGCCTTATGCCATTGCATTTTCAAACTATTTTCTTAATCAAACTTGTAAATGAATCTAATCATATTGACTTCAAATTTCAAAAGTAAAAAAGAACTAACACTCATTCAAACCTTTTAGACCCTTTGTGCCACTTTCAAACTTAAAATTTTGTTAAAAAGCAAATCATTCACTTTGAAATTGATACCAAGAACTACGAGGTTTTTATCCCTCATTTTATGTTGGTACGTAGGCACAAGTCCAAAGGTCTTGTCAAACACAAAAATATAATTAATGAATTCTTTTCTTATCCCCACATTCTATTTATTGCAAACATCATTTTGTACAAAAACACATATGCACACAAAAAAGGGCTCCCTATGACTACCTAAGACACTTTGGATGCTAACACATTCCCTCTGTGTAACCAACCCCCTTACCTGTAATCTCTGGCATTTTATTAGTTTTGATTTGAAAACTTATTATCTTTGGGTTTTATTCGTATTTTTCCCTTTTCCCTTGGAAACAATAAAAGCATGGTGGCGACTCTGGTTTTATTGACGTTAAGTTTATCCATAGTGTAATGGTCATGAATTTACCGCTACAGTATCATGGTAAACCGTATATAACTCTAGTTGATAAATAAAAATAGAAGTTCCATCAGATAGTGCAGGTGGGAAAGAGATAAGTGGGAGATGAGCCCGTGCTCCTCTGAAATACTTAAGGTGTGGAGAGTTAGGCCATAATGGTGCTGAGTGTAAGAGTGTAAATCAAACGTGTTTCAAGTGTGGGAAACAAGAGAAACTTATTGTTGAGTTCAAGAGTAATGTTTCGACTTCATACAACTGTGGTGAACTTGGACATATTAGTACATAGTCAGAAACCAAGGAAGGCGCCAGCTTCCACGCAAGCTCATGGTAGATTGTTTGCTCAGAGTGGTGTAGATGTCTCGAGATTAGATAATTTGATTCAAGGTACGTGATTTATTAACGGTGTTTTTCTGATTTCTATGATTGAGACTAGTGAAACACATTCATTTATATCTCTTGATTGTGTTGACAAGTTGAATCTTAAAGTGTCTTCTATGATTAGAAGTATGGTCGTTGATACCCTAACTAATTATTCGATGACTGCTTCATTAGTGTGTTTAAATTGTCCTTTGACCATTTATGGTAAAGACTTTGGAGTTGACTTGATCTATTTGCCTCTGAGTCAAATCAATGTGATTTTTGGGATAAACTTGCTACAGTTCAACCGCGTGTATATCAACTATTTTGACAAGACTATGTTGTTTCCTGAATTCGAAGATAGTAAGGGTTCAAGATTTATGTCCGCTTGTCATGTTGAGATGTCTTTGAGTGAGGATGATTCGTGATGTTCGCTTATTTATAGTGAAGATCGATGTTGTGTTTAGTGATATGTCAGTGGTATGTAGGTTTCCTAATGTGTTTCCTGAGGACGTTTGTGACTTGACACCATAGCAAGAAGTTGATTTCCCCATATATTTAGTACCTGGTAATAGACCTATATCGATAGAACCGTACAAGATTTCTGCATCAGAGTTGAGTGAGCTAAAGAAGAATTTAGAAGATTTGCTTGAGAAGATGTTTGTTAGACCTGGTGTGTCACCATGGGGAGCGTATGTCTAGTTGGTTAAGAAGAAAGATGGTAGCATGAGGTTATGTGTTGGTTACCCATAACTAAATAAGGTTACGATTAAGAATAAGTATCATCTTTCGAAAATTGATGATCTTATGGATCAATTGGTTGGAGCTTGTGTTTTCAGTAATATTTCTAAGGGAATGTTTGCTTATGTTATTTATTATTTGCTTAAAGTATTTAGACACATAAAATATTTTTGGTTATTGTACTCAATAAAGTGCTACGACTCTATGGCTACGTATCTTCATGTTAGAATAAAGCTCAGAGCATTGTAGTTCTTCTAAAAATGTTTGTTTGTTTGGTTATTTTTAGATTATTGAAAGTTCTCAACGCTTCGGGGGAGAAGAAATGTTTGATTTAGAAAATGTCTCAATCCACAAGGGTAAAGGACTTTAAATTTTAACTGTATGAAGTTGATTTTAATTAATTTGGTAATTGAAAAATGTTAGACTTAATTTAATTAGAAATTTATTTATATATATATATATATATATATATATATATATATATATATATATATATATATATATATATTCATTTGAGAATATTAAACATGATTGATTGAAAAAGAAAATTTGATATGATCTTGATTAAATTCTAATTAATCCTAATAATGTCTAAATGCTAACCCTAAAACTAATCGTTGAACTTTTCTAATAAACCCCCATCATAAAACATATTTTTTGTATTTTTTTAATTATTAATTAGAAATAATATAAAACCTTAATTATTAAAATTAATTATTAACTAATTGAGTTAACTATTGATTAAATTCTAATTATAAAAATTAATTTATAAAACTACTTATTAAGAAAATAAGTTAAATTAATTAAATTAAATAAGAAAGGCAAGGAGGTGTATTTCATGTTCAAATAGTAATCGGCTAAGTAAAGTGGGTGTGAAAAGCAATTGGGCAGAAGTCCATCTTTTAGTGAGTGTAGTAGTAAATTCATGACCATCAAGCTATGGATAAGTTTAACGTCAATAAAACCAGGTCGCCACCGCGCTTTTATTGTTTCCAAAGGAAAAGGGAAAAGTACGAAAAAAACTCAAAGATAAGAAGTTTTCAAATCAAAACTAATAAAATGCCAGAGATTACAGGTAAGGGGGTTGGATACACAGAGAGAAGGTGTCAGCACCCAAAGTGTCATAGGTACTGATAGGGAGCCCTTTTTTTATGTGTGTATGTGTTTTTTGGTATATATATGATGTTTTGGAAAAAAATAGAGTGTGGGGATGAGAAAAAAATTCATTGATTATATTTTGTGTTTGACAAGACCTTCAGTCTTGTGCCTAGGTACCAACATAAAAATGAGAGATCAAAACCTCGTAGTTCGCGGAAAAAATTTCAAAGTTGGTGAATTGTTTTTAACAAAAGTTTTAAATGAAAAGGTACAAAGGGCCAAAATTTTGAATGAAGTTGTTAGTTATTTTTATCTTTTTGAAATTTTAAGTCAATATGATTAAGTTTATTTATAAATTTAATTTAGAAAAGATTTACAAATTCAATGGCATAAGGCCAAAGTTTCTAATCATTAAAACAAAGTCTATGTTTAAAATCAGAGGCAAAGAAGGTTTTTAAAAAGGGGGAGATTTTGAAATTTAAGAAGTGGGAGGAGATGAA
This sequence comes from Lathyrus oleraceus, assembly GCF_024323335.1. Taxonomy (NCBI): domain Eukaryota; kingdom Viridiplantae; phylum Streptophyta; class Magnoliopsida; order Fabales; family Fabaceae; genus Lathyrus; species Lathyrus oleraceus. The sequence goes on along the minus strand of NC_066579.1, from coordinate 164,779,908 downwards.
GAGACTATCCTAAGCATAAATTTAAAAGTTAGGGGTTGAAAAGATCTGACCAGTGGGATGGAATCCAACAGATAAGAATGTCATATAGAAACCCATTTTCCATTGGACTTTAATCAAGCAATAATCATTAAGCAATAAGCATTTATCTAGATATCATATCAAGGCATCAAATAAAGATAGTCACATCCAAACAAGCACTTCCAATAGCTAGCAGTCTTCTTAGAATTCTAATGCATCAGATGAAATATTCCTTGATCAACTCAGAACAAAGCATCAGACACAAGATCAAAATAACAATTAAGTACAAAGACAGAGTAGCAAATGGATTCAAACAAATCCCAAGGCTTGTATCATATGAAGGCTCAATTCAAGATAGCTTAGTCTCAGAATGTTGGCATTGGCCAAGTCCTTTTGCACAGGGAATTTAGCCTAATCCAAAGTCCAAAAATTCAGATCAAGTTCAACAGTCCAACAAATGTTTTTTTAGGGTTTTTGTTGTTATTAGGTATTTTAAGGTCCTAAGACCACAAACAAAACCAAAATACACAAACAATATATACAATCATAAGATATGGCTCAAATGAGCAAAGTGAAAATGAGATAAACATAAACAAGTTCAATGAAATATAAATGGAAATGAATGATAAATGACTAAAATTTAAATTGCATAAAGTAAATGACTTGAAAGTAAAGAAATATTAACAAGAGTTAGTCAAATGTTAGTTAAAAGTTAGTCAAATGTTAGTGGTGATTTTTAATTGATTAAGTCATTCTTTGGGGAATACTCAACCATTCATTCACAAGTAAGAATCCTTAAACCAAGACATCTTCCATGAGAAGGTCTCTAACTTGGATAATTCAACAAGTATGCCACTAGTACTCATGAAAGAAAAAAAGATCGAGTCTCCATACAATGCCATGAAGAATGGGAGAATTACAATCTCACTTACTAGAATGTTATGCCTTGAGGGTCAAATTTGGCTCTATGTTAAGCAATCGTAATTGGACTTATGTAGAAGTCACAACTATCTGAGGCCGGACAATAAGAATTTAGGTGTTAATGCATGTTAGAGATTTGGTATGAAAAATCAAACTCCTAAAACATACCACACCCTAAAAGAAAAGATAAAAAAGGAGGGACCTATCTCAGTCACACTTGTATTGATTCATCTGACACAAGGTCATTGATGAACCAATTAGCTCTTAGACATTAGAGATTTCATTGGTCAAATGAGGGGATGGGGAAGAATGGGGATGAAGATGGGGAGGGAGGGAAAGATAGAAACACAAATTAATCATGGAAGGAATTTCATCAAATCAAAACCATCCATTCATTTTGGGAGATGAAATGTACATTTCATCAATCCCCTAAATCTAATGGTTTTGATCCAACAAAAGTCTAATGAACCTGACTAAGACCCAAACAGAAAGTCAAACATCACAAGACCATAAAAATGGCTCAACAATATTTTTAAACATTTAATCAATTAAAATTCAATTTAAAAAAGAATTAAAATACATTTTAATTTGGTCAAAATCTAAAATCCCTTCAAAACACCAAATAAATGGCCAAAGGATTTATCCTAGGTCAAATGAGGTCAAATGACCTTAGACAAAAAATTTCACTATTTTTGAAAAGTCAGAAGTATTTTTAAACATTTAAAAATATGCACAAAAACATTTAATTCTTGCAAAATATCATAATTAATCCAAAAAATAATTTTAATTCAGAATATGGAAGAGAATTTTTTTTAATGATTTTGATGAAAGTCCCATATATTTTAGATTATAATTAAATAAAATAGAAGGATTAAACATAAAATCAGAATTTAAAATAAAATAAGAAAAAACAAGTGCCATGAGATCTCCCTCATTAATTGAGGTGACATATTTGATGACCACGCGTGTGGTGTCTATCATACATCCAAGTCAACGCGCTGCAAAGTGGGTAATGTAAACCAAATGACAGGATTAGACCATTGGATCATAATCATATGGATGTGAAGCGGTCAACACATCACCAGAGCCCTAGCTCCGATCATCTTCTCCGGTGGACCTCACCAGACTGGTCCACTTTCAACTTAATGAAAAGTGAAAAACAAGGACACTACTTCAAAGATAAAATGCTCAGGAACTCGAATCGGGCCTCAAGTTTCTCCAATTCCAGGTTAATGATGATCAAATTATGCATGTTTTTATATTTCACATTCAATTACCTTTGTTTCTTTACCTTCCTTTTCACCTTGTGATACGTCTTACTTACTTTTTTTATGAACTCCTTATACAATAAGATTAAGGAAAATGTAGATGAAGCAACACTTGATGATGAATGAAATATCATCACAGTCAGCGTTACACAATATTATTATTATGTAGTGTTGTTATTTGTGTTGTTATCCAAATGTTTAGGATCAAAGCACTAGGATCTGTATGATAATTGTATGCGTTATAGTGCAGGAATTAGAAATTACCCCTGAATTGAATCCACAACCATTACCTCATGTTCCTTCTGCAAAGACAGTTACTTAAATTTGATTTCTTTTTAAGACATGTATATTATATTTTAATTTGAATTTACACAACATGGATGATTTGTTTTGACGTTGTATTTTGATTAAGACTTGGAAACTCCTGAAAAACAACCACAACCAGTCATTTCTATCAACCCTAGAAAAAGAGGTGAACTTCATGGGTCGAGCGAGTCATCCACTTTTAAAGAGCTTGCTGAAGGAGAATATTTTTCAACCAGACTATGTCGCAAACATGTTAAGATGGAGAAGAAGTAATTTATTATATGTTGTTTCAGTCCCTCCCAATGCCTATGTTTCCTACTACCAAACTTATCCACTCCCTTTTTCATATTTCTTATTTGAATATTACCCGTTTGTAACAAGTTTATGTTATGTAATATGTATCATTCCTGTAATTTTTTTCTCGAAACACAGACACACAATTTCACTTCATACATCAGTTTCTAAATCAGCTGTATGAGTTTTTCTCATATTCGCCTCATCCTGATTAATTACTTTTTCTATCTTGTGTCAATCACAATTTATTATTGGTTGTTTCACATATAAATCAGAATCATTTTATATAACATGGTCCATTCATAGTTTTGTTTTTTATGTTTTCGTATAAATCAAAATTATTTTACATAATATATGAATTGTTTTACTATTATCTTTTTCCATAATTAAATGATGGTTAACATTTCATAAACTAGCGTATCTATAATATTATTATCTAGTTTTATAGTTATTTAAGTCTGATTTCTTACAACCCATAAACATCATTAATTATTCTCAAGACTGTTTATGTTATGTTGAACTTGGATCATCTTAAACTTTTCCTAATTGATTCCATATCTAAGTATCTCCATGACCCTTGAACATATCTTAGTCTTAATCATACTTAACTATTCTTGATCCATAATAATCACAATCTTTTCTTAACTAATATTGTGTATCTTCAAAACATACAATAAGCCTTTATAAAGTATGTTAGGTTATCTAAATTAGAGTTTACTAGTTTTAGAATATTTTTTTTTGGACTTTTTACAATGTGTGACTCGATTCATCAAAATCCATATCAAGTTACAATGTGGAAATTCTGAAAATAAGACTATGTGAATCAATTCATTAAAACTTGGTTCACTCATGTGATTCTACAAAATTCAAATTTTTAAATATTTCTCTCGAACTTCAATCATGTTTTTTAAGAAATTAATTTGGTGGTAAACCAGTAGCTTTTAAATTGATCCTTAAGTTGAAGGGAAGTAAAACTATTTTTCAAGAATCAATAGCTCTTGAAGAAATTAATTTGGTAGTAAACCAGTAGCTCTTGAATTCTAGTTACAAGTAAAATGTTATTTCACAAACACAACATACATATCAAGTTTTGATCCTATGAAAATTTGAATCGATTCCCATAAAAATGTGAATCGTTTCATGCTAAAGAACACCCACTTTTTAAATCAACAACTTTTAAAAAATACATCATAAAAATAGTTATTCATCATTAAATAGATATTTAATTAGTAAAATAATAGATGCAACTAGCCGTCTATAAAGTAAGGTGAGTTTTTAAATTGGAACTTTTAATTACATCCATTGATTTTAATTTAATTGTTATAACTATTACAATCAATTATTAGCAATGTCATCAACTTTTTTTTATCATAGAAGGGACTTATTTCTTTTTTATATCTCTTGATTGTGTTGACAAGTTGAATCTTAAAGTGTCTTCTATGATTAGAAGTATGGTCGTTGATACCCTAACTAATTGTTTGATGACTGCTTCATTAGTGTGTTTAAATTGTCCTTTGACCATTTATGGAAAAGACTTGGTTCACTCATGTGATTCTACAAAATCCATATCAAGTTACAATGTGGCAATTCTGAAAATAAAACTATGTGAATCAATTCATTAAAACCATGTGACTTGGTTCACTCATGTGATTCTACAAAATTCAAATTTTTAAATATTTCTCTCGAACTTCAATCATGTTTTTTTAAGAAATTAATTTGGTAGTAAACCAATACCTTTTAAATTGATCCTTAAGTTGAAGAGAAGTAAAACTATTTTTCAAGAATCAATAGCTCTTGAAGAAATTAATTTGGTAGTAAACCAGTATCTCTTGAATTCTAGTTACAAGTAAAATGTTATTTCACAAACACAACATACATATCAAGTTTTGGTTCTTTGAAAATTGAATCGATTCCCATTAAAATGTGAATCGTTTCATGCTAAAGAACACCCACTTTTTAAATTAACAACTTTTAAAAATACACCATAAAAATAATTATTCATCATTAAATATATATTTAATTAGTAAAATAATAGATGCAACTAGCCGTCTATAAAGTAAGGTGAGTTTTTAAATTGGAACTTTTATTTTAATTCTAAAATATATATATAACTTATACAATCAATTATTAGCAATGTCATCAACTTTTTTTTATCATAGAAGGGACTTATTTCTTTTTTATAAAGTTTATGAGGTGTCATGAGTTTTCCTTATTAAGGAAACATAAATGCTCTTCAAAGTAAATCTTATTAAAACATTTTGAGATGATTAAAAACATTTTGAGAGGATTAAGTCTTAATAGAAGAAATGAATGAATACAATTCATTATTTTCTTTAAAGCTTTAACAAAAAAAAATGTCAATAGAATAAAACTCCATAAAGGAGAAAAGAATACAATAGATGAAAAAAAAAAAATTATAAAATCTGAAAAGACAATCAACATCGGTTCCTAAAGAAAATTTAAATAGATAAACAATATTAAAGTGTAGGATTAACATGCATGTTCATTATATATTTTACTATTAGTAAATAGTAAATTAAAGTATTATGGTTAGAAATAGAAATATTATTTTAATTAGGGTTGATAAGCCAAGTTTCTCCTTCAATAAAATGAATTTCGATAAATGGTTGAGCCTCTTCATCGGTTAGGTTTCGTGCCCACGGAGCTCTTCCAGAAAAATTAGATCCAGGTCCACTACATTTATATTCACCATAGTATATTGTGTTGCTGCATTTATTTATATACAAATATATATAATTAGTCATTGTGTTTAATGAAAAAATTGTATAAAGTGGAGAAATTGATCAAAGAATATTAATTATAATACTCACGGATAGTGTGTTCCATTCATAGTATCTTCCCATCCTTTAGGAAGAACAATCTCTTTCATATTGGTGTAAGAGTAAATGACTCTTGAATATTCTCCCCATGGTCTGCCAAGATAAATATGTCCACTACCTTTTACCTCACATTTTTTAAAAGAAAATCCAGTATCTAATGATGAACTCGATCGTTTTTGAGCAGTAATATAGCCTATATTCGTAGCAATTGAATTGATAGTGCATTCCTGAAATGAATCAGAAATTAAACCAGGTCTTTTTGTTGTTTATACAATGACAGTGTTTAATCAATGTATTTCAGAGACAAAAATGATTAACACATATAATATACCTCTTTTTTCCTAAATTGTATGTATTCTAATAAAATTTGTTTGATTCAAATTATGTTATTTTACATTATCATTAAATTATTAATATTTTTTCTTCTATGCCCCTCAATATTAATTACTTATCCTATCTTAATTCCTTTAGTTTACATTTTTTTATAGGATTAATGAAAGATACATTTATAAAATTACTCATAATTACTATTTTCTATATAATATTAACTAAAATTTTAATTTTTGTAAAATTATCAAGATATATTTTGAGGGATTATTAATAACTTTCATCGAAATAATACAGTGGCATGTCATTGAAACAGCTTGTATGAATCTATTTCAGGAGCAGACTTTCATTAATAAAAGAGCAAAAAGATAAGGGAATAAAATCAAACAATAATTTTACTTTTTATCCCAAGACTTTTTACTTCACCAAATCATCTTTGCCCACTTTAATAAACATATCTAGCACTCAGATATATGTTAGTAATATATAATTTAATCTATTGTCAAACTTAAATTTGAGATCCTAAAAATATTTAACAAATTATATATTTAAAGTATTAATGTTTTGTAAAAAAATTATTTTTCTATATTTATTAATTATATAGTCAATTGTTGTTCACATAACTATTAATATGATCAGAATGTCTCTTTAGTTTTATCTCAGAACCAATTTTAAAATATTGTTTTCAATTCAGTTTGGTTGAGAAAAGTCTATAGGAAAAAGATTAATTTGATGAGAATATTTTCTGCAATACATTTTACATGACATATTTTATCCAAAAGTGTCTCATAAAATAATAAAATTTATCAAAACAAAATAAATATAAAGTAATTTTATATGATGTATAAAGTTTCTATTTATTTTGGACCTTAGTTAAGTCTATTGTTCAATTTAGAATTTAGTAGTGGTAGAATACATGTTAAATCTATTGTTCAATTTAGAATTTAGTAGTGGGAGAATACCTCATATAAGGACCTTCCAAAACCAAAGATAAAATCAATAGCGCCTTCTATGAAGCAATTTTTGAAAAAGTGAAGACCTTTGTGATCATATAAGGTGTCTTGAACTCCAAAAAATGAACATCCGTAAAATGCAGCTTTGTTTCCAGAGATGCGAAGAGCAACAGCTTGTTCTACTTTCTTTCCAAAATATGAAGCACTGTTCTGTTTAACAAATAAATAAATCTAGTGAACAACTATCTTTATCATTATTATTTTTCACTATATAATAAGAGCATAAATTAATTTATTATGTAATTACCTCAAATGTAATGTTGATGGCGATAAAATAGTCAGCATTCACCGCAACCGTTGGGGTATTGAACGTCCCCAATGGATGTCCATCACTTCCAATGGTAGAACTTGAATCATTCCAAGAAATAACTGAAAGATTCGTTGCATCCCCCAAAAAAGTTATGAAAGGTAATGTTTTGGGGATCACAATTTTCTCCCTAAATGAATTGATCATCAAAACAAATTACACAACTTCAACAAAAATAATTTCAATTTAACTACATCATAAAATATACCAAAAGATAAAATGTTAAAAATTAATAAGTTGAGTTATAATGAGCATTGTTATTACCTATAAACCCCTGGTCCAATCAACAAAATAACTCTCCTAGTGTTTTGTAGTTGAATGCTACTAAGAGCTTCTGTAATGGTCGTGAAATTAGAATTACCATCTTGACTAATAGTTATTTGAATTTTTTTACTCTCAGCTTCCCTCAACTTTAAATCAAGACTTTGTGGTTTAATGACATTCATATTCAATTTGTTTACTAATATGTTTCTTTTTTTATAATTAGGCTTAAGAATATTTAATTCAAAAGTCAAGTGAAAAGTTGAAAACAAAACTAAAATGAGAAGGAAATTAAATTTTGAAACCATGATAGTAATACTTTGTTTAAATTCAAGACAGAATAACTTTGGAATTATAAAGAAATACACATATTAATATATAGAGAGAGACACATATATATGATTATCACTATTATAATAATATATCTCATTTTTAAGTTAATAGAAAAATAAATGAATATAACATGACACATGATATTAATGAATATAGTAATGTGGTAAATAAATTATATGTGGCATTCACATAAATTTGATGAAATTTATCACAGTAGGTAATTCATTTTCAAAAATACTAAAAATAGTTATATGCTCAAAAATGAATTTATTGTATGAATCCTAAGATTATAAAGAAAATGTAAATATTAAAGAGAATCTTAACTTCCTTCAACTTTATTTTTTAGTTTTGTTTTTTAACTTAGAAATGAAAATCCTAAGATTAGAAAGAAAATGTACACAAAATGATGAGATTTGTTTGATTTTTTTTCCTTTTCATTATTAATTTTAATTGTAATGAAGTAGTATCAATAACACATTTCTAAATAACACATTTCTATTTCATATGTCTCAAAATTTAATTAATTTCTTCATAACTATTAGTAAGTGTGAGAAAAAAGTTCAAATTAATTAGGGTAGGTGAGTTCAAATTAGTTTGATAAGCAAAGGACCAATAGAAAGAATACAAAAGATACTCAACCCAATAAAAAAACAAGATCTTAACAAAGCAAGGCAAGGATTTAAAATTCGGTATGCTAGTTTATAATGAAAATTCCTTCTAGATTTTGTGACTAACCAGTCCCAAACTAGTAGTTTAATGCGATACAATGACAAAGCAACATTTTTAAAACACCTTTAAATAAGACATCATTCTGACTAAGTCAAATCATCCAATAAACTTTCTACGAAGACTTAATCTGAAGAGTCTAGAGTTATCTAAAAGTAACAAATAGTCTAGAATCCTAAGACTTAGAGATTCTAGATTTTTTTTTTACTGCTATTTTTCAATTTTCAATTTAATATTGCACTACTACAATACCCGAGCTAATAAATTATGTCGGTACGTCGGTTTTAGTTAATGATTGAAGAGTTAAATCTCATCTATTATCATATATAATTTGTTTTAAATCTCATTTTGACTGACCTGTATCATATTTTACACAAACAAAATATTCTAAGAATCAGAATCAAATCATTTTAACAGTAGAAGTTTACAATGTTCTCATGAACACATAATACAAGATTTACATTGTTTTCAAAATCAAATGTACAAATTTACATTGTTCTCGTCAACACATAATACAAGATTTATATTGTCTTCATCAACAAATGTACAAACTTACATTGTTCTCATCAACACAGAATACAAAATTTATATATTTGCACATAAAATAGAAAAAATAAATGATGAAGGGAAACTAAAGTCATTTCAGTGATACTAAAGTCATTTCAGTGATATAAATCATTTTAGTGATCAAAATGGAAAAATAAATTATCAAGAGAAACTAAAGTCGTTTCAGTGATATAAATCTATTGTTGGAAGAAGAACATGCGTGAAATAGAAGATTGAATGTACCGCACACGTGATGACTTTTGATGTTCGAGTGTTGATGAATGTCAATTGTTGGAAGAGTTTTGATGAGAGTTACGATGAAAATCGCTTTGGGTTTTGGCAAAGAGAATGACGATATGAAGTTAGAGTGTTGATAAATAATGAAAAATTAGAGTCTAGTTCTATGAAGTATTTCATGCAAAAGAGAAGTCAGGTGAGTTTCCAAAAAAAAACTGACGTGCATGTCTTAATTAAAAATAAAAGTATATAAAAAAGCACCAGAACGCCATATTTTGAAAATACATTTAAAATAGAAATCACGCCGGTTTTTTTAGAAAAACTAAGAGATTTGAATATATAAAATTAAAAATTTAAAAGGACTTTTAAAAAAAAATTGAAAATATTAATGCAAAATATATTACGTCTTAGTTAGACCATGTAACCAGGTTAATACTAATAAAAAATAAAGAAAAAAACATTAACAAAGAAAAAAAGTGAAGCTGGAAAGACTCAAATTGAGAAATAGTAATTAAACCATTGAAGAAAAAAGTAAAATGCAGTAACTGAGATTCAAGGCAAGCTCCCTTATAGCTATATTTTCTTGATTTTTAAAAAACCCCGAGGAATAGGTTGCATATATATTGTCGCGGCTGAAAAATCACAGAGTCACCACCATATTTTATTTGTTAATAAGGAACATGAAGATAATGATAAAACCTATAGTTATATGAGAAACTATGTTTCGGGAGTCGATTAAGCAAGTGGAATGTATTAGACATTCTTCACCTCCATTGTACATAAATCGGATCATGTTCTAATTCTAAGGTTAATGTGTTTGTTTCTAAGGGAATGTTTGCTTATGTCATTTATTATTTGCTTAAGGTATTTATTTACAAATAAAATATTCTTATTCGGAGAGAAAGATTGATTAATGAAGTTAGACACAAAAAATGTTTTACGCCTCTATGCCTACGTACTTTCATGTTAGATGAATGATCAGAACATCGTAGTTCTTCTAAAAATGTTTGTTTGTTTGATTGTTTTTAGATTATTGAAAGTTCTCAACGCATTTATTATGGAGAAATATTTGATTTAGAAAATGCCTCAATCCACAAGGGCAAAGGACTTTAAATTTTAACTGTATTGAGTTGATTTTAATTAATTTGGTAATTATAAAATGTTATACTTAATTTAATTAGAAATAAAATAAAAATTATAGGCCTAAATATGGTTTACTAGTCAAAGTATGGTTTACTAGTCTACAGATCCTAATCTGACAGATCTTGTGGCATGCAATCATAGCCCTAAATATGGTTTACTAGTCAAAGTATACAGGACGGAGGGTAGATATGCAAAATCAACCCAAGAGCATGGTACACACGAGTGTATGGTGTTCTAAGTGAGTCAGCAAAATGATTGGCTGCAGACCATCCACGTGAGCATTACATGGACTAAACTAGGGGAGGTATTTAAAGGAACCCCAAACTAAAACCCTTCGAACCCTAACCCTGGTTGATGAACCCTAGCTGGGTTCAGATGAACCCTAACAATCTTCCACCAAAAAACCCAAGAACCATAACCCTAGGGTTCTTATGATGAACCCTAACCCTCTTCGTGAGGAACCCTAATCCTAAGAAGATGGACATTCATCTTCTACTTCCACCAAACTCTAACCGCTGCCCTGATTTCACCCCCACCTACCCAGATCCACACTAAAGATTGGCTGGTCCATATATCAGCCTTCCCTGAACCCTAATCAAACCCCCAAATTTCCAAAATCAAACAAAATTCCTAATTCCCCAAACCCTTATCCCTTTCAGTTTACCCTAATTTCAAAATTAAACCCTAAACTAGAACAACAATTTGTAAGACCCCAGTTTTACCCCTAAGATCCCTCATGCCATCACATCAACTTGGAATTAGTATTGGGATCACACTTTAGTATCCTCCTCACCCTTTATTCATTGGATTTGCATTGAGAGAGATTACCAAGCACATTTGATTGTATCATACTTTATTTTTCCTTGTTTACTAACTAAAATACCAAAAATATGTCTAGTGTAGTTTTGTTTCTTTTGTAGATAGTGTGTGCATCCATGTTGAAAGTATATTTCGTGTTGGGTTTTTGTTATCGTATCCACAGGGATTGTAAGATATCACCGCCGTTCGATGGTTGTATTAATCTTAGCTAAATGTAACAATAGGGTTTTGGTTTTAATCAAGTTATCTTGCATATAAAGTAATAAATTGCGGTAAAAGTTATGGTTTGATTAAATGAGAAATATTGTCAAAGTTAGGTTTCAATGATCACTTTGCATGTATTTGCTTGGTCAACAATCTTATAAACTCCTTTAGATGATAAATAATTTCACAAAGTCCTCTCAATATGTTTCTCTCGAACACACATTGTGAGTTTTGCCATTTTGATCCACTGTTTCTCTCGAACACAATCTATCAAAATGACAACTTTTTGGTTCAACCTTATGGTGAACAAAATCATTCATTACTATCTCTAGCTAACAAACAAGTTTGGATGAAAACCTAGGTCAAGAGTCGGTAAACATCTCTCGATCATAAACCAACACAAAGAGTTTTAAATAGAAACAAAGTTTTCATCATATATTCACCATTAAAGAGTTTACATATGAGGATCCTTACATTTACACACAAAGCTAGTAATCACCTACATCTAACCTTGACAAATGGATGACTTAGCTACTCATTTTCATGGTAGCTTGGTCGGCAAGTAAGGAAAGAAGGTTGATCAACATCCAAGTCGGATAATCGAAGTTGGATGGGAATCCACCTTCTTTTTGTAGAAGATGGTTCTAAGATGAAGAGAAATGAAAATTAGGGCATAAAAGCTCCCAAGAACAATGCTGCAAAAATATCTAGAAGAAAGTACAAAAGTGGAAAAATGAGGTAAAACTAAGGTATGGTGCTCAAAAGTGGCACCTGCTACTTATAGACCACTGCTGGGCTGTCATGTTCGCTAGGCGAGCAGAATGGCTCGCCTAGCGAGGGTCTAAAATGGGCACATAAGGCCCCTGCGCCCAGAGAAAACAGGGCCTGCTGAACTGTCATGTTCGCCTAGCGAACATACCTTCGCCTAGCGAAGGACACGCTTCAACCTTCGCCCCAGCGAGGTTGAGAGGTTTTGCTACTGGAATGCTCGCTGGGGATTCGCTAGAGCTTCGCCTAGCGAGTGAGTGCTGGCTGCGTTTTTCACCAAAACAGAACGAACTCGCTACCACCTTCGCCTTCAGCTCGCCTGGCGAATTAATTTGACAATTTACTGGAGCTTTTCGCCAGGAACTCGCCTAGCGAACCAATGCTTCGCCACAGCCTCGCCTAGCGAGCAGGCTGATGAAATGCTTGTATTCTTTGGTTCCTTTGCCAATTTTCTTGTGTCTTCATTTTCAATTAGTTCATGTCTTTCCTGCACGATAACACACAAATCAAAGGCACCAAGCTTGTTTATCACTGTAATGCATTCCATGTAAAACAAATGTGGTTTTGACAATTTTAGCAAGGAAAAAGAGTGAAAGATGCCCACATATGATAGCTCAAATAAGCACTTTTGGGCATCTAACAACTCTCCCCAACTAGATTCTTGCTTGTCCTCAAGCAAAGTATGCCTCTTGAAGGACAAGAGGATTTGCTTTAAGAAACTGGTTTCTCCGAAGTTGGATAAACGGCTCAAACACAAGCGAAATCAGCAAATACAAGTTCCCAACGGTTCGAATAAAATAATACATAAGAACTAAAACTTAAATAGCAATGCAAAATATTTATCTATCTACAACAATACTATTCTGAATGAATCATCCTATCTCTCCTCTTCGAATAAGGAATGAAGATTTTGCGCGTTTGCAACCGCGGGACTAATCTCACTCTCTAACAAATAATGAAGAAATCAAATAGATTCATACAATGTCTAACAATTAAAAATGGTACTGTGGAAGCATAAAGATCACTAAGGGCTTTTCGGTTGAAGCTTGGTTAGGTTAACAAACAAGGGTCATTTCTAAGGCCATTGAAACGAAAGTGCCGATGCAAAAGAGATATTCACAGTATTATTCACACTACTCGACTTTGTTTCATTTATTTCTTATTTGAAACCTTCACAACACCTATTCCACAACTCAATTTTTATTTTTCACTATTTTTCTTCCAAGCAAGCATTCATTTTCATTTTTTCTATTTTTGTTCTTTTCTTTCACATCAAATATACAAAACAGATGTTTCTTTTCTATATTTTCTATACATATATTTTTCTATGCTTGCTCGGTTTTTCTTTTCTTTTTCAAGAGTTGTGGTACTTACCAATTCTTTTTCGTTCTCCCCAACTTATTTCTTCCACACCCTAAGTGAATTCTCTTAACTTTTTACGGCAAAAGAACAATAATCAAGATTTTCCGGGTTGTAAAAAAAAGATTTTTGAGATCTCGCTTTATTTCAAGCCGAGATTCAACTGTTTAGGCTCAAAGGGGTTAACAAATACTCTCTCTGCTCACAGGTAAGTTGTTTTTGGATGTAGTTGTGCTCGAAAGAAAACAAGTGCCTTGATCATTTCTAATTGCTTCCACAATTTCACAATAATAAAAGACAAAGAATGAATCACATGAATCAACAAAACTTATTAGAATCCAGCATTTAAGTGAACAATGGAGGTTTCCTCACAATTTGTGGTTTTAAGTTCTAGATGAAGCATTCATTCAATTATGTTGCAAAAAGACAATATTCAATTTACCAAAAAGAGTAAAGTTCCTAATGCATTCTAAAATTCTAGCCGACGGTAACCATGTACCTTAGCCTTATTCACTTGTTTATTCTTATCATTGCCATCCAAGCTCGGATGCACCTTCATTGGGTACTTCTTGAGGAGCAACCAATCTAGAAGGGTTTACCACTCAATCAACCAAAAGTTTATTAAACACACAAAATTAAAAACATAATTAAATAACATTAACTGAAAATATAAATTTGTTCATGGGGGACAAAACACCCCAATAGTACAACACCAAAATCAAGATACAAAATCCGAAAATACAAATAGAAATAACATAAAAACTGAAAACACACAAAACCTTAACCCACTAAGGGCTCAGGACTCCTCCTCGCTACCGGCCTCAGAACCGGTAGCCTCATCATCAACATCATCATCATCAGCATCAGCGCCCACCCCCTCACCATAGACAGGCCTGTCCACAGGCCAGTTAGCGTTAAGCATAAACTGCTCACGTGCCAACACTGCTCGAGCACCGGAGGGGTCATTACCTTGCAGTTCCAACCTCTGCATAATGTTGTGCATATCAATCATAGCTCTCTGGGATGCCGCCATCCACTCAAAACTGTAGTCACACACCGCTCGGAGGTAGGGATCAAGTCCGGGAGTAGAAGCACTAGGACCATCAGAAGCCCGAGTACTTCCTGAGGCTGTACTGCCACCGGTAGTCTTTGCTCTACAATATTTAGCCACATACCGATCATCGATAGGTGATGGGATCCTTACCTGCCCACGAGACGGAAGTCTCACCCTTGCCTGAACGTATAAGCTCATGATCAAACACGTGAAAGCCAGGGGACAATTAACACGAGCCCCCGACTTAAGTCCGCTCTCGACCACGGACTTCAGCTCATTTGCGATTATCCTCGCCACATCTATCTCGACATTGGTGAGGATGGAATGGACCAAATGTGCCACTGGGATCGGCACAGTAGAGGTGTGTGATTTAGGCTGGATGTTGGTTAAAACCAAGAGCAGTATCAGTTGAGCCATGGGAGTCATGTCCTCCCGGTGATACCTCACTGGAACCCCAGATGGGTTCGGCTCAACAGACTTCCCAGGTAAAAGCAGGGCGGTAGTAATGGCAGGAACATCTCGGTGAAGCCTTAGGTCGGTGTGGTATTGGTCTCTCTGGTCAGCTCCCAGCTGGAGCGGTTCCCCAAGGATTCGGTTGATAGCATCCCGGTCAAATGGAATTGGACGCCCGGCCACTTTAGAAACCCAAGTAAAGGGCTCGTCGTCGTCGGGCAGTGCGTTAGCATAAAACTCCCGCACTGTCGCAATGTCGTAATGCTCTAAGGGACTAATCAACCTATCCCACTTCTTTGCGTCTATCAACCCGGTGAAATTTCTGTAAGTGCCCTGTGGGTTGATCAGAAAGCGCTTCTCTGGAAGTATCTTCCGCTTCTCCAGAGCGATGTATCTGGCGGCCTGCTTCGGGCCGACAAACTTGTCTTGGTCAAACTGGATAGGAACTGTCCGAGATGTAGTTGCTCCCTTTCTTTTCTTACCCGCTCCAGATCTTGACTCCATCTGCAAAATATACAAAGAAACAACACATACCAACAAACAGATTAGCCATCAAAGCATAATTCAAAAGATTGCCTTGCTCGCTGCTGCTTCGCCTAGCGAAGTGGCAGCGAACGCTCGCCCCAGGTTCGCCTAGCGAGTGCTAGCGAACCTTACGGGTTTTGGGGTTTT
Source organism: Lathyrus oleraceus (assembly GCF_024323335.1). NCBI lineage: Eukaryota > Viridiplantae > Streptophyta > Magnoliopsida > Fabales > Fabaceae > Lathyrus > Lathyrus oleraceus. The sequence continues at coordinate 164,764,039 of NC_066579.1, read as the reverse complement.
CTGCATTTTCAAATATTTTTCCCCCAATACCCATACTCTAATGGTTCCCACATCAGAACCTCATGATTTCTCAAGCAATTAATCGTTCTATGCTATTGGGGATTGCCTAATTGCATGCAAAACCTAAAATAAAACTAAATCCCCAATTTGAAAACCTAAATCTCCAAAAATTTCAAACTCTAAAATACCACATGCAACCTCAATGTTTCCCATACCACACTCATCCTTTTTGCCATTCAAATTGGAAATTTAGAGTTCAAACAAAAAGAAAAATGTAGTAGGGCAAACCTTAGTTACACGGATTCGGAAATGTGAAGTGAGAAGAGTTTGCAATCGACCGAAAAGAGCAAGTGTTGGTGATAAAGATGCAAATGAGAGAGTTTGAGAAGCCTAGCACAAATTCCTCAGCAGAGCCGTTCAGAAATTTTTTTGAAGGTTTGGGGCAAAATGGCCCTGCTGAGATTTAAATAGTAAACAGTACTGCAGCGCTCGCTGCTGCTTCGCCTAGCGAGCTGCTAGCGAGCGTGACAGCAAGTTCATTGGCAAATGCAGCACTTGCAAGTCATCCAGCATGGGTTTAGCACAGTGTACTCAATACAACATAAAACATAAAACAGTGAATACTTACAATGTTGGGGTGCCTCCCAACTAGCGCTTGTTTAACGTCGGCTAAGCTCGACGGTGCGATGCTCACAGAGGAGCATCGAGCGGCTGAGCACAACTCTCGCGATCCACATGACCGCCGAGATACACTTTCAATCGTTGGCCATTCACGGTCCAACTATCTTTCTTGTCCATGTCTTCAATGACAATGGCCCCGTACTCTTTTACTTCTTTCACCCGAAATGGCCCGGACCATTTTGATTTCAACTTCCCGGGAAACAACTTCAACCGGGAGTTGAACAATAGGACCAATTTTCCGGGCACAAATTCTTTGTTACGGATCTTCTTGTCGTGATACTTCTTTGCTTTTTCCTTGTACAACCAACTTGAGTGGTATGCGGCATTGCGCATCTCCTCCAACTCAAGTAGTTGTACTTTCCTTTTGTTACCGGCCAACTCATGTTCAAAATTTAAAAACTTTAGGGCCCACAAGGCCTTGTGCTCCAATTCAACCGGCAAATGGCAAGTTTTACCAAATACCAATTGAAAGGGAGTTAGGCCAATTGGAGCTTTAAAGGCCGTACGGTAGGCCCATAATGCTTCGTCCAATTTTTGGGACCACTTTTTTTTAGAATTAGACACGGTTTTTTCTAGGATTCTCTTAATCTCTCGATTAGAGACCTCCGCTTGCCCGTTAGCCTGAGGGTGGTACGGAGTTGTCACCCTATGCGATACACCATAATGTTTTAGAATTGTTTCCAAAGGTGCATTGCAAAAGTGTGACCCTCCGTCACTTATCAACACTCGGGGGGTTCCAAAACGGGAAAATATGTTTTTCTTTAAAAAATTTATCACCGTTTTGGCATCCGCCCGAGGTGAGGCAATCGCCTCAACCCACTTAGAGACATAATCGACAGCAACAAGCATGTACTCATTCCCATAAGAGGGTGGGAAAGGTCCTACGAAATCTATGCCCCAACAATCGAACACTTCCACTTCTTGGATATTTTGGAGAGGCATCTCATCTCTCTTACCTATCCCACCACTTCTTTGGCAACTGTCAAAACTTTGTGCATGGGTATGTGCGTCTTTGAAAATAGTTGGCCAATAAAATCCCGATTGAAGAATTTTAGTGGCCGTTCTAACCCCATTATAATGTCCGCCATAAGGCGAGTTGTGACAATGCCAAAGGATGCTCTGGGCTTCATCACCAGTTACGCATCTCCTTAACAGGTTATCGCTACCCAACTTAAACAAGTATGGGTCATCCCAAACATAATACTTCGCATCCGAAAGGAACTTCCTCTTTTGGTTCGAAGTTAGGTCGGCAGGCACAAAACCACTAGCCTTGTGGTTTGCAAAGTCTGCAAACCACGGCCTAACTTGAACCTTAAACAATTTTTCATCAGGAAATTCTTCCCGGATTTCTTTTTCAGACGCGGTAACCTCCACGTTCACTAATCGGGATAAATGATCCGCTACCAAGTTTTCCGACCCCTTCTTGTCTTTGATTTCCACATCGAATTCTTGTAACAAGAGGATCCAACGGATGAGCCTTTGCTTCGAATCCGGTTTGGTTAGCAGATATTTAATCGCCGCGTGATCGGTATACACAACGACTTTAGACCCTATAAGGTAAGACCTAAACTTTTCTAGCGCATACACTATTGCGAGTAGTTCTTTTTCCGTTGTGGCATAATTTATTTGAGCCTCGTTAAGAACCTTACTCGCATAATGTATCGCGTGAAAAGTTTTGTCTTTTCTTTGGCCAAGTACCGCTCCAACAGCATAGTCACTCGCGTCACACATTAGTTCAAAATTTTCATTCCAATCGGGAGCGACTATTATTGGAGCGGTAACCAATTTTTCTTTTAAAACCTCAAAAGCTTGCAAACAATCTTCGGTGAAGAGAAATACCTGGTCCTTGGCGAGCAAATTGCTCAAAGGCTTAGCCACCTTTGAGAAGTCCTTGATGAAGCGCCGGTAGAACCCCGCGTGCCCCAAAAAGCTACGGATGCCCTTCACATTCACCGGAGGGGGTAATTTTTCAATTACTTCAACCTTAGCTCTATCCACTTCAAGCCCCCTTCTAGAGACTTTGTGGCCTAGCACGATCCCCTCGGTCACCATGAAGTGACACTTTTCCCAATTCAGCACCAAATTGGTCTTCACACACCTTTCCAACACCGTCTTCAAATTTGCCAAGCATAGACTAAACGTCCCACCTAATACCGAGAAGTCATCCATGAAGACTTCCATTGTTTTCTCTATCAGATCGGCAAAAATGGCTTGGACACATCGTTGGAAGGTCGCCGGTGCATTGCACAGCCCAAAGGGCATTTTTCTGTATGCGAACACTCCAAACGGACACGTGAAAGCCGTCTTCTCATGATCAACCGGGTCAACCGCAATTTGGTTATACCCGGAGTAGCCGTCCAAAAAACAATAGTATTGTTGGCCCGATAGTCTTTCGAGCATTTGATCCATAAATGGGAGTGGAAAATGGTCCTTTCGAGTCACGGTATTCAACCGTCTATAATCTATACACATTCTCCAACCCGTGGCAACTTTAGTCGGGATCAATTCGTCTTTGTCATTTCGGATTACGGTCATTCCACCCTTCTTCGGAACCACGTGCACGGGACTAACCCACGGACTATCCGAGATCGGGTAAATCATTCCCGCATCCAATAGCTTCACCACTTCCTTTCTTACAACCTCCTTCATCGTAGAATTTAAGCGGCGTTGTGGTTGAGCCACCGGCTTAAAATCTTCCTCCATCAAAATCTTGTGCATACAATAGGATGGACTAATTCCTTTTAGATCGGAAAGAGTCCAACCCATAGCTTCTTGATTGGTTTTTAGCACAATGATTAGACGGGCTTCTTCTTCTTTTGTCAAAAGGTTGCTTATGATGACCGGCTTTGCCTCGGTCTCATCTAGAAACACATATTTCAAAGTTGAAGGTAACTCTTTTAATTCAATTGGCGCTTTCTCGTCAATGACCTCCTTCTTCAAGTTTTCTTCCTCTACTTCCCACGGTTGTAGGTCTTCCAAACTATCAAGTTCCTTTAAGCATTCCTCAAGAGCTAGCTCCTCTTCAACAGTGAAAACCTCCAATGAGTCGTCAAGAGCTAACTCCATAGGAGATATCTCATGAATATGCTTTGAAACCTCCATAATAGCGTCTTCGATCACATCGATGCGAAAGCTATCATTTCTATCCTTGGAATGCTTCATCGCCTCGAATAGATCAAATGTGACTTCCTCATTTTGAACTCGCACCTTCATTAAACCGTCATCAACATCTATCATCATTCTTGCGGTCTTCATGAATGGTCGGCCCAAGATGAGCGGAGCATCATCATCTTCCTCCATATCAATTACAATAAAATCCACCGGGAAAAAGAATTTGTCGACCTTCACCAAAACATCTTGGGCTACGCCATGAGGATGGGTCGTCGACTTATCCGCCAATTGCAACGTCATTCGGATGGACTTAATCTCGATGTTGCCAAGCCTCTTGATAATTGACAAAGGTATAAGATTAATGCTCGACCCCAAGTCAATAAGTCCCTTCCCGACATAAACGTCACCAATTTTAACCGGCAATGTAACTCTTCCCGGATCAACCTCTTTCTTAGGAAGCGTCCTTTGAATAATGGCACTACAGCTCGCATCAAGGACGATGGTCTCCGGTTCCGTATACCTCCGCTTTTTGGTTAGTATGTCCTTCATGAATTTGGCATACTTGGGCATTTGTTCCAAGGCTTCGGCAAACGGAATGTTGATTTGCAATTGTTTAAAAATATCCATGAACCGGGCGTAATGCCGTTCATTTTCCCTTTTGGAAGGAGCATGAGGGTAAGGAAGGTTTTGGATAGGAGTAGCGCTCACTACCTCCTTTCCCTTTGCAATTCTAGCACTTTTCCATCTAGGCTTCTTCACTACCTCCCTTATTACCTCATCACTTTTATTTTCCTCAATCTCCACACCTTTTTCTTTTTCAACTTCACCATTATTTCTATTCTTTTCAACTTCTTCCTCATCACTCCACACTCCTATTTCACCATCAACATTTTCCTCCACTATTTCCTCCTCAATTTCTTTCTCTTTCTCTCTTTGTTCACTCTCAACTCTTTTTTCATTCTCACTACCCAACTCCCTCCCACTTCTCGTCATAATCGCCTTACAATGCTCCTTAGGATTTGTTTGCGTATTAGCCGAAAAAGAAGGACCGGTTTGTTGTTCAGCGAGTTGCTTGGCAAGTTGCCCAACCTGAGTCTCGAGATTTTTTATGGCCGCGTCATTACTCTTTTGATTGGCCATTGACATTTGCATGAATTGCGTCAATGTCTCTTCCAATTTAGAATTGACGACCGGCGGTTGTTGAGATTGATACGGATTTTGGGGAGGGTTTTGACGGCTAGAAGAACCACCTCCATAACCTTGGTTATGATAATAGTTGCTTCTAGGTTGGAACCCTTGGTTCCCTTGGAATTGTTGTTGTTGTTGTTGTTGTTGTTGAGGGTGCGGTTGATAAGGTTGTTGTTGTCTCGGTTGATAGTCCCGTTGATTGGCCATGTAGTTTACTTCGTCAAAACCGGGAGGTGGACAAAATCCGGTGTCATGTTCACCTTTACAAAGTTCACAACAAGCTATTTGTTTAGCTTTTGACGGTTCTCTTAACTCTTTGATTTGTTGCGTTAAGAGTTCCACTTGTTGTGAGATGAGCTTGTTTTGGGCAAGGATGGCATCATTCGTCCCTAACTCAAGCACTCCCGCCTTCTTCAAAGAATTTCCACGACTTTGACTCTGAAGATCATTTAGAGCCATACGATTGATAATGTTTGTGGCTTCTTCGGCACTTTTTGACATCAACGAGCCACCCGAGGTGGCATCCAACAACGTCTTGCAGTTTGGTTGAAGTCCATTTCTGAAGATATGGATTTGAGTCAATTCGTCAAATCCATGCCCTTTACATTTCCTAAGCATGGACTTGAATCTCTCCCACGCTTCATTTAAAGATTCACTGGTTCCTTGAGAAAACACCGAGATGGCCGTCTTTGATTCCATGAATCGGTTATGGGAGAAAAATCTTTCAATGAATTTCTCTTCTAACACGTTCCAGTCTGTCATTACGGCTGGTGTTTGATCGAGGTACCAATCCTTTGCTTTACCGAGCAAAGCGTGGGGAAATAAACGTCTGAACAACGGAAGCTCCTGAGCCTGATCCACTCCGGCAGCCAATGCTATCTCATAAAATTTTGTGAGAAAAGAAAATGGGTCTTCATGGTCCATTCCGGTGAATGGACTCCCATATAATAAATTCAGAGTTCCCGTCTTCATCTCAGCTTGCCTTCCTGTGTGGTTGGCAAACTGAGCGGTGTTCCTTGGACTATTGATACATGGAGTAGAAATAGGTGGTGGTGGTTGTGGCTCCATGTTTGGTATGAATGGTGGTGGATTTGTGGTTGAAGAACTTTCTCCTTGCTCTTGGCGTTGTCTAGCCTGTTGCCTCCTACGTCTCGTTTTGCTATTGAGCCTCCTTGCGGTTCTCTCGATCTCAGGATCAAAAAGAAGTTCGTCCACAGGGATTTGCCCTCGCATAAAACGTAAGCTGCACACTAAACCAAACAAATTACAAGCACAAGTCAAAAATTCACAAGCTAAAACTTAAACAACCATTGCGATGCTCGCAATATCAATTTACAATCCCCGGCAACGGCGCCATTTTGTTGAAAGTATATTTCGTGTCGGGTTTTTGTTATCGTATCCACAGGGATTGTAAGATATCACCGCCGTTCGATGGTTGTATTAATCTTAGCTAAATGTAACAATAGGGTTTTGGTTTTAATCAAGTTATCTTGCATAAAAAGTAATAAATTGCGGTAAAAGTTATGGTTTGATTAAATGAGAAATATTGTCAAAGTTAGGTTTCAATGATCACTTTGCATGTATTTGCTTGGTCAACAATCTTATAAACTCCTTTAGATGATAAATAATTTCACAAAGTCCTCTCAATATGTTTCTCTCGAACACACATTGTGAGTTTTGCCATTTTGATCCATTGTTTCTCTCGAACACAATCTATCAAAATGACAACTTTTTGGTTCAACCTTATGGTGAACAAAATCATTCATTACTATCTCTAGCTAACAAACAAGTTTGGATGAAAACCTAGGTCAAGAGTCGGTAAACATCTCTCGATCATAAACCAACACAAAGAGTTTTAAATAGAAACAAAGTTTTCATCATATATTCACCATTAAAGAGTTTACATATGAGGATCCTTACATTTACACACAAAGCTAGTAATCACCTACATCTAACCTTGACAAATGGATGACTTAGCTACTCATTTTCATGGTAGCTTGGTCGGCAAGTAAGGAAAGAAGGTTGATCAACATCCAAGTCGGATAATCGAAGTTGGATGGGAATCCACCTTCTTTTTGTAGAAGATGGTTCTAAGATGAAGAGAAATGAAAATTAGGGCATAAAAGCTCCCAAGAACAATGCTGCAAAAATATCTAGAAGAAAGTACAAAAGTGGAAAAATGAGGTAAAACTAAGGTATGGTGCTCAAAAGTGGCACCTGCTACTTATAGACCACTGCTGGGCTGTCATGTTCGCTAGGCGAGCAGAATGGCTCGCCTAGCGAGGGTCTAAAATGGGCACATAAGGCCCCTGCGCCCAGAGAAAACAGGGCCTGCTGAACTGTCATGTTCGCCTAGCGAAGGACACGCTTCAACCTTCGCCCCAGCGAGGTTGAGAGGTTTTGCTACTGGAATGCTCGCTGGGGATTCGCTAGAGCTTCGCCTAGCGAGTGAGTGCTGGCTGCGTTTTTCACCAAAACAGAACGAACTCGCTACCACCTTCGCCTTCAGCTCGCCTGGCGAATTAATTTGACAATTTACTGGAGCTTTTCGCCAGGAACTCGCCTAGCGAACCAATGCTTCGCCACAGCCTCGCCTAGCGAACAGGCTGATGAAATGCTTGTATTCTTTGGTTCCTTTGCCAATTTTCTTGTGTCTTCATTTTCAATTAGTTCATGTCTTTCCTGCACAATAACACACAAATCAAAGGCACCAAACTTGTTTATCAATGTAATGCATTCCATGTAAAACAAATGTGGTTTTGACAATTTTAGCAAGGAAAAAGAGTGAAAGATGCCCACATATGATAGCTCAAATAAGCACTTTTGGGCATCTAACAATCCACCTGTGCCTTATCAAGTTCACAACTAGAAGTTTGAGACCCTCAATGCAAAGAATCAAACAAAGCATAAGTACAATTGAGTTCTAATCATCATATAAGACGTGGCATTCACATAAATTTGATGAAATTTATCACAGTAAGTAATTCATTTTCAAAAATACTAAAAATAGTTATATGTTCAAAAATGAATTTATTTTATGAATCCTAAGATTAGAAAAAAAAATTAAATATTAAAGAGAATCTTAACTTCCTTCAACTTTATTTTTTAGTTTTGTTTTTCAATTTTCAATTTAATATTGCACTACTACAATATCCGAGATAATAAATTATGTTGGTACGTCGATTTTAGTTAATGACTGGAGAGTTAAATCTTATCTATTGTCATATATAATTTGTTTTAAATCTCATTTTGACTGACCTGTATCACTTTTTACACAAGCAAAATATTGACAGAACCAGAATCAGATCATTTTAATTGTAGAAATTAACCATATTCTTATCAACACATAATACAAGATTTACATTATTTTCAAAATCAAATGTACAAATTTACATTATTCTCAGCAATACATAATACAAGATTTATATTGTTTTCATCAACAAATGTACAAACTTAAATTGTTCTCATCAACACAGAATACAAAATTTACATATTTTCACATAAAAATGGAAAAAAAATAAATGACCAAGAGAAACTAAAGTCATTTCAGTGATAAAAATGAAAAAAAAATCAAGAAAAACTAAAGTTACTTCAATGATATAAACCTATTGTTGGAAGAAGAACATGCGTTAAATAGAAGACTGAGCGTACCGCACACATGATAATTTTTTATGTTCGAGTATTGATGAATGTCAATTGTTGGAAGAGTTTTAATGAGAGTTACAATGAAAACCACTTAAGGTTTTTGCAAAGAGAATGTCGATATGAAGTTAAAGCGTTGATAGGTAATGAAAGGTTAGAGTCTAGATCTCTGAAGTATTTCATGCAAAAGAAAAATCAGACAGGTTTCCAAAAAAAACTGATGTGTATGTTTTAATTAAAAATAAAAATCTATAAAAAAACACCAAAACGAAATATTTTGAAAATATATTTAAAATAGAAATCACGTCGGTTTTTTAGATGGGAAAATATATTGGAGGCTCCTTCAAAATTACTAGCTTTCAAATTTTGGCGGCACAGGTGTCAAAGGATCTACATAAGTAGAATCTGATAGAGAAGAAACATAATCAACTCCTAATCTCTCTGGAAATTTAGGAAGATTTCTATCCGCAAATGTTAAGAGATAAATGGGATTTATCAAAACTTTTGAAACCATTTTCCTGGAAGATAAAGATACCAAATCACCACAAGATTTCCGAGAATTAATAGCTGGTGTAAAAAAAGATTCTCTAAATCGCCGAAAAAAGTTCTTCACCAAGGGAGTGGAAATAACTGGCCTAGGTGGATGTAAAAAAAGAATCAACAAAATATGCCAAGAATCCCACCTAGCTCGAAAAATTCACTAAATTTCTATCTTCAACTCCTACAAAAGTTGGGTTCTGGAATATATCTACAGGGCCCAGTTCCTCAATATTGAACCGAAAAGATGACCGAGGTAGATCATTAGGAAATTTATTTTCCCACCTTTATGACGTGGGTAGCATATCTGAAAACCCAGAAATGCCCTCATGTCTTTTAGGAGATACATATTTAAACACACCAACTCCCATTTTTGCCAAAATTTAGTCTGGAGATGCATCTGCGAATATTTCTGGAGTGAATTGAAGATGCATATGTGAAATATTCTTTGCATGTTTCTTGGCATAAGCGTTGTTCTAAGTTTTCATTTTTTATGAATTCAAAATCATTTTAATTAGAATAACATTTTCATTATTTAATTCAAACATTAATAAACATGAATATCGTAAAACAAGGTAATGCATTAATTAAAAAATATTCAATCATATTACAAACATTATTCTCAAAGTATGGAAACAATACTAAAACATCCCAAAATACAAATAAAAGAATAACCTATTGTGTATGCCTAATCTTAAACCCAGACTCCTCCTTTGTTACCGGTAACCCAAGGCATTATGTGCATTGGTAATAATGGATCGTGCTAGGAAAACCACATCATTACCATCTCTCTCAAACAACTCAAACTCTATGTCCTCATACGTAATCCACAAGATATTCTGACATATTAATAACGCAATGACATGTCCATCCCTAGCCTGCCCATTCATCCGGATCTCCTCATTAGTAGGCATAGGTGGATGTCCAGGAGTGTTCGATGTCATGACTTGGTGCAAGACATTATAGAACCAAGTCATATAACCGTCCACATAAGACCATTGAATTATGGATGACATACTCTGATATTCCTCTAGTACCAGATGGCTCTTGTAGTCCGCCAGTATGTCATCAAGGTGTTTGTGGATGATGTTGTTAGGAGCAGGCACAAAAGGGGATCTTAAAATGATATGCACACATCCAAAGTAACTCATGAATCACTCTGTCAGATACCTGCACATCAAATTCGTCCCACATGCTGCCATCCAGAGTAAAATGAAATGGGCTCGAACATAACAGTGTCCTGGTGAGTATTTTATGGTGTCCATTCAATGACATCGTGTTGAGCTCGATCAATATACACACGGAACGGCTGCACATGATCATTCCCTCTTAGTGGGAAATATAGGCAGGCATGTGGCCAATCCTCAATACTCTAGCACACGATCAAACCCGTGTATGCGGTGAAAATGGGATAGGATACATCCCTGAACATGAATAAGAAAAAAAATATTAGTAACAAGTGTAAAAAAATGGTTTTAATATTAATAGTGGCTATGGAAATTACTCTCAGCATGGTGCAAGAGCCTATCATTTTCTTTGTCGTCCAAAGATGACATTCGCTCAGCTTGGAGAACAGGTATACCAAAGAGGAGCTCCTAGCTCCACTTGTAAATTGGCTGACAAGTCGATGAAATACTTAAGGTATTCCACATCGACATAGGTTGCACTTTTGTCCATAAAATGGAGGTGCCAATAGGAAGAAACACCTCAAAGCACACTCTCTATGGTAAGTAACCTGTAAACCATCGTCGTCGACATTCTCGGGAAACTCCAAGTTTTCTTCATAAATCTTCTCCAAGAAAGAAAATTTTCCATGTGCACCTCTGGTGCTCTCACATAAATCAAGGCATCCATTGGGTCAGCTCCCAAATAAATGACCATCATCTCTTGGGCTTCATTAGTTTGATCCTGGAATGATCAAGTAACCTTCCCCTACTGGGAAGGTGTAGAAGGGAAGTAACATAATCCAATGTGATTGTCATCTCGCCAATGGGGAAGTAGAAATATGACATTTCCTTATGCCATCTCTCAGCAAAAACCCTTGTATATCGTGGCTAACGATCTTGTATCCGGAGCAACATAAGCCTGCAAGATCGAATTATTGGAGGACACTCTGGAACCAATGATCCTTGGGCTGATAAAGCTTCAGAATTTTTATGTTGTGGTTAATAGGCTTCAATATATATATATATATATATATATATATATATATATATATATATATATATATATATATATATATATATATATATATATATATATATATATATATATATATATATATATATATATCAGTCGCAAGGCAAGTTTTTAAAGCATATAAATAATAATCGTTAACAAAATAGCTCTCCGGCCCAAACATGCCCAACAAAATGATCTTTATACTATATATGTAAGGAGGTGTCAAAAGGTTCTCCTTGAAAAGGATCTGGAAGTGGAGGAACGCCATCATGTGAAGTAACAAGGGCTTCCTCCCGGTCTATATGATTAAGGAGGATGTGCCTCTAGGTTGAGGACCCTTATGATAGAAGGCTCATAGAAGTCGATGTTTCCCCCCTCATAAGGTATAGGGACGGTTCCTCTCCTAACTCTCGCATGCTCATTCTGAAACCTAGCCATCTAACGTCAAATAGACACATGTTGGATCTTACGGCCGAGTCTCAGTCTTCCGTCGTTGTTTGCAGCCATTTTTCCTGAAACAATACGAGAAAAAGACACTAGTTAGCATCCAGGAAAGTTTCGGATATGCATCTCTAAAAACCAGTAAACCTCAAATTCAAAGATGCATCTCTGAAAAAACGTGTTTCTTCATCAATGGTAGAAACTGATACCAGTCTTTCCCTAATAACCCAAAATGCAATCAAATCATAGTACATGTCTCTAACAACTATTTATTATGATTTTCACTACTACCTGGGGCATTTATAACAAGTTATTTAAACTAATATATATTAAATAAAAATAAAAATAAGTTAAATGAGAAACTTAATCAAAAAAGTGTTAAGGATGAATAAGTTGAGTTGGGATTGAAATGCTTAAAGTAGAGGTAGTGCTTATCCTTGAAGAAGGTTAAAAATAAACTGGAAGTATGTTTCTACGAGCTCTAATGAAGTTGAGATTGAAAAAGTTTTAGAAAATAAAGATGAAGAAGAGGGGGGGGGGGGGGGGGGGGGGTCTGGCGCGATATATGTACATTAAACACGTTCAGAGTTGCATCTTAGTATTTCTCATGGATTTGAAATTAAGGGTTATTCAGAGATGCATCTGTGAATAAACCCTAAAATAAATATGAAAATGCATCTCCGAATTAAATTTTAAAAAAGTGAGGCAACAGTGTGTTCGGAGATGCATCTCTGACCGTGTTTAATGTATGTGCATGAAGGATTTAAACTTAGTTCAGTGTTCATGAAAACATATTGAACTGAAAAGCCGAACATGAAAAATAAGAAAGACACATGATCAAAACTGATGGCAATTTCTTTTTTCACCCCTTATGGTATGACTCACACCCTTGGTTAATTTTATATTTTCATATTTTCAAAAAACTCAAAAAATAATAATTTGTAGACTCTTGATTTGATTTTATTTGATTTTTAGTTGTATTTTCTGATATTATAATTTTATTTTAATTGTTTTTCAATTTTCCAATTATTTTCTTAAATATGAACATTGTTGATATTTTCGTATTTGTTGCTTCATTGATCTATTATATCCGTCAATTCAGATACACCCATACTAAATTTAAAAAAAAACACACACAACATAACACTTTACAAATATGCATATCCTAAAACACTAGTGCATCCAAAAATGAATCTATGATAACTGAGGATTTTTTTGGATAATAGGATGCAAGATCAAAATTCAATTTCATTATTTTCATTTAATAAAATATTATGGAAGACAAAAGTTATTATTAATTATATAATATGTGATACTAATGACCATCTTACAATGTAAATCTCTTGGCTTTCGACAAAAATAAGAATTTATAATTTATTCTGAAGGTACAAAATTATTATCCATGAATTAAATATTTTGCCATAATTTGAAGCACTTGTACACTCTGTCGATAATCATCAACAACTCTTGCGAGTAAAGCACTGGTTTTATGTTGATGAAGACTATCAATACATTGAAGAATGTATTCCATAACATCGTCTATGTTTTTTACCATGGATGGATACTGCATGTTCGTCAAATCCATTGATGCATGTATAAGCTTAACAGGGACACCATAAGCACTGACAAAATTTGATTTACATTGAAGATAATAGTTTATTTCAGTAATATTATCAATTTGATAAATCAATTTTGTTATTAATCTATTAGTGTTGGTTGAATTTGCAATAAGAGAATCCATTATGTAATCTGTGAGATCAATAAGACTTACACCTTTCGCACCTCCAGGTTTTGAGTTGAGAATATTCGTACAATATAATGAGTCGGAGGATTCTTTGCAAATAATATCTACTTCAACAACTTTATTTAAAATTGAATTGGAGGAAGAAACATATGCAAGAAGAAGCACCAACAAGAAAAAAGAGTAGTGACTCATTTTTATGTTTTTCTTTTCTTATTATTATTTCTTCTTTTATTTTATTTTGTATGTTTTCCTAATTGATTTTAGGTTTAGTTTTATAGCTTTCGTTTGTCAACTTGACAACATTATAATTATAATATTTGATATGCATTGATTATTCAAATTATGGTCAATAAATGAAATTAATTATATTCCATAAAATAATGTTTTTCTTAGTATATTTCCTGTTTGTGTTTTTAATTGATTATAGACTTGATTAATTTGCAGTCATTAATTAATTCAAAATCACATGGATGAAACAATAAAAGTCTAAAACTTAATTTTCAAGCAATAGTGTTAAATCTCGCTCATAAGAGAGTTCTGTAGCTTATTATAAATTTTCTCACTCTTAAAAATTATTCTGTAAATTTACACGTAAAAGAGATCCGGTTTATTTAAAAGACTGATAAAAAATTAAAATGTTAATATTTATATGAATTAACTATTCTTGTTAAGGTCAATAAATCAAAAAAATATAATTAATGCAATTTTTTTAAAAAAATAATAATAAAATTTCATCACACGTGAATTTTGGAGACTTCAAATAATTTTATTGATGTATCAAAACGTCTTTGAAAAATGGAATCAACCTTCAAATTCACACTTCTACTGTTGTATTTTCATTCTTCTTAATTGGCGTTTCTATAATCTTTTCACATCTTTTCTTTAAAAAAGACATTTTAAATTAGCACAAAATAATAATAATATTAATGATAATATTTAGGTTTAATTACATTTTTAATCTTTCTATTTCATATTAATTACAAAAAAATAATTATTTATTTATTTATTTGGTTTTCAAATTTATTTATTGATTTTAAACAATTTTGATCCTTATGCTTTAAAAATTGATGATATGTTATTTTGTTTTTAATGAAATTTACAAAACTCAAAATATGTGGATATTTTTCTATTCCCTTTATCTAAAAAACAACACAAGTTTCTTCTCAGATTCATTTTCTTTTTCCCTTTATCTTTTTATCAATTTTTTTTTCTATTCTAATTCTTCTTTCTTGATTTTCTCTTCAAGTTTCAAATCAAAATCCTATTAAATTACAAGATTTTCTAGATTTTAATTTAAAAAACCTATTTATTTTTTCCGGATTTCATTAAAACAAACCCATCCTAACATGGACTCTATTTATCATTATCAAAAGCGATATTTAGAAAGATAATTAAGAGAATAAAAAAGAAAAGTTAGATTTTGGGATTTCAAATTATATCAGATGTGCGTGTGTGCGGCCTAGTGGTGAAGGTTTGAATCATTAGAGCGCATTTCTCTCAAAATCTCATATTCAAATTTCACTAATTACAAATTATTTATAAATTCAAAATTTTATTATAATAATAATAATATTATTATTATTCAATTTTCAATTTAATGTAATATTTGGTACTCTTAATAATAAACTATTTTAATGACACATTGGTTGTGCCACATCATCAAATCATTTGTCAAAACCATTTAAAATTAAAATTGAGGATTTATTTAGTGAATGAGTTAAAATAAAGGAATCAAAATTGTAATTTAATTAAATATTTATATTTGAAAAAATATTTAATTTATAAAAATATTACTACCTCTATATCTTAATATAAGATCCTCTTGAGTTTTTTTTCCTCCGAGTTTTTTTCCCTTTTTATAAAATCCTCTTCAATTTTTGTCCATACATGATCTTTTTACCTATATATATCTCATAAAGTTGTATCTTTTTCTACGATTCACACTAAATACTCTTATAAAATAAATGTTTCTCTTGGTTAAGGATAAATTTATAAAATTATACAAAAATTCAACAAATTTAACATTTCAATTAACTTTCTTAATGCATGTTCCGTTCGGGAATCAGAAATGGATATTTTACCTCCACATAAGAACCATAAATAAAGATAGTTGGGTAATGGTGATCTTTAACTGTCGCTTCAATCTCCTTTACGGTGGTGCGAGGTGGACCTGAATGGTTAGTACTCCAATGTGCAATTCAGTTCAATATTTAAGATGAATGTAATGAAAGTGGAGATCGGAGATTGTGCATTGTTCTTATCGTGTGAACTGATATTATAATTTAAGTTAAGTAGAATGAATTTGAGATGGATTAGGCCATGGTCATTTGGGTCTTTGCCCGGTCCATAACAGTTGTCCTCAAGGCTTTGTTGAACACTGAAGGAGCCAGAGAAAGCCTTAAATACTTTTGATCGAGCTCCATTATATTATCCGATGTGGAATAAAACTAAAATGCTTGGGATTAGTTTTTAAAGTGTGATGGGGAACATGCACATTTAACATAGTTCCATCATCGAAACGCTATAGGATCCTTTTTTGACACGTGAAGTAACGTTAGAGCTGTTAAAACAGACTACCCGATCCTAAACAGACTAGCCTTAACGGTCCTCAAACGTTTTAGTACTGGGCTAAAAAGCCTTATTATAATATGGGCTTAATAATTACTACCCGAGTCCGACCTTATACGGACTTCGGGCTACCCGACACTAAACGAACTATTTTTTTAAAATTACCTTTTATACAAAAATTAAAATAAAAATCCCTAATATTTAAAACAAAAACAACAATTTTTTTTATTATTTTAAGTATAATATATTTTTAAATTTTATATTATTTTATATTTAAATATAATATATGTCTAAATTGTATAATACAATACTCAAATATTTAACATAAAAGAAACTAATATAATATGAGAAAATTGTGAAGTAAAACACAAAACAATTAAATATTAATTTGATTATATTAATGTACGATATTTAAAAAAGAAAGATTGAATAGAATAATGCTAAAATTTAGTGAAGTGGAAAAAATTAATGTGTTATTTTAGAGTGAGACATTATAAATATTAAGATAATTTTTTTTTATAGTTACGAGGGTTTAGAGATCTACTTGAGGCCCATACGGGCTAGCCCTACTGGGCAACGGACTTTGTAGGGTTGGGCTAAATAAGTTATAAAAATTATGGATTATAATTTTAAGGCACAAACCCTATTATGTTTTGGGTTTGGCGGATCGTGTAACACTCAGTTTTTAAATTAAATTATTTAATTAAGTTAAATATGTGCTTAAATAATTTATTGGTACGGGGTTGGGTAGAATTTACATGAATTATCACCATTTTTCATAAATTAAAATAATAGAAATTGAGTAAAATATGAAATAATGAGATAGGAGGGTGAAAATTGAATAATGGAGAATTTAGGGTGGTAAAGAGTGAGACAGCCTATGTCCCATTAGTGAAATTCTAAAATAAAATACAAAAAATTTAAAAAATTTAAATAACAAGACTGAATTAATTAAAATATACTACTTCACATATATGCTTCAAATATGTTTTACATAAAGTTTGACACCGTTAAGACTAGTGGCCTTGCCACATAGATAAAAATTAAAATAAAAGTACATGAAGAAAACCAAAAGAAAGCTTAACAGAAGAACCTCCTAAGTTGAACAGGACTGACACTTATACTGACTGTATATAATATTACGTAGTAGTAACGATGTGATAAGCGTTTGACAAAATGCTAGCAACCTTCAGCCTTGACATTATCGTAATCTGTCACTCCACAGTCTTCCCTCCTAAATGGTCTAGCTCGTCGCCTGATCGTCATAGATCAATCCAAAGATGCAAGACAAAAAGAATATAGGGCTAAGATTTACGTACAAGTTTAAAAGTGGGAATAGAATGTAAAATAGTAATATAGATATATGACAACCACAATTATTCCAACAAGCGTATCTTTATCCCATATTTACCTATACTCTATAAGTTTTTATTCTAATGCATCCCTGAACTATATGTTGACTCAGGCCACTAAACGATGTCAAGGATACCTATCCCATTTACCAAGATCAGATATCACAAGACCACATGCCACCAACGTACTCCCAATTACCAAGAGCTACGCCACCTAACTTCACATGGAGTCCAGGTGTTATAAGTCGATCGTCCCTGAGGATTCAGGCTAAGACCCTCGTCTTGCCTAGCATGCATAAATAATAATCCCCGTTGGGATTGTAGGCGACTGATCAACCTCGTACGTCCCATACCGCACGATAGTGGACTTACACATTCCTCAATACAAGTCTATATGATCACTCAATCATCTTGTGGCAACTCTCAATCATAAGTATTAAGTTAATATTTGGGAAATATCATATCAACCTTTCAGGTTATACTTATTATCTAATTACTTCGGTTGAGTGCCAAATCCATTAAATGTCTTGTCTATTTCTCCTTGGCGTGATCCTTATCTCTATATAATCAATTCAGTTTATACAGTGAATAATGTACGGTTGACTTCCCAGGTAAGAGAGGTGGACCGTAAAGGACATGGTCGACCAAGTATTTTCCTTAGTCAGAACCCAACCGACTACAATTACTCAATGTATACAACTTCCCTTCTTTCATTAGGGGTCTAACACTTAATATTTAATCAATGTTGTTGTTTCTCTCCTTAATAGATCATTTTCTTAGTCTATCAATCACAATCATTCAAGTATAAATAAAATAAACAATTAGACAATTAATCTAACAATGCAAGCACAATACAACCTCAAATTGTCATAGATCATTCTTATGATAAATAATTAAGGCCGACGTAACCTCGCTTAGTGATTTGCGAAAATCATTATTCGAGAATAAGCTCTCCTTACTTATTTATCGTTAGTAGGGCTTGGGTCACCACTACACACATATATCTATATTAAGCTATTTTACGCTAACCGTCCCGACGTATACGAGACCTTGCCCACACCTTTTGTTGTTGAGCGTTGTTGAAAGTCCACGAGCGTTTTCTCCGATGTTGGCCCAAGACCTAATTTACGATGATAATCGTTGAATAATACGAAATTTATAAAATAATTAGAATATAATTTACGGTTAATTAAACATAATCCCGTTACAAGTTAAAATATTTATTTATTTAAAATATTTAATAATAACCTCCATTATATTTAAATAATTATTAAATTCAAGTATAAATTAGACTATACTCCCGTTGGGATTTGTTTGTTTTAGAAAATTATAAAGAGTGTATTGCTAATAACATTTTAATTTTATAATAATACTTGGACATTATAACAACTTAAAATAGTAAAATTTATCTTGGACTTTATAAGTTCAATATCTCGACGTCTGAACGGAAATTTAAATCGAAATCTTAAAATAACCTTTATATAAATAACATAATTAAAATAATTAAATTATAACGGCTTACCGGTTACTTATGAAAATGATTTGAGCAGAACTTTGACGTATCAAACTCCTTTAAAACTTTAGAAGAACTTTGACCCCAAAATAACTCTAAAAACTACAAACCGACACAGTGAAAACTTCGACAACTAAAACTAATATTTCTATATGAAGAAACTAGAGAAAGAAGAAAATAAAAAGGTAAGAAAGATGATTTATGAATGAATGAATGAAAATGGGGTGAGAAAGACCCCTATTTATACTAGTTGTAAGATATTAAAATAATGTAAATTTATCTCCTTTTGCCCATGCTTTCTAACTTTTCAACTCTTGCTAGTAAATATGTCTTTATCAAATATTTACAAGTCTTGCATGAATAGTTTTATAGATGTTCTAATATGACTTTGTGAAAATAGTTGGTGAGAAATGTATCGAAGATTGATTTTCTACTATTTCATGACATAAGATCATATAGAATATTAATAGAAAAATAAAATATATTTCTTTTATAAAATGAAATGATAAGTATAACAATAATAATAATAATAACAACAACATGGATAATTATTTAATAAATTTATTAACTTAAGGTTATTTTATTTACTATTTTTTTTTAAAGATTAGTTTGTAGAGTAAAATAGTGATATTCAAATAACATCAAATAATATAATAACAAAACAACAAAAGTAATAATAATAAAAATAATATAGATAATTAATTAACTTAAAATTAAGTATTTAAATGACTAATTTCAAAGTTTATTTTGTAAAATAAAACGATGATATTCAAATTGAATAATAATATTAATAATAAAATAAAGAGTAATTAGTTGATAAATTAATTATTATAGCTGCTAGTTTCAATGTTTAGTTTGTAATAATTAGCGATGTTAAAATCTCAATTATAATCAGATATATTATTTAAGGTATGGAAAATTAAGATGTTACAAAGAGCGAGAGCTCGAAAGGTGAGGTGAGAAATAAAAATATTAGTAATTGGAATTAGATTTTTTTATTTAAAAAGGAAAACAAGGAGAAAAGGTTGGGACAAAAAAACATAGTAGGTGAGAATTTGAGCAAAAATGCAAGAGTGGAAAAGAGGCAACCCTAGGTTGGAGAAGAAGTCATAACCAAAACTTTGAATTGTTGCTGAAAATTAAGGTAAGAAGGGATTACTGTAATATTGATGTCAAATGCATGAAGGATAGAGAGGGATCCTCACCATTCTCTAAGTTTTCATCTTATTTTCCTCCATTGTTGATGTTTATGTATTTTTGAAAGAAAGTTGTGTATGATATGTTACGATTGTTGTGAGATACATGAAATTCATGATATGTTTTGTGCTGGAAATTATACATGATGTTATGATATGAATCTGAATATTGTTGTTCATGTGAATTATGATTTGGTATGATGAACATGTTGATGAAATTTGGATAGATTGATGAATTAGTTGATTAATCTGTAAGTATCTGTTTAGATAATGATAATATAAATTATACATGTTAATTTTTGTGTGATTTTGGTAAGTTGGGGTTGAAAATGCAGGGTTTAATATCTTTTTTGTCCTATACCTGACTTTGGGGTTCATTTTAGTCCATTAACTTAAAAAAGGTTCATATTTGTCCATTAACTCTATAAAAGTTTTCATATTAGTCCTTTCCGTCTAATTAGCGACGAATTTAGCGACCAGTTTTTGAGTTTTTTTTGTCGCTAATAAGACAAAAATGGCTAATATGGAACCTTTTGAAGAGTTAAGGGACCAATATGAACCATTTTTAATTTAAGGGACCAAGATGAACCTTGTGGTAAAAATACAGGACTAAAAGGTTATTAAGCCAAATTGGAGCTTTGAAAGAGGTCCAATGGCAAAAATCACAGTTCTGCTTTCTGCACGGCGGTGAGAGGCGTCAATTGGGTGACGAGCCGATTGTCACTGCAAATGGGTGAGCTTATGGGAGTGAGTGTGATAACGGAGAGACCTTCATGGTATCTGAGATGCGTTTGTGTGTGGAAAGGGTGACAGACACATCATGACGATCGTCACGACGGGTGGGGTGATTGTCATGACCTAAGTTGACAAATTTTGAGTTGCCGACTCAATTTTTTGAGTTGTTTCTAATTCGAGCGACTATTGGTTGTTGTTTTGTTGTGTTTGATGAGTTGGTGAATAAAATTGATATTCTTATATATGGTGTAAATACTCGTGGATGTATGAGTATGTGTTGTGGAATGCTTGTATGATTCTGCATTAGTGAGCCGTAATTGTAAAACATGATTACTTATGTTTAGATGGTGGACTTATTTGGCAAGTATTTTGTTTGAAGGGGGCGATGAATGTTAATTACATTGGCGTATTGTTGCATTTGTCATGCAGCATGGTGCGCGAACTTTAGTCCAGTGTTGTGCCACTAGTTCAGAAGGGATGGTTAGTGACGAGTCCTGATTCAGAAGGGGGATCAGTGAGTAGTCCTAATTCAGAAGGGAAGGGGGTCAGCGACGTTTATGGTTCAGAATGGGGGAGGGGGGACCATTAAGTGATGGGAAAAAATCAGTAACATACCTCTGATGTCCAAATTTGTATTACATGCATATAAAGTCGAGGAGTTGATGCATTGCAGACATACCTGCTTTGTGATCGAGTTATTATTGTTGTTGTGCAAACGATATTCATGAATTGGTGATTATTTAATTTTGTTTGGGTGAGATATGAGTAAATCGCTGATGTGGTTGATTTATACATTGATGATTGTTATATAAGATGCCACCCTTTCTATCTTTTGCAACGTTAACATATTTTGAGTGTATTGTCACTCATGTTTTCTTTGTTGTGGTGTTTCGTACTCACTTGGAGTACCGATAATCAGGTAGATGAGTAGTTGTTTTTAAGCTGGAGGATGGCATTGAGACCTCTTCATTTATTTAATATCTTTCGTGTTATTTAGTTTTCGTTGAGCTTTAAGTTGTAACATTGGGACAAAGCTTTGATATGTAACACTGGGACAAGTTATTTGTTACATGATGTGTTTCTTGAGATGTTAAATTATTTACTAAGTATTTTTTAGAAAAAATAAATGTTTAATTGGAATTTTGATGTGTCGCTGCTATTAAATATGTGTTATAATTGAAGGAAAATACATGCCATGAATGTGTAACACCGATGTTGTGTGAAGTTATATGTTTTATTTTCATAAATCATGGGTGTTGGGTTTAGGGTGTTACATATTTGGTATCGGAGAAGGTTGGTCCATTCGGCATAGGTTGTAACTAAATTGTACCCTTGTGCGCAACATGTGTGTGAACATTGTCGATGATTTATAATTATTTGTAATTAGTTAACTCGTTTGAGCTGGTTGTCTAGAGAGAAATGGCTGGTAGAAACGACTATGCAATTGTTGATGCTTTGGAAGCAATGACAAATGTGTTGGCGTGGGAGAATGAAACGTTGCAGGAAAACTAGAATCAGAATGCGGGTACTGATGTATTCTATGGGCTAAGAAAGTTCTAGAAGAACAAGCCTCCTACCTTTAAAGGGATATATGATCCCGGTGGTGCTCAGAGTTGCCTGCAGGAGATGGAGAAGATCTTCCAAGTTATTGGTTACACAAGTGAAATTCTAGTATCAGATATGAGATGTCGAAGGTAATGTCACGACACTAATATCTGAGTAATGCAAACAAAATAAAGATAGAGAATAGTAATGCAAGATACACAACCAATTGTTAACCCAGTTCGGTCCAACTCACCTACATCTGGGGGCTACCAAGCCAGAAAGGAAATTCACTAAAATAGAATCAGTTCAAAGACTCTCTATACACTTCAACAAGTTACAGTCTTTCTCACCTCATCTCTACCCGTGCAATTTCTAACTAAGCACTCTTAGATATGAGAACCCACTCACTTCCCTACAATCACACTTGTGATCTTAAAAAACAATCCCTTGAGAAAAGAAAACACTTTTCAATAACACACTCTTAATTTTACTTCATAGTTTCAATCAAGAAACACACTCTTGATCTTGCTTCACAACTTTGATCAAGAAGACACACACTTGATCTTGCTTCACAGCTTTGATCAAGTAGACACACACTTTTGCTTAATAGCTTTAGAGTGACAAATTACAACCACAAATCAGTCCAATTCAATCACCAAAAGATGACTTCAATGGCTTACAAGTCTCACGACTAAACAGACACAAACCCTAGCTCTCTCTATATTTCGCTCAGTATTGGTTGTGTTCTCAAACAGGTTTTCTAAGTCCCTTTTTATAGAAGCTTTCAGCTGGGCTTGGACATCTTGAAAACCCTAAATCTATTTTCCAATTAAATCTTCTCATGACAACTGGTTAGATCTCCTTGGAAAATAAGTAAATCAGGTTGTAATCAATGATTGAATGCGCCTGCAAATCAGATCTTCAATCATACATAGATTGCCATTAATTGTGCAATCACAAAACACCAGACATTCACACTGAATGTTCTCTGTACAGGATGTTATGACATCAGGTCTGACATCCTGAAAAAATCCTGCATAATTCCATAATTCCTTTTATAACTTCCAGCAGGTACAACCATATCAGATGCCATGACCTTGTGTATGACATCTTGAAACAATCCTGCACGAACATGACTTTCATTTAAACTCCAGCAGGTACACACATATCAGATGCCATGACCTTGTGTATGACATTCTGAAACAATCCTGCATGATTATGTTCTTGAACTCCAGCAGGTACATATGATATCTCATGTTAAGACATCACACATAACATCTTGTGAACACTCTTTGTTTTACCAAAAGTTGTTGCCAACACTTAGAACCAACAAACTCCCCCTTTGGCAAATTTTGGCTAAAACATATATCTGTCCTTTTTGTTCACAAGGTAAATTATCAGCAGTTAAACAACAATTTAAACAGTAGCAGAAGCAACACAATTACTAGCTATAGTTACTAGTAATACACACATGCACAAGAGTACTTCTCATCCCCCTAAATCTGTGCAACAAAAACAGAATTACCAGTTATGGATGCAACTAGTAAGACACACAAAAGCACAAGGATACTTCTTCTCCCCCTAAATCTGTGCATTCATCTACATGAAAATAACAACACCTGTAACCACAGCACCTGTAACAATCAGAATGTCATTCTGACATCTGCTTCAACATCAACACCTGTGCACCACATCAGACATCCCCTTTGACATCTGTAAACAGAATAGCATTCTGTTTAACAATAGCTGTCCATCTCTCCAGCCACATACATCTCCTCACAGCTCCAGCTCCACATAAACACTTTTCCCCCTTTTTAGTCAAAATTGACCAAAGGTGACCAATTAGACTAAATAAATGTCAATTAGCCTAGCAGAGAATGTCAGCACAGATGTCATAACATATAACATGTTAAAACATAATTGTTCAGGAGATACAAACCATCATCATACACATCTGTGATAACTGAGATAATGAACAAATCCAAGAAACTCATTAAGAGCCCAAAATATTACAAACAAGCATCAATGAGGACTGCCACAAATTACACATTTTAAAAAAAAAACAATAAAACTTCAGCATCCAAACACAACAGCACCAAAACAGCTTCCAAAATAACAATCTTCACAGCACACCTCACAGACTTCACCACAACATACCAGTCTTCAACACAGGAAGGAACCATTAATTAGAGGAAGAAGTATCACCTTCACCTTCAGAGCCTTTAGAGCTTTCAGAGCTGCCACTAGATTGAGCATTTGATCTCTCACTTGAAGTATTGGCATCTGAGTCTTTGGTCTCACCAGCCTTCTCCACCTCTTCCTTCTCTAGGCCACTAATAAGAGCCTCCAAAGCCTCTTTTCTTGCTTTGGCAACCCTAATACCATTCTCTAGTTCTTTGCAGGTTTCTTTCAACTGATCAATTAAACTCCCTTGAGATGCAGGCTCCTTTCTGGCAGATGTCATGACAACATCATTGACATGGCTTCCCTCAAACAACTTATAATGAATGGATAGTGGGGGCTTTCTTCTGCTTGGAATGTCATTTGCATTGAGTATGTCTGGCTGTTGACTCAAGATAATACCACAAATAATGGATGAGAAGGTAATGGGCAGCTTCACAGCATTTGTGGAGGCATGTCTGATAATTTGGTCAAACATAAACTTTCCAAAATCATAGTTAATTCTAGTTCCAATTGCATGAATGATTCTTCCAAGACTAATGGAGATGGTAGAGATATGATTAGTAGGCACCCAATTAGCTGAACCAATCTTGTGCAAGATGGCATATTTGACAGTTAGCTTGCTAGCTGATAGGTGATTCCTACTAGGCCATTCCTTAACTTGGCCAGCTGTAATAATCCTACAGACCTCATTGTCTGTAGTCTCTAGATCCACTCCTCCATCAGTTCCTCTCCCTAGGTGTAGCACCTCAAATTTGCACCCTACCATTGTGTACATTCATTGCATACTAGGTCATAGCATTAACAATGTCCACTGCATAACATTGCATTGCCCATGTACCCAAGTGCAAGCTCAGTTGATGAACTAGGTCAACTGCTCAGGAGAATCAGGCAATCAAGCAAGCAAGTGCCATTTTCATTGGGACAAAGCCCTAGGGTTGGTTTTTCAGGCTCATATGGTCCAAGGATCATCTTGAAGTGGTTTGGCCAAAGATTGGATGCTCAGAAGTCACCAGTCATTGTTCAGTCAACCAAAAGTCAATAAAAGTCAACTGTGGTCAACTGTACATTTAATCAGTGATTTGATGATTGGAATTGGTTGAATATGTCTCATTCATGTCTATATAAGTCTCATTTGACATTTCAAAGACCAAGGTTGAAGGAATTGAGCTCAGGCAGACAGTTTCCCAAAATGGCAAGTGGACCTGTAATCTCAGCTACCCAAAATGGAAAGTTTTTCCCCTCAGGATAAAGTCATGATACAAGCTTCAAATCAAAATTTGTCCAACATGAAAGTTGAAGATCTTGATCTCACCTTTCCAAGAAGTCCAAGAACTCAAAAATCCCATGTGTGGTTTGCAAGATATGGTCAGATGAATTTCAAAAAAGACCCGTAATCAGGAGGCCATAACTACCACATGGTTTGTCCAAATTGCGAGTTCTTTATATGCACAAACTCCATTCGACATGTACTTCAAGGGTGCATCATTGGATTTTTCCAAAAATGGCCAAGGCAAAAAGTCACTTTTCAACTGGACAGCTGAATTGGACCAGGGGCAAAATCGTCCAAATGTCAAAATATTTGGAATTTTGGAATGGGACCTTTTGTAACACCTCAGGAATGGCATTTGGAGTGTGTTTGAATCCTCACTTCATGGCTAGGATTTGTAAATTGAGATGTGGTTTGAAAAGTGCAATGGTTGAAATTGGACTTTTTCCATCAAATGGTGAAATTGCAAAATAGGCATCCAATTGAAGTGGGAATTGTTTCTACACATTGCATAGGACATTTTGGACTTGTTGGAACCAAAATTGGGCTGCAATTTGGACTGTTATAGAGAAAGGGCATTTTTGGCCATTTGGAGAAAATTGCACATTTGCTTAACATTGCAATTTGGATTAAGGGCTTGTTAATCATGATTAAAGCTATCATATAAAAGCTTAAACATCTGCTAAACGTAACAGAATCCATTTTCCACAGATCTAGATCAAAATTCTCTCCATTTTTTTCTGAATTTTTCTCAAGAACACACCATTGCATATTGAACCGAATCTCACTCATTTCTTCATCAATTTGAGCAATTCTTGGTGCTGCAACTTCCATTCAACCTCATCTTCGACTGTTTGGAGGAATTGGTTTCAAAGGATCCACGATTTGCAGCTGTACAATCAAGGTCCTTCAATGGTGATTATTGATTTTGAACAATAGGAGCACAATTGAGCAAAACGGAGCTTCGTATCACCTTGCCTGTAGCCTGTACTGTTTCTGTTTCAGCAAGACGCGCGCTAACTCCATTGGATTCATTACTGCAAACTCCAGGTATCTCAAAATTCGATCTCGATCTTTCAATGAATAATTGTGTGCGTGAGAAAGAGCATGTCACGTAGGTTATCAGGCTGGTTTCAGAATTGAAAATGATCAATCGTAGGCTTAGATATCTTAACTCGAAGTTATGATCCAAAACCCTAAGTTCAACGATTCTGGAGATTTAGGAAGTTTTAGGTTAATTGGAATGCATATTCGTAATCTCCTTGCTCGTGCGGTTCCAACGGATGTAAGATCGCTAGTTTTGGTTAAGATTTGAGATACGCATGTCCTTGAGCCTTGTTCATGTTTCGGGAAATTCTGTGCGTTGAAGAAGACGAAATTGAGCTGTTTGATCCTTATTCCAATTTGAAATTTCAAATTAGGCGTTTACCGCCCCCGCCTATTTAATTACGTTATTGCCATTACTGTTATTTAATTTAATTAATTTCAATAAAAATCTAAAAAATGTTAAATAATATCTAGCATGTTCAATAAATCATAGAAAATCATAGAAAAATCACAAAAATATGAGGATAATTTTGTTGACTTGGTGTTTGACTGTAGATGATTTTTGACCTATTGGTCAAAGTTGTGCTTGGAATATTTTTCACTTGACCTAGGGTTTCTTCCACATGTGTATATTTTGACACCTTAGACTAATTTGATCATGAAATTCTCATATTGTAAAATAAATGTCTGGAAATTTTTGTGATGAATCTTGACTGGCTGATGATCATTTCCATGTAAATTTCTTGAATTTATGATGCCTGGCCTGTGAGTTACATTTTTTTTGAACTTAGGTGTGACAATTGGTGTCACACCTCTTAATGCCAACTTGTTGGATTTTTTAGCATGACCTATCTTTGTTAGATTTGATTGAAATTTGGTATGGTTGATCATTAACATGTTAGGTCACTTTGGTAATTTTTGTAGAATTTTTCATTGTATTTTCTAATTGATCATGATTTTTCATTTCTGGTGTTCATTTTTGTAAGCTCATGTGACCTGGGTTGGTAGAATCGTTGTGAAATGCTCCTAGTGTATTAGAAATTCATGAAATTTGATATGCTTGTAAAAGACACATGTTAGGACCTCCCTGTTTTGGTCTCATCCATTTCTTTTTTGTTTTCATTGAGTTATGAATTTTTGAAGTGGAAGCATGTGTTGAGGTTGTGATTTGGAGCCTATACTTGTGCCTGTTTTTGTTGATTTTCATTGACATGGTTCCATTTGCCCAATTAAGCTGAAATTTGGTGTGCCATACCTGGATTAGGTCCTGTTTAGATGTAAATTGTTTGAGAATTTTTGGGATTGTGTTGATGTGGATTTGAATGCAATAATTCTGTTTGTAGGCTTAGGGCTTCCTTTGAACTAGTTTGCCTTATTTTGTGCATAGAATGAGCATGATGAATGATATGACCATGAAATTTGGTAGAATAGTTCCTGACATGTGTAGCTTTCATTTAGCTTTGGTCCCATCCATTTCCCATTTATTCTCACTGTTTACTATTGAATTGAAGTAGATGCCCATCTTTGGACCTCATTTGGTTGTGTTTTTGCATGCTTAGACATGTTGAATTAATTCCCATTGTTCCATTAGTCCAAATTGCTTGAAAATTGACATGTAGCTTGTTGAATGTCCTCTGTTTAGGATATAATTTTTGTGGAATTTACTGTGTTGTTTTGATATTTTTTTTGGATGTGATCTTGCTGGTTGTTCATATGTGACTTAACATTGCATCTTTTGCCTTATATGTTGCATAAATTGAAATAGGTACATAGTTTGGATATGGGACCAATTGGTATCCCTTTGTAATTGAAATAGCTTGACTTTGATCATGAATTGGTTGCTGTTTTAACATTTTTCCATCTTTTTGACCCTAGGCTAGTCCTAGTGGTCATGTTACTTACATTTGAAGTTGATTGTGCCTTTTCAGGTTAAGAAGTTAAGGATTAAGGCATTTGTTTCACATTTGGGATTGTGTTGCTTGACCTATAAACTAATGTGTTTGTTTTGTAGGATGTTTGAGCCTTGAGCTTTGTGCTATGCACACCATTGTTTGATTATGATTGTACACTGTTGATCATTATATTGTTGTCTGTTTGTGAAAGTAGATGCTGATTATATTTGATTGTTTCCAGGTACCCTTTAGTTGCTCAGTTCTCTTAAGAACTTGCATTGCTTTGCTTATAAGCAATTGGCATTGAGGTATAGAACCTTCTTCTTCATGTAGTCTGGAGACCCGGCTGTTACCGGGCCGGGCAAAACTGTCTGAAGTCCTCCTTAAGAGGCAATGCTTGTGTATGTTTATATTTGTCCCAAGCAGGAAAAGTCCTCATTTGAGGCAATTGGTGGAAGGTAGGGATAAGCAATCTATCCCCCACTATTCTGTGAGTCTTCTCCTTGCTCCCATCACATGGTTGTAGCATTGAGATCCCAACCCAAGATCTATCGAGTCCAATTGGGGAAAGAGTTCCATCTTTCTGAACTCCCCCACATTCTTATATTTACATGCTCTCTCGGACATGAGATAGAAGCAATGAGGCACACCCCTCATCACCTTTCATCTGGCTTCACCTTAGCCCCTCAATGGCAAGGTTAAGAGCTAACCTGACCCCGATACAGAGGCTTGTTTGTTGAGGTTGATATGACCCCTCGACTAAAGCCTAGCCCTGATGTTTGAGCCCCTTGTTGGTGTGTTTATTTCATGCTGTATATGTTTGTGTGGTGTGATTGTATCCCCTAGGTTTGCTAGACTCCGCGTAGTCCCGTTTGCATGTCAATTAAGGTAGCACGGTTCCTTCGTATAGGACTTCCTTTCTTGCTTGAGCTTTCTTAAAACACAAACAAACATTATCCCCTCTTAAGGATACGTCCCCTCCTTCTACCACAGGTGAGTAAGTCTCCAAAGGTCGAGCATCCGGTAGATTGCGTAGTGACGTTGTCCACTTAAAAAACACAAACCAACAGGAATCGTTTGGCCGAACTACGGCAACTCTGATTCTCATGTTCAGATGAGATACGTAGGCACGAGATGCGATGTCTTGTCGAGTTTGACTAACCACTAACATCTAACTCTTTTCTCTCACCCCTGTTGTGATTGAGATATCCCCTTTCTCTTGCCCTAGTTGCAATCGAGACCCTTCTTCGTGTTGTGTGCTTGGAAGCTGATGTAAGTCCATCGAGTGGCATTCGGGTTCCAGTGTGCGTGTGTTTTGGTTCGGATGCTGATGTAAGCCCAGTGATTGGCATTCAGGCTCCATGTTTGCCCTTGCCTCTGTTTGTTTGTGTGCGTGTTAGCCGAGCTACGGATGCTCTGATTCTCCTTCGTCCAAAGGAGATACGTATGCATAGGATGCTGTATCCTAGCGAGCATGTGTCGTTTCCCCAGTCGAACTACTTTGACTCTGATGTCTATGCTTGATAGACTAAGTAGGCCCAGGATGCGATATCCTGCCGAGTCAGTTTCAGTCTGTTTCCTTGTGTCTCTTTCAGCCTGTGTATATGTTTATTTGAGCAGTGTTTTAGCAACCATTTTCCTTCCTGTTGTGCGTGGATCCCGTCGAGTACGACGGATGCGTAGGGGTGCTAATACCTTCCCTTCGCATAACCGACTCCCGATCCCATTCTCTTTGGTCGCGAGACCACGTCTTTTCCCAGGTTTACTCTGAGCGTTTCCTTTCCCTCTTTTGGGATAAATAACGCACGGTGGCGGCTCTGTTGTTTCTTTCTTTTCCCGCCGGTTTTTCGCGTAATGCGACAGCTGGCGACTCTGCTGGGGAGACTAGAGAAGTTGACCTGCGCTGGTCCTTCTTCCCTAAGCGAGTCTCTCCTAGCGCTCTCTAGGTTAGGGCCTTGGTTGTTATATGCTGCTTTATTTATTGCATTCATTTCATGTACTGTTTGCATTCAATGTTTGCATTAGTGTTTGCATTCATTCATCTCATATACTGTGCTGGCTGTGTGTTCTCTGATTGGGGGTGGGTGACACTTGAGGTAAAAGGCCCAATACCCAGGCTATGAGTGCAATCTAGGAAACCTAGGAATAGAGTGATTCATGGGAAGCGGGTGGTATGGCGCCACTTAGCGGAACATTGATATCACGAGCAGTTCAGACCCTGGTGGGGTATCATCGTTACATACTTCGGGTGTGTATATGATGGTATTCTGCGAAAGGTTATTTATGCTGCGTTTCTTTCGACCTTACCCTGGCCTAGATGACACCCGTGAGTGGGGAGGGAATGATCATTCTAACAGGTACAGATGGTGACTGTTGGTGACTGATGGTGACTGTTGGTGACTCAGTGTGTTCCTGTTGGTGACTCAGTTTCTCAGATTGGGTTCATATGACGGTTGACCAGTTGACTTTGGGTTTCAGATGGATTGTTGTTCAGAGTTCGAGCCGAAGCTTCGATCCTGTGTTCAGAGATGCACAGCTTGCCAGTCGTGTCTGCATCATGTGCATCATAGCATGGTTGTTTTTCAAAAGAAATGCAATGAAAAAAATTGAAAAAATAAAAAGAAAAAGAAAAAGAGAAAAGCTAATCCTTGCATGCATATCACTTCTCAGGTACATTCCAGAGTTTGATTCATTGATAGCAATGGCAACAGTTCCCGAGCCGAAGCGGAAGACCTGTTCCTACAGTTTCCACCGTGAGCCGTTGACTCCGCTAGTTGAGTTGGGTAGCCTTGTGACAGATGATCGATTGAAGAGTTTTGTTGGGCGGTATGGAGATATCTTGACAGTGTTGAAGACAGTAGTAGATCCAGTGCCTCTGCAGACGCTACTTCAGTTTTATGACCCAGAGCTCAGATGCTTCACTTTCCAGGATTATCAGCTTGCACCTACTCTCGAAGAGTATTCTATCCTATTGAGTATCCCTATTCAGCATCAGACTCCCTTCTTGGACGTTCCGAAGGAGGTTGATTTCAGATTGATTGCCAGAGCTCTCCAGTTGAGTGTTGAGGAGGTTGGTAAGAATTGGAAGCCCTGTGGGGAAGTAGTAGGTCTGCCTCTGAAGTTTCTGTTGAGGGTAGCCAGAGTTGAAGCAGAGAAGGGAAATTGGGAAGTTTTTCACGCCCAGCTAGCTGCCATGATCTATGGGATCATCCTATTTCCCAGTATGCCGAATTTCATTGACCATGCTGCCATCAGCATCTTTATCAGAGGGAATCCGATCCCTACTCTTCTAGCAGATACTTACTATGCCATTCACAGCAGGCATGGTAAGGGAGGAGCCATCAGGTGCTGCCTGCCTCTCCTATTCAAATGGTTCATGTCTCTTCTGCCAGCCAGTGGACCATTTGTGGATACCCAGAGCACTCTGAAGTGGACTCAGAGGGTCATGTCGCTCACTTCCTACGACATCAGGTGGCAGTCATACCGGATGGATGTGAAGGATGTCGTCATAAGTTGTGGTGAATTCCGGAGCGTGCCACTCATAGGGACCAAAGGTTGCATCAACTACAACCCAGTTCTTTCTCTTCGCCAGCTAGGGTTTGTTATGAGTGAAAGACCGCTCGAAGCTGAGATAGCTGAGAGTTTTTGTTTTGAGAAGAAGGATGACCCTGCTAAGTTGGAGCAGATAGGGAAAGCCTGGAGAGATGTGGGAGTGAAGGATGGATCCGTCTTGGGGAAGAAGTTTGCCATTGCGATGCCCGATTACACCGATTGGGTAAAGAAGAGAGTGGAAACTTTGCTGCTACCCTATGATAGGATGGAGCCGTTGCAAGAGCAACCACCTTTGGTACTTGCTGATAGTGTGCCTGCTGAACAGTATAAGCAAGCCTTGATGGAGAATCGTCGCTTGAAGGAGAAAGAGCAGGATGCCCAGATGGAGTTGTACCAAGCCAAAGCTGAAAAGCTGAACCTGTCTCATCAACTCAGAGACATCCAGAGTGCAGATGTTGGGGGAGTAAGGAGTAAGAAGAGATCTTATTCAGAGATGGAGACCTTGTTAGATGCGGAGCACAGAGAGTGTTTGAGATTGCAGAGGGCTGAGGCCGGTTATCTGAAGAAGATCAGAGACTTGGAGAAGCAACTCAAAGCCAAAGATATCCAGATGAAGAAAGAAGTCAACCAGAGACTTGCATCAGAGACCCAGCTTGGGGCAGAGGTTATGGAGCTTAGAAGACAGTTAAAGGAGAAGATCACTCCCTTACCAAAATGTTCAGGGTGTGAACTGTTGATAGACCAGTGTCACTACTTGAAGACGCTCATTCCTGGAAGTAGCTTGTCTTAGCTTGTATTTCCTGATGTTATGTTGTGAATCACCCCCAGGCTTGTTGGGTGGGATTCTTTGTTATACCTTGTTGGATATTTGGATCTTTGTTGTATGATCCAGTTCTCATTTATAGATGAGATTTTTGGTTTCTCTTTACTCAGTACCTTGTTGTATGATGACTCTATATCTCCCTGTTGCTTTTGCGTTGTTGCAGGTTGTCATTTCTTGAGATGAATCAGGCTCTTTGAATGCCTGAGAGATGATCATTATCATGTGCATCATATGCATTAGCATCATACACATAACATTTGCATAACAGGTGTTCTTAAGCCGACTTCTCACTCTGGTTCCTGTGTCAGGCAGGATAGCTGATCAGCGACCACACCGGTATTCTACAAGACTCAATCAGCGAAGAAGCATGGATCAGGTTCAGGCTGAAATGGCTGAGATGAGGGCGAACATGGCCCAATTTTTGACGATGATGCAAGGGGTTGCTCAGGGTCAGGAGGAGCTCCGTGCCTTGGTTCAGAGACAGGAAACGGTTATTCAGGCGTCTAACCATGGTTCACCTATTGCTCCACCCGGTTATGAGAATGTCAACGTTGCTGCTGCTCCTGTTTATGGTTACGCCACTGGAGAAGAACTCAGGGGTATAAGGGTTGATGGTCAGCCTCTTGCTGCAGAGGTTAATGCCAGAGCTACCAGGGCTCCGGCGCGTCATCCAGCTCCTTTTGTTGATAGACAAGAGGACATGTTCACAATGATGGGTGAGGACGATGGTGATGTTGCTAGAAATGAAGATAGGGATCGTAAGGTCGATGCCCTGGCTGAAAAAATTAGGGCGATGGAATGCCAGAACTCTCTGGGGTTCGATGTCACCAATATGGGGTTGGTGGAAGGTCTGAGGATTCCCCACAAATTCAAAGCGCCCACCTTCGACAAGTACAATGGTACTTCTTGCCCTCGCACCCACGTGCAGGCTTATTATCGGAAGATCTCGGCATATACAGATGACGAGAAGATGTGGATGTACTTCTTTCAAGATAGCCTATCTGGGGCATCTTTAGATTGGTACATGGAACTCAAACGAGACTCTATCCGATGCTGGAGAGATCTGGGAGAAGCTTTTCTCAGACAATATAAACACAATATGGATATGGCACCGAGCCGGACTCAGCTGCAGAGTTTGTGCCAGAAAAATAATGAGAGCTTCAAAGAATACGCCCAGAGGTGGCGTGAGCTTGCTGCCAGAGTTCAACCCCCTATGCTGGAGAGGGAGTTGACTGATATGTTCATTGGCACACTGCAGGGAGTGTTCATGGACCGAATGGGGAGTTGCCCATTCGGAAGCTTCTCTGATGTGGTAATTTGTGGTGAAAGGACCGAGAGCTTGATCAAAGCTGGAAAGATCAACGATGTGGGTTCCTCTTCATCAAAGAAACCTTTCTCTGGGGCACCTCGCCGTAGAGAAGGTGAAACCAGTGCTGTTCAGCATCGCCGGGGGCCGAATAGAAATCAACATCAATACAGGCAGGTTGCTGCAGTGACCATCCCTGCACCGCAACAACGTCCACCTCCTCAACAACCAAGACAACAACAACAACAGCAACAACGTCCGTATCAGCCAAGGCAGAGGCTGCAGCCTGACAGAAGGTTTGACCCGTTGCCCATGTCATATGCTGAGCTTCTACCTGAGTTGCTCAGATTGGGTTTCGTGGAGTTGAGAACCATGGCTCCACCAACCGTTTTGCCACCTGGGTACGATGCAAATGTTCGGTGCGATTTCCATTCTGGAGCACCAGGACATAATATCGAGAAATGTCGGGCTTTCCAGCATAAAGTCCAAGATCTGATCGATTCTAAGACGATCAATTTCTCCCCTGTGCCGAATGTTGTGAACAACCCTATGCCCGCGCATGGTGCTCATAGGGTAAATTATATTGAAGGGGCTGAATCCGAGGATTTGGTGATCAGTGTTGAAGAGATTCAGACTTCTTTGCTGGTAGTTAAAGACCGTCTGCTGAATAGTGGTGTTCATCCGGGCTGTGACAGAGACTGTGTGGGCTGTGCAGAGTCAGAGAATGGGTGTGAACTACTGAGGGCCGGTATCCAGGGTTTGATGGATCGAGGCCATGTTCAGTTTGGAAGGGCTGATAGTAGAGATCTTGGGGCAGTGTCTACTGTCACTATCTTCTTCAAGCCATCTGAAGGGCGTGCGCCTACAAATAGTGGTAATCCGGTTACCATTTCTGCACCAGCTGCTGCCAACACTCCGACAACAATCGTCGCTCCGGTTAGAAGAGCCGAGAATAATAATGCTGTGCCTTGGAGGTATGACAATGCCTACCGAAGCAACAGGAGGGCTGAGAACAGGGTCAAGCCTTCAAATCAAGCGCCCGTGACGATTTATGCACCTGCCCGTAAAGCTCCGGTCGTTGTGAGTCCTGCTGTGGACAATGTGGGTGGACCCGGAGGCTTTACCCGTAGTGGTCGGCTGTTTGCGCCTCAACAGTTGAGGGATGCCAATGCTGAGGCATCTGTTAAGGCTAAGGGCAAACAGGCCGTGGTTGATGAAGTTCCTGCTCAAACAAATGTGCCTGGTGGCTCGTTTGAGAAGGATGTGGAGGAATTCATGCGAATTATAAAGAAGAGCGACTACAAGATTGTAGATCAGCTCAATCAAACTCCCTCCAAAATCTCCATTCTTTCTCTGCTGTTGTGCTCTGAGGCACATAGGGACGCCTTGCTGAAAATGTTAAACATGGCGTATGTACCTCAGGAGATTTCTGTCAATCAGCTTGAAGGTGTAATTGCTAACGTGACTACCCGACACGGCGTGGGGTTCACAGATCTTGATTTAACACCTGAGGGGCGGAATCACAACAAGGCCTTGCACATCACCATGGAGTGTAAGGGGGCTGTGCTGTCACATGTCTTGGTGGACACCGGGTCTTCGTTGAACGTGCTGCCGAAGCAGATCTTGAAGAAGATACCGATTGAAGGGGTTGTGCTGACGCCGAGTGACCTAGTTGTTCGAGCATTTGATGGATCCAAGCGTTCCGTCTTTGGTGAAATCACTTTGCCTATAAGGATAGGTCCGGAGGAGTTTGACATTGTCTTCTATGTCATGGACATCCAGCCTGCTTACAGTTGTCTTCTGGGACGTCCATGGATACATGCAGCAGGAGCGGTCTCGTCGACTCTCCACCAGAAGCTCAAATACGTCTGGAACGGTCAGATTGTGACCGTGTGCGGTGAAGAGGACATTCTGGTGAGTCATCTGTCCTCATTCAAATATGTCGAGGTGGATGGCGAGATCCACGAGACTTTGTGCCAGGCGTTCGAGACGGTGGCTATTGAGAAGGTTGCCTGCGCTGAGCAGAGGAAGCCGGGTGCTTCAATTATTTCTTACAGGCAAGCTAAGGAGGTGGTTGATTCCGGCAAGGCCGAGGGCTGGGGCAAGATGGTGGACTTGCCAGTCAAAGAGGATAAATTTGGCATCGGTTATGAGCCTCTCCGAGCAGAGCAAGGGGCAGCAGGTCCAAGTACCTTCACCAGCGCTGGGCTGATGAATCATGGGGCCGTCTTCGCAGCTGATGTGGAAGATGTCGACAGTGACTATGATCTCGACTGCTGGGTCCGCCCGAGTGCGCCAGGGGAAGTGATCAATAACTGGACTGCCGAGGATATAGTCCAAGTTACTCTTCAGACAGAGTAATTTTCTTTTGTTTTTTCTCATTCTGCACAAAACCCTACGTTCTGCCCAAGGCGTAGCGGTTCATTGTAGGGCCCCATGTTTTCATTGTTTATCACTAATAAAGGACGTTTTGCAAACAATTTTGTGATCCCTGTCTTTCTATTTTGTTTTTCATTTTTCAAAAAAAAATAAAAATGGCAATGTTTTTGTTTTTGTGACTTTCTTGAACTCTTTTTCTAAAATAAAGCATCAACATGCAGAAATGATCTTATGGCATCCACTATGAACAAATCTGTTATGGCTCAGTATGATTTCGACAATCCCATCTACCAAGCTGAAGAGGAGAGTGATGAAGACAGTGAACTCCCGAAAGAATTGGCTAGATTGTTGAAGCAGGAGGAAAGGGTCATCCAACCTCATCAGGAGGAATTGGAGATTGTGAATCTTGGTACTGAGGACGCCAGAAGAGAGATCAAAATTGGGGCTGCTTTGAAACCTGAGGTCAAGAGCAGGTTGATTGAGATGCTGAGAGAGTATGTGGAGATATTCGCCTGGTCTTATCAAGATATGCCTGGGCTGAATACTGATATTGTGGTTCATAGACTACCTCTCAAAGATGATTGTCCTTCGGTCAAGCAGAAGCTTCGTAGAACGAGTCCTGATATGGCAGTGAAGATCAAGGAAGAGGTTCAGAAGCAGTTCGATGCTGGGTTCTTGTCAGTAACAACTTACCCGCCGTGGGTAGCCAACATCGTTCCTGTGCCGAAGAAGGATGGCAAAGTCAGGATGTGCGTCGATTACCGAGATTTGAACAGAGCAAGTCCGAAAGATGACTTCCCATTACCTCACATTGATGTATTGGTTGATAATACAGCTCAATCCTCGGTATTCTCTTTCATGGATGGTTTCTCGGGCTATAACCAGATTAAGATGGCGCCAGAGGACATGGAAAAGACGACATTCATTACACCTTGGGGCACGTTCTGCTACAAAGTGATGCCATTTGGGCTGAAGAATGCCGGTGCTACCTATCAGAGGGCAATGACGACTCTCTTTCATGACATGATGCACAAAGAGATTGAAGTGTACGTGGATGATATGATTGCGAAGTCGCAGACAGAAGAGGAGCACCTGGTTAATTTGCAGAAGTTATTTGACAGGTTGGTCAAGTTCAAACTGAGGCTGAACCCAAACAAGTGTACGTTTGGAGTGAGATCAGGGAAGCTGTTAGGCTTCATTGTCAGTGAAAAAGGGATTGAGGTTGATCCAGCGAAAGTCAAAGCTATTCAAGAGATGCCTGAACCGAAAACCGAAAAGCAGGTTCGTGGGTTTTTAGGGAGATTGAATTACATTGCAAGGTTTGTATCTCACCTAACTGCCACGTGTGAACCGATATTCAAATTGCTTAGAAAGAATCAGGCAATCAAGTGGAATGATGATTGTCAGAAAGCTTTTGACAAGATTAAAGAGTATTTACAGCAACCTCCAATCCTGATCCCTCCAGTTCCAGGGAGACCGCTGATAATGTACCTGTCAGTTACCGAGAATTCAATGGGGTGTGTATTGGGGCAGCATGACGAGTCTGGTCGAAAAGAGCATGCCATATACTACCTTAGCAAAAAGTTTACCGACTGTGAAACAAGATATTCACTGCTCGAGAAAACTTGCTGTGCTTTGGCCTGGGCTGCTCGCCGACTGAGGCAGTATATGCTGAACCATACTACCTTGTTGATTTCTAAGATGGATCCAGTCAAATACATCTTTGAGAAGCCGGCTCTCACCGGACGTGTTGCCCGTTGGCAGATGATCTTAACAGAGTATGATATCCAATACACGTCTCAGAAGGCTATCAAAGGTAGTGTTTTGTCAGACTATCTCGCCGAACAACCGATCGACGATTATCAGCCTATGATGTTTGAATTCCCTGATGAAGACATCATGTATCTAAAGATGAAAGATTGTGACGAGCCTCTTGTCGAGGAAGGACCGGATCCTGATGACAAGTGGACACTGATGTTTGATGGGGCTGTGAATGTGAATGGTAATGGTGTTGGCGCAGTGCTGATCAATCCTAAAGGTGCTCATATGCCTTTTTCTGCCAGATTGACTTTTGATGTCACCAACAACGAAGCTGAGTATGAGGCTTGTATCATGGGGATAGAAGAAGCCATTGATCTGAGGATCAAAACTCTTGACATATTTGGAGATTCTGCTCTAGTGATCAATCAGGTCAATGGAGATTGGAATACGAACCAGCCGCATTTGATTCCGTATAGAGATTACACCAGAAGAATACTGACGTTCTTCAAGAAGGTGAAGTTGTATCATGTCCCCCGGGATGAGAATCAGATGGCTGACGCTTTGGCTACTTTATCTTCCATGATAAAAGTTCATTGGTGGAATCATGTGCCACATATTGCTGTGAATCGACTCGAGAGGCCTGCGTATGTGTTCGCAGCCGAGTTTGTTGGTGCTATTGATGAGAAACCGTGGTATTATGACATCAAGAACTTCCTCAAGACTCAAGAGTATCCTGAAGGTGCATCGAAGAATGACAAGAAAACCCTGAGAAGGCTGGCTGGAAGCTTTTATCTGAATCAGGATGATGTGCTGTACAAGCGGAACTTTGACATGGTCTTGCTCAGATGCGTGGATAGACACGAAGCAGACATGTTGATGCAGGAAGTGCACGAGGGTTCGTTTGGTACCCATGCTGGTGGTCATGCGATGTCGAAGAAATTGTTGAGAGCCGGTTATTACTGGATGACTATGGAATCCGATTGCTTCAAGTACACTCGGAAATGCCATAAGTGCCAAATCTATGCTGATAAGGTGCATGTACCACCAAGCCCGTTGAATGTCATGAACTCGCCTTGGCCGTTTGCCATGTGGGGCATTGACATGATTGGGAAGATTGAGCCTACTGCTTCGAATGGACATCGCTTCATCCTGGTTGCGATTGATTATTTCACCAAGTGGGTGGAAGCAGCTTCCTATGCTAATGTTACCAAACAAGTGGTTGCCCGGTTCATCAAGAAGGAGATCATCTGTCGCTACGGAGTTCCTGAGAGAATCATCACTGACAATGGTTCAAATCTCAATAACAAGATGATGAAAGAGCTTTGCAGAGATTTCAAGATCGAACATCACAATTCTTCTCCTTACAGACCAAAGATGAATGGTGCTGTAGAGGCGGCAAACAAGAATATCAAGAAGATTGTGCAGAAGATGGTCGTCACGTACAAGGATTGGCACGAGATGCTGCCTTTCGCTTTGCATGGGTACCGTACCTCAGTGCGTACGTCGACCGGGGCAACCCCGTACTCCCTCGTGTAT
The DNA here is from genome assembly GCF_024323335.1 of Lathyrus oleraceus. NCBI lineage: Eukaryota > Viridiplantae > Streptophyta > Magnoliopsida > Fabales > Fabaceae > Lathyrus > Lathyrus oleraceus. Next base: position 164,723,858 of record NC_066579.1, on the reverse strand, counting down.
GGTATGGAAGCAGTCCTACCAGTTGAAGTGGAGATCCCTTCTCTGAGGGTGTTATTGGATGTCAAGCTGGACGAAGCCGAGTGGATTCGTACAAGGTTTAATGAGTTAAGCCTTATCGAAGAGAGACGGCTAGCAGCTGTGTGCCATGGGCAGTTATATCAGAGAAGGATGAAGCGAGCCTTTGATCAGAAAGTGCGTCCTCGGACATTTCAGACTGGCGATCTAGTTTTGAAGAGGATCCTTCCTCCCGGTACAGATAACAGGGGCAAGTGGACCCCTAATTACGAAGGTCCATATGTTGTGAAGAAGGTTTTCTCCGGTGGAGCCTTGATGCTTACAACAATGGACGGTGAAGATTTTCCGTCCCCTGTTAACTCAGATGTAGTCAAAAAATACTTCGCGTAAATTGACCCGCTGGACAAAAAGAACAAAAGAGTCCAGGCAAAAAAGGGCATCCCGGCGAACCAAAAAACAGAAAGAAAAGGTTCGGGCAAAAATTAGGGATATAAATGGAAAGAATTGGTACACCCGGTAGGTCGAAAACCCGCAAAGGCGACCTAGGCAAAAATGGGTATCCCGGTGGATTGAAAACCCGAAAGGGCGATCCAGCCAAAAGAGGGACTAAAGCGAAGACTACAGTCTGAGTTACTTGTACTTCATTGCGCTTCGTCAGCTGCCATCTTGAAAGATGTGATCGGTCCAGTCATTCTTCTCAGAAAGCAAGGAGTTGGGAGGAAAACTGATGATCTGTGAGTTATAACAGAATTGGGAAATAGTGGATGCCGTATTCACATTGCCATTAGGATAGTTTATTTTCCTTTCGTGCGCAATTACCTCTTCCTAGGGATTGCTTCCCAATGTATTCGCCTTTTCGGGCACATTTTCAATCAATAGAAGTTGTTATTCAGATAAATAGCTCTCTTGTTTTTATTTTTACTGTTTTGTTTGTAAAAACGTCCGAATTTTTGATAAACATTGCATATAATAAAACATGGAGGCTTAACAATAACTTGCAGAAGGATAAAACATTTGAAAATCACTTTGAATGTTGAGGACACTTGAGCATATCTTGTCCATGTACCCCTGGGGCATTGTGTTCTGCTGTTTTACAGGTCGACATCTGTAAGCTTTTCCCCAGCAAGTTATTCTCGGAGCAAGTTTGATATCTGTCCGAGCTGTATTCCCCTGCAGAGGTGTCTGTGGATGGTATCCTCTTTCCTCAGCAGATGTAAGGATTGCGTATCCCCAGCAGGCCTGTGTTGGCAGATTTCCCCCCAGTTGAGATCCCCACTGAGTGCCTGGCAGACGTTTCCCCAGGAGTTCCCCCGGCGGAGTTAGTCATGAGAATGTTGTTCCCCAGCAGGTGGGTTTGTGATATGTTATCCCCAGCACGGCCGTGAGTGCTTCTCCCCAGCAGGGTTGAGAGGGTCTACCTCCAGTAGGATATGATGTGTTATCATCCCCACCAGAGTTGTTCTCCTCAGCAGAATGGTGTGGGCTTGTTCTTCAGCAAGTTCCCCGAGTGGAGCGGGTTTCATGAAATATTTCTCCAGCAGAGTTCATCCTACTTGTGGATTGGACGAGTTTCCGTGGCGGATCGGTATTTGCATCCCCAGCTGAGTTTAGTCTACCTGTGGATTGGGTGGGTCGTCCCCAGTGGAGTAGAAGTTATTCCTCAAAGTAGAGTGGTCTTACCTGAGGTTTGGTTAAGTTTTCCCCCAGCGAAGTGGTATATCATTCCCCAATAGGGTGATCTGGTTACTCCAGAGGGTACTTTCCCCGAAGAATTGCTTGGTGTTATCTTCCCCAGCGGAGTATTGATTGCTTCCCAAGCGGAGTCCCCGAGTGGATTGGATCCTGTGAAGGATATCCCCAGCGAAGTCTATCTTATTCCCGGCAATAGTTTTGGTTCTCCAGCATGAGTGAGAAGTCGGTGCTTTCTCCGCAAGGCATTCCCAGATGAAGGCTCTCCCTGCAGAGTATTCCTCAGTCAGAGTCTCCCCGCAGAGTTGGAGTACCTGATCCTTTGGCTCCGTAGCCAGGGTTCATGTTATTTTGCATGTAGTAATCATTGCATCCTCAAAACGCGTAGCATTTCCATTCAATGTGGAGCATTACGCCATAAAAAAAATTCAAACATATACATTCATGTGTTCAAAACCCAATCAGACCGTATCCCCGGCAGAGGCGGATTTTTGTTCAACATGTACAGCACGTTTGCTACAGTTGCTCCTGACAGCATTCAGGATTAATAATCCCCACAGAGGTTTATTTCCTCATCCATTGGTGAAAGGAAGGCATATTTCTCCCCAGCGAGATCCCCTGCCAGCACGTGGCCTTGCCCCGACATGAAGATATCAGTATCCTATCAGCACCCGCGTGTGTTGTTTCTTTGGTGTCGGTAAACACCATTTTTCGGTGATCTCCAGTCATGCGTAGTGTCTGGTCTTCTTTGGTGTCGGTAAACACCATCTTTCGGTGCTTTCCCAGTCATGCGTAGTGTCTGGTCTTCTTTGATGTCAGTAAACATCATCTTTCGATGTTCGTAACGTCGTCCCTTCCCTAGTGAAGTTCCTCCTCTCCGTTGGTGTCGATAAACGTCGAGTTTTTCCCGATCATCCGTTGATGATTTGGTGGTGTTCACTCTCCCCAGAAGAATCCTCCTCTCCGTTGGTGTCGATAAACGTCGAGTTTTTCCTATGCGTCCGTTGGCGTATAGTCGATATCTTTCCCCACAGGGTCGTCCCCAGTTGATCCTCCTTCTCCGTTGGTGTCGATAAACGTCGAGTTTTTCCTGTACGTCCTATGACGTCTGGTTGCTTATTCCCCGCAGGTCATTTGGTAATGCCAGATGATTCCCCTCAGAGTTTACTCCTCTCCGTTGGTGTCGATAAACGTCGAGTTTTTCCTAGTCGTCCGATGACGTCTAGTTGTACCTTTCCCCAAGTGGAATTACCTCCCCGTTGGTTTCGATAAACGTTGTGTTTTTCTCATTCGTCCATGAACGTCTGATTGTATACCCTATTCCCAGTTCATTCATTAATGTCTGGTTGACTTCCCAACCAGAATTCCCAGTAGACGTCCTATTCGGTTTCAGGTTGTGGTGCCTTTCCCTCGTGAAGTGGCTTTCTCCTTCTCCCTTTCGTCCTATGACGGTTGGCTGAGTTTTCTCCTTCTCTGTTGGTGTCGATAAACGTTGAGTCTCCCTTTCGTCCTATGACGTCTGGCTGAGTTTCCTCCTTCTCCGTTGGTGTCGATAAACGTCGAGCTTCTCCCTTTCGTCCTATGACGTCTGGTCGAGTCTTCCCATCCATCCTATGATGTCTGGTTACCTCTCCGTTGGTCTTGGTAAACGTTGAGTTTTTCCCCATTTCGTCCGCTGACGCATGGTTGTATCACTATCACCGCCTTTCATCCTATGATGTCTGGTTACCTCTCCGTTGGTTTCGGTAAACGCTGAGTTTTTCCCACTGCGTCCGCTGACGTATGGTTGTATCCTTTCCTGGTTATCCCCAGTAGAGTTGATTTACCTCTCCGTTGGTCTTGGTAAACGTTGAGTTTTTCCTAGTTGTCCGCTGGCATCTAGTTGAGATTTCTGATCCCAGTCATCGTGTGTCGATGTCTGGATGTGGTTATGCTTTTGAAGAGAAGATAGAAAAGGAAAAAACAACAGAATAACCCCCAGCAGTGTGCAAATTTCTACGGTTCTTGGTATTCAATCCCTGTTTACCCTGAAAGTCTGACAGCTGATGCTCTCATCCATTCGGGTTCCCAGTTGATTGAATAGGGGCAGCTGTAGCACCTCAAATTTGCACCCTACCATTGTGTACATTCATTGCATACTAGGTCATAGCATTAACAATGTCCACTGCATAACATTGCATTGCCCATGTACCCAAGTGCAAGCTCAGTTGATGAACTAGGTCAACTGCTCAGGAGAATCAGGCAATCAAGCAAGCAAGTGCCATTTTCATTGGGACAAAGCCCTAGGGTTGGTTTTTCAGGCTCATATGGTCCAAGGATCATCTTGAAGTGGTTTGGCCAAAGATTGGATGCTCAGAAGTCACCAGTCATTGTTCAGTCAACCAAAAGTCAATAAAAGTCAACTGTGGTCAACTGTACATTTAATCAGTGATTTGATGATTGGAATTGGTTGAATATGTCTCATTCATGTCTATATAAGTCTCATTTGACATTTCAAAGACCAAGGTTGAAGGAATTGAGCTCAGGCAGACAGTTTCCCAAAATGGCAAGTGGACCTGTAATCTCAGCTGCCCAAAATGGAAAGTTTTTCCCCTCAGGATAAAGTCATGATACAAGCTTCAAATCAAAATTTGTCCAACATGAAAGTTGAAGATCTTGATCTCACCTTTCCAAGAAGTCCAAGAAGTCAAAAATCCCATGTGTGGTTTGCAAGATATGGTCAGATGAATTTCAAAAAAGACCCGTAATCAGGAGGCCATAACTACCACATGGTTTGTCCAAATTGCGAGTTCTTTATATGCACAAACTCCATTCGACATGTACTTCAAGGGTGCATCATTGGATTTTTCCAAAAATGGCCAAGGCAAAAAGTCACTTTTCAACTGGACAGCTGAATTGGACCAGGGGCAAAATCGTCCAAATGTCAAAATATTTGGAATTTTGGAATGGGACCTTTTGTAACACCTCAGGAATGGCATTTGGAGTGTGTTTGAATCCTCACTTCATGGCTAGGCTTTGTAAATTGAGATGTGGTTTGAAAAGTGCAATGGTTGAAATTGGACTTTTTCCATCAAATGGTGAAATTGCAAAATAGGCATCCAATTGAAGTGGGAATTGTTTCTACACATTGCATAGGACATTTTGGACTTGTTGGAACCAAAATTGGGCTGCAATTTGGACTGTTATAGAGAAAGGGCATTTTTGGCCATTTGGAGAAAATTGCACATTTGCTTAACATTGCAATTTGGATTAAGGGCTTGTTAATCATGATTAAAGCTATCATATAAAAGCTTAAACATCTGCTAAACGTAACAGAATCCATTTTCCACAGATCTAGATCAAAATTCTCTCCATTTTTTTCTGAATTTTTCTCAAGAACACACCATTGCATATTGAACCGAATCTCACTCATTTCTTCATCAATTTGAGCAATTCTTGGTGCTGCAACTTCCATTCAACCTCATCTTCGACTGTTTGGAGGAATTGGTTTCAAAGGATCCACGATTTGCAGCTGTACAATCAAGGTCCTTCAATGGTGATTATTGATTTTGAACAATAGGAGCACAATTGAGCAAAACGGAGCTTCGTATCACCTTGCCTGTAGCCTGTACTGTTTCTGTTTCAGCAAGACGCGCGCTAACTCCATTGGATTCATTACTGCAAACTCCAGGTATCTCAAAATTCGATCTCGATCTTTCAATGAATAATTGTGTGCGTGAGAAAGAGCATGTCACGTAGGTTATCAGGCTGGTTTCAGAATTGAAAATGATCAATCGTAGGCTTAGATATCTTAACTCGAAGTTATGATCCAAAACCCTAAGTTCAACGATTCTGGAGATTTAGGAAGTTTTAGGTTAATTGGAATGCATATTCGTAATCTCCTTGCTCGTGCGGTTCCAACGGATGTAAGATCGCTAGTTTTGGTTAAGATTTGAGATACGCATGTCCTTGAGCCTTGTTCATGTTTCGGGAAATTCTGTGCGTTGAAGAAGACGAAATTGAGCTGTTTGATCCTTATTCCAATTTGAAATTTCAAATTAGGCGTTTACCGCCCCCGCCTATTTAATTACGTTATTGCCATTACTGTTATTTAATTTAATTAATTTCAATAAAAATCTAAAAAATGTTAAATAATATCTAGCATGTTCAATAAATCATAGAAAATCATAGAAAAATCACAAAAATATGAGGATAATTTTGTTGACTTGGTGTTTGACTGTAGATGATTTTTGACCTATTGGTCAAAGTTGTGCTTGGAATATTTTTCACTTGACCTAGGGTTTCTTCCACATGTGTATATTTTGACACCTTAGACTAATTTGATCATGAAATTCTCATATTGTAAAATAAATGTCTGGAAATTTTTGTGATGAATCTTGACTGGCTGATGATCATTTCCATGTAAATTTCTTGAATTTATGATGCCTGGCCTGTGAGTTACATTTTTTTTGAACTTAGGTGTGACAATTGGTGTCACACCTCTTAATGCCAACTTGTTGGATTTTTTAGCATGACCTATCTTTGTTAGATTTGATTGAAATTTGATATGGTTGATCATTAACATGTTAGGTCACTTTGGTAATTTTTGTAGAATTTTTCATTGTATTTTCTAATTGATCATGATTTTTCATTTCTGGTGTTCATTTTTGTAAGCTCATGTGACCTGGGTTGGTAGAATCGTTGTGAAATGCTCCTAGTGTATTAGAAATTCATGAAATTTGATATGCTTGTAAAAGACACATGTTAGGACCTCCCTGTTTTGGTCTCATCCATTTATTTTTTGTTTTCATTGAGTTATGAATTTTTGAAGTGGAAGCATGTGTTGAGGTTGTGATTTGGAGCCTATACTTGTGCCTGTTTTTGTTGATTTTCATTGACATGGTTCCATTTGCCCAATTAAGCTGAAATTTGGTGTGTCATACCTGGATTAGGTCCTGTTTAGATGTAAATTGTTTGAGAATTTTTGGGATTGTGTTGATGTGGATTTGAATGCAATAATTCTGTTTGTAGGCTTAGGGCTTCCTTTGAACTAGTTTGCCTTATTTTGTGCATAGAATGAGCATGATGAATGATATGACCATGAAATTTGGTAGAATAGTTCCTGACATGTGTAGCTTTCATTTAGCTTTGGTCCCATCCATTTCCCATTTATTCTCACTGTTTACTATTGAATTGAAGTAGATGCCCATCTTTGGACCTCATTTGGTTGTGTTTTTGCATGCTTAGACATGTTGAATTAATTCCCATTGTTCCATTAGTCCAAATTGCTTGAAAATTGACATGTAGCTTGTTGAATGTCCTCTGTTTAGGATATAATTTTTGTGGAATTTACTGTGTTGTTTTGATATTTTTTTTGGATGTGATCTTGCTGGTTGTTCATATGTGACTTAACATTGCATCTTTTGCCTTATATGTTGCATAAATTGAAATAGGTACATAGTTTGGATATGGGACCAATTGGTATCCCTTTGTAATTGAAATAGCTTGACTTTGATCATGAATTGGTTGCTGTTTTAACATTTTTCCATCTTTTTGACCCTAGGCTAGTCCTAGTGGTCATGTTACTTACATTTGAAGTTGATTGTGCCTTTTCAGGTTAAGAAGTTAAGGATTAAGGCATTTGTTTCACATTTGGGATTGTGTTGCTTGACCTATAAACTAATGTGTTTGTTTTGTAGGATGTTTGAGCCTTGAGCTTTGTGCTATGCACACCATTGTTTGATTATGATTGTACACTGTTGATCATTATATTGTTGTCTGTTTGTGAAAGTAGATGCTGATTATATTTGATTGTTTCCAGGTACCCTTTAGTTGCTCAGTTCTCTTAAGAACTTGCATTGCTTTGCTTATAAGCAATTGGCATTGAGGTATAGAACCTTCTTCTTCATGTAGTCTGGAGACCCGGCTGTTACCGGGCCGGGCAAAACTGTCTGAAGTCCTCCTTAAGAGGCAATGCTTGTGTATGTTTATATTTGTCCCAAGCAGGAAAAGTCCTCATTTGAGGCAATTGGTGGAAGGTAGGGATAAGCAATCTATCCCCCACTATTCTGTGAGTCTTCTCCTTGCTCCCATCACATGGTTGTAGCATTGAGATCCCAACCCAAGATCTATCGAGTCCAATTGGGGAAAGAGTTCCATCTTTCTGAACTCCCCCACATTCTTATATTTACATGCTCTCTCGGACATGAGATAGAAGCAATGAGGCACACCCCTCATCACCTTTCATCTGGCTTCACCTTAGCCCCTCAATGGCAAGGTTAAGAGCTAACCTGACCCCGATACAGAGGCTTGTTTGTTGAGGTTGATATGACCCCTCGACTAAAGCCTAGCCCTGATGTTTGAGCCCCTTGTTGGTGTGTTTATTTCATGCTGTATATGTTTGTGTGGTGTGATTGTATCCCCTAGGTTTGCTAGACTCCGCGTAGTCCCGTTTGCATGTCAATTAAGGTAGCACGGTTCCTTCGTATAGGACTTCCTTTCTTGCTTGAGCTTTCTTAAAACACAAACAAACATTATCCCCTCTTAAGGATACGTCCCCTCCTTCTACCACAGGTGAGTAAGTCTCCAAAGGTCGAGCATCCGGTAGATTGCGTAGTGACGTTGTCCACTTAAAAAACACAAACCAACAGGAATCGTTTGGCCGAACTACGGCAACTCTGATTCTCATGTTCAGATGAGATACGTAGGCACGAGATGCGATGTCTTGTCGAGTTTGACTAACCACTAACATCTAACTCTTTTCTCTCACCCCTGTTGTGATTGAGATATCCCCTTTCTCTTGCCCTAGTTGCAATCGAGACCCTTCTTCGTGTTGTGTGCTTGGAAGCTGATGTAAGTCCATCGAGTGGCATTCGGGTTCCAGTGTGCGTGTGTTTTGGTTCGGATGCTGATGTAAGCCCAGTGATTGGCATTCAGGCTCCATGTTTGCCCTTGCCTCTGTTTGTTTGTGTGCGTGTTAGCCGAGCTACGGATGCTCTGATTCTCCTTCGTCCAAAGGAGATACGTATGCATAGGATGCTGTATCCTAGCGAGCATGTGTCGTTTCCCCAGTCGAACTACTTTGACTCTGATGTCTATGCTTGATAGACTAAGTAGGCCCAGGATGCGATATCCTGCCGAGTCAGTTTCAGTCTGTTTCCTTGTGTCTCTTTCAGCCTGTGTATATGTTTATTTGAGCAGTGTTTTAGCAACCATTTTCCTTCCTGTTGTGCGTGGATCCCGTCGAGTACGACGGATGCGTAGGGGTGCTAATACCTTCCCTTCGCATAACCGACTCCCGATCCCATTCTCTTTGGTCGCGAGACCACGTCTTTTCCCAGGTTTACTCTGAGCGTTTCCTTTCCCTCTTTTGGGATAAATAACGCACGGTGGCGGCTCTGTTGTTTCTTTCTTTTCCCGCCGGTTTTTCGCGTAATGCGACACTAGGAACTTGTTGATGATGGTTGGTGAGAATCTCACACACCTACCTCTTACAAAAACTTTGCAAAATTCCCTGCTGCTACTTTCAGAAATCTCCTCAGGGATATTTACAACAAATTCTTTTACCAACCCCTCATAGCATTGGGGAAGAGCAACCACAGTTTTCATCAATCCAGCATTCTTGATTAAATCCACGACTTCCTTTACTTCAACAACCTCTTTTCCCATCTCTCTTTCAACCGCTACCCTCCTCTGAATGACAAACTTCCATTTTGCAGCACCGTCTTCTAAGTGAAAAAAGATGTTGTCTAAGTGTACAGCTGCAACTTTGCTTGGACACTTCTTAACAGCCTGCCTTTTTGCAGGGGAGATTTCTGGGACATCGTCTTCGACATCCTCATCAGAGTCAGAACTCTCACTTTCTTTCCTCTTCTTAACCTCAACCTTTCTCCATGATTTGGAGGGTCCTACACCAGCAGTCTTCTTCCTAGTCCTGGATGTCATCATTTCAGCCATAGTTTTTCCTTTCATAGTCTTCAATTTCCTAGAAGCACTTGGTTTTACATGGTGAACCAAAGTGTCATCCTCTTCCTCTGAACTCTCTTCCTCCAAATCAATACTATCCTCAACAGTATCAGGAGACATGCTAGCTGGTTTCTTGCTAGGTAAATTTTTCCCAAGAGAACATAATCCCTCAGCAGCTACTTCCTTTTCTGTCTTAGATGAGTCATCATCTTTCTCAACTTGGGTTTCCACCTCAGGAGAGGGGTCCCTTCTGGATAGAGGGGTAAAAATATCCTTGACTCCATGTTCTTCATTCAGAATCCTAGTAACTTGCTTAGTTCCAGCCATGGAAGAGGGGTCTGGGGCGTCACCAGGTATCATACACAGAGGAGTCACGTCCATAAAATCTTCATCTAAAAACTCCATGGAGGGAGTTCTTGTATGATGAAAGGGTTTTGAGCTAGATGATGATGGATGCTGAGACATGTTGTTGAACTTTTGAAGGAAATTTATTTTCCCTAACAGAGGTTCTCTGAGTAGTTTGATGAAGATGGAAAGAGTTGTGTTCAGGTAGAGCGTGCAAATTGTGAGAGAATTCTTTACTTTGAATTAATTTTTAATGATAGCAAATTGTGTGATCATCATCCAAATGTTGGTTGTGCATTACATTACATGATACATTTGTGTTTTATTGTGTTTTCATCCCACTCTATTGTTGCATAACTGTACATATAGACCTACATTGATACTTCTCTTAAAATAACAATTATAATGCATTTTGTGTCAGTATGCATCAATACATAAGCCTCTGCATCGATACATACTGCATGTGGTATATCACAAAACTCCTTCTGTTCAGTATGCATCGATGCATACGAGTCATGCATCAATACATGAAAGACAAAAGGCTTTATGCATCGATCCATACGATCCCTGCATCGATACATGACCAATTGAAACAGCCTGTGTATCAATGCATACGCATTAGGCATCGATACATACTAGTGGAAAAATCACATGCATCAATACATACGAATTATGCATCGATACATGATTAATCCATTTCACCAAAAATTCACTTATCTTACAGTATGCATCGATGCATACTCTCATGTATCAATGCATAAGTCTGTTTTATGTTCTAAACAGCTTCTGTTTTTGCATATATAAGAAATGTTATGACAGCAGTGGCAACATACAAATTCTTTGAGGGAAAACAATTGAACACAAGATCAAAAGCAGTGTTGGAGCAATTGTTTGAGAGCACATAGAAACCTGGAAGAGACTTCATCTTCTTCATCTTCTCAATCACTTTTCTTCAAGAACATCAACACATAATAATTCTTGTTCTTTGGATTAAAGGATTATCGAGATAACGTTCAGTGGTACGATCAAGGATCTAGCTGTGGTTTTCAGCGGAACGATCGAGGATCTAGCTGAGTTGAAGATTGAAGGGGGTTTCTAGGAAAAACCTACTGGTTTGTCCTTCAAGAATTGGAGTGTTCTTGAGGGTTTGGGAGTCACGTTTGCAGAACAGATTCAGCCGCAGCGTTACGTTTGGAGATCGGGGGATTTCGCAAGCAGGTCATGGAACCGGTGAATTGTTTGCAACTTCGTGCAGGAAATTCTTGATCGTGCTCAGATCAAGTGAAGGTTTATACAAGAAGAAGTTCTTGGAATTTAGAATTCTGTCTTTGTATCATAACCTTGTATCAACGGATTCGGCAATAATTGATAATCAAAGTTCTCAATTTCATTTGAAATTGAGAGGGAGACGTACCCACACGCGAGGACGACGTGGGGAACTTCCTTACCAAATCTCTGCGTATCGTATTCTTACCTTACTCCTTTTTACGTTTAAAACAGTTTTCGCAATTTCAGTTAGTGTGTGTTGTGATTGTTCGTTTTGCAAGACAACAGTGGCAAGAAAACAATTTTAATTAACCACTACTGCTGTTCATCATTGATCACATACACACCAACTGTTTGACAAAATTGTTAGCTAGGTTTTATTCATTGGAAATAGACGTTAATGATAAGTGCATTCAATTAGCCAAAAATTCTGGTGTGGATTGTTTCTGTCATTCTTATTCAAATCCAGCATTAAGCTCGTGTGTCCGGTTTTCTAGTAGCGGTTCAGAATAGACGGAAGTCGATTCGGGACTGATTTTTTTCCGCCAATTTTAAAAACTCTGATAAAACTTTAAATCCGTTAAATTTCAAAGAGGTGATCTATTCACCCCCCTCTCGATCACTAGCCACACCGTCTAACAAGTGGTATCAGAGCGCCGGTTCGCTGGTGCTCTGTGGCTGCCTGTAACAGTATGGATTCTGAACCAAAGGGGGCGTATAATAGAGCGCCTATTTTCAACGGTGAAAATTACGGCTACTGGAAAGACTGCATGCGAGTTCATATAAATTCTGTGGATAGGTTAGTATGGGCTGCCATTGAAAATGGTCCGTTTCAAATTACTATGACAAATGCGGCTGGCGCCATAGTACCTAAACCAGAAGATGATTGGAATGAGAAAGATGAGAAAAAGTGGTCGTGTGATTGGAAAGCTCGAAACATGCTAATTTCAGCACTTGGTGTTGATGAGTATTATCGAGTATCTCATTGCACGACAGCTAAAGAAATGTGGGATGCTTTAGAAGTTGCCCATGAGGGTACTACTGAAGTAAAACAGTCCCGCATTAACACACTCAATCAAGAATTTGAGCTCTTTCGCATGAAACAAGGAGAATCTATCTCCGACATGCAAAAGAGATTCACTCACCTAACTAACCGATTGAATGCGCTTGGAAAACCTATTTCCAATGAAATTGCTACTAATAAAATTCTCAGGTGTCTTAGCAGGGAGTTGCAACCTAAAGTAACAACAATTAAGGAAGCCAACGATCTTACAAGACTTACGATTACAACTCTGTTTGGAAAGCTGGAAGAACATCAACAAGCATTGGAAAGTCTTGAAAAATATGAGAACAAAAGTAAGAAGGAAAAGGAGAAGAAAAGAGACAAAGAGGGAGAGAAGAAGCCAATAGCTCTTGTGGCCTCTAGCTCTAAGTCCTCACGAAAAGAGCAAAGTGACAATGATTCTAGTAGTGACAAAGATTCGGATGATGAGGAAATGAGACATTTTGTAAGGAGATATAATAGATTCATTCGAAAGAATGGAGTCAAGCATTCCGACAAAAATCTCATGAAGTTTCGAAGACAATCTACAGATTCAAAACAGGAAGAGAATAAGAAGAGTAGAGGAAGAGGATCTTGTTTTAATTGTGGTAAATCTGGACATTATAAAACAGATTGTCCTATGAAGTATAAGGATCAAGGAAAAGCTCCACCAAAAGGGTACAACAAACAAAGAAGAGCTTACATTGCATGGGAAAGTGATAGTGATTCATCAAGCACACAAAGTTCAAGTGATAGTGATGAAACCGCAAATCTGTGCCTTACGGCTCACACCAAAAATCTATCCTACCACAAGAAGAAAAACAATGACAAAAAGGTAAAACAAGCCTATTACAATAATTTCTCCTCTATGTCTTTTTCGGAACTAAAAATAGCTTTTGAAAAACTGCATAACGAAGCTGTAGATGCTTTTAAAAGACTATCTTCCGACAAACATATTTTCTCATTTTTGGAAGGTAAAGTAAACAAAGCTGAAATTGATTTAGAAGCCTTGAAAGCTAGTATTGCAGAAAATTCAAAAACTATTGACATTGATGGATGTAGTAGAGTTAGGTATTGTGACGCTTGTTATATTTGGCAAAAAGAGGTAAACACTCTTAAGGTCAAATTAAAGAAGGCGCTACAACCTAAAGTTACTTATGCCGTTGACTCTAGGTTGTTTAAGAAATCATTAAATCCTCCATATGCAAAATACTCTTTTATTCCAAAGGATTTAATGAACAAGAATAAACAAACGCATCATCATGGTTTATGTCATTATTGTTGTCGTGCTGGCCATACCATTGAGAAATGCAAGTTTAGGAGATTTCTTGTTCCTAAAGGTATTTATCAATGGAAGCCAAAAGGCAACCATGTTAGCACTTACCCACTCGGACCCAATGAAAATTGGGTACCAACTTCTCTCTTTTGATATTGTAGGATGAGTGCCTTGCCTCCGTAGATAGAAGATGGTTTCTTGACAGCGGCTGCTCAAGGCACATGACCGGTGACATATCGCTTTTCATAGACTTCAAAGCAAAGAAGAAGGGATATGTTACTTATGGAGACAATAACAAAGGAGCTATACTCGACAAAGGTAGTGTAGGTAATCCCTCTACCACTACTATTTATGATGTCCATTTAGTAGAGGGGCTTAAACACAACTTGTTAAGCATAAGTCAATTGCGTGACAAGGGTTATAAAGTTTCTTTCACAAAAACCTGCTGCATAATTGAACATGCTGAACAGAACATTGTGTTTAAGGGAGTAAGGGTAAATAAGATAATAAGCGTTTACTTACTGTTGAAGAATCTGTCTATGTTTCTTTTGATGAGTCTTATCCGAAAAATGTCGGAAAAGGTATTTCTTTTGATGACGCAGGTGTATCTACAGAAGACATACTCAAGGAAGCTGTTGAGGAAACTGATCAGTCCAAAACAGCTGCCCATGAGTAGGAGGAAGATACTAGTCATGAAGAAAATGAGGAAGAAAAGACAGCTGAAGTGAAGGATCTTCCAACAGCTTGGAAATCCTCAAAAGACCATCCCATTGACAACATCTTGGAAGACATTTCAAAGGGAGTAATGACCCGTTCTAAGATAAGTAACCTTTGTTCTCACTTCGCGTTTGTTTCACAAGTAGAACCTAAAAATGCCAAAGAGGCCTTGATTGATGAATTTTGGCTAATGGCCATGCAAGAAGAGCTTAATCAATTTAAAAGAAATGACGTTTGGGAACTTGTCCCTCGTCTGCGAGATCATCATATCATAGGCACTAAGTGGGTTTTTAGAAATAAGCTTGATGAAAACGGAGTGATTACTAGGAACAAGGCACGTTTAGTAGCACAAGGGTATAACCAAGAGGAGGGCATAGACTATGAGGAAACTTATGCTCCAGTTGCTCGCCTTGAAGCTATACGTCTTTTGCTTGCCTATGCGTGTTCTAAGAATTTTAAGCTTTACCAAATGGACGTAAAGAGTGCTTTTCTTAATGGTGTCATAAATGAAGAAGTATATGTTTCACAACCTCCTGGTTTTGAAAATGCTGAAAATCCAGATCATGTTTACAAATTAAAACGAGCTTTGTATGGTCTTAAACAAGCCCCTCGGGTTTGGTATGAAAGGCTTAGCAAATTCCTAATTGATCATGGATACTCAAGAGGTAAGGTGGACAATACTCTCTTTATTAAACACAAAGGGAAGCACATTCTTTTAGTTCAAGTCTATGTCGACGATATAATATTTGGTTCAACTAACATACACTTGGTCGAGGAATTTTCTAAGGTTATGCAGGGTGAATTTGAGATGAGTCTAATGGGGGAGCTGAACTATTTCCTAGGACTGCAGATAAAGCGACTTGATGAGGGTACAGCAGTGTGTCAAACAAAATACTGCAGAAAACTACTCAAGCGCTTTGGAATAAATGACTCAAAATCAATTGACACCCCTATGCCTACCAACGGGAATCTGGATAAGGATAAGCATGTTTCTTCTTATCTATATTATGCCTCACCTTGGGTGATGAGATTTGTTTTAGATTTCATTTATGCCTCACAAGATTACATCAACAGAGGTAATATCAATCCTTTCTACAATTCTCTTACTGCTAAGTGGTTGTATATGTTAGAACAAATGTTCTTACTCTCGTTGATATTAATTTGGTTGCATTTATTGTTTGCCTATATTGTTTGAACATTACAATAATCTGACTTATGAATCTTTCTTGGGCATAACCATCATAACATAGTGCAAAATGCATATCCATACTGCATCAAAAGTCATTAAAATCTGGTTTGGCATCAGTATGCATCGACACAAAACATGTATGCATCGATCCATATATTCTGGATTTCAATTTCTTTTAACCAACTGGCTCAGGATGCATCGATGCATCCATCGCATGTATCGATACACAGACCTGTTATAAACAAAAATGAATGATAGGCATTGATTCATGGCCATTTGCATCGACACATACTGATGCTATTTGAATTAAATGCATTTCATCTCACTGCATTTCATCTCATTTTGCTCAAGTTTTATTTTATTGCACAATATATGGTTTAGCTTATGTAATTCTTAAACTCGTTCGTATCTTTAAATGGTTTTCTCTTTCTGTTTATCTCTATTGTTATTACCCTTATTCGTCATTCTTTGTGAATGATTCTTTACATTGAAGCTTCCTTCTTTGTGATTGATAGCTTGTTATCCATTTTTTTTGCCATGTCCTGCTACACTATGCTACCTTGATAAATCTGTTTCTTCCTCTTTTTGATGTTGACAAAGGGGGAGAAAATGCAGATATGCACAAACTCAGGGGGAGTTTATCACACATCTTGCCAAGAATTTGCCATCATCAAAAAGGGGGAGTTTTTGAGAGAATTCTTTACTTTGAATTAATTTTTAATGATAGCAAATTGTGTGATCATCATCCAAATGTTGGTTGTGCATTACATTACATGATACATTTGTGTTTTATTATGTTTTCATCCCACTCTATTGTTGCATAACTGTACATATAGACCTACATTGATACTTCTCTTAAAAAAACAATTATAATGCATTTTGTGTCAGTATGCATCAATACATAAGCCTCTGCATCGATACATACTGCATGTGGTATATCACAAAACTCCTTCTGTTCAGTATGCATCGATGCATACGAGTCATGCATCAATACATGAAAGGCAAAAGGCTTTATGCATCGATCCATACGATCCCTGCATCGATACATGACCAATTGAAACAGCCTGTGTATCAATGCATACGTATTAGGCATCGATACATACTAGTGGAAAAATCACATGCATCAATACATACGAATTATGCATCGATACATGATTAATCCATTTCACCAAAAATTCACTTATCTTACAGTATGCATCGATGCATACTCTCATGTATCAATGCATAAGTCTGTTTTATGTTCTAAACAGCTTCTGTTTTTGCATATATAAGAAATGTTATGACAGCAGTGGCAACATACGAATTCTTTGAGGGAAAACAATTGAACACAAGATCAAAAGCAGTGTTGGAGCAATTGTTTGAGAGCACATAGAAACCTGAAAGAGACTTCATCTTCTTCATCTTCTCAATCACTTTTCTTCAAGAACATCAACACATAATAATTCTTGTTCTTTGGATTAAAGGATTATCGAGATAACGTTCAGTGGTACGATCAAGGATCTAGCTGTGGTTTTCAGCGGAACGATCGAGGATCTAGCTGAGTTGAAGATTGAAGGGGGTTTCTAGAAAAAACCTACTGGTTTGTCCTTCAAGAATTGGAGTGTTCTTGAGGGTTTGGGAGTCACGTTTGCAGAACAGATTCAGCCGCAGCGTTGCGTTTGGAGATCGGGGGATTTCGCAAGCAGGTCATGGAACCGGTGAATTGTTTGCAACTTCGTGCAGGAAATTCTTGATCGTGCTCAGATCAAGTGAAGGTTCATACAAGAAGAAGTTCTTGGAATTTAGAATTCTGTCTTTGTATCATAACCTTGTATCAACGGATTCGGCAATAATTGATAATCAAAGTTCTCAATTTCATTTGAAATTGAGAGGGAGACGTACCCACACGCGAGGACGACGTGGGGAACTTCCTTACCAAATCTCTGCGTATCGTATTCTTACCTTACTCCTTTTTACGTTTAAAACAGTTTTCGCAATTTCAGTTAGTGTGTGTTGTGATTGTTCGTTTTGCAAGACAACAGTGGCAAGAAAACAATTTTAATTAACCACTACTGCTGTTCATCATTGATCACATACACACCAACTGTTTGACAAAATTGTTAGCTAGGTTTTATTCATTGGAAATAGACGTTAATGATAAGTGCATTCAATTAGCCAAAAATTCTGGTGTGGATTGTTTCTGTCATTCTTATTCAAATCCAGCATTAAGCTCGTGTGTCCGGTTTTCTAGTAGCGGTTCAGAATAGACGGAAGTCGATTCGGGACTGATTTTTTTCCGCCAATTTTAAAAACTCTGATAAAACTTTAAATCCGTTAAATTTCAAAGAGGTGATCTATTCACCCCCCCTCTCGATCACTAGCCACACCGTCTAACAAGTGGTATCAGAGCGCCGGTTCGCTGGTGCTCTGTGGCTGCCTGTAACAGTATGGATTCTGAACCAAAGGGGGCGTATAATAGAGCGCCTATTTTCAACGGTGAAAATTACGGCTACTGGAAAGACTGCATGCGAGTTCATATAAATTCTGTGGATAGGTTAGTATGGGCTGCCATTGAAAATGGTCCGTTTCAAATTACTATGACAAATGCGGCTGGCGCCATAATACCTAAACCAGAAGATGATTGGAATGAGAAAGATGAGAAAAAGTGGTCGTGTGATTGGAAAGCTCGAAACATGCTAATTTCAGCACTTGGTGTTGATGAGTATTATCGAGTATCTCATTGCACGACAGCTAAAGAAATGTGGGATGCTTTAGAAGTTGCCCATGAGGGTACTACTGAAGTAAAACAGTCCCGCATTAACACACTCAATCAAGAATTTGAGCTCTTTCGCATGAAACAAGGAGAATCTATCTCCGACATGCAAAAGAGATTCACTCACCTAACTAACCGATTGAATGCGCTTGGAAAACCTATTTCCAATGAAATTGCTACTAATAAAATTCTCAGGTGTCTTAGCAGGGAGTTGCAACCTAAAGTAACAACAATTAAGGAAGCCAACGATCTTACAAGACTTACGATTACAACTCTGTTTGGAAAGCTGGAAGAACATCAACAAGCATTGGAAAGTCTTGAAAAATATGAGAACAAAAGTAAGAAGGAAAAGGAGAAGAAAAGAGACAAAGAGGGAGAGAAGAAGCCAATAGCTCTTGTGGCCTCTAGCTCTAAGTCCTCACGAAAAGAGCAAAGTGACAATGATTCTAGTAGTGACAAAGATTCGGATGATGAGGAAATGAGACATTTTGTAAGGAGATATAATAGATTCATTCGAAAGAATGGAGTCAAGCATTCCGACAAAAATCTCATGAAGTTTCGAAGACAATCTACAGATTCAAAACAGGAAGAGAATAAGAAGAGTAGAGGAAGAGGATCTTGTTTTAATTGTGGTAAATCTGGACATTATAAAACAGATTGTCCTATGAAGTATAAGGATCAAGGAAAAGCTCCACCAAAAGGGTACAACAAACAAAGAAGAGCTTACATTGCATGGGAAAGTGATAGTGATTCATCAAGCACACAAAGTTCAAGTGATAGTGATGAAACCGCAAATCTGTGCCTTACGGCTCACACCAAAAATCTGTCCTACCACAAGAAGAAAAACAATGACAAAAAGGTAAAACAAGCCTATTACAATAATTTCTCCTCTATGTCTTTTTCGGAACTAAAAATAGCTTTTGAAAAACTGCATAACGAAGCTGTAGATGCTTTTAAAAGACTATCTTCCGACAAACATATTTTCTCATTTTTGGAAGGTAAAGTAAACAAAGCTGAAATTGATTTAGAAGCCTTGAAAGCTAGTATTGCAGAAAATTCAAAAACTATTGACATTGATGGATGTAGTAGAGTTAGGTATTGTGACGCTTGTTATATTTGGCAAAAAGAGGTAAACACTCTTAAGGTCAAATTAAAGAAGGCGCTACAACCTAAAGTTACTTATGCCGTTGACTCTAGGCTGTTTAAGAAGTCATTAAATCCTCCATATGCAAAATACTCTTTTATTCCAAAGGATTTAATGAACAAGAATAAACAAACGCATCATCATGGTTTATGTCATTATTGTTGTCGTGCTGGCCATACCATTGAGAAATGCAAGTTTAGGAGATTTCTTGTTCCTAAAGGTATTTATCAATGGAAGCCAAAAGGCAACCATGTTAGCACTTACCCACTCGGACCCAATGAAAATTGGGTACCAACTTCTCTCTTTTGATATTGTAGGATGAGTGCCTTGCCTCCGTAGATAGAAGATGGTTTCTTGACAGCGGCTGCTCAAGGCACATGACCGGTGACATATCGCTTTTCATAGACTTCAAAGCAAAGAAGAAGGGATATGTTACTTATGGAGACAAAAACAAAGGAGCTATACTCGGCAAAGGTAGTGTAGGTAATCCCTCTACCACTACTATTTCTGATGTCCATTTAGTAGAGGGGCTTAAACACAACTTGTTAAGCATAAGTCAATTGCGTGACAAGGGTTATAAAGTTTCTTTCACAAAAACCTGCTGCATAATTGAACATGCTGAACAGAACATTGTGTTTAAGGGAGTAAGGGTAAATAAGATAATAAGCGTTTACTTACTGTTGAAGAATCTGTCTATGTTTCTTTTGATGAGTCTTATCCGAAAAATGTCGGAAAAGGTATTTCTTTTGATGACGCAGGTGTATCTACAGAAGACATACTCAAGGAAGCTGTTGAGGAAACTGATCAGTCCAAAACAGCTGCCCATGAGTAGGAGGAAGATACTAGTCATGAAGAAAATGAGGAAGAAAAGACAGCTGAAGTGAAGGATCTTCCAACAGCTTGGAAATCCTCAAAAGACCATCCCATTGACAACATCTTGGAAGACATTTCAAAGGGAGTAATGACCCGTTCTAAGATAAGTAACCTTTGTTCTCACTTCGCGTTTGTTTCACAAGTAGAACCTAAAAATGCCAAAGAGGCCTTGATTGATGAATTTTGGCTAATGGCCATGCAAGAAGAGCTTAATCAATTTAAAAGAAATGACGTTTGGGAACTTGTCCCTCGTCTGCGAGATCATCATATCATAGGCACTAAGTGGGTTTTTAGAAATAAGCTTGATGAAAACGGAGTGATTACTAGGAACAAGGCACGTTTAGTAGCACAAGGGTATAACCAAGAGGAGGGCATAGACTATGAGGAAACTTATGCTCCAGTTGCTCGCCTTGAAGCTATACGTCTTTTGCTTGCCTATGCGTGTTCTAAGGATTTTAAGCTTTACCAAATGGACGTAAAGAGTGCTTTTCTTAATGGTGTCATAAATGAAGAAGTATATGTTTCACAACCTCCTGGTTTTGAAAATGCTGAAAATCCAGACCATGTTTACAAATTAAAACGAGCTTTGTATGGTCTTAAACAAGCCCCTCGGGTTTGGTATGAAAGGCTTAGCAAATTCCTAATTGATCATGGATACTCAAGAGGTAAGGTGGACAATACTCTCTTTATTAAACACAAAGGGAAGCACATTCTTTTAGTTCAAGTCTATGTCGACGATATAATATTTGGTTCAACTAACATACACTTGGTCGAGGAATTTTCTAAGGTTATGCAGGGTGAATTTGAGATGAGTCTAATGGGGGAGCTGAACTATTTCCTAGGACTGCAGATAAAGCGACTTGATGAGGGTACAACAGTGTGTCAAACAAAATACTGCAGAAAACTACTCAAGCACTTTGGAATAAATGACTCAAAATCAATTGACACCCCTATGCCTACCAACGGGAATCTGGATAAGGATAAGCATGTTTCTTCTTATCTATATTATGCCTCACCTTGGGTGATGAGATTTGTTTTAGATTTCATTTATGCCTCACAAGATTACATCAACAGAGTCCAAGTCCCTAATTTCAAGTCCCTAATTGCCATATTTAATTGCCATATTTTCTCAAGAATCCAAGTCCCTAATTTCCCTCTTACATATTTTCTCAAGAATCCAAGTCCCTAATTTCTCAAGAATCCAAGTCCCTAATTTCCCTCTTACATATTCAAATTGATTATCAATCAAATCCCTTTCAAACTTGTCAGCTGATTGCATTTCATGTGAAATTCTGGTATCAGATATAAGATGTCGAAGGTAATGTCACGACACTAATATCTGTTAACACACAATGGATAAAAAATACAGAATGGTAAAGCGAATAACACAAGCAATTGTTAACCCAGTTCGGTGCAACTCACCTACGTCTGGGGGCTACCAAGCCATGAAGGAAATTCACTAAAATAGAATTAGTTCAAAGACTCTCCGTACACTTCAACAAGTTACAGTCTTTCTCACCTAATCTCTACCCGTGCAATTTCTACCTAAGCACTCTTAGATATGAGAACCCACTCACTTCCCTCCAATCACACACCAGTGATTTTAAACAACAATCCCTTGTGAAAAGAAAATACTTTTCAATTACACACTCTTGATTTTACTTCACAGTTTCAATCAAGAAGACACACTCTTGATCTTGCTTCACAACTTTGATCAAGAAGACACACACTCTTGTTTAACAGCTTTAGAGTGACAGATTACAACCACAAATCAGTCCAATTCTATCATCAATGGATGACTTGAATGACCTACAAGTCTCATGACTAAACAGACACAAACCCTAGCTCTCACTCTATATTTCGCTCAGTATTGGTTGTATGTTCAAACAGGTTTTCTGAGTCCGTTTTTATAGAAGCGTTCAGTTGGGCTTGGACATCTTGGAAACCCTAAATCTATTTTCCAATCAAATCTTTTCATAACAGCTGGTTAGATCTCCTTGGAAAATAAGCAAATTTGGTTGTAATCCATGATTGAAAGCGCCAGCTAATAATATCTTCAATTATATAAAGATTGCCATTAATTGTGCAATCACAAAACACCAGACATTCACACTGAATGTTATGTGTATAGGATGTCGTGACATCGGGTCTGACATCCTGGAAAAATCCTGCATAATCCAATAATTTCTTTTATAACTTCCAGCAGGTACAACCCCATCAGATGCCATGACCTTGTGTATGACATATGAAACAATCTTGCATGAACATGTCTTTCATTTAAGCTCCAGTAGGTACATCCAATATCAGAAGCCATGGCTTGTATGTGGCATTCTGAAACAATCCTGCATGAACATGTTCTTGAACTCCAGCAGGTACACAGGATATCTCATGTTAAGACATCACACATAACATCTTGCGAACACTCTTTGTTTTACCAAAATTGCTGCCAACACTTAGAATCAACATCATGCTTTAGACTTATGAATTTATCTTTTACACATTTTCTAAAAGAGTGTTGACAACACACAAAGTACTTAGTCCAACTGTGCTGACTATGATTTTTGGACATTGTTGCAATATTCAGGTTATCATAATACAATGTCATGACATCGTGTGTGACATTGTACGCAATTATTAGCAGTTCCATCCAACTTAGTTGAGAACATCTGCTTTCTTCTGATATGTTTTCATCATCAACCCCATTTTTATCTTTCAAATGTGTAGGAGCAAGAGTCCTTTCACTCTCCATCTCAATCTTCTCCACATTGTTCTTGGTACTTTTCCTTTGAGATAGACACACAGTCCTTTGTGGTCCAGTTCCAACAAGGCTCTCTCCAATTTCAGACTGCATATAACTAGTCACATGTCCACCTATTTGATCTAACCTCTTAGTTGTTTGGGCCATCATGACCTTTTCTCCTTTGGAAGTGAGGTTAAGTCTGAGCTTCTGGTGTGACATCTTTGTCTGACATTTCCCACAGACTTGTCTCTCACTATTCTTGAGGGTTCTTCTAGCAGCTATACTTATCTTTATCTCTTCCTCTTTGACATAAGAACACTTTAAGGAATAACTCATTTGACATCTCCATATGTAACAGTTGTCGTTGGTCCTGATTCCTTTCATAATCACTTCACTATCTTTGTTAAAAATTAGACATTCAGTTTTGGTGAAGTTAACATTCAGACCTTGATCACATAGTTGACTGATGCTTATTAGATTTGCAGTCAAGCCCTTAACAAGTAGAACGTTGTCAAGTTTAGGAACTCCAAGACAATCAAGCTTACCTGTTCCCTTAATTTCACCTTTTGCTCCATCTCCAAAGGTTACATGGTTTATGGTATGATGATGCAGGTCAGTTAGCAGGTCTTGGTTTCCAGTCATGTGTCTGGAGCATCCACTATCAAAATACCACTCTTCTTTGGCTGAGATTCTAAGGGGAATGTGAGCTATTAGACTTGTAACATTAGTCTTAGGAACCCATTGCTTCTTGATGATAGGACTGTGTTGTTTGGGTCTGGGTTGATAGTGATTCCGATGATGAACAGGGCTAAGATAACCATACAGCTCATAGGAGAAAGGCTTCAGATGACCATATTTCCCACAATAATCGCATCTCCATCTTTGGTGTTTCCCCTTCTACTGTTTTCTCCTCTGGTGTTGTGACATATGATGTGACATCACGGGTTTACTTTTATTATGGATGCACTTAGGTTTGGCTTGAGGATTGGCACCAGTGTAACTGCTCTCAGGCTTTGAGTCAGTGTACCCAATGCCAGATTTGTCTCCTGTCATTTGTCCAGTTTGGAGAATCTTGTCTAAGGAGTCAGATCCATTGCTCAACATTCTTACATACTTGGTCATCTCTTCTAGTTTAGAATTTAGGAACATGGCTTTAGTTTTCAACTTAGAGATGGTTTTCACATGGTCTGCCTTCTCACTCTCCAACTGTGTCATCTTCTGACTTTCAGCTTGTTGATTTTCATCGAGCTTGACATTCATAACCACTACTTCTGTTTGTAATTTGGAGATGGTTTCCAAGTATTCTATCTTCTCATTCTCAAGTTGAGTTATTTCATTCTTCTGGCTTTCAACCTGTTTGCATAGCTATACACTTTTGTGACACAACTTTTTGTAGGTAGAGGTCAATTCTTCAAAGGTTACTTCATCATCACTTAAGTCTTCATCAGATCCCCATCTTCCTGTCAAAGCAGTCACAAGATTTGCAGCTTCCTCTGTTTCACTCTCATCAGACCAAGTGGCAGCAAGACTCATCTTCTGCTTCTTGAGGTAGGTTCCACATTCAGTCCTGATGTGTCCATACCCATCACATTCATAGCACTGTACCTCTTTTCCTTCTTTGGGCTTCTCATCTGATCTTGCTCTTCTTCCAGCATTGTTGGATTTACTGATGTCAGATGAGATGTTCTTGACATTTGCCTTAGATCTTACATCTATCTTTTTCAACAGTTTATTGAACTGTCTTCCCAGCATTGCTACTTCATTGACCAAATCTTCAACAACCTCCTGACTCTTTTCCTCTTCTGTGTTTGAGATAAAAGCCATGCTCTTGGTTTTCTTTTCAAAACCATCATTTAATCCCATCTCAAATGTTTGGAGGGAACCAATTATCTCATCAACCCTTATGTTGGAAATGTCTTGACACTCTTCTATGGCAGTCACCTTCATAGCAAATTTCTTAGGGAGTGACCTGAGTATTTTTCTTACCAGCTTTTCATCTGTCATCTTCTATCCCAGGGCTCTTGAGGCATTAGCAATTTAAAGGATACTCATGTGAAATTCATGAATGTTTTCATCTTCTTTCATCCTTAAGTTTTCAAACTTGGAGGTGAGCAGCTGAAGTCTAGACATCTTTACCCTAGAGGTGTCTTCATGAGTGGTCTTGAGAATGTCTCAAGCATCTTTAGCCACTTCACAGTTGTTTACCAACCTGAAAATATTCTTGTCTACCCCATTGAATATTGCATTCAATGCTTTAGAATTTCCAAGGGCTAGATCATCCTCCTTCTTGGACCATTATTCTTCAGGCTTCTTGTCAGTTGTGGCTGCTCCTTCCTTAGTAATTACTGGATGAACCCATCCTGTTAACACAACCTTCCAAGCCTTATTATCCAGAGATTTTAAGAAGGCTACCATTCGAGGTTTCCAATAGTCATAGTTAGATCCATCCAAAATTGGTGGCCTGTGAACAGATCCTCCATCTCTCTCCATTGTACCAGAAAGTATTGCCCCTAGATCTCACCTAGAACAAGAGCAGGATGCCTGCTCTGATACCAATTGAAATTCTGGTATCAGATATGACATGTCGAAGGTAATGTCACGACACTAATATCTAAGTAATGCAAACAGAATAGAGATAGAGAATAGTAATGCAAGATACACAAGCAATTGTTAACCCAGTTCGGTCCAACTCACCTACATCCGGGGGCTACCAAGCCAGGAAGGAAATTCACTAAAATAGAATCAGTTCAAAGACTCTCCGTACACTTCAACAAGTTACAGTCTTTCTCAAGTGAGCAAAAAGTGTTCTTTGTGACGCATATGTTATATGAGGTGGCTAAGTATTGGTGAGATAATTTCAGCGAGAGGTTAGAGACTACAGGTACTGATATCACATGGGAGAACTTTAAGAAAGAGTTTATGGAGATGTAAATTTTGGATAATGTTCGTAGTAAGATAGAGATTGAGTTCCTTGAGCTAAAGAAAGGAAATATGAGTGTTGCAGATTATGCAGCTAAATTGAAGAGTTGGTGAGATTTTGTCCCCACTATAATGGTGTAAGCGCAAAAGGGTCAAAATGCATCCAGCTCAAGAGTGGGTTACGTCCTAAAATTAACCAATTAATCGATTATCAGGAGATTCGCCGATTCTCAGTGCTGGTGAATAAGTGTAGGATCTAGGATGGAGACAACATGGCCAGATTTGTTGACTACAAGAGTGCTAGTGAAAATAGAAATTGGAATCAGTATCTCTAAGACCCCAATTTTTACCCTAAGATCCCTCATGCTATCTCATCACATGCATTATCATTGGGATCACATCTTGGCATCCTCCTTACCCATCATTCATTGCGTTTGCATTGGAAGAGATCAACAAGCATCATTTGATTGTATCATACTTTGTTTTTCATTATTTACTAACCAAAATACCAAAAATATGTCATTATATAGTTTAACCCTTTTGTAGGTAGGGCACATGCTCACCTTTGTGTTGGTGTAAGCCGTATAGTTTAACCCTTTTGTAGGTAGGGCACATGCTCACCTTTGTGTTGGTGTAAGCCCTATAGGCCAATACTTTTGGTACTTGTATCGGATTATTTATTAATAATAAAAGGCTTTTTCTTTATTGTGTTTGTTTAATAAAGTCCCTAGAATAACTAGTCCGTTTAATGTATCAAGTGTGACTTAATCATGAGATCACATTAAACATAAGGACACTATTCTTAAAGGATCTGTAGTCGAGCTTTATTGTGAAGTGGGTTAACATTAAAGCATTAAGACTATTATGTATATATACTGATGATCATATCTCATGGATCATGGATAAGGAGTTATCAAATCTTAAACATGGGTATGAATATTAAGAGTAATATTTATACTGGATTGACCCGCTATGAGAATACTATATAGAATGTTATGCAAAGTGTCATAAGTTATTCTCATGGTGATAATGGTGTATACCACCCTTCGACCTGAAACCACTATGGGCCCTAAATGTAGAGTCGAGTGCCTTATTGATGATCGAACGTTGTCCGTAATGGGATGACCATAAAGACAGTTGATAGGTACTCCACGAAGCATGCTAAGGGACATGAGTGACCTAGATGAAATTTGCCCATCCTGCGTAACAAGATAAATGTCTATGGGCCCAATATTGAACTGGACAAGGATGACACGGTTTATGCCTTGTGTTAAATATAGACATAAGGGTAAAAAGGTAATTGTACACACAAGTATTATCATAAAAGGATTTGTCATATCACATGACATTTTCGTGTCTTGGGTAGCAGTGATGTGTTGCTAGATACCGCTCACTGTTTATTATGTTAAATACATGATTTAATATAATTGCTAATGCTGCGAAAACCTACAGGGTCACACACAAAAGGATGGATTGATGAGAGATAGAGTAACTAAGGAACACCGTAAGGTACGGTGCACTTAAGTGAATTGTAGAACATCGTAGGGTATGACGTGTTTAAGTAGAATACGAAATATGGTAAGGTACCACGCGCTTAAGTGATTTTGGCATATTATAAGATATGGGCCACATACACTTAAGTGGGCTTTTTAGCTTGTATCCCACACAAGTGGTTCTATAAATAGAACCCTTGTGCAGAAGCATTTGTGCAGTTGCAATTTCATTTCTCTCTCTCTCTCTCTCTCTCTCTCTCTCTCTCTCTCTCTCTCTCTCTCTCTCTCGCAAAGCCTTCATTCGTAGCAGCTAGCACTGAGATTGAAGGAATCTGTTCGTGTGAACTGAGTAGAGGCGTTATCATCGTTCAACGTTCGTGATCGCTCTGTAGATCTATATCAAAGGTTACAATAACCTCAAGAGGTAACGATTCTATCACTGATCATGCCCATTCATAAGGATCACTAAACACTACAAAAAAACGGGTAAATTATG
Organism: Lathyrus oleraceus; assembly: GCF_024323335.1. Taxonomy (NCBI): domain Eukaryota; kingdom Viridiplantae; phylum Streptophyta; class Magnoliopsida; order Fabales; family Fabaceae; genus Lathyrus; species Lathyrus oleraceus. Next base: position 164,695,958 of record NC_066579.1, on the reverse strand, counting down.
GCGGTTTAAAAAGCGGTTTTATGTCGGTTTTAACCGCCATAATTTACAATAACGGTGTTTTCTTGTAACGCCGTATTTTCGGCTGTCGCAAAGAAAAAAAATGGCGGTTTTATACTAAACGCCATGCAAGTCGCCACAATTTACTTAGAAGTGAAGTGGCGGTTTTGTTGTCTAAGTAATGGCTGGTTTATCCGCCACAATTTTCATTATTTTTTCTAAAAATAAAAACAACATGTGGCAGTTTAAACCGCCATAATATTCCAATTTAAATCTAGATATGTATTAATGCATCATTTATAGTCCAACAAATTTGATAAAACCTATTTTTCATTGACAACAGACATAAGAATATTTAATCTAATGAGTAACATTACTCATTATCTGTATCCCAATCTCAACAACTCTATATAATTTGCAACCATTTTTCATATATTTCATGATAATAATTGATTGATTCATCGGTATCTCTAACTAATAGAAGCTAAATAAATTTAATTTCCACAAAAGAGTAAACTCAAATACCAATCTCTATTCTTAGATTTATGACATGCTTATGAAACAGACACTAGAAACTGCATGTAGCAGCAGATGACTATCAAATGGTTAGAAGAAATATGTTTATAAAACATTAATAAATTGTAACATATCTATGAACTTATCCATAATAAGGATTATTTTGGGGAGGAAACATATGAATCGTCAACAACTTTGAGAGAAAATAGAGGAATAAAATCTCAATTCCAAAATTCCTATATCAATTTCTTATTGGAGTTTAGGATTCTTTATTTTTTTTTAAATATGCAACTATGGTCAGGAACTTGAAAGTGCACTATGTATTCTTAATTTTAAGCTCTGTGTACTCTATTAAACACTCAGTTTTTCCTATATTATCAAATATTAATATTGGAATTAAAATATATATCATGTATATTACATGAAAGTGCTGAGAAATGACTAAATGAAAAAGCATATTAGTGAATCAACATCTCTCACATACACAGTAAAATACATTATATATACTATTTGGGATAATTATTGTGTCACTTTTTTTTGGCCTTTTATAAATATATTTTATTTAAAGCTTAGAAACAATCAACGAACCCTTCAATTTTATGTCTATAAACATTATAGATATGACTACTTTATCGATATATTGGGTCTCTTTCCTAATAATAGCTATCTTATCGCTTATTTTTTTTTAATACAAGCTCAACTAATTGCAACATTGAACCTTTCAAAGTCATACCTCATATAATTCTAATGAAACAGAAACTGAAAAGAGTAAGCCCAAATACCAATTTGTATTCCTAGATTTATAATATACAAATATGGAAACTTAACTAAGCAGTCTTGAAACCCATACAAGACCCTTCATTATAGCATGTACCTCATACATCCATGTAGATCCACCTGTCATCACCAAAAGATAATGTAAACATGTTTCTTTAGTTACTCACGTGAATTTAGATTCTAAGTTTTCTTATCCTTAGATGGATTTGAAAGACAATATAAGTCATCATTGATTTCCATGAAAATCCCACCCCATATTGATAAAGGATTTCCTACATAAATTCGTAGGGTGTGACTACAGTAATTATCCATTCTTAGTCCCACTATATCTCAACATAGTCATGTATCAAAGATTTACATATTAACATTTATACGAGGATTTTAAGAATACAAGATTACCCACTTCAAACCTCAGTCTGGATGAATTGGATATCATGCATTAACTTTAATGTAAACATCAGAAGGTGAATGAAGGGAAATAGACAAATACCTTGAGGATGTACATCATATAGCGATAATAAGTGATCCATATTTAAGAAGATTTCCAAAATTTGTTGTCAAATATTGCTTTTCAATTTTAATGCTTTCTACTGAATCTTCATGCAACATCTGCAGGAAAAGCCAACAATGTGGAATTCAACATTTCATCCAAAATTGGAGAAAACCTTAAATGTACTACTACAATCAACACCCGCCATACAAGAAGAAAACAATATAATAAGTCCATCATTGACTGTTAAAATAAAAAAATTTCAAAAGTATGAACTTTTATCATTCATAAGATATACTTTGTACGTTATATAAACTCATATGTAGTACTTTGCACCTCCCAAGAGAACAACCTTAACAGCAACAAAGATAATAAGTTTGATGTGGATTGGTTTTCCAAAGTAGTTCAACGTACCCCATCAAGAAGAAGTGCTCTGTCTACATTCATTTCAAAAAAATTAAATTAATCTGGCTTATATTGGAAAATAGAGATTTATAGATCAAGGTTTAAGATAAGATTCACGTCCAAACTATATACAGATTCAAGATTCATATAGATTAGATTCAACTTTATATAAAATTAAGACATGAATAACATCTGAGATCAAGAACAATAATAAAGTACTCATATATGGAGGAAAAGTTTAAAGGAATGTGAATCAAGAACCTGTTTGTCAGACCTTCAACCTTGATGCTAACCCCTTCCTAGATGTCCATCGTTTCAGATAAGAGAATGTTTTCATCTTGTTCTCTATCTCTGGAGGCCATGCATAATCTAAATCATTTGTGTGTCTGAACCAAGTTTTAGGGTTTTTGAACCCCAGATTAAAATAGGTTTATATATGATCGAGAAAATATGGTTTTTGTGTCTTCTAATTGGGTTTATATATGATCGAGAAAATAGAGGAATTGCTGTCGAATTTGAGAGGAAGTTTTATCTTATTTCAGAAGAAGAAGCGCAATCGGGTTTGAGAGAAAATAGAAGAATTGTCATCAAATTTAAGCGCAAACGGAAGAATCATCACATGTTGAACATGGAACAGAATCATTACTGGATTTGAGAGGAAGCATCGATAATTTTGAAGGAAGCACTGCTCTAGGGTTTGAGAGAAAGGGCAAAAATTGAAGCTGAAGGGTTGAAATTTTTTCTAAAATATATTACTTAATTAGTTTACTGTAAAAAAATAGATTTAATAAAATAAAAATGTAAATATAAAATAATTTTATTATGAAAACATAGAATAAAAGAAATTGAAATTTTAAGCAGGGTTGGTTAAAGCAATTTGTGAAAACTGACAAAATAAAGTAGTGTTAATAATGGCGGTTATGTCATTGGTAATTGTGGCGTCTTTAAAAACCGACATAATACACTGGTAATTGTGGCGGTTTACAAAACCGACGTAATAAAACGGCCATAAATTCCCCATTTTTTTGTAGTGAAAGGAGAAATTTTTAAATTCCAGTGCATTTTGGATCGCTCTTCTCCTTCAGTGGTATCAGAGCCACTTACGAAACCATGCATCTAATAGCTGTTTATTTTCTATATTTTCTGTATTAATACGATTAAAAGACATAATGAATCAAAGAATGAACGAGTAATTAAATTTGGCAACATGTTTGTACGATTTGGATGATTGATGTTGACTATACTTCGGAATCCGACATTAGTATGGTGAAGCAGCGATACATCGATCGTCCATATTACGCAATTAAGATCGATCAAGTTATATATATGATATAAGCAATCTTGATATAAAATACGATATATATGATATACTGTTTCTGTTTCGTTCATTGAAACACTTAATCGTTGTTTTCCTTTGAGCGATCAATGGTCGTTTGCTTCTTGATCCGATATTAGTATGGTGAAGCAATGACGTGTTGATCAATCATACTGAATCAATAATCAAGGTGTGTTTGACGGTCTGAAATTGGTGCATTAGGGTTAATGACGGCACAAGGGTTGTGCTGTCAAAGAGTTATGCGATTAGGGTTGTGACTGCGCAATAGTTGTGCTTTAAAGTATCAAGTGTTGATGCAAAAAACGACGTCGATTTCAAATGAATTGTTCATTAAAATTTCAGTCGTGGCGCTGCCCCTACAACCCCGCAAGGGGGTGTTGACCGGGCAGCGGAACCCCCGTCCGCTGACCGGGCAGTGGACCCCCTCGCTAAATCTGCGTAGTGTGATCGGTCGCCGAAATTTAATTTGGTATTAATTAATTAAAAGAATTAAAATTAATAATAATAATGTGTTTATTATTATTGTCTTGTGGTGATCGGTTATGGCCTTAGTTTTCCTTTATTTTGTTTTGGGATTTTAAAATACGACATGCGTGTCGTGCCTCTCTTTTAATCTCTTAATGTAACTTCTTTTCTCATCTCACTCCCTCGTATGTAAAACGAGTTTCTTTGATGTAATGTAATGTTATGAAGAAAGAGAAGAATTCAATATCAAAGGAGGACAACCTTGAAGATCTTGCTTGGAGAAGCTTGGATCGTTATTAGGTTAGCTTAGGTTCTCTCATTGGCTTGGGAGAACAATTGCGCTAGGGGCCATAACTGTTTCATTATGTATGTTGATGCATGTGAATGTATGTTGATGCATGTGAGAGACGATTTATATGATAAATAAGCCGGTGAGATCAGAATAATTGCAAATTCCCTCAAATTAAATATTAAGTTTATGCTTTCCAAGTTTTAGCCCTCATCAAGACTAGTATCGGATAATGTAGGTTTCGCCTATGCGAGGTGCATGTTCTATATTAGTAAGGTGTGATGGGATAATTTTAATATCCAATTGCTAAAACAATGGGTCAAACTTAACTAAACAAATTATAATAAGATTATATATGTTTAGAAGCAAGAGTTGGAAATGATCCATGTGATGGATTGGAATAAGGAGTTATTCACCCAACTAAAATATTCGAGAGTTGTATTAGATACAATTGGAAGGAGTTCTTACCTAAATAACCTAGTTTTGTGTAATTCGCCTACGCAGACTTAAAACAAAGTAAAATGTGGATCTCGACCCACTAGAAAATCTTCCAACGGGATTTTCCGAATCAAATGGTGAGAGTCATTTATTTTGAGTAAAATAGTGGGAACATATTTAATTAAAGCCCTAATTTAATATGTTATTGATACTTATATTTTCATTATTTTCATGTAGATTACCATGACAAAAAACACCTCTAACAACATTTTGTGATCAATCCTTGACAAGGAAAAATTGTCTGGGACAAATTTTCTGGATTGGCACCGAAATATGAGGATTGTCCTCAAACATGATAGAAAGTTGTATGTCTTGGAGAAATCTGTTCCTGAAGAGGAATCTCCTAGTTCTGCACCTAAGGCAGAAAGAGATGCTTATAAGAAGCATGTCGATGATGCCAATGGAACTGCTTGTCTCATGCTAGCTACCATGAACTCAGAGTTGCAAAAGCAACATGAGAACATGGCAGTGTTGGATATGATCGAACACCTGAAGATGCTCTATCAAGAGCAATCATGGAATGAAAGGTTTAAAGTTTCAAAATCCCTTTTTCAAGGCAAGTTAGCTGAGGGAGCCCCTGTAGGTCCCCATGTGCTCAAGATGATTGGGTATGTGTAAAACCTTGAGAGGTTGGGTTTTCCCCTCGGAAAGGAACTTGCGACTGATTTGATCTTGCAATCGTTTTCAGATAGATTCAGTCAATTTATCCTAAATTTCAATATGAATGATATGGACAAATCTCTTTCTGAACTGCTAGCCATGTTAAGAATTGCTGAGCAGAATCTGAAGTTAAAAGGGAAGTCCATTCTGATGATTGGAAATGGAAAGAGACAGAACAAAAGACCCACCAAGCAGGATGATAAAGGGAAAGGCAAGGAAGTTTCCAAACCCAAACCCATTATTGCTGCTTTGAAGCCTAGTGGAAGTATAGCAAAGGAAGGCACCTGCTTCCATTGCGGTAAGACCGGACACTGGAAGAGAGACTGCCCAAAGTACCTAGAAGATAAGAAGAATGGAGTAAAGACTTCAACTTCAGGTATTTTTGTTATTGAAATTAAGTTATCTACTTCTGCATCATGGGTATTAGATACTGGATGCGGTTCTCACATTTGTACCAATGTGCAGGGGCTAAAAAGGAGTAGAGATTTGGCAAAAGGTGAAGTTGACTTACGAGTTAGCAATGGAGAAAAGGTTGTTGATTTAGCCATAGGAACTTATGTATTGACTTTACCTAGTGGTTTAATAATTCAGTTAGAGAACTGTTATTATGTACCTGCAATTAACAGGAATATTATTTCTGTTTCTTGTTTGGACAAGTTTGGTTTTTCATTTATAATAAAGAACAATTGTTGCTCAATTTATTTGAATGATATATTCTATGCTACTGCACAAATGAACAATGGACTATATGTCCTTGATCTTTAAGTGCCTATTTATAACATTAATACTAAAAGGATGAAACCTAATGAGTTAAATCCAACTTACCTTTGGCATTGTCGATTAGGCCACATAAATGAGAAACACATTTCCAAACTCCATAAAGATGGACTCTTAGACTCTTTTGATTATGAATCATATGAGACATGCAGATCTTGTTTAATTGGAAAGATGACAAAGTCTCCATTCACAGGAAAAGGTCAAAGAGCTAATGATCTTTTGGCCCTCATACATACTGGTGTATGTGGACCACTGAACATACCATCCAAATGAGGTTTTCAGTATTTCATCACATTTACTGATGATTTCAGTAGATATGGTTATGTGTATTTAATGAAACACAAATTAGAGTCCTTTGAAAAGTTCAAGGAATTCAAGAATGAAGTACAAAACTAACTAGGTAAGAATATTAAAACTCTTCGATCAGATCGAGGTGGTGAGTATTTAAGCATAGAGTTTGATGACCATCTGAAAGAGTGTGGGATCCTATCCCAACTTACTCCTCCTGGAACACCCCAATGGAAATGGTGTATCTGAGAGAAGAAATCGAACCCTGTTAGACATGGTCCGATCCATGATGAGTCACGCCGATCTTCCAAACTCCTTTTGGGGACATGCACTATTGACAACAACTTACACATTTAATCGTGTTCCATCTAAAAAGGTTGAGAAGACACCATATGAGATATGGAGTGGTAAGAAACCACATATGTCTTACATGAAGATTTGGGGTTGTGAAGTTTATGTGAAATGACAAATTTCAACTAAGCTTGAGCCCAAATCTGACAAATGCTTATTTGTGGGGTATCCTAAAGAAACAAGAGGGTATTACTTCGACAATCCTTCTGAGGGCAAAGTGTTTATCGCTCGAACTGGAGTTTTCCTAGAAAAGGATTTTATTTCCAAAGGAATCAGTGGGAGGAAAGTAGAGCTTGAAGAAATTCAAGAATCACAAAGCATTGATACACCCATGGAGGAATTAGAGCAGGAAACACAAGTAGTTGTGGAAGAGCAACCAGCTCAAGTAGAACAAGACCAACATAGGTCAAGCAGAATACGTCACCTACCTGAGAGATATGGATATCTCATAATTGATCAAGGTGATGTATTACTCATGGATCAAGATGAGCCTGTGACCTACCAAGAGTCCATAACTGGTCCCGAACCTGAGAAGTGGCTAGAAGCCATAAAATCTGAAATGGATTCCATGTACACAAACCAAGTTTGGACCTTGGTAGAGCCTCCTGTAAGAGTTAACCCTATAGGATGCAAGTGGGTCTTCAAAAAGAAGACTGACATGGATGGTAAGGTACATACCTATAAGGCAAGACTAGTTGCAAAAGGATATAAAAAAATTCATGGGGTTGACTATGATGAAACCTTTTCACCAGTTGCAATGCTTAAATCTGTTCGGATTTTACTTACTATCGCTGCATATCATGATTATGAAATATGGCAGATGGATGTCAAAACTGCTTTCCTTAATGGGAATCTTCTTGAGGATGTGTACATGACAAAGCCTGAAGGATTTGACATACCAGAAGAAGCCCAAAAGATATGTAAGTTACAAAGATCAATCTACGGATTGAAGCAAGCTTCCAGAAGCTGGAATCTTCATTTTGATGAAACAGTAAAACCATATGGAATTATCAAGAACGAAGATGAGCCTTGTGTCTTCAAGAAGGTTAGTGGGAGCATGATCATTTTCCTGGTATTATATGTAGATGACATATTACTCATTGGAAACATGTCCTTACCCTACAACAAGTAAAGTCTTGGTTGGGGAAATGCTTTTCTATGAAGGACCTAGGTGAAGCAGCCTATATATTAGGAATCAGAATCTATAGAGATAGATCATAAAAACTGCTTGGCCTAAGTCAGAGTACATACATAAGCAAAGTGCTGAGACGCTTTAATATGCATGATTCCAAGAAAGGATTCATACATATGAAACATGGCATGTGTCTATCAAAAACACAATCCCCTTCAACTAAGGAAGAAAGGGATCGCATGAATAAGATTCCATATGCATTTGCAATAGGACCTATCATGTATGCCATGTTATGTACTCGACCAAACGTCTCGTATGCTTTAAGTGAAACAAGTAGGTACTAGTCTGATCCCGGTGATGCTCATTGGGTAGCTGTCAAGAATATCCTTAAGTATTTGAGAAGGACTAAAGACTCATTCTTGATATATGGAGGTCAGGAAGAGCTTGTTGTAATTGGATATACCGATGCTAGCTTCCAGACAGATAAGGATGACTTTAGGTTGCAATCTGGTTATGTGTTTTGCTTAAACGATGGCGTTGTGAGCTTGAAAAGTTCAAAGCAAGATACAGTTGCTGATTCTACAACCGAGGCCAAGTATATTGCTTCCTCAAGTGCAGCAAAGGAAGTTGTTTGGATCAAAAAGTTCATTAGTGAACTTGGCATAGTTCCTAGCATTGTGGATCCCATTGGTCTCTATTGTGATAACAATGGTGCTATCGCACAAGCTAAGGAGCCTAGATCTCACCAACGATCCAAACAAATACTTAGGCGTTATCACCTCATTCGAGAGATAATAGATAGAGGAGATGTGAAAATATGCAGAGTACCTACACTTGACAATATTGCTGACCCACTGACAAAGCCTCTTGCGCAGCTGAAAGATGATGACCATACTAGATCCATGGCCATTAGGGGTATGCCTGATTGGATCTAGTGCTAGTGGGAGATTGTTGGTGTAAGCCCTAGAGGCCAACACTTTTGGTACTTGTATTGAATTATTTATTAATAATAAAAGGCTTTTTCTTTATTATGTTTGTTTAATAAAGTCCCTAGAATAACTAGTCCGTTTAATGTATCAAGTGTGACTTAATCATGAGATCACATTAAACATAAGGACATTATTCTTAAAGTATCCGTAGTCGAGCTTTATTGTGAAGTGGGATAACATTAAAGCATTAAGACTATTATGTATATAAACTGATGATCACATGTCATGGATCATGGATAAAGAGTTATCAAATCTTAAACATAGGTATGAATATTAAGAGTAATATTTATACTGGATTGACCCGCTATGAGAATACTATATAGAATGTTATGAAAAGTGTCATAAGGTATTCTCATGGTGATAATGGTGTATACCACCCTTCGACCTGAAACCAGTATGAACCCTAGATGTAGAGTCAAGTGCCTTATTGTTGATCAACCATTGTCCGTAACTGGATGACCATAAAGACAGTTGATGGGTACTCCATGAAGCATGCTAAGGACATGAGTCACCTAGCTGGAATTTGTCCATCATGCGTAACAGGATAAATGTCTATGGGCCCAAGATTGAACTGGACAACGATGACACGGTATATGCTTTGTGTTCAATATAGACATAAGGGCAAAAGGGTAATTGTACATACAAGTATTATCATAAAAGGATTTGTCAGATCACATGACATTTTCGTGTCTTGGGTAGCAGTGATGTGTTGCTAGATACCACTCACTGTTTATTATGTTAAATACGTGATTTAATATAATTGCCAATGCCGTGAAAACCTACAGGGTCACACACAAAAGGACGGATTGATGAGAGATAGAGTGACTAAGGAACACCGTAAGGTACGGTGCACTTAACTGAATTGTAGAACATCGTAAGGTATGGTGTGCTTAAGTAGAATACGAAATATGGTAAGGTACCACGCGCTTAAGTGATTTTGGCATATTATAAGATATGGGCCACATACACTTAAATGGGCTTTTTAGCTTGTAGCCCACACAAGTGGTTATATAAATAGAACCCTTGTGTAGAAGCATTTGTGCAGTTGCAATTTCGTTTCTATCTCTCTCACTCAAAGCCTTCATTCGTAGCAGCTAGCACTGAGATTGAAGGAATCCGTTCGTGTGGACTGAGTAGAGGCGTTGTCATCGTTCAACGTCGGTGATCACTCCGTAGATCTGCATCAAAGGTTACAATCGCCACAATAGGTAAAGATTCTATCACTGATCATGCCCATTCGTAAGGATCACTAAAGGAGAAATTTTTAAATTCCGTTGCGTTTTGGATCGCTCTTCTCCTTCACTTTGATCTATCAAGCTCACATCTAGGGTTTAAGACCCTCAATGCAAGGAGTTCAATCAATAATTGGTTTACTATGGCCCTAAGCATCATATATGAATCCCCACGATCTTCACATGTTATTTCGATCAAGAAATCATTAAGAATTTGGAGTTGATTTGCCTTGGAAACCCTAATTCATCTAGGTATCTTGTGTAACTTCTTTAACAAGCGTCTTCAACCAGTGATTAAATATTTCAAGGGATAATTCAAATTTAATCACCTTATGTATATATGACCCTCCATGAGTCCCAAAAGTCAAGAGAATATCAACCTAGCAAGTTGGTTCATGGTGGTTGACCAGAGGAAGTCAACTAATCAAAACTGGGGTTCCCTAGACCCCATCTCCTACAATTTTTATCATGTGAAAATGATTACAAGAGAAACATTACTATAAATGACATTCCAAACAACGTTCATCTTGAGGTCTAGATCTAGTTTTGCTTGGACAGTCATTTTTTTGGTGAAAGATTATAGGAAATTTTGTCTAAACCCTAATTTGGAGGTCAACTTCCCAAGGCCATAACTTGCTCAATTTTGATGATATGAAATCTATTCAAGTTTAATGATACAATTCAAGATGTTTAATTCAACTTTGATGTTTGGAGGAAGAGCAAATTCAACTTTTAAATCCATGTGATATGAGGAGACATTATAGGTCATTTTGGACCCATGCCATTGAACAAGTGATTTTCCTCAACTTCTAAAATGCATAACTCCTTCATGCTAAATCCAAATGAGGTCAAATTTGTTACCAATTTGAAGGATTTTGAGAGAGATACAACTTTTATACAGGAACTTTTCTCATTTGAAGCTCATATAAAAAGTTAGCCAAGGTGAAAGAAGTGAACATATGGCTTGACACTTAGAGATTTGTTTGATATGTTTGATTTTCCAAACTTCCACCTCAAACTTCATCATGATCCAAGCTTCAAATGAAAAAGTGTTAAACATGAAAGTTGTTCCACTTGATCTAACCTTTCCAAAAAGTAAAATTTCATCCCATTTGGACAACGTATGATTGACTTACGCATGGCTTCAAGTTGGATCACCATTTGGCATAATTGAACTTGCATCTTCCATACACAAATGCATGGCTTGCTAACATGATTTCACCAATGTTTGTACATAATTTTGGACCCTATTGAATGATTATATGGGCCTATCACAGGCCCATGCATCCATGCAAAGGCAATTTCTATTTTTGGAGTTTTGAAAGAAGTATGCAATTATCAATCCTTTGGCTATAAATAGAACCCTCCATGATCAGAATTAAGGACACTTGCACGCCAGCTTTGAATCCCCAACCCTAAACCCTCTCATTCAAAGGATAACCTTGAGGATTTCCATTAGAAATAGAGTTTAAATCTCCACTGTTTTGAGATTCAAATCTCCAAGAGTCTTGCTTCCTTTTTTATCCAATTTTACTCTATCAAGCATCTAGAGCAAGGCTAAGTAAAGTTGGAAGCAAGATCGTGGCCATCTGAATCTGCAGTGGAGGTGATTTCCTCATTTATTCATTTCTTCGATTCTCATTCAATTATCCATAATTCTTCTTGATCTTTGGTTGTCTGAAGTCCTACCAGTGTAGGCAAGAAGATTGAGTTTCTTTGAGGTCAAATCGAAGCAACTTAGATCATGATCCTCAAAATATAACTCCTTGTATCTTTCAATATACTTGGATTTAGATGAAATTGAGGCCAGGTTCGAGCTCCTGAGCATTTTTACTTTAAATTCATGTTCTCCTTTTTTATTTTGGTGATGGTTGAAGATGGATAAGTCCGGTGAGGTCCACCGGAGAAGAAGACCGGAGTTGCAGCTCCGGCGATGCGTTGGCATGTCTCAAACCATATGATCCTCTAATTTTGTTTTAATCTCACGCGTTTGTTTTAATTACCATCCCTACAGTTCATTGACTAGAGTCCATTGTGGAATGGGAGCTGAGATCCACTTTATTTGCCACCTCAATTAATGAGAGAGATCAAGTGGTCCACGTATTTTTTGCATTTTCTGTTTTTTAGTTTAATTTCTTTATTTTTATTAAGTCATATTAATTTTAACATTGATCCAAAAAATGTGAGACTTTCACAAAAAATTCTCAAATATTTTTCTCTTTCATTTTCTAAATTAAAATCATTTTTGGATCATTATTAATATTTTTCATAATTTAATTGTTTTTATGCATATTTTTAATTGATTTAATTCTCAGATATCTTTAATTGTATACAATTTTCATCTGATCCATGGCCCTACTGCACATGCATGCATTCATTATTTCATCATCACAATTTCATTGAAATTTCATAACCAAATACATATTACACAGACTCAAAGGCATGGTGTTTACACCCGGGGAAAACTGGGGTTTATCCGGTTAAAGTTCTGAAAAAAAAATAAAAAAAATTGGACTTGGTAATCGATTACCCTAATCATGGTAATCGATTACCCAGATAAAAAATTGATTTTTTGGCCATTTTGGATTGTTTAATCGATTACCCTAATCATGGTAATCGATTACACAGACGAAAAATTGATTTTTTGGCCATTTTGGAATGTGTAATCGATTACCCTAATCATGGTAATCAATTACACCTGCGCAGACAACAGTAGTAGCTCTGTTTTTTACACAGAGGACCTTTTGGTTCACCCCTTTAAATCCCTTTGCTTCCTCTATAAATAGAGCACTATCCCCACTCATTTTTGAAGCTTGAAAGCCACAAAACCTCTATCAAAACCCTAACTCACCTAAACCCTATTTTCTTCTCTGAACCACCCAACCACCATGTAAAAATGCACAACCTCCACACAACAAAAACAATAGCAAACTTGTGACCTTCACTTACATAATCATTCACCACCACCATATAAACATACACCTTCCTTCCCTTCCATTTTCCTACCACAACAACCATAGTCACCGTCTTCCAAACTTTTTTGCTTCATTCTCAAACCCAAACACAACAACAACCTAGTTTTGACACCACAATCTTGATAATATTTTGGACTCAAACTCCTTGACATTTTTGGTTTTGTTTTGTGTTTGAAAATGATTTTTTACTCTTGGGTTGTGTTTTGAGAGAGATTTGAGTCAACTTTGAGACAAGTGGGTTTTGTTGGGTTTACACCCTTTTGGGGATTTTTTGCTCTTACTACTTCTTATCCACCATTTTCAATCAAACTTTGTTTCTTGTTATCATTTAATATTTATTGTTGACTTGTTGTTACATTTATTTGGTTGATGAGTTCTATTAGATCATGACCATGGTTGTTTAGAGTTGATTAAATCTGCAATGTTTCAAACCTATTAATGGTTGATCAATAGATCATTCATGATACTTTGAGGCATTGATAGATTGCCTCTATTTCACCCATATTTGATTCATTTGATGCATAGATGAAACCATATTCTCTATATTAACTTGCTAATCCATTTGCTTATTGTTATTCTACTAACTACTAACTACTAACATTTATATTATTGCACTTTAATTCCTTGCAATTTATTTTATTGTTACTAACCATTAACTACTAACTTCTAACATTTACATTATTGCACTTTACTTCCTTGCAATTTATTTTATTGTTCATTTACATTCACTAACCATTATTATTATGATATTACCATTCTTTATCTTGTGATTTACTTTTATGTCATTACCTTGTAATTTACATTCAATTACTCATTATCATCATCATTGTACAAACTCATCATGCATGTTTATTTACTTGTTATTTATTTTATTATCATCATACATTAAAAATAACAAAAACATGATAAAATGATAAAGACCAAAAACATTCACTCCACTCTTAATCAACTTGGACTTAGAGGTTTTCATCTTAGGACCTTTGCTTGGAAGTCTTCCTTTACTCTTTGTGATATTTTGTAAACACTTGGATTTTCATCCGTAACTTACATGCATATTGTAAGAATGACATCATGGCACCACCTTAAAGGGACATGTTTGCAAGACCATTATCCTTTGTTTAGCTTAGGTCACTTTAACATACAAAAGGCTTTCTCTTGGGCTACCTTACAATGAGACTCTTTAATTTCTTGTTGGTTACTTTGCATTCATGTTGCATAAGCTAAAATTCATAAGCAATCTCATTTCGAGACCATTTTCATAATTCAATTCATATGGACATATAAATACAAACCTCGGTCAATATCGAGTGCGCCTTTTCCAAATCAATTCAAAACACCTTTGTAAGTCGATTACTTGTAAAAGTATCGCCATCAACCTCACATGGCTTACTCTTGGTCCTTCTTACAATGAGACCTATTCGGTTTTCATTAATCGATTAGATGAACTATTCACTAAATAAATTCAATTCATTCACCAAAAATACAAATCCAAAACCTTGATCCTACATCGAGTATTCTTTATTAAGAATTAAAAACACCTAATCACAATCAAATACTATTTCACTTAAGAATAAAAGAGGTAATGGTTTTGAGTTTTCAACTCCTCTCCTCGATTATTTAAGCACGAACTCTTGTACTTGATTAATCGAACAACAGTCATTTCTAGTCCACTTAAGCACAAACAAATCAAATTATTTTACAATAAGAAATAAAAAGGGAGATAACTTTGAGTCTTCAATTTTTTCTCCTCGACTATTTGAATGCAAGTTCTCTTACTTGTTTAGTCTAATAATTGTCGTTCCTCTACAAACCTCCAAACCCCGATTAAATCAAAATAGTTTTTTACAATAATTTGAATGAAAAAGGAGTTGACTTCGAGTTTTCAACTTCACTCCTCAATTGGACGAATACGAGTTCTCTTACTCGGTCAGTCGAACAATTGTCATTTCTCCGCAAACATACAACTTAATCAAACCATTTTCATAACAAATTATACGAAAAGGGAGATGGTCTTGAGTCTTCGATTCCTCTCCTCAAATGCTTGGATATGAGTTTTTTTACTCAGTCATTCAATTATTTGTCGTTCATGCTAAAATACGTCAATCTTATACAACCTTATTTTCATAAATACTCAGATGAAACAGAGAGCGGTTTAGAGTCTTTTATTCCCTTTCTCGGTTATTAGGATACGAGTTGTCTTACTTGATTATCCGAGTATTCGTCATCCATTCAAAACACCTTAATTATCATCAAATCCTTTTACTATTAAGGATGAAACAAAAAGCGGTCTAGAGTCTCCTATTCCCTTTCCCGATTATTAGGATACGAGTTATTTTACTCGACTATCCGAGTAATCGTCACCCAACCAAAAACATCTCAATCAATCAAAATATCTAACATATTAATCCAACTTGTCACCCTCGTGTGATCAAAACTCTTTTCAGAAAGAACACTATTTAATCCTTTCTAATGCGCATAACAAACCAATGCTTAAGCCTTCGCCGAGAGTAGAGAAGCCAACGTTTAGCCTTTAGAACGCGACCTAAAACAGTTGTTCGGTAAAAGACACCAGCCAACCGTAGTTCCCCGAACTACGAATGCTCTGATTTCTTTATTACACCATAAGGATACGTAGGCAGGAGATTGCTGTATCTTTGCGAGCACACTAATAAAAAAACCCCCCTTTCCCTTTCTGAGGTTCTCATCCATTTCTATTTTTAATAATTTTATAACCTAAAGATAACAAACAAACATAAATTAACACTCGAAACACACATTAGAACTAAAAGGTTCCCGTTGAGTACAACAGACGTAAGGGGTGCTAATACCTTCCACTTACGTAATCCACTCCCGAACCCGAATATGGTTGCGACGACCATTATTCCATTTCCTAAAGGTTTTATCGATATTTTCCTATTCCTTCATTGGAATGAATAAAGTTCGGTGGCGAGTCTGTTCGAACATAAATTTTTTCGCGACCATCGCGAGGAATCGTATTTTTCGAGATGCGATAGATGGCGACTCTGCTGGGGAAATAGCTCCAAGCAAAAGAGAGTGAAGCCTAATTTAGTCCAGTTTCTGTATTGGGTGTTAATCTTGTTTGTTTATCTGTTATTTTTTTATTCTGCTATTATTATGTTGTTATAATTATTGCATGATGTTTTATTGGCTATGTGTTATTGGGGTTCTCTAGTTGGTAATACTTTGTGAGACAGGCTCTCTACCCGAGTCTGAGAGAAACCATAAGATTAAGTTGGCGGTTGCGTAATGGGTGCCCACAAGGAGTCTTCCTTGTAGGGAAGATACGAAGACCCCGCCTAGAGGAGATTCTCTTGAGATATTATTGCCCGATGAGTTTTCGTCACGATGATAGTATTCTCAAGTTGGATCAATGACTCTAGGGACCTTTTAACCCATTATCTCCGGTGGTTATGTAGTATTTACCTGAAAAGTCCAGGACTTATTAGGTTAATACGAAATCCTCAATCAGATGAGATCCCTTGGACGTATTACTATCTTACAGTAATATTTCCAACCTCGAACTATGACTCGAAGAACCTTGTTAGAACCCTGGGCTCGAGAGTCGTGTAGTAGAATCCTAATGGAGTTTTCCTTGTTGGGATAATGCAAAGACCTCACCTAGACGAGATCTTCTTAAGGATACTACTGTTCGACGAGTCTTCGTCACGGCAGTGACGTCCTCAAGAAATATCCATGACTCTGGGAACCTACCAACTGTAGAGCCTACCCATGGGGTTCCATTAATCAGAGATACCTGTCATTTACCCGTTATTTTGATCCATCTAAAAACACTTTGAACCTGTGATCCTGAACATGTCACTACAACTCATACACATATCATTGCATCTGCAATCGTCATGCATTGCATATCACCTTTCATACAAAATATATACAAAAAAAAACTCATCCATCCTTCGTCCATAACCTACAATGGATTTCCCGACACTCATATCAGACTTGAAGTAACACTTGAAAGATTATGGATCCGTTGGAGCAAAGCCATATTGCATTGAGAGGAGATGTGGACTCAATGAAAAACCAGATAGACCAACTTGTGGAAGCTATGATAGTCTTAGCAAAGAAGGAAGACAACATTCAGCAGACTGCAGTTATTGAGAACGTTATGCTAGCTACAGTAAATGGTCTTACCGAACCTCAGCTTGTGCCAACCCCAGTTAATAACTCTATTATACAAGAATGTCATGTTGTTCAAGATCCCTCACGTCATGATGTTGTTGAGTATCACAGTTTTTCATTCTCCGTGCCAGATTCCCATGGAACAAGCATAGTGGTTAATGATGAACAACCACAAGATGATGAGATTGCTAAAAGATGTTGCGTGCTAGAGAAAAGACTGAAGGCCATAGAAGGACAAGATACTCTTGAACTGAATGCTTTAGACATGTGTTTGGTACCTGGCCTTGTTATGCCCGCAAAATTCAAAGCACCAGAATTTGAGAAGTACATAGGGGATGGTTGTCCAAAGCACCATTTGGTGATGTTTTGTCGAAAAATGACCTCTCATGCCCATAATGATAAGTTGATGATTCACTATTTCCAGGATAGTCTGACTGGGGCATCATTAAGTTGGTACATGAAGTTAGAAAGAAGTCATATTCAATCATGGTTGGACCTAGCTAACGGCTTCTTGAAGCACTACAAATATAACTTGGACATAGCTCCTGATCACATGCAGCTGAGAGCCTTATCTAAAGAGAGCAATGAATCCTTCAAAGGGTATGCCCCAAGATGGAGAGAGTTAGCGGCTTGCGTTGAGCCACCTCTCTTAGACAAAGAATTGATGGAGTTATTCAGGGACACCCTACAAAGTCAATACTTCGAAAGGATGAATAGCAGTGTAGCATCAGACTTCGCTAACTTAGTGACAATTGGAGAATGCATCGAGAGTGCCCTAAAAAATGGAAGAATCCAAGGCGCCTCGAGCAACCAAGCTAGCGAGACAGAATCCCTCAGCGACTCCCAAAAGGAAGAAGATGATGAAATAAATGCAGTCATGGCAGATATTGGGTATTCTCATGATGCACCAGCCAGACCTTATGGTTCTTCACCTTCTCAGCAATCACCATTTCCAACACCACGTTATCCTTATACGCAACTGGCAAGGCCTAGAGCACCATTCAAGAAACCATGGATTGTTCCTTATACAAATCAAAGATCTCATAGTCAAGGATATCAGAATCCGCATTTGATCCAGCATAGGCCTCGAAACAATCTGGAAAGAAGGAATGCTCATCTCGATCCAATTCCTATGTCATACCGCCAACTTCTGCCATATCTGGTTCAAAGCTCGCTGGTAGAGCCCAAGTATCTCAGGCCATTGTCAGAACCATACCCACCTGGATATGATCCTGATGTGCAATGTGGATATCATGCCAGAACAATAGGGCATTCAACTGAAGACTGCAATGCTTTCAAGGCTAAAGTGCAACAATTGATCGACAAAAGGTACATATCCTTTTTAGAAGGAATCCTGTTGGTGCACGTTAACCTCTCGTCATAATGAATTCAAAGATTTCATAGAGTATCTCCTAATGCCAGTAGTTCAGACAGGAAGACATCCTCAACACTGATAATCATTGGACTGATTTGTTTCTATTTTTGCATTTGTAGTTTCTTTGTTATTAAAAGTTGTTTGTGTTTAAACATTGTTGTTTTTAATGGTAATATTGATGAAGTAACGATGCATGTTTTGAATTAATTATCTCGCATTCGCTCATTTTTCTTCTCTTATATCAAAAACAAAAAATACATCAGTGTTTCTCCCATTCACTTTTCTTTATCATAACTTTTGTTTTAGCAAAGATTTGAGGGAGGATGACGAAAACAAGATACCCATAACTGCTAACTATATGCTTTCAGATAAAATCCCGCTGATGATGTACAAACATTATTTCAAATTCCCAAACACTAGAGAGATAAGGAGTTAATCCCTAGTCAAACACTTCGAGCCTAGAAGTAGGTGTTTCTTTCGGATATACAAACCCTTATGTTTAACCCTTGGCAGGGTAGTATTCAGTTAATCTGACTATGCATTCAAATTACAAGATGAAATATCCAGTATGTGGATCAACTACATGCCATTCTTCGCACACATCCTAAAGTTTCGAAGGAACCTCGAAAAATCAAAAAGTTATGACGGTTGTTCTTCAATGACCAATGACTTGGCAGTCACATTCTAAAAAAGGGAATCAATAAAAAAGCCCGCTAAGTCGATACCCCAAAAGGAGACTTAGGCAAAAACCAGGGTAATCCCGATGGACTAAAGCTTCAAAAGGCGGTCGATGCAAAAGTTAGGGATCAAAACAAAAATCAAAGGAGGTCACGAAAACCCTCAACAAAATAAAAACAAGATTTAGTGACCACCATATCAAGAATCAAAGGGTCACCAATATCCATGAAGAGTAAAATAAAGTGTCTGTCATTTCAAGAGATCTTACACCTGCAAAATCTCTTAAAAGTTGAATATGGTGAATTAAAAAGAAGGGTGGGTACATAAACAATTTTGAGCCTCATATCCTTTGTTTCGATAACCGTGAACCAGGCCATGTTACAACCCTTAAAATACATAATTGAAGCAGGGTTTATTTTGAAAGCATACTACAACAAAGTTGCGTAAACTGACTCCTAAAGATTTGCTAATATTCAACATCAATGTCATTATTCTCGCTGTGTCTTTCACACTTTAAACTGCTAAATCAGCATTACATTTGGACTCATGGTCCACTCGTCACACACTATCACATCATTCCAATAAATGATTCTTTTTCAAAACTTGCATGTATATCGCATTAAAATTACCATTTCTGAATAAACAATTTTAACTACAAGCCAGTACTTGGTGTCAGGGAAATTTCAACAAAGAGAAATCAGAGAAGCTTGACCATTTATCAGAATCAAGACTACCTATGAATATGGGGCATTCCACCTAAACATCAGTTAATCATAGGAAGATTACTCTAAGAATTGGCCAGTCTTAAACAATCTCCAAACATATGTTAATCAGGGGCAAGTCATTTCAAGAATCATTTAATCTAGAGTAAATCATCTCAGAATTCTATTAACTGGGGAAGATCACCTAGAGGTTATGTTGGCCAGGGGCAAACCCCTTCAATGTTCAGTTAGGAGGAGTTAAGTCGCTTCAACGCTCATATTAGGGCAAGCTACCTCAATAGTATAGAAAAGTAAACCACTTTGAGAGTCGGTTAATCAAGGAAAATATTTTCATGACTTTAAGTTTTGGGGCAACCATCTCCAAATTATGGTACAATTGCTTTTGAAATCCTTTCGAGGTAAACGTCCGTAAAGACCCAACAAACTGGGGCAAGATGAGCCACAGAGGAGAAAGTCCTCTCCATGTTTTCAAGCTGGTCAATCAAAAAGTTTGGTCGCACGTCAGCAACCATAGAGTTTGAGACAAGTGTCGGGGAATCATGATATCATCCCATAAAACAACCATCTGGCAGACAGAAGCCTTTCTGGAAAGAACCTTATCTTCCAATACCCACGCAGGGGTATTTTGGAAACTTGCAAATCATTGCATAAAGCATCCTCATGCATTAGTCATGTCACTTTGCTCTAACATAAAACCATGCATATCATAAAATTCATCGGGTCTAACCCCATAACATGAACCTGACATCAAAAGGCCTTGAAACACATAATCTGACACCAAAGCCCAACATCGCTTGGCCATTTTAAAGTCCAGTTCTCGTCTGGCAATTTATTTCAAAGATCAGTTCCCGTCTGGCAATTTATTTCAAAGACCAGTTCCCGTCTGGCAACTTATTTCAAAAGCCCAGTTCCCGTCTGGCAACTTATTTCAAAAGCCCAGTTCCCGTCTGGCAACTTATTTCAAAAGTTCAGTTCCCGTCTGAAAATTTATTTCAAAGCCCAGTTCCCGTCTGGCAATTTATTTCAAAGTCCAGTTATCGTCTGGCAACTTATTCCAAGTCTAGTTCCCATCTGGAAAACTATATCAAAGATCAGTTCTTGTATGACAAATCATTTGCCAAATATAAGTTCTCGTCTGGTAAGTTATCTCTTAATACGAGTTCTCATCTGGTAGGTCACCTATTTCGATACCAGTTCTCGTCTGGTAGTCAATTATTTTCACCAGTTCTCGCCTGGTAGCCTACTTTAAAAATCACTTCCTGTCGTACAAATAAAAACAAATTCAGTCCCGTTTGACATTTCAATTTTTTTCACCAGTTCGCGTCTGGTAACAGATCCTTCAAATGATGTCCTCATCTGGCAGTTCAATCTCTTTCACTAGTTCTCATCTGGAAGTCCCCATTTAAAGTCCAACCTCATTGGCAACCAATAATTAAACCCTACAAAAACATCCAATTACCCAGTTGCATTCCCACATGCATCACACGAATCATCCATACATGGTTTTCCTACCAAACAAAAAATTAAAAAAACACAGTCATATCAATCATCAGCATACTCATGCATAACACTCCCACAAAAGGGGAATTTCAACAAAATAAAAATCATTCGCATTCCTACATGCACAGCCAAATATCCCCAGCAAAGTGCATATTTGCATACATCCCATGCGTCATCCCATGCATGGAAATCCCACCTAAAGTAGGACATCATACAAAAATCAAATATAAAATATCAGCATCCAAGGTCATTCATGTATATCTTGGACATTCCTCATTCCAAATGAAGTTATTACCCTGCATATGCTCGTGGGATTATTCCTCGGCAAATCATTTTTCAAGTATCCTCGAAGAGTCTTAGATTCAAGTAAGGTATCTTTCCCTTGCTGGAATATCTTAATTCTATCATATAAGATGTTGTTTCGACTCGATACAGAGAATCCCACATTTACTGTTTGAGATGCTGCTGCATCAATATTAAAAGTCTCATTTTGATTTTTTTTAGAGATACTGCTCTAATATCCTCAAAGAGTCTTAGATTCAATTAAGGTATCTTTCCCTTACTGGAATATCTTAATTCTATCATATAAGATGTTGTTTCGACTCGATACAGAGAATCTCATTTTTACTGTTTGAGATACTCCTTCATTCATCTGAAGAATCTCATTTATCTGTTTGAGATACTGCTTCATTTATCCGAAGAATCTCATTTGTCTGTTTGAGATACTATTTCATTCATTTGTAGAATCTCATTTGTTTTCAAGATACTGCTCTAGTATCCTCAGAGAATCTTAGATACGATTGAGGTATCATTCCCTTGTTGGAATATCTCGATTATATCATGTAAGAAACTGCCCCGTTGATCCCCAGAGAATGTCATGTTTTCTATTCAAGATAATGTTCTACTAATTTTTAAAAAGTCTTAGATACCATTGAGGTATCGTTCTATTGTTGGAACATCTCGATCATGGCATTGTAGCGGGGTATTCGTTACCATTAGAGATATTGACTAAATCTAAGGTAAATCATACAAGTCGAGTCGCCACCGCACTTCTATTTATCCAAAGGAATGGTTAGAAAGCGAACAAAAACCTAATAGTTTTAACAAAAACTAGTAAAAGAAAACAGAGATCTGGGTAAGGGGGTTGGTTATGCAATGGGAAGGTGTTAGGCACCCAAAACATCCTAGGTACTCCTAGGGAGCCCTTTTCATACTTGTTGTAAAAGGTTGTGTGTTTTGTGGAAATTTTGTTTGTGCAAACATGATTGAAGAGATGAGAAGAGAATGTACAAGTTTCTTTACATTTTGTGTTTGGATGGATAAACCCATTGCCTACGTACCATCTTATAAAAAGATTAGGATTAAAAACCTTGTAGTTCGGGGTAAAAATCTCAAAAGAATTGGTGAATTGATTGGTCCAAAAGCCTTAAGGTCTTTTGTTATCAAAGGGAGAAAACTCAACCAAACCACAAATCCACCATGTGAGGATAGCTTCAACATGCTAGTGAGGGGTTAACCCTATAATAAGCATGGAAGACTCATTGTCCATCACTAAGGATATAGGTGAGTATTATATCTACCACAAGGATAACTCAAACCTAATAGCTAAAGGTTATGAAAGATTTTGATTAGGAAGGTGGCCATTGGAACCACAAAAAGAAATTTGAATGGGTTATATTTACCAATTAGAAGTATATACAAAAATGGTCAAAGTTGACATAAGGATTCAATTCAAAATAAGTGTTATGAAGAAAAACGTTTAAAAATCAAACGCATAATGTAACACCCTTCTAAAATACCCCAAATTTAAATTAAAACATCAAAACATAAATCAGAGTAGATATGCAATTTAAGGGTGCCACACTTGGCACTTCACACCATTCACCAAATAACTGGTCATACTCATTTATTTATCAAAATAAAACATTGCACAATACGCAGCGGAATGAAATCCAACAACATGCAAAACATGTAACACATTACATGTAAAACTTGTTCAACAACCAACAAATGAAACAAGGTAAAACACCCAGTCCCGATGTTACATCTACCAGAGCATGACCCACTAAGGAACTACACTAGACTCCAAGCACTAGCTTCTACTCGATCACTGCTCGTTACCTGAAAACATAGTTGTAAGGGTGAGTTCCTCAATCGATATAATAAGCATTATAAAATATCATATAATGTTAAGTAAATCAACACATTTCATCACCCTAATCATAACACACATTCAGCAACGACAACATCAACTCATATTCATACTCATACTCATACTCCTACTCAACACAACCACAAAACACACGTATAATATTGGAATACATCCATTCATATTATACGCCATACATACATTATGCAATGAGACTCCATGCATGCGGTACCGACTATTCGTGAACATATAGTTCAACCTCACCGATCAAATCCAGATACGGCTACCAAGCTCACTAGTCCCACTCATTTGAGACCTAGTGACTCACATCACTAATTCCTCACCATGGGAATTAGCTACCACCCCAAGGGTTATGCTATGCACGCTAAATCACCTGGCATGCAAACATCAACAACAATCCACAATAACTCATCACTAATTCCTCACCATGGGAATTAGCTACCACCATAAAGGCCATACTATGCACGCTAAATCACCTAGCACGCAACATCAACAATCCACAATGGACATATGCTCACACTCTAAGCCATAAACCGTCCATTCACAATAGCATACATAATAGATATATTCACAACATTATGCACACCATCATACATCATCAATACAATTATCACAGAATCATATTATGTCATGCCACATAATTAATCACAGTATTAGCACACTCTACTAATACCTACACTGCTCAAAACAACGGGAAATTGATCCCTCCTATATCATACACCAATATAGGCCAATCATCAATTGTTTACAATATTTAAAATATCAGTTTTTCACTTTTACAACAGTGTTAACCGGTTAACGCCCTGGGTTAACCGGTTAACGCAACACAGAACACGCTTCCTGGCACATTTTAACAGTGTTAACCGGTTAACACCCTGGGTTAACCGGTTAACGCAAGACAGACAACAATATTTTCACAATTCATAACAGTGTTAACCGGTTAACACCCTGGGTTAACCGGTTAACGCAAGACAGAAAGCTGTTCCTGCGCTAACACGAAGCAGAATGCAGAATTCTCCGCATTTTCCGCCGTTAGAGGACTTCCGGACCTCCGATTCCAATTTCGTAAAAAGCTACACGTTCGGAAAATCACAACTCACCCAAATATAGATTCAATTACAGCTTTAACATAACTTATTCATCACAATTTTTCAGCACTCATCATCCCAATTAGGGTCAATTCAACGGCTTATTACTACCCATTACATGTTAACCCATAATACCCATTAAACGACGATAAACCCCCCCTTACCTGAGTTAATCCGGCAAATCCTTTAGCTTAAATGTTTGCACAAAAAAGGGTTTTAGCTTAGGTTAGAGTGGAGAGATGAAGAAGAAGGGCTAAGTCCTAAGGAAACAAAAAGATGAGGTATAAGAAATGAAACCACACTAGAAGTTCCTCTCTTGAGATCATATTGATGATCCAAGTAGCTCCCATCCTTTGGAATAAGCAAGCACAAAGTATAAGCAATCAAACAAGTCTCATAAGAGATCCTCAATGTATCTTGTATCTTCCACTTGGATGAACATGGTAATGATCCTCCAATTAAGCTCAAATGGAATTCCCTAGCACAAAAGCACACACATCAAAAGTTCCATGAAATAAAACAATAATGGACAAGAGTGAGTTTAGAGATTTGGTCCTTTCTACTTCATCTTCACCATTAAGATCCTTTTACTCCAATTTTTGCATAAGGGAGGTCCTAGGAACTAAGTCCAATTCTCCATTTATTTGCATAGGGAAAGTCCTAGAAACTAAGTCCATTTCTTTGCATTTGGTTCACAACAAATCAAAACAACAAAACACAAGCACAATAATATATACACAATTATGTGCTCAAGTGAGCAAAAGGCAAATGGCATTAACATAAACATGTGCTCAAGTGAGCAAAGAGAAAAGCAAATGGATAATATGTGCAAGAATAGTAAATGGCATAAAGTAAATTGCATAAAATAAATCTTAATTGTTAATAGTTAGTGTTAATAGTTAGTGTTAGTAGTGTGCCATAAGGCAAATTTAGCGCTATGTTAAGCAATCGTAATTGGACTTATGTAGAAGTCACAACTATCTGAGGTCGGTCAATAATAATGTAGGCAACGAACACAAGTTAGGAGTCTTGATTAGTGAACCAAGTCCCAAAAACTTGCCATGCCAAAAAGAAGAAGAGGAATGATCTTGTATTGGTTTAACCCTTTTGCATGATTTAAAAGACAACCTATCCTTAATGCAAAGCCATTCACTTGATCTATTGATCAAGATGAATTAGATTTGAATCAAGGAAGGTTAAATCTCCCTAATCAATGCTAACTTATCAACCTTCAACTCATTGATCAAAAGGAAAAGAAGTAGAAGAAGAAGAAGAAGAAGATGGATAAGAGAAATGGAAATGACAAAATTAAAGTGCATTAAATGAAACACAATGTACCAATCCTCATATGTTGACCAATAACAATTAAAGTCAAGGTCAAACAGTCAAAAACAGAAGTGAGGTGAAGATTGGATGTCAAGAAATGAATAAACTATTTTTGGCATTTTTTAATATTAAAAATAAACTTGAATTAAAATATTAAAGAAAGGTCAAACTTCAAAATCACTTCAACTCAACCTTGAAAGGTCCAAGTGATTTATCCTAAGTTCAACAAGGTCAAACAAAGTGTGACAAAAAATTTCAGCATTTTTAAAAGTCAGAAACTATTTTTAATCGATTAAAAATGAATAAAAATAACCTAATTGAACTAAAATCTCAAATAAATCTCAAATCAATTCAAAAATTGATGAGAATATTTTTCATAGATCCATCATCATTCAAATAGGTTAGGAAAATATTTTTGTATTTTTTGAATATCAAAAACTATTTAAAATTAATTAAAAATAATCAGAAAAGAGAAAATTCACAAAAAATATCAAATGGCAAAATAAAAATTATTGAAAATCAGAAATAGAAACTAGAAATTATTTGGGAAATAATGCAATTGGTCCCATAATTTTTGGATTAAAAATGAAAGAGATATTAATTTTTGAAGATAATTGGAAATTAAGAAAATAAAAACAGAAAATAAAAAAAAGCAAAAAAGGAGGAGCGTTGGATCTGAGCTCATTAATTGAGCTGGCAGATCACACGCTCCTAAGGCGCACGCCTATGGTGATCCACGGTCAATGCGTGCACATGAGAAAGAATTAAAAGTCATAACAAGCAAGGGACGAGATTAAATCTGGAGATTAGATCACACGGCCGGGATTTGATCTGGAGACGATGAAGCCACCGAAGCCACCGTCTTCTCCGGTGAGCTCCAGAATTCCGGCCAAAATGCAGAAATTAAAACCTTAACCAAATCGTGCGATCTATACATCAATAGAAAGCTGGGATGATGTACATCATCCCTGTACCATCCTTTTTCCCTCTAGATCTCCATGGTGTGAGAAATCAGAGATGGAAAAATCTGGTGTTTATCATGAACTTAATGAATTGCAAAAATTAAGAGCATAAACATGATGCCTCTATTGAGAGGACTTCAGCCAACACAAAATCACAGCCAATAGGTCAATGGATTAGGAGAATCGAAGCAAATACCAGTTGGGGTGTGTGCTTGAATTCTGGTAGCTTGAGCTTGAAACCATGCTTGCTTTATTAAAACAGAAGTTCAATGGAGTGTATGATGAAGGTCTAGAAGCATTAGATCTAAGAATACAACCAGATGAAGCTGAATTCTAGATCTGAAATTTTTTGAAGAAAATGCAATTGCTTCTTTAGTGATGGTTAGGGAATGATTTCAGCAGCATTTCAGGTTGAAATTCGTGTCCAATGGAAGCTCTCATGCCATGTATTTATAGCCAATGCCATGCTGAAAGTGTGATTTCAAACTTGCATGAATGAAGTGGACCTCCATGCATGGGCCTGTACAGGCGCATGGAGGGCCCAATTCCACATGGGTTGGCAAGCTGAGATCAAGAATGAATGAAATGGACGTGCAATTTTGATGCAATCAGCTCATGCATGGTAATTGAATCAAGTTTCCCAAAAATGCACTTAAAGTTCTCCTCTTCGAAAATGATATTTTCCAAATCCAAATGTAGCCATGTGAGTAATGGTTGGAAAGGTCTTGATGTAAGGAACAACTGTTATGTTGGTCAAAAATCCATTTGGAATATGGAAATTTAGAAAATTTGAGTTTAAAGTGTGATGTGCAAAACATGTCATGGCAAGGTTTCTAAAATTGGCCAACTTTCAAGCCCTTCTGTTTTGATGATGGAAGCTTCAGATGAAAAAATCTCCAACATCAAAGTTGTAGATATTTTCAAGACAATTACAATGGACTTAAATTATGCATCATTTGGATTTTTTATGAAGGAGTTATGGGCACTTGAGGTTGGACTTTTTTGACTTTTAATGCCTTTGACCCAAAAGGACCTATAATGTCTTGCATTATCACATGTATTTCCTTTGAGATTTTGAAATTTGTTCAACATAACATTTGAAGTAGACATCTTAATCTTTCCAATTCATTTGATCCCCCCTCAAAATCATAAAAAATGAATGAGTTGTGTCCTTGGGAAGTTGACCCAAAATTAGGGTTTCAGTCAAAATGACCTATAATGTATTGGAATGGAAGATGGTCTTACAAGATTCAAATCAATTTTTGATGAACATAAAAGTTGTTCATATTGTCCTTAAGAACATTTTTTCTTTTTAAACCATCTCCATTTGACCAACACATAAAAAGTTAGGTCTCAGTGCATTTCAAAATTGTCAGATGAATTGACTGATCAACTTCTCAAGTCCATGCCTCATACCTTGATGAATTGGTGATTGAGGATACTCAAATAAGTTCCAATATGTATGAAATGAAGAGTTAAAGAACATCCCTTGATTGTATTTGATCATGGGCTGAGGTTGCTTCAAGAGCAAGGCATTGTGGTGCACAGATGAATTAGGGTTTCTTTGGGGAACCAACCTCAAACCCTTTGACCTGCTTTGATCAAAAATGATGAATTGAGACACTAGGGAGGCATATTTGATGGATGAGAGCTTTGGGAGTCATTACCATGCTTGCTATCATCTTCTCTTGACCATGTCTTTGTACATAGGATCTCCTAGAAGCTTTGGACCTTGTGATTGCTCAAACTACAAACAAAAGATGTTAGTGACATATTTTGGTGCTTTTTGGTTAGTAAACAAAAATGAGAAAAGCAATGATATACAATTCAAGCATGCTTGGTGATCTCAAACCACTCACAAGGAGTCCCACCCAAAGGGGAAGGGAACCAAGATACTCAATGATCCTTGAGGCTATGCAATGCCATGTTATGATGCCATGAGGGATTTTAGGGACAAAATTAGGGTCTTACAGATGCCCCTAGTTAAGGTCATTCTAGCCGGAGAAGTGAAGGTTAAAATCTTCGTCTCGACGGGGTAGAATGGGCTTTAATAATAACAAAGAGACGAATTTTGGTCCCTAAGAAACCTCATGATGCAAATGTATGTATGCAAAATGGTGACACTCTTGTTGGGATATATGTCCACAAAGGAAAGAGAAATCTGGAGAAACTGACTATCCACATGAGTAAATCATTCCATGGGATCAAGATCCTGGGAACTCTCATGCGGATAAGAAAAATAATAAAAATCCGTGAGCAGGTCACGACTTGAAACTTGGGGGGGACAGAATTCCAAAGGGAATAAATCCAATGGAAAGACAACGAGCCGACTCGAAGGTGTGTGTGTTGGGGAATATGCCAACACAGCAAAATTATCCATAATGGATACTTCGGATAAAAATTCGGACTCAGGTGAGGATAATCCACTAAGGGACCTCACTGGGGATATCCTGAAAAAGAAATCTCCTGGGGAAGCAACGGAATGAGGTATTACCGGTTACTGGGTAATAAGCTCAAAGAGACGTGTGATCTGAACACCGGTATAAGGGTGAAAGAACAACATGCTCGGGAAAAATGAATATCTAAGACCGATATAAGGGTGAAAGACATCAATCATCCAAACCATCTGAGGAGGACCTGCAAAAGGTGTATCTCAACTCAGGAAAATCTGACTCCACAGGAGACAAAGGTCATAATAGGGAGCAGAAGGAAGGAACACCAGGGATACCGGTTACTGGGCATATAATAGGTGACCAACCAAAGCGTGAATTGAGGAATATTCCAAAAACACTCATCATCCAAAAAGAGGGTAAAAAGCAAACTCGATTAAGGGATGGACATTCGATTCCAAAACAGGGATACGAATCTTACTCGATTGGGGAAGGACAAAAGGCTTCGACCAAGGAGCGCATGAGATATATTATCTATTACCGTCGGAACGTAGATAATACACTCGCATGGAAGATTATCTACAACCGGTTACTGGGCTAATAAAGGATAAATCGACCGACAGAGAAAGACATCGGGACACCAATACTAGGTATATAATGATGACCAATCAAAGGGGAGCAACAAACATTACCGGCAACCGGTAGCTGATGACTTGCTGGGGATAAAATTTCTTAATCAGAGCAATTATCCAAAAGAATGAGGGAATATCAATACCGAATATTGGATAATGATAACCGTCAAGGAGGGGATTACATCTACCGGATACTAGGTAGAAAACCACTGAAGAGTAACCGTCATCAACTAGGATGAACAACAGGTTAACTCTGCAAAGGGGCGAAAATAGGGTTTACAACTACCGGTATAAGGGTAGAAAACCACAAACTCCGCCGAGGATAAGGTGAATAATTATTTTTTAGTGAGCAATTATTCATTTATACCACGGGGAGGCACAAGAAACAGTCACAAGAGGCCAATTTAGGATCAAACCAAAGAGGCAAACTGAATCAAGACTCGTCCTAATGAGGATATAACTCAATAGGGGAACCCATCCCAATATATGTGTTGGGAGGAAGCAAAAACAACTGTCGTCCATGAGGATATAACTCAGTACGGAATGCGGAAGGAAAGATAAACACTTTCTGCTTAAGGGGCTGACTCTATATTGAGAGATCAGACACCGACATCTGCTTGGGAAATGTATTACCACCTAGCAGAGAATAACAAACAAAAGATATATCGCAAAAATGAAATATGAATATCCAAATGTTTGGAAATATGTGCACATATGCGTGGTTTATGTATGATGAATGCTGACAATCAAACATTTCTAACACAACCAGCTTCAAAGGGACAGGCACACAGCCGTCCGGTACTACGTCTCAAGAGAGAAAGCCCAAAATTCCAATGGAGAGTATCCAATCTGCCAGGGATCAGAGATATCAGGAAACAACAAAATCTCTGCAAGGGATGAATCATCAGTCATAGCTGGGGAAAGAGTTCATTATACAGGCAAAATCTGCCACATAAGCAACTCTACTGGGGGGAATCTATCCGAGGGAGAATAAGGGGAGTCTGGGGATCAAACGCCAGGTACCACACCCACCAAGGAGATCACATCCGCTGTGGAGGAAAGATCACTATTCCGCTGAAGGGGAGAGTGGTGAACATCTCAACAAGCATACCACTCAGGGATGAACCATAAAAGGGCTCCGGAGGAAAAAGATACAGTCATGCCAGGAATATGAACAAATGTCTTACCCTGTTGGGGATCATACCATCCTTGGGAGAGCACTGAGGATCTCCTAAGTATCTTTTCGTCTTTGTGAATGTTCACTTTGTTTAAAAAAAACAAGTTATGAAAAATTTGTTCTTTCAAAACAATGATATTTTCTCAATTAAAACATGCAAAACATTTGTCGAATAGAAACAAATAAGAGTGCAAATAATTGGATAAAAGGCTCAAATTTATTTGATGGAATGGTAGTCTGCAAATGGAAAGACTCCATAGATCTTTACAAATTTGAAATTGATGATATATATTGGAAAAGGGCTACATTGAACATAATGACCATTTCTCCACCAACTCTGAATCCGATGTATTCGAAGCTTTGGTTGATGATGAATGAACAAGAATCTCTGACGGACGACAGATGTAGAACAAAGTCTTGTCAGGATGCAGTTACTTGCCAAATCCCTAATTTTTTCCTTGATTGCCCCAGGGTGAGGTACTCAATCTAGAAGGATACAAATATTCATTTTCTTATGTCTCTAACTTTTTCCTGGATCGCCCTTTCGGGTTTTCAATCCACCGAGACGCTCTTTTTTGCCTAAGCCGCCCTTTCGGGTTTTCAACTTAGCAAGCTATTCTGTTTTTATTTTTAGGCGAAGTATTTCTTGACTGCATCTGAATTCACAGGACGAGTGAAATCCTCCCCATCCATAGTTGTAAGTATTAAAGCATCGCCTGAAAAGGCTCTCTTAACAACATATGGACCTTCATAGTTTGGAGTCCACTTGCCCCTGGAATCGGGCGCGAAAGACAAGATTTTCTTGAGCACAAGGTCACCCTCTCGGAACACCCGAGGTTTGACCTTCTTATCAAAAGCTTTCTTCATTCTCTGTTGGTATAACTGACCTTGGCACATGGCAGTCAATCTCTTCTCTTCTATCAAATTCAGCTGGCCATAACGACTTTGAACCCATTCAGCATCAGTCAACTTGGCTTCCATCAAGACTCTCATTGATGGGATCTCCACCTCTACTGGAAGTACAATCTACATGCCATAAACAAGAGAGAAATGGGTTGCCCCTGTTGAAGTGCGGACAGATGTACGATATCCATGTAAAGCAAATGGCAGCATCTCATGCCAATCTTTATATGTAACAACCATCTTCTGGATAATCTTCTTTATATTCTTGTTAGCAGCTTCAACAGCCTCATTCATCTTGGGTCTATAAGGAGAAGAATTATGATGCGTAATATTGAACTCACCACACAGCTCTTCCATCATCTTGTTGTTCAAGTTAGATCCGTTATCGGTAATGATCTTATCTGGCACACCATAACGGCATATGAGTTGATTCTTGATAAACTTCACGACCACCTCCCTGGTCACATTTGCATATGATGACGCTTCACCCATTTGGTGAAGTAATCAATTGCTACGAGAATGAATCTATGTCCGTTGGACGCTTTCGGCTCTATCATGCCAATCATGTCGATTCCCCACATGGAGAAAGGCCATGGTGATGAAATCACATTTAGAAGTGTCAGAGGAATATGAATCTTGTCCGCGTAAATCTGACACTTGTGGCATTTCTTCACATATCTGCAGCAGTCAGACTCCATTGTTAGCCAATAGTAGCCTGCTCTCAACATCTTTCTAGCCATGGCATGTCCATTGGAATGAGTACCAAATGAACCCTCATGGACCTCAGTCATCAACAGGCCTGCTTCGTGTCTATCCACGCATCTGAGCAGAACCATGTCAAAATTTCTTTTATAAAGTACTTCGCCATTGAGGTAGAAACTGCCTGACAATCTCCTCAAAGTCTTCCTATCTTTCACAGATGCCCCAGGCAGGTAAACCTGGTTCTGGAGGAAACACTTGATGTCATAATACCATGGCTTATCATCTTCTACTTCTTCAACTGCAAACTCATGAGCTGGTCTGTCCAAACGCATCACCGTGATATTGGGAACTTCATTCCACAGTTTTACCACAATCATCGAAGCGAGCGTAGCAAGAGCGTCTGCCATCCGATTCTCATCTCGAGGAATATGATGGAATTCGACCTCAGTAAAGAATGTTGAAATCCTCCTCGCATAATCCCTATATGGAATGAGACCAGGCTGATTCATTTCCCATTCACCCTTAATCTGATTAACAACGAGGGCTGAATCACCATAAACATCAAGGTGCTTGATCCTTAGATCAATACACTCTTCCAATCCCATAATACATGCCTCATACTCAGCCATATTATTCGTGCATTTGAAATTTAGCCTTGCCGTAAAAGGAATATGTGTGCCCTGAGGAGTAATAATCACTGCCCCAATACCATTTCCATACTTATTTACAACGCCATCAAATACCATACTCCATCTGGAACGAGGCTCTGGCCCTTCATCGAGTGTAGGCTCATCACAATCTTCCATTTTCAAATACAGAATCTCCTCATCCGAGAAGTCATACTGAACTGACTGATAATCCTCAATTGGCTGGTGAGCCAAGTGGTCAACCAAGATAGTACCTTTAATAGCCTTCTGAGCTCGATACTCAATATCATACTCAGATAACAACATCTACCAACGGGCAATCCTCCCTGTTAAAGCAGGCTTCTCGAAGATGTACTTGATTGGATCCATCCTGGATATCTACCAAGTTGTATGATTTATCATATACTGGTGTAAGCGCTTAGCAGCCCAAGCCAAAGCACAGCATGTCTTCTCAAGCATTGAGTATCGAGACTCACAATCAGTGAACTTCTTGCTAAAGTAGTAAATAGCATACTCCTTCTTCCCTGATTCGTCTTGCTGACCAAGGACACAACCCATTGAGTCTTCAAGAACAGTTAGATACATGATCAAAGGTCTTCCTTCCACAGGCGGAGACAGGATCGGAGGTTCGAACAGATACTCTTTGATACTGTCAAAAGCTTTCTGGCAATCCTCGATCCAATCATGAGACTGATCTTTCCGGAGGAGCTTGAATATTGGCGCACATGTGGCAGTCATGTGGGATATGAATCTGGAAATATAATTCAAGCGGCCAAGAAAACCTCGGACTTGCTTCTCAGTTTTGGGCGCAGGTATCTCTTCTATTGCTTTGACCTTTGCGGGATCAACCTCAATACCTCTTTCATTGACAATAAAGCCCAATAACTTGCCGGAACGGACTCCAAATGTACACTTGTTGGGATTTAGACGAAGCTTATATTTCCTTAAACGTTGAAAAAGCTTTAACAAGTGCTCTACATGTTCAACTTCCGTTCTTGACTTGGCAATCATATCGTCAACATATACCTCAATCTCCTTGTGCATCATATCATGGAACAAGGTAGTCATAGCTCGTTGATACGTGGCTCTGGCGTTCTTCAAACCGAAGAGCATCACTCGATAACATAATGCTCCCCAAGGTGTGATGAATGTTGTCTTCTCCATATCCTCGGGTTCCATCTTAATCTGATTATATCCGGAAAATCCATCCATAAATGAGAAGACATTGAATTTAGTTGTATTGTCTACCAACATATCAATGTGTGGTAGAGGAAAATCATCTTTTGGACTAGCTTTATTCAAGTCTCTATAGTCCACACACATCCGGACTTTTCCGTCTTTCTTAGGTACGGGTACAATATTGGCCACCCATTGAGGATATGTAGAAGTCACCAGAAACCCCGCATCAATTTACTTCTGAACTTCCTCTTTGATTTTCACTGCCATATCAGGATGAGTTCTTCTGAGCTTCTGCTGCACAGGCACGCACTCAGGCTTCAAGGGTAGGAAATGTTGCACAATATCTGTATCTAGACCAGGCATGTCTTCATATGACCAGGCGAAGACATCAACATATTCTCGTAGCAATTCAATCAACCCCTTCTTGACAGATTCTTCCAGGAGTGCCCCAATCTTCACTTCTCGCACACAATCCTCAGACCCCAAGTTGACTGTTTCCAGATTCTCAAGATGCGACTGAATGATCTTCTCTTCATGCTCAAGTAGACGGGTAATCTCGTCAGGAATATCTTCAACATCATCTTCTTCTGCCTCGAATACTGGGAATTCAAAATTGGGAGATGGTGTTGGATCATTATGTTCAATGGGTTTGATCAACCTGCATAATGATTTTGGATATGAAAAGCTTTTAGAAATCAAACCAGGCAAATCATTATGCAGATGAAAAGATTGATTTTATTCTATTTTTAGGGTTTTATGTGATCACCAATTTCATGCAAAAACGAAAAGGAAAAATAATTGGAAAAACAAATATTTTAACATGAATTGAATGAAAATATCATTGTATTAATGTGCCAACAATGTCATCACTTCTCCTTTTGGCATGGTAGAAGGGTTTTTAAACAAAGTGATCATTACGTTGACTTGTGGATAACTGTAGGAACATCCACAGCGACCCAATTGTTGCAGACCCCTCCAGGGATAATGAAATTTCCAGAATCCTTTGTATCTTCTTCCAAGACAGCAGCAGCTTCTTCGTCCTGACCCGCGTGGATGAAACCTCCACTCTTGAATAACCCTTTCTCATTGAAGATCCTAAAAGAAAAGCCTATGCCAGCCCGAGACTTATTGTCTTCTAGCTCAATCATTTTTCCTAGACCAACAATTGCACCACACTCGATGGCCAACTTCGCATCTCTATAGGAAGTAAATGAAGGAGTTCTCTTCTCAATAGGCTCAGCTATAGATAAAGCTTGGAAAGGAGTTCCAACTTCATCTTCAGCATCTATATATGAGAAGGAAGACAAGTGGCTAACCATGAGAGCCTTTTCTCCCCCTACCACCACCAGCTTCTTGTTCTTCACAAACTTCAGTTTCTGGTGTAGGGTGGATGTCACGGCGCCAGCCTCGTGAATCCATGATCTGCCTAAGAGACAGCTATACGATGGGTGGATATCCATAACTTGGAAGGTAATTTGGAAATCACTTGGTCCAATCTTGATTGGGAGATCAACTTCCCCAATTACAGTCTTTCGAGACCCATCAAAAGCTTTCACAACTACTCCACTCTGCCTCATGGGAGGCCCTTGATAAGACAGTTTTGAAAGAGTGGTTTTTGGTAATACATTTAGTGATGACCCAGTGTCCACCAGCACATTGGACATGGCGTCATCTCTGCAATTCATAGATATGTGTAAAGCCAAGTTGTGGTCTCTTCCCTCCTCAGGGAGATCAGAGTCACAGAAACTCAAATTGTTACAAGCAGTAATGTTTGCAACAATGCTATCAAACTGTTCTATTGGGACATCATGATCTACATATGCCACATCCAAAACTTTCTGCAGTGCCTCTCTATGTGGTTCTGAATTCAACAGCAAAGATAATACTGATATCTTGGATGGCGTTTGTAGAAGTTGGTCTATAACATTATACTCACTTTTCTTGATGAGCCTTAGCATCTCATCACAGTCATCTTTCACATTGCCGCTTGGGCCAACAGAAGTAGGAGTTATCAATGTGGAGGAGGGATTAACAACAGGTGCCAGATTCGGAGTGCTCGCAGCATTCCCAATCGGGCGTTCAACAGAATCAGCCTTAGCCTGGGGCTTTTGTGGTGCTGAAAATACATGACCGTTGCGGGTCAAACCACTTACACCCGCAATATTAACAACAGAGGAGGATGGTAAGGACACCTCTTTCCCATTTTCTACAGCAACAGCGTTGTAACGAAAGGGAATCGCCTTTTCGGAAGAATACGGTACTGGACCGGCAGGCTTAATGATAAGAATAGGAGAAACCTTCTGCTTGCTACCATCATACTTAATGGTAATAGGCTCGGGCATCCGGAATACCGGGGAAATTACGTTGACCTCTGACTCATCTTCGTCAACATTCCTATTCTGAAGAATCTCAATGACTCCTTCATCCAGCATTTCCTAAAGATCCTTGCGCACCTGGCGACAACCCAATCGGTTAACAGGGAAGATTCAACATCTATCATGATCGTGCTCATAATGACTGTACTCGCATAGCAAATGATGCATCTTGACCAGAGACTGTCGAATATGACTGTCATATTTGACTTTGTATTTGCCAGGGCAGCCCTGGACCATGTTGACAGATTTCCCATGCTCGGGCAATGGGTTCTTCTTCACATTAGGACCTACGTCCTCGAAACACAGAATGCCACACCTCGCAAGGTCTTGAACCTTGGTCTTCAAAGGGTAACATTTTTCCACGTCGTGGCCGGGAGCACTAGAATGATAAACACAATGCAATTCGGGCTTATACCACCACTGGGGGTTAGCAGGTATAGCTGGTGGGTCCCTCAGAGTAATCAACTTCCTCTCTATCAAAGAGGGATATAGTTCTGTGTAAGTCATTGGAATAGGATCAAAAGTGACCTTTTTCCTCTCGTAACTCATGCTGGTTTGATTACTGTTTCGAGGCTGGTAGACCTGCTGTTGCGGACGGTGCTGTTGTTGTTGATATTGCTGAGGTGGTTGCTGGTTATTGCTATGTTGCTGAGGTGGTTTGACAGAAGAGCCTTCTTCTCTAGTTAGCCGTCCTTCTCTAACCCCCTCTTCCAGACGCATCCCCATATTCACCATCTCGGTGAAGTCAGAAGGAGCGCTAGTAATCATCCGCTCATAATAGAATGAACTCAAGGTCTTCAGAAAGATCTTGGTCATTTCCTTCTCTTCTAGCGGAGGCACGATCTGTGCTGCCAACTCTCGCCACCTCTGGGCGTACTCTTTGAGCGTTTCCTTGTCCTTCTGGGACATGGCCCTTAGCTGATCCCTATCGGGAGCCATATCCACATTATACTTGTATTGCTTGACGAAGGCCTCGCCAAGGTCGTTGAAGGAATGGATGTTCGCACTATCTAACCCCATGTACCAGCACAGAGCGGCACCGGAAAGACTGTCCTGAAAGTAGTGGATGAGTAACTGATCATTGTCAGTCTGAGTTGACATCTTCCTGGCATACATGACCAGGTGGCTGAGAGGGCAAGTATTCCCCTTGTATTTTTCAAAGTCAGGGACCTTGAATTTCACAGGAATCTTCACATTGGGAACCAAGCACAGTTCAGCAGCAGACTTTCCAAAAAGATCCTTTCCTCTGAGAGTTTTCAATTCCTTGCGGAGCTCAAGAAATTGATCGTTCATAGTGTCCATCTTCTCATAGATATCTGGGCCTTCAGATGGCTCAGAATGGTAGATGGTCGTCTACTCTGGGAAGAGTATGCACAACAGGAGGAGGAACAGCAAGGACCGGGCTAGATGCCGGCATAGAAGCAAAAGTTGGAACAGGACCCTCAGGCATGAAATTGGGAGGCATCCCCCACGGGAATCCGGCTGGCATGGCTGTCAGAACAAAGTGTGCACTGGCTACAGGCACAGTTGAGGAGACAATCTCAAAAATGACTGTCCTTTGGGGAGGAGTTGAAGGTGTCGGAGAAGACTGGCTCTAGGCAGCCAAGAATGATTCCATCAGGGCACTTAATCTGGCCACTTCCTCTTTGAGTTCACGGTTCTCTTGCTCTAGTTGATCCATCAGTCTTAAAGTGTTGGCTCTAGTGTAGTACCAGTGAGTCAGCTTGTCTTCAAAATAAATGAAGAACACAGAGTTAGACCACAGGACAAGAAGCCGGGAACCAAAACCTGCTTATGCACATGATGCATGCAATGCTTGTGCATATGATTTGTTTTTATTTCGAAGGAACTCTAGGGTTTTATTTGCAAATATTGGAAATATTAACTATTTATCACATATGGAAATATCTCATCAAATAATATCAGGAGAAGGAAGTACAACATTGTCAACCATATATAAGAGAAAAGGAAAATAATCATCCTATAGATCCCTAGAAACAATCATCTAAAGCTCGGGACACAGGAAGATAGGATGCGCGAAGTCTCTTCACCTCCCTCTCGTAGGCTGCCTCCATATCTGCTTTCTCTTTGGCGAGTCGATCGTACTTCCTCTTCCAAAACCGGGAAGACTGAGAAAGTAGAGAAGTCCATGCATCGTTAGGGTCATCAATAACTTGATGCTCGAGGAACTCAATCAAAGCATCCTTCTCCTTAATCTGCTGAAGCAACTCTTCCCTTTCACGGATCCAGGCACGTGATAGGTCTTCGTCTCTCAACTCCTCTACTCCTTGGTTAGGGAGGGTTGAAGTCCTAGCCACAACCAAAGGTGTAGGTCTCGGATACTCGTAAGGCATGAGATACTCAGACGCTCTCTTCCTAACCCAAGTAGTATAAGGCTCCATGGCAACACAATTCTTAGGACCCATCTGGCAGTTCAATCTCTTTCACTAGTTCTCATCTGGAAGTTCCCATTTAAAGTCCAACCTCATTGGCAACCAATAATTAAACCCTACAAAAACATCCAATTACCCAGTTGCATTCCCACATGCATCACACGAATCATCCATACATGGTTTTCCTACCAAACAGAAAATTAAAAAAACACAGTCATATCAATCATCAGCATACTCATGCATAACACTCCCACAAAAGGGGAATTTCAACAAAATAAAAATCATTCGCATTCCTACATGCACAGCCAAATATCCCCAGCAAAGTGCATATTTGCATACATCCCATGCGTCATCCCATGCATGGAAATCCCACCTAAAGTAGGACATCATACAAAAATCAAATATAAAATATCAGCATCCAAGGTCATTCATGTATATCTTGGACATTCCTCATTCCAAATGAAGTTATTACCCTGCATATGCTCGTGGGATTATTCCTCGGCAAATCATTTTTCAAACTTTATGATTAATAATGATATTCCCAACATTTTTCTTTACAATCATTGCTCCCCAAGCAGAGGTTACCCTAAAAAGTCTCTTATGAGCTTTTCCCCTACAAAGCATTTCTAGTAAATCTCCCTCAAAAGGAGTCTTTTCAAAAATTCCCCCAACAGACGAATATTTGAGATACTGCTTCATCAATTTGAAAAATCTCATTTGTTTTCTAGAGATACTGCTCAAGTATCCTCGAAGAGTCTTAGATTCAAGTAAGGTATCTTTCCCTTGCTGGAATATCTTAATTCTATCATATAAGATGTTGTTTCGACTCGATACAGAGAATCCCACATTTACTGTTTGAGATGCTGCTGCATCAATATTAAGAGTCTCATTTTGATTTTTTTTAGAGATACTGCTCTAATATCCTCAAAGAGTCTTAGATTCAATTAAGGTATCTTTCCCTTACTGGAACATCTTAATTCTATCATATAAGATGTTGTTTCGACTCGATACAGAGAATCTCATTTTTACTGTTTGAGATACTCCTTCATTCATCTGAAGAATCTCATTTATCTGTTTGAGATACTGCTTCATTTATCCGAAGAATCTCATTTGTCTGTTTGAGATACTGTTTCATTCATTTGTAGAATCTCATTTGTTTTCAAGATACTGCTCTAGTATCCTCAGAGAATCTTAGATACAATTGAGGTATCATTCCCTTGTTGGAATATCTCGATTATATCATGTAAGAAACTGCTCCGTTGATCCCCAGAGAATGTCATGTTTTCTATTCAAGACAATGTTCTACTAATTTTCAAAAAGTCTTAGATACCATTGAGGTATCGTTATATTGTTGGAACATCTCGATCATGGCATTGTAGCGGGGTATTCGTTACCATTAGAGATATTGACTAAATCCAAGGTAAATCATACAAGTCGAGTCGCCA
This sequence comes from Lathyrus oleraceus, assembly GCF_024323335.1. NCBI lineage: Eukaryota > Viridiplantae > Streptophyta > Magnoliopsida > Fabales > Fabaceae > Lathyrus > Lathyrus oleraceus. The sequence goes on along the minus strand of NC_066579.1, from coordinate 164,654,959 downwards.
CCGCACTTCTATTTATCCAAAGGAATGGTTAGAAAGCGAACAAAACCTAATAGTTTTAACAAAAACTAGTAAAAGAAAACAGAGATCTGGGTAAGGGGGTTGGTTATGCAATGGGAAGGTGTTAGGCACCCAAAACATCCTAGGTACTCCTAGGGAGCCCTTTTCATACTTGTTGTAAAAGGTTGTTTGTTTTGTGGAAATTTTGTTTGTGCAAACATGATTGAAGAGATGAGAAGAGAATGTACAAGTTTATTTACATTTTGTGTTTGGATGGATAAACCCATTGCCTACGTACCATCTTATAAAAAGATTAGGATCAAAAACCTCGTAGTTCGGGGTAAAAATCTCAAAAGAATTGGTGAATTGATTGGTCCAAAAGCCTTAAGGTCTTTTGTTATCAAAGGGAGAAAACTCAACCAAACAACAAATCCACCATGTGAGGATAGCTTCAACATGCTAGTGAGGGGTTAACCCTATAATAAGCATGGAAGACTCATTGTCCATCACTAAGGATATAGGTGAGTATTATATCTACCACAAGGATAACTCAAACCTAATAGCTAAAGGTTATGAAAGATTTTGATTAGGAAGGTGGCCATTGGAAGCACAAAAAAAATTTGAATGGGTTATATTTACCAATTAGAAGTATATACAAAAATGGTCAAAGTTGACTTAAGGATTCAATTCAAAATAAGTGTTATGAAGAAAAAAGTTTAAAAATCAAAAGCATAAGGCTTAGGTTTCTAATGTTTGAAAACAATAGTTAAATGTTTGCACAAAAAAGGGTTTTAGCTTAGGTTAGAGTGGAGAGATGAAGAAGAAGGGCTAAGTCCTAAGGAAACAAAATGATGAGAGATAAGAAATGAAACCACACTAGGAGTTCCTCTCTTGAGATCATATTGATGATCCAAGTAGCTCCCATCCTTTGGAATAAGCAAGCACAAAGTATAAGCAATCAAACAAGTCTCATAAGAGATCCTCAATGTATCTTGTATCTTCCACTTGGATGAACATGGTAATGATCCTCCAATTAAGCTCAAATGGAATTCCCTAGCATAAAAGCACACACATCATAAGTTCCATGAAATAAAACAAGAATGGACAAGAGTGAGTTTAGAGATTTGGTCCTTTCTAATTCATCTTCACCATTAAGATCCTTTTACTCCAATTTTTGCATAAGGGAGGTCCTAGGAACTAAGTCCAATTCTCCATTTATTTGCATAGGGAAAGTCCTAGAAACTAAGTCCATTTCTTCGCATTTGGTCCACAACAAATCAAAACAACAAAACACAAGCACAATAATATATACACCATTATATGCTCAAGTGAGCAAAAGGCAAATGGCATTAACATAAACATGTGCTCAAGTGAGCAAAGAGAAAAGAAAATGGATAATATGTGCAAGAATAGTAAATGGCATAAAGTAAACTGCATAAAATAAATGTTAATTGTTAATAGTTAGTATTAGTAGTTAGTGTGCCATAAGGCAAATTTAGCGCTATGTTAAGCAATCGTAATTGGACTTATGTAGAAGTCACAACTATCTAAGGTCGGTCAATAATAATGTAGGCAACGAACACAAGTTAGGAGTCTTGATTAGTGAACCAAGTCCCAAAAACTTGCCATGCCAAAAAGAAGAAGAGGAATGATCTTGTATTGGTTTAAGCCTTTTGCATGATTTAAAAGACAATCTATCCTTAATGCAAAGTCATTCACTTGATCAATTGATTAAGATGAATTTGATTTGAATCAATGAAGGTTAAATCTCTCTAATCAATGCTAACTTATCAACCTTCAACTCATTGATCAAAAGGAAAAGAAGTAGAAGAAGAAGAAGAAGATGGATAAGAGAAATGGAAATGACAAAATTAAAGTGCATTAAATGAAACACAATGTACCAATCCTCATATGTTGACCAATAACATTGAAAGTCAAGGTCAAACAGTCAAAAAATGAAGTGAGATGAAGATTGGATGTCAAGAAATGAATAAACTATTTTTGGCATTTTTTAATATTAAAAATAAACTTGAATTAAAATATTAAAGAAAGGTCAAACTTCAAAATCACTTCAAATCAACCTTGAAAGGTCAAAGTGATTTATCCTAAGTTCAACAAGGTCAAACAAAGTGCGACAAAAAATTTCAGCATTTTTAAAAGTCAGAAACTATTTTTAATCGATTAAAAATGAATAAAAATAACCTAATTGAACTAAAATCTCAAATAAATCTCAAATCAATTCAAAAATTGATGAGAATATTTTTCATAAATCCATCATCATTCAAATAGGTTAGAAAAATATTTTTGTATTTTTTGAATATCAAAAACTATTTAAAATGAATTAAAAATAATCAGAAAAGAGAAAATTCATAAAAAATATCAAATGACAAAATAAAAATTATTAAAAATCAGAAATAGAAACTAGAAATTATTTTGAAAATAATGCAATTGGTCCCATAATTTTTGGATTAAAAATGAAAGAGATATTAATTTTTGAAGATAATTGGAAATTAAGAAAATAAAAACAGAAAATAAAAAAAAAAGCAAAAAAGGAGGAGCGTTGGATCTGAGCTCATTAATTGAGCTGGCAGATCACACGCTCCTAAGGCGCGCGCCTATGGTGATCCACGGTCAACGCGTGCACATGAGAAAGAATTAAAAGTCATAACAAGCAAGGGACGAGATTAAATCTGGAGATTAGATCACACGGCCAGGATTTGATCTGGAGACGATGAAGCCACCGGAGCCACCGTCTTCTCCGGTGAGCTCCAGGATTCTGGCCAAAATGCAGAAATTAAAACCTCAACCAAATCGTGCGATCTATACATCAATAGAAAGCTGGGATGATGTACATCATCCCTGTACCATCCTTTTTCCCTCTAGATCTCTATTGAGAGGACTTCAGCCAACACAAAATCACAGCCAATAGGTCAATGGATTAGGAGAATCGAAGCAAATACCAGTTGGAGTGTGTGCTTGAATTCTGGTAGCTTGAGCTTGAAACCTTGCTTGCTTTATCAAAACAGAAGTTCAATGGAGTGTATGATGAAGGTCTAGAAGCATTAGATCTAAGAATACAACCAGATGAAGCTGAATTCTAGATCTGAAAATTTTTGAAGAAAATGAAATTGCTTCTTTAGTGATGGTTAGGGAATGATTTCAGCAACATTTCAGGTTGAAATTCGTGTCCAATGGAAGCTCTCATGCCATGTATTTATAGCCAATGCCATGCTGAAAGTGTGATTTCAAACTTGCATGAATGAAGTGGACCTCCATGCATGGGCCTGTACAGGCGCATGGAGGGCCCAATCCCACATGGGTTGGAAAGTTGAGATCAAGAATGAATGAAATGGACGTGCAATTTTGATGCATTCAGCTCATGCATGGTAATTGAATCAAGTTTCCCAAAAATGCACTTAAAGTTCTCCTCTTTGAAAATGGTATTTGCCAAATCCAAATGTAGCCATGTGAGTAATGGTTGGAAAGGTATTGATGTAAGGAACAATTTTTATGTTGGTCAAAAATCCATTTGGAATGTGGAAATTTAGGAAATTTGAGTTTAAAGTGTGATGTACAAAACATGTCAAGGCAAGGTTTCTAAAATTGGCCAACTTTCAAGCCCTTTTGTTTTGATGATGCAAGCTTCAGATGAAAAACTCTCCAACATCAAAGTTGTAGAACGTTTCAAGAAAATCAAAATGGACTTAAGTTTTGCATCATTTGGAGTTTTGATAAAGGAGTTATGGGCACTTGAAGTTGGACTTTTTTGACTTTTAATACCTTTGACCCAAAAGGACCTATAATGTCTTTCATTATCACATGTATTTCCTTTAATATTTTGAAATTTTGTTCAACATAACATTTGAAGTAGACATCTTAAGCTTTCCAATTCATTTGATCCCACCTCAAAATCATAAAAAATGAATGAGTTGTGTCCTTGGGAAGTTGACCCAAAATTAGGGTTTCAGTCAAAATGACCTATAATGTATTGGAATGGCAGATGGTCTTCCAAGCTTCAAATCAATTTTGGAGGAACATGAACGTTGTTCATATTGTCCTTAAGAACATTTTTTCTTTTGAAACCATCTCCATTTGACCAACACATAAAAAGTTAGGTCTCAGTGCATTTCAAAATAGTCAAATGAATTGACTGGTCAACTTCTCAAGTCCATGCCTCATACCTTGATGAATTGATGATTGAGGATACTGAAATAAGTTCCAATATGCATTAAATGAAGAGTTAAAGAACTTCCCTTGATTGTATTTGATCATGGGCTGAGGTTGCTTCAAGAGCAAGGCATTATGGTGCACAGATGAGTTAGGGTTTCTCTGGGGAACCAACCTCAAACCCTTTGACTTGCTTTGATCAAAAAGGATGAATTTAGACACTAGGGAGGCATATTTGATGGATGAGAGCTTTGGGAGTCATTACCATGCTTGCTATCATCTTCTCTTGACCATGTCTTTGTACATAGGATCTCCTAGAAGCTTTGGACCTTGTGATTGCTCAAACTACAAACAAAAGATGTTAGTGACATATTTTGGTGCTTTTTGGTTAGTAAACAAAAATGAGAAAAGCAATGATATACAACTCAAGCATGCTTGGTGATCTCAAACCACTCACAAGGAGTCCCACCCAAAGGGGAAGGGAACCAAGATACTCAATGATCCTTGAGGCTATGCAATGCCATGTTATGATGCCATGAGGGATCCTAGGGACAAAATTAGGGTCTTACAGGCATCCAACATGTTGTTCTGATAATTCCCAGAGAGCCTTGATTGTTTTATCTTACCTTTCGATAACCTTTTCTTATTATATTTCTCACTGCATTTTATTTTCGCATTTCTTCCTTACATTTCAAAGGACAAAATTCGGGTCTTTTCAGTATTTAATTATCCTCCAACACAAATGCACGAAGACTGCTATCATTCATACTTTCTGGTCCAAGGTAATTAAATAGGGGCAACTGTCATACCCCAATTTTGTCCCTACCCCGATAAAATTTTCATTTAATTCATGGCCCTACTGCACATGCATGCATTCATTATTTCATCATCACAATTTAATTGAAATTTCATACACAAATACATATTACACAGACTCAAGGCATGGTGTTTACACCCGGGGAAAACTGGGGTTTATCCTCTTAAAGTTCTGGAAAAAAAAATAAAAATTGGACTAGATAATCGATTACCCTAATCATGGTAATCGATTACCCAGACAAAAAATTGATTTTTTGGCCATTTTGGACTGTGTAATCGATTACCCTAATCATGGTAATCGATTACACATACGAAAAATTGATTTTTTTGGCCATTTTGGATTGTGTAATCGATTACCCTAATCACGGTACTCGATTACACCTGCGCAGGCAGCAAAAGTAGTTTTGTTTTTTACACAGAGGACCTTTTGGTTCACCCTTTTCAACCCCTTTGGTTCCTCTATAAATAGAGAATTATCCCCACTCATTTTTCAAGCTTGAAAGCCACAAAACCTCTGTCCAAATCACATTCAAGCTCCCTCTTGTCAACCTAAACCCTAACTCACCCAAACCCTCTTTTCTTCTTTGAACCACCATGTAAAAATGCACAACCTCCACACAACAAAAACAATAGCAAACTTATGACCTTCACTTACATAATCATTCACCACCACCATATAAACATACACCATCCTTATCTTCCATTTTCCTACCACAACAGCCATAGCCACCCTCTTCCAAGCTTTTTGCTTCATTCTCAAACCCAAACACAATAACAACCTAGTTTTGACACCACAATCTTGATAATATTTTGGACTCAAACTCCTTGACATTTTTGGTTTTGTTTTTTGTTTGAAAATGATTTTTTACTCTTGAGTTGTGTTTTGAGAGATATTTGAGTCAACTTTGAGACAAGTGGGTTCTGTTGGGTTTACACCCTTTTGGGGATTTTGTGCTCTTACTACTTCTTATCCACCATTTTCAATCAAACTTTGTTTCTTGTTATCATTTAATATTTATTGTTGACTTGTTGTTATATTTATTTGGTTGATGAGTTCTATTAGATCATGGCCATGGTTGTTTAGAGTTGATTAAATCTTCAATGTTTCAAACCTATTAATGGTTGATCAATAGATCATTCATGATACTTTGAGGCATTAATAGATTGCCTCTATTTCACCCATATTTGAGTCATTTGATGCATAGATGAAACCATATTCTCTATATTAACTTGCTAACCCATTTGCTTATTGTTATTCTACTAACTACTAACTACTAACATTTATATTGTTGCACTTTAATTCCTTGCAATTTATTTTATTGTTACTAACCATTAACTACTAACTTCTAACATTTACATTATTGAACTTTACTTCCTTGCAATTTATTTTATTGTTCATTTACATTCACTAACCATTATTATTGTGATATTACCATTCTTTATCTTGTGATTTACTTTTATGTCATTACCTTGTAATTTACATTAAGTACTCATTATCATCATCATTGTACAAACTCATCATGCATGTTTATTTACTTTTTATTTATTTTATTGTCATCATACATTAAAAATAACAAAAACATGATAAAATGATAAAGACCAAAAACATTCACTCCACTCTTAATCAACTTGGACTTAGACGATTTCATCTTAGGACCTTTGCTTGGAAGTCTTCCTTTACTCTTTGTGATATTTTGTAAACACTTGGATTTTCATCTGTAACTTACATGCATATTATAAGAATGGCATCATGGCACCACCTTAGGGGGACATGTTTGCAAGACCATTATCCTTTATTTAGCTTAGGTCACTTTAACATACAAAAGGCTTTCTCTTGGGCTACCTTACAATGAGACTATTTAATTTCTTGTTGGTTACTTTGCATTCACGTTGCATAAGCTAAAATTCATAAGCAATCTCATTTCGAGACCATTTTCATAATTCAATTCATATGCACATATAAATACAAACCTCGGTCAATATCGAGTGCGCCTTTTCCAATCAATTCAAAACACCTTTGTAAGTCGATTACTTGTAAAAGTATCGCCATCAACCTCACATGGCTTACTCTTCGGCCTTCTTACAATGAGACCTATTCGGTTTTCATTAATCGATTAGATGAACTATTCACTAAATAAATTCAATTCATTCACAAAAAATACAAATTCAAAACCTCGATCCAACATCGAGTATTCTTTATTAAGAATTAAAAACACCTAATCACAATCAAATACTATTTCACTTAAGAATAAAAGAGGTAATGGTTTTGAGTTTTCAACTCCTCTCCTCGATTATTTAAGCACGAACTCTTGTACTCGATTAATCGAACAACCGTCATTTCTAGTCCACCTAAGCACAAACAAATCAAATTCTTTTACAATAAGAAATAAAAAGGGAGATAACTTTGAGTCTTCAAATTTCTCTCCTCGACTATTTGAATACAAGTTCTCTTACTTGTTTAGTCAAATAATTGTCGTTCCTCTACAAACCTCCAAACCTCGATTAAATCAAAATAGTTTTTTACAATAAGTTGAATGAAAAAGGAGTTGACTTCGAGTTTTCAACTTCATTCCTCAATTGGACGAATACGAGTTCTCTTACTCGGTCTGTCGAACAATTGTCATTTCTCTGTAAACATACAACTTAATCAAACCATTTTCATAACAAATTATACGAAAAGGGAGATGGTCTTGAGTCTTCGATTCCTCTCCTCAAATGCTTGGATATGAGTTTTTTTACTCAGTCATTCAAGTATTTGTCGTTCATGCTAAAATACGTCAATCTTATACAACCTTATTTTCATAAATACTCAGATGAAACAGAGAGCGATTTAGAGTCTTCTATTCCCTTTCTCGGTTATTAGGATACAAGTTGTCTTACTCGATTATCCGAGTATTCGTCATCCATTCAAAACACCCTAATTATCATCAAATCCTTTTACAATTAAGGATGAAACAAAAAGCGGTCTAGAGTCTCCTATTCCCTTTCCTGATTATTAGGATACGAGTTGTTTTACTCGACTATCCGAGTAATCATCACCCAACCAAAAACATCTCAACCAATCAAAATATATAACATATTAATCCAACTTGTCACCCTCGTGTGATCAAAACTCTTTTCAGAAAGAACACTATTTAATCCTTTCTAATGCGCATAACAAACCAATGCTTAAGCCTTCGCCGAGAGTAGACAAGTCAACGTTTAGCCTTTAGAACGCGACCTAAAACAACTGTTCGGTAAAAGACATCAACCAACCGTAGTTCCCCGAACTACGAATGCTCTGATTTCCTTATTACACCATAAGGATACGTAGGCAGGAGATTGTTGTATCTTCACGAGCACACTAATAAAAACCCCCATTTCCCTTTCTGAGGTTCTCATCCATTTCTATTTTTAATAATTTTATAACCTAAAGATAACAAACAAACATAAATTAACACTCGAAACACACATTAGAACTAAAAGGTTCCCGTTGAGTACAACGGACGTAAGGGGTGCTAATACCTTCCACTTATGTAATCCACTCCCGAACCCGAATATGGTTGCGACGACCATTATTCCATTTCCTAAAGGTTTTATCAATATTTTCCTATTCCTTCATTGAAATGAATAAAGTTCGGTGGCGACTCTGTTCGAACATAAATTTTTCCGCGACCATCGCGAGGAATCGTATTTTTCGAGATGCGACACGAAGGTCTTGCCAAACACAAAAATATAATTAATGAATTCTTTTCTTATCCCCACACTCTGTTTATTACAAACATAATTTTGTACAAAAACACATATGCACACAAAAAAGGGGTCCCTCGGAGTACCTAGGACACTTTTGGTGCTAACACCTTCCCTCTATGTAACCAACCGCCTTACCTGTAATCTCTGCCATTTTATTAGTTTTGATTTGAAAACTTATTATCTTTGGGTTTTGTTTGTACTTTTCCCTTTTCCCTTGGAAACAATAAAAGCATGGTGGCGACTCTGGTTTTATTGACATTAAGTTTATCCATAGCTTAATGGTCATGAATTTACCACTATAGAAATTATGTGGGGACACTGCTGGGGAGTAATCTCTAGTGGGTTTAGCCTACTCTTTTATGTGTATATAATTGTATATTTAATGTTTGTATATTTGTTTATGTGATATAATCTGCATGTTGTGCTTGGTGATCTCTGAGTGGTCAGATAAGTTCTGACCCGAACTTGAGTGCAATTAAGCTAGGAGGATGGTATAGTCATGTTCGACTTGTGTGGAGTAGTCCTTAACAAGTTGGCTTGAGACCCATCTACTCAATGGAGAATCTTTTGGAGTTATGAACGTCACACAAGTTATTTGTGGTTAGACATTACTTTCTCTGATTTGGGGTCCGAGAATATGAGGAACGCAGAACATTTAACCCTTCTTGGCTTATTTAGGACGTAGTGCGGAGACTGTTCAAGTGTAGACTTGATAACAGTTGTTACACGATACTACACTCCGACTAGTTTCTCTTGAGAATATTATGGGTTGATGAGTCAGTCATCCTAACCTGTAATATCCGGTAGATGGAATTAAGACTCTGGGAACTTTTTAGAACATGATCTACAGGTTTTATCCTTAGTACACTCCTTTGGGATGGTTCTTAACCTAACTCCATGCTCGTGACTCACAACAAACCCTTGATTCTTGGTTGATCCAATCAAGTCTTGGCAATATCAATGGAACTTGGGTGTTGATAAGGTGAAAACCATAATCCACCAAAATGGATGATTGATCTTGACAATGACTTGATTCATCCCTTGACCTTTGTTTGTTTGCCTTGTGTCTGATCCCTTATTTGGGATTGTTGCATTCATGCATTTATGCGCATCATAACATTCATCACACGAAAAATAACTTTAAGGAACTGAGGTTTTATTTGCAAATATTTTCAGACCATAGATTATGGACGAAGACAAAAAAAAAAAAAAAAAAAAAAAAAAAAAAAAAAAAAAAATAAAAAAAAACAAAAAAAAAAATAAAAAAAAAAAAAAAACAAAAAAAAAAAAAAAAAAAAAAAAAAAAAAAAAAAAAAAAAAAAAAAAAAAACACAAAAAAACAAAAGAAAAAAAAAAAAAGAGGGGGAAAAAAAAAAAAAAAAAAAAAAAAAAAAAAAAAAAAAAAACAAAAAAAACAAAAAAAAAAAAAAAAAAAAAAAAAAAAACAAAAAAAAAAAAAAAAAAAAAAAAATAAAAAAAACAAAAAAAAAAAAAAAAAAAAAAAAAAAACAAAGAACACTAATAAGTACAATTTCAGATTCCCCGACTTGAAAGAGTTAAGGAAGCTATCATCCTTTGTATTAGATCCCTTGGATTTCAAGCAACGTCATGGGAAGCTTTTATCTACTTTGTCTGCTGATGTGGTTGAAGGACTTTTGAGTGTGTTGGTTCAGTTCTATGATCCTCTATACCACTGCTTCACTTTTCCCGATTATCAGCTTATGCCTATGTTGGAGGAGTATGCCCATCTCTTGGGAATACTTGTTTCTGACAAAGTTCCTTTTAGTGGATTGGAAGAGATTCCCAAATCTCATATCATAGCTGAAGCTCTTCATCTAAAGAAGTCTGAGATTGAGGCTCATTGGGTGAAGAAAGGAGGACTGTTTGGGTTGACTTTCGAGTTCCTCATCAAGGAAGCTATTACCTTTGCTCAAGCCGGTAGCGTGGATGCCTTTGAAGCTATCTTTGTGTTGCTCATATATGGTTTGGATTTGTTCCCTAACTTTGACGATTTTATTGATGTTAACGCCATTAGAATCTTTTTGATTGGGAATCATGTGCCTACTCTTTTAAGAGATATGTACTTCTCTTTGCATCTAAGGAAATCTAAAGGTGGTGGAACTATTGTGTGTTGTGCTCCTCTTCTGTATAAGTGGTTTATTTTGCACTTGCCTCAGACGCCTGCTTTTATGGAGAACAAACAATGTCTAAGGTGGTCTCAGAGACTTATGTCTCTCACTAATCATGATATAGTTTGGTATCATTATTCATTGGGTAGCTTGGAGATTATTGATTGTTGTGGTGAATTCTCTAATATACCTCTCATTGGTACACAAAGAGGAATCAACTACAACCCTGCTTTGGCTCGTCGTCAACTTGGGTTCCCCTTGAGAGACAAACCTAATAACACTTTGTTAGAAGGTCTTTTCTATCAAGAGGGTAAAGATCCCCAACATTTGAAGAAGAATATTATGCATGCTTGGCATAATGTGCATAGGAAAGGAAGATCCGAGCTTGGTCCGTGCAATTGTGTAGCTTTGGAAGCTTACACTCTTTGGGTGAAGAAGAGAGCTTTGGAGTTGAAGATGCCTTATGCTTGTGAGAGACCTATGTCTATGGTTGTGGCTGAGCCATTAACTCTCCCTAACCAAGATGTAGAGGAGTTGGAAGACACACTCGCCCAGATGAAGCAAGAAAAGGATATGTGGGAAGAATGTTTCCATGCTTTGAGCCGAAAGCATGGGGAGTTATAGCTTGAGTCTAAGGATAAAGATGCACTTATTGAGCTTCTTGAAGACCGAGTAGTGAACAGACAGATAGAGCCAGAGGTTTCATCTTCCTCTAGTATGCCTCAGCCTTCCGTTGCTTGGAAGAAGATTGTTGATCAGCTTGTCCTCGAGAAGACTCAGATGAAGACTTCTTTTGAGTCTGAGATTCGACGCACCTGAAGGAAGTACGCGCCCGCGGCTCGATCATCTGCCATTATTGTTAGGGATCCTTAGGATGACTAGTCTCCTTTCCTCTTGTATTTTGTATTTTTGGTTTCTGAAATTATACTCAGTGTAATCCTTCCATTTATATAAATAAAATAGATTTTATGGTCAATCAAATTGTGCAATTGTTATATATTTGCAAATAAAATAGTATGTTCCTTAAAAAAATCAAAACATTGCATTTCATGCATCATTTGGATAGTAGGTTTTTCCTTCTGCCAGATGTCTTATTGGTTATTCTTCTGTGCTTCAGCCAAACTGACTCATTGATACAATACCCACGCCAATCATCCAAGAATCATGGAACACTTAGAGAAAGAGAACAGAGACTTGAAGGACGAGATCACCCGCCTAACTGCCATGATGGAGTTAGTTTTAGCTGCTCAGAGTTAATCTTCTCCATCGCTCGCAACTCCTCCCCCTTAGAGGAAGGTCATATCAGAGGTTGTTTCTTCAATTGTGCCTGCCACTCAGTTCGCTCCTGCCATGCCTGCCAGATTCCCTTGCGCAATGCCTCCCAACTTTGTGCCCAAGGATTTTTGCGCCTACTTTTGCTTCCATGACGGCGTCTAGCCCTGTCATGTCTGTTCCACCACCGGTTGTTCACACTTTGCCTCGTGTTGAGGACACCATCTATCATTCAGAACCGTCTAAGGTTCCGAATGTCTATGAGAAGATGGATGAAATGAAATACCAATTCCTTGAGCTGTGAAAGGAGTTGAAGACCTTGAGGGGAAAGTATTTGTTCGGTAAGATCGCTGCGGAACTTTGCTTGGTTTCCAATGTTAAGATCCCGATGAAGTTCAAAGTCCCTGAATTTGAAAAGTATAAAGGGAATCCTTGCCCGCTCAGCCATCTTGTCATGTATGCTAGAAAGATGTCGATGCAAACTGATAATGATCAGTTACTGATTTATTATTTTCAAGACAGTCTAACTGGTGCCGCTCTGAGGTGGTACATGGGTTTGGATAGTGCGAGTGTCTGCATATTCAATGATTTGGGTGAAGAATTTGTGGAGTAGTACAAATATAATATGGATATGGCGTCGGATAGAGACCAATTGAGGTTATTGTCTCAGAAGGATAAGGAGACATTTAAAGAGTACGCCCAACGATGGAGAGAACTTATTGCTCAGATCAACCCTCATTTGGAAGAAAAGGAGATGACCATGATTTTTCTCAAGACCCTCAGCTCACTTTACTATGAGTAGATGATTGTCAGTGCCCCAAGTGATTTTACCGAAATGGTAAACATGGGGATGAGACTAGAAGAAGGTGTCCGAGAGGGACGGTTGTCTAAAGAGGAGGTTTAGTCAAGCAAGAAATATGGTAGTGGGTTTGCTAGAAAGATAAAAGGAGAGACCAATACAGTGTTAGTGGGGAGGCAAATGAGGCCTCATGTCAGAAGAAGTCTGCAACCCCGTTAACATCATCATCAAGTATCATCCATTATTCCAGTATTTTCTAACAATCAATCAATACCAGTTCAACAACAACATCAACAACAACCACAACAAAGAACAAACAACTACAACAGTAATCAACGACAACAGAATTTCAAGAGGAAGAAGGTCTCTTTTGACCCTATTCTGATGACTTATGCTGAATTGTATCCATCTCTGGTTCTTAAGAACCTTCTTCAACTGAGAAATCCTCCACAGATTCCAGAACCACTTCCATGGTGGTACAAGCCAGAGTTTCACTGTGCTTTTCACCAAGGGGCTCCTGGCCATGATATTGATAATTGTTACCCCCTGACATATGAAGTCCATAAGTTTGTCAAAAGTGGGATGGTGTCCTTTGAAGACCGTGCGCCGAATGTCAAAGATAACCCACTACCCACTCATGGTAATTCATCTGTCAACATGGTGGACGACTGTCTTGCGGAATTCAAGATATATGATGTTTGTTTCATTAGAAGGTCCTTGGTGAGGATGCACAAGGATATCTGTTTGGTGAGTGATTATGAGCATGACCATGACGGTTGTGCAATCTGCAGTGTCAACCCCCGAGGTTGTGTGGTTGTGAAGAGAGATATCCAGAGGTTGATGGATGAAGGTATGATCCAGATTCTTCAGTCCTGTCACTTAGGTGACGATGTCAATGTCATAGTTCCTGTATTCAAGACTCTAGAGATAGTAGTAATTCAGTTCGACAACATCCGCAGTAATAATGTCAACAATAGATCAGTATCGCCGTTTGTAATACGATTAGCGGGCCCTACCCCGTACGCATCCGATAAAGTTGTCCCATACCAGTATAATGCTACTATGTTAGAGAATGGTCAAGAGGTTCCATTACATATGACCGTCTCTGTTGTGAGAATTGATGATGTGACAAAGGTGACCCGTAGCGACCGTGTTTTGGGGCCTGTATTCCCGAAGAGTGTAGAAGATGTATCTGTTAGTAAGAAGGTGGATGTGTGTGCAGTGGATCCACTTAGTGCTCCAAGATGTCAAACTGGTGAATCCAACGGTTAAAGCCTATTGATGATGATGAGGTACTCCGTTTTATCAAGAAGAGTGAATTTAATATTGTGGAGTAACTGCTCCAAACTCCCTCCAAGATTTCAGTGTTGTCTCTGCTTATGAACTATGAAGCGCACAAAGAAACATTGCAAAAAGTATTGGAGCAAGCATATGTAGAGCACGATGCTACGGTGGATCAGTTTGATCATATTGTGGCTAACATCACTTCCTGCAATAATTTGAGCTTTTGTGATGAAGAACTTTTTGAGGAAGGTAGAAATCACAACTTAGCGTTGTACATATCAATGAATTCCAAGGAGGATACATTGTTGAATGTGTTGGTTTTATACCGGTTCTTCTTTGAATGTACTCCCCAAATCAACTCTGTCTAGACTATCGTATCAAGGAGCTCTGATGAGGTACAGTGGCGTGATTGTCAAAGCTTTTGATGGTTCTTGCAAGACTGTAATTGGTAAGGTGGATCTTCCTGTAAAGATAGGTCTAAATGATTTCCAAATTACTTTCCAAGTAATGGACATCCACCCGGCCTATAGCTGCTTCTTAGGAAGGCCATGGATACACGAGGCAAGAACTGTCACGTCAACTCTGCATCAAAAGTTGAAGTTTGTTAAGAATGGTAAACTTATTATCATCGGTGTAGAGAAGGCTCTTTTGGTGACCTATCTATCGTCTTTCTCGTACGTAAAAGCGAGGATGAGATTAGAAATCCGTTCTAAGCTCTACCTGTTTCTGACAAAAAGAGAGTTGGGGCACCTATGTCCTCCTTTAAAGACGCGCAAAAGATTGTTCAAGACGGTAATTCTAATCAGTAGGGCCAGATGGTAGAGGTCGCCAAGAACCAGAGCAGAGCTGGTTTGGGATTCCAGCAAAGGTCGTCTATGATTAAAGTTGAAGATGTGCAGCCCAATTTCTGTAGGGGAGGGTTCATTCATGGTAATGAACAACACTTAGTTGTTGTGATCGAGGGTGATGAAGATGAAGACTGCACCAATTTTGTGACGCATGGAAGAGCTTGCAACAATTGGACTGCTGTCGATGTTCCTGTTATTATGCATCATTCTAAGTAATTGCTTTTATTGTTTTTGAAAATCCTTCTCCTGTGCCTATGGGAGAAGTGAACATTGTTTGGCATTTTCAAATTTGATCATTAATAAAATGCAATTCTATTCATCCACATCTATGATGTTTTACTTTTTGCTTTTCTGAAAAAATGGTAATCACAAAAAACATAAATAAATGAATACAGTTGTCCATCTGCATAATATTTGGTCACAAATCACTTCTCTAAAATCAAAATATCAAATCATTATGCAGGTTGGTTTCTAAACACATTGAACACAATGCTCCTACTCCTTCGCCAAACTTTGAATTTCCTGTGTTTTGAGGTTGTGGAAGAAAGTGATGAAAAATGTCTAATGAATTGACCCGTCTACTTGAGCATGAGGAAAAAGTTATTCAGCCATTCGAAGAGCAGATTGAGCTAGTCAACTCTAGTTCCGAAGATGATGTGAAGGAAGTCAAGATTGGGTCTCGACTGTGTCCAGAGGTCAAGAAGTGGTTGATTGATCTTCTCTGAGAGTATTCAGATGTGTTTTCCTGTTCCTATCAAGACATGCCTGGTTTGGATTATGAGATTGTGAGCATAGATCGTCGTTGAAGCCAGAATGCCCGCCAGTCAAGCAAAATTGAGAAGGACCCATCCTGATATGGCAGTAAAGATCAAAGAAGAAGTGCAGAAGCAGATTGATGCCAATTTTCTTGTTACCGCTGAATATCCGTAATGGGTGGCCAATATTGTGCCTGTTCCAAAGAAAGATGGAAAAGTCCATATGAGCGTTGATTATAGAGATTTGAATAAATCCAGACCGAAAGATGATTTCCCTCTGCCACACATTGATATGATGGTAGACATACATCTAAATTCAAAGTCTTTTCATTTATGGACGAATTTTCCAGATATAATCAATCAAGATGGCACCCGAAGATATGGAGAAGACCATATTCATTACACCTTGGGGACATTCTGTTATAGAGTGATGCTTTTCGGTTTAAAGAATGCTCGTGCAACTTACCAAAGAGCAATGACTACTCTTTTT